>NC_000069.6:144200972-145423472 GCF_000001635.26 Mus musculus | reverse complement strand
CTCTCTCTCTCTCTCTCTCTCTCTCTCTCTCTCTCTCTCTCTCTCTCTCTCTCTCTCTCTCTCTCTCTCTCTTTCTCTTGTACATGTCCATGATCAAACACACACTGAGGCCAAACACCACTTTGGCTAGGCTGGCTGCCCAGTGAGCTCCCAGGATTCCCGTGATCCAACGCTGGGTTGGGCAAGCATAGTCATACTCAGATTTTTATTTTTACCTGGTGCCAGGAATTTGAATTTAGGTCCTTCTGAAATCATGGCTAGTACTGCTACCTACTGAGCCATCACCCCAGCCTCAAGATTCTCCACCCTAAAAGATGGAAATTAGAGAGCTCTTCTTTAAGGGAAGAATAGCAAAGAAATTATAAAATATATTTTTAAAGTCATAATGACTAAAGTCTATTGTTAGCTAGCTTTGATAATGTATTAGAATTTTGATTCTAATTGTTTACTTTCTGTAGTTTTTAAAAAGTCACATAGGAACCTCTAAATTGTTAAAATTATGCATACTTTTCTACAGATGAGACATGTAAAGTTTTATTAACTGAGTATCTATTATGTTTAAGGTGCCATACCAATCAGTTTGGAATTACTGACCACCAAGGTTAAGCAGATATCAAAAACTGCCCATAGAGAAAATGGTACAGAATTCGAGCAAAGTCGGGAGTCAGCAAACACGATGCTTGCATATCTTTGACATTTTCCCTGGAACACAACCATATCTACTTGCTTATCAGCCCTCCACGCTGCATTTGCATGCTGTAAGGAGAACCTAGTGTAAAACCAGAGCGTATGTCTGGTGAAGTTCCAATCTGTTCCGTTGTGTATTTAATGGATACAAAGCAGTTGTGGAAGCCATCTTGTTCACTTTTAGGAATTACCAACAGCACATGCCGTATGGGGAAGAACGTTCATCAAGTCCTTTCTAGGCACCGATTCTACACACAACACACAGGGAGGAGTATGACAAAGTCTTCAGCTAGTCCATGCTCTGCTTGGGAGCTAGAAACCCGCGTAATAATTGAAAACATTTCACGTTTTTTTGCAAAGTAGGATATGTAATGGTCTATTTAAAGATTTTGTTAACTAAAGCCAAAATGCGGAGGGCCAAAAAGCCTGATGTGGAATAAATCGACTTTTAGAAGCAAGAAGAAATATTATTTTTCCTCCCAAAGTCAGTAAAAACTTTAGAGTCTTTTACTTCTGTTTTTTTTAAGTAACCACATCCTACTGATTCATTCTAAGAGCAATGTGAAATTAGAATGTTTCCTAGTTGAAAAAGGTGCTGTAAAACATTTTATAGAAGGTTCCTATACTTAACAATTATCTTCAAAAGTCACTGTGTCTTACACAGTGTTTGAATGCCTCAGAAGAGTCCAAATCTTCAACATGTAAACAACTGTGTAACAGGATAGAGGATGGCAGACCCTGGAGACTCTGAATTTTACTACAACACACAGTGTAGAACTCCATTCAGTTGCATTTGATTTACTCTTAGCTACACTATTTTCTATCAGTGGGTTTTGCTTTCCTTACAAAGCTACACAAAGGATCGAAGCTATCTCATCATGACAAGTGTAGACTTTACCCACTGTAGAAAACCACTGATATTTTTTAACTTTGTTTCAAGCGACAACTTTGTATATCAATGTGATATGGACTTTTGGTGACTGGAGGAGCAAAGGTTAAGCCACACATGAAAAAAAAAAATCTCCATTTTCAAGCACTAAATGAGACAGGTGTTCTCACAGGATCTGTTTCCCTGCACTATGTCTTCACAGTCACGCCATTTTCTAAGAAGATGGCCACACAATAAGTTGTCCAGGGGCAGATAAGAAAGAACATGCCATCTAGCTGAGGAATTACTGTAGATTACTGTTTTTTCTTTTCTTTTCTTTTCTCTTCTTTTCTTTTCTTTTCTCTCTTCTCTTTCTTCTCTTCTCTTCTTCTCTTCTCTTCTCTTCTCTTCTCTTCTCTTCTCTTCTCTTCTCTTCTCTTCTCTTCTCTTCTCTTCTCTTCTCTCTCTTCTCTTCTCTTCTCTTCTCTTCTCTTCTCTTCTCTTCTCTTCTCTTCTCTTCTCTTCTCTTCTCTTCTCTTCTCTTCTCTCCTCTCCTCTCCTCTCCTCTCCTCTCCTCTCCTCTCCTCTCCTCTCCTCTCCTCTCCTCTCCTCTCCTCTCTTTTCTTCTCTTCTCTTCCCTTCTTTTCTTCCTCCCCCCTCTCTTTCTTTCTTTCTTTCTTTCTTTCTTTCTTTCTTTCTTTCTTTCTTTCTTTCTTTCTTTCTTCCTTTCTTTCGTGTGTGCACACGCACACGCAAGTGTATATGCAGGGACTCATGTCCATGTGAATGTAGAGGCAAGAGGTTGGGGCTTGGTGTTTTCCTTTCTTTCCCTCTACCTTTGCTTATGAGACACATGGTGGTCACTGATTGGTTAAATTGGCTGGCCAAACGGCTCTGGGGAATTTCATTTCCTTCCTATCAGAGCTAAGGCTAAAGACATGCTCTACTGCACCTGCCCCTTTCTGTGTTGCCTGTTTGAGATCCAAACACAGGTCTTTCTCCTTGTGGGACCAGGACTTTACCAACTCAGCCATCTCCACAGTCCAAGAATCCCTTACTTATTTATCTGCTTGTTTGTTTTTATGTGTGGGTGTTTTGCCTGAATGTATAACTGTGCACTATGTACATTCCTTGTGGCTGCAGAGGCCAGAGGAGGCTTTCAGATCCCCGGAACTGAGTCATAGACAGTTGTGAGCCACCGTGTCTGTGCTGGGGATTACTCCATCTTGATCCTCTGGAAGAAGAGCCAGTGCTCTTAACTGCTGAGCCATCTCCCCAGCCACAAGAATTCCTTTTTAAAATATGACAAAGAGGAAGCACCAGTGAGGGCTTCTGGTAGGAATGTTTAGTGTACAGATGAAAATGTGGGCTTAGGGCCAAGGAATTTACAGACCATCAGGAAAAAAGCCTCAACTAAGAGTCAACCCTAGAGAGTATGCATGTGGAGAGAGGAAAAGATAAGGAAAATTTTCAGATTTACTATGCAGAGAAAGTCAATTGGCAAAGGATGAATGATGTCTATTATTTTTGTTTTCGACAATTTTCCTTCAGTTTTTTTTTTATTTAAGGGTAATTTTAAGGCTTATACCTGAAACCTTTCTGATTATTTGTTAATTCACAATCTTTGGATCATTCATTTACATTTTCAAATGAAATCTATAGTCTCAGAAGTTATTCCTTTGACAGCATGGGTTGGAGCAAGGAGCTTTTTGTGTGTGATGAGTGACTTGAAGAAATTCAGAAACATCTGGGAAATTAAAAAAGAGCACATCTGTGGGTGTATTTGTGAAGACTTTTCTGGATCATGAAGGCTTTTACCTCATCAATAACATAGACCATCACTTGATAGATTCATAATATGCCTGTATTACTTGGATATGAGATCTAGTTGGAGGAAGGCCCCCGAGGAAGCATTGAGGGATGGGCTTTTCTCTGGCCTCCTCCTGCCCTCTGCCTTCTCTGCCTGCTGTCTACCAAGTGATCAAGAACAGCCCCAGAAAACACCTCCATTGCCCCGATGTTCGGCACAAATATATGGGTTCAGCCTTTTTATACCATGAGCCAAAATGAGACTTCACTCTCTTAAATATTTCTTTCAGGCATCTGTCCACAGTGATATAGAAGCCTGGCTACTACGTTTTCTAACTCCATCACTGTTCAGGAAGACGTGGCTTTAAGTTTATCAGTCTGAATGTTCTATAGAGCATCTCCATCTCTTACGTTCAGCATAATTCCTGGACTACAGAAGATAATAAATATATTTTGACTAAGTCAGTGAACAACGCAAATAAAGCAGAGGTGGGGGAACACACGTGCAAACCACCCACCCTCCTCTAAAGCTAAGACTCATTGCTTTTTAAATCAGTACTTCCGGGTTAAGGCCTCAGCGACAGACTTACATCCAGGCCTGATGAGAGTACAATGAGAAAGACTGGCCACTTAACCCCCTGGTGGGCCATATGTTACCCAGAGCTCATTAATGAAATGGTTGGGCAATTATCTCTTTTAGTGGCAAACTATATTCAGTTCCTGATTTTTTTTTTTTTTTTTTTACCATACTGACCAAACTGCAGAGAAGCTTAAATTCCCAACTAAGATGAGTTTAATGTGCTAGGGTCAATAAAAAACTGGTTCAGGAAAAACTAAACTCTGACACTTGTGAGGGGAATGTCTTGACAGAGGCCCCTGAAGAGTCTGAACCACTAGGCCCTAACTTTTCCTGCTTATAGAAGTGGCCTGTCCTTTCTCATAGTAAGTTAGCCCTGTCCCCCTTTAAGAACACACACACCATAATTGGGATTTTCATGTCCCTCTCTAATCACTAGATTATACTTGCATGCTACCTAGGAATTTGGTGTGCTTGATATAGACAGAAAAGACCATCTCTAAAGAATAAAAGGTCTAGTGAGTATACATGGTAGCATCCTGGGAGTGGGCACAGGGCCTGACTTCATAGGTACTTTACCTACATAGCATAAATAAAATGTGGCATGGAAAAATTAACTTGGGACCTGAGTAATGTTTCCCTCATTCATATGACCAAGTACATGACAGAAAGCAACTAAAGTGGTAGAAGATTTATTTTGGCTCTTAGTTAAAGATATAGTTCACCATGGAGAAAGTATGCCAGTGTCCAGTGGAAAAGTGTGGATTGGACTCTTGACTTTTTTGGTGAACCTATAGGTAGAATAGGAGGGGGAGTGGGAGGAGGAGGAGGAGGAGGAGGAGGAGGAGGAGGAGGAGGAGGAGGAGGAGAAGGGGAGTATGGTAGCACTGCAGCTGGCTATAACCCACAAGACTTTCCCTGAGTGAACCACTTCCTTTAGTAAAGAATACTTTCTAAAGGCTACATGGCCTTCAAGACACTGCTAAGCAGTTGAGGACCAAGCATTCAAGCACATGAGCATTTGATGCTTTGAGGTTTCAAGGCACTGACGAAACACTCTCTGTACACATTGCCTAACAACCAAAGAAAAACAATTTGATGAAAATCCTACATTTATCAATATTTTATTAAAATGCCATAAAATAGATACTCTTTTATTTAGTCAACAAAATACTTGAAAGCATAATATCATGTGCCACCCTGAAGAACACATATTTTTGTATGGTCAATTAAATTTAGACTATGAACAGATATTTCATAATTTTATAGGTTCCTGAGGGACTGGGCAGGTCTATCTTGGGTCACAGAGTTTCTACTCCAGCCTCTTGCCATATGGATACATAAGGTTCCCCACCAAGAGTGTCTTGATGGTCTGCCAAGTATTCAAGTGGAAATGTCAGGCTCTGACATTTCCCCATCAGCTACCTGACTCTTATTCTCTAGGAGCGAATGTGCAGTCATAAAATAAAAGCTCAGAGAGAGGCGTTAGCATTGCCAGGCAGTTCTGGCAATGATCAGGAGGCTATGCCTGGAATGTCCTCTGAGCAGATGCCGGTAGTCACACTTGTGCTATGGGAAACACGAGAAAGGAATGGGTCACTCATGCTGTCCCAAACTTGCCTGGCAGCGCGGCCAACGATGAGCCTCTGGGTAATCAATCAAAGGCGATAATGTGAGTATCGACAGAGAGCTGCCACCTATCTTTATTCAACTCAGGCTATTTTTTTTTTTTAAAGAAAGTAAGTTGGATGAGAAATAAAGGACATTCTCCTGCAGCGACACTTGTGTTGCAATAACTTCCTCACTGTGCGGTCTCCCTGAGACTAATAACTAGCAGGCCCGTTCACAGAGGGATGTGCACTTAGGAGCCCAGAGTAGTTTTTCAAATATGAAGAACAAAATTAGTTCTGGATGCTGTTTTAGGCAACCCTTATAGGAAAGGCAAGTTGTGAGTTCTATCCAAGACAAAATTAGAGTAAGAGAAATCTGCTCTCTCAAGTTTCTGTCACTCCCACAAACCCCAAATGGTTGCAGCTGATAATGGAGTGTGTGTGTGTGTGTGTGGGGGGGGGGGGGGATGACAATACACTATGCCACCAATCAAGACCTGGGTTCCAGCTTAACACTTAAGTCCCGAAGAAAGTCATTGAACCAGATTTGATCTCACCTTTCTATTCTGAAAAACATGTGGACAAGGTCCCTCTTCATACACAGCCTCGCTTTAAAATTCGATTTAACCACAAGGAAGAGCAGAGCCAGTTATTTAAAAGGCATTGACAATCTTGTTCAACATCCCAAGAATGGGATGTTCATATTTATATAGAAATAGAGTTAAAGATTTTTCTACTGAGGAATTTTATCCAGTGTTCTGGATCCACCGGATCCGGCTTACTGATAATCTCTGCAGCAGGCAGAGCCTTTTCCCTTTAATACTCACATTGGCATCCTAATCTTGCATGAGGTCTTTGAAGTGGGTGCAGTGTCCTGTTCAGTTTGCTCTCACCCTTGAGTATGCAAATGATCATAAATATTTGTAGAAGGAAGGCACTGTGTAAATTGGCTGGTGGTTTCTTAGTTAAAATATTGAGATGATGGGAAATCCTCACATTGTATTTAACACAGACAAATCGGTGACCTTTTACGTGTTTGTTTCAAGTCTCAAGATAAATAAGAAAAGAAGGGGAGAAGATACGGAGGGAAGAAGATATCCTCACGAGACTTCCTTTTTCACCAGGCACTGACAAGTCTCTGCACTCCTCTCATAACTGTACTTTGGACTTCTATAGTAGCACTTGAGTGGTCCTGTGACACCTCAGAGCCCAAGGGTAGGACAGTGCCTTTAAAACACAGTGCAGAGAAGCCCGGAAAGCTCCCTTGAAAAGTGAAGACATCGTTTGCCACGAGGAGATAATAGCCAGCCACATGATCCTTTCTTTCTTGTATTACTATCATGCCTTGTATGTCTTAATCTTATGCTAAAGAAAAAAAAACAAACAAACCAGGAGCCAATCATAAGTGAGGCTGCACTCAAATGCACAATATCTTGTCTCAATGAGAAATACTGCACACAAAGTAAATACTTCATTGTTCTTAGAAATGTTTCCTGGTAATAATCTCAAGTGTTTGCTAGAGGGAAAATGATAATTTCTGGTTGCATCCTTTGTTTACATGTGGCCCACATATAAAAATCAAATAAATTCATTATGTTCGCAACCAGTACAAAAGAAGAAACAAACAAACAAACAAACAAACAAAAAACAATCAGTGACCCGTGGCAGCACTACCTGCCTGCTAACTTGAATTGGTTTTTGGATTTGAAACTAAGATACAGAGAAATCATATTTGTGTTCATTGCTTTTTTGTTAATGACAAAAGATTAATAAAACAGGGTGCACATAAGACAGACACAAGAAAGCTGCCACATCCTAGAACAACTATAACATGGCAGAGCAGGAAGAGACACTACAGCCGGCGGCCCATTCATGCCCACTGTCTGTTTTTATAAATAAAGTTTCACGGGAAACAGCCAGGCTCATTCATTCATTGTTGTCTGTGACTGGGTTCACAGTACAGTGCCATAGCTAAGAGCCTGCAACAGAACCCATATGGCTCAGAATTTTAAACATTCAGTCACTGGCCCTTTACACAAAAGCTTTCTGACCCCTACTTTATGCTATTTATAATCCTTAACAGTGAAGATCTTAGCCCACAAGTTACACAGGTCACAGGTTCATTTTTAAGGGGGAAGCATGGGTATTTTCACTAGCCTATCTCCATGTTGCCATTTGGCCATCATGTTCTGTCAACAAAGTCATTTCAGCAGGAGTCCCCAAACAACCCTTTATCCCAGACCCTTCCATTATTTCCATGCACCAGTCCATTTACTTCTTAAACTAAAAAACCCAACACATTCTCTGTCTTACATATTTTCAACAAAACACAGGGGCCTTACCATTGTGCTGTCATATAAATATGTATATAAAAGAAGATACAATGTTCTAGCAGTGAATGAAACTTGTTGCATACAAACTAAGCTTAAAAGGAAGGCTATGTATAAATGCGTATATAGAAGAAGATACAATGTACTAGCAATGAACGAAACTTGTTGCATATAGACTCAGCTTGAAGGGAAGACTATTAGAACATCATCCAACAAAAATTCCAGCATTAGATAGACACTTTCCAGATAAGAACTTAGAATACCATCTCCTAAAAATCTGCTATTCACATCGTAAAAGCCATACCCAGGAGAATGGAAATATGTTTTCAACCAAAGTTAGAATTTTTCTATCAACTCGTATGTCCTTATGAGCCATGCCAAAACAACTTTTACTTTTTTTCCCTTAGAGTATCTTATGTAACTAACAGAACAGAATTTTTAATAAAATCATATGAATACATATTTTGTCATTGTCTACACCAGAAGCTACCTAGAAACATAGTCTTATTTAGCTGTGTGTCTAGCACTCAAACTTGTTCAGCAGGTACTTATTGATAACATACAGAAATGAAGACCGAAGTTCCATGTTTCTTTGGCTATATATCTCTGGAGGCTGAAAAGATGGCTCGGCCTGCATCCTGCTCTTACAGAGGACCTGAGTTCAGTCCCCAGAACCGGTTGCTAGTTGCTGGCAAAATTACAGCTCGAGGGAGATATGATGACTCTAGCCTTCACTGGCATGTGTTCTCATGTGTGCATTCACACACACACACACACACACACACACACACACACACACACACACACACACACAGAGTAAATATAAAGTAAATCTTTGAAAAAAATGCTATCCTTCTAAAACACATAAATACAGGTTCAAGGTGAAGAAAAAATAGTGAGATGCACATCTTTACAAATGATAAAGTTATTTAAAATAGATGAAATAGATGACACATTCATGGATGAGAAGAATAAACATCACAGCAATGTCTGACCAAAGCACTTCACATTTTAGTGCAGCTGTTGTTTGGGCGCTGCCGAGGCTCCCACGCCAGCCCATGGTGGCCCTTGTTGGGCACTCTTCTGGTCTATTTTTGGAGATAGGATCTTTTCTAGTCCATTCTAGCTGAGGCTAGCCTTGAACTCCAGATCCTCCTGCCACTCTCACCTTTGGAGTGCTGTGTTGACAGGTGGTCCCCAACACAACAGGCTTCTAGTGTTTTATGTCCCAATAGACATAATACTAGACGAGGTAATGGCTTTTTAATCAGATTTACAATGCTGTTTCTACATATCAAGGGTGATATGCTATGGCTTTGGAGTAACCTGCTTCTCAAAGTGTGGTGTGTGTTTTGTATTCCCATGTAGTAAAAGCAGGTGTTTAATAGGAACATGATTGGAAGTCTGTTGCCCGTTGCCAAGTAGCCCTAGGATAATAATCTGGAAATATTAGTGATAACTCCCTTCAGCCCTAACTTCACTGTTATGCTCATTGACCATGGCAAGTCATTCTGTTAGTCAGAAATATCAGCTTTTTAAAGCATAGAACTGGTATAATTACATTTACCAAAATATTTGTGGATATTAACAAATATAATGTAGTGAAAGTTTCTTGTTTATCACAAGTTTTCAATAATGGGTGCCTATTTTTTGGTAACATATTCAATAAAGACCCGTCTGAGGATACCATGTGTCCATTCTGCTATCTTACGTATTTTCCATTATATAAGAAACATCACTCACGCCATTCAGGAGGTTGGCAGAGTATTTACAGCTGTGTCCTAGGCACATAAGAAAATGACAGTAAGACTCAGAATGTGCTGAGTCCAAGGTAATTTGTGACATTCGCTTTACCTCTTTGGTTAGATCATGCGCCCAGCCTCTGGATCTGTTCCTTTAAGGAAACAGGACTTTTATGATTTAGTAGGTCCCTTTAAAACTAACAATTTCCCCTTTCACGAAAGGGGGGGAAAGCCTGGAACATAATAAAATGGATTTATATCAAGCTAATTCCACGGTAATTTTACCCAAGCACAGCCCTAGGCACTCTATCAAGTGAGGGTTTATGTGAGCGCTTCTGAAACACTTCCCAGTTCCTCCAAAATCGTTTCTGTTTCCATTATAAATAAGTTTCCATAGCCCTTGCAAACTAATAATATTTGACAATATTTTAAAAGCATGTTGCCAGGTTGGCTTAGGATATTGTAGGTTAAAACCTTGGTTTGCTCTTCCTTACAATTTTTCCTAAATATTAACTCAGATCTTCCTAGCTGTTTATTCCCAAGGACATATTTCAAGGTCCCATTTAAAGCAGGGACAGTTTGGTGGTTACTCTGTGAAGAGAAAAGCACTCAGGAGCTGGAGACTAGAATCTTGGATTTTGACCTTCTGTACCATGGCTTACAGGTGACAGATTGTATACATTCTACACATTCCACAGCAACAGGGTGCAGAATGGTCGCTTTATTAATATTAATATAGAGAATATTAATATAGAGAATGGGTCCTTAATAAGCAGAAATTTTGTCTCTATTTCTCCCTTAGTTTTTCTCCTGTTTTGGCTTTGAGTAACCTGCTTAGAAGCCATCCAGGGATCACCCATCACAGCATCCCTGATTCTGAAGATTTTATTAAGAAAGGTGAGGTACGTCATTTTGAGGATAATCCAGGACCTTCCTGTTTCTCTCTGTGTTCACTGGTCATTTATCATCATTTAGCACAGCATGGGGGAGAGAGCAGGGGATAAATCTCCATATGTCAGTAAATTAAGAAATGTATAAAGTAAAATCCAGTAAGTGAAGCTCCAGCTTAAGAAATAAGTTAGAGTGACTAGACTATAAGACAGTCATGAATGTCACCAAGTGGGAAGAAATGTAATAACTGAAAATTAATGCAATCAAGGATACTTTAAGGAAAAATAGTCTCACATCTTGTATTTAAGGTAACAGAGCTCTGGAAGATTCTAGAGAGCCACTGTTGATGTTTCCCCAAAGATACCACCACTTTTCCATTCTAAGAACATGCCTGCCTGGCTTTGAGCATCATCAACAATAAAAAAAAAATCCATAGAAGTTATCAGTCTATTCACAGCAATGGCTAGGAAGACATGGCCCCTAATGTCCAGTGGGTAGAAGCACTTGATGCTCTTAAAGATAACTAGTCAGGTTCCCAGAACCCATGTTAGGTAGCTCATAAAGAACAACTCCAGCTCCAGGGGATCTGTCGCCCTCTTCTGGCTTCTTTAAGCATTTGCACGCATGTGCATACGCTCCCACATGGAAACACACATATAAACCTAACTATGTAAAACAAAACAAAAAAAAAAAAAAAAAAAAAACCATGCCTGGTCTGTTCACACCAGCGTCAGAAGGATGTAGGGAGAATAGAACAGGGCCAGGGAAAAGTTGCCAACTTGGCAGATGAGAGGAAGAGCAGGCATATTAAACTTCCTAGAAGAGAGTCATGAATTCTTAGAATTGGAATTATTCTTTGACATCAGATATCCCAGATTGTTCCTGACAAATAACGAGAAGTGTAGTTATTTGAAACCAGCTGTGTGCCAAAACCGACTTAGAGCCCCTCACTGTTTTGTCTGCACTGATTTTTTCCTATAGGACAGAGCTGTTTGTAAATATTAAGTTCAGTTCATTTTATTCTTTAAGCAAAAAATTTAGCTATTTAAATGATAAAGTATGATTACTATTAGAAGTACATTAAAAATAACACAATTTTGAAAACTATGAGAATACTCGGAAATACCGAATTATTGTCCTTGAATCTCAAATAGTGACATGCCAGGAATTTTAAAATTCTAAGTAACGTTTTTTGTTACTTTGTATCATTGTTAATGCACAAATTGTATCGCTGTTGCCGAATAAATGTAGGTTATTTTAACTAAAAACAGTAAAAAGAAACTGGAGGCTTATAAGATGTATTTACAGAAATGAAGTAATAAAAGTAATAGAGGAATCTGGATGCTTTGAGCACATTTATAGCAATCAACTCTCTGAATGCGAGAAACGACTGCACATGACTATGGAACACGTAGATAATGCCGGCGAGCTTGGTAGGCTCAGTAACAGATTTGGCTCTAATTGCTATGAATAGAGAACAAAAATGTCACTCAGTTAAAACAACTAAATGGTCATCAAAAAGGTCATCTGAGGTGCCACTGTATGCTGGGTTATTTCAGATTTCAAAGATGGTTGCCATGACATGCAACTATATATTCTATAACTTCCAAGAGAGGATGTTCTTTTGGCAACAGAATTCTAGACTAGACATGCATACATAGGACCTGAAACTTAAAATAAAATCTGGGAATTATAGAAGGCCCAAAGTATTCTTTAGAGTAGATTAGATTTTTAATTGACTCAGTAAGGGAGTGATGTTTTCCTTCATCTCACATCCTCAGTGAGGAAAAAATATGGGAATTGGGAAGGTTCTTTGTTTGCTGCCTTATCAAATGCTCAAGGGGTCTTTACAACATTGTTGTAAAAGGGGCCAAATTGTTACTCAATTAATAATAAAACACGTTAAAACTGATATTAAACTTAACTGATGCTTACAGTATCTTTGCAAAATCCAGGACAAAAATTTTTTAAAGCTAATAATAAAAGTGTGAGCATGGCATGGAGTGGAGGTGTGGGCCTTGAACTGGGAAATCTGGTTGGAGTTAAGGTTTAGTTAGGAGGCTCATACCCAGTATGTCTGTTCTCTGACTTCCTCGCTGCCCAAACTAGGGCGTCATGAGCTCTGAGAATTAAATGAAATATTGCATTATTGGCTGACGCCTGAAACATAGCAAAGGAGTAATAAATGTGATTTTTCTAACTCCAGTCACAGAAATCTAGCATTTCAGTAGTCCACACCCTCTCTGGACAGCAGTGGAAACTGCTGGGTCTTATGCTCTATGGAACTAATCAAGTGTGATTAAGAAAAAAGCACTTGGCAATTTAATATGTAACATGTGAGAAGATGTTGTTTATTGGCATCCTATTTTATTTATCTTTATTTTAACTTTGGATCCTGACTGTAGTCCTTCTCTCTGTCTCTCTGCCTGTCTGTCTCTCTTTCTCTCTCTCTCTTCCTCTCTCTCTGTCTCTCTCCTCTCTCTCTGTCTCTCTCCCTCTCTCTCACACACACAATCACACCACACACACACACACACACACACACACACACACACACACACACACACACACTTCCTAAGTAAGCTGACACTCCAATTCTTTGATTGACCATAGAAATTAAAAAAAAAAACCCTACAATCATGTTAGATATTTTGTAGAATCTGATCTAAGAACTATACTAAAAGTATAGTACTTTTTTTTTTTCTTGGCACACCACAAATAAAACACTTAGCTTTTGCTGACTGAGGCTTACCTGAACGTAGTAACGATTCCTTGATAACTAACTACCCCTGTCCATTTTTACTAATGTGGTAATGGTAAAGATGTCAGAGCCCTTTTCTTCCTTATTACAACACTAGGCTTAAGGATTGTAAAACAAGTTAAGCTTACAAAATAATTATGTAGAAAATTCTACTTTTTAAGTCTTAACTAGGCTATGTGGGCTATTTCACTCAATTGCTTTGTGACAGCTATCCTTGCACACGGTAGACATTTTCACTCTTGACCGTTCATCGCCTTTTTATGTAGGTTCATTTGTTAAAAATTTTCTTTTTGTGTATTGGTGTACATGTAGTACATATATGTGTGTGCATGCACCTATGTGTGTATGTATGTGTACATATGTGTACATTCAGAGTGTGAAGGTCAGAGGGTGACCTCAGGTGTTCTGTTCTCCTTTTCATGGTAATTTTTGAGGCAGGCAACCTCACTGGTCCACTGGCGTGGCCTGACTGGCCAGCAAGCTCCCAGCATCTGCCTTTTACCTCCAGCACTGAGACTGTAGACGAGTGCTGTTTTTTGTTTGGGTTCTGGAGATCCAAACTTAGGTCCCTATGTGTGCACAGCAAACACTTACTGACAGAGACATCACCCCAGTCTCATAGAAATTATTTTCGATGGTCTTCCTCATTGTTGAAGATGGATCCAAATTAAAATTTGTTATAGACATAATATAAGCATTATATGCAGAGCTTGAAAGGTGGCTTAGCAGTGTATAGGACTCTCACAGGGGGCCGAACTTCAGTTCGCAGAGCCCTTGTCTAGCAGTTCACAACTGCCTGTAAATCCAGCTCTTTGGGCCCCAGCTGAGCCTAAACATATGTTTTAAGTGACAGGAAAGTAGTGAATCATGGAATGTGACTTCAATACATAGTCATGAGCACAGAATTAAAAAACACATCTTAAAAAGTTACATGGTACTCTCTGCTACAACCATAAGGTTAAACCTAAACAAACTTCATTTGATAAAAACAGTAACACGCTTGGCTCTTTGCCTCTCTCGCTTGGTCTCTCCCCTTCAAATCTTAAGTCAGATTGCAGCACATACTCTGTTATGATCTAACCAGCTTTTTGTGGTTGTTTATTCTATGAGACAGCATTTTGTTGTGTAGACCCGGTTGGTCTTGAACTCAGGAACCCGAGACAGAGTGCTGGAATTACAGGCAATTGCTACCATATCTCGATTATGATACCTTTTTTTTCATAAGGTCAAATTTAGACTGAAACTAATGGAACTGAAATCGAATGTCAAATACTAACAAGAAAGATGCTCCTAAGTCCACAAACATAGCTCAAAACAATGAAGACATTGCCTGGGCTGTCTCCACATCTCTCTTGCACTGTAGCCTTTCATTTGTCAACACAACCATCACATAGGAGTGTAAGTCTGTGGTGGATAAGTTCTATTCCAATGCTTGCTAACACAACCATAGCTAACACATCAAGGTTAACACAATTCCCAAGAAACACAGATGGTGAAAAATAAAAAATTGAGCATAGAAAACCAGCTTACTGTTTCACCAGTTTTCCCAATATCTCCTTGGTCTCCCACTTCTCCCTGTTGATCAAGAGTACAAAATTGCAGAAATGACTATTTGTCAACAACATTAATCGTGGCTTCTTCTGTTTCCATTTTACATAATTATCTAGTAAAAAAGCAACAGCAATCTCAGTTATGCAAACTTATTTATAGAATTTTTTGTGAAATGTGGCCTTTGCCCCACTTTTATTCAAACAATAATTGTTTACATATTGAAGTCACAGTCCCTGATTCATTACTTTCTGTCATTTAAAAAACATGTTTAGGGCTGGAATGATGGCTCTGCAGTTAAGGGCATTGGCTGCTCTTGCAGAAGACACAAGTTTGACTGCAGCGCCCACATAGTGGCTCACAACCATCTGCAAACCCAGTTCCTGGGGATCTAGTGCCCTCTTCTGGCCTCCACGGGTACTGAACATTTGTGATTCACACAGACACTCATATGGACACATTAAAGTCTTTGATAAGTTACATTTTAAATAAAATATTTTACTTCATTGTGTTGTTTTCCACTGCTGCCAAGCCTGAAGAGCCCAGCAGAGGGAAAGAACCAAACCCTGGAAGTTGTCCTTTGACCTTCACCCGTACCCCTGTTCACTGTGGCATGTGAATGTAAAACTATTTTCAAAACAAATAAAAAGACTATATAAGACGTTAAGTATACAATTAAAGGCCTTGCACCAATGACTCTATACTTCCAGCACAGATAACCCCAGAGCAGTCCTGGAGGTAAGAGCTATGAGCCTCAGTCAGCAGAGCTGGCAGCTGGAGACAGGACATTTATTTATAACTCGCCAGGCACAATCTTGCAGTCCACAAGCTCTGAGACCCCAGAGGCTTCCATAACTCATTCGATTTGACCTAGTCTGAGTTACTTGGCCCTAATTTCTAACCTAAGAAAATCCTTTCATGGTTATTTTTTCCCAGTTACTTGGAAAATACCTGCATTTTAGTGCGGGGGTTTCGTGCGTCTGGTTTGGGTGTGCTGCTCATAGCCCAGTTCAGGTGTGGAGTAAAACCTACCATATGACCCAAACTACCCTTTGTAATGATGGATTCTGAAGATCACTGGAGCTGTGCCCCGCAAGTAGGGGCCACTTCCCTTCCATCTGAGAGGTAGGGGCGGCTTAACTGAATGTAGAAGACTGATTTCCAGATACCACACACAGTGGATGTGACCAGGTTCTACACTTCTTTTTTATAGAAAAGAAATTGATAAGTTTTAAATTAAAATGACTCATTCACTTGAAGTGTATGCTACCCAGACATTAGGATACCAACCATACGGTGGCCACTGGTGACATGTGGCATAGGCTGGTATGAAGTACAATTGACAGAAGTGTAAAATCCATACCCTGTCTCAAAAATCATTGTACAAGGACTACAAAGTATCTCAATAAGGTTTTCAATGTTGATTATACATGGGAATGGTAACATTGTTTTATACCTTGTATTAATTATACTATTAAAATGAAGGTTCCCCCCCACCTCTTTCTTTTATACTATGGGCACATCTGTGTGTGATGTTATATGTCTACCAAGTCCTACTGATTTTAAGAACTGAATCCTAATAGCCATCACAAGGAGTAGTCTATGTAAGTTTTCGGTTCATTAATATAGAATAGGTGAGTAGCAACAGTGAGACATCTGTAGGGTGCTGTCCTAGTTATTGACGACGAACTCACTGGAGAGCGTCTGTAGACATGGATGGCAGGATAAGCTATGAATAATTAGTTTTCTACTCTGTTTCTTTTCTCATCTAAAAATTATATTTTCCCATAAAAGGAGATGACCTTTTGTTGCCTACAGGAAGGTTGTTTGACAGCAAAGAGTTGAAGTAGCTTGCAGATGCCTGCACTCCTGGCTTAATGTTTAGAGCCTCAGAAGGTCTGTTTTGGCTAACAGTCCATTGATACAAAAATGCTTCAAGTCCTTCCTCCACTGACCTAAAACTTGATGTCTAGCCCTTAGTAGGATTTAATATCGTAAAAATGTATATGTTCAGTACATATGAAACAAGCCTTACTTTGGTAAATTTGGTAGGAATACTCTGTCACTTCTATGAGTTTTACATTTTAAGTCTGCAAAAAGTTAACAATCCCTATAAACTGGTGTCTCTTCCACACACTGGATCCCTGTGCTGTGGTATATTTGTTATTGTAAAGATCATCTAAAACATGAAAGTAAAGAAAGAAACCACTGGCTAGCAGCACAGCCTTTCAAAGCCTTACAGTGATGAAGGCTACACAGTGATGGTGCAAGGGACAGACGCAGGTGCACCAACTATTAGTTGTTTATTAAAGAACTCATGCTTAGTAAGGAGATATTAACATATATTTATTGCCATGTATCCAATCTACAAATACTACCATAATATTTATTTATTAAGTTCCATAAAGTTTATTACTTTGTATCTTATTTGCAAACGTTTATAAAATGCATCTTAACGTTTCTTTATTAAATTGTATACCTATACAACTACAGATGGAGCTACGTGGCTTCTAAACTGCTCTTTGAACAGTGTTTAACATCTTTCTGAATCCCCATAAGTTGAAATTCGTTCATTTAATTTGTATAAAAGTCATAGATTTATCTTCTTTATATTTACTTATTTATTTATATTTTTTAAAGTTAATTTACTTTTTACACTCCATATTCCATTTCCTGCCACCACCCTCCCTGATTCACCCTCTGACTGCTCCACATCCCACCTCGTCTCTACGTGGATGCCCCCACCCCCACCTGACCTCTAAACTCCCTGGGGCCTCCAGTCTCTTGTGGGTTAGGTGCATCATCTCCGAGTGAACACAGACCCGAAAGTCCTCTACTGTATGTGTGTTGGGGGCTTCATATCAGCTGGTGTATGCTGTCTGTTTGGTGGTCCAGTGTTTGAGAGATCTCAGGGGTCCAGACTAATTGAGACTGCTGGTCCTACTACAGGATCGCACTTCTCCTCAGCTTCTTTCAGCCTTCCTTAATTCAACAACAGGGGTCAGCTGCTTCTGTACCCTGAGGGACAGCAGAAAGAATGAAAACAGGCAACCTCAGGAAATAAGAGCTTGGGGGGGGGCCTCCAGAATGCACCAGAGACCTGGGAGGTAAGAGACTCTCAGGAATCAAAGGGAGGGACCTTAGATGAAATGCCTGACAGTAGGGAGAGGGAACTTCCTCCAGCAGGAAGTCAGGGTGTCAAGTGAGGGATGAGGTTGCCATCCCACAGTCACATCTCTGACCAATAATTGTTCCTATGTGAAAGAATTACAGGGATGGAAATGGAGAGGAGCCTGAGGAAAAGAAGGTCCAGGACAGGCCCAAAGTGGGATCCAGCTTAAGGGGAGGTCCCAAGGTCTGACACTATTGCTGAGGCTATGGAGAGCTCACAAAAAATGGACCTATCATGACTGCACTCTGAAAGACCCAACAAGCAGCTGAAAGAGTCAGATGCAGATATTTGCACCCAACCAATGGATAGATTTATCTTCTTGAAAGACTGTATTTTCAAATTTTTCAAACTTTTCAACTTTTCAAACTTTAGGCACTTACCTTTAAGCCTTCTGGCCCTGGTTCACCCATATACCCTTTTCGACCTGGTTTTCCCTAAAAGAGGAAGAAAAAAAGGGTAATTAGCATAAAAATATACTTAGTAATCATCATGTATAAAGGTGCCAAGGTGTCCTAACGTTTAGGAAATGCAGTGTTCCATGAAATGGACAACTTCAAGATATCCAATGCCCTTGTCATATTCATTAACCACTCAGATTAAAAATTCTGGAGTGTTTCCAATATGTCACACACTGTTTTCAGTTGTGAGGATAGAGAGAACGTTATATCTGCCCTCATAGAACGTATGCTTCAGTGAAGATGGTAACAAATTTAAAATGCATAATACATGTATTATGAACACATATGCATATACACATGCATACACACATGTCCTATTAAGCAGTGGTAAGTATAAAGGACAACAAATTAAGCAGGGAAGGGAGGTATCAACTCTTGTAGTTTTTGTATGGTTTCTATGGAAGACTTCATTGAGAGACTGGCACTGCAGTACAGATTTTAAAAAGGAGCAAACTATGTGGACATTGCAGGAACCACAGTCCAGGTAGAGGCAAAGGCACTCTGGGAAGACCATATGGAACATATCAAGCATGAGGAGTCAGTGTAGCTGGAGTGGGGATGCAGATGGAGAGGACGGAGAAGACGATGAAGTCAAGAAAGAGAATGGGGAATAGGAAACTGGGTCACATCAGACCTGATAATAAGTTTCAGTAAGTTATTTGGCTTTCATTCTGAGCGAGGCAGGAAACCTTAGGGGAGCCTTGAGAAGAAATCCAGCATGATGCATATTTGACAGATTCCCCCGATGGAAGGACAGAAGGAAAGAGTGTAAAGGGGGGTCTGCTGCAACAATCCAGTGAGGGATGCCCAGGGTATGGCTTAGGGCTGCCGCAGAGGCAGCTGGGAGAAATGGTAATTACGTGGGGATGCTGGTGTAGAGCTGTTTATGGCTCTCATAGGGGATGTGGGAGCAGAGAAGGAGAGGCAGCACCAACACTGAAACTAAAGTTCCTGAAAAACAAACAAACAAACAAACAAACAAACAAACAAACACCCACTTGCAGCTGGACCTCCCACCAGGATGATTACTGCCTACAGTGTCAATTGTGGAAGGTTCGGGATGTGGCTGGTTCAGAACGAAAATATCGTGGGTCAGTTTTCAGTCCCCTTAATTAGCCGTTTATAGCTTTCTTCTGTGTGTGACTATTGGGGACAGTGTTTAGAAAGTACAGAGAGCCTAATTTTCACCAACCAAAAGGCTAAGAATGAGGTTAGATCACACCTGAGACTCAAAGCTCCAGCTTCTCTGCTTTTCTGCAACCTAACCTATCTTAGTGTTTCCACCATTGTAACTGCAACGTGTTGCAATTTCAACATCTTTCTTTGTTCTGTTACAATACAAACTTCATGAAACCGTTACTATATGGGAACATAGTATTTAAGGTAACTTGAATCTGTGTGCCTGGGTGTGGTCACTCATTTTTGACTCCAAAGTAACGCCATTCTTTTGAGGTGACAGTTGTGTTTTTTGCATTGACAACTAAATATTTTCAGTTCTGATTGGAAGATATTGTTCTGAAAGACTTGTCTAGGAAGTAAAGAGGATTGTTAAGAGAAATTTATACACTGAGACTTGGGATTTTCTAAAATTTTGAATTTGAAGAGATTAACATCAGAGACCTAGGACTTTTGCCCTCCTAATCTTCACTAGGTAAACAAATAAAATGATTCCCAGAAGGCAGAGTTGATTTTCATAAGTTCTCAGAGATCTGGATATTGACTGCTATGAGATTTCAAGGCTGGGCAATGGCTGATGGATTCAGCAGCTGAAGCAACTGCTCCTGTCTGTCATTGCTGGTCTGGATGCGCTGGGACCCACGTGGGCAGAGGCAGCAGCCGAAGCACAGAGATGGAGTTTTACTGTGATGAGAACAGAAGAGCACTTGGAAGAGAGAGCAAACCCTGTATGTTCTGCTCTTATTTTTAAGGTGGAAGAAATAGCTTTAGGCCTGGGTGCTGGTAAGCATGGTTCCCCGGATGGAAAACGATTACCATGTCAGGAGGGAAGAGTTATCGGATGAGTTCTCGGAATCGCCGAAGGACGCGCTAAAATGAAGACTGAAGTGGAAAGCTCCGACTTTAGGAAGATCAGCGACTGACTATTCATTCACAAGACGAGACAAAAGAGTCAAAAGGGAAGGGCAGAGACTGAGCAGGAGCAATGAAAACGGCAAACAATAGTGAGCCTTTCTCTGCTTTAAGCGACGGAGAAGGAAAAGCAGAAGAGTGAGGATGATATGGCAGCAAGCAGTTCCCGAGAGAAAGTTATGAAATAGTGATTCAGAAGCAAAAGAATAAAATGGGCAGGAAAATCGAATTCAGAATGTAACCGAAAAGATAATGTTGGAAGTGTGTTAGGTATTTGGAGTCCTGAGGAACCATGGGAAAGCGATGAGGTAGGTGTGGGCACCCTCAGACTGGGAGACTGCATCAGGAAGAAAAGGCAAGATAAGATGCCGGCTGGAAAGTAAAAATCTGTAAGCGGAAGTGAGGACCTGCTGGAGGAAGGAAAGTCTGGGACCCTTACTGGACCCATAAGACGATTCATAGCGCGCTGGGATGGAAGAGTCGCCTCCAGCCTGCACCCAGCCCTGGGTGTGTGTCAAGGACTGACCAGCACAGGACAAGCATCAGCTCTGCCCTAGGATGCTAACACGGCAGACCGACCCGGCAGCCTGCCTGTCCATCCTTTTAGGTCTGTCTGGATTTGGACCTGACCCTACTCCTGCACTTGAACCTGATTCAGCCTTTCACCTGAACATAGGATCAGAAATTTAGCGAACGTTGAAATAACTTCATTTTCTTCTAATACTGACAATTTTTTTTTTAGCAATTCATTTTTATTAAAACTGATTGGAAGGTGCCGTCGTGAAAATATTGCTTTCAATTCTTAACATACACAACTCATGTAAGCACCACAGGAAAGTAGGGAATACTGTACTAAATCTATGCTGTAAGCGGGTAACACTGCAGTCACCACACTTACAGTTTTTGAAACCAAGCCATTCAGGACAGCCAGGATGGGAGAATGGCTTATGGCCTTGTTTAATCACCAGCACAAGGCTTGTTTGTTTGGGGAGGGAGTTAGCCTTGAAAATGTAATATTGAAACCATATTTCCATATCACATCTTGCATAGCTTTTAGTATTAGGGTTAATTTACGTGACCGCTGGAACAACCTTAGTTCCTAGACTGGACCCTCACACACAGAAGTGAAATAACACAGATTACTAAAGAGTATGTGGTTCTCTTGTTTTCTAGGGAAGAAGACTTTAAATGGCCTCATTTTTACTAGGCTCGAATAACATATATATTTTTTCCCATTAGGAGCTCTTTCCTACAAAATAATAAATGTTTCCCTTTCATATGAGAAGAAACATTGGCTCAAGACAGCCAGGAGGTGTTCCTGTGAGACAAAGGCACAAGTGACTAATTAATGTTTCATTAAATACAAAGAAAATCTAAGAGTGTGTAATTTGTGACATGCTCAAATAAACAAGCAGACATACTTTGCAGGAGTTCAATGACTCTTAAATATAACACACATATCCTAATTATTGCAATTGCAAGCTTTGGCTATGGATACAAAAATTACTCAAATTTATCTCCAGATCTAAGAGAACAATAGTTTGCATGTCACAAGATGGTACAATCTGATTACAATTAGGGGGAAATTACCCACTAGTTTTCCATCATTTCTATATTGGTATATCAATAAATCAGAATTTTCAGAAATAGTCCTAAAATTACCTTACTTGGTACTACCGGGAACCCTTTAACAATTTCTATAAATTTCTAGGACCATAAAACCAGTGGGGAAAATGATAAGTGATAATTAATAATATAATAAACAGGTTGGGATTTAGCTGGGCAACAGAGTGTTCATTTACCATGTCCAGGATCCTGGGGGGGGGGTGTCACCCCTCAGCTCTGGGAAAAAACATCTCTAGAAATATCCAGTTATCAGCTTACTTTATTTTGGGTGTTTTAGAATCATAATGGTTCTAGCTTTTGCCTTTTATTATTAATTAAAATATTATGCTCTTAAACTATTACAAGACTGTTTTAAAGGCAAACACATGCAGAAAAAAATTTAATTAATTTATTTTGAGAGTGTATATATTATAGTTCTCTTCAGCGAACATGAAACAAAAATAGTTTCTCTTTTCCAACCAAAATTATACAATTTAATTTTATAATTAAAAATTTTAACCTTTAAAAAAATTTTTTTTGAGATAATAAGACATTTACAACATTTCTCCCCTTTCTTCATTCCAAACCCTCCAACTGAGACCAGGTCTTCCTGAAGACCCGAGGCTAGCGTGGAACTTGTTATTACGTCCAGGCAGACCTTGTCCTCAGGATCTTCTTGCCTTCTCCCCAAGTACTGAAGTTATTAGCAGGCGCCCTCTTACTGGGATTTAGAGAATCACTCTTGTGATACTTACCCTAGATCCCAGTTCTCCAAAGGGTCCAATTGGTCCTTCTTCTCCCTTAGAAATAAATCAGAACAAATCGTTGTCTAAAATAGTGTTTAAAAACAGAAATCTTTATGTGTTGCATTTATTCTGAAATCTGAAGCTTGTTAGGGGATACAATAAAAGTTCTGCTATAATTCAAATGCAACTCTGTTCTGGGCAGATGGAAGCCAACACACACATTTACAGTATATTCACAATCACTTATACGGAATCTGCTCCAGTCCCATTTGGTACTTCATTCATTCATTCATTCATTCATTCATTCTCTTCCCCTCCCTCTTCCTCCTCCTGCTCCTTCTTTTAAGTTTGAGTCTCTTCTGTAGCTCAGGCTTGCCTCAGACTTGTCATCCTCCTGCCTCAGCTTTGCAAATGATGGGATTTTAGGTGGTGCTGCCATACCTGACTGAAGGCTCAAGTTTGTAAATTTTAGTTTTGTCTGCGACTTTAGACACCAAAAGCACATCTAATCCAATCTGAATGTAGCTTTTAGAGCACACTAGATCTTAATCAAAATGATGCTTACTGCCAAACACTGTATTCTTCACTAAATTTTAGTCAAACTAGCTATAATGTCACAAAATGTAAAATTCCGGTATATTTTCGTAAGAGTCAAGACTACATGGTGGAAAGAGAACAGAGAGAAAATAATCAAAGAAAACCAGTTCTAGAAATTATTTTCCAAGAAGAAATAAAAAGCAAGTGTGCTCCCCTTACAAAAGTGTTGATGATATGTACTGATTTTCTCACCTTTAAGTGAATAGTTGATATTATTAGTTTGTGTTACCACTCTTGACTGCACGTGTAGATGTCCTTATATTTCACAAACAGACATTTTGTTCAATTCACAAGTCCATTAAATATAATTTATTAAGTCACAAATATAAAATAGTCATAAGTAATAAACATGAATTCTAGTACAGATAAGTTTCGTTCTGGTTTCAGAACAAAATTCTTCAACATTTCATTGGCGACTACTGAAATAAATCACCAAGGAGCTCCGTAAAATAAATCCAAATTCTACCCATAAGTGCCAATATAAATAACTTGAAATCCTTAATAGAAAAAATGGCTCACGCTAAGGAAATTCTTTTCATTAAGCAAAAAACCTGAAGTGTCACAAAAATAAAAAAGGAAATTCCAACTGAAAAATTGCTGACTGGACATGAATTTCCTCCATACCTGAGTTCCTTTGAGACCTGGAGGACCAGGGGGCCCTCTGTTTCCAAGATGTCCCTGTAAAAGTAATGCAAAAATAGAAGACAGAAATTATACACTGATTTATTTTTATCAGTCAGTATTACCACAGAGGTGGGAATACTGTTGGGTACCATTTCTCATTAAGAGATATCAAAGTGAGATGAGATTGAAACTGAGCAAAATCACAAATTATCTAGAAGGTGCTAGGTTTCAAATAATTTTTTTTGTTATTTTTCAACTTTCAGACGTCTTTTTGGAAAATTGTTTTTGTTTAAAGCAATTGGCATAACTATTATCATTCTGTTAGTAAATATACACATTACACAAAGAATCCCAGACGTCTTTTGAGAGATCAGTAGAGTGCAGCATTTGTTGTTCATATAAATGGTCCTTCAACTCCATCACACAAGTTGCTAAAATGAGAAGGGTAATTTGCAGAAGAAATAAACCTCATCACCATGACTTTTAAAGACTACTAAATTCTTCTGTTAACAATAAAACATTTTTTTTTTGTTTGTTTTTGGTTTTTTGAGACAGGGTTTCTCTGTGTAGCCCTGGCTGTCCTGGAACTCACTCTGTAGACCAGGCTGGCCTTGAACTCAGAAATCTGCCTGCCTCTGCCTCCTGAGTGCTGGGATTAAAGGCATGCACCACCACACCTGGCTAACAATAAAACATTTTTAAAAAATGATTGCTTGCTGGATGAAAACTTGTTCAAAATAATTGTACAAATGGTCTTCTGTTTACCCAGCACCACCCCACACCCGGTCAGCATGACATTTTACTAGTGGTTTTGTCGGAAGTGTGCAACGTCTCACAAGAGTTTCATGCACAACCTTCCTAAGTTTATTTCACATGATTGTTACAATGTTTCTGTCACAATTAAAGTTTTTTTTTTAATCCTTTTTAATTGTAGCAAGTAACTCCAAGGCACTGAAGAATAAATGTGCCCTGGTAACTTGCATTTTTAGTTTGGGAATTCATCAGGGACAAGCCATACAACATCTTTCTATAGCTCTTCCTCTTCAAGTAAGAAATGGAAAATGGCTGCTTAGCTTCAGGGTGCATCCTTGCGAGAATGTGACATGAATATTATCACTCAGGAAACTATAGCACTCAGGCTAGTAAAACAACTTTTAACGGGCTTTCCCTGTTTTTGAAAGGAAAAGATGCATTAGGGAATGGAAATGAAAATATTCTATTTTATGTTAGGCTAACACATCGATGCGTTTATGACATATTCACTTTAATTTCCCTCAAGGAAACATTTGTTTCTACTCTTGACCTTGCGGTTTGAGGTTAAACATCTCCAACCCTGAATATAATGGTAGATGTGAAACAGAGACTGAATTTCGTCAACTTGTTCAATATCTGTAGGGATAGTGATTGGTTTAGCAGTGAGCAAAGGACAGACTTCCCTCCCCCAATTTCCAACTTGAGTGGAACTATGGAGTAAGCAGAAGTGCCAGTAAAAATGCTCAGATAAAGTAAAAGACACCGCGTGTCGCTTGGAACATTAATGTCGTTAAAATGCCCAGGGTACAGACCGAGACCAGCACATTCAACTGTAAAACTCCAGAGTTGTCTGCTGTAGAAATGTGAAAAAGGCCTAAAACTCATGCAGACCCACAAAGGATCCCAAAAGTACAAAGTCTTGCCAAGAAACATGAAGCTGGAGTTGTCATGCTTGCTGGCCTTAAAACATATCACACGCCAGGCGTGGTGGCGCACACCTTTGAATCCCAGCACTTGAGAGGCAGAGGCAGGTGGATTTCTGAGTTCGAGGCCAGCCTGGTCTACAGAGTGAGTTCTAGGACAGCCAGGGCTATACAGAGAAACCCTGTCTTGAAGAAAAAAAAAAAACATATCACACAAAGATGCTGAAATCACCAAACTGTAAACTGCCACAAGAACATGCAATGTTTAAGCCAATAGAATAGGAAATCAAAAAACAAACCCATCAAAGTCTCCTTGATAAGGACTCTGCACAAGAACAGAGCAATCTCTTCAACAGTGTTGGGAAAACTGGTCATTTCAGGGTGAAGCTGAGCTCCCTTTTAATCCCCTACCTCAACAGGCTAAGATGGGTTAGGCTTGAATATGAGATCTCAAACCATTGTTCATATAGAAGAAAATATGGGAAAAATGTCAAAATGCTGCTGCTGTCAATGCCATCAAAGCATAAACAATGAAAGTGCAAATAAGGAAGCTAGATGATCTCACACTGAGAGCTTGCGTACCAAGGGCATGAGCAACATGCTCAAAGGGCAGCCTGCAGAGTCTGAGAAAATGTCTGCAAGCCACATATCCGATATTGCATTGAAATCAAAGTGTATCGGGGACTCGTACAGCTCAACTCAAAGCTCCACACAGCCCACTAACATTTGGGCAAGTGATTCGGGGTATATATTCAAAAGAATTGCAAACAGACTCTCAAAAATCTAATGACATTGTTTACAATAGCCAAGAGTCTGGCTACTCTATCATCCGTTTGCTGATGAGCGAGTAGAGAAAATGTGTTATATACAAATGATGCAATTTTTAGCTTTAAAAAGAGGAACTGTTGTCACAGGCTTCGAGACGGATAAACCTTGAAGACATTATGCTAATGCAGTTAGCCAGTCACAAAACAGCAAATTCTGCAGGACTCAACTTATTTAAGGTATATAAAGTACACACGATCATGTAAGTTCAAATTGGCCTTGCCTGGAACTGAAATAACCAAGAGATGCTTTTTAGTGGGTACTTTAAACAAGCAAGATGAAAACGTTCTGGAGATCTGCCCTACAACAACCAACACACATATGTTAACTATTATAATACTTACTATACACCAATGAAGCTGTTAGAAAGACACTCTATGTTGTGGGTTTTACACAAATGAACATGCTTATGCACGTGCACACGTGCACATGCACACGTGTGCACACACACACACACATACCACTTTTCTACAGGTTGGTCAGGATTGTGGTTTATATGTTTCGATTTTATATTTTTACATATAATATCTGTCGCAATTTGCTTTTTAACCTCTCGGAGTAGGACAGCTCTCTCTGTTTTCTGCGCTGTGATTTTACTGTAGCTATTTTATAGGATCTCCACTTGACTAAACCTAACCCATTCGACTCAAATCCCAATTCATCTGTGAATCTCCGAGAAATATGGCCACACCGATTACCCTCTAAAACTCCTAGCTATTCACTTATCCCCTGCTGCTTTTAACCTTTCCGATGAGGAAGACATGTTTCTTGAAGATTATAAATTCCTAGTACAGAGAAGATTATGTCTTAATCTCGTTTTCTAGTTACTGCTTAATATATTACAAGTAATATACAAACTCAATAAATATTTCTCCGCTGACTAAACACTGCCTAGAGAACAGAGCCGCTGATACAATAAATATGCATATAAAATCTTGACTTAGTGGATGGAAAGTCTTCTAGAAGAATGATCTAGAGTCATGCATCTTTTTCTTGCTAAGTTGGCTTCCCCCTATACTGATAAACATATGACATGTTGGGGTTAGTCAAGGCAAGAACTATTTCCATGTTCTCACAACAAAATCTCACAGAAACTAGGCTTCCTCTGTAAGCTTATTGGGACTGTAATACGAGACAGAGTAACAGCTGGTCTCAGCATCCCCAATTCCACAGCCAAAGCAGCAACACAAGCCACCTGAGCAACAGATACAGTATTCCTCTGTTTACTGGAGCGCAGAGAATATTTACTGCGTATTCGTACTTTCTCCAGCGACCAGCAGAGGATGTGGTTTTGCTGATGTTATGGTATTCTTGAAAGCAGATTGCCAAATTGAGTGTCTCTCAGGAAGGCTTACTGAAGAATGTTTGTATCTGTATACAAATACACACCCAGAGCGAACTCCACAGTCAGTAGAACCACAAACGACACAAGTCTCCAATCCTGGTTTGGGGTTTTTCAGTCAACTGACAGAAAATGAACAGAAGATGAAAGGCCTTTGCCGAGCTTTTGCCTGGAATGAATCCCTCATTTTTACTGAACACAGGGCAGCCATTTCTTTTCAAATACAGTATGCATGGTTTTCTTTTCAAAATATATATTTATGTTTATTTTATGTGTATAGGTGCTTGCCTACATGTATATATTCAGATCATGTGTGTATCTGGTACCCACCAAAGGCACAAGAGGGTGCCATGTCCCCTAGAACTAGACTTACAGATGTTTGTGAACCACCATGTTGGTGCTGGGAACAAAACCTGGACCCTCTGCAAGAGAAGCAAGCGCTCACCCCACCGAGCCATCTCCCCAGCCTTACATGGTATTCTAGGCGATTATGCCAATATAGCTTCAGTAATTTACACTATTCCTGCTTCTTAAACAAGACGTGTCATAAAAATAAGGCTTAAGGATTTGTCGACGATACTGTAGACATTGCTGAAGAATCATATCATACATATGGCCTAAGTATGGCTGGCTTTATTTTTCCTGCCTAGAAACAATTTCAAGACAAATGAGAAAGACCAAGTGTATAGACAAAATCAGATCTCTCATTCTTAAAACACGAGGTCATAGTCTTCTCACTGTTAGAGTCTCTAATTCTTTTGATGAGATAATGTCTCCTAAAAGTTGTTTTAAACTCCAGGAATGTACATAAAATGAATTAGTCGACATTATTGGTGTTAATGTATCTATAAGTTCCTATATTGAATAAATACTTTTAGAACAATATATTCTAAGAAGCAATCATGATTTGTTGTCAATTCAACCACTGGTATTTGTTAAAGTATGTGGCCTTTTACTCGACTTATTAAAAAATGTGTGTGTATGTGTCTATGCATGTGTGCACGCGCGCGCACACACACATCCCCCCCACACACACTCATGTATGCTAAGTCATTCAAGAAGAAACCAGAAGATAGGCTATAGAAATCTGTTTTGCCATTTCTCTGTGTGATCTTGAATGTGTGATTGGCCTAGAGTCTTCAGGCTTGGTAGCAGGTGCTTTACCTGCTGAGCCAACCAGAAGGCCCATCGATCCATTTTTAACATTACTTTAAAAAATTAATTGCTATTTCCTTTATGAGTGTGTAAGCCTGCTCACCTGTATGTGCACCATTTGCACACAGCTTCCAAAGGAGGCCAGAAGGGGGCATCAAATTCTCTGAAACTGTTACGAGTGGGTATAAGCCACCCAAAGTGTGCTGGGGGATCAAACCTGGGTTATCTACAAGAGCAGCAAGTGCTCTTACCTGCTGAGCAGCTGTCTCTCCAGCCTCCACCTTAAACATTTCAGTTGTAATACTAAAAGAATGACCTGGAAGAGACTTCTTAAGATCACCATTGCAATTATATTAAAAAGATTAGCTGACTTTAGTTTTTTCTCTTCCACCACACTGAAATGCAGTATGGATCCCCACCAAGCATAGCATATATCCTTGCACATCAAAATCAATGCTCATTTCCTGATTTCTAAAGACCAAATCTGCTGCTCACGTTCAAAGGCTTTCGTCACACACTATCAATTCTTTTCAGCAACTTATGTATTTACTATGCACGGTGTGTGTGTGTGTGTGTGTGTGTGTGTGTGTGTGTGTGTGCGCGCGCCTGCATGATTTTATCTACATCATGTGCGTGCAGGAGCCCACAGAAATCAGAAGAGGGTGTGAGATTTCCTGAGCTGAAGCTACTGGCCATCCTGAGCTGCCGGGTAGGTTCAGGGAACTGAACCTGGGCCCTCTTCGAAAGCAATAATCTCTCTTAACCATTGACCTATTTCTCCAGCCCTTATCCTTTTATACTGTACTTATAGTTTTTCATAACTATTTATGTTTCTTGTCAAACTAGAACACCATCCACAAGAGGCCAATGTTTCTTAGATAATGTTATTATTTTACCCTTAGCACCTGGCATAACACAAAAAAGCAATTCAATGTCGGCTGAATGAATGAACTATTGCGTGAATGAAGAAAGAGACAAAGGTGTTTATGTTCCTAAGCAGGCAAAGGCTAGAGTAGGCTAGACCAGAGACACTATAACACTACTCTTTATATGTCTTTCTTGCTTCCTTATTTCTACATTATATCTTAGTTTATTGATGGCTGTTATTTTTATATGTCAAAATAAGTATCATGTCATACTCATCTAGATTGGCAAATTCTCCCAAGTTCTCTATATTTTTCCCATTAAATTTTAATACATTGTGTTAAATAAAAAAAAGTCTCTGTTTTACCTTTTCTCTCTCTTCCATCACATTCCTTATCAAGTTATCAAGTTGCTTTTTATAAAAAAAAATCTTCAAAGTAACTTTTCCCCATAGCTAGTCAATATATCAACCAGCCAGTGAATCTCAAGTTCCTGTTGTGAAATTCCTAGCATTTTATTCTGGTCACTGTAATATATTTAAAATAAATTTATCTCTTTTCTCAAAGACCTTGTGGTCTAGCAGAGAGGCAGATATGCATAAAAACAGATATAATATATGGAGGTAATTGTTTAATAGGGGTTTTTCAGGGACATGGGGGAAAATAAATTAGATGCTAAGGAAACTTGGACAGTGTTGTGTGTGATGCCCAGACACTGGCTGGCTGACGAGAAAGTGCAGGAAAGAAGGTTACATCCTGATAAAAGAACTGCAACCAAGGAGCTGGGAGGTCTGAACCGGCACAGGGTGGTTTGTTAATTTATGAAGTCTGGCTAGAGCGGAACCTTGAAAAGGTAATGGTGAGCACGAGTGTGTGCTGAGGAGTCAGGAGATGGTTGGAGCGCAGAGGACCATGTGTTAAAAATAAAGACGTGCATGTCTTCAGAGAGATGCACTGCAGAGCTCATAAGGACCAAGCCCAAGAGCGGCAGCTGAGATGTATACTTTCCATAGAATTCCCCCCCCCCCTTTGGCATCATCACCGTGGGGTTGAAGGAATGCCAGACTGGAGGCAGGGCGAGTAACTGGAGGTCTCATACACAAATCCCGGATAAAAAAAAAGAAGAGGGCCTAAGCTACAACATTGGCAGTGAAACCGGTTTCAAAAACAGAAAGAGGGGGAAATTTTGAGTCAAGAGAAACGGTAAGAGGTTATAATTGATGGCACAAGGCTGCTCAGGACTCCGAACAGGGTTTGATGTGAAGCACATGTGGGCCATGTACTACAGAGGCAAACTTCACAGCCGTGGAAAGGAAGTGAAACCCGACCGCCCAGAGGGGCGGCGGTGGGTGGCAGGTGAGCTTGCCAGGTAAAACACCGGATGCACAGTTACATTTGAATTTCAGATCAGCCGTGGGTGACATTTAGTTTCAATACTTTCCGAATACCTATGGTTCCACTCCCTCACAAGTTCCCCTTTCCTGAGAGTCACAGAGCCCACTTGTCTGCCTCGCAGCTGCTTCTCAATCATCCTGTGGGTCCAAGTGTTACCTTTCTGACAACCATGCACCCCTTCACTGTGCGTAATAATCATTATTATCATAAGAAGGGTTTCCATGCTTGCTTACACTGTACATTTCTTTGGGGCGTGTGGATGTGGCAAGTGGTTGGGATGGCTGGAAAGTGAGTCCAGGTGCTTTTCTGTGGCCGTTGAGATCTGAATTCTAATCCTCTTGCTGTAAAGTACATAGGCACTTTACCTCTTGTGCCATTTCCCCAGCCCCCAGCCTGTAAAGTTCTTGAAAACATAGATTAGGCCGTTCCATCTAGGATCTAGTACAGTGGCTCCCACTTGAGAGTCACCCAATAAATATTTGTTAAATGAATAAATGTTCTACATCAAATCTTTATTATTTCTCCAGGCCTATCTCCACTAGTACATCCTGTGCTCCAGCCCAGAGTGGTGAGTCTGCTATTTGAAGCCTCAGGAACTCTTGCTAATCCTCAGATAGAGCTGGAGGCCCACACCCACAGCTGAGCTGCAGTCTGAGGAGCCCTGCCCCGGGTCTTCCCAACCCCTGGGCTTGGGCAAGGAAACACATTCAGTGCCTGCACGGCACATCCCTTACTATTTCTTACAATTGCATTTATTATTATTATTATTATTATTATTGACTGTGTGTCTGTGTATTGGTGTGTGCACACGAGTGCAGGTATCCTAGGACCTCTGGAGCTAGAGTTACAGGTGGCTGTGAGTTAGTTGATATGGGTTTTGGAGATCAAACTTGGGTCCTCTATAAGAGCAGTCTATGCTCTAAACTAACTAGTGAGCCATCTCTCCAGCTCATCACCTAGACTTAGTCGTTCCTCTGTTTGCCTTCAACTTCTTCCTGCTTTAAACTGTCCTTTACAGTGACTTAAGGGCTATCTTCTAAAGACACAAACCAGATGGCATACTTGCTACTTAAATAACTCTGATTACTCCCTGATGCCTGTATGATCAAGTAGAAACTACAATTTGATCATACAGTCTGAGTGTTTCAAACTCTGTGATCCCCGGGCCAAGTGTGAAGAACCCAGGCTTGGCAGCCACCTCAGTGTGAAAACTCTGGCTGTGCTGCTCTATAGTTACGTGACTGCGGCCGTATCTGCTTTTTACATTTTCAAAATGTTTATTTATTGCATTCACAGATGCTGTGGTCACCATCTGGATGGGGGAAGGAAACTTGGGGGAGTGAGCTCTTTATTCACTTCCACCATGTAGGGTTAAGGCTGGAACTCTGGCTGTGGCTTTGTGGTAAGTATGGTTCCACACCCATATATACATTTTCATATATATACACATACACACACATATATATACATATACATATATATGTGTGTGTGTATATATGTATGTATACATACAATATATACATACATACATATATATACACATATATAGTGTATGTATATATACATATATAGTACACACACATATATACACACATATACACATATATAATATATATATATACACACATATATACATATATACACATATATAGTATATGTATACACACACACATATATACATACATATATATATACACACACACATACACATATATAGTATATGTACACACACATATATATACACACACACACACATATACACATATATAGTATATGTATACACGCACACACACACATACATACATATATATCAGCACAGTGCACTGACAGGCATGGCTGTCATCAGTGTCTACCTTCTCTGTCCTGACATCTCCTCCTCTCTTCCTACTTAGCACTAACACCTTCCCCTTTAGTTTGAATACACTGAATCTCTCACTCTCAAATTCCAGTCATCATCATGGTTTTATTTCTAACGCCTGTTTACTTGGGACGCCCAGCCTGCTGCATGGCCACCTGGGCATATCTGTGTTGATGCTGAAACTGTTGATGCTGACTTCTTTATGCACACACAGAGCAGCAGCAAAGGCTCGAAGATGTGAAGGTTTCTTGTTTACATCAGTTTCCTCGTGGTACAACAAGACTCTGGGACAGCACGTGCATTCTTTTACTGTAACAATGGGCACTTTATCAGTGCTAAAATGTTCCAGTAGTCAGAAATCTTTCTCCCACTTACTCTCCACTGTGACTTTAAAGAGTTGTCCCATTAATTTTTCTCTCCTTTAAAAAATCCTTTGGAATGATATCTGTGATTTTCAAATATTATCCCTCTAATTCCTACAAGAAATTCAGAAAATCATTTAAAACGACTGGATTCGGAACTCAAGATGGCTATTAATTACTGATACTTCTGGTATTCTTAAGATCTTTTTCGACACATATTAAGAATTTAAATGAGAAAATTCTAGATATCTACATACAGTATGGTTTTTATTTGTTTTTTGTACCTTTGGTCCTTCAGGTCCATTTTGTCCAGGAATCCCAATGTCTCCCGGAAAACCCTAGTAGATATAAAAAGGTAGAGAGTTTATTCCACAGCAAATCACTTTAAATCCGTAAGCATATAAAACTTCTTGTTGTCTGTATCCTTTGCCCAATTAAGATTATCTACTTTCTTCAAAATTTGATGTAAATGATTATTAAACAATTGTTCCATACTTGGATTAAAAAAAAACCCAGTATCCTAAAAAGAGAATTTACTTCATGAATGATTCTGTGAACCTCATTGTATGAAGAAAAGAAATGTGTACTCTGGTAATTTGCATACCAGATTTAAAATATGGATTATGTGGAGAAAAATATGTTGAGGATGTTTGTGTCAGAAGACAAATAAGGCAATGTACCTAAAGGACTTCTTCCTACCAGGCTGGTTGCTCAAGGTCATGAGGTAGTTAACACAGATTCATTAATTGTGTTACTGGTGCAAAGGTATCAGGTTCACTTGATAATTATATACATGCACATATAAAACTGTATTCATCTAATATTTTCAAGCTTTCTCTCTTGAATACTTTAAATTTACTGGGAAGAAAAGTCATGAGGTGATATCCTTGTCTTCTGGTTCTTGCAGAAACACTGGCTGGCTGACCTCCATCTCTAACCCAGCATTCTCTGCTCCTCCAACGTTCACCACTTGAATGGATATTACCTGGAGCTCCAAGCCAAAAAGTTTTATACTTCACCTTTAAATGCTTCTTTTCCTTCTCTTAAAACTCTGACACCACAAAGCAACCTAACACGGTGTTTTGTCTCGTTTTATTTTTCTGTCAGACTGTAAAGTCCTTGGGTGTACTTCATGTGTTTTCCACTGTCATACTCCCCAGCAAGGACAGCGACATCTGGTTTGCAGTAATTACTTTACAAAGTTTTGTTGTTGTTGTTGTTATTGTTGAGTGGCTGACTTATTTCTTTCAAAAAAGAGGACAGCATGTCCTGTGGCTAATTTGCGATCCTTGGTCCTGATTTACAACCAGTCAGAACACTGGCTCAGAGCACCTTCATGGATACATTCATAAAGTGTCCATTTTCCAGATGACCCCAGAACACTTTATCATACCAGCAATCAAGAAAGCTATCACAAACATTGAAGCTAGAGTAATTTCAAAATAACGCTTCAGGCGCTTGGGTGGGAGTTCACAAACCAAAAATGGAGGGAAAAGATTTTTTTCAATGGGGTGAAGAACTGAATTGAGCTTAACCACAATAAATATACTTAAATTTATAAGTTCAAACAAATCAACTTTAAAATTGGCCATATATCTACAGGATAAGTGGAAGCTCACTCATTATGTTGAAAAGTGATAAGAAAAATCAACAATTAAGCATTCATTTGTCCGTGTTTATATTCTGCACAGCCTTCATCCAAATAGTAGATAAGGGCATTCCAGCCCTCCCCAAAGCCTCCAGCCCTCCCCAAAGCCTATAGCAACACCTCACATGCATCCCCACAGACAAAGGATGACGGAGACATGTGCTTGTAGATGGAAGAACATAGGACAGCCTGCTGACTTGCCAAAACAAACCTCAGTATGGTCAGGACTCTGGCGTGTGACTAGCAATTTTCAAGAAAAACAGAAATCAAGGAACATATAACCCTACACCATGAGACTATAATCAACATAGACTGTGTAAGCCAAAGGCTGTGTGCTTCCTCAGCTAAATTACAAGGGGGTGAAGACTGGAGAATGAACATACACATGGAAAGAAACCCCAAACTGAAAACCCAAAGCAAGACACAAGAAGGGTTTGGGTGGTGACAAGCAGTTCTGCCTTGACCTTACAGTACTTACAAGGAAATGTGTCTGAAATCTGTGTGTGATACACATTTGTTTTACAGTCTCTTGTGATTGTGATTTATTTTTTGCAGTTAAACAGTAACAAAAATTAGGTAATTCTAGTTAAACATGACATGACTGATGTATGTGAACACTTGGCTCTTTTGTGACTCAAAATATTAACAGGATACACGGAAATAGATGCAAAGTGCCACAGATGAAGAGAAGAGAATGTGGCAAAAGATATCAATGAGTCAAACCTCATATTAGAGTTAAGGAAGTAGAATGTTTCAAAATTAAAAGTTTACTGAAGATCTATGAAGTTCATCCGCACAGCTATTAAAAGAAAAAAAATTCTATGTCCTTCTCACACAGGTTAGCTTAGAAAACTTGGCCAATAAATATTTTCTATATTTTAAATATTCATAGCTGGATTACTCCCAAGTAGAGATCTTTTCATTTAAATAATACATTCTAAAATAGAAAAACTAGTTAATGGGGTCAGCTGAGTTTTAATGGTAACACCCAGAAAGGAATTTTCAACTTAATGTTTAAATTTACTGCTCAATCTACAAAGCCAATAAATGATGGCACCAGGATGCGTAAGCCAAGCATTGAAATGTCAGAGTTTACATGCTAAAGAATTACAGTATATTCTCAGGGCCAAGACTTCTCCATTTAAAAAAATCATTTTGTCAGGCAAATCTATAATAAGTGGAGTAAAAACAAAAATTGGATGAAAAGATGTCCAGATTCAATGCTTTGTATTTAAAATAACAGTAACAGGTCAGAACATTTTCTTCACAAAGAGCTTCACTATTTTAGTTAAGTCATCACATTACACTTCATGAGAACATAATACCCTAGTGAAGAGGAGGAGGAGGAGGAGGAGGAGGAAGAGGAGGAGGAGGAAGAGGAGGAAGAGGAGGAGGAGGAGGAGGAGGAAGAGGAAGAGGAGGAGGAGGGGGAAAGCTTGACTTCTGGTGCTTAACAGAAAGTCTGATCACAAATTGTTACTGAGAAGCAGAAAAAATGAGGTAGCTTTAAAAATACTAAGTGCAAATGTGTCTTCTATTTTCAGAGCCTGCACATCTGTTTGGTGTACAGAGAGTGATTCAGTGTTCTCTCCAGTAAAAACAAAGTTTTATTATTCTCTAATCACTAAAGGCTGGAGACTAATTCACATGCATTTTTATAACAAAACCTGGGAACCAAGGCACTAGCAGATTGCATTTGGTTCCTAGGAAATCATAAAAGTGAAATACTGCCTTCTTACTTAGTGGCAGCCAAAAGCTCAAAAAGTAGTTTCCTAAGAAGGTAAATACATGGGATTTCATGGCACACATTGATATTTTGATATTTTGAGTAGATTTCCAATGAGACTAATATATTTCAGTTTTTAATTGAGATTTGTATTTCTTCCAACTAAAATTGCAAATGGATAAACAACAAACAAAAAGTAAATATAATGGCTAAATTAATGAAAATCAGTCACAAGATGGAACAAACTGCACGAACCACAAGTATCTTATGCTACGTGAAAAGGGCCAGACTATGAGTCATTTATATAAATACTTTGGAAAATGTGGATTAATGTAGAATAATGAAAAATGTTTTAAAGACTTCCTATGGGGGAAAAGGGCAAGAAGAGTTGAAGAAAAGGATAAAAAATTAAAAGTTATAAAGATGCAGTTCCTGGCTTTGCTAGCTCTGTCTGTTGTTTTGACTTGATAATAATATCATAAATTATCTATAAGTAAACAAACTCAATTAAATATTTTGATTTTTACCACATATCAATTATATAATTTAATAAGTATGTTTTTTTTTGTTATTCTTTAACAAATTGGTATTGGGTCCTGTGATGGATGATATTGATAATTAACTTCATCGTGTCCAGAATCACCCAGGAGGCACATCTCCAAGCACACCTGTGAGGGATATTTAGGTTAGCCTATGGGCATGATTGTGAAGGATTGTTTTGATTAAGTTAACTGAGTTGGAGAGAACTACTTACACTGTGGGTGACACCATTCCTTAGGCTTGCACTGTGGGTGACACCATTCCCTAGGCTTGCACACTGTGGGTGGCACCATTCCATTGGTTTGTATACTATGAGTGACACCATTCCATAGGCTTGCAGAAAGAGGAGGAAGCTAGCTAAGCACAAGGATTTTCTGCCTCTGAAGATGCAATGTGGCCATCATCTTCTGCTGCTAGGGCTCCTCTGCCATGATGGACTGTATCCTTGAACTGGGAGCCCAAATAATCCTTTCTCCCTTAAGTTGCTTTTCTCAGAGTATTTTTTATCATAGTAACAGGAAAAGTAGCCAATGTAGGCATATTAGATAACTATTTTCTGTGGAAGGGAACTGTGTGTGATGATGTGAACATCTTTAGAAAAAAGTCAGAATTCACTCACTGAATTAGTCCTTGGGTAAATCAACAGACTTTAGATTTTGATTATCTTTTAGGTAAGGAGCATATTTGATTATAATACTAGCTTGAAAACACAGTCTGTGTTTTGGATCATTTGGAAATTTGATATTTTTTTCATGGTAGCTTTAAATCTTATAAATTGTTATAGATGATATTTATGCTACCTAAGGTCACTGAAAATATTTGATTCTTGTAGGTGGTACTTGTTCTTGTACTTCAAATACACAGAGCACAGTATGATTTGGACTGTACTCATCCTCTGAGTAGCTTTGAAATCCAAAACTAGTAGAGATGAATTCAGTCTTTTATCTATAAAATATAGCTACAAAATACAATTGATAAAAGCAACATCTAGATTATGAATGGAAGTTAGGGAAAGCCTAGTCTGTTGTTTGGTATAGAGTACATTAATTAAATAAAATGTTTAATAGCCTGAACTGATGGCCAAATTAAAAATGAGCCCTCTTTTGTGTGTTGGTGTAAACACGTGGTTATTATGCACATGTCTGTGGGCAGCAGACACCTTTGCAAGTCTTTCCTCAGGTGCCATCTGCCTTGTTCTCTTTTGAGACAGGATTTCTTGCTGGCCCAGAGCTTGTAAAGTAAGCTAAGCTGGCTGGCTAGTGAGCCCCAGCGACCCTCCAATGAGTTTGGCAATCTAACTCAGGCGCTGGTGCTTTCAGGCAAGCACCTTATCAACTGAGCTATAATATAATACACAGCCCCATTAGTTTCATTCTAGATAATTACATTGCTACAGAGTTTCAAAAGATATCCTTTGTCTAAAAATAAACTGGAAAAGAAGGGGCATAGTGTCCACACGGACCATGTAGAGACTGCCATATCCAGGGATCCACCCCATAATCAGCTTCCAAACGCTGACACCATTGCATACACTAGCAAGATTTTATCGGAAGGACCCAGATGTAGCTGTCTCTTGTGAGACTATGCTGGGGGCCTAGCAAACACAGAAGTGGATGCTCACAGTCAGCTATTGGATAGATCACAGGGCTCCCAATGGAGGAGCTAGAGAAAGTACCCAAGGAGCTAAAGGGATCTGCAACCCTATAGGTGGAACAACATTATGAACTAACCAGTACCCCGGAGCTCCTGACTCTAGCTGCATATGTATCAAAAGATGGCCTAGTCGGCCATCACTGGAAAGAGAGGCCCATTGGACACGCAAACTGTATATGCCCCAGTACAGGGGAACCCCAGGGCCAAAAAAAAAATGGGAATGAGTGGGTAGGGAAGTGGGGGGGGGAGGGTATGGGGGACTTTTGGGATAGCATTGGAAATGTAATTGAGGAAAATATGTAATAAATAAATAAATAAATAAAAATAAGTACCCCCTCACCCCTATCCTGTAACTAACTCCAATAAAACTCATTGGCTCACCAAAAAAAAAAAAAAAAAAAAAAAAAAAAAGGAAAAGAAAAACAGCATAGTTTTGATGGAAAGAATTGCAATTTTGCATATTCAAACAAGAAAGAGCACACCCTGCAAGGGAGTGGGTTCTGTAGGGAAGATTTGAGACCCAGGTTCCAGCTGTAGGGTTTTGTTCCTTTTGCCTTTTAGGAAAGCGGCATCATGCCAACAATACGGCAAGCCCAAGAAGGAAAGCAATACTATCAAAAGGAAGAATACGTGTGACTTCTTCTGAATGAGAATAAGCCTCCCAAAAGAGTTACTGCCAACAAAAATATTTGAAAGGGCAAAAGTAATAACGTTGTTTCTCCAGTAAACTATAGGAACCAAACTCAACCAGGGAGCAGGGGGCTACTGCGGACGAAGGAGCTTCGGTCTCTTCAGGGAAAACCACAGGCAGGAAACACAAGCTCCTGCCACGAGGAACGCAGTGTGAAGACCCCATTGAGAGAGCTGGTTCCCGTTCAGTTCATTCCCTCCTCGCCGTTTTAGGCCGAACATGCCTCCAGACCCAGATTGTTCTCGTTATGATATTTTTGAAAAGTTTTGCAACCGATCACTCCTCTCCATAGATTTTCCCCCTTTGAGCAGTCGCATGTATTTGAGCAGAAAACACACTGCAGCTGAGCCCCATATGTTCAGCATCAGGGGTGCCTGGCAGAGAGTCCTCAAACAAGAGACAAGGCAAGTTCTCATGACGTAATACGTCCCCAGCTCCACACAGCATCCACGCATCTTTGATATCACCCTTAAAGGCACCAACAGGGTCAGAGACAGAGTCCACCACGCAAAGCTAGGCCAAACTGTCAATTTTAAAACAAGCCATTCTGTTATTTGACATTCAGACTTCAACAATCAATAGTGGCAAAAAGCAGTTGGAGTATAGTACGCTGTTGGGTGGGGGAGGGGAGGACAACACTGACTACAGAGTAAACAAGGGAACTGACGGATTTGGGTTGGTTACATCGTCACTCACTTAGTTTCGATGTTTGCACGATTTAGTCATATGTCAAAAATTAAACTGTAATTTTTGAGGTGGAGTGGTACATGGCTATAATCTCAGTCAGTCATTGGGAGGTAGAGGCAGGAAGATGTGGAGTTTGAGGCTGTTCTTAGCTACATAGTGAATTCATGGTCAGCCTAGGCTGTAGGAGATCCTGCACCAAGGAAAAAAGTTGAACTGTATAATATAATTCCATTCGTTATACATAAATTATACCTCACTAAAACCGGCGAGGAGGCAGCTAGGATTGGATGGATTAGATAAACATGCTCTGTTGGTACCTAGTGTGTGGTCAGAAGACCTTTCGAGAAAAAAAAAGTCTTATTTCCTGAACTTCTTCCCATGTAAAACTCAGTGAAGTTTGAATTTTGAATGATTTCACCTGTAATACCAGCACGATCATCATTTTATTCACGTGTTTAGAAAAATATGGTTTTAGACACTAAATACCTACCATCTATTAGGGATTTCTCTGGCTACTTTAATTAATAAATGTCAGTTGACCGGCTTAATACCACTGAATGTACCAGGCACTATTCTTATCACTGGGTGTTCTCCGGGGCAAAGGTTCTGGATTCATGGATACAGGTCTGTAGACTTTATCTCAAAGAAAGCCTCCTTTTGTGCTTGTGTGTTTTAGTGACAGAAAGGGTGAATGTGACCAAGAAGCACACTCACAATGCTGGAAGGAGCTTGCTGGTGCCCGTTGCCCACTATTCTTCTGGGTGTGGAGTTATGAACCCAGGGCCCACAGTTTTGCAGTCTCTTTTGTTTTCTTTCTCAAACAAGCGTATTTCTTTGTTGAATTATACATTCAGGCTTCACAGAGAAGACTCTACCGGCTCCAGGTTCTGCAATCATGCAATAGATTGCCAGCCCAGTGCCATATGGCTTATGATGCCTTTCAGAGTCTGCCTTGGGGAAACTGGGTGATGTGTTCTTTATATCTTGCAGAAGTTTGTCATCTTGGGATTTTTCAGAATGCCTTACAGACTGTAATCCAACAGTGGCTGTCTACCAATGGAAGGTCTGTTGGTAGTTCAGTCTGTGATGTTGGATATCTCAGTTGGTCTTCAGCATGCGCTGGAATCCTGAAGAAGTAGGATCTAATGCCGACAAATGAACACTAGCAAGGGCAAAACACTAGCAAGGGCAAAACACTAGCAAGGGCAAAAGCAAGCAGGCAAAGAGAGAGCCGGCTTCCTTCTTCCCTGTGCTTTATATAGGCTACAGAAGGTGCGGTCCAGATTAAAGGTGGATCTTTCCACCTCAAAAGATCTGGATTAAAGTGGGTCTTCTCACTTCAAATAATTTAATTAATTAACATCCCTCATAGGTGTGCCCAGCCACTTGGGTTTTAGTTAGTTCCAGATATGGTCAAATTGGCTACTGGGAATAGCCAATGCCAACCAAGAATAGCCATCTCAGTGGCTATTCAGTATCAGGCATGCTAAATTACAATCAAGAGGATGCCTCTCCATCCCAGGAAGACGTGCTTTCATGGAGGAAGATAGATGTATTTTAGCTAACTCCATTCCTCCAGCATTTAATGCTTAATTTGTCACAATGAGATAATTCATCCTTACTTTTTGCATCTCTGTACATTATGCAAAGGAAGTGCTGAAATCCACCATTCGGGCATAACTTTGTAGAGACTTGGGCAAACTCTTTGTCTGCAGCATAGCACTAGAGACTTAGTGCTCAAGACGATAAAGATGATCACTTTCTGGACCGCACTATCTCTATGATTCCTGTACAATAAGTTTAGTTTCCTAAGCTCCACAATCCTCTCACGTAATGCAGCCCACCTCAGGTGCCAGTGTCTGCATCTCTCCTTGTGCTCCTGTGTGAACAGTGCCTCGGTGAATCTGTGCAGAACTGGTAACCGTGGAAAAGGCTGTTGATGAAATGATCCACCCTTGATCTCTGTCTTAAGACTCTTGTGTCTTCTCCCAGCATCACTGAATCATCTGACTAATTTGTCAACTGCCAAATATCATAAAATTTAGCACATTATCTGTTTTGGTAATGTATAAATCACAGAGACATAGCCTTTTAGAGTAGGAGGAATGAGATGTCACGGGATGAAGCAGGTTCAAACTCAGTTCTCTACGTTGCTATCAACATTCCTCCAGGGAAGGCTGTCCTCACCAACATGCTTAGCTGCCTCAGAACTCCTCCACCATACCAGCTTCTAAGATGGGTTTCCCCTGCATCAGGCATTAAAGAATTGGGATCTGTGACTACCCAGGGCAGAAGTCCATTTGGAAGGCTCACTTAAAAACTGAGAGTGTAAGCGTCTATTTTTCACAAGTAAGTATCACAATACCAGACAAGACTACATAGTCATTAAATACATTGCCTCCAGTAGCCTAGAATCTATGGTCATCTTCAATTTTGTGCCTACTGATTTTGCTTCCACATTTCTCGAAGTGATCTTGAGACAAGGATTCAATATGTAGCCCTATAATCCTCTTTTCCAAACTTCCCAAGTACTGGGATTATAGGGTGCTTACCACATACAGCTATAGTGTTCTCCGTCCCTTTCTGTCCCTCTCTCTATCTGTCTCCCTGTCTCCGTCTCTCTCTTTTTTTTCCTTCTTTTAAATCCTGTGCCAGAATCAAGCCCAGGACATGGACATGATACATGCCAGGCAAGTCCTCTGCCACTAGACAGTTCTGTCTGCTTCATCCTTTTACTGTCTTAGTTGCTATTATACCAACCACAACAAATGTCTACTTCAGCTGATCAGTTTTACCAATGGTGTGTAAGTCTACTCTGTATTATTACCCAGATATCTAGGCTTTGTTCATATGATTTATCCAGCGTGGAATGGTCTTCCTCTCCCCTGGTATTACTTATAACCAACCCAACTCAAAGTCCATTTCCTATGCTTCAACAATCAGCTAAAACAACCACTCACTTAGTTATCACAAGAAGCTCTCACTTTTGTGTGTACCTTACTTTTTCCAATTATAATACACATCTCTTAAAACTGTAAATGATGTGTTAAAATATTTCCTGCAATGTTATTTGGTATGAGCCGAGGGCATGTAGAAATTCAATAAATGAAGTTTTATTAGTTGATTTAATCACATGTACTCCTTTAATACCTCTTTAAATATGCAGAGTGAGAGAGAGAGAGAGAGAGAGAGAGAGAGGCTATGAGCATGTGAGGAAGTGCTCACAGAGGGTGGAGGAGAGAGAGAGAGAGAGAGAGAGAGAGAGAGAGAGAGAGAGAGAGAGAGAGAGAGGCTATGAGCATGTGAGGAAGTGCTCACACAGGGTAGAGGAGGGTGTCAGATCCTCTGGAACTGGAATGGCGGAGGTTGATTGTAACCTGCCAGATGTAGGTCATGGACACTGAACATTTGTCCTCTGCAAGAGCAGTACACACTCCCAAGCACACGCTATCTCTCCAGCTTCTGTTAGCCACTTGTAAAGTGACAAAGAAAAAACTTCGTAATCAAATCCAACTCATAAAAGATATCAAGGAAGTAACTGAATTAAGCGAAAGGAACCTACTAACATTAACACAGTCATCTAACACAGGTAGCCAAAAATTAAGAGGATGACTTCATTTGACATCAACAGACTCTCCAAACTATTCTTTCTCTCTAATGAAGACCACCCTGATGGAGAAGAGGTATCTGCTAACTAGCCCCTCCTGCATTTCTGTGATCAGTGCTCCTGACTCACTTTTGTGATAAACAGCTGGTTCAGTTTACTAAAATCAGCACCCCAAACTCCAATACTTGGCAGCAGCAACAGCCCAGGGGAGTTAACAGCTGAATCAACAAAATCCCTCACTATCCCACTACCTTATTAGAAGTCCGAGGGATCTCTGTTCAAAGCCAATGCTACTATGTCTAGAGAAACTGCAAGCGTTCTGAATATCATTTATATGTTTCTATTATAAGCAGAAAAATAATTTTTTGAAAGAACATTTTATGTTAACACAAATGATATTTTTACTGAGACACCTGTAATACCACTCTATGAAGAGCAGAAATGCACAGGTGTCCACCTCATTACTACAGCAATTTCATAACTTGATGTAATAAGTAAAACATACAGAACAGATATGTTTTGAAGTGTTCTAAGGTAATGTTTATCCAAATGACCTCCAGCAAAGGACAGTTCTAGTCAATGCCTATGGCAAATACCCACATTTATGACAGCTTCCACTGAACCCTTGACCATCACCTACTGCTGCTAGGACTCAGAGCTTCCTGTCTGCAAGGAACTAGCAGCAGTTGTTGGCCAGTCCTCAAGCAGATACATGGCCACATGGTGTGATTGACCTCAGGGGCATCAGATTTTCCAGTCATCCACATCGATACAACACCCCTCCAGGAGTGATATCGGGGATTGGATAATCATAGACTTTTTGTTACCTTAGTTTTAGGATTCCACTCAGGGGTGAAATAGAGATGTCTCTGAGGGGAAAATATGTTGCTTTTAAGTATCAATCACTCACTATGCAAAGTGAAACTTATCTATCTGGTCCTTCACTAAGAATAAGCTCCAACTGAAGGACAAATCTCTCTCTCTCTCTCTCTCTCTCTCTCTCTCTCTCTCTCTCTCTCTCTCTCTCTCATGCACACACACACTCTTGCCAAATACATTTGGCAACAATTGTGTTCACACACTGGATGGCTAAGAATCCATGGCCCAGAGACAAAAGTTTAGAAAGAAAAGATTAGGAGGCCCAGGAAAGAAATTCTTTTTACCAAAACTACAGTTTCTCCAAGGACTGAACTGTTCCTAGTCTTTCAAGGAATGGCTGTTTAATTTTCACTTTATCACATCTTAAATACAATGCAAGGAGGCATCTGGCATATTGAGTACTAGTTTCTAAAATATGAGCTACTTGAAGATAGGGCACATGTTAATTAACCTCAGCATCTGGTTGTTAGTGATTGTCCCTAAAGGCTCTATTGGAGACGAACAACAGAATTAGACTATCTAAAGAGAAGCCTGAAAGACAGGGGTCTGGTAGAGCTCTGAGTTTTAATAATCAACCAACCACCACACATTTTCATGCTTTCCAGTTATGTATGTGTATTTGGTGTGTGTATGTCTATGCATGTATATATATATGTGTGTGTGTGTGTGTGTGTGTGTATACATGCATTGGATAAGGATGAAGAGGACATCAGAGATCGACATTGTCATCAAAGATCTAAAAGATGTAGGGGTGGAGGTTGCTATCAGAACACTGTTTACTTCAGCAGAGAGTGGCAGGAGCCTACCACAGCCCCAGTTGTAGCTGCTGTGTCAGCGGCAGTGTCAACTGCGACAGTGGATTACTAAGACTCCCCATCTTTGCTGTGTAGTTAACTGATTTAGTAAATGTATTCTTCTCCTGTATAATTACAACAGAGAATTAAAAGTTTGCATTTGTTTGGGTTAGACAATAGTCACTTATAGTTTTTTTCTGGGTTACCAGATTTCTTTCATAATAATATAGTCTGAAGGGGTGTGGGCCGTCAGAATATGATACAACAACACCCTAAACCACTAAACATAATGTTATACAGAATGGATTAGGAAAGTCAAAGGTGACTATCCCAGGAACAACTTGACAAGAGACAAATATTCGAGATGGTGAGAACAAACTTTAGGAAGCTTCATGGGATAGCCAATCCTCTGAGGTTTCCAGAGTCCATTGACTATCAATGTAGTGACAATCTCCCACAGAACAAATTCAGCACAGCAGTATTCATTCTGTCACCAATAGGAAGGATCAGCCACTTTGGACTCTGAGAGTAAAGCATTCTATATGGAGGAGTACCACTCTTTTCCATACACAGCAGTACTGTGAAGGCTGTCATTTTCAAGGGGAGCCCCATGAAGCCCTACTACCTATGCATTCACCCCAGAAGACTGCAGCATTCGGGAAGTGGGAGACACAGACAGATGCCCTCTAGCTCATGACAATCTTCAGCAAGGGAAACATGCTACCTTCAGGAGTCTAGAGGGAAGTCACGCCATATACAGCAGAAAGTCATGTGTTTTGTGGAAATAACTCTTGGTGTCAGTGGGTCCTGGCAGAGAAAGAATGCTTGATCCTGAGGTATTAAGTAAATCCACACCCAGCATTTCCTATGTTCTCTGGGAACTGCCAAGTCATAAATTGAGATGGAAAATTTTATAACTATGACTGAACACAAACAGGCCCAGTGGGCACAAAAACACCGCATTTAGAGATAGCCAAGACTTCCAAGTTAACCCTCAGATACTCATCATATCTTCTCTCCTGCCTTTTACACAAGACAGTAGAGGTTGCGATGGAAAGGCAGGACCTATGTGCCCAGGCAGAGCAGGAAGAAAGGCTGATCATGATCTAGGGTGGGTCTGCTTCAGTGGCTGTTAGCTGGAGATGGGCAGCAGCTGCATAGCAAGATATCCTGAAATCCGGCCAAGAGGAAACACTTGCTTAATAGATAGATCTGTGAGCAGGATACCAGGTCATTCTATTCCTGGAGAGACAAGACCTAAAGTGAGATGGTAGAGCCATCTGGTCAATGGTCCAGGTAGAAGTGATGTGGAAGGGAAGCGAAGAGGCAATAACTAGATGGGATATGTGGCTCAGTGCACAAAGGGTGAAGATTTTGTATCACATTTTAAGGCTCACTAGAAAGTATATGTCAAAGAAGAATGACTAAAAATCAAGTATGCAAGTATGCCCAATGTCGTATCCAACTGACATTAGCTAGCCTTTCTTCATTGGCAACCTTCAGACTAGAGTGGGTAGCACGGGAGTGATAAAGACCTGGGCTATGCATTGGTCTAAAAGATGGGCTACCACTTGCTACACCTGACAACAGATACTGATGGTGCAAAATGGTAGCAACAGAGATAAACACACTTACCAATATGGCTTCATTCTTGCATGAAGCCAGGTAGCCACTCAGTGACAAGTGTATTACACTCGGTCCCTTCCCATCTCAGTGTTGTCAGTGTCCCCACAGACAATGGGTACCATTTGTTGCTTCCTTGTTTGGAGCTTCTACTGTACTATACCAAATGCTCAATCCATAGCATTTAATTTCACAGGTCATAGTCTCTGAATCAGAGCCTGCTTCACACGGTAGGAAGCTGAGCCCAGGATACAACCTTGTGGCCTTGAGTTACTCTGCAACATAGAGGCAGCCTTCCTCACTCAGCATTGAAGCAGCCTTTTAAAGGTGAAACCAAGTGCCATGTTGTATACTCATTAAAAACCCTTCTCGTGGCACTTGTCCTGGATAGGGAAACTCTGAGGAGACCAAGAAGTAGGGGGTTGGGGGGAGGCTTGGTCTTATTTACTGTAATTCTCAACGATACACTGTGATTCATATTTCATGTCACACAGCCCTAGACCCTACAGAGTCTGAGGTCATGGCACTCAAATGTGTCTCTCTTGTCAGGAAACGCCATGAGGTTCCTGGAAAATCTAAAGTTATGGCTGCCCCTGGGACTCTTCGGGTTTCTTGTGGCCAAATATGAACAAACAGAAAGAAAAGTCATTCTACAAGCATGCCTAACAGACTCACAGAATTATGAGCAAGGAGACGGCTTTTACACAACAAGGCAGGAAGGAATACATGGATCACAGATGAGAACTTAGGGGCCTCGTGGTGTGTGTCCTTCAGTTATGACATTTTAGGCTATACCACCAAGTATAAAGAGGAGAGTGGAGGCTGGAGAGAGGAGATCCAGTTGTGATCCATAGCAATACAAAAGTTGCTATGGTTTCCAGCATGCATAGGAAGACTACAGGTGAGGTTTAAGTCGTGACACTATTCATGATTCCACAGTGATGCATCTGTCTAAACCTTTAAGATGTACGGTATTGAGTGACATAACACATTCGACAATATGCATGTATATGTCATAAATGTGGCAATTATTCCAAATTTTAAAAACGTTTCAAAAGGGCATTGACTGTTTTTAAAAAACATACTCAAATATATACATAATTTCTTCCTGACCCCTGCACTCACATCAGGAGAAATCACTACCTTTCCAGGGAACTTAGGGGCCAGGTGAGGATGTACTTCCAACTCTGATACTGTATTAGTTTCATCATGGTATGATTTACCATGAGAATTGAGTCAGAGACATAAGAAGCACGGGGAAGAACTCAAATAATGTCAGTTTGGAAGTCACACGAGGGCACAGCTGCAAAGCTCTAGGAAAATGTGATAAAGTTAACTCAGAAAATACTATAGTCTCAAACTTGAAAATAACACTGGGAAATCAATGTTATTTATGTGCACACGCAAAACCCACCAGCAAACATAAAGGTAGAGAAACTCTACCAAGAATTGCAACAAAAAAATATAACACTGGAGCCAGGTGTGGTGTTGGTGCACATCTTTAATTCCAGCACTTGGAAGAGAGAGCATGTGGATCTACTCTAAGATCTTAGAGTTCGAGGCCAGCCAGATCCACAGAGTTCCAGGACAGCCAGGGCTACACAGAGAAACTCTGTCTTGAAAAACCAAATAAATAAATAAATAAATAAATAAATAGGAACAAATTTACAAAGAACTATGCAAAACTATCATGTGGGAAAATTGTAAGTAATATTTCTCAAAAAAAAAGTAGAAAAGGAGATTTGGGCAAATGAAAGAAAGACAGGCATTGTTCTCGAGAAGATGACTCACTAGTGTGATCATATCAACACTCCCTTAATCTATCAGCACAGACTCTAGCCAATAAAAACAAGGATGGTATTTTTAATGAAGCTAGATAAGATGGATACTAAACTTTACATGGGAAAAATTATTCAAGGATACATGGAGAAATATTGAAAATGGGAAGCTAAGAGAACTTTTAGCCATTAAAACATTGACACAGAGCTTGTGCTGTTAGTGAGCACAGAAGCTGTCTGTGGGTAACAGTGCTAGAATAGTAGACCTCACTGCACTTTCACAAATCAGCCCTGTTCTCCCGGCTACTCTGTGCTATAGCTGTATGGGGTAGAGCTGTGAATGGCTGGCCTCTGCCATGCCATGGCTGCTACACACATGAGCTCATAGTAGCTGTGTTCTGCACAAGGTCAAGGTGGTTGAAAGTTTCAGCATTGAGGAAGGAGGGGTTTTTTCACTTCCACCCCAGCTGAGAGGCCCTTGGCAGGTGATGGCTGCTAAAGGACAGAGTCACTTTTCTTGCAGGGAAGGTGTCCAGTGTTAGGTTTCCCATGCCCTAGGGAATGACCCCACACACATGGGCATATGGGCTACTTGGACCTAGCGGGCTAAAACTGAGAGGAGGAGAAGAAGGAGGAGGAGGAGGGAGGAGGAGGAGGAACCAGACAGAGAGAGACAAAGAGATACACACACACACACACACACACACACACAGAGAGAGAGGGGGGGGGTGGGAGCAGGTTATGAAATTGGGAGGCAGACAAGAAATATGTTTGGTGGGAGTGAGGGAAGAGCTGGAGGGAGGGAATGTATACAGGTATGAAGGTTACAAAAATGTTCTAAAAGGAGTTTTAAAATAATAAAACTTAGGGAGCAAACTGGGGAGATGGCTCAGAGGTCAAGAGCACTTGAGGAGGGTTAAAAGCCTAGAAGACAAGAGTTTGAGTCCAGCACCCAAGCCACAGAGCCATAACCATCTGTCACTCCAGCTCCAGGAAATCTGACCCTTTCTACTGGCATCTGAGGGCACTTCCCATCTCCTGCATGCACATGCAGTAAATAAAAAAATACAATCTTAAAAATAAACAAATAAAAACCAATATGAAGGCGTCTAGTCCATGTGTGTGTTTCCGCTCGGTTCTAGCTTGGGATCCTCCACAGACTTAGCTACCACAGCTTTAGGTCAGATTCACCCAGGCCTCCCAGGGCTAGGCTTCTCTCCTTGCCTGCTCCTGCTCCTCCTGGACTAAATGGCAACTGGAAGGTTTTCACAGCAGAACTTACAAGTGACTTTCTTTTGTTACTTTGTATTATAAACATTGCAGAATGCTTTTTCTTTTCTTTCTGTGCCACGCTCTGCTGCAATGAGTGATACTAATAATTTAACAAGGTTGCTGGACCACAGGCCAGACAATTTCCAGGCAGAGACTTGGGGAATGCTCTGACTTTCCCCCAAGCCCAATGCCTTCCTAGTTTGGCAATGGTTCCATCCAGTCCAAATGAAGGTACTTGAGTGGTAAAGAATGGGAAGATAAAATGTGTTCATTGTCATTACAGTTTTTACTCTTTGAGGGAGCACTTGGGGGCACTGAAGGGTTTCTGTTCACACTAGCTTTGTGCCTATGTGTCCACACTGCCCTCAGCCCGCCCTCCCTCCCTCCCTCCCTCCCTCCCTCCCTCCCTCCCTCCCTCCCTCCCTCCCTCCCCCTTCCCCAACTTCCATTTTGCCCTAGTGTTACATATATTTTATAACTCTCTTTTAACTCTCTCCTTCCACCTTAACCTCCACTTAAACCTTCTTTCTTCCTTCTTATTGTCTTGTCTCCAGTTCCCTACCCTATCCTCTTACATACCCGAGTATATGAAAATAAAGATCTAGAATTTGCTTATGAGAGAAACCCTGCTATTGCTATTGCTTGTCTCTCTGGATCTGGGATAGTTCAGTTAAGATAATACTTTCCATTTTCCTACAAATGTCATGATTTCATTTTACGGCTTAATAAAATCCCATTGTGTATGTACGCCGTATAAAATGTGGTTGTTGTTACTGGTAACTATCCACAGGATACCCTTAAGTGAACCCACTCAGCACTGTGGGGACCTGCCCAAAGCATCTAGATTTTTTCCCCCATGTTTTTTATGTGATGTTAATGTACAGGTAAGGTTGAACAGAAAGTCACAGTTGTATGTTTCGCAGGACTTGGTGACAAAACTTAAGTAAACACTTGACTAAACAAGTAGATTCTCTAGTCCAGACCCCTTAGGGCCATCAGCAAGTGTGCTAAGGGGGTCTTAAATCATCTCTGTGCTTCAGGGCTTTCTCCCCATTCTCTGATGAACAACATCCTGAAGTGACCCTCTAGAAGCATTTACCAGGAACCGGAGAGGCGAGCAGGAATTAAGAACACCAATGCTCTTGCAGAGCACTTGAGTTGGGTTCCCTGTACCCTGGTGGGGAGCGCACAGCCCTCTTTAACTCCCAGGCCAAGAGTTTCAACGCCCTCTTCTGGCCTCATCAGCCATTGCATGCATATGCCCCCCACCCCATCTCTCTCTCTCTCTCTCTCTCTCTCTCTCTCTCTCTCTCTCTCTCTCTCTCAAAAATATTAACAAAATAAATCTCTTTTCAAGAAGCATACATCAGAAAAGGTCACGCTACTGCACGACCTAAGCCTCCGATAACTTCTGATATTAAACAAAACAGGCTCATTCTCTCTTTCTCTCTCACCTTTCCTCTCCCTCCCGCTTCCGTCCCCCTCCCTCTGAGTCAAGACAAAAGCTTTTGCCTATGGTGATGCTGAGGTGGTGGCAGCCATTGCCCACGGTTCATGCTAACCACGCCCTGCCTTGCTGTGTATGTGTTACTGTGTCGATACAGTAACCTCATGAGGTCAGCACATATAGCTATTCCCACTGTCACTGAAGTAAGGTTGAGAGACTTTAGATAAATGGCTCAAGAGTTTCATCCTACCCCCTCCTCAGAGGAGAAGGGGATGGGGGAGGATCTGGGAAGAGGGGGGATGTTAATATTGGGATGCAAAATGAATGAATGAATGAATGAATGAATAGTCTCAGCCTAACTTCTTAATTTTGACTTAGAAGATGTTAGCTCTCGATACTCTTTTTTCCCCCAGATATCAACTTAAATATTTTATCACCTAAACAGTGAACAAAAGCCACCACAAAGTCTGTATGTAGATCTCACCATTTAGCCCTCACTGGTATCCCTGTAATGGAATTCTGCTTTGGTGTCACGATATCAGTCAATGTATGCTGAGGATGGAGACAGCATTGATGTCATAACTTGTTGCATTTCACCTGAACAGGGAATATCTTTCTGTCTCTGAGAGAGACCCCCTCCTATAACTAATCATATGTCATGGCTTTGGTTAGTCATGTTTGGATCCAAGTCTGTCATCCATACCAATAAACTGTACGGCACTCAGTGGCTGTGTTTTGGGGAAAGCCTTTAAACTATTTTCATTAGTTCTTTGAGAGGTCCATGCGATGTGTTTGAGCATGCTCACCCTCACCTCCTACCCTCCCCTAACACTCTTCCCATCATCATCTCTTCCCATCAAGTCCAGTTGGTACTGCCTGCTAGTCTTGGGGTGGTGGCCCACTCTGGTATGTGGTCTCATAACTAAAGGTCACAGACCGTTTCTCTCCCAGCAGGTACTGAATACTAACAGCTATGGGGGTTACACTGCTACCTTTCCACGCTTGTGCTGAGATCCTGTTTGGCTGGAGTTTGCATGGGTCTTATGCCTTCAGACACCTCACATGCATATCTGCCTGGTGTGCCTGGGAAGTACTGCTTCTATGACATCATCCGCCTCCCTCTAGCTCTTACAATCTTTCTCCCTCCTCTTCTCCAAAGATCTCTGAGCCTTGGGGTAAGGGGTGCAAAAGTCTTAAATTCTAGCACTGATACAACTCAGACATTATCTTTAAGATCTGCAGTCATCCCCTACTTCTAAGAACACCAGGCTGCCCCCATAGTCTGCTGCTTGCTGGTTGGTCCAATCCTGATGGCCTCTTTCCCATCCTTTTCCCTTTGATCCAACCCCGCATGGCAGCTCTACATCCCTCATCTCTCAGTGCTGTGTGCAGAGATGAGTTAGTCTGTGTGCCGCTTCACGTGGTTTCTCTACCTATGTTCACAGTCTCTAATTTCCGTTGGGTGTTTTCTTTTTTCCCTCTTCACTTAAACTGTGAATTGCTCAGGAATGTGTATTTCAGTCACCAAAATCTATCTTACTGTTCTTTGGTTAGTAACTTAAAATTTAATTGTCAGGGTGGAGCCATGGCTTGGTGGTAAGATCACATGCTGCTCAAATCATGGGGACCAGAGCTCATATCCCAGCACCCACATTGGGCAGATTACAAAATGCCTATACCTCCAACCCCAAGGGATCCAGTGCCTTCTTCCGACCTCTGTGGGCACGTGTATGCATATGAACACAAAAACTCACCCGGACACATCCACAGAGACACAAGCATAAACATAAATAAAGTAAAATTGAAGCAAGCAAATAAAACTCTTTAATTGCAGCTTAGACAAAGAACATAGCTATCTGGGAGATGGGCACACAGATTTACTATTTCTACACCTTGAGTCATAAACTCTCCCCAAATGATTGCATCTGCTGCAACTGTTTCACGTAACTCCTGTGGCTACGGACCCCTGTGTACTATAAGCATCTGATCACTCTCCTCCCAGCTCCTCAGGACCGAGGTCTCTGTATAATTATGCGATTCATTTGCACACACTACAAGCATTTCCATCCCAACAGATCAGAAACCTGAGGTCTAATTTCCAACCACCTTCAATGTCTTCCTTTCTTCCTTCTGCTTTTAGTTTCCATTTTGTAATAAAGATCCACATTTTATTCAACCATTCAGGCAAAAATATGAAAATTAAAACCTTCTCTCACAAGTTGGTTGAGCTGTACTGCATAGTTCCGATATTATAAATTATACTTCTTGAGTTGCTGTTGAAACCATCCTTACTTTTCACAGATGAAGTCTCAGAACCTCACCGCTAACCCTTGGCTCTATCACATGGATCCTTCTAACAAACAGAAGGATTGTCTCCTGTAACATCTCCTTCTTTACATCTGTCATCCATTCATCTAAAAATCTCAAGCCCCAGGATTCCATTTTCCTGCTTAGAAATCTTTGCTCAAAGTACAGGATAATCATGAACTTGACATGCAAAAGCATTTACCAGAGGAAATGCATCTATTTTGGAAATAAAATCACCTTAGTTTTGATTTGATATGAAACACTCTTTAAATTCTTCAATCTCCAGCTACATTAAAAGGGTAAAGTTGAGAAGAGGAGTATAATTCCCAACTGCGCTCTACATGCTTGCTTCTGTATTCACAGGTAGCTGTAACTCTCACCCCTCACTGAAGCAGCTCCTTTTCCAGCAGAGGAGACCACCACAGAAGTCCATAACTGGTCACAGTGCAAAGAGCAACTGACGGGTGGGTACCCATGACCAACTGATACATTTACAGCACAACCCACGCACCAAAGGCTCAGGAAACATGGCAAAAGATGGGGCAGGAAACTTGTAAGAGCCAGTGGGCCAGAACACCTGCTGCAAGACGGTGCTCACACCCAGTCACGCACATAACGTGTGTTTATGGGCTAGAAGACGTATTTGTTAAGTTGCCTCAAACAATCTTGTACTAACTCTTGAGAGACTACAGATAACACCTATGGGACTATGGAAAAATTTGAAGAGGAAGAGGAACAGGGTAGTTAAAGGTTAGGACCCTTTATAAACAATTTGGAATTAAAGATAATGAAGGTATTTTAACTATTGATGGAAAAATGACAAAATCTTGAAGGAAACAGAAAAAATGACCATCTTTGGATGGTAAGATAAGAAGGAAAGATGTGATTTGTGTAACCATAGCCTTGCTTTATATAATAGAAAATGATTAAACCATAGTGATACATGAGACAGAACAGCCTGCCCCAATGCATTTACCACTCATAACTCCAGCTACAAGAATTTGCAATTGGACTAAAGATAACACTCTTTTAAAATAATCACATTTAAATTAGATACTGCATCCTCAATGAAAGAAGTCAGGCAAATCCTAGTCCAGTACAGTTCCCATTAAACTTGATTGAAATAAAAGAGAATAGATTCATATAAAGAGATAAACTTTTATTAATATTGAGTTTTAATTGCTGGCCAGATCCATGCACGTCTATACTCCACCACTTCCTTATTAGCAAAACAAGGTTGTCATGCTATGTTCGGTCTTTATCTGTAGTGAATGTGTTTTAAATTAGAAAAAAAGAATAACATCGATCCTTGAAGCGTAGCTGTGGAATAAGGCCAGTAGTCTATGCAGAGGGTGAACCCATTGTACTGTCCTATCCTGCAGCCTGCCTAGGGCTCTGACACTGGGGAGCTGTGAGTTCTTTGTCTTAGCTATTCAGAAGTCAGCTTATATTCCCAGGATGGTTTCTGCATCTGTTGCTCTTGTTTAGACTTGGGGTGTTTTTCTGAAGCTAGGGTGACACGCAGAACCCGTCTCTCACATAACATCTGGAATCCATGATATGGTTCAAGAACCTTCAAATATTTCCCTGATGGAGCTTCTGCTCTAAGAAAGCTTTCAAGAAAGAGAGAGGCTCTTTACCAAGCCTGAAGCCAAACGTGATATTTTAAGGCATATACAAACAAACTTGATGTCTGCTATAAGCTTAATTACACTTATTCTAGAGCAAGAAGTCCAAATGATATATGCATTTAACAAGAATTGGAAGCATTTCATAGTACTAATTCAGTGGAGTTTATGGATCCAATTTTGTTTACAATTCTTAACGATGTGTCACTGACCACTGCTATGCAGAACAAACAAATAGGCTGTGATTTCATCAAAATTAAAATGTGGATAGTCCAGAGTTTGCATATCTAATATAAACTCTGAAATACAAAATGTTCCCAAATCCTAAAATATGTGATACACCAGTAGATGAACTACACCTGACCCTCTGTAAGGGTCACAGTCACAACTCAGTATCCTGGAAAACATTATATAAGTATCTCTTCTGGCTAAGCACACATGAAACATAAACTTAGATTCAATTCCCATTGTCATTATGAAAAGGATTCAAAGCTTGAAAATGTTCTGGCCCCAGGAACGTCAATTCATATTCAATTTCCTGTTTCCTTGGGGCCTCCGATGCAGTAAATGTGGTCTAAACTGCTTTCCATAGATAAACTTCAGAGAGAATATTTTTCAAGCTTCCCACAAAACCCACACATTTTGTAAATTAAATTGAATTTTCATGTCTTGTTTCAAAGTTTTCACCTTTAATCAGTGATTTACCTCTGGTCCTGGAGGGCCAGATGGTCCTTGTGGTCCTGGGTCACCTGGTTGTCCCTAAAAGGGGAGGGAAAAAAATCAAAATATAAATATTAACTTAATAAATAGAACTGGAAGCAGGAACTAACATTTTGCAGCTGAGCAACTTTTACTATATTATGTCAAACAAGGTTGCAATGGTTTTCCAGAGACTTAATTTGTAAAGGTCTTCAGAGTCCTCCTCCCTGGATCTACACTGCCAGCCCTTGAGAGCATCAGCAACCTTTTCTGGCTTCGGGCTTCACCCACTTTTCATTACATCATCACTGTGAGACTTATTTTTAATGTTTATGGTGCAATATATATTTACTTCTGTTAGATAGAAAAGTGTAGGTGTGAAACTGTTCATGTATGTATACATGTGCACGTGTATGTGTGCACATGTGTGAGTGTATGCATGTGTGTATATATGTTTATATGTGCATGCATGTATGTATTTGCAGGTATGTGTATGTATATGTGTGTGTATACACGTGTGTGTGTGTACATATGTATACATATGTGTGTGTGCTTCTCCAGAGTCAGGCTGGCTGATAAAACAGCAGCAAGGAGCCTTAGAAGAGGATTTGTTTTTGTTTTTGTTTTTTTCATCAGAGTCCCAGGACACTTCTGAAATTTTCTCTCCTCCTGGCTTTGGTGAGCAGCTTGGTGGAGTAATTATGACTCGCTAGGACTGCAATCCTTGCTGCTTGGTGTCTCTAAATCTCCCTTAGCTCATCAGAAAGATCAGAAGGACAATGATAATGAATGCTAACACCCTTGCAGTTTTTTCGGAGGTTAAATGAGACAACGTGTGGATGGTGCAGAACCAGGGCACATAGAAGGATCAGGAGTGTTAACCAAGGCGACAATGAGGAACTGTCCATTTCCCGCCCCAGCCTTCTCTGAGCTTTGCCTGCAATCCCCAGATCACTTTGAGTCTGGGATTAAATGTTGAGGGTTTGGTTTCAATATTTTGAAAGTTTTACTCATAGTGAAGCTGTAAAACAGACAGAATATGAAAGGGGCCTGAGCCTGAGAAGGGATAGATGCTCCCAAGAGATGACAGCACAGACCAGAGGAAGCAATACAAAGGCCCTCTTGCTTTCAGTGAGAAAATTACTGCATTTCCTAACTTTCCTGCAAGCTTCCTCATGAGCCTTGACTCTGATTAGAACAGGCCTAAGATGACATCAAATTGCAGGACACACCATGCACAAGGGGTCCTATTTCCCAACAACCAGATACCCATATTGACTGGCTGAGAAGGCTCAGTGTGAAGCCATCTGACATGAGAGAGCTCAGAACAGCTACCACACCAGCATCTAGGAGGTTTGGGCAAAGGGTAATTAAGGGTAGAATGGCAGAAACAAACGTGTAGTCTACCCGAATCAGTGTTTAAGGCAGTCTTAAATCTAAATAAACAAGCACCTCTCTTAAAGAGTGATGGGGTGGGTTTCACTGGGGCCCTCTAGTGGCAAAAATCAATTAGGATGTAACTAGAAGCACCCAAGGGGAAAAATAGCATATCCTAAGGCCTTTGATTTGACTGACAAGCAAATTAAAAAAAAAAAATATGGAGCAATTTAATTCATTTTTTTGCAATAATATTTTTTACACAACTTAAGTTGTCAGCTTTCTAGGGATGTCCGTTTTCCTTTATAAAACATTTTTATGAAGAATTTTCAAGTAGTTTACAGAATGCTTCTATGCTAAGTGAGTTTCTATAAATGAGGAAATTTCTAGTACAGTAATGGTAAGGTAGCCAACACACACACACACACACACACACACACACACACAAGCGCTAAGAACATATTGTCTTTGTTTTCTATAGCTTTGGGAGAAAGAGTTCCTGACCTTTCCTGAGTCGTAACCTTCCCTGAGTTCTGAACTTGCTGAACAAAACCTTCCCTGTTCCAGAAGGTACACACCTTCCACATCAGGCCGTTCCTACATCTGGAAAATATTTTTTCATGTTATAACTCAGATCCACTTGGATGCACTAAAAGCAGCCAGTAAAATCTAAGATGACAGAAAACCCGAGCTAGGACTTAGGAAGACATCCTGAGAGTCATTTCTTCCACGGCAGCAGACAAAACTTTCAGGCAGGCACACACTTGCTTAACCAAGTGATGCAGTTTGTCTCTTGTTAAGTCAATTGATTTTGTGTAAAAAATGTTCATAAAGTAGGACTTCTACCCTTACTGGAGAAAATTTTGAGGCCAAATATCTTGGTATTAGTAAGACACAAATGAGTTTAGATACCAAAGGAAAGGTTTTTTTCATCAATTTATTGTGTGTGTGTGTGTCCATATGGGTGCACATATGTATGGAAGACCGCATGCCTATGTGTGTGTGTTGTCAATCTTGGGTGCCATTACTAGGCACTTTCCACCTTATCTTTTGAGACAAGGCCCCTCACTAGGGCCTGGTCTTGCTGTGTAGGGTAGGCTAGGTGTCACCCAAGCCCCACATAAGGTCACCCTTTCTCCATCCCCTCAGCACTAGGATCACAAACATACAAGCACCACTGTTGAGCTTGAAGGCAGGTCCTTATGCTCACATGGCCAACCCTTACGGAGCCACCCCTGTAGTTCTCATTGAAATCAATCCTGAGTCTAAGCTGTCTTGAGCTTGAAGCACGTATTTTTCAAAGATTTGCTAAAACTCCCTGCTAACGGAATCCCCATTGACATTAGGTTATTTTGTTGCAGTACAGAAAGGCGGATGGTGAGTCAGTAAAACTCGCTTAGACCATTTTCATCCCTCACCATAAATAAACTTTATTTGCATTTCTTGTGATTTCTTTTTTAAGTCAGTACCTCAAAGGCAGGGTGAGCTTCTCTTAGCTTAGACTACAGAAAGAGTGTAACACAAGGCACTATTAGTGCAATGGTCACGCAAACTAGAGAAGAATCCACAAGGACCAAGCATGTTATAATCTGACCTCCATCTTATACATGATGTAGGCAGGCTGGGTATTATGCAAGTTGCAAGGTTATAGATACCCAAGGTCATAGGAGGTCAAACATCAGACCTGGGACTTAAGCCTGTGCCTTTATTCTTAGACTTGTTACTCATTTCTCCCACAATAAGCATGCTATGATATCAACTGACTCAGAGAGTGCTGGACTTACAATGCTTAGCCTTATGTGGGCGTGGCATTTGACTTCAGTTCTAAGTGTAGAGCACAGGAGAGTAATATTGAGTTTATCAGCTTCTAATCAGGTAAGTGTGTTGTATCACTTCTTATGACTCTCAAATTACTTTTAAAATCCTTCAAATTATGAAAAAGAAAGAAAAAAAGGCTTCTTTCCCAATCACATCAGATATGTAAAAGCCCCCATTACTTGGTTTAGGCTCCTTTAATCTGCTAGCTGTCTTCCTGATTGATTCTCTCACCTTAATATGGACTGTAGAGTTTTGAGATTCAGCTTTGGGGCAGGAGCCTGGGGCACATGGTTAATTAGACTAATGCAATATAAAAATAGGTTACCCACTGGCAATGTCATCAGATAAATCCCAGAAAGTGTTCTCTGGAATAAGTAATTCCTGAGAAATATTTACAAAATGATAGACAGATTGTGTGAGGTTATGAAAGGTAGCCCTGCTTCCTGAGCGAAGGGGGCAGAACCAGAGAGAGCACCATGAAGTGCTCAGGAAAACACCCTTTTGAGGTTTAACTGTGTGTGAAAATTGTACACTCATGTTTCTATCAATAGCCACCTTTTATAGCTATAAACATTATTAACATGTTAAAATAACCTTACAATATTGAGCCCTAAAAAGGCAGGGTGCCATGTCTGGGTCTGGGCTGTGACAGACCTCTTACCTAACTCTTCTCAGGCATCCACTGAGTGACCATGGGACCTCACACAAGTTCAGTAACTCTCTGCCTCCATATCTTTATAAAATGCAAACAAAAGAATAGTGTAGTGGCAACTTCACAAGATTGCTGGGACTAATAAATCAGATATGTCATCCTTAGGACAAGGCCTGGCACTTCATAAAGAATAAGGTCTGGGTAAGACATTTTCACCACCCAGAGGTCTATTTCTGACCTCTTTGTTTTCTTTGCTTTCTTTGTTTTCTTTAAGGCTTTCTCTTTGGCCTAGGGTAGGAATCAGCCTATGGCAGTTGTGCTGGGAACCTGAGGGCTGACTGTCCTCTAAGACTGAAGAGAGAAAAATGTAAGGCTAGGAGACACCCACCCCATGCCACGCAGGTATCCTGCTAACACCACTAAGCACCAAGACTCAACCTGGGCATGCATGTGTTTATCACAAAATAAAACAAAGTGAAGGTTCAAACCTACTGAAGGTCCTGACTTTCCTCTTATCCCTGGTGGTCCTGGTGATCCAATGTTGCCCTGGAAGAAGAAATTAGAGGGAAATGTTATACTAAAGAAAAATTTCTACTTGTATACTATTAAAATATTAGCATGTATTATAGAATTAAAAATCACACTTATGCCATATCCTTATAAAATACACAATTGAAATCATAATTTTTTGAGCCAATGCTTTTAGTTTATTCGTTTTTATCAAACAAGTGGAATGAGAGTTACCTTGTCTCCAGGATACCCGGGTTCTCCTGGCTCCCCTGCCACACCTTGCTCACCCTAGAAAGCACAGTTTCAAAGAAAGACAATAGATTAAAGCATGGTGATACACAGGAAGTATTTATTATAGGAGAAAACCTTTTTATTTCTCCTACATTTTAGAAAAACCAATATAATACAAATTAGACCCTAAAAACAAAACAAAAATATTTAACAATAATTTCTGTTGACATGAACAAAACCAGGGTGAGAAATTATCTCTGTGAAATGTTAATATTGAAATCACCTTATCACCTTTGATTCCAGATGGTCCTCTACTTCCTGAAAGGCCCTAGAAGTACAAAAGGTGATACTTTGTGACATTGTAGAGAAATTAAAGAGAAATATCAATAAGCAAAGAGAGCCATACCATTGGGCCAGGAGCTCCTGGAGGTCCAGTCGGTCCTGCAGGACCAACACTTCCCTGAGGAGTGGCAAAAAATGATATCATTAGGCACAGGTTAGGGTCAGAAAGAGGGCATGGTATAGTTGGAATATAAACGAACTGAAAGTATTTTGCCTGTTTCCAGCAACTTTTCTTCCCTTTTAAAACAATACTCAATTCTTAAACTGTTGGCAGCCCACCCTTCTCACTGTGCTCCAGCCTACGTAATCTAACTCCTGTCTTTGACTTTCATTTTGCAGAATCTTTCCAGATGGGTAGAAATATTTTATTGTCAAGCTACCCACAAATAGTCAAATACATCAATCATTGTTCATTATTTAGCACAAAAATTTAAAACACTTAACTTTTATTATGTGTGTGTGTGTACCAATGTGGGTGTCAGTATGTGCACCTGAGTGCAGGTGCCTTCAGAGGCCAGAAGAGGGCGCCAGGTTTCTTAGAGCTGGGGTTGCAGGCTGATGTGAGTTGTCTGGCATGGGTGTTGGGAACTTGGGAACCTCTCTGCAACAGCACCACACACATTCAACGCGTGAGCCATCTTTCCCACCTAAAGCTAATACTTACTGAGATGTTGCTATGTGCGAGCACTGCTGGGACTTGGTTTATGGTTTATAATGTGCAGAACAAGAATGTTTACCATGTTACTGAGTAGCCGCCAAGAGCTCTACTTTCTGGGCTTATCATTCATTCACCATTCACTACTTGGTGAGTACTAACTGCACCAGACACTACTGATACATGAAAAGAACTAAAGATGAAAATGATATGGTCTATGTTGTTAAAGTTTTCAACAAGATGCTCTAATTTCTCAAAAGCAAAACTAAAACTCTCACTTCCTATAAGGAAGGGACTTATAAAGCCCCCTTCCAAATGTCCCTGTAGAAAACACAGGTCAATAAAAATGATGTTCTTCTTGAAGGAAGGATTTGAACAAGAATGGAAATCTCTTGATGGTCCAGAGATCAGGTCTAGTTTCTGTTGCGGAGACTCCAGTTTTCTTCTTTCTCTCATGAACTCTGTCCTGGCTTCTCTGTCACTCTCCATCCTGGTGACCACTTTGGTTCATCCCTCTCTCTACAGTGTTCAAATGGTAAGGATATTAAAATTTTGTTTGTGGCCATGTTTGGCACATACCGACACCTCTGGCTACTCTGATGGGTGAGGGGAGAGGACTCAAGGTCAGACCTTAGCAACACAGTGAGATGAAGGCTCAAAAGCATCAAAGATCAAACGCTCAGAGTTGGGAGCAGGGGCTGAGACGCCCATGGATCCGGGGTCAGTCTCGATTTCACAGGGAGCTTGTTTGCATCCAGGGCTCTCATACAAGAAAACCATGCCTCAGAAAGCAAAACAACAACCAAGAGTTCTGTTTCTGAGATTCTGAAAATGTCACTCAGGTTACTTAGAATTCAAATCGCCGACTGTTAGCTGAGTTACCATCCCAGGCGCTCTCTTTAAGGTGTCCGCCATACTTCCAGATCCTCACTCTGTGTCTCCCCATCTCTTCCCTTTCTCCTGTCCTACACTCAGCTAGGATTCTTTTCCTCTGATCATGTTCCATGTTCATCCTCTCCTTCACGACATGTTCCGCGTCTTTGAAGACACAGTGACATACCAAGTGCCCTTAGCAGAAGTCCTCCTGGCCTCTTAATCGTACATGAGCTGAGAGCAGGTGCTTGCGCCATGCGCTGTTCTCCGCCCCTCCCTAGACTCAGCGTTACAAATGTGCTGTAACTGTTTGGAGATAAAGTGTGGAATGGACTCTGAAGGAACTAACTTTAAAATATACTTTTCCTTTATACAGCAGCTTCTAGAGTTTTAGTTCCCAACATTTTCCTACCTCAGAGGCAATCATCTACATTTATACGATACAAATTTCAGAAAGGAAAACACGACGCTGGTACTTTTGGAAGAGTCTTAAAGTTTGTGGAGGAGATAAATTATTCCCAATGTGTTTAATCCTGGAATATATGGTACTGTGAGCAGCAAATGGTAATACTTTCCAGTTTAATAAATATTCAAGGGCAATAAATATATCACGGCTTGCAATTTCAAACTCTTGTCAGTAGGATCCAGTCATTCATGTGACTACAGAGGCTGGTTTTTTCAAAACTCATAGCTTTAAAGATTATGGTAGGCTCAAAACTATAATAAATTTCTGTGTTTTGGAATTGTTCAGAAATAATCCCTCTAACGACAGAGAGACATTTTTATGATCAAAAAAGTCTTTCTCTGTGTTATTTTTCATAGACAATATAACATTTTAAAGCTTTGTCTTAGTTTAATTTGTCTCAAAATACTTAATCTGGCATTTTGAGTGGAATGTGTGATATCTTAATTTACTTCCTTGTGACTCTAAAAGAAACAACTCTGGGATCAGGAGATATTAGAAAAAAATATTATAAAGAACTCAGTAAAATAGAACAGTTTAACGTAAAAATTGAGTAGTAAATACAAAATCACTATTAGATCGACATACTAGAAACTGTGTAGCAAACTCTTGTCCTGAGAAACTACAGGCAAGCAAGCCATGGTGACTGTGAGCGTTTCAGATCATCGAGGTATGCTGAAAGTCCTGTGCTATCCCTATCCACCTTACTCTCCTCTAGGAGAAGGTAAAACAGGCTGAAGATGCATGGGACTGTAGCTGAGGGTGTCTGTGCTATAGCCCTAGGGCAAAGGGGAACCCACAAAGCTATAGGCAGCAGAGAACTTTTGAGTCAAAGAAAGAGACCAAAAGCACATGTTCATGACATTAGACGAAGAAGCTACCAGTCAATTCACAGAAGTTCATGTGAGTCCGTTGTAGAAAGGACTGAGTTCTGGATGTTCAGCTGTGCTTAGCATACGCACAGATGAACATATCACTAGAGTAATGAAGAAAGTAAGTATGACAGCCAACAGCACAGGGAACAAACACAGGCCAGGAAAACAGCAGCCTCTGATGCTCCCCAACTGGGCAATGAGAGACGATGCTCACGAACAAGAAGAGCAAGTGACTCGTCTATGCTACACTGTTGAAGAAACGAAGTCCCTCTAATTCCTTTAAACAAGACAATGATGAGTGTATCCATGCACACATACGTTAAGCTATAAAAGAGAGCCATTTTAGCTTAATCCAAAGGCAGCAATTACCTTTCTGATTCATGCTACTAGTCTGTTTTTCACTTCTGTTTGAAAAATATGCTTAAACTGGGTTGATACCAGGAATGACAGGAAACTCATTTGGCTAAGTTTCTAAAGCACAACTGATAATTTAAACGGCACAGTAAACTATTTCATGAGAGTGGTGTTTAGTGATACTCACTGTAACACCAGGAAACCCGGGAGGTCCGGTGCCACCTACAAGCCCCTGTTAGGAAATAAATGGAAAAACACATTCATCATGATCCCACACTGCGGAGGGGTTTTCCGAAATGATGTCACATATTCCAGGGACACAATTTGTCAAAATTATCTTCCACTGAAAAGCACAAATTACTTTTATTCTTTTAAAACTGCTTTGGGATATTAGAACTATCCCTAGGTTAAGATACATAATTTGTCTTCTAAGTACTTAATAAAAGACGAAAATGCAATCAGTTACTTGATTACTGTTTGCATTATCAATATTACAGACCAACCTGGTCTATATACTGTCTGAAATGACAGGCAGGCTGTATACAGAGGCTAGGAGAGTATTTTCAGATAGCTAAAAACCATCACATCTTTAGAAGTACATTTTAAAAAACCTCTACCTTTATTTTTATGTAAAGAATATGAATAACACCTGCTTTCATTATTATAAAAAACATAATGTTATGTATCACCAAATTTACAGGAATCAGGGGCAGGAATGGCCTCTCCCCTCTCTTTGATTTATATTTTAAAACACAGATGTGAATACTGAAAAACAACTATAAATCATTCTAAAATATACAGTTTGCTTTTGTACTTAAAGGCTTAAATTATATTCAGTAAGAATTATTATGTATTTTAAATATAGAACATATTTTGTAGTGCATGTTTTAAATATTTTGAGTCCAGTTTTAATAGATTCCAGGGATATCAAATTGGCAAGCAATTAAATAACAGAGTCATGCGAGGTTCATAACTACACAATGTAGACATTTTAAAATCTAAATGATGCTTACTTCATTACACTTAAGTTAGAAGCCCCCTGTCCTTCCAAAAAAATCACAGGCAAGAAAAAGTTGGTAAATGTTCTACTCAAAACATTACTCAAACATTTAATAAGCTGATTCAGTTCTTCTTTTCTCTTAAACCCCATGACTTAGACTCAAGCAAAAGCTCAGCTGAGCCTACCAAGTTACCTAACTAATGCTAATTTGGAAATAGAATTTTAAAAATATTGAGAAGAAAATATGTTTACACTCTTTGTGATATTGACTCACATATAAATAAATGCAGGGAGTAATCACAATTTACATGAATATTTGCATTGCGTCTAATCACTTAAAAGGCTGATAGAAGTAATAGGTGTGTGGCATAGACTGGAGAGAGGGTGTCAGGCTCTGCAGGAGGAGTAAAGTGGAGGAACTCTTACACAGTGTTGACCCAGCCCTCAACCCCCACTCTTTTCTGATGTAATGCAACCAAGAGGCACAGTAAGGGCCTCCACATATGAAGGTCAATGCTGTGGTCATGTTTACTCAAGTCACTTAAACATGGTTAAAGTACTTAATGTTAATGACCGTCTGTCATGATGGAGGTTTATCCAAACAACTTTGGGCTATCTCTCATACTGAAAAATAACAAACTAGAGTGCGCCCAGAGGTGTGGAAACTGTCCAGCTATACTGTTTGTAAACATGCTCAGAAGGATGCCACGTGCAGTTGCTATGGGGACACGTGATGTTGGAGTATAAGGGTGGACCATCCCTGAATACTCACAGGACTGCCATCCAGACCAGCAGGGCCTCTGTCTCCAAAGTCACCTGGGAAACCCTGCAGTGGAAGAGGAAGAAGGCTGCCATCAAAGCCGGAATATAGCAAAACTTATTTCACTGTGTTTTATAATGAATTTAGTAACAGAAAGTATGCATGTCCTGAGTTTAGGGACATAGTAAGTTCGTGGAATGTACACCCACTTGTGTACAAAAGCCACAGCATGGAGGTACTGTGGTGCACATTTATAATCCCAGTGCTGGGTGAGAGAGACAGGCCTAGCCAGCGGGGTGAGGCAAACTGCTCATCTCCAGGCCAGTGTGTAGTCCTGTCTCAAACAACAAAGGCAACCCAACCCATCCAAGGTGGATGGCCACGGAGGATCACATGCAGACACAGACACAGACACAGACACAGACACAGACACAGACACAGACACAGACACAGACACAGACACAGACACAGACACAGACACAGACACAGACACAGACACAGACACAAGACACAGACACAGACACAGACACAGACACAGACACAGACACAGACACAGACACAGACAAGACACAGACACAGACACACAGACACACAGACACAGATACACACAGACACATAGACACACAGACACACACACACACAGAGACAGAGACACACACACAGAGAGACAGACAGACAGACAGACAGACACACACACACATACAGAGAGAGAGAGAGAGAGAGACAGACAGACAGACACACACACACAGAGGGAGGGAGAGAGAGAGAAACAATTTCCTAAACCCTTATTTGTAATCCAGTTTTTGGATTACATGTCATTGTTTTTAAAAAGTAACATTTTGCCAGGCAGTGGTGGCACACACCTTTAATCCCAGCAGTTGGGAGTCAGAGGCAGGCAGATTTCTGAGTTCGAGGCCAGCCTGGTCTACAGAGTGAGTTCCAGGACAGCCAAGGCTACACAGAGAAACCCTGTCTCAAATACCAAAAAAAAAAAAAAAAAAAAAAAAAAAAAAAAAAGCAACATTTCTTATTTTAAAACATCATTTTATATACAAAGAAGAGTAAAGTAGTAAAGAGAATTTTTCATCATTACATAGTCACCAAGTGTGAGGGAACATAAGCAAGATTCTGCCTAAGTCATGTGCTACCTCTGCTGTCCCAGATGGTCCCTAGGCTGAACCAGAGGGTGACAATCAGTATGCACTTCCCATGTCTTAAGTGCTTTATACACAGCATATATATTCAACCTTTACAATGTGTTTATTCCATGGTTACTGATGCCATTTTGTATCTGAAGACAGTAAGTACAAAGAAGATAAGTCCCCTTAAGTTAGACCACAAACAAAGGAACAATTTAATGCTGCATTGAGTTTACCATTCCAAGATAAAACCATGAAGACTCAGTCTCTGAAGGGCAGTTTTATGAGGGGAAAGAACGATACACCTAAATTCTGTGGATGCAAGGTATTTACAGTGTGAAGTGCCTACTAAGAATTCCACACCGTGAAGCTTTTCCAGCATAAATCCCATTACAGGAAAATTTAATGCTCAGCTCTTTGTGCTTAATGTTGTATATGAAGGCTTTTCTATAATGACGTACCACTGATGTTCCTAAAGTTTACAATCTCTTTGTCATCACCATCACCATCAGCAGCAGCAGCAGCAGCAGCAGCAACAGCAGCATTATTTGGGTCCATGCATGTGTTTACATAATATATGTGAAAAGTGGCAGGGCACACATGCCGTGATGCACTTATGGGGGGCAGAGGATTAGTGTGTGGGATTGGCACTCTCCCTCTGTCTTTATGTGGGTTCCAGGAATCGAACGTGGGTCACCACACTTGCTGAGCAAATGCTGTTCCCCACTGAACCAGCCACGAGGTTCACACTTTGTAAACACTACATGAACAGCTTATGCTATTTACTATTGCCAGTATTCATTTTAAAATTCACGTTAAACAATCACCCTTGGAAGGAGTTACAGAGACAAAGTTTGGAGCTGAGACAAAAGGATGGTCCATCTAGAGACTGCCATATCCAGGGATCCATCCCATAATTAGCCTCCAAACGATGACACCATTTGCATACACTAGCAAGCCTTTGTTGCAAGGACGGTGATATAGCTGTCCCTTGTGAGACTAGGCCGGGGCCTAGCAAACACAGAAGTGGATGCTCACAATCAACTATTGGATGGATCACAGGGCCCCCAATGGAGGAGCTAGAGAAAGTATCCAAGGAGCTAAAGAGATCTGCAACCCTATCGGTGGAACAACATTATGAACTAACCAGTACCCCAGAGCTCTTGACTCTAGCTGCATATGTATCAAAAGATGACCTAGTCGGCCATCACTGGAAAGAGAGGCCCATTGGTCAGGCAAACTTTATATGCCCCAGTACAGGGGAACGCCAGGGCCAAAAAATGGGAATGGGTGGGTAGGGGAGTGGGGGGGGAGGGGGTGGGGGACTTTTGGGATAGCATTGGAAATGTAATTGAAGAAAATACGTAATTAAAAATAAAATAAAATAAAATTCATGTTAAACAAAATAAAGTATACAACTAGACTCATACCTTTCTTATCTTGGCAAGTCAGCATTAAACATTGTATTGAAAAGATTGCCTCAAATTACTGCCTCCCCTAGTACACACGTGAATGTGTTTTGGCGATAGTTTAGCAGCAGAAAAAGAAAGATGATGCTTCCAAAGCACAATTAGCTTGTACAGAAAGAGCGCACTTTCCCTTATTGTCTAATTAGAGGATAAAGACAACAATGGCAGCAACTGTGTGGTTGAACACATTGTAACCTTATTCCTTTTAGCAACAATGGAAGTTCAAGCCACAATTCTGCCTTCACTGCTTTGGGAAGTGAAATTGTTGTCAAGAAGATCTGTAACACATCACTGTGTTCAGTATGAGTGTCTCTGTCTCAGTTATGGTTACTGTGGCTCTGAGGAAACAATGTGACCAACAAACAGCAACTTGGGGAGGAAAGGGTTTATTTCACTCACAGTTCATCATCAAAAGCAGAGAGGGCAGGAATCTAAGCAGGGCAGGAACCTGGGGACAGGAGCAGATGCAGAGGCCATGGAGGGGTGTTGGTTACTGGCTTGTTCCTGGTGGCTTGCTCAGCCTGCTCATGTATAGAACCCAGGACGACCAGCTCAGGGTCAGCACCACATACAACAAGCTGGCCTTCCCTCACTGACCACTAATTAAGAAAATGCCTTACAGCCAGATCTACAGATGTCTGTTCTCAGTTGAGGCTCCCTCCTCTCTGATGGCCCCAGCTTGCGTCAAGTTGACAAAAAACACCACGGAGTACCATGAGCTAACGTGTATATCTGAAAGTATTTGTGACAGCCAGATAATGAAAACAGAAGACGAAAAAAAAATCATTATAAATCTGATAAATTAGAGAAGGTTGACTGATTTTTTTCCTCAGTGAAATAATTAGGAGTGTGGGACACAGTAGGTGGCCCCCTTAATGTGAAATGTCCAGAGAAGGCAAAGCCACAGAGACACAAAGTAGCGATGTGGATGTAGCAGGAGGATGCAGGAACTACAGAGAACTAGAATGCCTTAGGGGTGATGGAGAAAATGTTCTAAGACTAGAAACCATGGTGGATGCCCAACTCTAATGCACTAAAGCTTATCACATTACACAATCTAAAGGGGTTAATTGTGTGTTGTGTGAATTATATTTCAGTAAGTTGTCCTGGAAACAGAGAAGTAGGGCTTCAGACAGGCTCAGTCAATGAAGTGCTTGCGGCAAAGCAAAAAGACCAGCGTTGTGGTTCCCAGTACTCAGTTAAATACTTGAGCTTGGTGACACATGACTCTAATCCCAGCTCTGGGGAGAGAGAGAGCAGTGGAGCTCCCTGGTAATCAATAGCTAGATGGTATTGCTGAACTGAGCAATCTGGGTACAGAGAGACCCAGTCTTACAAACTAAGGTTGGAAGCCATTGAAAAAGACACTTGATATTGAACTCTGGTTTCCATAGGAACACATATCACCTCCATACACACATGAACACCTATGGTGACAAGTCAGTAACAAACTTGGGATACTGACAAACATGCCTGGACACCCACTTAGGACTTACTAAAGGATGAACCAACTTTGACTTAACACCCCATCCCCATGGCCCACCTCCAGCCCCCAACACCCCAGTTCCACCACAGTGCAGGGAAGGAAGCTGCTCTCGGAAGCAGCCCCACACAGTTCGTGATTTCTTCCTACAGAAGAGGAAACAAGAGGGAAAAATGGGGAAAGGACTGTGCTCAGCTCCACACCTGTTACAATTCCCATACTTCTTTCAAGCAGCAGGAACATATCACACACACACACACACACAGACAGACACACACAGACACACATACAGACACACAGACACACACAGACACATACAGACACACAGACACACATACAGACACACACAGACACACATACAGACACACAGACACACATACACACAGACACACACAGACATACAGACACACACAGACACACACAGACACACAGACACACACAGAGACACACAGACACACATACAGACACACACAGAGATACACAGAGACACACAGACACAAACAGACACACACAGACACACATACACACAGAAACACACAGACATACAGACACACACAGACACACAGACACACACAGAGACACACAGACACACATACAGACACACACAGAGATACACAGAGACACACAGACACACACAGACACACACAGACACACATACACACAGAAACACACAGACATACAGACACACACAGACACACAGACACACACAGAGACACACAGACACACATACAGACACACACAGAGATACACAGAGACACACAGACACACACAGACACACACAGACATACAGACACACAGACACACACACAGACACACATACACACAGACACACACACAGACACACATACACACACACACACACCCTTTTCCTTTCCTGTTTACTTCTGGTCACTATCCAATATATGTAAATGCTAGTCACTGCACCTTGACTTTACCCCTTAAGCAGTTTAGTTGAAATGATTGGTATCCAGTTACTGATTTTCATGTTTGTTATTTGAATGTAAACATTCCCTATTCTAGATAGAAAGAATGGATTTTGTTTTGTTCCCTCTTATTCTATATACATGTTCATTGATACATCATCAAGTTAAAAATAATTGCTACTAAGTGGAGATGTCTTTTCATGTTTTCATGAAACACTATACATCCCTTTAACTGTGACTAACATGTATGATTTGCTTCACTGAACAAATAGTATATGGTGACAAGTGACAGATACGGCTGCCAAAATCACACTACAAAATCTGTGTAAAATTCTTAGAACCATGAAAATCAAGAGATATTCCTGGCCAGCTTGATGGTTTTAGCTCCAGTGATAATCTCACACGGCAAAGAGTTGTGGCTGATGTCTGGAAGCTGATAGGCTATGGGACCCGCTAGGAGCTGACCCAAAGCTGGTAGGAACCCAGCACCCTCAAGTCTCCAACTTCAGAGAGTATCTTCTTCACAGAACCTCAGTAACGAAGCCCTGTGGCATCCTGAACACTACTTGGTGGTGTGAGCACAAGACTGTTAAGCAATGCCTGGACCCTTGCTACAAAACTCAATCTGCCATATTTGTAGTATTTGTTTTGCAGCAGCAGAAATAAATCAGGAAACTGATAAAACTACCAATTTAATCTTTAAATTGAGAATTACAAAGCCTTGCTCACATAGTTTTTGTGATGGTAACAGTCAGGGAATCTACTCACCATTGTTTGTTTCTTAAGCCTGCCACTAATCTGAAGAAAACTGCTGCTGTTTTATTGTTAAGTTCAAGTCAATGAACATAACATCAAACAGGTTAAAGTTTTCTATTTAACTTAACAGGTTTCCCTAAATCTAATGAAATATTTGTATTTTTGAAACTTTATCATTTTAGCATTTCAATTTCCATTTTCCAATGAAAAGAGTTTTTTTTTTTTTACACCATTTTTATGAAAATTTGCGTCTAATGCACATGCAAGTGTAGACTTCAAAGATCAGATGTTGTTTGATACTAAGTACTTGTGATTCCACAAGTACATCTATTGCTACCATCACATTAATTTTATGACCCCTGGCATCATACATAAGAGTACATATGAGAACTGGTCACCAGGAGCTTTGAATTATTAAGAATCACAACTGCAAAGTGTAAAAGTCCACTACATTCAGTTACACACACACACACACACACACACACACTTACACTTACACTTAACATTCCTCTTATCTACTATTTGTACTGCATAACCAAATCCTCGTCCTAATTTTATGTCATATCTGTCTCCAACATTAGTGTCACCTTCAGGCTTTCATAGAGGACATGCTCAGAATGTCTCTGGGGACCACACAATATTAAACTGGGACCGGCAGCCTCAGTGTTAAGACTTCGATGTGCTTGGATACTAACTGCTCCTGTTCGTGTGTAGACCCCTTCCGTGTTACATTGTGGCTGATGTTTATGGCCCACAGAAAGCAGACATGGCGGGCACATGACTTATGGCGCTAAAAGATGCTGCAGCCTCTGTACTTTGTACACATTGTCTTTCATCTCGGGAGAAGATGAGCTCATGTTCTGAGGACCCTCACACAACGCTATGGAAGACAGATCTTCCACTACCAACTAGCATCTACCCAGCCAGCCAGTAAGCAAACTACTTTAAAGTTAGATCCTGTCAGCCTTTAGATGACTATAACACCTGCCCAAGTCTTAACTTTAGGCTCATGAATCAGACTGCGCAAATAAGCCGCTATCAAGTTTCCAACTCAAAGAAACTATAATAATATATATTTGTTGTAGTTTAAGATCACCTACTTGGAGTCATTTTCATACAGCATTGAATAACTAATACACCGTAACAACAGTGGTGTCTAAAATTATAGGGCACACTATGGTAGAGCTAGGCACCGAATCCTGAATGACATTCCACCCAGCTGCTTTTTCTGTGCATTCATTGTGTTTGTTTATGACCTGCTGAGCCTCCTAAAGCTCAAAGAATATGTTTGTTTTCCTACTTCCTGAGTCTAACACTGATGTTGCTACCAAGCATGAAGATTTTCAAACATAAAATGTCACTTCTGCTTATATATATATATATATATATATATATATATATATATATATATATATATATATACACATATATATGGTGCTAATATTTGAGATCACTCACAGATACTTGTAGTATGTTCAGATCTGTGTAAGCAATGAAAAAAAAAAGGATTGTTTTCCTAGTTCTACAAAGAAATCATAAAAATAATACATGTAGAATAAGAAAAGAATAATCAAGTTGTTATGACTACACATTACAGAATTTAAAAAATAAAAGCAATATAAATATTTCTATGTAATAAACTTTTAAAATTCTAGCATAAGGTTTAAAAATGTATTCAGCCTAAAGTAGACGAAATAAAAATTATCCTAGTGCAGTGATGATAAAATTATAGTAATAATAAATTTTATAGATAAGATACACTAAGTTGACATACCAGTATATAGAGAGATATATCTTTCTAAGAAGTGGGAGGAGACCAGAATTATTTCTCTAGAGTTAGACAGATGAAGAACAGCCTAGATTTTCCTTCTGTGGATCCTACATACACAAATCTATTTCTAGCCTTTAAAAATCCTTCAGGAAGGACGCAGTCAAGGCTGGAGTGTACCAGGCTCTGTGATGTCCTCTATGTCCTCACAGCTAGGACAGCTTGACCCAAGAGTCCCAGGTGAAGCCTGGCATCTCAGCTGAGCCGATGACAGACTTTAGTAGGACTCTGAATCACTCCAGGCAGGCTGTTAGACCATGCCCCCACTCTCAGAGTCTTGTTCTTGAAGAATGGTCATCACCATGTGCTCCTACTCTGAGAACTCCTTCCCCTCATCTCAAAAAGTATTTGGAACACAGCACCTGTTAACTACACTTCCTGTCTTCCCTCAAAGATAACATAGCTGCAGATACTAGGCCTAACCGCCACACATCACTGTATGTTTCTTATTTTGGTGACCTACAAGGCTCTCTACATTTGCTATCTGCTATCAGCTCTGAACATAATCCCCCAGCTGACTGGCCACCTGTGGGTGACACGCCTCCGTGAAATCAAGTTTGGGATTTTCCAAAGAGCAGTGGGTGTCTCTTTCCCAACCTCATGGGTGAGGCAAACTCAAAGTCCTGGAATCTGGAACTTTCTACACATTCCTCATATAGTAGTTAGCCAAATATAGTTGCAATAGACAGCTCCATAAATAGAAACCAGAAAATAGGTATCATTTTCCTGGACAAGGAAGAAATCATTGGAAAATCAATGGCCGTCTATCAAAATACTCCAGCGTCTCCTTTATGACCCAATGAACTGCATTTTTTTTTTTCTCCTGAAGCAAAGAAAATACTGTCTCTGACTTCTCCAGAAGGCGTATGCTCCTGAGATGATAGTGGGCTCTACGTGTGTTTAAAGTTGCCGGGGCTAAACATAGACACTAATAACAGATGCTGAACAGAGAGCTTATACTCAACTCTTAACACTGGGGTTAGAAGCCAAAACATAGTTTACTTTAAATAGACTCCTCCAGCAGAAAGTTCTATGAGAAAAAGACGGGGCTGGGGCATCCTCTTCTATAGTTAGAAAAGCAACCCTCCCTACGGCTTTCAGTTTTGTTTTCCCAGGGCCATGACCTAGGACTCTTTTACCCTCAAACCTTAAATGTAATATGATGATTTGTAATCTACTAGTGTGCACATGCAGCTGTGTGCCTCTATAAGGCATACGTGGAGGACAGAGGGAAACCTTGGTCCTCACATTCTGTTGGAGACAGGATCTCTCATTGAGAAATGCTTGATTTGTTCAGCACTCCCTACCACTGTCTGCTGGTTTGTCTCAGGTTCTTAACTCCTAAAATAATTATTAATAGATAATGTGCTTTTTTTTAAGCATGAGAAGTTATATACTATTATAAATGATTTTTTTGGTTAGTAACTTTGATAGGAACAAGATGGGAAAACTGAGAGCCATGGACTGGAGCAGAAAAGACCAAAGCTGAGGAGCCTGGCCTACTGTCCACTTGAACAGACCCAGAGCTTCACAGTTTGCTTGGAAGTTTGACATATGATAAACAGAGCCTGAGTTCTGCTGGGGTGTGCAGGTAGGGGCTACCATGCAAAGAGCATGATACCTGTTCACGTGAAATAGAGCATAATAAGATAGCACAGCACACATAGTCCCTTACATATTGATGATGGTGGGATGCTATTTGCTGCCATTCCAGCTGTGAAAAAATTAGCTTTGAAGGTTGTTACAGATGCACGAAAACAAAAGGTGGGGTCTATTTTGCATTTTTTGTCAGTTTGATGGGCCTTTTTTTTTTTCCAATACATTGAAGTCTTCTAAGTAAAAAATTCAAACAACAATCATATTTTGGCCAAATATCACAGGGAAAAAAATTCAGACCTCTTTCTAAGTAGCTTGAGTAGAAGAAAAAAGCAGGAACTTCTAGATTTATAGTAACTGCATCTATGCTCGGGTCTTAGTGTTACTGCTTTTAACTACAATTCTGCATCTCAGACCTCCTTCTTCCTACCCTTACTGGCGCTAGAACCTATCCTGAGGTGCTTTCTACTACAAAGCTCAGAATACTATTTTAAATAATTTAAATATTACAGATAGTTAATGTTACAGATAACTTTGATTTTTAAAAAAAAATCACATTTATTTATTTACTTCACATACCAATATGAGCCCCCTCTCCTCCCAGCATCCCCTCGAATGGATCCTTCCCCCTCCACTTCTCCTTTGAGAAGAGGGAGCCCCCTCTAGGCATCATCCCTTCCACTACTTCTCCCTCCCAACCCCCCCCCCCCCAGCACATCAAGTCACTACAAGACTAGGGGCATCCTCTCCCACAGACAAGGTGATCCATTTAGGGAATGGGATCCACAGGCGGGCAGGCAACAAATTCAGGGACAGACCTCACTTCGAACTTTGACATTTTATTCATAAGGTTTTTTTTTTTTTTTAAAGTCCAAAAGAATAATATTGAATTTAAAAGGCAGGTTCAAAGAAAGAGGGAAATAGTAAACAAAGTAATTATTGGGATCTTTGTTCTTTACAACGCAAAATTCACAGATTTCTGTTGCTTTAAAATATATGTACTTGTAACAGATTTAGGTCTTTAGAAACAATTATATGTGCCAGACACATAGATCCCAATTTTGCTGGCACTAAGATAGTATTCATAAATACCAAAGTTTTGAGCCAAGCTATTGTGAAAGAATCTTTTCACCTTCACAATCACAGTACAGTAAGACTGTCACCTTAGAAGCTACCTTAGAGTGGTCAGAAAAATACCACAAATGGAAGAAGGATATTTAGTTAGCTCTGTTATCCTAGCCAGGGTTGTTCTCTGGACTAGTTTTGTCTAGTGAAATTCACATTCTGTATGTTTTTAAATCAGAAAATATAAGGCATGTAAGAAAAAAGACTCATAGGGTTGACCAAGCAGCAATCTAAGGGCTACATTCAACCGAGACAGTCCAATCTAAAATTGCAAGCATCCTTAAAATAATACATTTTTTGCAATGTTTTTGTTACTTCTGTGGGTCTCCAGAATTTCTTAGATGACAACATTGAGTCATGATGTCAAAAGGTTGGACATCTCTGTGTGGAACTTAAGATGTCTAGGGTAAAGCTGTGTTTCCATTCCTGTTTCAGTTGTTCCTGTATGTTCTGGCGTTATACTTCCTGGCCAGGGAGACAACAATTTATTTTGGGGCTACACCAAAAGGCTAAGAGGTATCTAAGAAGTACTATAGTTAGAGTTAATCTTCATCTACATTTTCTTTGCTGTATCAAGTATTATCTGCTACAATGTTAAAGCAGCACAACAAACAAAGACAGAGACACTCAGGAACATTTAAAGAAGGGAGAAACAAACAAGACTAGATCCTGCTGGACCTCAAGGACAAAGAACATACCTGTCTCCCCTTCGGACCCTTCTTTCCACGGACCCCAGGGGTGCCCTAGGATACAGAAAAGGCAAAAGCAAGCATTTGTTGAATGAAGTTATGCATTGGTTAGCACAGCTCTTTTTCTTAAATATCAATTAGTGAAATATATATATGAGTATCATGTCCAGAGAAGTCTCAATAGATTCCTTTAACTTCAATATATTCTTTAAAAAATATATTTAAGCCATTCTCCAGAGAAGATTGCTGATATCATTTAGTCTTTCAAATGGGGTCCTTGCCTTCCTGGGTAACGATGGTTCCTGGTGAAGAGTACGCATGCCACCAATAACGGGAACCAGACAAATAAGAGCATCTTATTTTCTACAGCTAAGACAGGCAAGGATGTCTGTCTTCCTAGGTCTCCTCTCTCTCTGTTTGGAGATAAACAGAGCTAATCAAATCCTCAAACTGCATGCTTCCAATTTTGTGTGAACCAATTACAGAAAAGCAAGGTAGAGAGAAAGATTCCCTGACTGCTGCAGACCATCTTTTATAAAGATGTCACCAGCTTTTCTTTAGGTTTCTGGTCATGTAAGAAGCAGTAGACTGTAACAGTCATCCACCGGGCTGGGTACCCAGAACATGGTGGCCGTGTTCTAAGCACTTGCACTTCTTGCACATGGTCGAGGATCAGTTGTTCTCTCTGTATATGTCTCACTCTCTCGTTCAATAATGAGAATAACAACAGCACTTGGTGAGCATTACAGGAATTAATCTATATGTAGTATTTGTATAGTAGTGTGTGTGTGTGTGTGTGTGTGTGACAATTTGGTAAATCATGTACTATTCCCATCATTATTCTTAATTTTTTCCCATTTCAATCCACTTTGAGTTTGAGTATCAATTAATTGATATCTAAAGCACCCTTCTTAATATGACCACCTTGACTTACAGTCATTTATGATCCCCAGAGAGGAAGAAATTCATCAGGACTAGGCATAGTTACACACAGCCTTATCTTCATATTTTAACGTGTACTTTAAAAGATTAAATTTAAAAACTCTAACTGGATATGGTCATGTGATATTTCCTACAAAAACTTCATTAGAATTTATAGAAGCCAAATATTATTTCTACAGGTGATTTCTCTTAGTAGAAGCCAAATACTATTTCTACAGGTGATTTCTCTTAGCCTAGGGTTAATTGCTAATTCAGTAAGAATTCTTCCCTGATATATGAGTTTCCCAGGAGAACGCTTCAGACGTAATATTTGAAGGAAATAACCTCACCCTTTCTCCTTCAGGTCCCAGCTGTCCCACCTCTCCAGGAGAACCGATGAAACCCTTCAAGCAAGAAAACAATCTTTATATTGTCTCGTTTCACTGCTCACTCCACAAAATTCTAAGTAGAAGTGTTTAAAAGTGTCATTTGTCTTAATATTAAATTTAAAGATGTAAAATTATGAACAGCTTCTCCTCATGTTACTGCTTTCTGTCAAAGCATTACACATTGATCTTTTTTCACTGATACAAAAGAGTCGAGTGCAACCCAAGGCACGGCAGCAACAGCAAATCAACACAGTCAAAGCCTTTCTCTCGCTGATGCTCTGGGGCAGGAAAACACATAGACCACTTATATAAAAGGGTAGACTGTAAGAAGCACAGGCATTTCAGTGAGGGGAGGGGAGAGATGCACAGCACATAAATCTTAGTAATTAGAGGCTGTGGATGTACACACCAAACCCAGCAATGACAGCTATGGGGTTGTAATTTGTAGTACACTCCATTTTCCCTTTTTTGTTTACTAAGGATGGCTCCCATTTTCCTTTAAAGGTTTAGAAGCATAATGGGATGGCCCTGATGTGAAGCTGACGTCCTTCTTCTCAGATGCGTCCTCACCCCTGACAGTGATGATGATTCTCACATATATCAAATCATCTCCACTTTAAACTGCTGTACATCTCTGCACCTCTTCACTCCAATGTGTCTTCTAAGGCTTTGGTGTGCTCATATGTAAATGATGCTGTACTCCGTGAGTACAGCATATCCTAGCATCACTAACAGCAAGTTAAGAATGGGAAGTGCATAAGAATGATGTAGACACAGCCTTGATGGGACCCATGGCTCCTGTGCACCAAGGGAAAATGGCAAACACATTCCTTTCTAACTAAATTTGCATAAAACTCAAGACAGCCAAGAAGTGTGGGAATGGCAAGTACTTTGTATCATTTCCTTCTACTTTCTTGCAGGCATACATAATAAACTGATGAAAAACGGCTACTTACTCGGACACCTTTGGAGCCTGGGTTACCCTCTGGTCCAGCTAAACCCTAGTGTGAACAAGAGATGTTGTCAGGATGGTAAAGTATGCCTGAAGAGCTAACAATTAGACTGATAAAACTACAAAAAGGGTATCATTTCTAAGACTATGAAATTCAGAGCTCAGTTTACCTAAAGAACATTACAAATGCTCAAAGATTTTTGGAACTTCAGAACCCAAAAGGCATTATGTACAGTGAATATATATATATATATTTAATATATTTAATATAAATATATTTATATATATGAATATATATATTTAAGTCATCTAAATAAAGAAATTGGCAAGTGTTGTTAGGAACAACAAACTATTTTTCTCTAAATTATTTTTCAATGGAAAATTGTTGGTCTTATGTTAGACTTACTCTTAATTTACTCTAAGATCTATTTTGGTAAGCTTTAAAGAGGCAGATATGTTTTAAACTTCAAATCATGTATGTCCTCATACTTTAGTTTTCTGATAACATACACCCTCACTAAATGGTTCCAGTACGCCATACATACAATACTGTCAGACAGTTCTAAGAGTCTAAGGTACACTTTTGTTAACAATTGATTAGCTCTCATATTGCCACTTGCAATTTTTCGATGATGAGGCTATAAATCTACAGCTCGATATCTACCTAGTTACTTTTAGAAACAATCAAGTAGTGAAAAGTCTAAGAAGAAAAACTATTATTAATTTACGTGAAATTGGGAAGGAAGTTGGAGGGAAATAGATACAAAATGTTTGAAACAGCTTTTCAAAACTGTACAATGAACTGAATTCATGTCAGATGCAAGTGTCCCATAGTGGTGTGTGAAGAACTGGCAACTGTTTCCCAAGCCTTCCTAAGTGTGTTATTAAAATAACACTTGTTGCGGAGACACCTTCACACTTATTTCATTTCAGTCAAGTTAGTGTGGCATTACTCCCTCAGGCATCATAACTTTAAAAATTCCACCACAAAAAATATATCAAATATATTTAAAAGCCAGGCTTCCACGTCCAACAAACCAGCCTACAGTACAGTATTCGAAGAATTTTTACAACTTTGATTTTGATTGTTTGTCTAAGTAATTCGCCATGAAGGAGAACTAACGTATCCATCATTTGAACAACAGCTCTCAAAATCAGAATATGCCATGCAGATGTGAAGAGGGACTCGAAGGAGAAGTGTAAATATAGTCACTGCACCTGCCTGCCAGGGTAGCCAGGTGAGCCAATATTACCAGCGAGTCCTGGAAGTCCCTGAAATGAAAAGTCAATAAATAAGACATTGGCAAACACCAGAGAACACCCAAGGAAATATATTTGGTATCTACAATACCTAAACTTTAATAATAATAATAATAATAATAAATAATTCCCATAAAATTATTGAGTATAGCATGGTATGTAGCATACTGAAATTGTTATTTAAAGAGAAGTTAAGTTGAAAGTTTTAATAAAAATGAATAAAACCATTACATAAAGGCCCCAAGTGTGATAATGACCACTAATAACAAAGGTGGGAGGGAGGGTCTAGTTCTGGCTACGTCAATGAGACAATTATTTCCCAGGTAGAGCAAGTACATGTCTTAATAGTATTTCATCAAGGAGGATCAGTAAACTTCCGCCCCTCGTTTCTGTCTAAGGTAGACATAGCGGTATAGAGAGTCTGGTTGAGTAAGTAGATCTTGATGGACACCTACCTTTATCATGCCATGGGTCTATCTCAAACTCACAGAACAGATCTGGGGGATGCTTGGATGGAATATTCATTTTCTGCTCCAAGTTCATACATTGAAACCCTAAGTCCAACACTCAGACCTGATGGTTTAAGGGGTAGCACGGCCTTTTGGAGGTAGTTATGTTAAATGCGTGGAGTCCTCATGAATGGCCCTTACGTGAACAGGTCAAGAGCTGGGTAGCCCTGCCAGGATATAAGGCAGCTGTCTCCTGCCCTGAATACAGCCCTCCCTAGAGTCCATCCAGGCTGGCCTACTGAGCATCTTAGATGTTAGAGATAAAGCTTTGTTGTTTACAAGCCATCTGGCCAGCGGAATTTTGACATAGTAGCCCAGGCTAATGTAGACAGAGTGAATTCACTTGGAATTGATACACTTTGTATTCTTGGCTTCAGATACATTTTGCTCCAAGAAAACTGATATAGAGATTCGAAAGACATCAGAGAGGAAATCTGCTGCAGAATGGCTGAAAAAAATTAGTAAAAAAAATATATTATTTTTTTGCATCCTCTTTCACTGATGTTTTAAAGATTTTATCTACTTACGCAGCTGTTTACGTGTATGAGTCAGAAGAGGGCAGCAGATCTCCTAGGACTAGAGTTACAGATGGTTGTGAGCCACCCTGTGGGTGCTGGAACTAAACCCTAGTCCTCTGGAAAAACACCCAGTGCTCTTAGTTACTGAACCAGCTGTCCACATACTCATCAATATTCATTCATCCATTCATCTGTTTCCTCGGGGTTTATGTGTCTTAAGCGACTCCTAAATGAAGGAAAGTTAAAAGAAGATGTGCTGTGCTGCTCTTATTTAACACCATATGCCAACAGCGGTAGAACAGTGGGTGGCATTCTAGAGTCCAGTGACACGGAACCCACTTCCAGCTTACTGCCTATAAAGAGAGAGCAGACTGCCTTTTGTCTGCCACCTTCTGAGGCACACAGAAGCACCACCTCCAGTTAAATACTGAAACCTCAGCACTCCTAAAAATCTGGAGAGGTCAGGAGAAAGAACAGACCCAGGGAAAAGCAAACGGAGGATAGAATTTAAAGTCCCTCCCTCTTGTTTTAGTTTTGTTCTCCTGTCCCTTTTCCTGTCCCCTTTGACCAACAATTATTCCTCCCTAAGACTGTTTAGACAGCGCGTATTTTACCTGTGCTTTACATCTGGTAAGTGGATATTATTTTACATCCGGAGCGATGAAGATATGTAGAAGTAATGAATGGAGATAGTTTAATGGACTGTGAATGAACACTGGCCTTCTGAGGCTTTTACAACAAAAATTCTTATCTACGTGAGAACCATCTCTAAAACTTTATATATAAATTATTACCCTATTGATATCAACTATGTAAGGTATTTTATTCATGTCCTATTCACTGAGCATTATACAGACACTAAGTTCACGTCTCCTGTTCAATCTCTTTTAAAAACCCTGTAAAACAGATATTATTGTTCCTGTGTGATAGATTTGAGGAAAAGAGATAGAATATTTCAGTCATCAGCAGCACGGAGACCATGGCTAGTACATGGGACACTAGGACTTAAATCAATGATTCTAGTTCCAGAGACTGCTACTCACGGACGCTCTCTTATGTGAGTGTGGTACGCAGTTAACACTCTAGGAAAAGCCTCCTGTGTGTGACCTTTGCCCCAGTCTATCTACAACTGTCTTCTTTAATGTCTCATCCGATTCCAAAACACACAGACCTAAGTCGAGAGTCATGAGCCGTTGTGTTTGGATATGAGGCTGGGAAGGGTTGAGACACATTTAAAAGGCAGTTTTTATTTATAGGTCATTGTCTCTCTGACTAACAGCAACCACCATGCCTGGCTCATTCCCTTCCTAGCTACATTAGGTTAACTGAACTCATTTTTTTTAAGTGAGTCTGCAATGGAACACAAGGGGAATCTGATTCAGGATGGGTTCCTAACACATCCCAGCTGCGGGGAGGAAACAGGAGAATTCCATTGTGTCTCAGTCCCCCTCTAAGAGCCAAGCACCAAGAAAGCCAGCAGCAAGCGTCCCTCATGGTCTTCACAATTCACTAGCATACTGTGGGACAGCCACACTCTAAAATCTACTGTGACAAGCACAGAAACGCAAAGGCACTGTGGCTGAGTTCACTCTGTACTTAAAAATGGATTTAAAAATATATATTCTCAGCGGGAGAGGAGGAAGCCTGTCCCAATGTCACTTCTTATGCAAAGGACGTCAAAACAGCCGTGCTTAATTGACAACTTCATTAAGAATTTCAGCAATGTCACTCCAGGACCTTTCTACACAATCTTGGTTTTCTTATGAGCAACACAGAGTAATGACACCTGGGTCATGTGACTATTATGTGGAGAAGATGGACAGTATACAGGAATAGCTTCTACAGTGGAAACTGCAGCTGTAGGCCAATGCTACTGAGCATTTCATTAATTAGCACATGTAAAATATTAAGTATCCTACAGGCTGCAGTCCATCATAATACAGTTTGGCAAAAAGTCCAGGCTCAGCCAGCTCTGATGAAAATGAGATAATTGTGTTCTCAAGTGTTTGCTGGCTGATTTACTGATAATTTTTTTCCCCCAGAAATGAATCTTAGGATCACAGCCACACTCTAAGTAAAATGAATCAATTACTTTCCTTGGCACATCTGGTATTCTCAGGGTTGAAATGAAAGATTATTGTTCCTCAAGCCACTATGAATGTTCACTCCTCTTTTTCTAGTCTTTATAAAGGGTATGCGTATGTGTGTGAGCATGTCTCTCTCTATGTGTGTGTGTGAACGTGTGCACACAGAGGCCAGAGGCTAACCGTGGGGCCATTCCTCAGGAGCCATCTACCTTACTTTTAGTTATGAGTCTCTCACTGAGAGCCAGGTTTGCCAAGTAGACCCTGACCCAAGGGCAGTGAAGCCCAAGGATCCTTCTGTCTCTTATGTGCGTGCTAGGAATCAAAGTGAGGTCTTTGTGGCAAGTGCTTTACCATTGGAATGCTCTCGTCCATATCTTCCAGTCTTTAAAACTAAATCAAGACTCCCCAGCTAGTAGTACTATTACCCTTCAGAGCAATACCATGTGAGTTAACAGAACCAGATAGCTGAGCAGTTGGGAAGATTCATTCAGTAGTGACAACGGTGTGTTGTCACTGATGTCTGACAAACTGGGCTCCTTCATTGGAGTCAACACATTTCCGCCAAGGCAGTTCCAGGGATGCTCCCCCACCCCCCTCTTACTCCCATCCTGTAAATGTTCACATGCCTTTCAGCACTTGTCCGAGCTTCAGGAAGCCAAGCCTGCATCTGCTACTGATAGACACACCACCTTCCTGGCCATGGGTGGTAATTAGTAATCTTGAAAAATTGCACCTCAGGGACTGGAAGAGCAATGCTGTCCCACTTCATATGAATCACAGAGGAATCTGGCTTTGTTTCGTTATTTGTGTATTTCCCTCAGACACTCATCCTCACTTCTTATTGAGGAGTTTTCTTCAGGGCTTCCTGAGGCTCTACTGAATCATTGGTTACAGCATTGTTACCTTAGCTGGGTTCTGTTCCTCCCTCTCACTGACTACGAGTACATATTTTCTATGGTGCAATGTCTTTTTTTTTTTTCCGGTGGGAGAGAAAAGAAGCACCATGATCCATACCCAAGCAGTTACAAATGTATGCTGCCTTTTACACAGTTCATGCTCGTGGGTGCCCATGCATAAGGATAACAATGTGTAGACCATTTTAGTTTGAATTGCTGCTGATTAGGGTCTCATAATCCAATTAGAACCGAGTGAATTCTAAAGTTGAAGGTCAGCGGTGCGCATAGATATGTATATTTTCTTGGAGAGGGCCTGTAGTCATTACAGAATGCTCGAAGAGACTTGTGAATCAGAGGTTTAAGACCCACTGTTCTGAACACAGCAGGAAAAGAGAAAGCAAGAAGACTAAAACGTTGCTAGTTCATAATTTTGCTGATAATCTATAGCTAGTCGATTAAAAGCTGTTCTTTTTGCTCTATATAAAATGAGAATAACTCGGAGGAAACATGGCAGTGGCGAGAGAGGAATTATCTCCCCGGCGAGATGCTTTATGCCCACCTTAGCGACCAGAGAATGCCAGAAAGCACTTACGTGTTCGCCGCGGAGTCCGGGGAGCCCTGGATGTCCTTTGAGACCCTACGAGGAAAGAAATGGAGATCTGGCATGGAAAGTTAACCCACAGAAAGCAGTTGACTAACAAAATGTAGATTCTAAAAATCTTGGGATCTCTGTTTCTATGTTTACTTGCTCTGTTTTTTAACACTGGACGCTGAACCCAGAGCCTCACACACTCCAGGCAAGCAAGCATCCCACCACTGAGCTATATCCCCAGCCCCTAATTAGCTTTTGATCACTACTGTTAGTTCCCTAATCAATACAATATTCTCTCTATTTCTTACTAAATTTGAATACGAGTTTAATTCATATTTTAAAAACTGAATTCTAAAAATAACTGTTATAAAAGGCTCCAATCTAGCAAAGAATCTGCTAAATATACTGAGGCTTTTTAGAAGTGTGTTTAGCTCAGTAGTATTGAGACAACATGCCTTCAGACATAATCTGTTTATCATTACTGAGAAGTTGGACCACATCCAGCCCTGTCTCTAATCCAGTCACTGTTGCAATTCATGAATGAACTGACCAAGGAAAGAGACTGTCCACAGATTCATCCAAAGGGCTCTTTAAAAAAAAAAAAGCCATCTAGGAAATCAACTATAGAAATCTTTTCTAGGTCAGAGAAACACGAACAAATCCTAATCCCTCATTAACACCCTAGGTTATAACATAGATGGTGAAATTAACCCCACTAGAGAGATCTGCAACAGAATAAAAGAAGTTGAAACAAAGAAGAAAGGAGAGATTTTTGAGGCTTATTGATACAAACTTAGTGGATCAATATTCATTTCCAGAAACTTCAGTGAACATAGAGAACAGTTCCTTTCTTTTTTCCCCCTTTCTTTGGTGTGTGTATGCATGTGTACATACATGCCCATGCGTGTATGGGCTTGTTTGTATGTATTTGTGCATGTGTGGCCAGACCATAGGTTGATGTCTGGTTCTTACTCAAGCTTCCTCCATGTTTTTGGAGACAGGGTTTCTCAGAAAGCTGGGAGTTTACTGATTTAGGTTTTTGGCCAGAAAGCCCTAGGAATCCTCCTGCCTCTGCCACGCCAAGCTGTGTTACAAAACTGCACCCTCACACCTGGCTTCTGAACACGGTGCCAAGGCTCTACACTCAGATCCTCAGGCTTGGGCAACTAGTACATTACTGACCAAGTCATATTCCCCACTCAAACCTCCTTTTCTAACCTACCTCAGAATTGGACTGGAAAGATGGGCTTAGGAGTTAAAGGCCGGGCTCGATATCAAAGGAAACACATAGAAATTGAAACAAAATATAACTCTTATGTGAACCAACCAGCTATAAATGTCAACATATCCCATCTCTATATCTCAAGAAACAAAGGGTTTTTTTCTTTTTTTAGTGGTTCACAGTGACCTAGTGAAGCGAATGCGGATCAGTTGCTGTAGGGAAGGCAAGTTTAGATAGGCAGATTAGAGACTGGAATAAGGATTTGGTTCCCTAATGAGCCTACAGAGAAGTAGCTGCTTTTGGAAGCTCTGGGGATTTTAAAGTCAGAAGCATAACAAGAACGCTAATGCACAGAGCTGTCTTGGAAACTGCTGTGGTTTGGATACAGGATGGCCTTGCCACAGGTCATGTTAAAGTTGGTCCCGGGATAACAATGCTGACGGAGGTGCCTGTATGAAGCGAGCGAATCCACAAGAAGGGCGATGCCTTTGTTTGGGGAGGGAATTCTCTCTCTTGGGACTGGCCTTAGGATCTACCTAAAAAAGCATCCTCCATCCTTCTGTTATCCAGCATAAGTGGCATCGAAGAGCATGCAGCCAGCCTCGCTGCAGGCCAGGCTAAGCACTAGCAGCGCAGACACCAACCAGCACCAGGCTTTTGGACTTTCCAGTCTCCAGAAACAGGAGAGATGAGATAAATCTCTTCTTTATAAGTTTTCCAGCATCAGACACTGCCACAGCAATGTAAACACAGGCTAAAGCAGGAACCCGAGAGCAGACAGAGAAACAGGAGTCTAGAGGTGAGGCTTTATGGTCTGTATGTAGAAAGGTAGAGGAAAGAGGCAAAGGCCTGAGAGCCAATTCATTTGTAATTAGGCTCTAAGAGTGAGGCGGGGAAGCAGCCGCAAGACGAAGGAAGAGTGGAAAGGAGAGGAATGAAATTCCTTAGCCATAATGAATTAAATCCACCATTTCCCAAAATCCCAGTCAGCTGCCAATCAATAGTCCTATGACATCAGTATTATCTCCACCTTTATAGATGAGGAAACAGAAGCCAGTTAAATGGCATAATCAACAGCACAGAGAATCGCAGAGCTTTGATAGATATATCAAGAACTGCATAACCTGTCCCTATCTCACACTCACATGTAACTGGACTTCACTGTCACGTCATTGTGTCCAAACTGATGAACGAGAAGGACACCTCCAAAGTCCCGACACTACCAGTCACTTGTGTATTATGCCTGACAGCACCTAATGTGTGCTGTGTTTTCACTTGGCTTTAAGATGTTCCATTTTTCAAGATAGCCAAAGAGTAATTAAAAATATGAGGCATCAAAGCCAGGTTGATTCCTCTGTAGGGTTAGAGATAAGAACTCATGTGGTGGTGACTCTCTGAGGTGAGGCAGAACTCTCATCTGAGAGAGCCTAGGAGACAGGAAAGAACAGTGAAGAGCCAGGACATGAGGTGCAGAAGTCGGAGTGACTCTCCCACCACCATCTCTCTGAGGAAGCAGGTGCCCCCTCCCTCCCTTTCCCTTCTGCGAGCTTGAGTCTATAGCTATGTGTGGCATGCTTTTCTCTGGCATTCTTCCTCCCTCACCCACAGTGAAACAGCATGAAGCACTGGTCTCAGGTACCTCTGGACTATTTTCCTGGATGCATTCTACAACAGTGCAGTATCTCCTGCATGCACATCCCACCCCCTTCAGGGAACCTTCAGTCAGAGAGCCTGAGAAAACACCAGTACCTCCCAGCATGACCTGTTCTTCACGAGTTCAATCCCAGCTGGACTCAGCCATCGCAGTTGACATTTGACCCAAGAGAGAGCAATACCCAGCCTGGCCATTAGCCCATGAGATCAGTTAGAATGAAGAAATTCGTCTAAACAGAGTCGCTGTTTCAATTACTTTATCTTTTCTGGTCATATAAAACAAGAATGCTGAAACATTCGGGTACTCCCTAGTGGGGACTGTGAGCTGCTATAAGAACAAGGAAAACTGAGAGTGATTGGCGGTGATGCTGAGAAAAGTTGTCAGAGGAGAAGAAAGACAACTTTAAATGGTATATTGATGGGGGGAGGGAGAAGGAGAAGGAGGGGAAGGGTGGTTGGGAAAGAGGGAAGGAGGAAAAAAGGAGGGAGGGAGAGAAACAGGGAGGGAGGGGGGAGGGAGAGAGGGAGAACGCACATTAAACATCCACAAATATGCCACTAAGCTACCCAGATCTGCTTGGCATCAGCCTGTCTCTATAAGGGTCATCATATTACAGCCCTATTTTTAGATTCCACATGATTCCCCTTTCCTTTAATGCTTCAGCAGGGATTGAAACTCTGACCCCTGTGTGATAGCCTATGGCACTGTCCTTTGCAATCAAAAGCATCTAAGTGAAACAAGATGTTGTCTGTGTCTGTTCTCAGTGTTACTAACATGCACAGAGCAGGCACAGTGGGTTCTGGCTCCAATCTCTTCAGTGACTAGTCATATCACAAGCCTCGGCGTCATCATATGTAAAATGATAGCATTGAATTGGGTAATTGCTAAATTGCAGTTGCTAGAATTCTGTAAGTGCAAGAATCCGTCAGAAAGGATGTTGAGTTTGCAAAATTTAGCTGATATATGGATAAAAAGCAGATCTGAGACTCACTGTAGGCTTGAAGACATGGGATGAATTCAAGACGGGTGTACTTAAAAGCAAACCCAATCTCAGGGTCTGTAGGTTGGCTCTTCATTCCATCAAAAGCAAAGACCATTTGAAGATGTGAGGTCCCCACAGACTTTCAAGCTGGACACACAATCCTTAGTTGGTGATGCTATTTGGGGAACTGCAGACACTAGAACAAAGGGCTAGCAGATCACTACAGGAGCACCTTTAAGGTGAAATCAGGCCCCAGTCTCTTCCTAGCCCTGCTTCCTGACCACTTGAGGTGAGGAACTCCTCTTGGGCATGCTCCCTACTATGGTGTACTGTCTCATCTTAGTGCTCACAGTCAGGGCAATCAAGGAACACAGACAAGAATCTGAAGCTGGGAGCAAAAGTAAGTAATCCCTTCCTTCATGTTGCTTACCAGATATTGGAAAGAGAATGCTGGGTTGAGGGGAGTGAAAGAGGGTGGACTGCATAGTACTGTTATAATCTAGATGGAAGACGTTTGTAAGTCATGAAGCGTGGTAAAATTAGAGGGGATAAACAGAACCCTTAAGGAGTTTAACCTTAAAGCTTAAAAATGGCACACACCTTTAATCCCAGCACTGAGGCAGAGGCAGAGGCAGAGGCAGAGGCAGAGGCAGAGGCAGAGGCAGAGGCAGAGGCAGAGGCAGAGGCAGAGGCAGAGGCAGAGGCAGAGGCAGAGGCAGAGGCAGAGGCAGAGGCAGAGGCAGAGGCAGAGGCAGAGGCAGAGGCAGAGGCAGAGGCAGAGGCAGAAGCAGAAGCAGAGGCAGAAGCAGAGGTAGAGGCAGAGAGGCAGAGGCAGGAGGATTTCTGAGTTTGAAGCCAGCTTGGTCAACAGTGTGAGCTCCAGGACAGCATGGGCTACACAGAGAAATCCTGTCTGGAAAAAACAAAACAAAACAAAAGGGGGAGTGGCTTCTTTTCCCGACATCAGTGTTGTCTTTCAGTGCCCAGGTGGGAGTGGATGACATGTTGGGAAGATGGGTGGGAAATTACTTGAATAGAATCAAGATTCTAACTGAGAGCATTTTATTTGACTCGAGTAAAACATCAAAAGGTCAAAAATTAACAATATATCATCTTTTTCACTGAAGACATTGATAAGAATAGAGGAAAAACACCCATTAAAGAAATTGGTCAATAAGAAAACTTCATATCTCTATGTCAAAAGCAGTTTAAAACACACTACAATAAATTATAGAATTACCTTAAATTTGTGGCAGGAGTTCCCATAAAAGTAGAGCTTGAAGTCTATTTTTACATGGAGATTTTAATTTTAAATTTATTTGTTTTTATTCAATTTATCTATTTATGCATGCGCACGCGCGTGCACACACACACAAGCTTGTGCCACAGATATGTGTGGAAATCAGAAGATCGGTTACAGTAGTCGCTTTTCTCCTTCTATCATGAGGTCCAGGGATAAAACTCAGGTTGTGGGTCTAAGTTAGTCGTCAGCACCTCCCTCTACCTACTGAGCCAACTGGCCAGGCCAAGATTTTAATTTTAGTACTTCTTTGAGTTACAACAGGCTTTTGAATTGAAAACCTGTACTGAATTAACCGCAGCAGTGCCCAGTGACGGCAGCTGATTCTGAGGCTATAGATATAATTATAGAGGCTGAAATACCTTAAGTCAAATGAAATTATTGCCAATGTTGAAATATCAACAACCCCAATCAGACTGAAGGGAGATTTTTCAAAGCCCTCCAGCTGACAAGTTTTGGCTACCCCTAGCTTCCATCCCAGAGCGTTCAGAACCATGTGGCCTTGTCCCCCAATCCTGTTTGCAGGAAGGGCAGAGGGTAGAAATGGAGACAGGGGATGTGGGACATCTTGTAAGTGGTAGCTTTGGATTTAGATGCTAGCACCACATTTGGCTGAGGATCGAGCCAAGGTGAACTAGCCTTGCAGACTTTTATAGGAAGGAGGACGGGCCAGCAAGAGGTGACGTATAGAGTTGGCTATAGAATGGTGGAAATCTTCACATTGTCTCCTCCGGCCCTGACCTGCAGCCAAGCTGGATTCTTTTATTAGTTCTCCCACGGACATTCATTAAGACCCCTCGTCAGTGCTGCTGTCACTTTAACAGCAGTGAGGGGACTGGGAAACCACAGTGAGGGGACTGGGAAACCACAGTGAGGGGACTGGGAAACCACAGTGAGGGGACTGGGAAACCACAGAGGAGTCCGTGGAAGCAGTTTCTTCCTTTCTTTCCTGCTTCCTACGAACTTTTACTCTATTGTGTCTCTTTTACTGTGGACTTTTTCAAAAAGCTGAATCAACTGTAGTCAAATAAAATAAGAGTTTGTGTTGACTTATGACGATTAATTTAAAGCCCAGGACTGCTTTCTGATATTCAGAGAGGCCACGCACTGGGACGGAGCGCTTCAGATGTCAATGTGTTTTACAGTTAGCTGCTTACATTCCCGAGCCCTCTCAAACCTAGGAGACCTTTGCATGTGATTACACTCCTGATGCTCTTACTCTGCAAAATAGCAGGCTTCCAATTTTAATATCACAGCTGATGGCTATTTATAAAGCAATCTGAAGAGCTATCTTTGAATCCAAGCTTGGACTCACATCCTTTGTCCCCTGTCCAACTCAGCATGCATTCTGGTTTCAATTTATCTGCCGTTTTGGCAAAAAAAAAAAAAAAAAAAAAAAAAAAGTAAGTGGGAATTAAAAATATACTTTAGCTCCTAGGAAATACAAGAGTTACGCAAAGATGGTGAATAGAGGCAGTGTAATAGAGGGGTCAACAGAGGGGACAAACGTTGCTGGATAGAGATGCTTCTATTTTAAAATTAGAGGTGAGGCTAAAAGGAGAAAGATTCAAATAACATAATTCTGTTGGAGAGTAGAGAAAATATGTCAGCCGTCCTACTTTGCTACTTCTCTCAATAGCACTTAAACTTGTCAAAACTTTCCACATTAATCTTTATTTATCTCAAGAGTTTCTGTGAGTTTCCTTGCGGTCTGTTTAGTTTTTAATATCACTTGCATTTGAGTTTGGTTTGTATTAGGAGGATTTTTAATATTTCTAGACCCCTTTCAGAGAAAAATAGTGAAGCCACATCATCTGTCATCCAAAACTGTTTATCCAGTGGCTTTTTTGAAAAGTGGTGTCTCACTTCCTCTTGCATAGAGATTGGAGACAGAAATATAGAATACTGAAATTCTAGTAGCTTAAATAATGAACTAAACAATAACTTAGACAATGAATTAGCACATAGGAAATACTATGAAGAATTACCAAGAGCACAGTCACTGTGTCAAACAGGCTGGGACTGAGTCCTAGGTCGCCAGTGAAAGACTTTGGGTGAGTTATTTAGCCCACAAAGACTTCAGTTCATTTATATTTGGCATATTCAGCATTATATACACACCCAGGGTTGTTTTTAAAAGTGCTCAGCATATTAGAACACTGCATGTAATAAAATAGATACTTTTGATATCAGCAGTGTTACCAAAGTAATCCATAAAATGCCTCAATGGATAAAATTATGTAATTAGTTTGTATCCGTTAAAACTTAAGTACCTTATTTAACTCTCATTATGAACGTATGCACAGTTAAAGGCCCACAGACTCAGTCTCCATGGGTCTCTGCCTCACTTCTGTTGTAACTCCTATGATGCTGAAATTAACCTCTCTGGGCTTATTTTAGCTTCTTCCCTTAGAGAAAGGAAAGTACAGATTTGAGCTTAGGAAGTCATCTGACTCTGGGGAAGGAACAGGGTGGGTGAGCATTGCTACATGAGCCTCTATTCTAGATTCTTCTAGCACAGATCCTGTTTGTATGAACCAACTGGGCAAATAAAATGCTACCAAAAGTTCGACTGAGTTAATGAGTTCCATGTTTAAAAGGTACCATTACAGATCAAAAACCTAAACGGTTTAAAGGTCATTAATTCCTGAACATTCTACCCAATACTGTCTGCCCTTATCCTTCCAACCAGAAAGGAACAATAAACTATATCTGGCCCATTTTGAATGTATTATTCATATAAAATGCTTACAGATAGACAGTCTGATGGGAACTTGTCTCAGGCTAGCTAAGCAATCAGCAAGTCCGAGTTTAGACTGTACCCTCATGTGCTTTGCATTCTTAATGCTACCTGACATTTTTTTTTAATTGTGTTCAGTGTCCATTAACGGATACAATTGGAAAAGGAAGAAAACATTTTCAGAAATGAAACAGTATCAACTCAAAATTTTCAACCTTTTTTCTGAGCTACTGCCAAATCTAGTTTGACATGGAGAGTTCGTTTATTAGGGAGCTACTTACAGTAGCTGGGTTCGGAGAAAGAGCATCTGTCACGTGACTTGCTATGCACACGTGACTGCGGCTATTTACTAGCTGTTGCCAAGACTCACTTTTATGCCACCACATTACAATGTGGAAACGACATGCCTTTCCCCTATAGCCCTCAGATCTTGAAGATGAGTTCCCAGCTTGTTATTTCCGGAGGTGCTTGGGATTTTAGGATGAAGGCCCTACCAGGAGGAAGTAGGCCATCAAGATGGGTTCTTGAACCAATTCAGTCCTTTGTAACTTTCTTTGATCCCTGGCTGCCAGAATGTGAGTGACCATGCTCTTCCCATTAGGATTCTCTACCTCTGTTGCCAGCTAGCTGAAGACTGATTATCTGTGAACTGTAGGCCTAAAGAAATCCTTCCTTCTTTCAAAGGGCTTCTCTCAGGTATGTGTCATAGCAACAAAAAGGTCTGACCGGTAAATGGCTCTCAAGCTCACATTTGCAGACACATCCTGGCAGACATTATTTCCTAATAGGTGAGAATCCTTGTTTAAAAGAAGTCCAAGTGTATTACTAGTGAGCATTTCATTTGGGCAAAACAATGTTACAAAAAGACAGAAACGCCTCAGAGTTAAGATGCCAGTTAATATACCTTAAAAGGAGGACTTCAGTTTCCTGTCTGTGACTTTGGCTCTGTCCTACCTGTGAATTTGATCTTCTTTACAAAACTCAATGGTCTTTTTTATTCTACTTAAGATCTCATCTTTAATGGATTTTAAGTTTTTGGACTAGCCTGGCTAAAGTTTTTGATTAATTTTCTTCTGCTGAGCAATGGAATCTGAGACATCAGTGTGAGCCTCAACTTCAAATAGCCACAGAAGTGTGAATGTCCATCTGACATTCAACTATGTCAGAGAAAAATGCTTACCTTTGCACCTTGTAAGCCAGGGGGGCCCACTAACCCCAAAAGACCTGGGTCACCCTGTAAACAAAACAGAGACATTTAATACCATGAAAAAAATAGAATTTAAAGTTTTAACCCAGGACAACAAGCCCTCCGTGTATATATTTCTGATCTTAACAATCTGGCCTAAGTTCCAAGTTTCTCTCAGATCATCCTAGCATTCTTTCTTATTTGTCCCAGCGTCTCTCCACCCCCAACCCCAGGACTTCCCCACCTCTTCCAGTACTGAATAACTGATATTTCCCCATGTGCATACTTTTATTCCTTTCTCTGTGTTGTTTTATTCTCTGGGAATGCCATTACCCCCAGATTTACAGTTTACAGCATCTAAAGGCAGCCCCTTAACCACTGCACAGGGCTGCACTCAAGTGTAGTGAGATTCAGAGAGATTTCAAGAGCACAAAGGAACTCTCAGCTCAGAGCGGAACGAGAAACTCCTAAACCTCAAGGACTAGGCCTGACCTCTCCCCATCTAAATGAGGACCGATCACAAGGAATAAAGGAACAAGAGTCTTTTGTTGGCTTTTCATTTCATCACCTGCAACAAGTCTGTTGCAGTGTCAAGAGAGAGAATCAGATTTAATACAAATGCAATTTCTAAGAGACTAGATTTAAATTATTTTATTATTTTATCATTTTACCTCCCTCTCTCAGCTGGGTGGGTGATGCAGCCCTGCAACCCTATTTGCTCTGGAAAGTTAGGTTGAGGAATTGCAAGTTCATGGCATACCTGGGCTGCAGAGTAGGTTCCAGGGCAACTTAATGAGACACTACCCCTCCAATTAAAATTAGCGCTGAGGAGCTCTGAGAGGACAGCTCGGCAGGTAAGTAAATGTCTGCTGCACATGCATGAGAGCCTGATTTAAAATCTCCAGCACCCACATGGAGCTGGGGACCGCAGCACACCTCTGTCACCCAGGGCTCTTCAGGCAGGATGGGAAGCAGAACTCAGAGAGTCTCTGAAAGTCTGTGGATCAGCTAGCCTGGCTTATGCAGTGGGAGACAGCAACATGGCCCTGGCTCCAACAACGTGGAAGACAAAGACCAGTAGTCAAGGTTGTTGTCTGACTTCCACACATATGCTGTGACATATGAATGCCCCCCTACACACAGACACAGACACAGACACAGACACACATGCACACGCACACGCACACACACACGATATACATACACACACATGGTATACAAAGACATATTATGTACATACACACTCACACACATATGCACACAAACAGGGGATACACACACACAATATACAAACACACACACACACCCTATACACATGTGTACACATACATACATGTAGTATACATACACACATGATATATTTACATACATGATATACATATATACATGTTATACAAACACATACAGTATACATGCACACAAACATGGGATACATACACACATGTACACACACAGTATATATATATATATATATATACACACACACACACACACACACCATACACATGCACACATACCATATACATACATACCATACACACATACATATACAGACACACACACATGGTATACACACATACATACACACACACACACACACACACACACACACACACACACACACGGTATACATACACACATATAAACTGATAGAGAAGTGCTACACATATAGTTCAGTAGCACAGCCCCTGTATGTCCTGCCTAAATCCTGGTAGTCTTTACATGGAAAAAGACAAAAGAAAGCGGAATGCATCTATTCAAAACTTTGGTTTTGCTTAAAGCTCAATGGACGTGTGGTATTAAATTTTTACATCTAAGAGCATTTTGTATATACACTACTAAGCACAGTTAGTGCATGAATAAGTCAAAACACTTCAAATGGAGACATCATTCAAGTTTCCACTCCCATACTGAAACACCCTATATTTTGTACAACAGACAAATCACAGAGAAAGATAAAACCATATTTGATATGAATGCTTAGGCTTAATCTGGAGTCTCTATTTTGAACTCACCAGAACAGAGTTGACCTCTAATTTCAACATTTAATAATAGAGTAAACTTGCTGTATTTAGGTATTTTAAAAGATAGCATACTATTTCTCAGATTTCCTAGAATTTTTTTTTTCTCCTAGCAATGACCAGGCCAATGAAGATATTGTCTTTCTGGAAATAGACTTTCATTCATTTTCTGTGTTTTTCTAACTCTGAATTCAGTTCTATAACAGAAAGAAAATTCCTAAAATTTTAGATTAATGTTTTTGTGGATTCCTAATGTGGCTTTAAATTTATAAAAGTTTCTGCAATCCAATTACATTAAAACTATCTCTAGGAGTCACGGTAGCCTTGATACCATGTAAAGAGTTAGAACCTTCCTAACATGCATCATGTCCTGCATATCAACAGTAAAACAGAAGGCCACATTCTGCTCCAATGCTCCACCCCATTCACCCTGTCAGCCACAAAGTCAAGCTCCAGCAGACACTTTATAAAATCAATGGGAAGACTCAAAGCAGCAACGCAAGTCTATGGAGCATAATCTACTCGATTCTTTCTTATTAAAATTCAATAGTCTTCTGCTTTCCTCTCTGGCCACAATAAAATTTATTTTTTAAAGGGAGAAAATAGTATTTATTAATACATGTGTACATGTATGGATGTATGTGTATGTGTGTGTGTATGAACACGCACAAAGTGAATGTCCTCATTCACATATGCACACATGGAGGTCAGAGGTAATGCTGGTCTTCTCCATCACTGTTTGCCTTATTTTTTGACGCAGGGTCCCTAACTCAACCTGGAACTTGGGGAAAGCACCTAGGATTTGCCTTTCTTGCCTCCCAGCACTAAAGTGACATACTCCAGCAGCATCGACCATATACAGTCTTAAACCAAGGTTGCTAGGGCTCCAAACTCAGAACCTCATGCATGTGCAATAAGCACTTTACCTGCTAAACCATCTTCCCAACCCCCTGGAAATTTTTATTAACATTAAACATTAAAAATAAATTAAAATATCTTTATTTCATTGACAAATAATTACCTTTTCTCCAGAAGCAGCTTGGCCTGGGGACAGCCCAGGATCTCCTTTGGGGCCCTGGATATGATAGTTAAGAGTCACTTAGGGAAGCGTTAGGTACGTGTTGTATATCACTGGCTTCAGCCATGTCTCCATCGATGCTATACACAGTGTATGGTATTAGATAACATTATTTTGTGTTCATGAATTCTCAACAGTTTGTTATCACTACAAGACCAAGACTGAACCCACTGGCATATCAAGATGAATGGAGCAGGAGCCTTCTCTAAGAAGATAGAGGTGTTATCATTAATGAGTTTCCTCAGGCACCAGGAAACAACTCTCCACTCCATGCAAGGAACTCATCTTAACCTCAGTGGGACACACAAAGAAGAACTGTGAATAGGAGGGCGACTTCTTGGGTGGAGGATGTTAACGGGGAAGGATAGGAGGTGACAGAAGGCACGTGACATAAACATGGGTAGAACCCATTAAATTCGTGTGAAAAGCTGATAAATGATAAAAATACAGAAAAAAACATTTTGAACCAGGGTTGGGTTACTTGCTTTTATATATATATATATTGCTCTGTTTGTAAAAGCTAAGTTCTCTAATAACCTCCTAAATAAAATGGGAATAAAAAATAAACACAGGTAATATTACTATGAAGACTATTTCTTTACATGAGTTGTAAGCCTTATACTACCTTTACTACTTGTGAATCACAACAAATTATCACTATTATTTTAGTATTGGAGGGATGGTTGTTTATCTAAGAAAATTGCTTATCACAAAAATTAACATTTTAACATGTGACTCTGACTAATTTTTCAAAATCTTGAATGTGCATGCTAACAGAATTCTGATTTTTGAGAAAAATGAGAAGTAAAAAAGACACTCTGTCAAAATCTTCTGTTATTAAAACAGAGATACAGTCAGTGAATTATTTTATATTTTAAGAGAAATATGACATCATTTTTCAGTCAATGGCTTTGGACACAGTATTAAATTAATTTTCTTGTGATTCTGTTATGGAGTCAGTATGGCATGTTGGTAGGTGGGAAGTGTTTGGGTCCTGGGGACGGACCTTATGAGTAGATTAATGAATGAAATCTCTCTGAAGTGGGTGACCTGTCTTCTCAGAGGCTCTTGTCTATGTACTACAGGGCAGGTTGCTAGAAACCCTTTGTTGTCCTGAAACCCTTCTATAGTTCATATTTATGCTGAACCCAGCTAGAAGGTGCTCCCCAAAGCAAGCCAATTGGATTGACCTTAAATTTTCCAGACTAGAACCATGGGTTAAAATGAACTAATTTTCCTTATAAATTTCCTCATCTGTGGAACTCTGTTGTATCAACTGAAAACAAATGGTTCCAAATGCTTAAGAGAAATGTGCCCTTTTTCTCAAAGTATTTGCCAGACTTCAAAAAATATAGAGGCCACAATAGAGAATCTTTAAAATTTCACTTGTGAATTTTATTACTATTCTCAGCTAAGCATAAATAATTCTCCACTCTTAGAGAATGGTAAATCCCGTTTTCACTCTGTGTGAGAGAAGAAAGGAAGTACATCTTTTTTTCGTGGATTTTTGGATGCTTCTGAGCACCTCGCAAGCTGACCGACTAAGGAGAGATGATTGGAGGAGTCCCACCTGCTGCTCCATCTTCTCACCTTACTAATTACAAATTTAGAGGCAAATTAGAACTGTAACTAGGAATCTCTTGTGTCCTATAGTCAAAGAGACTTTTTAAGAGAAGAGCTTGTTTCCTTGGTTGTCTGTTCACAGCTATCTCCATTTGTACCAACAAGGCTACAGTGGTAGTTACATTGGTGGTTACAAGGTTACTCACCTAAGAAGTAGCTTCTATGGTATCTTAATATTTAAGGGCCCAACTAACTAAGTAACTACTATAAGAATCTGGGCTTGGAGGAAAGTTCCAGCAACCCTAGCATTTGGGAAGTTGAGTTAAGATTTTTAAGTCTAGGAGTTCAACAGTAGCCATGGTAACACAGCAGGACCCTAATCTTACACAAACAACAACAACAAAAAAACCCAAACAAAACAAAAATCTTCCTGTAGACTAAGTGGCATTCTGTATATAAAGGGGGCAATGATACCAAGAGGCAGGACTAAAGCAGAGGTCACGGAGGGGCACTGCTCCTTGGCATGTCTTCATGGCCCACTTGGCTTGCTTCTCTATGCTATCCAGGACCACCTTCCCAGACAATTCTGCTAATGAACTGTGACTCAGGATTGTCAGACTTCCTATGCCCCAAGTCCAGCCTGAAAGGCTGAGACCATTCTTCTAAGATGCCAGGAAAATGAGGCCCTGCTCATTAGAATTTACTTACCTTTGGACCTGGCAGTCCAGGCAACCCGGGATTTCCATGTGGTCCTGGAATACCCTGCAAATAATGAGACTGTCTCATTATTCTTAGGACAGATATAAATAACAGGATTTCTTTTCACATTCATACAACTATTATATAATATAAGCTAATCAAAATAGATTATTGAAAATAAAAACTATATTTTCAAAGTTATTCATTCTTCCACCTTTGACCCTCTAGTCTTGTAAAGACTGGCTATGTTATCCAGACAGCAAAATGGCAGATTCCATCCATCCTTTACATCATACATTGTCGGGAGATGTGGCATTACTCACCACTTCTGTCCCCAGCACACAGCTTACTGTCCCATCTAGGCTGTGCAGTCACAAGCTTAACAATGTGTGATAGTTTGGTTTCTGCACTCCTCAATTTCTGCATCCCTTTCTGCAGACAAGATTTGCATATGGGATAATTCCTTGACTCTGCTACATCTTTCCCAGTCATTCCTCAAACCTGCTTTGTCCTGTCTCCTTTTAAAACCTTGGACTCATTTTCATGAAGAATCATCTCTCTCCTGACAATTTTGTTGAAACTATTGTATGTGAGATTCATAGCGTGCTGCTGTCAGGCACCCCACACTGTTCTAACCCAGTGTGTAAGCATGGTAGTGTTGTTTCACCTGCCTCATGATGTGCTATTTAGTTTCAGAATGGCAATGTCTTTGAAAAGATGCTCTTTATCTTACTAGTCTAGTATTTCATACGGTATCCCATCAGCCACTTGGACATTTGTCAGTTTGTACTGTAGAACTGCTAATTATCATCATCTGACTCTATCCCCTGGGAAGCTTGTTTGCCCCTTGAACTATGCTTATGCTTGATCTTTCTCATTACTGACTCATGCAACAACCTCATGAGACAGCTACTTTATTCTTACCCACAAAGGGGAAAGATTAAGTTCACAGAAACAGCGAATACATGGTCTTCGGAAAGCTTCCAGGTCTGCAGGTCCCTGGGGGTCTTTACACTCTCACTTCTGTGCTCTCTAGGCACACACCTTAACATGCAACACAGAGTAAGCATTGCTTGTCTCCTCAGGAGAAAATTGTTCTAGGGAATTCAGTGATGACATTGAAGATATGTCTAATAGGAATAAAACTAAGGAGAAAATACTACAGTCCATGGCGTTGTAATCTTAAGAAAGTAAAGGAGACAGAGATTAATGAATGAATGGTTGCTGTAGACTCCAGGGTAATGGGTTTAATCCTATTTCACAAACACAGCAGTGCAGCCATGAGCCAACACAATGGCTTTAGGAGAAACTTGTACCAATTAAAGTGTGGGATTTTTTTTTCAAAGAGAAATGATGTGTTGGTTGTGGACAGACAGGATTAAATTTAGGGAGAGAGAATTTGCAAAGCTGCCACTTTCCTGGTAGAGAACTGACCAGAGGACATGAAGTTAGGAATGCACCTGAAATAAGTAGTCTCATGAAGCAGACCGTCCTCTCCTTACAGGGGGCAGGTTGGGCAAATAGGGGGCCCTGGGCACTAGAGAAGACCATGTATCCTGAGTCACCTTACTGGGATTAACAGCCTCAGGGTGAAGAGGGGATGGAATCAGCACAGAGAAGACTGCAACAGAAACAATGGTTCCAATGTCTCCTCACAGAAGGTGGAGGGATGATGTGACAGGCTGATGTGCTGGAGGGCAGGGTATAGGCAAAGACTGGAGGGGAAGAGGGAGGGGATGAGGGAGGGGATGAGGGAGGAAATGAGGGAAGGCATGAGGGAGGGGATGAGGGGGATGAAGGAGGGGATAGGGAGGAGATGGGGAGTGGATGAGAAGGGGATGAGGGAGGAAATAGGGAGGGGATGAGGGGGGTCATGAGGGAGGGCATGAGGCAGATGAGGGAGGGGATGGGGAGGGGATGAGAAGGGGCTGAGGGAGGGGCTGAGGGAAGGGATGCAGGAGGGCCTGATAGGCCACCAACTCCAGAGTTTCAGAGTTTCAATGCCAAAAAGCAGCTACACCACGATGGCCTTCGCCTTAGCCTTCAAGAGCATAATCATTTGGTGTGAATCTAGAGAGTGGAAAGTAATATTTTACATCAACTTGGCTCTATATTCTTAGTACATTATAAATGGGGGTGCAAAGAAAGTCAGTTACATTAAACCCATTTGCATCTGTCTTCATGGCCCACGATTCTTTTTCTAGTTTATTGAAGACAGACTTTCTTTAGCAAAAGTCTCCATCTATTTCTCTAGGATTGGAGGAAACTAATTCTAGCAGTGCAATAAATCTTTTATGGGATCTTTTATGTGAGGAACTGCTGCTGATGCTCCCTGGGGCAGTTCTTTCCCTTCCGTCGGTGGCTCCAGTATTTCCCCCTCTGCAGTCCAGGAATGCACTATGTGAGGAAGTCTGATCTTCTTTATTTCCCGAACAAAGCTCATCTTAGAGCCCTGGTATCGCTGCTCTGTAACTAAGGAGGATTTGAGAAGCCCGCAGAGCAGCCACGACTCTCTAAGTTTGATTCTATTCCCAGGACATTTTCCCAGAGAGTTCTTTGCCTGTAAAGAAGGCTGCAGCGGAGGAGCTAAGTGGAAAGACGCAGCTTTCCAGAGGATGCACACCCTGTCCAGCACTAGGGGTGAAACTACCCTGGAATGTTACACATTTACCAGACAGCATGGAATGAAGGCCATCTACTCACCCGCGGGCCTCTCTTGCCTGACGGACCTGGGATACCCATCGGACCAGGGGGACCCTTAGGAAGCAAACGTCAAGACATTAGGCAGGATAAATAGTAAGCATGCCTTTCCTCACAAATCTTTATCAGATTTCTACTCCATGATAGCTCCTTTTGTCTCTTTCCCCTCTCTCTCCCCATTCCCTGTTCCCAGCCGACAACGATTTTAAAGCAACGTTAACCCCTCACCCAAATCAGCATGGCCAAGGTGAAACTCTACCTTGTCTCCTCTTTAATCAGGCCAGTAATGGCAATGGGAAGTCCAGGGCTTATAGTAACAGCATTCTATCTGGCTTTTATACAGAGCATAACTAGCAGTTCTCTGGGTGATTTTTTTACCTAAATTTATTTTTATTATGGAAGGAGAAATTCAACTTAGGGCTGGAGCTCAAATACAGTTGGTTTTTTATTCCTTTGTTTGTTTGTTTGTTTTGTTTTTTTTAACACACTTCAAAAGAGAACTTTAACTTGGAAAAAGGAAAGCACTAACCATTTTGTTCTTTTAAAATAATTATAGCAAGGACCTGAATAGCATGCTACAATGTTACCCGTTCCAAGGACATGCTTCTTAGAAAGGCATAATAGAGCTGTCTTATACCAAATGTGACATACCAGGAGCTCAATAATAAAGATAAATGACTTACAAAGCAACAATGTAGGGATAGAGAGGCAGCTCACTGGTTAAGATCCCTGGCTGCTCTTACATTGGAGCTCGGTTTAGTTCCTAGGACTCATGTGGTGGCTCACAACTGCCTCTAACCACAGCTCCTGGCTTTGGCAAGCACCAGACATTCATGCAGTACACTTACAGAAATGGATGTAAAACACTCAGATACATAAAATAAAAATAAAACTTAAATAAAGAGGATGAAGACATAGTCTTCAGTAAGGGAAAATGTTTGCAAAGTGTTCGTCAGACAAGGTAGCAATAGAATATGTAAGAGCTTTAGAAAGCTCAGGACAAAATAATCTCAGAGATTGGACCAGCCAACTATGTGAACATTTCTTGAAAGAAGGTATACAGGTGTCCAATAAGCATGTGAAAAAATGTTCCGTTTTTCAGTCCTCAAAGAAATGCAATCAAAGCCACAATGAGATATTATCTCTCCTTAGTTATTTTTTCCAAAAAAGCAAAACAACAACAAAACAAGTAAACACATACAAACAAAAACCAAATACAGCAGAGATGAAGAAACCCTCATAAACTCCTCTTAGTAGGAACGAAAACTAGCATAGCAATTATAGGAAGCAGTGCAGATGTGCCACAAAACCTAAAAATAGATCGTCACCATTCAGGTCTCCCTGTACTGAGTACACACACCCAGAGCAAAAGAAGTCAGAACAGGAGAGAGAAGTCGGCTCCGCCATGGTTATCATGACACTGCCAGCAACTAGTGAGAGAGTCAACCAATCTAGGTTCTCACCAGGAGGTGACAGGATAACAACATACGGTATGAAATACAAGCAAGGGTATGCTATTCACCCATAAGAACAAAATCCTATCGCATAACAAGGGTGGAGTTGGAAAACTCAGAAAAGCACTATGTATTTCCACTCAAGCATAGAATCTAAAATGACAAATATAGCATTCTCAAAGAAGACAGAAGAGTGATTTGGAGAGGTGAGGAGGAGGAGGCATTGTACAAAGGCACTGCTACAGAGGAAAGAATTTTTGGGTCTTCCGGCACAAAGAATGACTGGTGTACAATAATGTATTTCATGAAGAGCTAGCAGACAGAACTTGAAGGCGCTACACACAAAAAATGACATGGAGATAAATGTACCTAATATCTTGATTTTATGCATTATTGGGTTATCACACTGTGAATAAGTATATATATATATATATATATATATATATATATATACATATATATACACATACATACATATATGTATAATTCTATAGACACATATATACATTATGTGTCTATAGAATTATACATTTAAAAATGCACTATGAAAGAACTGTGTAGAGATACAGTAAAATGTGATCATCCAAAAGTGGGAAACTGGCTGGGCCACAGGGCTCGCACAGAGACATAAGGAAGTAAAACAAATCTGACACCGTTCACTCTCCAACTAGCACTGAGTCATCTACCTTCTATGTCCCACAGTTTTGAAGATGGACTCTCAACATTCAGCTGTGGCCCTTTCATCAGGAGAAAGGAGAGATTCCCTGCCGCCACTCAGTTCCCAGTCTCTGATGCCTCTGTAGCTCTTTTCTTGGCTTTTGTAATAAGTACAACACTTCTCTCAGCACCAGTTTCAACTACTTTGCTTTCTTCTTCTATAGCTAGAACGCCAAGCTCCCCACACACAGCTCTGGTTCCTAGCCCTCTCGTACAGCTCTTTCTTTGAAAATATTATACAACCTTAGCATTTCATCTGTAGTATTGGTAAGGAGGACTCACATTTACACCCAAGCCTTGACTTATTCTTCAACTCCTTCACCTGAATTACCCATTGCCTCTTCCTTCTAATCAACCTGTCCACTGCTGTTAAGTGGACAGATTCCTATTGCTATTTTAAGTGTTACTATCACTATTTTTTCCTATCTGTAACTTCAAATCCTGACAACAATCTCTGGTTCCCTCTTCTTACTTGGGCACTAGAGCCAAGTAATCCCGAGCTCTATTATAGATCTTCTTCCAGAATATCTCCCGATCCTACCTTCCCGTTTTTACCTCCGCCAACCCAAGTAATGTCTCAATCACACATCACCAAGATGTCACCAGGAACTGCCCATCTATTTTGGGTACCATGGCCAGGTTGACTTTGCTAAGTTAATATTCTTGCTTAGAAACTTACAAAATCCTGAAAGCAATGTAAAGTCTTAACTACCAGTTTGAGAGTCAAGACTCTCCATGGTGTGTCACCACCTTGCTTGGGTTTTGTTTGTCATATTCAGCCTACCACAACAGTCTAACCTTAGAGACAGAAAATCTATATTCAGACCCTAGCTGTATCATTTATGAGCCGGGGTGTTACAGGCAAGACAACAAACTCCTCTGGCCTTCAGTTGCTTTCAATGAAACGTGGAAACAATTGTACTAACTTCCCAAAGCTCATTCAAGAGAATGCATATGAAGGGCTAGTTAGAGCCTCGTCCACATTGATGAGTGGCAGTTACCATTCTGTCTTTCCCATGTTAAGAAGGGAAATCTGCCTTTCTCATCAATATTTACTCCTTAAGGCACAGTCCTGTGTCATTCTGTCATAAGAACCTGCCACAAGCAGGGAATTCATGCTCCCAAATATTATTTTCACCCCACACATTTAGCTCATGAAATTATGTCTTTCAGAAGCTTATGGTTTATTTTAATGTGTGTGTGTGTGTGTGTGTGTGTGTGTGTGCGTGTGTGTGTGTGTGTGCATGTGTGCGTGTGTGTGTGTGCCTGCTTTCATGAGTGCAGTGCCTTCAGTGGCCAGAGGTTTCAGATACCCCTGGAGCATGGTTTATAGGGTGGTTGTGAGCTGTCCAAGGTGGGTCTGGTAACAGACCTGAGGATAATGGCAGTACTCACTCTTACCACTGAGCCACCTGTCCAGCACCTAACAGGATGCACTGTGCCTCAGCACAAGATACAGTTACACATGTACATTCAATTTCTTATCGAAACGTAGGTTCCTTTGGAATAGACACTGTTCTTCTGCCTCAAGCTAAGCAGTGTCAAAGGAAATGTTTTCTGAGCACATTATTACTCTACAAATCCAGATGGAATAACTGCTTGGAACTCTACAGAACAGACCAGGAGATAAACGCCTATCCCACGACATTGACTTTCTGAGCAAAGTAAGTGGCCACCTATTTGTTTATTCTGGCCTCTCAGCCATTAAATAATACCAATATGTTGATGGTATTTATAATCACTGCAAAGAGGGGATATATGTATGTATATGTATGTATATACATACATATACATACATATATATATATATATATATATATATATATATATATATATGCATTTAATGGATTTATGGTAACTTCCATCAGTTTGCCTAATAACCACAGGAAAATATGAGCCAAAGACATCACATCATCTTATCTGAGACTATGGTTTCAAGAATTCAACCAATGACTCAAGTTGTAGTTTTATTAAATAAAGAAGTATCTTGGTGATGCTAGAGAGATGGCTCAGCACTTAAGAGCATTTGATGTTCTTCCAGAGGACCTGAGTTTGATTCTCAGCACATATAAGGTGGCTCACAAGAGTATGTACCTTCAGGGGACTGGATGCCCTCTTTTGGCCTCCCCGGCCACCAGACATTTATGTGGTACAGAGACACATGCCGGCAAAACACCCCCACACATAAGATGATTTTAAAATGTGCCTTAGAACATAGTTAGTATACTTAGAAATTTGAAATAAAATTTTGAAGATACACAGGCAAATTACTTAAGATATCCAAATATCAACAGCAAAAAGAAGCAGTACCAACACCAATTTCAAATGAGGTTTTAAATAATTTTAGAAAGTTTCAAATGTTGATCTCCAGTTGTACCTGCATAATGGAGGAAATTTAGAACTGAAAAGTTTAGACCAATGTTTCACAAGCTTGTTTTTATATTATTAGATTGACTTGGGATTCTCTACTAAATAGGCTATCTTTTTATTCCCAGAGTAGGCTGGTTAACTGAGTATTTTTATATGAGGTAGGTGGAGTTTATATTAATCCACTTATAGGTTGGCTACATTATTACAGAGATGATTAAGTACGTTATTTGCCATGGAAATGAAAACATTTCACTGAGAATGATAAGGGTGTGGTTTTTCCCCAGCAGTTGTCTACAAAATAACGTCTATCTAAAATCAAGTATTACACTTTCCTGATCCATTTGATGTGATTTTGATAATGGAATACTTAATTGTTATATTCACTATATTTTCCTTAGTCTAACATTTATATATACCCTTTTAACATAACTAGGCATTGAGTGTGCATTTTTGTTTTTTTTAAAAATATACATAAATCTATACTCTGCAGTTAAATTCCTGGTTGGATCTCAATTGAATTAGAAAACCATATAGTTTCCCCCACCATTTTACCCAGAATTGGGTAACTCTCAGCCTACCAATCAAAAACAAAAGTGTAATTTGAGGCAGGGCTATGTTCTGGCTGATGTCATCCGATGTGGCAGGGTACATTTCTTAAGCAGACCCAGTCTATCCTATGTTGTATGGTCCAGATACCTCTTTGAAATACATGGTAAGTTAGTGCATCAACATGTTTTTAAAAAGAGAAATCCAACTTACAGGAGGTCCCGGGTCTCCCTTCGGCCCTCTCAGGTACTCCATGTCAAGCACTGCGTTGTAATCCTCATAAGAGTAATAATCATAAGCCTGGGGCTCATAGCTGCCTTCGATGGGATTCGTGGCATCAGGGTAAAATTCACCTTCCTTCCTTAGTTCAAGGTGGTTATCCACCGAGGGCCCGTACATAACTCTATACAAGGTGCTGTTTAAGATCCGTTCCATTTCTATGAGCTCATTGGTGTATAGATTTGCCGTGAGAGCCTTCTCGAGGTTCTTCATGGTGTCTTGATTTGTGTGTGCAAAGCCGGATGATGCTTTCTTAGGCAGGGGCAGGCCAGCTGCCTCCTCGTGTTGGGTGATGTTGTCGAATCCAGCGAAGAGAGGGTTAATTCTCCCCTCTTCATTCATTCTTGCCTCACTAGGGAGGTGATGGGCCACTGACAGGGTTAAATTTGTTTCTTCCTTGGTGGTGATTTCTTTAGCCTGAATTCTGTAGTTTGGGAGAGTCACAGCGGAGATGTTTCCTGAATGGAAAGAAGTTAACTGAGCCCTTGGTGTCTGGTGCTCTTGGCTTTCATGTACCGTGGCAGAACCATTACTTCTGTTGTTTGGAATGCTTTTGCCATCAGCGAACGTCTCCCGTGGCAGTTCTGTTCCATCAAATCCTTTTGGCAAGGAATCCTGCTCTGTGAATCTCTTCTGTGGTGAATCTGTTCCAGGAAATCCTCTGGGTAATGGAGTGTGCGCAGGGTGTCTGGTGGGCATTCCTGCCGTGTGAGGAAGGTTTCTTTGAGCTTGGGATGCGTCTGCTCTGAGGCACTGCTGTTTCAGGTGTCTGCAATACTCCGCAGATGCCGCTGTGGAAGGCATGATCTCCAACTGGCACACTGTTCCTTCAAAGTGGGCAGAGCTGTTATTTATACTTCCCAAGGTAAACACACTGTGAGGGTCAAAGGTCTGAACGTCTGAAGTCGTCTCTCCACTAAAATGTCTCTTTCCACACTCAACAAACATGGAGATGACATGGTGGTCAACAGTGATGGCGAATGAGTGCCATCGCTCATCATGGGCACTGTAGTTGAAGGTTACTGTCTGCTTTCCTCCGACATGAACTATTAGTTTCTTAGGTAGTAGCTGTACGCCAAACTGCAGTCTGTTGTTATTCCGAATGCTGAAGAGAAATGCATTGTTCACTTTGAATGATTGCAACCCAATCAATACTGTCAGTGGCTGTCTTAGGCTAATGGGTAAAATGTTCACGAGAGGTGACTCAATATAGGCATTATCTGTTAAGATGACACCAAAGTCTGTTAAATGGACCCCCTGAGGTAATGGTGTGGACCATGACGATGACGGCACAGCTGTCACCGATGACGTGTATCTTACATCTCTGCCTCCAAGGCCTAGTTGCTGAAGAATATCTATGCCTGGGAATGAAAAGAGAGAAAGGTAGGAAGGACCTTACTGTTATGCATTCATACAGATAATTGAGTATAAAAACAAACCTTTTCAATTGATATAAGCATGTTCTACCCATGAGCAATTTCTAGGTAACAAAAGCTAGTGAGAGAGGCATGATTGTCAATAATGTGAATGAAGCAAGTATGGACACGTGTGTGCACACACACATACACATATACACAAAGATGCACATGCACACACATAATGTATACACACATATACACATGTGCGCACACACACATATACATACACAGGTACAAACAGATACTCATCCACACATACACACATACAAACACACATGCATGTGCACACACACACACACACACATTACTGTCTTTTAGACCTCCAAATAATTTAAAATCAGTTGAGCTCTTTTGATTTTTCTCATGTTATTAGGATTCTTGCCACTCCACTATAAACATACATTCACAACTTCTGAAATGTCACTCACATCCTGAACTTACACCTGAACATTTACTGACATCCATGTTCAGGTGAAACAGAGTCCGTTGACAACAGTAATGTGTAACTCATAATCCTCTTTATAATTTCACACCCGCACTTACATTCTAATTTTCCAAACTTCTTGGAATTTAATCTCAGCGTTCTGTACCTAAAACCTTAATAATATACCACACTTAAAGCACCTTGGTTACTTTCCGAATCCTTGAGGAATGAGGGAAATGAATTCAAATTTGCTTGGATGTGTGTTCCTGTCTGTCAGTTTCAAGTTTCTCTTCAGTGATTTTTACCCATCTCATAAACTCTTTTCCAACATTTATTATTTAATGTACATTTTCAGTAATATGGCTTTGATATAACTGTTGATTTAAAAAATTTATTGCTCATCATTTTATTGCCAGTAGAGACCTAATTGTCTCTCATTCAATTATAAACTCCTGGAAGACGGGTCTGTCTGACTCATTATTGAGCTTCTACTATTTCCTTACAGAAAGCTCTAGAATTTCTGAACAAATGAGCTTTCCCCTCACAATCCAATCAGATTTCATATCCACCTTTAGAGTCCTGGAGCTTTCCGTACCATTCCTTAACTAACGAATGAATTCTGTCTTAGTCAATGGTGTGTTCCTTATGATCCTGCTGGTTAGACATCACCCATCTGCATCTATGTGAGCTTGTAATAATCTCTGGGTAGATTAGTACATATTTGTAAAAGAATTATAATATGTAAAGAAAAATAAAAGATGTTGAAATTAACTAAGACTATTTAGCACTATTAATTTCCCTTTTATGGCAAATTAGTAGATATTTGACAGTTTCTTTCTGTTCATTACAAAGAATGAAGCATGGAGAGAGATTCTAGGTCCCAAGTTGGACAATATGCATAACAGAGAAATAATTACAGAATATTAACCATGTATACCCTGGGACTATATTTAAAACGCTTTCTCACAGAGGTATGTGCAAAACACTCCAGAGAGTTAGAGTATAATTATCAGCTGTTGATGAAGTAGTTATCATTTTGTAGCAATTCTAAAGGACATAAATATTTGTATCTAAAATATTATGTGATCGTGGATCTCAAAGTTTTCCATTAAAATACTCTCACAACAAGGCAGAAATGTAAGCTCCCTTAAAGCGATAGTATAAAATTTGCAAAAATTACCATTGCTCTCTCTTGTTATTTTCAGTATAGCTAATGTAATTTTTTTATTATAACCTACAACATGATTGTTTTCATATGCAATATAAATTACTGACCAGCTATAGTGGTTGACTGTACTTAGCACCAATCTTGAACAGCACTCACTCTAGAAGTATGCCATATCAATCTGTGATTCTGTGGCTTGAGGAATTCCTGCCCAGTGCTCTCTAACTCCGTGTGTGTGTGTGCATGTGTGTGTCTTATTCTCAGGAGGAAGCTGTGGAGGAGTGTTGCGTCTTTGAAAATCAATGCTTACATTTAAAGTATACATTACTATAGAGTCTGTAGAAAACATTGTTCTGTGTGTCGAGTAAATCATTCCGACACAAGATAAATCTCTGATGTGACATCAAGGGCTGAACTTGTCTTGGGAAAACCTGCCTTGCAGGAACGTCTCTTGTTTCTAGTCGTGATTTGACCTTTGTAACAAATGAGTTGTTATTAGGAAGAGTATTAATCTGAAAACTCAAGAATTGATATGTGGTTTTGGTATCTTACAGGTACCTCAGTATGCTTCCTCCAGTTTTACTGAATTATAGTATTTGTAATGAATGACTTGAATGAATCGGAGGCTTTTGAACAGTTGTCACTCAGAGAGTTCTCTGTTAATGAGCCAGGAGTGCATTCCTCAGATGGTCTGCTCGCTGCTGTGTGTTACTCTTTGGGTGCTTGGCTACATCCTTGACTGATGACGTAGATAAAACTCAAGCATCAAGACAAGTTCAGCTGATCTCTTTTTGCCTTACTGTTCTATCATTATCGTACTACAACTTCATTGTCATGTGGTAGAATATTATGCAAATTTAACAATGAAGCCAATTGAAATATTCTGGAATCCTCTTTTTATTTCGCATGACGTCACAGACCTGAACTGACCACGTGGGCTTTCTCAGTGACCCTGTGCTCAACCCTCCCATCCTTGTCTATGTTGCTTGAGTCCTAACTCAGGACTGCACCCAAAGGTCCTAACTCAGGACTGCACCCAAAGTCAACCTTAGAAGTTTGTCTTTGTATGAAAAACAATAAATTTAACGTGGGATGTTTAAATACTACTCAGAAATCTTCATGTGCGATTCTTCATGATCCTTTTCCATTATCTTGTGTTTGAGGTTCTTAGCTTCGTTTTGTGGTTTGAATGTTTCACTCTGTTCTTAAGATAATACCGTTTCTGGTCACTTCAAAAGTGCAGCCTTTTGATTGATTTTCCTACTTTCGTCTATTTTTCTATATTATGAGTTAGTGTCAGGCTTTTTCTTACCTTTGCCTACTTTCCTTTTGCTAAAGTTAAGCCACTTGGTTATGATGGCATGTAAGCTAAAATCTGCCCACGCAGTGCCTTAGCCATTGCTGTCTTCTAGATTTCACAGGAGCTGTCTGCATTGATCTTGTTTCCCAGAACCTGTTTGTATGTGTTCCCCACATCTTTTTAAGGTTTAGTGTTTTGGTCACCCACCAGCTTTCTACTCTACTTTGCTGTCTGACATTGTTACTACAATCTGACCTACAGCAATGTGACCAGAGAACAGTGAAAAGTGATTTTAGTCTGAACATTTTTCTATCCTAATAATGCCCCTGCAAAGGTATTGGTGGAGAATTTAATATGTCTCATGGGGTTAGACGTCACTGTCCTCTTCCTGTAGCCTCTATTTCTTTACATTTATACAATTAACACAATAGAAATGGCTTATTTTGTTAATTAGCTACACTTCTTTCTTACTGTGTGTTCTGCTCTGGGTAAGTTCCCTCTATGCATCTTCCAATCTTACCTACATCTATGACCTTTGAGCTCCACAAATCTGCAATTCAAATGTGTTCTTGCCAGCTCTTCATTTCCCTGAAGTCTCATGTTTCTACCACTCCATCATCTTCTCACGGAGGCGATCTGGCTTGAGGTTTTCCTCGTCATTTTTTATTTTTTTTAAATAAGTGGTCAGCATATCCAACGGCCTCATAGCGATATTCCTGTACATATCACTTTTTTGGGCTACATTTGTGTGCATTTTTCCTTGGCGTCTTTCTACCCATGCTCCATCAAATCCTTCACTTTCCCATTATTTCCCAGCCAAGCATATCTGGTAGAAAGATGCTAGGTGTGCCTTCCAATCTCCTCCCGAGGTACAGGTGTTTGCTTTCTAAACTTAGTTCTGTATGGGTTCCAGCTGTCTGTGAGCCGTGCTAATCTAGGAGGACTTAACATAGCCAGCTCTGCCCAGCTCCTTCTCCTGCCTCTGGAGCCACTGTTGACTGTTCAAGCTTCAGAATAAACCCGTCACCTCAGGAAGTAGATTTTTGCATTTTATTAGCCCTCTCCCATGTAGCCAAGAGTAAGATGTGTACTTCTGTCTTGTACCTTTCTTCTGGGCAGTATCTGCCCTTCTCAGACCATAGTGTTTCTCAACCTTCCTAGCTCTGTGACCTTTTAATATAGTTCTTCATGTTATGGTGATCCCAAATCACAAAATTGTTTTCCCTGCTACTTCATAGTAAATGTGGTACTGCTATGAATCAATAATGTAAATATCTCTGTTTTTTCAGTGGTCTTAGATGACCCAAAGGGGTCTTTTCCTTCAGATTGAGAACTACTGCCCTAGCACTTCTGGTATTCCAGAGCTAGACATTTAGTGCTTCCTTTCAGAGGTTTTGTTTCTACAACTGCTTCCTGCGTGTCGGTGGTGAACTGTGTCATCTCTATACGCATCTCCTTTTCTCTTTGTATTTTAGCCCTTGTAGATTTGTGTTAGTCTCTGTTTTTCCAGAACTAAAAAGTTTAGGATTATTTGTTCTATTTCGCTTTTTAAATTTTATACAGAATATAAAAGGAGAAGTGGGAAGATACTATCTCAGAGTTCCACGTTTATTCTGTCTGTGCCCAGAGATCAGAGAGATGGCTTGGCAATAAAGAACACTTGTTATTCCTGCAGAGGACTTGGGTTCAGTTCCCAGCAACCACACGGTGGCTCCCATCCATCAGTGACTTCAGTTTCATGGAGCTGATTCCCCCTTCTGATCTCAGCAGGTATGAGACACCTGGTGTATAAATATACATGCAGAAAAAAGTGCTTATACATGTAAAATAAAATAAATCTAAGACAAAATTAAAGTCTATGCTCACTTCACAAATGATGAAGCCAAGGACAGAAAAGTGATGTAATGGGTCAAAGATCATGCAACTGCTGAACAATTCAAGTTCAATTCAAGTCATCAGTGTGGCCTCAAGACTGACACAATGGCTGCCTCCTCCCAGGGCCTAACACCTGCCATGTTCTTCACATGTCACTTGTAAGACATCACTAGCTAACCACGGCAGGATTACTTTTTCCTACTGCAACTGCTTGGTGGGGAATACTCTCTCCAGTTAATCTGGCACCCATCTGTGGTGTAGCTCTTTCCTCTGACATGAAACATTCCCTTCTGCAGGGAATAGAGGAGGCTCTGCAGGCTGTCTGCAGCCTCACAGGACACAGGCAGGAACTTTCCATCCACAGATACTAAGAGAGAAATGACTCTTGAGTGGTCAAGCTGTTTCAAAGCTACACATGGGGCTGTAGGGATGCAGATGTTCTGGGTCTCCATCCATGTTGGGGTCATTGATGCACTCACTGCCTGCATCGTCTGTGCTCCTGCAAGTTACTTTAGTAAACTCCTTCTTTCAATAAGCTAGGATTAGGTAGGGGTTTTGTTTTTCTTATTTGTTTGTCTGATATTGCCTCTTGAATCTGAGGTGAATAGACATAAATTTCTCAGGCAAAAACCACACAACACCATCCAAAGTTTAAGTTGTCATAGACTAAGCACATTTGGGGTCAGAAGTTCACAGAAAAGAAAACAGGAAACTCAATGATAGAAGACACCTATAAGAGATATTGGGGAAAATGGAAGCAAAAGAAAGAAGATGGGAAATTTAAAGGAAAGAAAGAAAGAAAGAAAGAAAGAAAGAGGGAGAGAGAGAGAGAGAGAGAGAGAGAGAGAGAGATCTACAGAGCAAGCTGCAAGCTATTAGATATTTGGTACCAATATATACGACTAAGTTGTCTGTAATGAGTTAATCTCTTGGACAGCCCTAACCACAAAATCAACCCAGATCATTATTTCATGTCACTGAAGAAATCAGTTACAATTTGGGGGAAAAAATTAGATGACTATCAACAGGGCACTTGCCATGGTTTGAATATGCTTGGCCCAGGGAGTGGTACTATTTAGAGGTGTGGCCTTGTTGGAGTAAGTGTGTCACTGTGAGTGTGGGCTTTAGGAGTCCCATCCTAACTGCCTGGAAGTCAATCTTCCACTAGCAGCCTTCAGGTGAAGATGTTGAACTCTAATCTCTGCCTGCACCATGCCTGCCTGGATGCTGCCATGCTCTTGCCTTGATGACAATGGACTGAACCTCTGAATCTATAAGCCAGCACCAGTTAAATATTGTTTTTATAAGAGTTGCCTTGGTCATGGTGTCTGTTCACAGCAGTAAAACACTAACTAAGACAGGACTGAATTGCCTTGATTTCTTAATAAGCACTGGTGACATTCACTAAATCCTTTCTGTGTACCTAGTCCCTGTCTATGAACTTTACCATATTGTCATAAGTCTCATGACCCTATAAGCAGATACTACTATCACCCTATCTTACAGTTATGAAAGGTCAAGAATAAATTCTATTTCCAAGACCGCACAACTAGGGAGTGCAGAGATGTCTCTTGAATGCAGTCTCTAAGAGTCAATCCCGTACCTCAGGGACTGTTACTAATTTATTTCACTTTACCTAAAAGCAGAACAGACTGCATCCCCTTCCTCTATCTGCTCCTTAAATGTAGAATAAATGGTGGTGTCTCCAAGACAACAGCCATGCTCTCTTTACTGTAAACAGCAGGCCTAATGACGTCATCCAAACCATAGCTGCAATAACCACACATGCTGACTCATAGACATCGCTTCTGGCTTTGCACAGCCAACTGTCTGCTGGATTTATCCAGAAGAAATTACATGTCCCCAAAGCAGTTCTAACTCAATATATTATCCCATAACTTCATCTCTCCTACTTTGGTATCTCTGTTGGTGAATAATCACACAAGCACATGGCAGCCAACAGATCTATAGCTATACATGAAGTTGTGACACTGTACCTACCATGGCTTTGTGTGGCACATGGAGTCTATGCTGTCAGTTCCTGTCTTACCTCTCAGCTCACTTCCTGTCTCTTCATCTCACCTTATTTGACCCCAGAAACATGCATCTTTTTCTAGTTTTTAAACATACTGAGCTGACTTTGGACTCCTTGTTCTTCGTGGGGTTTCAGCTTCAGGATGCTCTAAATCCTTCATAGGAACTTTGATCAGCTGCTTATGCAATGATTAGAAGTTCATGGTGAATTTAACAGATTTTTTGGTAAGTTTTGTGAGTTTTCCTAACATGTTGGAGCTGGGTGTGGGCTTGGGGAATCTCTGAACTTGAGCTTGGTGTCATAGCTAAGATTGGTTCTGGAAGCAATGCTCTCGAGCACTTGTGTCTCCTCTGTGGTATAGCTGCTTATCCCACAGCCCCCTCCACCCTGGATATTTGTATTCTTTCTAAAGTTTTTGCTTCACCAAAGCTTATCAGTCTTTTAAAATCCCTTTGCTAGTACCTATCCCCACATCAGGACTAAACTTAAAGTATCACATTATTTAAAAATAGATTTTTATCTTAGAGGCAGAGTCTTACTGCTTTGCTTTGCTTTGTTTTGTTTTGTTTTGTTTGTTTTGTTCATTTTGTTTCTAACATGTTCTCAAATCTCTGGCCTTGAGAGATTCTCCTGACTCAGGTACCCCAGCATATGATGGTCATTACACACTCTGTATGCCTTTCTGCTCTATTGCCCCTTCTTCCAAAGAGGAAAAGAAAAACGTGAAGCAAATGAAATAAAGTAGAGGGATGGACGAAGGAGGGCATGTGGGAGGGAGAAATCCAGTCTCAGTAGCTAGCACATGGCTTTCACCCCATCTCTGTAAATATAGTAGCTTGTAATCGATTCTATGGAGTGTATACTTCATGCCTAAAATATCCAGATATGGTAGCATAGGAGTCTACCTTTGTTTTTCAAGTACAGAAAATAAAGACCTGCCAACATCCCATTCCAAGTTGGAGAACTAAGTATAATTTATGATTATCCCTGAAAGCTTAGAGATGTTTAATATTCTCAGTAATTATAATTTAAGTGATATTTTTAAGTTATCAAGTTTTAGAGTCTAACAAGTTGCAGAGTTAAATCTTACTCTTAAACAATTAAATGGCTATAGATTGATTCTAATCAATTCTCAATATTTCAAATTTTCATACATCTTGGCCAGCCAAGCTTTATAGCTCTATTCTTTCTGATGCTGCACTTATGCCAAATTAAAAATAAAAAGTCATTGTCCCATTCTCACATTGTCATCACTAATGGGACTCAGGGGCTGCTATTATTAGTAATACAGTTTTAAAGGAATACATGAGGTTGGGATGTGTGTGGGTTGTTGGATCCTGGGAAGAGTCTGAGGATATACTGGACAAGTGAATAAGATCATAATATACTGTATGCATACATGACATTTTCCAAAAATAAATAAAGATATTGTAAGGTGACTGTTTAATAGGAAAGATTATAGAGTATTCAGCATATCTTTCAACTTATACAAAATTGGCAAGGAAACGAAAAGTATTGCTTAGAAGATGACAGTGTAATACATTTTCATAGAACGGAAGGCCATAGTCTGCGCCCACTTCTCTTCCCACATCCTCAGGGCATTGAGCAAGTAAAAGCAACTGATCATAAATCATTTCCCTTAGTTCCTTACTCCGTGACCTGGAGCCAGGAAGCTTGTATTTGAGTCACGATTTTGGCACTGCTTGGAAGAAACTAAAACAACCCCTGCAAAATGAAAACCTCACCTACCTGCACTACCTCATTCTGTTTACCCTAAACTGTGTACAATGTGACTCTTATCTTATTTTGATCTCTTGGAAATGAGGCTTACAGTATTTCATGAATTCACTCAAGGTCACATAGCTACTTAGTAATATGATCTGGACATAAACCTAGACTATGGCTGCAGAACACCACAGTCCTTAAACACCGTTGGCATGGTAGGTTTTGTTAAAAGCAAGATTTGTGTCTTTTAAGTTTTCTCAATATTAGTAACATATTTATCTTGAATAACCAGATCAAGGCACACTCACTCATTAAGTGACAAGTGAAGCTTTAAGCATCATATTAAAATTGTTGATGAAGTGCCTAGTGTAAGGGGGTGGGGTTGCTGTCTCTAGAATGAACAGCCTCTGTGTGACATCAGACTAATGCACACAGGAGACAGATAAGGGCATGTCTACATGTGTTTTCACACTTGGGGTCATGTACTGGAGATACCATATCTCTTGAGAATCAGTTCCATGATGAGTCCAGTGTGACCCACTGCAGATCTCTCCCTGCCACATTTCACTGGCAGCCAGTGCCAGTGGCAGGAAGGAGTACGACCACAAGCAGAAAGTAACCACACCAGCAAATCTCAGAAAACTCAATCTTCAGTAAACCACGTTTGAAATGGATTCACTTCTTCCCTAGGTGACACCCAACACTAGGCTAGAAGGTAAATATAGAATTTCTATCCAGTAAGATGATAGTTAAAACGGCTTTCCTTAGCTGTGTTAAAATCTAAGAAATAACAGAATTGTAGAAAATCACAATCGACTTTTTCACATTGATTCTAATCACACAGATTTCACCTTGAAGACATTTTTAATGACGAGAGTTAAACATGATTTAACACTACATAGAATTGATAATTAGAAGAAACACCAACCGACAAAAGACATCAACAGATTGGGTTTTTCTTAATGCATTATAGAGCTGAAGACAACAGGAGAATAACTCAAGGAAAACTCCTGAAGGGCTCAAGAATGGGAGGTGCAACTTCACTGAAGTCTGGAGATTTCAAAGTGGGCTGTTGGGATAGCAGGAAGTAGCTAAGCACTTGTATAAGAAACTCTGAGACCATAATAGGAAAAAAAATATTGATTTCATAGAGATAATGACCCAATCATAGCAGAAGGTACATAGCACTACCATATTAGTAAAAAGAGAATCAGGTAAGATCTTCACAATTCATTAGAGAGATTCCCTTCATCCAAGACTCATTTAATCACTGAGTTCCAGTAATGATAACCCTCGTGCCTTTATTATTCACATAATACTGGGGAGGGCGTCCTCTCTAAGACACTTCATGGGGTTGCAACAATGAGATGGCCAGCCAGGCTCGTCCTTCCACATCCTGACATGGGGCATCCCAGTCAAGCCTTTATGAAGATAGTTTCCAAATCTGTCTTACTGTCTTAGTTTTAATTGATAACAGAAACAACTGGAGACTCTCAAAGGATATCCTCAACCAAGACCAAAAACTTGGAAGAAAAAAAAACAACACAAGGAGAAAAATGTAAAATATTATTCTCACCCTTAGTGAGATTAGAGTGGGATGTGCATCCAAGGAACCATGGTTTTTGGTATATATGTATATGTATATGTATATGTATATGATGTATATGTATATCTGAGTGAGGATGTAATAACATTTACATAAACAAATATCAAAATGTTGACATGAGTTATTTAGGAAAGATTCTCATCTAACCCCAAGGAAAGACGGCAAATTAGTCCTTAAAAGCAAGAAACTAAATAGTTTGATTGTGGAGATCCAAATGCAGCAGAAATTGCAGAATAAAAGGAATAATGAAGAGAAATTTCCAGAAAGTGAGTGACACTTCCACCTTGGAAAGGCTCACTGAGTACCCAACAGAATAAAAGCGACTCTCATGGCACACTATTATAAACTTCAAAACATCAGGACCCAGTGATTATAAAGACCATGGGAGGAGAATGTAGAGGTCATAGGTCAACTACCAAGAATTACTCCTATCAGCTAAAACCATCCAGTGGAAGAAAGACAGCATTTTCAACAATTGGTGCTGGCACAACTGGTTGTTATCGTGTAGAAGAATGTGTATCGATCCATACTTATCTCCTTGTACTAAGGTCAAATCTAAGTGGATCAAGGAACTTCACATAAAACCAGAGACACTGAAACTTATAGAGGAGAAAGTGGGGAAAAGCCTTAAAGATATGGGCACAGGGGAAAAATTCCTGAACAGAACAGCAATGGCTTGTGCTGTAAGATCGAGAATTGACAAATGGGACCTAATGAAACTCCAAAGTTTCTGCAAGGCAAAAGACACCGTCAATAAGACATAAAGACCACCAACAGATTGGGAAAGGATCTTTACCTATCCCAAGTCGGATAGGGGACTAATATCCAATATATATAAAGAACTCAAGAAGGTGGACTCCAGAAAATCAAACAACCCCATTAAAAAGTGGGGCTCAGAGCTGAACAAAGAATTCTCACCTGAGGAATACCGAATGGCAGAGAAGCACCTGAAAAAATGTTCAACATCCTTAATCATCAGGGAAATGCAAATCAAAACAACCCTGAGATTCCACCTCACACCAGTCAGAATGGCTAAGATCAAAAATTCAGGTGACAGCAGATGCTGGCGTGGATGTGGAGAAAGAGGAACACTCCTCCATTGTTGGTGGGATTGCAGGCTTGTACAACCACTCTGGAAATCAGTCTGGCAGTTCCTCAGAAAATTGGACATAGTCCTACCAGAGGATCCAGCAATACCTCTCCTGGGCATATATACAGAAGATGCCCCAACTGGTAAGAAGGACACATGCTCCACTATGTTCATAGCAGCCTTATTTATAATAGCCAGAAGCTGGAAAGAACCCAGATGTCCCTCAACAGAGGAATGGATACAGAAAATGTGGTACATCTACACAATGGAATGCTACTCAGCTATTAAAAAGAATGAATTTATGAAATTCCTAGCCAAATGGATGGACCTGGAGGGCATCATCCTGAGTGAGGTAACACATTCACAAAGGAACTCACACAATATGTACTCACTGATAAGTGGATATTAGCCCCTAACCTAGGATACCCAAGATATAAGATACAATTTGCTAAACACATGAAACTCAAGAAGAATGAAGACTGAAGTGTGGACACTATGCCCTTCCTTAGAATTGGGAACAAAACACCCATGGAAGGAGTAACAGAGACAAAGTTTGGAGCTGAGATGAAAGGATGGACCATGTAGAGACTGCCATATCCAGGGATCCACCCCATAATCAGCATCCAAATGCTGACACCATTGCATACACTAGCAAGATTTTATCGGAAGGACCCAGATGTAGCTGTCTCTTGTGAGACTATGCCGGGGCTTAGCAAACACAGAAGTGGATGCTCACAGTCAGCTAATGGATGGATCACAGGGCTCCCAATGGAGGAGCTAGAGAAAGTAGCCAAGGAGCTAAAGGGATCTGCAACCCTATAGGTGGAACAACATTATGAACTAACCAGTACCCCGGAGCTCTCGACTCTAGCTGCATATGTATCAAAAGATGGCCTAGTTGGCCATCACTGGAAAGAGAGGCCCATTGGACACGCAAATTTTATATGCCCCAGTATAGGGAAACGCCAGGGCCAAAAAGGGGGAGTGGGTGTGTAGGGGAGTGGGGGTGGGTGGGTATGGGGGACTTTTGGTATATCATTGGAAATGTAAATGAGCTAAATACCTAATAAAAAATGGAAAAAAAAAAACATCCGTAAAGCAAATGGAAAAAAAAAAAAAAAAAGAATTACTCCTATCAATTTTACACCAGTTCTGCATGCTCAAAAAACAAAAACCGTGAAAGCTTATCAATGTCAGAGAAGAGAAAACAGACACAGTAAAGTTCCCTGCTCACTTACACTAACTCTCTTTCCATGTGAGGGTTAGCCAGAGACCTTCACAGTAAAGCAACTCTGTGCAAGCTGCCCCTGTTCAGCATACATGCTGAGGATGCAACCGCACCATCCACACCACACACACACACACACACACACACACACACACACACGGGGAAATGGACCGAACAAAGAGGTAAGTTCCAAGAGAACGGATCTTATGTGGATGAGAGATCTTGAGAGCATATGCAGAGAACTGAGCAGTCTACAGTGAGCAAGACTGTAGTTTCTAGAAGGTACATCTCCAGGGAAATAAGGTAAAACCAAATTAAATAAAATGCTCAGAGTAATACAATATTTTTGGGAAGAAAATGTTTTCAAATATGTTTAGAATTTGCTGTAACATATAAACATGTAACTAATAATGACAGAATTCACGCAAAAGGAGCCATGGGAGCAAAAGGAGAGCTATCTGAGACTGTGTGAAGGAAAGAGTACAGTGCACACAAGTCAACGACAAACATACCCACATGGACATAATAAGGTAATTGTGATAGCCAAGAAGTTATTGAAATATATTGAAGTGGTGTCAGGGAAAGAATGAGTGAAATATAAAACCATAAATCCTCATAAATAATAGGAAGTCAGTAACATATTTAAGCACATTATTAAGGAAAAAAAGGTTAAATTGAAAAGGTGCCAGCAAGTCTCAGAATAGGTAAAGGTAAAGGACTTGATTTCCCAGTGCAACTTACCTTGGAGCCACACCCTCCAAGTACCCTGATACTTGCTTTTAAGTTGTAAAATGTCTTGTGAGTACAGAGAGACTTCTAAGATGTCTAACCTGAATCTCCATCTCAAATAGAGCTTTGGCCATGTTCAGGTTGTAAGTCACAATTGTGCTCACTATAAAGCATATTTTTTGATAATTTCCCCTCTCTTAGGATTTAATTGTCCCTGGGTGTGCACGCCATGTATAAGCGGGTGGCCCCTGGGGGCCAGAAAAGGGTCAGGTCCTCTGGACCTAGAGTTACAGCTGTGAGCAGACCAAAATGCATGCTGGGAACAGAAGTCAGCTCCTCTGTGAGTCCAGCAAGCCCTCTTAAGCACTGAGCCAGTTCTGCAGCCCATTCTGCCTCTTGTCACTTTGACCTGTTAGATGGCCTCTCTCCTTCACCTCCCTCCCTTCCTGTGCCTTCCTTTTCACAAATACATTCTTCATTTGTAATTGCTTTGCTTGACATTCTTGATATCATTACTGGGTTGATGGACTCAGGTGCAAGTGGCTTGCTGAGTTTATGTGGACAATGAAAAGCTGATTGTACTACAATATGGGCAGCTGCGTGGAGTCCTGCTACACAAAAGTGCGAGAGAAGCGAACCTTGGGATCACACTGCTGGTGTCTTGAATCCAGCATGCTACCTAAAGTTTCTCTTTGAAAGTTTTTGAATCTTTGACAAGACCACTTTTTTTCTCACTTTGAAGTCAGAGATATTTTTGTATTCATACTTCAGTCATTGGATAGTAAGATATTTCTTGGGAAATAGACACTTTAAAAACGTTGTTTAATAAATGAATAAAAAAATGAATATACAAAGATTTCTGAATCCAACAAGCTAGCAGAGCAAACCAAAACACTATTTTCTAGACCACCCTGCATGAATTAAATAATGTTCTGAGCCCTCAAATATGCAAATTTTGTTTCTTAATGATGCAAATCCAGAGGGAAAATGAATTACACGCATGTGTTGTTTCAAGAAGGGCAAAGGTTATTCAGTTACAGTCTGCCACCCCCAAGAACTCCCACTTGAAATGAAGACACAAGCAAAGCCTTTTCACTATACAAAACTTCCCTTTTACAGAGATTTTGCCTAAAAATGTGAGCAATTTCTCAGACGGAAGATCTGAGTAATTTCTTAAAGGTCATATTTACCCCCAAATTGATTTTTTTCCTTGTACCCTGTATCTTCCTGAAACTGGCTCTAACCTTTTATTATTGTTTAATGCTGAGTTTCAGGTTATGATGCCTTGGAAGGAGTGGGCTATGACTGTTGCAAGCAGAAATGCTGATTGTTTGTTTTGTAACAGGGTCAAGTGTAGCCCGGGTTGGTGACTGGCATGCTAGGTAGCCAAGGCTGACCATCCCTGATGGTAAATCTTAACTGTCATCCCTATGGGATTTAGAATTACCAAGAAATAAATTTCTGACTTTATCTAGGAGGAAGTTTCTAGATTGAGTTAACTGAGCTGGGAAAAATCCACCCTACATGTGGGTAGCACCACTCCCCAGGCTGTGATCCGTTACTGAATTAAAAGGGAAGAGTAAGCTGAGCGCTGACACACAGAGGCAAAGGAAGCAATGACATGTTCCCTCCGCCATGCTTTTCCGACAGTGATGTGCAGCATCCGCAAATGGCAAGGCCAAATGAACACATCCTTTCTTAAGTGGCCTTTTTCATGAATTCTGCCACAGTGATTAGAAAAATAACTATCACACTTGTTTGGAGCATCCTATCTTCCTGTCTCTTTTCTCAGCAGGCCAAGGCTTCCAGCTTATGTTACCATTCTCAGCTCAGAAATAATCGTAAAAACAAGTAACGAGATAGTTCCACTTACCTTGTCCCTGTGCATGAACAGAAATCCACACCACACATAGTACAATAAAGCGAAGAAACAGTTTCCTAAGGGAGGAATAAGCAACTGTTAGACATTCCCAACTGACAAATCGTGTAACTGCTAACTCAGGAGTCTGGAGCGTGGCGTCAAATTTGGCATTTCTAATGAGTTTCCCCTAAATTGGATGCTGCTGACTGGAGGGCCGTCTGAGGTCCACCGCTTTAGAATGAGCCGTGTTCAGTAGCTGCTTCACCTGGGTTAGATGGGTTTTGTCTGTCTGCTGGAATTGTTTCAGAGCTTGATAGACTGCTAATACTTGTTGCTTATTTCTCTCCCCTCCCACCAAGATTTTGGTTTTAGTATGTCCATGGTATAGGCATTGTGCATGCATATAAGTGCATGTATATATGTGGGCATGTGCACTTGTGTGCATATGTTAGAGCATGCGTGTGTATGTGTGTGTGTGTGCGTGTGTGTGTTGGACACCTAGTGTTTTGTTCTTAGTCAGTTATTCTCCACCTTACTTTTAAAAACAGGGTCTCTCAGAGACTTTGAGTTCACTGATTTGTCTACACTGACAGACCAATTAGCCGCAGGGACCCTCCTGTCTCTGCCTCCCCAACCCTAAGATGACAGATGACAACTGTACGCTTCTGAACCCAGCTTTCTCTGGACTGGATGCTGGGAATGAAACCCAGGTCCTCACACTTACACAGCAAGACTAAGTCACTGTCCCAGCCCTGTAATTTCAAATATTTGCCAGATGGGCCAAATGTACAAAATGGTTAGAGTACCATTGTATAAGATTAATTTCTGTACGTGACAGACATCAACATGCTCAGACATTTAGTAAAACTGAGTAAATCTAAAATAAGTCAATATCATAGTTAATAAAAGTTAATAAAGATTCAAAAATGGCAACCCACGATATAAGAAGATGTCCAATAACGCTTGAAAGGGTCTGGGTTCAGCCTGCTAGCCCCACCTCCAGTGTCCAGTTTAACATGAGCCACACCCAAAACATAACCAACCAGACTAGCCAGGGCGAAGACCTAAATTTAGATGGGGAATAGACAGACATCCAAAGATCGTCCTCAGAACATCTGAGGAGCTAATCCCTTTCCCAGGAGTCTCCCCTAGATGCGGCTTACAGAGCTATCCAACGTTCTTTTTGTCATAAAAGTCCAGGTTCTTTTGGGACAGTGCCAACAGTCTTTCTTTAGGGTACTCATGAGATCCTTACGATTTACAACTCGTGTCTTCAGGCTACCGCTATTCATCCCTACAAAGATGAAGTTTACAATAGCAAGAAAGACATGTGAACTATTATGAATAGCAAGCTTTTTGATGAGTTGGTGGCTTTCTCTTAAACCGGCAGAGGCGTGTGAAGTAATGCGAGAAACACACATGTAACACACATCTAGCGTTTCAACAGATTCTCGCACCCTTGGTTTTTATGCCAAAAATGTCTATGCCCTGACAGGTTTATAGATTCTGTGTTTGGCTAACAGCTAAGATCCAGAAATAGTTAAAAAAAAAATCTGTCTTTCTCAGAATAACTGAGGGAAATCTTTCACCCCAGCAATGAGAATAAAATTGGTTGATTCCATGGGAAAACTATTGTCAGTGCTTATGCACAGTGAAATATCTCAGACTGTCAATCAAACTCAGTATGGAGGGCTTGTGCACATATCCCGTTCTCGGTGCCTGAGCAGCTCCTGAGTAACGAGCCGAGAGACGGATGATTAAGGACTTCAGGCATCAAAGAACCAGGAGGCATGTCAGTAAAAGGGCAGAAAAACAGACCCTGCCATCTTGTAGCACCAAGGATGTGGTAAAAGGGCAGAAAAATGGACCTAGCCATCTTGTAGCACCAAGGATGCTGTTAAACTGTCACGTGCTAGTGCTAAAGATTCTTGAATAAATGAATCTATCTTTAGCCAGTAAGACCAACAGATGGTCCTTCATTCCTACCAAACCTCTGCCAAACTTCTATCTGTACCCTGATCCTGAGATTACGGAAGTGGTCCAGCTTACAAGGTCTGAAGGCATTTCATTCTCTTCTGTTTCTCTCTGCACCCCCAGTTCCAGTTCCTTCTTCCTGGAAACGGTGCTCAAACTAACTTTATTTCTCTCAAACCTTCAGGGACATTGAATGTCCCATCCCTTTTCTGCTTGGGTCTATGTCTACGTTTTCTTTAGTTGAACCTTCCTTCTGCTTAGAACCATTTTGCCTCTCCTCCCCATCCCCTGCCTTGTTTGTCCCACCCTACCTCCTCCTCTCTGCCTCCCCCTCCCCCTTCTCCTCTCTCTTTCCCAACTCATCATCCCCCACCTCTTCAGGATTTCCAGAAATCCTTCCTGGGCACAGCCTTTTCTCATGTTGTTTAGAGAGGTTTCCTTTTCTCCTGACTGAACCCTGCACATTGTGTGTGCGGTGGTGGGGGTGGGGTGGGGTGGGGCGGAGTGGGGGTGGGGTGGGGTGGGGTGGAGTGGGGGTCCTCTCCCTTCTTCAACTATTGTTTACCTACTGCCTAGGTTGGGCTCTCCACAGTTGATGTTCAGTAGATATTTGCTGAAGAAATGAATATATGATAAATAAATGAATGGCAGAATAGTGGTAAGCTTTTGTAGGATAAAAACTAAATGGTTCTAATTTCTTCTCTCACCCAGAGGTATGCATTCTAATATGGGATATAGTTGCCAGATACAGTTCACAAAGAAACTAGCACTGCTTGTCTAGGTCATTTAATGAAACCTTTCTCATGTGACTTTACAGACTACCAAACAGAATGTCTAAACAGCCCTCAAACTTACAAATTATACTTCTCCCTAACATACCCATTTATTTTAAGCATTTATTTGAATACTCAAATAACGAAGTAACTTAGAAAAATCGTATTCGACACCAGCCTGGACGAACATTACCATAGTAACCAGCCCAGGAGACTTGTCTCTAGTTTTGTTTGTTGCTTTGGTCATTGTTTTTGAGACAAGGTCTCTCTTAGGCCAGCTGGCCTGGATCCTCTCTAGTGAAGGTGACTTGGGACCTCTGGTCCTCCTGCCATTTCCTCCTGACACTAGGAAGTCAGAGCTGCACCAGAACATCCACCATAGGCCTATGCAGCGGATGATGTGAACCCTCAGTTCCATGCCTGCTAGACAAGCAGTTCAATAACTAAGCTCCACTCCCAGACCCTAGCATGCTAAGCTGGTGCATCTAACACCTTTCAGATTTCTTTTACTAATTCTACAAAGTCACATCAAGTAATCTACTTTAAGGACAACCCCGGGAAAGATAATGTCTGTATAGATCCGATTTTAAACAATAAAAATGTTTAGGTGGCTATCGGAACTTCCAGGCCATCGCCACAAAAAGATGGCTTCAATGGAAGCCCCAGCCACTTCATTAGGGTCCGTAAAGATTAACTCAGGACTGACATAATTAGCATCAGCGAATAGAAGCCTCTCCTAAGCCCTGTCCCATTTCCCAAGTACTGGTGATGTGTTTTCAACTGAAAGAACTCTAAATTCTTTTTTGTTTGTTTGTTTGTTTGTTTCGTTGGTTGGTTTTTCAAGACAGGGTTTCTCTGTGTAGCCCTGGCTGTCCTGGAACTCTGTAGACCAGGCTGGCCTCAAACTCAGAAATCCACCTGCCTCTGCCTCCCAAGTGCTGGGATTAAAGGTGTGCACCACCACTGCCCAGCATCTAAATTCTTTATGATAGTTTTTCCTAGGGACAAGTTTCCCAATCCAACCCCTAGCTTTGCTCCACTTTGCATGTTTGTGGTTGGAGCTGTGAGGACCTGTTGCAATCTGGTTTAATGAGGAGTTACCCTTAATTATCTGCAGCCCATACCCACTGGTTCCTGTTATGGAACAAGTTTGGCATCGTGAGATATTCATGATGGGCCAGGCTCCTGGTCCCGGACCTGGAGGTGCCCTCAGGGAGACCAAGGAGGATGAAACTTCATCTAGGACCTGCTGCCCACTTCAGCACCTTTCCATAAACCTTTACTGCCCCAATCCACCAGGTGTCATTTTCTCCAGAAGTTCCACCAACGTGTGTACAATCCTGTTTATTCTCTGGGTCCTACCAGCATCCCCTACATCAATCATCTGAACCCAATACAAACTCCAAACTGCCCAAGAACATATCCTGGGACCCTCTAGAAGGGCCTTGCAAACCATACAAGACAGGGGCCATTGACAGATCCATGTAAACACACCATAGGAAGTATTACTTGGCTATTTGAGCTGGGTGCAGTGGCTCAGAGAGCAACTTTGCAGTGGGAGTTGCCAAGAAGAGAGGACCTTGCCCTCTGAACAGAACTTGGGGGTCTTCCACAAAGCTCCAGTCCGCAGAGGATCAGGCCCTACAGGATCGTAGCAGGATATTAACCTGAAAGATGCACTTAGTCCTGTAAGATAGTACACATTCACGTCCCACCCTGCTTGGCTCTCTTGGAAGATCCATACTTTGGAATGGTTATCAAGAAAATCCGAATCAAAAGCCTGATCTGTACGAGACTCTCTGGGAAGACCACCGGGAGAGCTTCTAGGATCTGGAGACTACTAGACTCCCACCCTGTGAGGACACCACGGGTGTCCGAAGTATATTGGCTTCATTGTGTCTCCAGGTTTGTGCCTGAAGGTGCACATGGCTCTTCAGCAGGGGACATTCACACAAAGCTTGCAGAGATCAGGGCAGAAAGCACAGGAGAGATCCTACACAGGGCTGGGCAGCACATGTGCACCCAACCATTGCCACAAGGCGGGCTTTCTCCACTCACGCCTCCACCAGTGCTCAGCTGACTTGGGCAACTTGGCCCCTGTCCTCCTCCCACCTACAACTCAGCAGCCTTCCTCCCTGTATCTCAGGGATCAGATGCAAACTTGGATAACCCACTGGCCCCTATAGGGGCACCCAGGCAGGCTGCCAACGATCCGTCAAGCCCACACTTTTCCCCAGCGTAGGGATAAGGACAGGTATGGTATCTACAGGGGAAAGAGGTCTGCCTGCACGTCCTACCCTTTCATGCCTTCCAACCCTATCCTGGCTGTGAGCACTACTTCTCCACTGACAGAACGTATGTCAGGGCTAGCTACAACTCCAGATGCGAGAGTTATGTCTGTTGGTCTTCTAAAAAAACAGAGAAAGAATTAAAAGAGGTGACCCCCTCAGATCCTCCGGCTTTCTGGGCTCTGTAGATAGGCATCCTTTCTCACCACCTAAATTTAACCCCAATCCTGTGCTTGCGGAATCCACAGGATTGCTGGTGTCCTAGCAGTCATCCAGGCTGGGTGCCCCAGACAGCTGGAAGTAGGACTTCAGCCAAAACTGAAAGAGGAAAAGGGGAGGGGGTGAGAGGATAGTTGGAGTTAGAGCCCAGGCGGGTGTCAGAGCGGCTCTGCAACCGCCTGGGGCAGTGGCCGAGGGGATGTTGGGACACAGGCCAGCAAGCTTTTCCTCCTCAGCCACAGGATTGCTTTAGCATAAACTGAGACTCGCTGGCAGAAGCTTGCTTCCTTTCAAACACGGTATTTTACAAGTTGAGAAGTCAAGAGGAGGAGGATGCCACGGCAGCTCGCAGGCTCCCTACTCCAAAAGGTACCAAGGAGCACAGATCTCCAGCTCCACTGCGGATTCAGTGGGTGGTGAGAGGGGGTTTGGTCTAAAGCCCCTTCCTCCCCCCTCGGGCGGCGGGTGGGCTACTTACGTTTCTGTGGTGGGGGAGACCTTTCCATGCCTTGTCCTGTAGGCTCCTAAATGCATTTGTATGCATTTGTCCCTGCAGCAAAGCACTAACGGAAAACAGAAGCCAGCTCCGAACTGCTAAAGGTGCAGGTACTGTCCATGAAAAGGGGGAAAATCACATGAGAACCATGCTCCTACCCGCAGAACGGAGTGTAGGGTGGGGTAAGGGATGAAGCAGTATGGGGGTAGGAAGCAGCACCCAGGGAGAAAGATAGCTAGGATGCTCCCTGCCTGACTGCAGCCGGGGTCGCTCTCCCCTGGGGGGACCAGAGGTGAGAGAGACTTCACCCTGAGGCAGTTGGGAGCAGCGGCAACAGCCAGAGCTAGGTTTCCAGAGCAGCCCTGGAGTTCACTTGCGGTTCAAAGGAGACTCCGTGACTCCAGAAGAGCTCTCTGCTTTGGGCCTGGGAGGAGAAAGGCGGGGTGGGAGGTGGGGGTGGGAAGAAGGAGATGAAAGTAGGGGAGGAAGTCCTTGGGAGCAGCCTGCGCCCAAACATTTGTCAAACAAGCACACACACCCACTTGGGAAATCAAGTTGGTGCCGAGGGGGCCGGTGGCAACTGCAGGCGCTTGACTGCCGGCTGCTTCGCCTGGAAGAAGAGGAGCCTAGTAAATCCGGCTGGTGTTAAATTTCACCGCGCACTGACTTGCAATGACGTCACTAAACACGGAGCACACCTCCCCCTCTGCCCCGCAACCTTCTTCCACCCCAGAGCTGCCCCCAGCTGCCCTGGTCCACCAACCTAGCAGGGTCAGGCTGGGCTAGCTGCACCCTGAGCTCTCAAGTGACCTTTTGCCACCCCTTGAGATGTACCCACTTCCTAGCTGTAGGTGATTTGGGGTCACTCCTTCCTCTCTCTCCCTGTACCAGTGGGTTCTCATTTCATGTGTGTCTCTTGCATGCCTCTCCATCCATCAGGCTTTTTCTTTACTATCTTTCTTCACACCTGGGATCCTCCTGAGCTCAGCTAATTTTTTATTCCTTTCCCTGCTTGGGGGGGGGGGGGTCCCAGTGGTCTTAGTAATGAAGCAGACCGGCTTCCGTTGTTGTTGCCTGTCTCTTTCTCCATTAACTGCCCTTCCCATATACTATCTCTAGTGACTTTCCTGTAATTCACCTTTCCACTTAGTCCCTGGGCCTGACTCTGTTACAAGTCTAGATTCGTACTGTGCACTCATGCAAGGACCTGCTATCACACAGCCTTACAACTTACACCTCTGATTGCTGTGACAGGCTTTCAGTCTGAGTTCCTATTTTCAGTCTTTTAATACTGGAAAGTCGAGCTTATGAATTTGCTCATAATAAAAACACTAAATATTCTCATCTAATTTTTCTGACTGATGTTTGTAAATTTAGTGAGACCCACATCTATCTATTCTTTGGCTGTCTGTTATGCTTTTAGCACCTACAACCACGTGACGTGTCTACTGAGGGAGGACCGTGTGTGACAATACCCTTTCTCTACAGTTTCTACTCTCTGCATCCTCAGCTAATGGTCTTTCCATTTGCTGAGCAGGAGCCCGCCTTGGGGCAACAGTGAAGGTTAAAGTCCAACAATGCAAAAATCTGATATTACTCTCATACCATATTTTTTCTCTAGGACTGGACTTTGATCTGCCTTCCTCTTTAATTGCTAACTGTTGATTTTGCAATGATGCTTCATTGATAGAAAAGTAACAAAATATTGGCATTCTTATAGATCCTTTCTCTGTCATGCCTCAAGTTCCCTGTAGAAACTTCTCTGCAGAGTAGGTGTGTACACCCATCAATGCATTGACAGTGGATTCTGTTTCCAAGGAACAGACTATGAAAATGTAGATCAAAGTCGAACTTATAAACCTATGTGCAGAACCACAGGAGACAGAACTCAAAGCACAGTGTAACAACTGAAATGTAAGAGCATCATACAGTATCAGCACTGTCCTAGGTAGATGTACACTTCATTTATCCTCTAAATAAATCCTTTATAATAGCCATTGACTTTTATCTCCATTATACAAAGGAGGAAATTAAGTCAGGAAGAAGTTAAATCCCCTAAGATCATTACACTGATAAGACTCAAACCAGTTCAGACCGGCTTTGGATGCAGTGCAAGTTTCCAATATCCCCTTTTTTCCTTTCTTACTCATTTCTCCCTCCTTCCTCTTTTTCACAAAAGTTTTAAGACAAGGAGTTAGGAAAATCACACACAATACTCTGCCGTGGTTGCTATGAAGATGCAAGATTCTGTGTATAACAGAGGTGATGGATTTGTAACAGTTTGAACCTAATTTGAAACAATTAGTCTTAAATATAAACACTATTTTTTTTTTAGAGATGAGACCCCTTTAAGGAAGAAAACAATTACATTCATGTAATTATTTATCAATAAATGTTTATGCAAAAACATTAGGCTATCAGTAATTCTAGACAGAGTGGAGGAGGAGGCAGGGTAGAGGCAAAAGATCAGAGCTCACTGTTCACGCAGACCAGCGAGTAGGGAGTTCTAAGGTCAGTGAGAGACTGCCTCACAGGATAAGGTGAAAACTTACAGTAGAAGATAGCAGATGTTTAGCTTCTGCCTCCGTACACATATGACACATATATGCACACAAATGCACATATGCGTATGGTATGCACATGCACACACCAAGAAGATAGTATTTTAAAGTGTGCTTATGTGACTAAGGAAAGGTAGATCCTTAAGAGCTAGGCTTCAGGACAGACGGACAAAAGAGGAGTTAGTCAAGCTTGCATAATTACACTGCCGGTGGGGGATGCTATATTTGAGATGTCATGTTGAAAGTTTATCTCAAACAAAAACAAAAAACTTCCCAATGATTTTTCACTCATAATATGTTAAAGCCAACTAGAGCCCTCTACTGGAACAGAGTTCCTGGAGGGGCAGCATTTACATCTAAAGCTAAGAAATGGCAGGATACCTCATCCACATCCAGAGACAGACGGAGGTCCTCCTACTCCCCAGGCCACCACTCATTCACTAGCCCAACACTAATTTCTGCAATGCCATCCTATCAAAACAGAACTATTACTTCTCACCAACAGAAAGAACTGGGATGTGGGGAAGGGGCCTTAGAGGGCTCACAATTACAAGGAAGAACAACCAGCAGGTGCTTGCTTAGCCATCTTCGGAATTTTCCAAAGGTAACTGAGTGGTAATTGAGCGGACCAAACCTATAGGGAAACAAAGATTTTTGCTTCAAATGTAATGGAATATAGACTATGATCTTTGGATTTTAATAGGATTTTAAAAAGTCTCTCTCCCGTGTGTGTGTGTGTGTGTGTGTGTGTGTGTGTGTGTGTGTGCCTATGTGCTCACACAGATACTGAAGGAGGACAGACGAGGGTGTCAGGTCCTCTGGAGTTGCAGGTAGTTGTGGGTCATCTGACACGAGTGCTAGAAAGCAAACTTAGGTCCTCTGGAAGAGCAGGAAGTGCTCTTAACCACGGAGCCATCTCTCCAGCCCCATAATCTTTCATTTTTCATTAGCTGTCTGTTATGAGAGAGAGAGACGGGGGAGAGAGAGACACAGAGGGAGAGAGAGAGAGACAGAGAGACAGAGAGACAGAGAGACAGAGAGACAGAGAGACAGAGCGTGAGTGCACTAGAATGCCTCTCTGGCCTGGTCTGCCTGCCCTAGAACCAGAGGAGTTCTGTACTGTCCTGCTGCAGAGTGAAGAAGGCAGGTCCACAGAGGGGCTGTAGCGGAGGGGGAGATTGAGGTCAGTTTCCTTGAATGACACTCCAAGTGTTGACTGAATGGCAGGCAGGTCCTGCATGTGGTGTCGGGGAGAGGGCTTCACTGTCTTGGCTTGTGTTGTCCTGGGAGCTTTCATTTCCACGGTCAGGGCTGAGACACCAGATGCACTGTTCCACTCAGAGCATCTCACCTGCTTCTAATAAAGGAAGCAGCTAAACCAGCAGAAAGAAGAAAGAAAGAAGGGAAGGAAAGAAGGGAGGGAGGGAGGGAGGGAGGGGGTAGGAGAGAGGGAGAGAGAGAGAAAGAGAGAGAGAGAGAGAGAGAGAGAGAGAGAGAGAGAGAGAGAGAGAGAGAGAGAGAGAGAGGAGACATTCCAATGATTGTTGCCCTTTGAAAGTATTAAGAGCCAAATAAAATGTCTGCACTGTTTTATTGTTATCTTGGTCCTTTCATCATAAGGTTGGATTTTCCTGTGCTAACAGCTTTAACAGAGAAACCAACTTACAGATACGAGTGTTACCACAGTACCATGGGAACGTACTGTGGAGTTACCTGTCTGTGATGTCACGGAAGAGCCCTGACTCAGACTCATCATAAGCTAAAACTCCCCTCACCTTACTATGCACAATAAGAATATTCTCATCAGAGGTTTATTCTCTACTTTTCCTTATGAATTCAGAATGAATGCAGCACAAACATTTGATCAATTGAGATTGGAAGTCAAATGAATGGTAATATTTTTGAGGTATAAGGATGGGAGAAATGTCCAAGACTTTAGAAAGAGATTTTTGTAACAACAATAGCAATACTATGGAAACAACGGGCTTCTCCATGAAAGAAGAGGAAAATTAGAGTGTGCCAGGCTCCTCTGAAGCTAATAGGGTAACATCGAGAAGCTACACACCCTATCAGAAAACTACAGGATTTCAGAATAAATGAAATAAGAAATGTTCTTCTCTGCTAAAATGAAATTTCACCATAACCTGCATCAAAATCATAAGAGTTCCTACAGAGGCTTTGTTGTAAAGCAATATAACTATTTTTGTATATGCAAATTCCATCAAATAATACTCAAAATTATTATGACAGTGTGATAGTCACAAGCTCAGCACAAGGGACATATAAGAGGCAAATGAAATGCTTGCTGCTTTGTGACATGACTGTGACCGTGATTTAAATTTTATAAACTGATGGAGCTCTCGAGAGGTCCTATCACTTGCAATCTGATGAACATAAATAAGCTTTATGTGATGAAATGCATACAGCTCTCTTCCCAGAGGGGATGTTGGGTTGTTCTTATAAATTCCTCTAGTCACCCCCTCGATGATGCCAGCTGAAGCATCTAAGCAGAAATGGAAAAAGTAGGTGGGAAAACAAAAAGAGAGTTGGTATTATCAAACCCTTCTTTGAGATGGGCACAGTTCTCTATACTTTATCTAGTTTAGAACTCAGATCTATAAAACTCTGAAGTGTATAGTCTTTGCAATGCAGTGGTCCCCAGCCTTCTGTGTACATATACATCACTATTTATAGAGCCTGACACCTAGTGGGTATCCTGTTTGAGATAAGACCCAAGAATAATTCCCTCTTCTTCCTCCTACACCTCCTTCTCCTCTTTTCTGTTTTTATTGAGACAGTGTGGAGTGGGAGGGTCTGATGCTGCTTTGTATTCAAATGCTAAATTCCGTACACCAAGATCTGGTTTCTCCAAGGCAAGCAATCCTCAAGTATACCAGCTCCTGCTGTATAAACTTTTCCCTCCAAGTTACCTGCAATTGGTTACTAAAGATGCATACAACCTGTAGCTGGGCTGAAAGGAGATTGGTGGGGCTTTGGTTCTTGGTGGAAGCAGGAAGGGAGAAGAAAGGAGGAAGAACCCATCAAGTGGTAGGTGAATTGGGAGCCAATGGCCATGAGGGCAAGCCTGTTGGAGTAGGAGCAGCCCAGGAAGAACATAGCAAGTGATATCTTGGGGTGATATCTTATTGACAAGAAAGTAGACAAAATAGCATAGAGGGTTGATATTTGTCCAGCTCTAGTGCTTTTAAGGCTTATAATTATAAATACTTTGTGTCTTTTATTTTGGAACTAAGTAATCTATGGGGAGGGGGGATAGAAACCCCCAAATAATATTTACCATTACAACAGTGTCTCATTTTGTAGCCTCCTGTTTCATTGTCCCAAATAGTAGGATTCCAAACATGAACCACTACTCTTGGAAGTAATGGTCATTTTTTTTTAACAAACACTGTACACATGAGTGCCATATAACAATGTGTTAAGCAACTCCTGGCTTGGCTGTCATCACAACACTTAACTGACCGCCTATGGAGCCTCTTTAGGAGTAAGGACTCTTGTCTGTGTATTCCTAGGTGATGAACTACGACTTAAATGAAAATTTCATGTTTTAAATGTTTAACAACTGAGTGAATGGATGGTCACATGCTGAGTGTTGTAAGAACAAGAGTTATGAAAATATAACACACTTAGTGCTATTGGGAAGACATGCTAAGGATGGAATGTAACAAGAAAACCTAAGGCATATGAATTGTAAGACAGATAACAAGTCTCCAGTGGCAGGGAACCATTAAGATCCAATGGAACAGAACATTACTGAAAATCCCAGAGCTTCAAGGTTAAAGGTTTCTGTCAAATAGACAGAAGTCAACAGTCTGCTCTAGGCAAAGGCGGCAGTATAGGCCGGAACGTGTGTGTGTGTGTGTGTGTGTGTGTGTGTGTGTGTGTGTGTGTGAGATGCTGGAAAAGATCACAGAGTAACTTTCAACCATTGGGATTTAGCTTAAATTTCTTTCTTAACTATTAGAATTGAACAACTTGAAGGGTCAGGTGTGGTGGCACACACCTTTAATCCCAGCACATGACAATCAGTGGCAGGTGGATCTGTGTGAATTTGAGGTCACCCTGTCTACCTATTGAGTTCCAGGCCAGCCAAGGCTACATAGTGAGACTCTTGTCTCCAAAACCACAAAACTTGAAGGACTCCTTTCTCCACTGCAAATAACCTTGACATCCAAAGGGTGATAAAACATGAATAACACACACACACACACACACACACACACACACACACACACACTTATCCTTACTCAGTTTAAAATGTGAGCTCTAGAGTTAAGATTTCTTACTCGGTTTAGAAGATGACATACCTTGGCTACAAGCACAGACTTTGTAAAAATAGTAAGAGACTCTTTCTGTAGGAGCCAGTTAGAGGCCTGGGCCAATAACAGAAAGGGTTTTCACCTGGACGCTTCAAGGCAGTGACTAGAGAATTCATAAGAACTTGCTGTTCTCTTCGGGAAGAACCGCACATGCACTGTGTCATATAAAACCTATTTATGTGTGGCAGATTACAAATGATAGGACCTCATACACCTCCCTCGTGAGGGAGGGAAACAGATGAAGATCCTTAGCTTAAACGGGGAAGATTTTTAAATTTTAATCCAATCTGGATTTTTACCCTTTTACTACTCAAACTGTATAGAGCCTTTTCTGCACGGTGTCCTTTCCAAGGGTTTTAGGCTGGGGTTTTCCTCTTTGTTAGAACGTTTATTCCCAGTCTTTTATAAATGTAGTCAAATGTGTTTAGTCTAAACAACGTGGAAAGAGTTGGCAGACTTTTGTGGGATTTCCTAGTTAGGGACCTAGCAAGAGAAAATGGAGAAGTTTGGGACCCTTAGTCAGCTTCAAGGATAGATTCAGGGCTCTTAAGTAATTTAGATGCAGACATCAAAACATATAGGGCAATGTGTGCATTGTCCCACTAGTTATTCAGATATTTTATATTAGTATTTCCTTCAAATATTTATCTGTGTGTGTGTGCGTGCATGCACACGCACTCACAGAGAGACAGAATTCTGGATGTGACGGTGTTTGTCACAATGCCCACAGTGCCTGTTCAGGGTTATGGTGGTGCCACGCGTACCTCTGTAGTTCATAATCTGTCAGCATTTCCATTTTAAGCCCCTTCTGAATGAACTCCAAAAGCTACAGCATTTCCAGGGAGCTTGTTAATTTTCAAATGTACACATAAAGTTAAATTAAAACAGGTATGTTGGAGTTTCCCTTTGAAACCTTCAGGATTTCTCACTGGGTTCTCTCTTCCATTAAAGATTAACTGCTACAAACAACATGCTCCTGATAGCAGAGCCTGAAGCACTGAGGCAGACTCTAGAGAACTATGGTTTTTATGAACCCATTAGTGAGTTTCCACCTCAGTCCTTTATAGAAACATGATTATAGTTATTTTAGGTATTTCATGAGTTAAAGGAAAGTTTCCACACAGATTTACGTTTCCCCAAATCTCCTCTGGCAATTCTCTTATTTTTCACAGGACAAAATTCTAGTTCAAAACTTTGTGGAATAAAAGTTTAATGTTGCATTTTCTAGATAGAATACAATATCGTTGTAGATGTGCATAAACAAAAACATCTTTAAACAGAGATGCCCTAGCAGACAATGGGGCTCTTAGGATCATAGTAGTAGATTAGTTGTTCCTTTAACATTAAAAATTATCTATTCTATTAACTGGAAGATTATGTTGTGCATAGATTTAAAAGAAGAAGGGATGGAGGGATAGAGATAATAAGAATGCTTGCTGATATTGTTGCTCTTCCTATGGGGTTGCAATCCCCTTCAGCTCCTTCAGCCCTTCTCCTAGCTCTTCCACTGGGGTCCCCGGGCTCAGTCCAGTGGTTGGCTGTGAGTATCTGCATCTGTAACTGGACCATCCAGAGCTCCCAGAGACTAAACCACCAACCAAAGAGAACACATGGAGGGTCCATGGCTCCAGATACTTATGTAGTAGAGGATGGTGTTATCTGGAATGGGAGGGGAGGCCCTTGCTCCTGTGGAGGCTTGATGCCCTAGTGTAGGGGGATGCTAGAGCAGTGAGGTAGGAGTGGATGGGTGGGTGCAAGAGCACCCTCTAGAGACAAGGGGGAGGGGGATGGAATGGGAGGTTTGCGGGAAGGGGGATATCATTTGTAATGTAAATGAATAAAATGATTAATTAAAAGAGAAAAGAAAAAAGAATGCTTGCTGTTTTTCCAGAGAACTGAATTTGGTTCCAAGAACTCACATCAGGTTGCTCACAATTGCCTGTTATTCACGTCCAGGGAATCTGATGCTCGCTTTTAACCTCCACAGGTACGTAAGCCCAAGTCCACATACCCCCACTAAGACACGGTCATATACACATACATAAGAATAAAACAAATCTTTTAGAAACTAAAGAGTAATACTAAAATGAAGTTATTGGTAGTGCTTTTGAAGCCTCTATACCCTAATTCCTGCCACCAACCCTAACTTTAAGTCACAGCTTGGAAAGTTCAAGAAGAATTTTAAAACAAAATTTAGGATGACACTACCCTGTTTTCACATACAAAGTATTCATATTTACCTGAAGGCTCAGGGAAACACTGTAGTAGAGTTTTCTATGCTTTAAATCCACCGTCCTGTGCCCTGCATGTCTCTGGCTTCCACTCGGGCTTCCCTCTCTTAGCCTCTTGGAAAGAACACGTTGGCCTCTGATCTTGCAGGGCTAGCACCCTCTGTCTGTCTGTTACAGTTGTTTCTTGGGAGACTTGAAAAGACAGAGCATGGGATTCATAACAGGACTCTCACTGACCGTGGTTGCATCTTTCTGGGTTTCACCCTGATAGGGAAGAGGCGCCCAGATGATAATGATTGCCCATCTTGTGCTCAAAATTATGATTTCCAGTGCAGTCATATTTTTATTTGTTTAAAGACTTCAAAGGTTTCAGATCGACAGGAATTTGAAGATGAATTTTATAAATTCTCCCTTTGAATTGGTCCTCTTAATGTTATTTTTCCTGACATTCATGTCTTAAGACTTGAGACCACTCATTGTGAACCAAGACATTTCCACCCTCGTTACAGCAAAAACTAAAGCTTATACTCACAACAGGAACTCCTTGCTTAGAGGTCTCCATTCTTTTTGTTTATGATATGTTTGCACATGGATTGTTAAATCAAGAGTCTCTTCCTGTGAGCTGGGCCTGGTGTCTCATGCCTGAAATTCCATCACCCAAGAGGGATGAGGCAGTATGATTGCTCTGAGTTTGAGGTCAGTCTGGGATACTTAGCTAAAGCTCATGTCAGAAAGGGTAGAATTATTATTTTTCCCTGTGGACCTGTCTTAGTTCTATTGCTGTGAAGTGACACCATGACCAAGGCAACTTGCAGGAAAAAAGTGTCATTTAATTGTGGGCTTGGACTTGCTTAGAGTTTGAGACGGCCAGTCCATGAGCATCATGGTGAGAACATAGCACTAGGCAGGCGTGATGCTAAAAAAGTAGCTGGAAACTCACATCTGATCTGCAAGTTGCAGGTGAGGGAGAGACTGTGCCTGGCCTGGACTTTTAAAACCTCAAAATCTAGCCTTGGTGACACCTCCTCCAACAAAGCCATACCTCATAATCCTTCCCAAACAGTTCCTCTAACTGGGGACCAAACGTTCAAACACATGAGCCAATGTGGCCAATCTCATTCAAATTGCCACAGGACCATCTCCCCCCCCCCATTCTCTCTCTCTCTCTCTCTCTCTCTCTCTCTCTGTGCGTGTGTGTCCATATAATATACAGTTATACATGGCACAAGGAGTGTGTAGAGGTCAGAGAGCAACCTGTGGGAATCAGTTCTTTCCTTCCACCATGTGGGATTTGGTGAACAAACCCAGACCATCAAGTCTTGCTGGCAGCAGCTTTACCCACTGCGACATCTCAATGGCCCCTTCATACTGTAAGTAGAAGGAAGTTGGGAAATGGATTGGAAAATGTACAGATGACTTTTCTCAGAAACTGTAGTTATGTTTCAAGATTCTCTAACACTTTCTCCATTTAACGTGTGGAGTTAATTATTAATGGAACAATCTGTGCCAAAATTGACTCAACTGAGAAGAAATGCAAGAACACCTTGCTATTTAGATTGTCTCAAACTCTGGAACTTGGGGTGGCTAGCTGCTCACTGCAATTTTCGGTCATTTTTATGAGCGTACTTTGGTATTTTACATTTTTCTCACCCTCATAACTGCTATACAGTGGTCATGTTGTCACCTCCTAGCCTGAGACTATGACAATACATTATGGAACACATTTTGTGTGAAAGCCCTTAGAACTTCATCAGTCCCAGACCTAAAGTGTGGAACATTATTTTGCTTAAAGAAATACTAAGTGCAGACAGAAAATATTTAGGAAATACAAGAAATGGAAAAAATTAGAACATGCTTTCAAAAGTAACCAGAATAATTGTAGGACAGATGGATGTTCCTCTTAAAAATCTTTGGTTTAGACTTTGGTTTGAATAAAATACAAAAGAAACATTGCCGGACAACAGTAGCTCTGAAGAAAATTCCCCCCAATCAGCATTATAAAGAAGGCATGTGGAAGGAAGGGATTTGAGCTACAATTACATAAAGAATTGGAGGCAGCCCTTGAAAAATCACGAGTGAGGATCTGCTGCATGGTAAGGCTTCTTTCTAACGCGTTATGACATCAAGTACAGTTGTATAAATGATGGGAGATGGTTTTAATTATGTGCATATCATCTTTTCTATCCCACGCATTTAAAAGCTTCTATTACTCCCTCTTACTTTTGTTTTAAGAAAACATTAGGAAATCCACAGGAATGTGAAATTCCCCTGCCACGTGGATGAGAGAATCATTGACCCCTTAGGCATCTATATTTCTAGAGACAAACATATACTTTCCAGAAGAAGACACCACGTATACTTACTTTCATGTAAGGTAGTAGAGAAACGTCCCAGTATGGAATAAAATTCAGGCGTTGTCCATGCAACCTCAGGTGAATTCCTAACTCTCGTCTTCAGTTTCCCTGTGTGAGAGGTGAAGGGGATTCAGAGAGTGCCATGGAGACTAAATAGACATGGTAACACATGCCTAATAAATGCTGCCATCCCCCAACCATGCTTGGAGCTTGGCACTCTACGGATTGATCATTTTACAAATGGCAATACAGATTTGAAACTACAGCTCTAGGCTCAGGGCTAATACAGAGCAGAGTTTTTTACCCATAATATAATTCTTACAGATGGTGAAAACAGCAGTAGTAATGCTACACTTATTTTAACTGTTATTAAGAAATGATCTTCATGCTTGTTGGCTGGTGATGCTGCACCTTACAATTTAGCATTCTTCGGGAAGGTCATTATGATTAGGATAATGAATCTATTTATCCTCAAGTATACAAGTCCTTTCCCTTCCACTATGAGGAAGGAACCTGGAGCCTTATATGTGAGTTAGTTACCAGCTTTTCTTCCTTCTCTTGCACTTGCCACTTCTTCTTTGCAACTCTTATCAAGTTTATATTTAAGGCAGAGTACAAAAATGGTGCTTCTACTATCTCTCCATTAGCCAGCCCAACCCAACCCCAGGTGACCAGAAGCAGCCTTGTTTTCATTTGGAACCAAAACAAAACAAACTCAACAACTGCTTAAGCTATCAGCTGAAAAACAGATGCATCTGCTTGTGAACCTCCCCAAATGGCAATGATTACCGGATTGAATCTTGCTGACTTGCCACTAATCAAGACCTGTGTTTATATGCTCATAAAGAAATACGACTTCACACAGCTAGTAGACATGGAATTCAAGCATTTCTGGGAATCCTGGAGTGTGTGGCTATCTCAACCACCTCACTAGGTACCAGCCAAGCTCACAAGGCTCTACCTGGGCTCACAGAGGCTGTTTCAGTTATGTAGATTATATGGACAACTGAAAATGATATGGTCGATAAAAAGAAAATACTTCATTCTCTTTATTGACAGCAATTTCCTACATCTTTGGACAAGGCAGGAAACCTGTGAAAAATGAGATTTTTGAAGTAGCATTATAAGAGTTCTTTATATGTGTTCCTACCTGAAAGGATATGTGTATGGGATCCTGAGTGCCATCAAACAGATTAGGACAATCCTCTTTCAAGATGAAATCATGTATGCTGATGTTAAGAACGGAGTCAAAGAGGTTTGTATGGTAAGCGTTCATGGTAGAGATGTTAAGTATAAGAATTAGAAGAGGAGAGTCCAGAGGCAGGGAGACTTTGTCCAAACTGCCTGATCTTTTACAGTTGTCAATCAAGAAACAGTAAGAGCCCCTTGCAGTGATGTTAAAGAGAATGAGGTCTGCGTGGGATTTTGAAAAGGGATGTATTAAAAGCACTGGTTGATTCATGGAAAAAGTCCAGGACATCTTCCTCATATTCAGCTTGGGCAGAAATTGGTCAAGTGGTTATATCATTTGCTTGATTTAGGACTCTAAATCTAGGAGCCAGATAATTTGTATACGAGGTGTCTATGGTGGTGATACTAATAAGATACAGATACTTAGCTGGTGTTTGATTTATATTGACCTGAAACTCTCAAGGTTGGGTTTAAGATAAACTCTTCACAGGCAATGGTTACCTTGAAATTGTCATTGTCCTTCATTGACACAGTGTATGAAATTAGAAAAGTATATTGACTTTTGAGGACTAGTGATGTTTTTTACTCTGGAAAAGGAAGATAGGATCACAAAATAACAGAAAGAAGTATTACTGCAGTTATCTCTGTAGGACTATAACTCCAGCTCAATATAGATGGAGGGAAAGTCCTAGAAGGGAGAGAGGAGGGGAAGGGAAAAAAGTGGGGCAGGGGAGGGCATGGGAATAGACAGGAGAGAAGTACAGAGGGTCAAGAAATTGAATAGAAATATGTAGCAGTGGGGTATGGGGAACTGGGGATAGCCACTAGAAAGTCCCAGATTCCAGGGGAGAGAGAGGCTTCCAGGACCCAACAGGGATGACTTTAGCCTAAATACTCAACAAAAGGGAAATAGAACCTATAAAGACCACCTCCAGTAGGTAGGCACAGCCCCCAGTGGAGGGATGGTGCCACCCACCCATCTCAAGATTTTTAACCTAAAAATGTCCCTGTCCAAATGAAACAAAGGGACAAAAAGTAGAGCAGAGACTGAAGGAAAAGCCATCCAGAGACCTGGGGATCCATCCCATTTGCAGACACCAAACCCAGACACTATTGCTGATGCCAAGAAGTGCTTGATGACAGGAGCCTGGTATAGTTGTCCCCTGAGAGGTTCTTCCAGAGAATAAATACAGATGCGGATGCTCACAGCCAACCATCAGACTAAGCCCAGGGACCACAATGGAAGAGCTATGACTGAAGGAGCTGAAGGGGATTGAACCCCATAGGAAGAACAATGCCAAGTAACCAGACCACTCAGAGATGCTAGGGACTAAACCACCAACCAAAAAGTATACAGGGAGGGATCCATGGCTCCAGCTACATATGTAGCAGAGGATGGGTTTTTCTATCATCAGTGGGAGGGGAGGTTCTTGGTTCTGTGGAGGCTTGATGCCCCAGCATAGGAGGATGAGGGAGTGATGAGGGAGGAGTGGGTAAGATGGTGGAGGAGCACCCTTCTAGAGGCAAAAGGGGATGGGGGATGGGATGGAGGGTTGTGAAGGTGAAACTGGGAAGGGGGGGATATCATTTGAAATGTAAACAAATAAAATGATTAATAAAAAATGTTAGATATGCTCAGAAATGCTCATTCCCAGGTCCTAGAGATGATGTTGGGTGTGGAACTTCTCTGGTCCCAGGACCCATCCGTTCACTGGGACAATCTGCTCTCAAGCTAACTATCCTTTTTAATGACTAGGGGGAAAAGTAATGTCTCATTTGAAAACAAGATGAATTACCCAGAGCATGAGAGTTCTTTAGCTGTTTGGTACTTGAGGTTTGTAAAGCTAGTTGACTTCATTAAAGAGAAATACGTGGAGCTTCAGGGCTTTTTCAAGTCAAGGGTTAGGCATATCCCAGTCAAAATTTGCTGCAAATAGTTTTTGGAATAAAAGCCAATGACTATGATTTTCTTATAATTAATGCATGTTGAAAGACTCAGACTTAATGACCAAAACATCCTGGTCCTGGTAAGACGAGAGAGAGAACTTACCAGCATTAGTAAGACAGTTGGAAGACAATTTTCCCTGTGTGTGAGGAAGTGTCTGTGCATTCCAGTTTTATTTTTAATGACTTAATGTGAATACATGGATAATAAATTAAGGAAAATGAATTAGGATAGAAACCAGAATTATTCTTGTCTTCTGTACACGAGATTTACTGAATTCTAGGGAAGGGGAAAGTGTCTGAGATAAACTCTTTCTGAAGAATGAGCTGACAACTATCTCCTGACTGGAAGGAGATACCACGCCACACCCCCCTTGGCCTCTGTTGTTATTCTGTAACTCATCAAGAAGCCCACCTGCCTCACCATGCTGACAGCACAGCTGCTTTCCCTCATACAGGGCTAGCACCCAAGGCCCACCAGACCTGGATGAAGTTCAGATCAACAGCTAATGTAACAACACTGCTGGTCTCCAAGGAATGGTAATTGACTTTCTCAGCAAATGTGAATAGTCTGGAAACTAGTCTACACATAGGCAAGACTATTTGGCCTTAAGTCCTTATTATCTTAATGGCTGAATTATTCATTTCTTACACCATTATGTGACTCATGTTGGGGCTAAGAAAATAAATGTGTATAAAAACTGTTATGATTCTTTCAGGATCAAATGATAAGGATTGAGTCCTGCTTCACTGTTGGTTTACTGGCTTGGATATCTTAGCTTTGGTCTCCTTTGCTGTGAAGACTAAATAAGTTTATGTCCATGATTAAAATAGTACGGACACAGTGCTCAGCAAGTGTATGCAGGTAATGCAGGGATTCTGGCTACATATGTTTGCAGAAATCCCTCAGAAACCACTATCTTCCCTGAGCAGGCCGTGGAGCAAGATCAAGGATGCTTAGCAACCAACACATGAACAGATCACTCAACTCTTCAAACTGTTGGTGCCTTTGCCTGTCTACTCCACCCTGTAGGGCCCAAGATCTCCAGTGTTTTATGATGTGATTCTTATTATAATATAAAGCCATCTCTAAAATATTCTGATCAGGGAGATCCTTAAATTCCAAGTAGAGAGAATTTAGGGGAGAAAGCCACCTAACTGATGGGCACTGGTGTAAAGTTACTAACTCACATAATCAGCCGCTTTCAGGGTCTAATGATGAGGACTGAGTCCTGCCTTGCTATTTGTTAATGAGTAAGCACAGATACCTTGGCTCTGTCCTTAGCAAATCACAGAATTTCAGGGCTGAAGGCCATCTTTCATCATTACCTCACCTAGTGCTTCCTGTTTATATAGATGAGGAAGCTGAAACTCAAGAACTTGTCCAATATTCCTGAACAATACTGAATTAGTGAATGCAAATTTTAGAGGGCTAAAATTTACCCATTCTGGCCTTGTTCTCATATTTAAACTTTGATCCAACAAATATTTCTTAGACTTTCAGGATGCACTTTTAGAAATGCAAATTAAGAAATGGATAAAAAAATTCTCAAGATTATATTTAATGTACTTTTTGTTGCTGTGGCAAGATGCATGAGATAACTCAAAGGAAAGAACATTAAACTTTGATCACAGTTTTGGAGGCATCGTCCCATGGTTGCTACTGGGCCTCTTGCTAGGCAACAAGTCATGGTGGGAAACACAAGGTGGGGCAGAATATGTTCTGTACATTGGGGTCATGAAGGGGATGGTGTGAGTAAGTGAGACAGACAGATACACACACACACACACACACACATACATACACACACGTGTGCACATGTGCACACACACAGGCATATGCACGTGCACACACACACAGGCATATACACATGCACAAACACACACCCAGAGATATAAAAATCCCACTGCTCCCCTCCATGAGTTTGTTCCCAGTCATCTAATTTCCTTCCTTCCATGAGGCTCCACCTTCTAAAGATGCCAGCCCTTCTTCAATACTGCCTTAGGCTGCTGACTACGCCTTCAGCATATTTAAGTCCAGGGCAATACACAGCCCTAAAAATTCTTGGACTTAATAGGGAAATCTACCACATAAACTTATTGGTGCTATGAAGTTGAGTGGAAGGTTGTTGGAGGAGCAGCCACATCCTACTGATACCTCTCCTCCTCTTCTTTGTTGAAGACAGTGTTCGTGCCTCCCCAGTCCTGGACTGTAGAGAAGCAAACATAGGATGGTATGGCTCGGTCCTCCAGCGGACTGGAGTCCATCACACATCTGACCAAGCACCCCCCACCACGGTACAGGAGTGCTGCCTATAGATCAGTACATAGGAGTTTAGGACACACACACTGTACAGGAGTGGTGCCTATAGATCAGTACATAGGAGTTTAGAACACACACACACAGTACAGGAGTGGTGCCTATAGATCAGCACAGAGGTGTTTAAAACACATACAATGTAGGAGACAAAAATGGCCCTGGCCTGAGAAGGAAACAACCAGAGTATTTTGCGTTTAGAACTAATTTCATGAAAGCAGAAAGGGGATTCTTCACATCTCTTCCAAATCTGACTGCTTCCTTCAATCTAATGTCTGTCTGTTCCTGTGAAATTTTGCAAAGTTCCGAGGAAAAATGAAATGTGTGAGCTTTTAAGTATTTTCTGGGAAATGCTTTCTTTTCATTGCACTTCTGGCTCACTCCTCAGAAATTCCTTTTTTTCTTAAATTGATTTTGGAGATGAATAGTCACCTGTTCTCTTCTTAGCATCCTATTCTGGTTGCCTACCCCCAACAAGTACTTATCTGAATCTCTTGTGAAATATTTAAAAATGCATTTTATTTTCCTAAAATATAACTTAGTATGTAAGGTAAAGTTAAACAAGTTTCCAAGTTAGAATATTGTTACAATAGATAATTACATGAATATTTTACAATCACATATATGTGTTACATACATGTGTGTACATGAGTGTTGCATGTCTGTATGTGTGTGATATGTGTGTATGATGTGTGTGCATATGTGAAGTATGCATGTTTGTTTGCACATGTGATGCATGTGTGTTACATGTCTGTATGTGTGTGTCTATGTGTGTGCAGTCATATAATGTGTATGTGTGTGATGTGTGTACATGTGTGAAGTGTGTATGGGTGTGTGCACATGTGATGTCTGTGTGTGTGCATGTGGTACATGTCTGTCTGTGTGTGTCTATGCATGTGCATGTGTATATCATGTATATGTGTAATGTGTACACATGTGTGAAGTGTGCATATTTGTGTGCACATGTGATGTGTGTGCATGTGTGAGTGTGTACAATGTATGTGTGTATGTTTGTATGTATAATGTGTGTGAATACATTCATATGTATTTTAAAAATAAACATCAATGTCTACCAAGTAAAAGAATTATGAGAAAATACATTAATGCTTGATTCCCAGACATTATTATCTATATTTGGGTGAACTGGGTTATTTTCCTTCCAAATCAAATATGAAATATTTAGCTCAAAATGATTAGGAGAAAATGATGTAATACAATGTTTATGAATTTCCTAGGAATCACTAGTGTTTACTTAAGAATGGCCAAATCATTGGAAATAGTGATTATAAAACACTAAGACTAATGCGTTGAAATGATCTTATCATATTCTTAACTAATCATAAACTTCTCCATTCTCTACTTCATTTAGATAAAAGTTGTCCTGGGGGCAAGGACCTTGGTTCTCACAACCTCTCCAAGGATTTCTCTTGCTAGGCAGTAACCAGAGGATCCCAACACATGAATGTTACTTGGGAGAAAAGTGCAGGGTAGCTTTATTAACTAATATTTGTCCCCAGAAATTTACTTCTTAATGAACTAGGATAATCAATGACTGCTAAAATACAAAATTCTAAAAAATTTTGTCAACAACAACAACAAAGCAAATGGCTGTGTGCTATCAGAATGGCATTCTAGAGGTTGGACAGGATTAATGGCTTGGCAAGAAGAGAAGGCAGTCTATAGACACATCTGCAAAATGTTCCACCTTAAGAGTTATATGTAATTATTCTGATGAATGAATATGCCTGTGAATCCATCATCCTATGCAAAGCTTGGAACACTCCTAGCCACTTGGAAGGTCACGCCTGTATGCGGTCATGCCAGACTCCTCATAGACACATTCTGTCACTGCACAGGAAGTTGCTGCTCTATCTCTCGCTCTGTATACGAAGTTCTATCTTTTGGGAATTTCCTGCTAATGGAACTGTTAAACATTGTTTGTCCGTCTGGGTTCTTCTCAGTCACTTGGTGTTTTAGAAATGTCTATTGTATAAACACACCACGGTTCATTTACTCATTCACCTGATGATGGCCACGGGCTGTTTGTAGATTGAAAATATTCCTAGTGTTAGAATTGTTTTCACTATCCTGGTTTCTGTTGTTGTTGTTGTTGTTGTTATTGTTGTTATTCCATATGAAGTTGAGAATTGCTCTTTCTATCTCTGTGAAGAATTGAGTAGGAATTTTGATGGGGAATGCATTGAATCTGTAGACTGCTTTTGGTAAGATGGCCATTTTCACTATGTTAATTCTACCGATCCATGAACATGGGAGATCTTTCGATCTTCTGAGGTCTTTGATTTCTTTCTTCAGGTACTTGAAGTTCTTGTCATACAGATCTTTCATTTGCTTGGTTAGAGTTACACCAAGATATTTTATATTATTTGTGACTATTGAAAAGGGTGTTGTTTCCCTAATTTCTTCCTTAGCCCATTTATCCTTTGTATAAATGAAGACTACTAATTTGTTTGAGTTAGTTTTATATCCAGCCACTTTGCTGAAGTTGTTTATCAGCTGTAGGAGATCTCTGGTAGAATTATCGGAGTCACTTATGTATAGTATGGTATCATCAGCAAATAGTAATACCTTGACTTCTTCCTTTCTAATTTGTATCCCTTTGACCTTTTGTTTTCTAATTTCTCTAGCTAGAACTTTGAGTACTATATTGAATAGGTAGGGAGAGAGTGGGCAGCCTTGACTAGTCCCCGATTTTAGTGAAATTGCTAAATGCAGCAGCTGTTATGGCTGATCTATCATTCTGCTATTTGTCTGCTAAAACTACTTAGATTTCTGTGTCCTTTCCTGTCCTTACTTGAATTAATAAAATGTGTTATAACATTGCTCTTATATCCTTTATGAAGTGCTTTATTTTACATTTTTTTTTACTTTTGTAGTACTGGTTATGAAATCAAGGACAAGTAGTCTACCACTAATTTGTATTTATCCTATATTCATTTATTTGTTCATTTCTAAGACAAGACCTTCCTATGTTGCTCAGACTGGACTTCAACTCATGACCTTACTACCTCTGCCTCCCAAACCACTGGGATTACAGAAATAGGGATGTATCCCCACACTCAGCTGGTTCCATGTTCTGAGTACCTAAACTGGCCTCAGACTCATGGCAATTCTCCGGTTTCAGCTTCTCACATGCTCACATCTTACAGATGTGAACAACTACCTCTGGCTTCTGAGTTCTTACTTATGGTTTATTACATTTTATTGTGGGGCTGCAGCATCAGCAACATGCATAGTTATGAAGCACCAAACTCCAGTGTTGCCCCTTCACTCCTTATATGTACCCTGTGGCAGTATCTCATGTCACATACGCAGTAAGGACAAGAGCAGAGCCCCACCATTTGTCTTCCCTGCCTTTTACTTTGATGGAGCTATCATGTTCAATTGATAGTGCTGTTTATTTTATTTCTCTCTGTTTAAATATTTTAGGTATTATTTATTTTATGTGTGTGAGTGTCTTGCCTGAATGGATGTATGTGTGATATGTGTTCCTGGCACCTGTGGAGGTCAGAAGAAGGCATTAGATTTCTTGAAACAGGAGTTAAAGGGGGTTTCAAACTGCTATGTGGGTGCCAAGAACTGAACCTGCGTCTTCTGCAAGAGCAATACATGTACTTAAACTACCTCTTCAGCCCTGTAACTTTTCTATTAAATATGAGTTTTATAGCTATTCCTACTATGGATTTAAATTCCATATATCATTTCCTATTAGCCTAAAGAATATCCTTAAATATTTCTTATTATATGTCTTCACTGTAAGAATTTGTAAAAGCTATTTCCAGAAGCTATCCCTACCCCCACACTTTTTTTAAGACTTCAAAGATATTTCCATTGTCTTCTGACCTCAACTGATTCTGAGGAAAACTGGTGTCAGTACTCTTCTGCACTTAGTGTGCCTTAGTACTGTTCTGCACTTAGTGTGTCTTTCCCCTCTACGTTCAGCTGTCTTCTTAGATGGTCTCTACATTATAATGGCCTTTTACCAGTGTTGTCCCTTTAAATTAACTCTTTTGATATTTTGAATATCAGTCAGTGTTTTTAGACAGATTCAGGGAACATCTCTTCATCATATCTTCAGATTTTTATGTAAGCAAATACATGCATATTATACATTTAATATTTTAACTTTATTACTTTTGTCTTTTTCCATTTTCTCATGAGAGAGAGAGGGAGGGAGGGAGAGGGAGAGAGAGAGAAAGAGAGATGTATGTGTGTGTGTATGTTTTAATTCATGTGTGCATGTTTGCATGTGTGTGGGTGCATGTGCACCTGTGTGTAAATGCATGTATAATCATTCTTGACTACTCTGCCACCTTATTCATTGAGACAGGGTCTCTCAATCAAACCCCAAGCTCACTGATATTGTGTATCTTGCTATTCAGCTTGCTCTGGTGATCCTGGCTCTACCTTGCCTGGCTGGCATACAGGCAGGGCACTATACCTACAGGGTATTACGAAGGTCCTGGGAATTCAAATGCTGTCATCACATTTGGGTGCAAGTGCCGTAGAAACCGAGTCACATCCCCAGAGCCTTTCTTTAGCTTTAAAAACTGATACTTGTTTATTAGACTATTAGATGTCCCTCCGGACCTAAGGCCCTCTTCCTCTTTCTAAAAAATGTAGTTTTTAGACTGGAACTTTTCCTTTTTTCTATTCTTCAGATTAGAAAGCGTCTCTTTGATGCTTTCCATCTGTTCTTCAGTCTAGATCATGATGTTTTTTCTTTAAGATAATCAATTCTTTGTAACCTACAGTTTTATGTTAAACACAAATTCAATTTGAATTTTTAGTTATAAATATTTTTGGTTCTAAAATTTCCATCTGCCTTCTTGTCACAACTGATTCCATACTCAGATGTCACATCTCTTGGTTCAGTGAGATTTTATTGTCCTTTAATTACCTGAATTCATTTCCTTAATTTATTCAATAGATTATAATTTCTATTCTCTTTTAGCATATAGTTTTTGTTAAAAGTATCATGAGAAATCAGGGTTGGTGCATATTAACATTGGTGTCCAATATTCAGTTTCTTTGCAGGACTATTACTACTATTTATATGCAAAGCCTTGTGAAGACACAAGATTCTGGGATCTTTCTTTGAAAAGTATTGATTTTTTTTGTTGTTGTTGTTCAGATTAGTCCAACAACCACTTTCTCAGTTTGTTTAGTGTACAGCCTGGATCTGTGAGTAGACCAGGATGCTTTCCAAATGTGTCTGTTGATTAGATTTATCCCAAGGGCAGAAAGATCCTCTTACCTTAAACTTTTGAGTGCTGACATATCAGGTTCCAGATCCCCTTTGTAATGAGGAGCTAAACAACAGATTCTCAGTCACACTGTGAAACTATTTCATGATTTACTATATCCTCACTACAGAAGATCGGATCTAGTTCTGTACCACACAGTGTTCTGAGTGAAATACTACTCCAAATTCCAGCCACCAATAGGACAGAGCTGGGAGAACATGAGCAATAATGATGGATGGATTTGGGTGTTCCCACGGGCTAAGGAATTAAAACAAAAATCTGCCAATGTACAAATCTGCAATATGATTCAATTATAAAATTCAGTTTTATCAGTCATAGAATAAAAGACGACTGACAAATAGATTTTTCACACTGTTTGGGCAGTCGTTCAGGAGTAATCCCTGGCAGATAGAAATCATATCGTGGGAATCTCTATAGACATGAAGAGCAGCTTCTTGCTTGCATTCAGCTTACAGAATTCCCACTAGGCAGCTGGCAGCGAAGGGCACTTGAGCCCGCAATCCACAATGATTCACACTGTCTGGGATTCCTGCTATAGAAGAAAATAGATGCCTAGTAACTCGTATTAATCTGGACTAATCAAGGTTACATGAGGACAAACAGAGACGTCCTGTGTCTTGGCTTTAGGGTTAGAGGAAAGTGAGATAATTCATGACACTGTTACCTGCACATGCGACCTTATCTGGGAAGAAAGCCTTTGCAGGTGTAATCAGGCTGGGGTGAAATGATACAAGAGGGGATAGGGCACCAGAGGCGGGGTGAGTCAGATTCAGAGATACAAGAAAAGATCGTCATGAAGATGGAGGCAGAGCTTAGAGAAGGGAATCTGTGAGGGACAAGGAACACTGAAAACCACCAGAATCGAGGATAAGACAAGGAGGGATTTTTCCCATGGCTGGCACAGAGAATATGGCCCTGCCAGAAACGTGCTTTCAGATGTTTCCTCGCCAGAATTACACGGGAATGTTCTTCTGCTGTTTCAAGTGACAGAGTTTAAGCATTCCGTTAAGGCATTGCTAGGACACTAACAAAACTTATGAAGAAGGGGGCTATTTTTTTCATCTTTTTTTTTTTTTTTGAGTTCATTGCAAAAGAAGCCTTTACAAATAACCTTAGTTGGATTTGTAGCATGGTTTTAAGCAGGATTGTGACACTTCAGTTCCCACTGAAGCTTTGTTGGAGGAGGGCAATGTTTCTAAAACGTGGAAGAATGAGAGGCGTTTCTCGAGTGGGGCTCTGTCTCAGCGACATGATGATGGGGAGGGGCATGAGTTACATTTGAACACAGTGGAACTTCTGGATAATCCTCTCCAGGAGACTACGTTTTTTGAACATTGTGCATGAAACTATTGCATGGAAGAGAATAATGCTTTTATGGGTCTCTGGGTGGGACTTAGAAGTGGGAAAACACCGGAAGTAAGGGATGAAGAGGCAGCCTAGTGGAATTGACCTTGCATTGTGCTTCCAAATGTCAAATTATGAAGTGTTAAATCCACTCTTATTTCATTGTTTTTGTTCACATTTCTGGAGTTAATTTTACTTGCATTTTACAGAAACACATCTCATTTGGAAGTAAAATCGAAATATAAACACAAGCTTTTACAACAGAAAGCACACAGTGTTCTTGGGGGATTCTATTTCTACTTAGGAGGGAAAGGCACAGGAGGTGTGCCTCAAAATTATGAACACACATTAAACCTATCAAGTAGCAGGGCATCTAGGATTGGGGCACTTAGAACAGGGGAGAAGAGAGAGCTTGTAAGTTATAGAGCTCAGATAATTGTATAGTACTTTTACAAATTCAGTTACAATAATTTTACCTTTTATTTCTCTCCCTTGGATAATAGGATAGGTCTAACCTGGCTTGTTTTTAAAAACATTTTGGAAGCTAATATATACAAAGTAGACAGTAATTGTATTAATAGAAGTTCAGCAAATGTCTTTTGGCACTCCAGGTTGAATTGTTAAAACACACTTAAGATCACCTGACTGCCTTTGTTTCCTGGAACTGGGGAAGGCTGGGTGAAGTGACTGCGGTGTGCTCAGATGTGAGCTCTGGTTCAGTAACGGGGACAATCCAGGACCTGCCTCAACCGTTGTGGAATTAGTTTATTTCTTGATGGGGAGATGTCCAATGGGCCAGACAGTGCTGTGAAGGGCCTATTTGGCTAGGATCATTTTCTGCCCCAACCCTGGAAAGTTTCTGTTGACTTTGCAGTTCTGCTGTGGTGCATAGGGGAAATCACTGCATTAAGAGAAAGAATTAGGGGTCTGAAGCAAATCTGTCCAATCTACCCAGTCCTTAATTCCTCCCACTGAAAAGCCAGCAGCTGGGGAGGAAGATAAATGGACATCCAAGACTCTTTGTGGCATACTTTAGCTGATGTATGTTCTAGAGTCAGGCAGCCAAGGTTTAAAACACATCTCCATGGCCTACAGGAGTTTTGTCCTTGACAGGTCATTTAACCCCTCTGAGATTTAGTGGCCCCAGTTGTGAAACAAGGAAAACATCAAGTTGAAAGAGTTTTAATAATTCGATGAGAAAAGGTACTAGACGCAGCTGATTCAGAGCAGATACTCAGTGAACTTCGGTTCTGTCTTATTAGATCAACAGTTCCCAGGCGTGAGTCAGACATCATCTACAGGCCTTGTTTAAACAGAAACAGAGGATGCCATACCAACTGTTACGCAATACCAAATGCTCAGCGCTGAGAGCACACGTATAAGCAACATTATGAAATGAGCAGTATTTCTGTATTTAGAAACACATGCACAAGGACAGGGTATACTAAAGAGTTTGGAGAGGGGGGAAAGGAAGGGGGAAATGACAGAATTGTATTATAATCTCAAAAAAAAATGACTAAAAATGAAAACAGAAACAAGGCCAGCAGGATGATGGCTCAGAAAGTAAAGGCACTTGCTGTTGATCCAGACAACCTGAATGGACTCCTGAGATCCATATGGTGCAAAGAGAAAGGAGAGCTCCTGCAAGCTGTTCTTGGATTGCACTGTCCATGTCTGTGGTGTAGGCTCTCACATAACAAAATATTAAAACACATATGCACACACACACACATACACACCAGAAACAGCGCCCTTGTATGTGGATTCTGTTGTGGGGTGGGAATGCCAGATAAGCATTGGTAGTAAGGTCCCTAGTGAGGCTACTAGTCTATCTAGGGGTCACACTTATTAAACTTCTGCTCTAGACCAGGATTTGGCAAAGCGCTTTGTTTGAGCCAAATGCAACCCACGCACATTTTAATAAAAAGCTTTATTGGAATACAATGTCTACAAAGATTTTTGCATGATAACCACATAGCCAAGTAGTTGTGGTGGATGCTACAGAGAAGGCTGGAATATTTAGTCTGTTTCTTCACAGGAAGTGAGCCTTGCTTCCCTGAGCTACCAGCTGGAACATCTCCCAAGAACTTTTGAGGACCTGAAAATTCATGTAAAATTTTTTTCCACCAAGAAGACTAAAGGCCTTCCATATCTGTTAGCAACTGCCATTATTATGGCCTAGAAAATACACTAAAGGTGCTCTGGTTTCAGAAAAAAAAAAGTTGTTTTTTTTTCCCTTTTCTGGCATGTGGAAACTTCTTCATTATTACCTGAGGTCACTATATGTATTCATTGCGTGTGATACCAAGGCAACCAAATACTCTGGTGTAAAAAATACCAGCCACAAATCCTGCTTTATCTTTGACGACTATTAAAAACAAGAAGAGTAAGAATAGCACTTTGATGAGTGTGACTCATTAGAACTAATGACAAAACGAATAGGACCTTCCTCATACCATACAGGCGCTTCTAAAGCAGGGGGCAGACCAAAGGTTCTTGAAACCAAAACCCAGCATATCTACTTGTTTGTTGTTTGTTCTGAGTTGGGGATCTCTAGAAAAGTCCCTGGATATAGGATCCTTTTTGTTTCCATGACATTCCAGCATGTTCCTGGGAGAATTTTGCCTTATTACATCTCTTGTTCTCAGATACCAAGTATGAAAAGATAAAAGGTCCCACCATGACATGCAGAACACACAGCTGCACGCTTTCCTGAGGAATCCACACACAGGGCTACTCTACTCTCAGTCACCATTCTCTCTGTGTGTTTGTGTTTGTTTCTGTGTTTGTTTTTGCTTCTGTATGTAATGGTGATCTAGATTCTGGTCTTAGTTTTCCTCTCTAGACAGGGAAATACCTGGCCCTCCCTTTCCTTCTCTGAAGTGGAGTGAAATAATAACATAGGTATATATGATAATACCTATAACAACATAGGCATAGCAAACATCAAGCAAGCCTACGTGTGAAAAGGCAGTGAAGTCTCCACAAACATTAGAACTTTGTTCTGCACTCACCACACTCAATATTCTTTGTGCTGTGAGACTCGGTGCCAAAATACAGTTCTCATCTCAAAGGAAAGAAGAGACAGCTTACTCTGGAGCCAAAGATGAGTGACCAGAGCTGGGGACACAGGATTGGGTCACCCTAAATTTCATGTTCCAACAGTGGTGCAAGTTTCAGGAGGCTTTCATGACAACACAATGAACATTTTTTCAGGTGCTTCTCAGCCATTCAGTATTCCTCAGGTGAGAATTCTTTGTTTAGCTCTGAGCCCTATTTTTAATGGGGTTATTTGATTTTCTAGAGTCTACCTTCTTGAGTTCTTTATATATATTGGATATTAGTTCCCTATCTGATTTAGGATAGGTAAAGATCCTTTCCCAATCTGTTGGTGGCCTTTTTGTCTTATTGACAGTGTCTTTTGCCTTACAGAAGCTTTGCAATTTTATGAGGTCCCATTTGTCTATTCTCGATCTTACAGCACAAGTCATTGCTGTTCTATTCAGGAATTTTCCCCTGTGCCTATATCTTCAAGGCTTTTTCCCACTTTTTCTTATATAAGTTTCATTGTCTCTGGTTTTATGTGGAGTTCCTTGATCCACTTAGATTTGACCTTAGTACAAGGAGATAAGGATGGATCAATTCGAATTCTTCTACATGATAACCGCCAGTTGTGCCAGCACCATTTGTTGAAAATGGTGTCTTTTTTCCACTGGATGATTTTAGCTCCCTTGTCAAAGATCAAGTGACCATAGGTGTGTGGTTTCATTTTGGGGTCTTCAATTCTATTCCATTGGTCTACTTGTCTGTTGCTATACCAGTACCATGCAGTTTTTATCACAATTTCTCTGTAGTACAGCTTTAGGTCGGGCATGGTGATTCCCCCAGAGGTTCTTTTATCCTTGAGAAGAGTTTTTGCTATCCTAGGTTTTTTGTTATTCCAGATGAATTTGCAGATTTCCCTTTCTAATTCGTTGAAGAATTGAGTTGGAATTTTGATGGGGATTGCATTGAATCTGTAGATTGCTTTTGGCAAGATAGCCATTTTTACGAAGAGCATCCTAAATCAAGGAAATTTTCAAATACTTGGGTAGAAACATCAGGTAGTTGGATGTTAACCAAGTAGCCAAATCTCCACCATGGGCCTCAGTCAGTTAAGTCAATACATTCCCAAAGATCTCAGCTGTTAGTCAGAGTGTGTTAGGTCAGACACAGAGGCGAACAAGACATGGCTATCAAGGAGGTTAAAGACAGCACTAGACAGATTGGAATCAGGGCCCAGACTTCAAACTCCCCACAATTACTGATGTTCTAACCAGTCTGTCAGCTTTGCAGATGGATAAGCACAAGGTGTGGTTCTTATCAAGGGCTTCCTTCAGTCACAGACTTCATTAGTGATTTGTCCTTAGCCCTTTCAAATAAAAAACAGAACAAAACAACAATAACAACAACAACAAAATCTCTGGGTTCTTGAAGCCAACAGTAGCGCTCGCTTAGTGGGAACAAATACCCTGGTAAGAGTTAAAAACAGCCTGGGCTAGGTTTAGGGAGAACTGAAGAAGCAGCCTGCCAGAGGTCTCGCTTAGGCAGGATCAATTCACTATTGCTCAGGAAAAGCCTGTGGTATTAATGAGGGAATCACACACTTGGGGTAAAATAATTACGGAATACTGGTTGAAGCAACGAAAATGACCTGGAGTAGTTACAGGTGAACGTGAGGTGAAGATGGAGGGGTAGTGAGGCTAAATTTGTGAATCTTCATCCCTGATTGTAAAAGGCAGATTCACATCCCTGATTGTAAAAGGCAGTACAGAATGGCATGGTTAAGAGGATCTAGGTGGGCAGTAGGAAGGAACTCATTTTGAGTCTACAGTATGACACTCTGGGCAGTGTGGTTTATTCCTGTAATCCCAGCATGTGGATAACAGAGGCTGCAGATGACAAGCTTGAGGCCAGGCCATGACATTGGCAAGACTCTGTCTTCTTTTACTGACTCGGTCATGGTAAGGCTTCAATAATGTCTGCAAGAAGCTTTGTAAAACTTATCGATTTAAAAATTAAAGATATGATTAAAACATGAAATTACTTGATTTTCTCGTAAATGGATATTTTGTTTGTTTGTTTGTTTCTTTCCTTCTTTCTTTCTTTCTTTCTTTCTTTCTTTAAGTCTTAAGGTTGAAATACTTTGGGTTCAATACTAGTTTTATTAAGGAATATTGTTCATGTGGTTTCATAGATAATGTCTTTAAAAGTTTTCTGTAGCTTTCAAAGCTTAAAGGCATGAAAAAGACAAATTAAGGATGAAACTCTCAAATATGCTTTGCCTGCTAGAGGAGGTGGTACTTAACCAGTTCATCTGGTTTCGAGTTTAAATTTCCATCTGAGCTCTAATTAATCAAGAACTTAAACTTCAGACAGCAAGGAAAATTTGACTAGGTTGGTCTGACCAAGATTTTTTTTTTTACACTCAGTTATTCCTAATTTACTCCAGAATCTCTGATCCCTGAAGGCTTTATAGTCGGCAATAACAATTATCAATGAAGACAATGAAGAAGTACGTTAACTGTTTAGATGTTCCAGAAACATCTAGAAATGTTTAGGAAATGTGAGCAAGGTTAGCAACAAACGGTTTGGAATTCAGCTAGCGGTCTTAGGCATCAACTGATGGCGCCGCAGCACATGGGTCCCAGAGGCAGCAGATGACAAGCTCAAGGCCAGGCCATTGTACGTAGGCAATATGCAATGCCAATTTACATTGGGGAGCTGGCATAGGGCTGTCACAGAACTGGGTGGAGGAAGGAAGAGCTGAGGGCAAAGGGAGCCACTGCAGAGAAGAACAAATACAAAACTCCAGATAGAAATACTGGAGATGCTTGTGAGGACAGGAAGGGGTATACATTTTTGTAAAAAGCAGGGAGATGTCAATAAATCAATAAACAGGAACGATAGACAGGTCATCCTTCCGGCACCAACAGCTGTGTCCTGCTGTTGATTTGTAAGTGTCATTTTTGATAGTATATCATGTATGTTTCTTTTCTCAAAAGAACTGGCCCGGCGGTTCTTGAAGAACTTGTCAAGAGCATCAGACAATTACACAATGATCTTAGGACAACGTGTAAACGTGTCTTGACACTTACAATGATGTCTTTGTTTTATGCCAAAACAGCTTAATTTTCTTTGGCCTCCTTGGTTCTGGCATTGGAAATCACAACCAGCTGTTTAACATCAATGCTTTTTTTGGTACATTCCACACAGTCCATCAGTTGTGGAGTGTAATTAGTCAAGACTCCAATATTGTAACAAGCAGAAGGGCAGACAAGATAGGCTTCCTCAAGACAAAATCATGTTGAATCTATGTACTAGCTGTGTGCCTTCCTCCTCCCTACTCATGTTTTTTCCCACTGCTCTTAGCATCCATGACTAATAGAACCATGTGCCTAATTTCAAGCTGGGCCCCTGTCCTCATCTCAACTTTACTAGTTCACCCAAATTCCATCTCCTTGAGTGAACATCACAGATGGCATTGTTATAATTAGTCCGTCGGTTGTACAGAATTAGTACAGCTAGTGGACACTGGGACACAGAATGTCGTCAGTAGTACGAACCTACCCTCCTCTCCTTCAGTCATTGATGTGATGGGTATTTATTGTTGAAGAAGCTGAAAAGTATATTCTTTTATGAATTTATGGTAGTAGACATCCTCAGGAAAAACTGACTCCACAATAACAACGTTTCAGAAAGCATTGTAGGGAAGCCACGAGGAAGAACTATTACCGTCTTTCTAAAATAAATGATGAGAATTAATGATGCAGGTAGAGGCTCCCATGGCTTCTCAGAGGGAAAAATCAAATAACCACCCTCTAGTTAGAACAGATAGCACCAGGGAAATAAAGAGAAATTGGGCAAGCTATTATCTGAGATCTCACTATAATAAATTGGTGGGTTTTACATTTTGCGGATAAAAGAACTGAAACTCCAAGAGATTTTTTTTCTCTAACAAAAGCTTTAAAAAATGTAGTTGCATATTGATATATATGTAGAGGTGTTCTAAGAAATACCTAACAAGCAGACTGGGGTTAGGGTCTCTGTTTGTAGCTTTTCTGTGGTAGAAACACAATGGTGCTAATTCCTGTTGTGGAAGTGTTTCCACTATAGCCGATTTAAACTTCCAATCTCCTTTGAGAGCTGGTACCAGCCTATCTCTTGTCCAGCTTACCTCAAACATAGTTCTGGCTACAGCGGTAATGTGGCCAGACTTGTTCACATTGTCCCGCCTTGCTCTGTGCTTCAGAGGTAAGGCAGCTGAACCTCAGTCTGCAGGCTTAACACCACTCCAGATTTTGAGTCTTCTTATCCCTAGACCCGGGGAGCATAGAATGGGGTACAGATGCTCTTTAGGGGTAGGTACTGCTAATGACTTACTAAGTCAGCCTTGAGTTCTTCAGACTTCCTTGTGCTCCTGTCCCCTGCTTTGCTTTTGGTTAATTGAGAAACTGCAGTCTCCTTCTGGCTGGCTTACTTCCAAGTGACCCTACTGCTGCTAGATGTGAGCTTCTGTAGATGGTACTTAAAATCCATCACAGTGCACATTTAGAAGTTTATGTTACTCTAATGTTTTTTAAGTTGTGGAGGTGATAATTGAGTCCCTGAGCTTGGTTGGAGAAGGCAGGGGGCGGGGATTCCTTGAGAAGTACCACAGCTGAATGGCCGGCCTCTAGATCTCCAGCCACCAGAGAAAAGGGTGATTGCTAATGGCTTTGAGCGCCTCCTTCCTGTTCTCCTGATTTATAAAAGACTGAACAAATGCATGAGTTTTCTTTTATGCTGAATCAAGGAAATAAAGATTAGATTTGTGTGCCCCCATCAAGAACAAAAGGCATTCCACCAGGATGTCACCAAAGATTTGCTGGGTTCTAGTTGTAGCTAAGGAAATTCTATTACAAATCCTAGTAATAAATTTGATTTTACACACACACACACACACACACACACACACACACACACACACACACACCACATATATATATTAACATATATGTCTTACATATAACTTGTTAAGTTTTATATATAATTTGACATGACTGAACAGCTTAATGATGGGCCTAAAAAGCATTGTAATGATAGAGAAATAAATAAAATTTAATGTATGCAGTAAATAGGCTATTATGCTAGAGCAGTGGCTCAGTGGATAGAGCACTTTCTGAGAAAGCATGAAGACCTATGTTCAGTTCCTAGCATCCTTCAAGCTGCTGTGGTAGGATAAGCCCAGAGCTGAGGGCAGGCAGACATAGGCACATCCTTTGCTGCTCAGAAGCAGTGAGCTCTAAGTTCAGTTAGAGGTCTTGTCTCTAAACAGAAGGTGGGGAACAAGAGAGGAGGTACCTAACACAAGCCTCCTCACATAGGCATGTGCACACAGACACACAACTGCTCATGCACACACACACACAAACAGAGAGAAACAGAGAGAGACAAACACACACACACACACACACAGAGAGAGAGAGAGAGAGAGAGAGAGAGAGAGAGAGAGAGGGCGAGAGAGAGAGAGAGAGAAAGAGATTACAAGCATCCTAACCCTAATGAGATTATTCTCTCTTATTCCCAAGTGGCCATTTGCTGCACGTACAAACTTTGCTGTTCCCAGAGAACTGTAATAATTTTACTATAGAAAACAAAAAAATTACTACTGTCCAGCCATCATTCCTTAGCATGTTAATATCACTGCAATGTATTTGGGGGTTGTACTGTATGACAATGTTTGATTTTAAAAGTAACATTTGAGTTGCTGACTTGAGATGAATTTTAAAAACTGAATTTTGGCATGGGATTAGGATAGAATTTCCAACAGTTTCTGAGATCACAAAAACATATACTTCTACCATTTTGTACTAAAATTTTCTGTGAAGCAGAATTCTCAACATTGAAAATTATAAAAAAAAAATCAAGATATTGATCAACCCTGAAGAAATATTGAAGATATTCTGCATGCTGTAGTTTCAAATTTTAATTCTTTGTGTAAAAAAAAGAATATCTATCTCATTAGTGTGCAAATCTGATTTCTTTATATTTAAGAAATGTTAAATTTTTATTTATCCTAAAAGTGTTTAAAATAAATTTATTTGTTGTTTATCATCAGAAAATGTTTGATTTGTATACCTGTGGGTCATATAAAATTTCTCAGGAAAATAGCGATTGCAGGTGGGGAATATTTAAGAGGCCTACTTCATTCCATTCTAACCAACTTCCTTACACCTTCAACCTCTCCATGCCCTTGAGCCAAGAGGACTTAGCTCCCTCTGGCTTTCTTGGTTTCTTGTGGACCATCCTCATTTAGTGAAAACATGTGGTTCTTGAAGCTCCTGTCACCCATTGTCCCAACCCCATTCCTCTTTGGCAATGTCATTCACAGCCTCCTGAAGACTCCCTCATCAATAAAGGCTCTAGCACACAACTATTCTCCTCTTTACCTCAGAAGCAGAGCCCAAATCTGCATCATTGCCTTACCTAGAGTCTCTGTTTCTATTTCCAAGTAGCTATGGATCACTGCAAAAGCAAAAGGCTCTGCTAAGTGGAGCTGCTATCAACGCATTCTTTGCAGACTTCGTTGCTTCCTCTACAGTATCTCATGCTTTCTTCCCAGTGACGGAAGAAGTGTTTCTAAGGAAACACAGCAACAGATTGGATGGAGCCAATGCCAACATCTAGGGATTGTCCATAGCTTTCCATTCTCTCTTTAATACACGTTCTAGGGCTACTGATTGGGAGTCCTTTAAGCACGTCTTGTCTAAGATAAACACAGTGATATCCTTTCTCAGTAGAGAGTCCATGAATGCTTTCCTGAGGTTTCTATGTAGCACCATTAGTCGACAGTGTTGGTATGAAGACACCTGCTGGTGACTGGCCTTGGTCTCAGGAGTCTTGCAGCCCCAGTATAGCCACTGGTAATCTTTATTGTGTGAAATGTGCTCCAAGCCTCTTGGTAGAATTATATCCTTAAATGTTTGTACCCACTCTTCCTGTATGTCTTTCACAGTCCTTACATCATCTCCCTCTTTGGCCTTCAAGCAGCACTGGAATCCAACTCCTACCACATGCTCTTATAACAGACCCTAGCTGTCACTCACCATCCTTGCCTATCTGCAGACCCACTCTGGAGCAAACCAGCAAAGATCTTTATCATCCACTGGGGTCCAACTACATAATGCCCAGGAGATTTCAATTGCAAATTTGGGAACAGGACTGTCTTCCAAGTCTATCATTCTTTCTCAGCTTTAGAGTGCCACGAGGAATATTCTTATATACTCTACCACCATAGTTTAACAAGTCCAACTCTCTATATTACATACCTTGTTAAATCATTCTGTAGGTTCAATGTTCTGATCAGACCCAGACTGTCAAGGACTGATCTATTCATGCAATGCAAGTGTCAGTCAACAGATAACCTGCCCGTATTTACTATGTCCACTTTACTTCCTGTCAGGCTTCCTCCCACTGCAACAGCTCCTCCATGTGCCATTCCACTCAATTCTCTTACCCAAGATCACCAAGCATCCTGGTTCCAGCTCCAACGGAGAGAACTTCTGTTGCCATTTAGTGTGATGTGTCTGCTTCAAGTTCATAATACTGCATTTCCCTTCCACTTCTTTGACAAGTCTTTCTTGTTTTCCTTTAAAACACCTTCTTCGCTATGTCCACTCTTCTGTGTTGATATTCTCCCAGGAGTCTACGAATGCTCATATTATCTCACACAATTTCTAGGATATCTTGTTCAATTTCCGTGGTTTTAAGAATCTACACAAAAGCACATCCTAGACCCATATATGTAGGTGTCTAAAAGTCAGAATATCCCTAAGTTTTATCTTTCTTACCTGTTGTCACTTCTGTCTCACAGACAGCTCACTCCAATGTGTCCAAATCAAGGTGTTCAAATAGTGATCTTCTCTGTCAAGTCCGTTTCTTCTGGTTTTGGCATCAGTGAAAAACAGCACTCACCACTTCATACAAGGTGGAGTCTTGAGATCTATCCAATATTTTCTTTCCCTTTCTCTTTTCTTCCAAAGACATTAGTTATGAAGCCCTATTGATTCCCCTCCTGAATAGTTCTTGAAACTTCCAAAGCATATCCATGACGAATGCCTTACTGAGAGGATGAAATCTGAAACAGAAAGTAAAAACTAAAGTATATCATGAGAGGGATTTTACATGGTGGCTACAGCTTGTCAAACAGCCCAAAAGGTGAAAACAGCATCAACTGAACCTGCACTCTGCTTTGTTCAAAATGGTGAATTTTATCACTCACAAAACATTAGCCAAACATTTGTTTTAGTGTTGCACGTAAGGCATTCTGTAGATGTGACTAACATCTGTTGACTTCACATTCAAGAATTTACCCTCAACTGGAGAAAGATGTGTCTGATAAATTGACAAAAATTTATCTTACAATTACTCTTAAGAATAAAAACAAGGTTATCAGAGGAAAAGAAATTCTGCCTCAAAACTACAATATTCATTCACACCTGAATTTCTAGTAAGAAAAACAATCAAAATGTCTAGTCATTGTATCTGTGTCTATGTATCTTCCTTCTTTTCTCTTTTCTGCCTGTCTGCTTGTATCATCTGTCTATCTATCTATCTATCTATCTATCTATCTATCTATCTATCTATCTATCTATCTATCATCTATCTATCTATCATCTATCAATCTATCATCTATCTATCTCTACATATAAGTATCTCTACATCTATCATTTATCACTTATTATTTCTGTCTATTTATCTCTCTGTCTAATCCACCCCTGTATCCACCAGTTCCACATAAGTGTATTCTTCCAACAAAGGTTTTCAATAACATCTGTCCTCAACATGTACATATAATTTGCTTGTAATTATTCCCTAAACAATAGAATATAGCAACTATTTTCTTAGAACTTAAATTACATTAAGTATGGTAAGTAACCTTGCTGTGACCTTTAAGTATGTGCAAGGACATGCTTTTGTTGTATGCAAATACTTTGGCACTTCATTTGAGACTTGAGAATTGTGGAACTAGGTAAGTATGTTCGAACAATCCTTTATGCACACCACGAGAATGTGTGCATTCGTTCATATGCACACTCATGTCTATGATTCCCTACAACAGGTCTGCTGTTGGTTTATGTGAATGATAGAAGAATATCATGTGTTTTTATATACTGTGGTAATAGCTTATATTTTATTATAGCCACTGAAAATAGAAATTTTTGAGATGTTTATGAGAGAAGAGAACACAAAATATGTTAAGGGAAACCCAGTTTGTTTAACAGACAATAAATGGGCTTGACAGCTATAGCAAATATTAGTAAATGATTTCTCCTTTGAGTAGAAAAATAATTAATTAAATTAGTTCACTACATCAATGGGACAAAGTAAGGGAGTAAATTTTCTCCTGTGCACTCTCTTGATTTAGGTGAGGAGAAGCTGCAGAAGGCAAGGGGGAATGAGAAGGACCCCCAGGCTGGTAAAGCTCACCAGATTTCCAGTCTTGGGAGCTGGAAGGAAAAAAAAAATGGTGTTGTCAAATCAGCCTCTGCGGTAGCCAGAGGCACCCACTTGCCTCATCCATGACTTTGAAAGTGTGTAAACACCCTTGGATCAGGTTTCCCTCGAGAAAGGATCGTGATGAGCTCATGAACGCCAGCCCCCACCCTGAAATGTTGCATCATACCTGTCCTACGGGCCACCCCAAGCACATGCTTTTCACTCAAGAAAAATCCAGTGGAGTCAGCAACCCCAGATACAGTGCTGTGAGTCACGCCAAGCCCACAGCTCCTGTACAAAGGTACGGGAGTCATTCCTATCTTCCTTACTCAGACAAATAATTCAAAGGCTTGGTTTTTTTATATCTTATTTTCTGGGAAGCAAGGAATGGGAAATCCCAGGAATTGTTTTTTAAAAGATCTTTGATAGAGTTAGGTTTGAATTAAATGAGATGACTAAGTGTTTCTGGCTAAAAACTGTTATATTGCAGATTTCTTTAACTTTGTAATAGTTCCTTGCACTTCAGCATGCATTAAAACAATTATCGGAGATAGTGCCTGAAAAATGACTCACCAAACTGCCAAATCAGAAAAGCCTTGATAACATTTCGATAATAAAGAGTCAAAACTTTGAGATATAATTTAAAGACATTAATACTCACATCAAAACACTTCTTCCAAATTCACTCTTCTTGTCTGAAATTTTCAAGTGAAATCCAATCTGACCTTTCCCTTAAAGATCAAAATCCACCAAGCAACCAAGTTTATAGGTCCCCTGAACATCTTTATGACTTATTCTTGCAGTATACGGTTATAAGACTCGGAGGCTAACAAAGGTCAGGGATGTTCCTGCTTCCTACTGTGTTCCATCTCTAAAGTTCCTAAAGTTCCATGTCTCAGCCTCATTTTAGCAGGGCCAGCACCATGCAACCATTTCAGTGTTAGAAACATTCTGGAAGGGCCTGGAGAGGTAGCAAAACAAGATGTCATGAGCCTCCCTGGTACTTGGGCAGTTTATTAAGAGTAAGAATGAAACCTGAATGCCAAGGAGAGTTTAAGAAATGATTTTTCCCAAAGCAGCAACTGCTTCGCCTAACCTGACATGCAGTTGCTTTGAAGGCTATGATGTCCCATGTGGCCAACAGGCTTATCCCTAGACACTGCTCCCAGGATCTAAGGCTATACCAGACAAATGCTTTCTGCCTGGTTTTACATTTGTGGGAATCAAATAACCATGTGAGAAACAACAAACACCAATGTAGACATAGATACACGGTAACTATCACAGATGGGCTCAGTGAGGATAACACATAGTGAAGTCCCTATAAATAGAGTGTGATCCATAATATATATTGAAAGTATTAAATGAGTTGGAGACTCATTTTGTGGAGTAGAGAAACTTAGTGGGATTCTTTTATTGTTTAGCAGCTGTTGGTCACATTAGGCTAAACAATAGAATCTAGCAATAGCTATTTGGGTTCTGCTCCAGTTGAAATGTTTGCCCTGTATTGAAAGTCCAGCCCTGCATTGGTTTTGCATTAGTTACACATTTACAGGGAATGTTTGGCAGTGGGTGTCAATTCTGGCCCCTCTAGGAATTTATAGAGAGCCACTCTTGCCATTGCTAAGCCTTAAACTGCTACAGATGGACCCACAACCAAGAGACATCCTTGCCCACTTTGCTCTTTGGAGACCCTCATCTCAGATGAGGAAGCAGCAGGGTGCAGAGTTGCTTCTTGGCAGCACCTTGCCTAGAACCGCTCTCTCTCCATGGTGGCTTCTCACAGGACTAGTCACCAGTACCATTTGGGAAAGGGTGGGTGATGGCTAAACTTCTCTCTGCTTGGCCTTCTTCCCAGGAGGATACTGGAAGTGGGAGTGTGATGGGTGAGAATGGGGAGGACTGGAATCTAACTGCCTGTCAGCTCCCCAAAGGTTGGGCTTTGCTCAAATGTCACCAAAGTGGGAACCAAATGCAAGGCCTGCAAACTACCACAGAGATAATGAGAGACTCAGAAACAAGATTCGTCAAAAGACTGGAGGAACTGGAATGATTTATCCTAAGGAAGGGAAGGCTCAGCAACACATACTGGGGGCAGTTATGACTCAGTGGGAAGACTCAATTCTGCTGATTGCTAAGTGCTCACACATGAATCCAGCCCTGTGCACACTCAGTTTCTTATCTTAACAGTAACCTTAAGGAGGGACGTTTTACCATGAGGAAAAAGAACTTCTCAAAATTCAGACATTTTGTCAAATTAAATGGGCAAGGCAGAGGGCAGTTGGAATTGCTTCTATGTTAATCTGACTTCCATGGACCCTCAGCAGCAGTGGCTGCTCTGTGAGCCCCTGCTTATGAAGCTTGTCTGAAGCGAAGATTGAGGTGTGTTGAGATGGGCTATCCACACATCTCAGCACCCTGGTTGCTTTGTATCTGATGACAACTACACACCGTTCAGTTTGCCCCAGCATCCTCTCCCTATCACATTCCATGGCATTGACAGCCTACAGAAGAACTCTCAGCTTAAACCTTAGAGTGACTTCAAGGCAAAATGTGAGTCCATATATCACGCCATCACACACACACACACACACACACACACACACACACACACACACACACACACACAGAGTTACTCCCTCAGAGCTTTTGGGTTGAGGTCATATATTCCAACAAAACAGTAAAATTGAGCAGGGATCTGACTTGGCCAATGTGTCCTGGAGAGTTGGACAATAAAATGAAATCAAATCAAATTTTTAAGAAGTCACAACTGCAAAGATGATCCAGGTATGAGCATTGCTGGTAACTTGGGATTGGTGCCCTGACCTAGGGCTGTAGGCGACACTGTAACAAAATGGTGCTCATTCATGCCTGACTTCTTTTAAAGGTTTTTAAAGGGTTTCTTTTATTTTTATTTTATGGATATGTGTATTCTGCCTGTATGTATGTAAGTCAATCATGTATATGCATGGGGAGGCCAAAAGATGACACCATCCCCTGAAACCAGAGTTATGGGTGTTGTGGGTCCCATGTAGGTGCTGGTATCTGAACCTGGGTCTTCTGCAGGAGCAGCAAGTGTTCTCCATCATTGAGCCACCTCACTATCTCCAGACCAACATTCTTAAAAGCAGAGAAGGTAGAGAAGATGGACCTTGGATCACATTGCTTGATTCCTACCTTACTTTTGAAGAATTTTCTACCAAACAATCTTAGTTCAGATAGTACTTGTGATGGTTTGTATATGCTCAGCCCAAGGAGTGGCACTATTAGAAAGTGTGGCCCTGTTGGAGTAGATGTGTCACTGTGGGTGTGGGCTTTAAGACCTTCATCTTAGCTGCCTGGAATCCAATATTCTGCTAGCAGCCTTCAGATGAAGATGTAGAACTCTCAGCTACTCTTGCACCATGCCTGCCTGGACACTGCCATGTCCCTGCCTTGGTGATAATGGACTGAATCTCTGAACCTGTAATCCAGTCCCAATTAAATGATGTCCTTTATAAGACTTGCATGGTCATGGTGTCTGTTCACAGCAGCAAAACTCTAAGACAGTTCTCAAACTAAGTTCCAAATTTTCTGACCACCACAAGACTGTCCCACCTGACTCCAGTGATGTTACAGTTTCCATTTGCGTGGGAAATACTGAGGGTCACTCCTACTTTCTCCAGGCTGAGGACTCAGGCTCCACTTCCAGTTGCCCTACCTTCCCACATTAACTCCCGTCTAGTTCCACACCATTGCACCTTGTTCCGTGGTGTTTCTTGCCTTGTGTGCTTATAGCCTTTTAATTTTGCTCATGTGTTTTTCTTGGCATGGATTTTTGTCTACTGCGCAACCTAGCCAACTCCAAATGATCCTTGACAAGCCAGCTTTCAGTAGTTCTGCATAAGAAAACACCCAGCCTTGTTTTCAGTGGGAATTAACATGTACCTGCAGCATAGCCTGTCAGGTACACATAACTGCACACACTCGTGTGCCAGAGCCACTGTCCCAGCTCCGTGCTTCACTCTTTTCTTTAATATCTGGTCTCGGGTGCATTTTTCCTTCCTTAGAAATACCTGTGATCCGGGAGACATCAGGATCGCACAGTCTGTGGAAACAGGGCTGCCTCTCTGGATTTGTTCTGGGTTCAAGACCATGCATGAATTTCTGTCTAGATTATTCCCTCTGGTCCTCGGGCTTAGAAAAGTGGCAGCTGTTGAGTACAGAAACTCTTTCCAGAAACAAACTCTGCATTTGTTCAAGCAGAGCCTGCATGAGGGGAACATTTAAATCCCTTGCCACATAACCGCATTGCCCTTCGGAAATATTTACTCCGTTGGCTTGAGCTGGAGGAACGTCTCTGGCAGCAAGGCACATTTAAGATCTTCCTACAGCTAGTGTATGCATATCCTCAAAGCTCCTCCGTGCTGCCCTTTCCAGTTATTGGTAGGAAGCCATCTGGACCGTCATCACGAAAAGAATTGAATTTATCGTCAACCACAGCCTCTGGGGTCCTGATTAATTCTTCTAACCATTGTGATGGGCAGCCAGCATGGGGAACGATGAAAGTCAACTGCAGAAGAGTAAGAAAGATGTGTGTAGAAAGCTTGAAAGCCCGGGAAGTGCCCGGGAAGGCAGATGCAGTAACAAAAACTGCTCAGGATCTCTGGCTGGAAAGTCCTGCCGTGTATGGAAGCGGAGGAGGGTAGCAAAAGGTATCAGGAGTCTGGAGACTAGGAAGGAGGTGAGATAAGAAATGGCAACCAAGAGCTAAGCAAACATCTGGAACGGCTTCCCTTGTATTTTCTCTGGTACAGCTCTTTTCTCCAATCTCTGCCCCTAAATTGCTGGTCGATAGTCAGAGAATGAGACTCATCATTTTGTAAGTCTGAATGGTTACTGTCACACAAGATGCCATCATGTTCTTTCTGAAACAGCCCAACTGTGAGTTAGAACTGCCCAGGGCCCAGCTGTAACTTGGTCTTCAAGTCCCAAAGGACATAAACTGTTGGCTCCAGATCACGCTGAAGCCCCAAGTCTTTTGCCAGGCATTTATACATTGTGCTGCCTTTGATATAAATAATGATGATGATAACAATAACAACAACAATAATAGTAATAATAACAATCATCATCATTGTTAGCATTCCTTCTAGGCTCCGCCCCACAGTTACCTGGCAACAGACAGGTATGCCTGACTCACTAAAAAAGGGGCTGTTTGCCCCCTCCTCTTTGTTTTACTCTCTTTCTCTATATCTTTGCTTTGCTATTATTTATTGGATATTTTATTTATTTACATTTTAACTGTTATCCCCTTTCCCGATTTCCACCCCAGAGACCCCCATCCCCCTCTTTCTGCTTCTATGAGGGTGTGCCCCCACCTCCCCACCCTTGCATTCTCCTACACTGGGGCATCAAGCCTTCACAGGGCCAAGTGCCTCTTCTCCCATTGATGCCCGACAAGGCCATCCTCTGCTACCTATACTGCTGGAGCCATGGGTCTCTCCATGTGTACTCCTTGGTTGGTGGTCTAGACCCTAGGAGCTCTGGTTGGTTGATATTGTTGTTCTTCCTATGTGGTTGCAAGCCCCTTCAGCTCCTTCAGTCCTTTCTCTAACACCTCCATTGGGGACGCTGTGATCAATTCAATGGTTGGCTGTGAGCATCCACCTCTCTGGAGAAAGCTATGTTAGGTTCCTGTCAGCATGCACTTCTTGGCATCCATAATAGTGTCTGCTTTGGTGACTGTATGTGGGATAGATCCCCAGGTGGGGCAGTCTCTGGATGGCCTTTCTTTCAGTTTCTGCTCCAAACTTTGTCTCTGCATTTGCTCTCGTGAGTATTTTGTTACCCCTTCTAAGAAGGACCAAAGCACCCACACTTTGGTCTTCCTTTCTCTTGAGCTTCATGTGGTCTGTGAATTGTATTTTGGGTATTCCAAACTTTTAAGCTAATATCCACCTATCAGTGACTATACACTATGTGTGTTCTTTTGTGATTGGGTTACCTCACTCAGGATGATATTTTCTAGTTAAATCCATTTGCCTAAGAATTTCATGAATTCATTGTTTTTAATAGCTGAGTAGTACTCCATTGTGTAAATGTACCACATTTTCTGTATCCATTCCTCTGTTGGAGGACATCTGGTTTCTTTCCAGCTTCTGGCTATTATAAATAAGGCTGCTATGAACACAGTGGAGCATGTGTCCTTGTTATATGTTGCAGCATCTTTTGGATATATGCTCACAATTTCCCAAACAAATGGTCTCAAGAAACAAGCTGGGGCTGCCATTCTAATATTGAATAAAATTGACTTTCAACCCAAAGTTATCAAAAAGGATAAGGAAGGACACTTCATACTCATCAAAGGAAAAATCTACCAAGATGAACTCTCAATTCTGAACATCTATGCTCCAAATGCAAGAGCAGCCACATTCATAAAAGAAACTTTAGTAAAGCTCAAAGTACACATTGCACCTCACACAATAACAGTGGGAGACTTCAACACACCACTCTCAGCAATGGACAGATCATGGAAACAGAAACTAAACAGAGACACAGTGAAACTAACAGAAGTTATGAACCAAATGGATTTAACAGATATCTATGGGACATTTCATCCTAAAACAAAAGACTATACCTTCTTCTCAACACCTCATGGTACCCTCTCCAAAACTGACCATATAATTGGTCACAAAACAGGCTCTCTTACTCTCTTACTCTCTCTGTCCCTTCCCTCTCTCCACATGTTCCTGGCTGGCCTCTCTCCTTTCCCTCTCTTCTCTCCATTTCTCCTCTCTCTCTCTCTCTCTCTCTCTCTCTCTCTCTCTCTCTCTCTCTCTCTCTCTCTCTCTCCCCTCTCTCTCTTCCTTTCTCTGTTTCTATTCTATTAACTCCCCTCCCATGCCCTGAATAAACTCTATTCCATACTATAGCCATCCTATGGCTGATACCTCAGAGGGAAGGGATATCTCAGCCTGGGCCCACAGGGGCATCCTCTTCCACCTCACAATACCTCACTCTACCAAACATATCCTGGTTCTTTCCTTCCTTTTTATAAAACACAACCATCATCATCATCATCGGCATCATCATACCCAAAGGGGTTTATATAATAATATTTTCTTCCCATGAATCACATTTAGGGATAATATTATTTCTCTCAACATATAGACATCATCTGTAGATCATAATTACCACTTTCCCCTCAGCAAACCACTTCACCAAGGATACACTATGCAAAAATGTTCAGCTGGTTGCTGCTGTGGGTTTTTATAATGGAGTTGAGAATGTTTGCTAGTATATTCACATGTATCTAATTTTGTGTTGTAGGTTCAAATCTTGGTCAGGCTGTCTTCTCCGTGACTTCGGTGTCTCACTTTACATAAAAACATTCACGGATGGCTTGTGAAGATTGAGTGTGTCAGACATTAATTATCATGAAAGATGACCTAGATTAGCCCTTTATAGATGTTCACGTTTTACTTCTCTGCATTAAGCACCAGGTTCTTGCCCACTTTCTTAAGTACACCCCCCCCCCGGTGTGCTTGGGACATGCTATTCATTCAGTGAAGAATAAGCCACAGAAGCCTGCAGTATGCCTAGAGTTGCTCCAGGTTAAAGGATGATGCCATAAAAGCTCTGTGCTCTAGAACATTCCTCCAGACCACTGTGCCCACTTGGGAGGCTCTCTGATGACTCGACACCAACAGCATCTGCTTCTAATGCAATAGATATCATGCTTACTCCATACATATACCTTGCTACCCAAAAGCTTTTGGATACTGTACTATACAAGGTATTGAAGGGAGCAGGTTTAAAAAAACTGAGCTTGTAAGGAGCTTAAGGAGAGAAGAATCCCATCACCCTGTCATGTGGACGTCTGTGAGCTTATGCTCTACAAGATACCAGAGCTACTAAGCACAGGTCTCTTTTCAAGCTATTGCCTAGATCCTTCTCATCAGTAGAATTATGTAGCCAATAGTACTAGATAGTGTTTGGATCCCTGCTCCTAGTGTCAGAGTAGCACTCACTCATGGCTTTCACTGTTGTAATATTACTCATGTTTATAATTTGCTGGTTCTTAGTATACCCATGAAACAAATGATAATTAGATTTAGCTACAACATCTCAAAGGAAACACACTCTGGATACCCTGCTATTAAAAAAGACAAAAGGGCAAGTTGCAGGAGTACAGTCTAAGAATAGAGTTATCTGAGGAGAATTCTGAGTGCTTGTGAGAAAAATCCAAGAAGTGAAGACAAGAGTCTTGTGACCTCATTATCTTCAAAGACACAAAATTGTTCTTTGAATGTGTTTTTTTTTTGTGCAAATAGAAGTAAGTTTGCTTCCGATTATTTATTACAATGGGCTATGTTATTTGTTTATATGCCTCTGCGGAGAAACATGGTTTTGCCATGTCTGGTTTGTCTGCCAATGCAACTTGCCCTCTGATTGTACACTGTCCTCATGAGACTCCTTTTAACTGTCATAATAAACTGTCTGATGCTCTGAATAAAGTTGGCTATTGCATATGACTTTAGTCCAGCTCATTTATCAGCTCCATTCTTGCCCCCCCCCCCATCATCCCATTGCCTCTAGAGGGATGACATAAGTCCAAGCTATTGGGCAGTTTGAAACTGTAATGAGGTCTGGAGAGCAAGAGTCTTTCATTTTCTTGCTTCCTTCCTGTCCTATAGACTCTAGCCTTCATCTGTTGGGTCAAGCCACCTTTCACAAATGCACACACTCCCTGAAGCAATGAAAGCAAGAAAAACCCTCTCACAGACATAGCATGAGAAATGCCTACATATGTCTTCCATTCCAGGAATTGAAACTTGGTCACGTGACTGTTCAGCTGACAGGGAAGCTGAGCAATATAGCCACATACACAACTAAAACTCAACAGGAAATTAGATAATACAGGTCAAGTGGTACCTGCTACAAATAGGGAGCTGGCTTGCGTGTGAAAATTGACCCTCCTGGATACAGTCACCTCCATAGATCAAGGGTTAGGATGACTCCACTACTAGATGTAATGTGTCTACGCTTCACTGATACAAATACCTTTCATAAACCCTGAATCTTCTGTGTTTGTTATGGCGTCTTACTTGCCTTTTGTGGGTAAATCATCAGCAAAATACGTTGAAAAGACCACTGTCAAATATTTTGGACAAATATAGTGTTGTATCTGTCTCAGCAGTTTATTTTAAGACAAGTGTGCTAGAGTTCAACTGGCACCTACTGAATGTATGTGTATTGAAGGATAACCTCTAAGCACATCTTTGGTGCGGCTGGGCACTGTTCGTTAGGACTTACTGCCTCCGTCTGAAAATGTCTTTTTCCACCTTATGGCCAAATGCATGACAGATACAACTTGGAAGAGAAAAGATCTGTTGTTGTTCACGGCTTCAGAGAAGTGAGCCCATAGTCACCTGGCTTTCTGCATTTGGGCAGAATCATGGCATTGTCAGGGTCATGGCAGACAGAAGCACAAGATGAGACAGGCAGGATGGACTCACCTCCCTACCCCTGCCCCAGTGACCTACATCCTAGAGCAATCGAAGGCTTAAAGCTCGGGGGTCCAGCCTGCTCACAGAACGAAGCACAATGGCAGATAGAAGACTACTGCTTGGCCAGGGCTGACAGAGCTGATAAAGACTCAGAGTAGTGGGGTCATGAGCCAATCCTGTTAGAGATAATTCAACATAATTTACCCCAGATGCATGTCTTGGAGAGAGTTAGAAATAAATAGGCGTGTAGAGGCTACCAGAATTGAGGCATACACCAATTTTCCACAAGGTTTTCCAGCAATAATTTATCTGATAGTTTTTGTGTCTCCAAGAGTTCATTCTCTGCAGAACTATGAAATAAGTCAAGTGTGCCAGCTTCGATTTCAGAGCCCTTTTCCGTTGAGTTAGCCCTCCTACTGTCTGCAGTGCAGAAGGGCTGGGCTGTTGTTCCTATCACAGGTGGAAAATCTAACTCCCTTGGAACAGGATTCCATTCCCTGAGTGTACCGCATCCTCTCTGTGAACCTAACAAATGTGATCTTTGTGATGTCAGAAAGTGTGATGAATTGCTATGCGTCTTTCTGGTTCTGTAAAGATCAACAGCAGCTCATGAAGATCCCGAAAAAATGACAGCTTAAGATGCAAAGAAAAGCAATGGTAGGAGCAGAAAATGAAGTCAGAAAGAAGGCAAATTTTAAAATGCTCCCTTCTACCTAGAAAGGCCTACAGGTTTTTCTAAAAGTTATTCATTAATCTGACTCAATGTTTGTTGTAAGCAGTAAATAAGAAAATTTACTCATTTGTCTAATTCATGGTTTTATGTCAAAATAAGTCATTTGCTTAGAAGTCTTTCTTAGACTTGAGACTAAAATGAATTTCTTGAATTGCCCTTATGATGACAATATAGTTTAGCATCTTTATAAAAAGTCCTCATAAAGTTAAGCTCATCTAGCTGTCATTATAGCTGGTCACATCACACCCAGAGGAGAGGTGAACAGCTAGTCTGTGACACATTTTCCAAAGACACTAGTCTATGTGTCAAAGAGGGCTATCAAAAAAAAAAAAAAACTGAATTCAGCGAATTTACAACATTTTCAGGCGTGTTCATTGGAGACTTGTTAAACCTTCTCTCAGACATGTCAGTAATGGAAACTTTTCTGGCCACAGACAGGTCTGCATCCTCTGCCTTAAAGCTGAGCTGACCCTCTGAGCTGAGGTTCAGTATCCTGGTCATTGCGAATCTCTCCCTACTTTTCACACAATAGATCCCCCTGAAAACCTCACAGAAAGGGCAGCTGTGCCCATGCCTTTCTTAAAGATCCCATTCTTATGAAGCCAGCACCAACCCTCATTCCTTTCTAAAAGTGGTATAGCTTCTACTCTTGCCAGATTGTGGTTCAAAGCTATAAATATTGGGCTCATTTTATAAAACCTGAGGCAGTTTCAAGGTTGAATCTGTCCTTTTGTGAAGTGCTAGGCAGAGTTCTCTGGAGGACCATAAAGTATACATATGATCTATAGGACTGGCTTCCATGACAGAGCACAATGCCCATAAGCAGCTGCACGATAGAGAGACAGAGAATCGGGTTGCCATCCCAGGAGCAGGATGGCTCAGGCAGTGGCCACCCAGTGCTGAACCCTGAGTTCCCAGGAGGGTTCCACTGGCAGGCAAGGAGCAGGAACCTGACACCTAGAGCAGAAGTGAAAGATGCACTTACTCAGTAAGGAAAGGGACATTCAGACAGTCACCAGCCCTTCAGAAGAGGCCACCCATACTTGGTGTGGGTCCTACCATAACTGTCCTATTTATCTCTTTTTTTTAAAGATAATTTTTTTAATTAGGTATTTTCTTCATTTACATTTCCAATGATATCCCAAAAGTCCCCCATACCCTACCCCCCCCCACTCCCCTACCTACCCACTCCCACTTCTTGGCTCTGGCGTTCCCCTGTACTGGGGCATATAAAGTTTGCAAGACCAATGGACCTCTCTTTCCAATGATGGCTGACTAGGCTATCTTCTGATACATATGCAGCTAGAGACAAGAGCTCCGAGGGGTACTGGTTAGTTCATATTGTTGTTCCACCTATAGGGTTGCAGATCCCTTTAGCTCCTTCGTTACTTTCTCTAGCTCCTCCATTGGGGGCCCTGTGATCCATCCAATAGCTGACTGTGAGCCTATTTATCTCTTAAAACACCCCCACAGACGCACAGATGAGTTTCACCAGTCCTAGGCAGCACTTGATCTGGTCAGGTTGACAACTGAGACCAACTGTCACATCGGCCCTGAATAGCAATTCTAATTAGCCACAGATAAATTAATAGTATTTGCTCTTGATTGGGTTAATTTTATTCCCAATGGACATATGAAACTCTGAAATGCTGTACTCAACAAATTAGTAAACCTATGTGAACTGACTCGGATTTCTGTGACTCAAACACAATGGGCAAAAATAATTTCACTGACTGGGAATTACAAGCGAAGATAGCTGCTTTCATCCAAATGGGATGGGTGGGAACCACACCTGATCTGTTCATCAGTTTACTCTATTATGGTACACATGAGTAAGTTTAATGCTACAAGGGTAGCTCTGAGACCAATCATCTTGCCAATATTCTGAATCTGAATAATCATGTACAGTTTTGAGATTTTTTCATTTAAAAATTTACATAATTCAATATTTTACCCAAAAAGCTAATTCTAGTAATTTCATATTACAGGTATGTATGCATATACAGTATATGTGTACAATGGATATGTGTCTGGTATATGCTTGTGTGTTCATGTGTTTGGGGAGTGGGAAGGACATACAGAGGGCAGAAGAGGATGCTGGGTATCCTGCTCTATTGGTTTCTGCATTATTCCCTTGAGACAAGCTCAGCACCTTGGCCCCAGCAGCATCAAGTCATAGTCATGTGTGGCCACAGGCAGCTAATACATGGATGCTCAGGATCCAAACACATGTCTCATGCCAGCACATCAAGAGCCTATATCCACTGTGCCATCTCCTCAAGCCCTACAAATACTTCTTTCAAATTCTTTAATTTTGATATTTATTTATATTACTAGACACCATTTTTCTACTATCTCTACTGATCAATTATCAAAAACATTTTGAAAACACTACCTTACTGTGTTTCTTGCATGAGCGATGGAGTAATCATAAGCTGTCAACTGGGTTGGATGGAGAAGTAATTAGGCTATAAATAAAGCAAATCCCCATTGAAGGCATTTCCTCAGAGGTTTCACTAAGGAGGGAAAATCTGCCCAGGTGGGCTGAAGTGGATGGGCACCTGAGAGCATGTCTAGTCTCCCACCATTTTGTGGTCACTGTAGCCTGATCTTTTTTTATTCCACCAAGCCCTCCACACCCTATGGGCTCAGAAATCATGAGCAAAATACATCTTTACTCTCTTGAGTTGATTTCTCGGGAATTTTTGCCTTAGTGGTAAGAAGGCTGATTAATAGAGACCTAACCTGATTCAGTCTAGACCCGATCACTCCAATGCTCAGTTCCACATAAGCAGGTGTATTGATGGGTTCATCTGCTGCTTTCATCAGAAAATTCTAGACTGAAAAAAAAAAGAAAAGGGATTTCTTTAAAGAGCTAGTGTACCTATTTATCCACTCTTCTCCTCCTCCTCCCTCCCCTTCATCTTTCCCCTCCTCCTTCCTTGCTCTCCTTCTTCCTCTTCCTCCTCCCCCTCCTCGTCTCCTTCTTTATTCTTAGTCTTAGCCTTCACTAGTGTTGATGCCAGGAAAACTCTCTTTTGGCATTGATCACATATTATTGATGAGATTGAGATGTGAATCAAGTTGGGAAAATGATTCAGAGATGGTTGCAGCTATAGTAGAGAAGAAAACAAGCGAGTACTGAGCTGGAGACTTCTTCCTCCTGCTGGCTATCTTTCAGAGTTGGATGTGCTGTGCTGGCTGCTGGAGGGGAAAGGTATCCTACCCAGCTGTGAACCCTTTGAATGACGAGACTAACCTTCTAGGCAACAGGATCCCATGTGTGTGCTGTGACGTGACTGTCATAGGGGTAACAAAGGTCCTCTGATTGGTATTAAGGTCTGCTCCATAGGAAGGAATCCACACATGACACTGTAAATCTGCTTTCCAACCTATGCCTGGAAAAGACGTAGTCCCCTTTGAGGAACTCTACAGTGGTTCAGCTAAATTGGCAAAGCATCAAACTCTTTCCCAAAAAATCTGCCTTTATACCTGAAAATGAAATATTCTATCCTTGGTGTTGCCTGTCTGTGCAGTGAATGGAGATGAATATATATCCCTGACTCCTCACAGTTATGAGAATAAGGTTTAGATGGATATTCTAAACTATATTCATGGTGGTTAAACTCACTAAAACAAAATCAATAGCTGTGACAAAGAGATTTATAGGGAAGACTGAGGAGCAAGGGAAGACAAAGGGAGTGGGGGATGGGAGAGGGTGGAGCATGGGACTGGTCAGTATGCATTATGCACATTGTGAAATTGTCAAAGGACATATTTAATTAAGTTCAAAACTAGAAGGATAAAAGATTTAGATTTACAGCCAAACAATGAAATACCAAACAGATATAAGAGCAAGACTGAGGGCCTAAATACTGAAAGATTGTTCTAGCAACACTATACTGTATGCTAGGTCATGTAATTAGGGCCACCATACCATGCCTCAGAGGGTCTGGTGGAATCCATCCACAAGCACCGGACCTTTTTCTTCACAGACCTCAAAAGCCCCTTGGAAGGAAGGATTCTCATCCTCCTGGAAAAGCTCTGACTCCTCCGAAGACAGAGCAGATGTTACATTTAAAACTTCAAAGAGACAACAAAAGTCATGGTCCGCAGCAAAACGGGAAGCTCAGGAACTCAGCTTCCCAGCTTCCCAGCCAGGATGCTGACCAAAGGGGTGAAATATTTCCAGATTAGGAATAGCTTCCCCCAAAATTTCAAGAAAAAGGCAGCTAACCTGTTCTAGAGTCTACATAAAAAAGCACCAATAAATACATTTTAGGAAAGTATCAGAGCTCAAAAAATATATATTACTCTTCAACTCTGAACGAATTCAAGGCCCTGGAAATATTTTTAGAAGTGCTAAGACCCTCCTGGGAACTACTACCTGCTGTAACATGCTCTATGTTTTCATACACCAAATGTTGAGAAGGAAAATAAAAACATATGTGGCCGGGATTTTCTTTTACTTAGAAAAGCAAGCCATATTTAGGGTTTCCTGTCCAGATGTAGCTGTGAAATGTGCCTTGTGTGTCTGCCCGTATCACATCCGCTCCTGGCGTGCTATTTTATGTCACCTGACAGATTCCATCTATGAAGGAGGGTCCCTGAAGCTCCTGAGCTGTGAGTTAACTCACACCACAAACTTACAAAGATGGATTTAAAGTGGTGATTTGTTTTCCCACCTAAGTAGTTTAACTTCACTTAGAATTGACCACATTTTTTTTTCACATTCTTGTTTGGATAAAAGAAAGAAATAATAGGATGTTTGGAACCCAAACTGAAATGCTATTTTTGTTCCTAAGTGTGTTTGGGTAAATTCAGAAAAAGTTTCTGTCTTCTGTGTCCCTTCAGAATTTTATGCATTTTGTCCCTACAGGGTGCCTGGTTTCTAAGCTATAAACGTTAACCTTGACAGGGCAGCCTAGCTCTGTTTTACTAGTTGTTTTTAGAGTTGACTTCTGCTTAGTAATATGTGACCTTTGGGCAAACTACCATCAAATTGTACTCTGGGTTCTGTGAAGTGGATTGGTATGTGTCTCATAGGGTGGCTGTTAAAAATTGAATGCGGTACAGCACAGAAAACATAGAAAGGGCTTAAACCATACTGAGAACATGCAACTATTCACAGCAAGCTGTTGGGAAACTAAGACACCACGTGCAGGAAAGGGTTTTAGTTTTTTGTTTTTGTGTTTTGAGTTAGATGAGACTTGACAACCTGAGCCAGCTCTCCTACTGATGATCACTAGGTGAGTTAGAAAGAATATACTTTGCAAATTGCACTGTGGAGCTAATAAAGTAGTTGGGGGGTTGGGGGGGGATTGGGGACCAAATTCTCAGAAGCAGCAGCATACGTGGAGAGCTCCACCTGGTTTGGGATCATTTTCCCTCTCGGCAGATTCTTCCAATTCTGGAAGAGGTTAAGAAACTGAACCGAGTTCTTGCCAGGTTCATGGGGATAGGGGAGACAACAGCCATAGGCGATGGCCAAATATGGAGGCTTCATTCAGATCAATGGAGGAGGTAATAACCCGTGTACACATACACTATGGTGGACAGAAATATGTTGAGAGGAGCACCACTAGTGGATCACTGTCAGCATGCAAACACCATGCATCATGCTTGCCACCCTTGAGACAGTAGGTATGATGAGAAGAGACAGACTGGGCTAGAGAACAATAACCATCCCTGGTTTTCTACCTTATTTGTGCGCAATCACTTTCAATGTAGGTTCCTTGTCATTCACTATAGTTCTTCCTTACATTAGCTGACCTGGGAGGCATAGTGAAGAACACAATTTCAGATTAAATCAAAGAATATGAGAAGGATGTTAGAATCAAGAGGGCTGCAACCATGAGCGGCTGCTGCTTAAGTAGCATCCACAGTGACTAGGGGAGGGGCTTATCTACCTAGCAGCTATTGGGAAGAGGGATTTCACTGCAGGTTCTCAAGTGGGGCTGAGCTTCATACCAATGACCACCCTCAGTTCTGAGGCCACCATGGTTCCTATGTACATAGACCACATACTTCTTTTGGGTTTTGTTTGTTTGTTTTGTTTTGTTTTGTTTTTAGATATTTTCTTTTTCTTTTTTTTCTTTTTTTTCTTTTTGCTTTAATTTTTTTTATTTTGTTTTTTTAATTAGGTATTTATTTCATTTACATTTCCAGTGCTATCCCAAAAGTCCCCCACCCGCTCCCCTACCCACTCTCCCACCCACCCACTCCCACTTCTTGGCCCTGGTGTTCCCCTATACTGAGGCAGATGAAGTTTGCAAGACCAATGGGCCTCTCTTTCCACTGATGGCCGACTAGGCCATCTTCTGATACATATGCAGCTAGACACACAAGCTCTGGGGGGGTACTGGGTAGTTCATATTGTTGTTCCACCTATAGGGTTGCAGATCCCTCTAGCTCCTTGGTTACTTTCTCTAGCTCCTCCATTGGGGGCCCTGTGATCCATCCAATAGCTGACTGTGAGCATCCACTTCTGTGTTTGCTAGGCCCCGGCATAGTCTCACAAGAGACAGCTATATCTGGGTCCTTTCAGCAAAATCTTGCTAGTGTATGCAATGGTGTTAGCATTTGGAAGCTGATTATGGGATGGATCCCCGGATATGGCAGTCTCTAAATGGTCCATCCTTTCGTCTCAGCTCCAAACTGTGTCTCTGTAACTCCTTCCATGGGTGTTTTGTTCCCAATTCTAAGAAGGGGCAAAGTGTCCACACTTTGGTCTTCGTTCTTGAGTTTCATGTGTTTAGCAAATTGTATCTTATATCTTGGGTATTCTAAGTTTCTGGGCTAATATCCACTTATCAGTGAGTACATATTGTGTGAGTTCTTTTGTGATTGGGTTACCTCACTCAGGATGATGCCCTTCAGGTCCATCCATTTGCCTAGGAATTTCATAAATTCATTCTTTTTAATAGCTGAATAGTACTCCATTTTCTGTATCCATTCCTCTGTTGAGGGGCATCTGGATTCTTTCCAGCTTCTGGCTATTATAAATAAGGGTGCTATGAACATAGTGGAGCATGTGTCCTTCTTACTGGTTGGGACATCTTCTGGATATATGCCCAGGAGAGGTATTGATGGATCCTCCGGTAGTACTATGTCCAATTTTCTGAGGAACAGCCAGACTGATTTCCAGAGTGGTTGTACAAGCTTGCAATCCCACCAACAATGGAGGAGTGTTCCTCTTTCTCCACATCCTCGCCAGCATCTGCTGTCACCTGAATTTTTGATCTTAGCCATTCTGACTGGTGTGAGGTGGAACCTCAGGGTTGTTTTGATTTGCATTTCCCTGATGATTAAGGATGTTGAACATTTTTTCAGGTGCTTCTCTGCCATACAGTCTTGTTCTTATCCTTATACTTTATACACAAGTGTCACTATCACCTGTCATCCAAGATGCTTCTCTTTAAAGCATGTGGGAAAAATAAAACACATCTGACACAGCGCAGAGATCAATGGATTTGAGGGATCCTAGCCCCAACAGATATAGCTGAGTACAACTCTTATATCTGTAACTCAGGAAATATCATGAAATAGGGGACAGATATATTGCTGGATCCAGAAATATTGTTGTAACCGGAAGTCTGTTGTAAGAATATCTCTCCTAGAAATGACTGCACAAACAGCACCTGAATGATGACAATATGCATGCTAACTAAGGGGCAGCAAATCTCACACAATCCCACCCTTAGACATAGAACTAAGGAATGTATATATATATATATATATATATATATATATATATATATACACAATAATAAATATATATATAAACAATAATAAGCAGAGAAAAAGAGATTCAGTTTGAGAGTGGGGGAGGTCATGGGAGGACTTGGTAGGAGAGCACATGGGAGGAGCTAAAGGGATCAAAAAGAAAGAAGAAAATGAAAGTGATGTAATTCTATTTTAATTTAAATATATATGTATGTGATCCATCACACCTATAGAGTTAAAAGCTTCTTATCATCTCTATAATTTGTATAAAAACTTCTGATAAAATATAATATCCATTCATTATAAATGCTTACAGACAGTAGAAGGGACCTTTCTTAATAAGTAAAAGTGTATGTAGACGAAAACTCACTGTGAACATCACCTTTAGGAATGGAAAGGCCAACAGAGTCAACTAGCCTGGACCCAACTAGCTCTCCAAGACTGGGCCACCAACCAAATAGCATAGCAAGGCTGAATAGAGGCCCCCCGGCAAGTAAGTAGCAAATATGTCTTCATGTGGGTCCCCCAACAACTGTAGCAGGGGGCTTACCCTAAAGCTGTTGCCTGTCTGTGGTATCATTCTCCAACTGGGCTACCTTGTCTGCCCTCAGTGGAAGAGGGGGTACCTAATTCTGCTGAGACTTGATGGGGCAGGGTAGGGGAATACCCAGGGGCCCCCCATCCTGTCAGAGAAGAAGGGGAGGGAGATGGGGGAGGGACTGTTGGGGGAGATCAGGAAGGGTGGCAGCAATTGGGATGTAAGACGAATAAATAAATTACTGAATGGGGAAAAAAGAAATGAAAAGCTAAAAGTGTGTCTGCTAAGACTGGCAAGGGCATGCACATACTGCTACTGCTACTGCTACTAAACAGTAATAGGAAATGTAAGATAAGGGTTGTACGGATGGAACATTTATTCAAATGGAAAACTGAAATCACTCTGACTTGTGGCCATCTCCCTTACTCCTCCACAGTGACATGAGACAGCATGGACGTCTGCACACTGTGATGCCCATGAGCTTTTAGGGATTTTATCTCAAACCTGCTGTTTCTGGTATAATCAGCCAGGCCTCCCAGCGGACACTGACGGTTCAGTTCCACAGCAGCTAAGCATCTCCTGCATCCCAGGCATTGCTTTAGCTGCTCTGAGAGTCTCATTCAGAGGCACAGACATTAAACTTCCTTCCATAGGAATTTCCTGGCGGCTCCATGGCCAAAGATGGCTTTGGTATTTTTGCCTCACTTTAAGTGGCTGTGTTTACTTAAGAATTGAACAGACTGGTACGGTGCCAGTTTCTATGCATATACATTTTGGCTTTCAGCTCTCTTACAGAAGGCTGGAAAAGGAGGGTCAACTGGAAATATCAGATCAAGAGGGCAAGAGCATGACTTTTGAACAGTCCGGTCAGCAAGTCAAACTGAAACCAACATAGTCCATGCACCAGTTTACATACAGAAAAGATGCATGCCTTATCACAAATAGCATATGCATAAAAAAACATAAGCAATGTGACCGCATAATAATATATGATTAAAGTTAATTGTACTGAGTGTTTTTTCACACACATAGAGTCCTGGTATGGGAAAATACATTTGTGAATTTCATCAAATAATGAATATGACAAGGACATGCATATGTATTTTATTTCCTGCTGGCAAATATTTTAGCTTAATTAAAATTGTATGATTTCAAGCAGCGACTAGGCCAGTTTCCTGACTTGATGTAAGTCGGGCATTTTTAACAAATAGCTATGAGATAAATTTACAAATACCCAGATAGGCTATAACACATGCTAGTGATAACACTAAAACTTTGGAACATGAAGCCTCAGGAGGCTCACAGTCCCTGACAGTGCGCACTAACTGGTAATGTGCCACCATGGGCCACTCCAGAAATGTCTTTTCCACTTCCTTTCCTGGTCTAACAATATCGAGTTATATAACATGTTTAAAATGAATGAATTTGTCTCTGTGATGACTTTCCCAGTCTTCAGTCTTAAAGAGGAAATGGAAAAGACTTGCGGCTCCTGCCTAGAGAAAGTCGATGTGAGAAACCCTCTCACATGTCTTATTTTAATGCAGTCCAAAGTAAACTTTGACCCACTGGTACTGTAGGCGGCTGCTGGTGGGGATGAGAGGATTCCTGGATCCAACCAGATCATAATTGTGGTGTATAAATGAATGTTTTCGTCGGGCTCTTTCAAAGCCATGGCACGCCCCCACCCACCCACTCCACCCTGCACAAGTCAAAAAACATCCCCACGTGACCATTCAAATTTCTTCCAAATTCTTTGGATGGCTTAATAAGGAAAATCAATGTGAAATAACTTATCCAGACAGTATTCATAAATAATTGTTTTTCAAAGGCTCATGGCATTTTAACATTGGAGTTATGCAACGGAAAAGCAATTTCAGAGGAAAATAAGTTTGGGGTTTTTTTTGCATCGAATACTGTCTCACTGTTTTTCTCCATTGGGATGCAGGCATGAGGCTCACTAAGCTACGGATTCCCTGGGTGCCTGTGAGATGTGTGAAGTGTCCATTGGGAGCTCTCTCTTGGGGCTCCATATGTAAGGCAGTGAGATACTGATATGCCTTGGGAACTCCTGAACTACACTGAGCTCAAACTCCTGGTCCACTTCCTAATGCTGCCATTAAATCACAGTATCCAGCTTTGCATCTGTACCTCCGCATCTACATCTATAGAAAGGAACCATTGCCTTCTGCAAGGGCAAGTGAGCAAGCCCTTGCATTGACTGTTGCAGATGGCAGTGTCTTTAAAGGATAACAAGCCAGATTCAGCAAAGCTGTTGTTCATTTTCTTCTGCTTCCCTTACTCCACCCTCCTCTTCTTGCCTAAATTCCTCAAAAGCAATAGCTTCTGGGGAAATGCCTTTCCAAAGTAAAAGGACCAGTGTGCAGGACCTTAGAGATAAACCCTCCGTTTTTCTTCTAGCACTGTTCAGCAGCTCCAGGGAACCTCCCTAAAGACCTTGGGTTGCTTAGGATTGATTTCTTGCTTGGTTTAATATAATTTCAATATATAGTGATAACACTCGTTATACCTCATGTTGACTATTTACTATGTATAAAATTAGTACCAACATCATTCTCCTTTGTCAAAGAAATTAAAGTTTAATAGATTTAGACTCCTATTTAAAGTGGATTATTTGCCCCTAGGTTCTATTAACTTACATACTCTTTCTTCCTTTATTTTTTTTCTATTTCTTTGAGGGTAGAGACACAATTTTTATCACTAGAAGGTTGGCATAAGTAGTGTTCTCCCTGATGTACATTCTTCAGCCCATATCAGAACATTATACATGAGTTTTAGATCATCACCATCAGATTCTTAAGTGTGAAAAATTGCAATGACAGAAACAGAGACAGAACTGTCATAGCCTGAGCTCTACTCTAACTGTCATGCCTTTCCTTGCTGACTTATTTTGGCTGCCTGCACTGTGTAGTCTACCTGAGCCTCAATTCTGTACTCATCTGTCCTGATGATGTTATATGGGGATTAGTAATTGTAAGTACTTTATAAATTCTAAAGGTTCACATAAGAACTAGATGGAATGCTCACTACCTGGAGGGTCTTAGATAGTGAGAGGCTTCAAGAAGTTTTGGCTCTGTCTTCAGAGAACCAGGGGTTCATTGTGGAGGACTTAACATGAGGACTCTGCCGATTTACAGGCTCAGGTCAGCCTAGCACACAGCATGAGCAGAGTGTATGAACAGGGATTTCCCTGGCTAAACTGGCATATTCTGACAGTTCTTGGGAAGGTGTGGGAGTGTACCTTGCTCACCCGCTGTGTATACACCTGGCATGGTGCCTGACATACAAAAGACACAAGGTAAGTAGTGGCCATGACAATCAAACTACGAGAAAACTGAAACCTGGCAATAGATCCCGAGGAAGAAATTAGTTTTCTCCCCAAACTCCTAAGTGGGGAGCTTGCTCATTCACTTCCAGAGAAATGTTAACCTTGGACGAGTCTGGAGCTTTTATGCTTGACCGTTCTGTTGCCCTTTTCTCTAATTTGGGTCAGCTCTATGCGGAGTCTGATATTTTAGCCTAAGCAAATATCAAAAAATAGGGAAAAAACCACCATTGCAACAGATCCTGATGAAAGTAACAGCAAGGCAGAAGAGAGAGTCTAGCACCATTAGCCATGGAAAGAAAGTGGAAACGGGGGTTGAGAGAAATCCTGGGAAACTGTCAAACCCACAGCATCTATGAGAGCCAGAATATTCCTTGGGAAAATAATGACAAGAGGCACCCGAGATGCCTTTTACAACTTTCTATACAAAAGGCGCTTGTGCTTTTGCTCCAAACACAGGGACGAAAATCTCAGGCCAGCAGACTCTGGAGGAGGCTGGCTGGGGAGTCATAGAAGGCTGTGGCAGAGGCAGAGGCAGAGGCAGAGGCAGAGGCAGAGGCAGAGGCAGAGGCAGAGGCAGAGGCAGAGGCAGAGGCAGAGGCAGAGGCAGAGGCAGAGGCAGAGGCAGAGGCAGAGGCAGAGGCAGAGGCAGAGGCAGAGGCAGAAGCAGAAGCAGAGGCAGAACTCCCTCTTTCTTAAAGTACAACGTGGATTTGGTGGAATGGCGGCTCCAACCAGGTTCCCAAGAACTCTCTACATGGAAAACGAAATGTTCCAGACAAGGCAGTACTGCAGCAGATCTCTGGATCTCCAGGAATGATACACAGATCAATGTCTATTCAGATCATTTCCCTTCTGAGCCTGGACTAGTCAGGGGGAAGAGAAGTAGGGGTGGAGGAAGGGTGTGGGAGAAGGACTGTCAGTGCATGATAAAGTATTTAAATCATATCTGAGTTAGACTCCAGAAAATCCTATCCAGGACAGAGAGTTTAATGGATTCCAAATGTCATTATGTACCTGAGCCAAGCACATGCCCAGTTCTCAATATCATCTCTGGGGAAAGGAGAAGCTGAAGCAGGAAGTAAGGGGGCAGAAGTCCCCCAAACATCTCTCTCCCTGGAGTACATTGACAGTCCTGGGCTGTCAGCCTGGTGATCATTGTCTGTGCAGCATCCACTTGTGCTTCCTGAATAAGTGGATCTGTATTCACATTTGCAATATGAATGCGTTGTAATGTGTGATGCTTAGTGTTCATTGTCAGCTCTTCAGAATCTAGAATCACATGGAAGGTGAGCATCTAGGCATGCCTCCGGTGGGTGTCTGAATACCTTAATTGAGGCAGTAAGACCTGCTCACTGGACTAGAATCCTGGACCTTGTTAAATAGGAATCAAAGAGAGGCTGAGCATCAACAAGGCATTCTCCCTTCTGTTTCCCCTTCATGTCTGTGATGGGACCAGCTGTGTCAAGCTCCTGCTGCTGTGGTGAACTGTGAGAAAAGATGACTTTTCCCCTTGTCACCCTTGTCACAGTGTTTCATCTAAAAAAAAATCCCTAAGTATATTCATTCAACACATTCAGTCAATTCACAAATATCTCCTAGAAGCTATGATGCTTCCTTTAGTGACCGAGGGTCTACACTTTCTATGTTTCCATCATCCTATGAGGTAGTTCCTGCGACCATCCATTAGATGGAGAAATGGGCTTAGTTCAAGGGGCTCAATGAAGACATTTGAATTCAGAACTATGAACTTCAAGGACAGTCTCCCAATGACAGATTATAGCACAAACATTTGTGTCTGGGAAACTTACATGTTTTGCAGATATGGAAAAAGATTCAAGAGTTGCTCAAAACTGGAAGCCAGGAACTCAATGGGTTTGAATTCATTGTTTTTGATACTAGATCCTCTGTGTTTTTTCTTACCATCCTGCTCTGTGTTCAGGGTTTACAAGTGAAAAAAAAAATGCTGGTTTCAGCTTCATTGATACTGCTGATACAATTGAATAGATCTATGCAAATTAAACGCAACTCTTTATTATACCTTCCTAACAGTTGACTACGACCCCTGAGGAAATCCTGATTAATTAAAGTCAGACATTTGTACATCATCTTCTTAAAGTTAAAGAAAGCATTCACTAATGATGAGGAATTCCTGGGACACTTTCCTAAGATATTAGTATTCAATTTATCCAAGCAGTCAAGAAGAAATATATGTGACCATTCTTCTTTCATCTCTTTAGAAACCTCAAAGCATAGTCAACTGGCTGGTATGTGAAAGGCAAGTGGTTCCTATCACTGGGAGACTTTCCCTTGGCATACAACTTAGAAATGCAGATAGAAAGCAGACACCTTCCCATGTCCACTGTTCGGCTCACTCATAACAGATGTGATTTTCGTGCCTAAGCCTGAGTGTTTAGAAGTGACCACAGATATAAGTCTAGATAAATTGTCAAAAACATGCCTTAAATTTTTATCAAAAGCTTCCTTTTGACAAGAAAAATCTATGCTATTATGACCAGGTGGAATGTGGGGTTTTGCACATATTTAAATAAAAATGAATCAGTGGGAGGAAGAAAACTAGACTGCCTCATAGAGGCTAGCCCATGTTTCATGAAGCCACATACCTGCTTCAGTAGGGTATTAGCACAGAACAAGGCTCCATCATCAAGTGACTTCTTGGCTCTGCTGTAGTCAGTGTGTCACCCACATGAGAATCATCCATAAGTGTATTCCCCAATATGATGAAGTCTACCAAAATACATAGAATGACTTCTATTTGGGGAATGAGGTTGTTGCAGGTATAATTGGCTGGGAAGAGATCTTACTGGAGTAGGACAGATCTCTAGTCCAACATACCTAATACCATCATAAGAAGATGGGATGTAACTACAGACACGTGGAGAGAATGCTAGAAGTTGACAAAGGCAGAGATGGAAATAGCAGCTGCCAGTCAAGGAGCACAAAAGAGGTTGGCACCTTAACAGAAGAGAGGAGGTGGTGAGGCAGGATCCCCTGCAGGTTCAGCGGGAGCATGATCTACCAACAGTGAGATCCTGAATCTGTCTCCAGGAAGGTGAGACTTGGAATTTCTCTAGTTTTAAGACACCTAGTTTGTGACATTTTGTTACAATCATAGTAGGAAACTAATACAAGTGGTTTTAGGTTCATCAGAAACAACAGATCCACCCCAGCCTGTCCTTCTTGTGGTTTCTATAGGCTGTAATTCTCATTTGGAATGCAAATGCCTAAGAGATGGATAAATGGATAGATGGATAAGAGGATAGACAGGTGGTGATAGATAGATAGATAGATAGATAGATAGATAGATAGATAGATACATACATACATACATACATACATACATACATATAATAGATTATAGTTAATAAAGATAATGGGGACACTGGAGAAATCACAGTTTTTCTATCTCATCAACATGATCCTAAGAAAGTGACACAGAGCTAGGTCATTCTTGAACTTTAACCTGGACTTTTGTGACTCCTTTCCTCAACCTTCCTCCCATAGGACCTCAGGAAAACTGTCCCAGATGAATTAGTCCCACTGTTGATGCTGTTAAATTCTGATAGATCAAGGCTCAAATTGTAAATCTATTGATTTATACATCCCATGGAGATCTTTACTTCTGTTTGTAATATTTAACCTTTGGGTTTTGAGTAATAAGCTCCACCAAGAGCCAGATATCCTTGCTCCAGCTCTTCAGATCATTTGGCGTGTGTGTGTTTACAGTCATACAGTTTACTGATGATTTCAGAAATCCAGTAAAACATCTGTACCGCAGGCCTCAGCTGGAGTAGCAGGCGCCACCAATATACTTCAGAGACTCTGTCTGTCAGTAACCCTGACCTTCTGAAGCAACTTGAAAACCCTTCTGATTGACAAGTAACAAGTACTCAAGAAAGGATATAAACTACATGTCCCCGATGCGGCGTGCATGTATCTAAAGAACATATGGCCCTTGTGTTTCTCGGGTCATTGTCAACCCACATTGCAGACCTATATCAAGAAAGCTGAATCTTGTCCTGGCTTCCTTTGATCTTCTTTAACCCTGGGTTCTAAGATCTATTTTGTTGTTTTTGGTTTTTTGTTGTTGTTGTTGTTGTTGTTTTCACCATTTCATCTGGCTCTAATTTGGACCACACTTTAGCTGAGCCAGCTGCTTCCTTGAATCTGCCATTTCTCTAACTCTAAATCTGCCGATCGTGTTCACTGGAATTTTCTGACTCTTCTTAACTAGTCATTTACTTGCAAGCTGCCTCAGATCATTTTCATGTGTTTAATGCTGACATGTCACACATGATTTATGGCACCATCAAACTCCATGCTTCACACACCGCTGACTCCAGCTTCCATGCACAGCGAGCTCAGTCAATCTCCCAGCTCCCAGTCAATATCGGGAGATTTGATGCCGAACTGTACATTTCTTTAGTTTAGGAAGGGTTTTATTAACCAGTCACACTCATCATCCAGTCTCTCTAGTTACTAGTTGAATTCTATTCATCTTTCATTTTTTCTAAAAGTGGGATGTTTCTTTGCAACTCTCTCTCTCCTTCCTCTCTCTCTCTTCTCTCTCCCTCTGCTTTGCACCCCCATTGTGTGTGTGTGTGCATGTGTGTTCACATATTTGTATAGGCTAGAGGACAACCTTGGGTGTCATCCCCCAGGTACCATGCACAACTTTTGAGACTCGGCTTCTCACTGACCCAGCACTCATTAAGTGGGCTGCCTGGCTTGTCAGTGAGCCCCGGGAATCCAATTGTGTTCACTTCCCCAGAGCTGGAATTCCAAACGGTGTGTCACCACACCTGAATTTTTTAACATGAATTCTGGGGGGTCAAGCTTATGTCTTTGTACTTGCAAAAAAAAATAATAACCACTGATCCATCTCTTAACCCCTCTTTTCAATGCCTTTAATACTAAAATCTACACTATAGACTATCAAATTTATCTACATTACAGATACTGTTACAGAGCACATGAATAAGGCATGAACAAACAAGAACAAACAAAAGGAATCCCACGGATTTTCAGGGGTCATAGTCCAAGGCAAATTCTTCTAAGTTGTTAAAATGGAGAGCAATGATAACAGCTGGCAGGAGGTTCTCCATCTTGGCTATTCTGCAGACCCAAATTGCCTGGGAGCCTTAGAATGTCCCTGTGCCAGGCGTCGTCCACTAGACAGTAGCTTGTTTGACTGAACTTTCCACTGGAAATAACTTTAAAAGTTCAATAAAGTACACACGACTGCTTGAAAGCAGTAGTTGGAAAAGTATTGGAAGGCAAGTAGATCTGGTGAGGCTGCAGGAGCTACCATCCCTGAGAGAGGTGAAGCACAGCTTTATAGCCACTCTGGCTTTTATTTTGGAGCAAAATCCCTGAGAGGTGAAAATTGCAGGAGAGGAAGCCTGGTGTAATTCACCCTTAAATTACTGGGTGTCTGCTAAATTGTGCATGTAAAGGTCCAGGCTCCCAGAGGCTGAAATGGAAGAAGCAGATGCAGCTCAAACTGCAAGACAGAGGCTCTGGCAATCTTGTTCCCAGGGAGATGGAGGATGGATTTCAAGCCCCACAGCATCCACCTGAGTGAAAAAAGAGCACACAGAGCTCTAAACAGGGAGACATGTGCCTTATACTTACCTGTTTAAAAAGCTTGATGACCCTGCCAGGTGAATGAAGAATCCAGTAGTGTGAATTAGAAGTCTGTGATGTGACTCAAACAAAAGATGCTAGCAGTACATCAGGTGAAGTATAGTACATACCCATATCTCATGGCACAAACTAAGATCTACATCAATCAAAGGCCAGGAAGTAGAGGGCATGGGTAGATCACTGGGAAATAAACCGAAAGAGGTTCTCTTTGTTTAACCAAGGTACACTCAGGGAGTTTTACCTTCTAGGAGACAGAAGACAAATTCTGGAGATACATTGCTAACCATCCTACACATTGATAATCATCAATTACCCACAAGAATTATCTTCACCACAATGTTGGTTTCATCAATGTTGAGAAATTCTGCTTTATCTGGAGAGGAAGAGAGGTGGGGAGGAACTGAGAGAAGGAGAGGAAGGGAAAACTATAACAAGAATATATTGTATGAGAAAAGAATCTATTTCAAGAAAAGAAAAGAAAGAAAGAAAGAAAGAAAGAAAGAAAGAAAGAAAGAAAGAAAGAAAGAAGGAAGGAAGGAAGGAAGGAAGGAAGGAAAGAAAGAAAGAAAGAAAGAAAGAAAGAAAGAAAGAAAGAAAGAAAGAAAGAAAGAAAGAAAGAAAGAAAGAAAGAGACTACAGGATTCACATATTGCCATGTTAATAATCTTTGCCTGGAGGAATGCTATAAAGACTTGAGATTGTATTGAGTATCAAATACAATTGCAAGAATTGAGCTATTTTTATAATAAAAAAGTTACTGATAAGCTTATAATTAACCTTAAAATATAGATTCATGAAAAATGACAGTAGAAATCAAGACAGAGCATCACAAAGGCTAAAACTGCCAAAATTGTAATTGTACTACAGGAATAATAAGTATAAAGACATCCCAAAAGATACAGAAGAAAGCATCTCTGCTTTAAACATCACAGATTTGCCCTCCCCCCTTCTTCTGTGTCTTTATGGAACTATTACTCAGGCGAGCAGACTCCACAGCTTTCACTCATCTTCATGTCTTTTGTATTATCTTTAAAAACTATTAATGAAGAATGGCTTTGGTAAGTCTGCAAGCCCAGCAGTGTGGACTTGGAGACATGAGCATGTGACCTCAAGGATGGCCTGGGTGACATAGTGAGACTCAGTCTCAGAATAACTAATGACCTTTATTTTTCGGACTGGTTTTAAAGAAAATTAGAGTGGAAAATAGAGAATTCTCAGTTGATTTTTTTACCTACCCATTGCAATCTCTCCTATCATTAGTCTCCTATATTGGTTGTAAACAAATTACAAACTGAAAGATCCATATCAATACATAGTGATTAACATCTCATTATTTACTTACATTGTCGTATAAATGATACTTGTTAATAAATAACAAATTTAAATTATTTGTTAATAAATACTCGTTAATAAATAGTGGATTTAAATTTATCAAGGATCATGCTAATTAAATTAAAAAGTAAATGAAATAAGTTCAATGTCTATTATGGTTTGGACACTTTACTGGTTAATTCACATATAAGTAAACTTACACATATGCGTATTACTGCTGTTGGTGTTACTGTATTTTTTTTTTCATTAACAGAATAAAATACCCAACAGAAACAGCTTAGGGGGAGGAAAGATGTATTTTATCTCACAGTGTCATGCTGTAGTGGATGACTGCTAGGCTTCTCTTTGTAGTAGAACCTTGCAGCAGTTTATTGCATTTCTACCAAACAGGAAAACAGAGCAGTCCAGCCACTAACTAAGCAGTCCAGTCACTAGTGTGACCCACTAACTAAGCACTGCATCTCCTAGGTACGTTTCTTGTCAAAAGGTCTACAGTTTCCCAAAAGAGGGACACCATCAGGAGACAAAGTGTGCAGACACATGAGTCTGTAAGGAACATTTCACCCACCACCAAACTGTCACATTTGTCTCCAGACCACCACAGGCCCCTGGCCATTCTATCATGCAAAATGTACTCAGCAGAACCTCAAAATCCTCAGCCTCAGGGTTTCAACATTATTCAAATCTAAAGTCTTTTCCAAGAGTCAAAACAACCCCATCACTGTGAGCCCCTGAAAAGTCAAGTCAAGTTCCACATAATGGAACTTGTTAATAAATAACTCTGCCACTCTGAGAATACATTCTCATTCCAAAAGGGAGGACCAGGAGGATGACAAGGAAATATTGGATCAAAGGAAGATTCAAAGACCAAAGGGTAAATGCCAAACTCTACAGTGCCATACTGTGCATTTGGAGCTCATGGTGGCATTGTTTGGACATGGGTATCCCTATCCTATGACAATTATAGTGCCTCCCTTAGGATGGTTCCCTGTGGTGCCAGCAGCTTTCCCCATCAGGACACCCCATTTCTTGCATCATTAGTTTATTGGGCTCCACTGCAGTTTGAATTTCACTGCACAGTCATGCACAGCCTATGCAAGTGTGCTAGGCCATGCAGGGAGTCTGACAGCACTGCCTGGTGTTAACATGTTTCCAGAACCTTGGTGTGAGCCTCCACAACCCTCTCATACTTACATCCTGCATGCCTACAAAACTGCAGCTTGTGAGCAGTGCCAAGTTCTGCAGACAGCTCAAGATGGAGCCTGGACTGAATCACAGATACAATGGTCTCTGTACCCTCACAGCTGAGCCTGAGTTGATGCTCCCTGGATGGTCCTGCTTCCACAGATTACTCTGAATGCTGTTTTCTTGGGAACTCTCTTTTCAGATACTCTCCCTTCAAACAGCTGCATTTTATACTCTGGAGCCTCTAGTGTGTAGGATCGAACCTACCAGGAATCACTCCTACTGTCCCAGTTCAGAACACAGGTTTCTCTATAGTAGAACCAGTATCTTCAGTCACTGTTGCCACTCGGTCTACAACTACTTTGTCCGCCATGTCTATAACTTTAATGGTATTTTCAGTTCTTCTCTCACCAAAGGACACATTTTCACACCTTTATGCTGTATTCCCTGCTTTGAATTCTGTCTTGAAACCTCACTAAACACAGTGAATAGCAACCATGCCACAGCTTGAATGCTATGTCTGGAAATTTCCTCTGCCAAACAATGTACTCTATTACCTTTGAATTTAGCTTTTTTTAAACTTCAACACGCATTGTCAGTAGGAAATGCTGATAGTCCAATCCTGTATATACTCTGTTTTCCTCTGAAACCTCATGAGTCCAGCTTTTAGTATCCACATTTCTATCAACAATGGTTTTCCACATCCCTCCACAAAACTGGCTTCAAAAACATATGTACAATGCAGTCTGGTTTATCGCAGTCACAGCCACAGTTTTCGATCCCAGTTTTCTCACTGGATAGGATATCTGACTGAAGTGACTTAGGGGAAGAGGGATGTGTTTTAGCATACGGTTTCACTGTAAGATGGGCATGGTACCTGGGCTTCTGTCCCTTCAGGTAACAGCTTGAGCCACATTTGGTGGATAAGAAAGCAGAGAGCCCAGGCCAGAACCAGGCAAGCTATAATCCACTATTAACCCCATCCCATGGCCTTACAACTGCCAGAGAGACTCAGTGTGCAAAAGGTGTCCCAACCTCCCCAAATGGTGCCACCATCTAAAGATCAAGTTTCCAGATCTATGAGCCTTTAAGGGATGCTTATCATTAAAATCATAGCAACTCTTATCCTGTCACCCATACCAATGACTAAGTGATAGTATCTCAACCTTAAACATGAGAAAATTTCATCTCAGAAATTTTGCATGATTTTCTCGGGTATATGGCTATTGAATGGAAAAGTTTGATCACAGTCCTGAGGTCTCATATACCAAATACCCCTGTCGTTCTCCCCCCCCCCCATTAGAAATGGTGTTTCTGAATTTTCCTGCTTCAGAGTAATTTCAGCTGTTTCTGAAGCAAGGTCACAAGGAGTGATCAGTCCCTGAGTTCTTTTCCATCCTTGGCTCTCAGCTCCACCATTGGGGTCCATGTGCTTCCTCTATAAGTCAACCCTGCTACCTTAAGCCAGAGAAACTCGCTCACACAGACCCATAAAAGCATGTTGCAGATCCTAGCAAATCTTCATACCTCTCCGCTCCCACTCCCACTCACTTCCCAATTGATCCTTGTCTAACGACTCCTTCTCACCATGCTCTCAGCTTGCCATTTTCTCTACCCCCCAGCGCCTCCTCAGCCTGTACTGTTGCTCTTACTGAGTTTTTCTGAGTGACTCTGTTGTCTGGGTTCCCATGCATGTTTCCCAGCTAAATTTGAATTTTCTACTTTTGTTCTTTTCCTCATCTAAGAAGGAAAGACCTTTTAGTTGTCTTTCAGCCATGAGTTGTATTCACCTGCCTTCAACAGGAATCTCAGGAGGATGACTTATCAGCAGTCATGAGCTGGAGTTTAGAAAGAGCCTTCACCAGGAGTGGAGAGTGCAAATGTTAGTATTCTGCCTGGGTATCTCAATGTCACACCTACCTCCTTTGCCTGTGCATGTGTTCATATCACCCTTCTAAGTTATACATCTCTAGGAAGAAAGAAGTATTTCAGCACTAACTATGGCTTCCTTTACTTATAGTTCCAAGTGTATCATGGGTCGTCTATATTTTCTATGGCATATGTTTATTTTGATTGCTTTTGGTTTTGTTATAAGTTGGATTCTTTGTAATGTTATGAGCATTTATATGCCTCTTCTTCATATATATGAGATTTCCTGATGGACCCAAAAGTGAAATTACTGAGTTTTAAGGCCAAGCATGCACACTTAGATTTTTCAAAATCTACTTTTAATAAGGGTTCTTAAGTGCTTTAACATCCCTTCCAGCCTACCGACCACCAGAAGTAGTGAAAATGAAAGGTTAACAAAGCAGAAGAAGATATGGACCTTTAGAAATATTTCCTTGGTGTAAATCCAATCTGTGTTGTCAGGATATCAGCAGTTCAGTTCACATGAGGCAGCAGCAGCAGCAGCAGCAGCTTGATCCACTCACAAACACCATTCATGAATCAGCAATGGCAAGTCGCTCCAGAAGAAACCACAAGGCTCTGCCAATCAGCCCAAATCCGTGGAAGCAAGAAGCTGCCAGAACACTACCAGAGGATTTTTGGTGCATTTCTCTGTATGAAGTCATGACAAATGGTGATCAAGAAAGAGTGGTAACATATACCAATACCAGACAGTGTCATCCGTGAAGACCAGCATCAGCAAAGCCCAATGCTGACCAGCAAAGAATAGCAAGGCATTCCACTACCATTCAGTATCATCTACTGTCTGTTGAGCTATATTTATATGCTTTCCAAACATTACTTATCCTCTCAAGCGTCTGATCTAGCAAAACAACACATGCCCTTTTTCTAGGCAGCTTCCAGAAAAATACCACATGTCTGTTCTTAGCAAAGCACCCTCCCACATGTCTGCTTCAGCAAAAAACATCCTCTCATAAGACAGTTCCCAGAAACACATCACAGGACACAACTGAGACTCCAAGAAAATCACAAATTTCCACTTCATGAGCATTTTCAATTGTATGAGTACTGCCATGATTTTATCTTTAGAGTTATATTGGTGTACATTGATCTGTCAATCAGTCCAAACTCAGAAACTTCAAATGTGAAAAAGGACTTTATTTAGAGTCTCAGGAACTACAGTTTGGGAGAATCAAGGTGAGTTGTTTCTGAATCTGTGTTCCAAACAATGTTGCATAGAAACAGGGATTCATGACTGTTAGACGACAAAAAAATGAACATGCCTAAACAGAATGCAATTCCCCTTAAAGCAAGAGCCTGATAACCTGAGATGCATCTAACATCCCAGGAACAATGAAATTGTCAGTCAATATCCAACTAGTGGTTGCTTGTGGTCAAGGAGTTTAGGTGGTAGCAGCTGAGATGGTGTTCCCTTGCATCCTAATGATCTAAGTGGCTATGAGCATAGTGCTTTCATAGGAGACCAGAGTTCTATTCCCAGCACCATCTTTGGAGCCTCCAACTACCTGTAACTCTAGCTTAAGCAACCCCTCTGACCGCCACAGGCACCTACATTCACATGCTCTCATGACCTTGACTCAAATAACTGTATTTTCCTAAACTAGTACAGTGCCTTTTTTTCAGTGTCTCCAGATTATGACAACTTGAGACAATACACAGAAAAGAGTCATGGAGAAAGACATTGGACAATGAACACAAACTAGAGGTTATTCAGATAAGAAAGTTCAGGATCGTGATCAGGTAGTTAGTAGGTCTCAAATATATTTGAAGGTTTCACTTGGTTTGTTCAGTGTGGATATCAAGGAGCTAATTTACATGAGATGAAATATAAGCTAGCACGTGGAATAAAAATACCTCTAGCTTATGATATTTATGGTCTGTAATAAAATATGGTTGTTTAGCAAAGGTTGAACTTTGCTCTTTTTTGCAAAATCAAGTATGTGAGTCTTTTCAAAAGTGAACTGCCTTGGCCAATGCCTTATATCACCTGCCACAAACATGCAGATTTTTCTGCAGAACAAACTTCCTCACACAACACAGTCATAAATCACAGAGCCAATGGTGTATTTCAAATGTACAGTGACAGCCTATAATAAAAAAGGCAGTGTCTTTCAGTTTAAGGGATTGCATGAAACAAAGAGTTAGAAGGAAGTTTCCTTATAGGAGATGGTCTTCACCCACACTTCCTTCCTATTGATCAATTGATTCTTCATTCAGGCATTCACCTACTCTGCCTGCACGCAGATGCCCTGTCAGCCTTCTCCGTAGACATTCCACAGTAACCCAGGATCTAGAGATGGACATTGGGAAAGCAACCCTCCTTCTGATTATTATACAGACATTGAAAGTGAATGTCTCCCTCTCCTTCTCACTGGCCACACACACACACACACACACACACACACGCTTCTGCACTGGAAAGGCTAAAACAAGCATGGTGGGCTCTATATTGTTTCAGTCCAACATAAAAGAGGTTGGAAATGGCCAGCAAGGGAAAACTGAGGTGATAACCTAGAGTTTGAGGAAATACAAAAATATGTGGTACCATAGTGGTGTGGATATTGGAAAGTCATAGGTTGTCCCTGGGCTGATGGGTGTCAGTCTTCAACTATGGCTAGATTATCATTTTCTTCTTAATGTCTCCACTGATGTTCATCTGTGGTCTTAGTTCCTAGAATATTCAGTTATTTCTATCAATAATAGCTAAACTAGTAATACTGAGTGTCTATTATGTGTCAGGTATCATGGTTTTTATCTTTGTTTGCCTTATTTAATCTTTGAAGCCATCCTGCAAAGTAGTCAGAGCTACAATCTACTCTGACAACTAGACAGCCGAGGCTAGACAGGATGCTGCCTGGGTAAATGAAGAATCAGCAACAGAGCCAGAGGTTGATTATTTATCAAGTGTTATTCCAGTGAAGTCAGTCAAACTGTTTAGTATTGATGGGACTACTGGTTCTGTAGCTGAGAAACAGACTTTGAATCTTAAATTAGATTTCAAATCTTATGGTTATTGAAACATGATAGTCTCGTGTGTGTAAGATTGCACAACCCACCCCATGCTACTGAGGTGGGACTAAGTAAAAGAAGGGCGTCTAGGAAGAATGTCAAGTTGAAATTCAAAAGTGCTTAAGTGAGAACTGTGCCCTTAAGGCGATCTTTTAGGAGAGGTGGCATTGGAGGGAAGTTCTAGAATAGTTTTGAGGATAAAAATGGGAAAGTGAAGTGAAGAGAGTAAAGAACAAATGCAAAAGTCGAACTATGTGAAAATAGAACAGAAACACCAAGTATCTATAAATACTGAGGATATTTTAACTTGAAAGCAGCAGTTGTCAATTCTGGACCCATATTACAATCCTATTTCTAGCTTAGCCATTAAGGGACCTATAAAAATTATAGGTAATAAGTTGGGTGGTGTGCTGAAGCCTATTTACAGAAAATAAATACATTATAGAGTCACATGACAATGACTTATTAGTGAATGTGAGTGAAAGAGTCACATGAAAACGACATATTAGTGAATGCGAGTAACATAAAGTCACATGAAAGTGACATATTAGTGAATGTGAGTGATAGGCCTGTGAAAGCTCTGATGCCAGAAAAGAAGATTGTGAGGGGTTGGAGAATTGAAAGTAACTGTTCAGAGTCACAAGCAGATGTGACATTATTCAGTCCAGGTGAAGGCTGGACACTGGTAGGCACCCAGGCACATCCGAGCATACACGGACCATTCATCATGATTAGCCTCTTTATATGACACAATCTACTTCATATTTATTCTTTATGTGGCTATTTTATCAGAAATCATTTTCTGTTCAGTGCTTCTTGTCTGGGTTTGGACAACAGAGTGTGGCTAACAAATGGGTGAAGACAGTCTCGAGAAAAGATGTCTCTGGGTTTTGCTCATAAGGAAGTTCATGATCCAGCTCAAGAAGGTTTCTTCAATGAAAGACTTTGACATTCTGTAATGTACATGGAAGGCCATTGTCAAAGACAGCATCAGAACTCACTGTTGAAAAGAAGATATACATCATGAACTAAAGAGAGACATAGAAATTCCGCCTGAATCTCAATAAGGTTGGCTTCTGGCAAGGAACATATAAATCATTTCCTGCCTCTCTGATGTCCTTCCATTGGAATCCAGACAGCAAAGCCTTCATCATAAACAAAACAGCCATCGAGAGCTTAACTCATGCAAAGCACAAAGCCGGGTACCTGGGATTCAAAGATGAATGAGATCTTTCTCATTTTATGAATTCACGGGTGATCCAAAGTTCATATTGTCCTAGACATCTCCTTCTAAGGTATCTTAATATGTCCACAGAAACTTTCAAAACAGAAATCAGGAGCCTGAAACCCTCACTGGGGGAAAAATGCATGATTATGGCAGAACATCTAGCGTTTATTTATTTATTTATTTATTTATTTATTTATTTAAAGAAGTATCTGCTCATCAGAAGGGAACATTTATCTTCAAAGCACTGGGGTTCACAAGTAAAGTGGGAATGTGTCTACGTTATTCAACAAAAGTAATCTTATCTGACTTTCCAATAATGGTAGCAATGACTTACTAATCTATGCACTGATATTTTCTGATTGTCTTGATATTTATCTGGAGACAACAGCTTCTTAATATGACATAATTTGAAGGACAAGATTTCAGTGTTGCACAGAAATCCATTCCCCAGTGGACTCTTCCACCAGACAGTATTAGAAGATATAAAACAATGATCAAGAGGTTTTGATTTCTAGTGGAAAAACAAAACAGGAAAACAAGTAACATTCTGGTTTTTTTCTTCGAAAGCTTTCAGAGGGTTGGAATTCATAACGTTAGCAATTTCAACATGAATATATTGAGAACATTGTAGTTATTTCAACCATCAGCTGAGCTATTTGATTTAAGAACATGCCTATTCTTTAAAAAGCAATCAGTCCTCTAATACTGTTTTATTTATTCCTTATAAATCCACAAATACTTTCTCTCTCTAGTGAACCCCAATCTTCTCTTGGTCCATTTAAGAAAGATAAACCTGGAGATTGCTCTGGGCTGAATGTGAAGTGTCCACCACAGGCTCATATGTTATAACATTTGGTCCCCACCAGGTGGTGCTGTCTTAGGAAAGTGTACAACCATAAGAGAGCCTTGCTAAGAGTAGTCATCAAAGACTGGCTCTCAGGTTTGATAATGTGGTCCAACTCCCTGTTCTGTTTCTCTGCTTTCTGTGTGTGGATGGAATGTGATCATCCAGCTACCCACTTTGATAGCCATGTCTTCTTTGCCTGCTGCATGATGAACCATATCTACTCTGGAGCTGTAAGCTAAAATGAACCTTATCTCTTCCAACCTGCTTTATGCCAGGGAAACATAACACTAACTAATATACCAACATTCTTGCATAGAAAGAACCATGTGGGCCAATTCACCATATTCTCTTATTTATGTAGTTCATTCATCAACACTAAAGGATAATAACAGGCTTGTATTGCCATATGTAAGATCAGATGTGACTGCAGATTGCCGAACTGTTTATAACAACAAACATGTGAATTTCCTGTGAGCCAATCCACTCACATATTGTCTGGATTGTGTTGATCACACGCCTTCATTCCTCCTGCCATGGAGCAGAGGACCTCACTGGCATGATGTTTGGTTTGTCAGGTAGAGTACCTTTGTTGCCCTAGAGGCATCTGATAACAGAAAAAAAAAAAAACACTGGAACCATTTTTATTGTTCTCTAACTAGGAAATTATAAAGCCCTCATTGAACTTGGGTCTTATATCTTGCAATAAAAAGATGCTCAGAACAAATATATGGGATAAACTTTTAATTCTTCTTGGTTGCCACCCAGGGAAGTTATAAATATATTAAATCATAAAGTGTTCCAATGTCTTTGAATCTTTCTTTTAGAAATTGGGACTCTATTTTTACACACACACACACACACACACACACACACACACAGAGAGAGAGAGAGAGAGAGGGAGAGAGAGAGGGGGGGGGAGGGAGGGATTACCTCATGGGGCTGTAGAGTCTGAGAAATCCTACAGTGCACAGTGAAGCTAGAGGCCTGGGGAGATGGCTGTGTATTGAGTCCTAGTTGTCAAGAACTCATGTGCCAGTGTTCAAGCTAAGAAGTAGACTGGTGTGCACTTTTACTACGCCTTCTTTCCTTCTCTTTGGGCCTTCAACTGACTGAATTATACTTTACTGCATTGGAAAACTGCAATTCTTTTGTTCTACAGGTTCATAAGACTAAAAATAAATCTAGAAGTGTTTTAAATTAAATTATAATGGAAACCCCAAATATAAAACTATGTATATCAGTGTAAAGCAGTAACAAGACAGAAGAAGTTAGAGTGTTCGGTACCTATTTTTTTTTAAGCAAGCAAATCCTCAAAATCACCCAGCTTCTACTTACATAAGCAAAGAAAGGGGCCAATTAAATTTAAGATAGAAGAAAAACAATAAAGATAAATTTAAAACAGGTACTAAATACCAACACATTCTAGCACAGCCTTACTGTGATGCAAAACAAGACAAAGACATTACAAAATATTACAGACCAACAGGTCTCGTGAACTACAAAAATATTAACAGGTCAAAGTACTAAATATACAAAGAGCTTCAATATTACATATAGAAAAGTCAACTCACTCTTCCATCAGGGGTATCTAAATGAAGAGTTTTGAGAAAAAAAATTTCCTGTCCCACTGTTTTTCAGATAAGGGAACCTAGGCTGATGAGTATAACAGACCCAACGAGGGGTAGCTCCCGGGAAGTCCACAAAGGCCTCTCCTCAGAAGTGTCTCTGAGCTGTTCAGTGAACAAACAGTTAAATCTGAATCCTCCCGTTACCAATTGGCCAAACTGGATGTGGAAGGAGGCCCAGGTCAGAGTTCATGAACTTATATTTCCAAATCAATTAGGTGGATCATGAGTTATGGTACAAGAGCAGGTAAATGTTCAAATACTGAGTGTAGTATACACATTCAAAATAGAGACTGTCTGTTTGGTAGACTCTTGATGAATAAAGGAGAGAGATTTACATTTTTCTTAAAATATGATTTGAAACACTCAAAGCCTCAAAGAACATTCCCACTGTTTAAGCTGGAGGGAGGTAGTCTCAATAGATAGATTGGGTTGTCATGGCGACTACTAGATCACAAAACCTACCCGCTCCCATTCAATTGGTGATAGTGTAAGATTCCACAATGACAAGAAACTTTCCACGTGACAAATAGTGTTTGGTGTTTGCCTCATGAGTGCTTGCTGTCTGCTTACTCAGTCTCTAATGAATCCATCCATCGGCAATCCACAGAGGTCAGCTATGGTAGTGAATCTGCCCAACTCAAATGTCTGTGTGTAAGTGTAAATAAAGAGAAAATGCATAGTAGTCCCCTGAAGTAGTCCAGGGAATGACAGGCACCATTTGCAAAACCATCACAGAGACTAGGAAGGAACCATCAGTGTGAACCTTTGGTTAATCCAATAACTTGCTTTTATTTTTTTCCCCCTGGGATAAAGTCCCTTTCTATTAAGAACATCCCTGAGGCTCCATGGGGCATCTTGTTTTACTTTCTGTCACACAGATGTTCTCTTGGTTAGCACTCAGGAAAGAAGCAGACAGATTCATTAAGAGACACGCAGACATACAAATTCCTCTTTGGAAAATTCACCACAAAATTTTCTTGAGGGCTTGCCTTTTGTGATGAGCTGCCCTGGACACTGCAACAATGTCTCTTTCATTTTGAAAGCTACTGAAGGGTTGCATCGAATGCCAGGCTTCTACAAGGCGGGGGCGGGGGCGCTAAGGAGCAGCAGGGAGGGTAAGCAAGCTGGCGCCTATCCCCTGCCCCTATGCTATGTTCCGTCCTCTCTGGCAGCCTCCTCGTTACTTGGGACTTGTCATTAATTCCTTCCATCTTGTACTCCGAGCAAACCCTACCTCCTGATTACATTCTGGGATTAGTTTTCTGGGCCGGAGCCTAGCTTCATTACACATGTGTAGCTACTATTGAAACTTAATACTGCCCAGTAGAATGTTGGACTTTCAAGTTGGCTTTCTGCTCCATAGGCTGATTAGGTGGAGTGGAAGACAACTACCCCTTCCCAAAGCCTGTGCTTTCTATTACAGCTTGAAGAACTCCTCTGGCTGCTTTAGGAGCTAAAGATGAAAAGCAAGGACTGTTGGGAAAGCCCATTGACTTTCCCAGTCATCAGCACATTCCCTCCACAGTTAGCAGACTTCTGCTTTACAGAGCCTTCAAGCTTTTTCTGGGTGTAGTCACATTCTGTGTGGTCCTAGTAAGGAGCCACACGCTAGACTGTGGGTTGCTGAGAGATGGAAGGGACTGCTGATTGTTAGAGAGTTCTCTCTCTCTCTCTCTGTGTGTCTCTGTCTGTGTTTCTCTCTGTCTCTGTCTCTCTCTGTCTCTCTCTGTCTCTCTGTCTCTGTCTCTCTGTCTCTCTGTCTCTGTCTGTCTCTCTCTCTCTCTCTCTCTCTCTCTCTCTCTCTCTCTCTCTCTCTGTTGTAATCTACATCACAAGGAGGTCCATTGCTCTGATTCAAGCTGATTGTGATATTCTAGGGCTATCTGGGCAGAGGTGGGGCTGATCTTCAAAATGGTACAAGCAGTGTCCATGTTGAAGCAGGAAGTATGAGCACTTTCTGGAGCACAGAAGCTGGAAGGGGCGAGAAAGGATCTGAGTGACAACCTAGGATTACCTGTAGTACATAGGACAGCTCATCAGCACCCTGGAAACCTACACTGTGACCTGTGGCACAGTACCTCTAAAATCCTCTTTTTAAAAATTTATTAATCATTTTATTCATTTACATTTCAAATGATATCCCCTTCCCTGTTTCCCCTCCATAAACCTCTCATCCCATCCCTCTTCCCCTTTGCCTCTATGAGGGTGCTCGCTCCTCCACCCACCCTCCCACTTCTGCCTCATCCCTCTAGCATCCCCCTGTGCTGGGTCATCAAGCCTCCCTCCATTGATACCAGATAAGGCCATCCTCTGCTACATATGCATCTGGAGCCACGAGTTGTCCCATATACTCTTTGGTTATTGGTTTAGTCCCTGGGAGCTCTGAGGGGTCCAGTTAGCTGATACTGTTGTTCTTTCTATGGGGTTGCAACCCCCTTCAGTTTCTCAGTCCTTCCCATAGCTCTTTCATTGGGGTTCTTTTAAAAGGTTCAAAAGTTGCTCTTTGGAACCTTTGGTTCAAGGCATACAGATATTTTATCACTGTGGGGAAATAGGTTTGAGGTGGGAAGATTATGACAAGTACTTTTGAATGTTGTGTAAACTGTGGACTGTATGAAGGCCAATAAAAGATTCTCCTTGAGGCCAACAAAGAGAGGAGAGTCTGGGCAGAGTGGTCAGAAAGCCTTTAACCACCGTCTCAAATTTACAAAGAGCCATTTTTCCCAGGAGGCAGTTTTAAGCCTGTGGTTTCAAATCTTCCCTTGGTTGTCTTGCTGGGTTCCCTGGGGGAACTGCTGGACATGTGAAGGGTTTTCTGGAGAAAAGTGAAATCCTTTACTCACAAGCTGCAGGCCAGACATGTTGTCACTCCACATTGACACAACCCTGGTGCTGCCAATCATGCAATAGTACTTTTAGAAGTAAGAGTCATCTCCTGTTCTCTTCAGCATCACACAGAAGCCCTGGATAGGACATCAGCTCTCAGCAGGCCCAGAGCACCAGCAGGACATAGGAAAGCACCAGTTTGTTTTAGACTTGTTTTACTTATTTGTAGGTGTGTCTGGTTATATGAATGTATGGCATAGACCTGCAGGTGTCTGTAGAGGCCAGAAGAGTGTGTTGGGATCTGAGGCTGCGATTACTGGCATTTGTGAGCCACCAAAGACAGTGCTGGTAAGCAAACACAGGTCTTCTGGGAGAATAGAAGTCATGCTGTGTTGTACATGCAAAACAGTACAATTGAAAAAGATGTCTGTCCTCTCAATATTTTTTAAAATGTTATACCTCAGATTCTCAAGTAAAATGGAATAAATCGTGTGGTAGTTAATTCAGTGGCAAACTCCAAAACAAACAGACAAACAAACAGACAAGCAAACCTGTAGGGGTCTCTCTGACCTTTACAAGCCTCAGACTGAGCAGTTACAGAGGAGGCGGGAAGCCAGCTCATTTGGCACAAGAAGACTCAGGAGCCGATGTCAGTTCAAACTTTGGGAGTCTGACCCTGAGTTGATCAAGTATTTTATTTAAGCACAGTACAATCTGGTGAAAACCATTCTTAACCCTACTCAATCCCATGTGTACAACAGAGTATCTTTGAGAAACAATGTAAGCTAAATACAAACCAGACACGATTATCTCAAAGCTCTTTGTAAAGTACGGTGGACACTTTACATTTTAGTGATGTCAACACTGAAGCTGCAATACGGTCCTGTTGGCCATTTTCCCTCTAGGTCTTGACAATGGATATAACATCGCTGGAAGACAAAGTAGCTCCTTCAGTGCCCTTTAAAGACAAGAGGTTTACATGAAGCAGTAAACATTTTATGCTATAGTAATTTTCTTGGTCTACATTTCTATTGTCAACATATCTAGTGTAGTAACTGATGGTGCCTAAGAGATGGCAGGTAAAAGAGAGAGACTTACAAATGATGACACCTTTCAAATCATCATCAAGAGATGCCTCTGGGTGGGGTGGTTGAGGGTGAGCCACCCTAGCCCTGAGAGTGTGAGCTTGGGAGAGCTAGGCCTGCCTTTCCTCTGCTGTGCAGTGGTGCAGATACACGAGAGATGCCATCATGCGCTCCTGTGTCCCTCTCCACCTATGGCAGGTCAGAGAGCTGGCCCCACCATCATGAGAGTGGGAGAGCTGGCCCTATCTCTCCTTCATGGGCTGCAACACACTGCACCTCGCCAGGATAGCACAGTAGAGCCAGCCCTGAGGACATGAGAGTGGAAGAGCTCTGCCATGCTTCTTGCTGGCTTCGGTATTGAATGAGCCAGCCTTGGGGGGGCGGGGGGGGGCTGAGCAAGAAAGCTCAACCTGGTGGTGTGGGTGCAGAAGGACCAGCAGACTGACCAGCACAGATGCCTCTCATGCCCAGATCCAGGGCTTTGGATTGGCCCACCCCAGCATCTACCCCATCAATGAACTACTGGAGTGCATGAGAAAAATTGTGTGTGTGTGTGTGTGTGTGTGTGTGTGTGTGTGCGTGTGTATGTGACTCCATTTTCAGTCAGCAAAACCATGCTACCTGTCAGTCTTCAAGCAGAAAGCCACAGAGCTTAAATATGACATTCAGCTTAAAGGAAAAGATTGACTGTGTCTCTTTCTTTCTTAGAATTTTGGAGGCCCTACCTTCCCAGAGACAAATATCTCAGGCTGCACAATCAGCTAATTTGAGTCATTGTTTTTTTGGCATTTGTGAGTAACTGTTTTTTTAAAAAAGCATACCAAGAGTGAGATTAGAACCAATGACCTAAGGACCTTTAGGAACTCACTGTGAATCACAGTCACTCCCACAAGGCAGATTAAAAGCAGAAAGCTGTCTTGGTTCATGAAAATGTACGATCTGTACCCTATGTGTACAGTTTTCACCACAGATGAAATGCTCATAGTATAGATGCTGCCGAAACAGATGCCAGAACAAGGTCCGAAACAGGCCTTTGCCTTCCATGTAAATTTTAGTAACTAATTAATGTGTGTTAAAGGCCAAAAGAGATGCTGACAAAGAATATTTTGAATATAGAGATTGGTTTAGAAAAAAACTGTTTTTATCTCAGTGCAGAGTCTTACATTGTTGAATATGGGGAGGGGCCATTTATTTAGATGTTTAACTTACCTCAGTAGCATTGTCCATGTACAACAATCATACTTATTCTCTCGTGTTTGCTCGGAGTCCATTCATCCCTTCACATCTGTGCTTCATCTAACTGTGGACCTTATTCTATAAACAATGTATCGTCACATTTACGTACTACTTATATTACATTAGGTATTCTTAGTAATCTACAGTTTGTTAGCGTATAAGAGGGATGAGTGTAGGCTGTGTGGAAACACTGGGCTGTTTGTATGACTGACTTTTGTACCCACAGGTTCTGGAGCTCACAGACATCATGGAAGCAATCTCCTTTGTACTTGATTACTTCTGACACCAATGCAAACAGAATTTTTTTTTTCAATTTTATTTCCATATTTTCAGCAATTAAGTAGAATTTATTTGTGTATATTGATTTCATATTCTATGAAACTTCTTGTGTTCTACTGAAAAGTCCCTAACTCCAATTAACTAAGATTCCACTTGGTGTTTCCCAGACATAGGGTCACATGTTCTGCAACATGGGGCATCTCTGGTTCTCTCCAATGTGGATGCCTAACTGTCCTCCCTTTCTTCGCATCCTGACATCTCTGTTAAGGTGGAGAATGTGCCTGGTGATAGCAGACATCTCTGCCCTTGTTTCTGTCCTCATAAACAAAACACTGTGCTTTCAACACTGGTATCAGCAGACGTCCTTGACTGGGACATCTTATCCTTGGTTTGTATAGAGGTTGTTTTTTTGTTTGTTTTTGTTTTTGTTTTTTGGTTTTGGTTTTTGTTTTACCAAAACGAAACCAAAGAGAATTCTTAAATATCGGGTTGGTCTGTGAAGATATAAAATTAGCTTCAGAACTGATCTGACCTTTTATGTCCATTGTGGTTTATGTCATTTAGGGCATCTATGTTTACAGTTGCTATACTTTATAAGTTAATTGTTCCCTTCATTAAGAGAGTGTTTTCTGGTGGTCAAGATGTTTTAATAGTATATCTATACTATAGATAGAAGTATATGGTGCTATAAATTTAGTAAGAATAGTCACTGGGTTACATAGTTACAGTGGGTGAATTTTATGGTATGTAAATTGCATCTTACTAACATGGCCTTTGAAAAGATTACAGGGTAAGCTGTTCTATACTTCTTACTACATTAAAGCTAAAAAATTCTTAGACCTGATACTATTTGTTGAACTTTAGTATCCGTTTCTGTTAGAGTCTTCTGAAAATGTTTTATTTAATTATCACAATAACCCTTAGAGGTAGGAATTACTTTCCACCTTAGATGTGTAGAAATGGTCACAGAAAAAAAATAAGCAGAAATTCGGTCACTCAGGGAGTATTATAGAGAGGAGGAATGTGAGCCCCTTGTCTGGTGGAGAGGCTTGCGATCTTAATGAAGCATAGCACCTCTTTGCAAACTTTTAAGTAAATTCATTCTGACTTTGCTTCCTGTATGAAATAGACGACCTAACATCCCACAAGTCTTGCCTTTAAGATTCTGCAGGCATGTTGAGTTTATTTCCCATTCTATGCTTTCTTCTTTATGTTATGCTTTTTCCCACTCATTCTATTAGTCTTCTTGTTTTCCTCTCCAGCTGCAGTTCAAAGACCACTTGTTTCAGGTAACTAGAGCAGTAATTGACATCTTGGATCAACAAAACAGAAGACTCCAGGCTCAGAAAGATTTCCTCCTTGGAATTTGTAAAAGCAAATTTTCCATATATTAAATATTGCATTGGATCTAATGTTAATTTGACCTGCTATTGAATATGGCAGCTTTTAAGTAAGTTATAAATTAGTCCTAGAGTGACTACTCTAGAAACCCATTCCTCTCTACTTGGTTTCATAGGAGGCATAGTTTATTCTACAGGTTAATTTTATAAAGTAAACCCTCTTCTGAAGTCAGACACTAAGAAGAACCAGACTTTGTAAATGAGCAATGACTTTTTTCAATAATAACAAAAACCAGCTTAAAGTTCAAAAGTCTACTAGGCAAGCCTGAAATGTGGGAACAATTTATAATTGAAGATCTCATGTTTCATTAAATAACATCTCTTTGAGGTATCATCAGACAAACTTGATAATTCTCTACTGCTGCCCTTCTCCAAGAAAAGATGCCAATTTGATGGTGTATTTTCAGCATGTGCCGGGGGGGATTTCTGTAGCTCCTTCTATATATTTAAGGAGAACTATATCCTCTTCCACCAAAGAAAACTGGTCTTTTGGGGGGACAGTTTAGCGCTGGGGAAATGCAGAAAATAATCCACAAGTAAATAGGAAGACTTCCTCTGCCTGGTCCTGAGCTGGTTGTAAGTTAGCCTCTTGAAGACTTACACTCTCTGGGACCTTCTAGCCAAATGTACACTCTTTATAAGACAATAAGAAGAAGATCCCTGGCCAGAGAGTACTGCTGTAAGGATTGTCAGCTGTCTGTCAGCAGTTACAAAGGCCGTTCTTTGGCTAAGCATCTATGAGGTGAATCAAGATCTGTTTAAACTTCAGTGGAAGTTACTTATGGGAAGGAACAGCTACCGGAAGGTGCCTTTGCTGGCACAGTTGTAAATGGTTGTATTCCTGTTCAGATGTAGAATGTGATGTGACTTCCACTCTGATTAATAATCCCTTCACTTCCACCATCTTCTTCCTTATATCTAATGCCCATCATGACTTCTGATCCCGCTCATTTGTCTAAGGCTTTATGTCAATTTCTCTCTTTCACAAGATGGTTAGTTCCCAAATCTACAAGCTCAGCTACTTTAACAAAGTAATAGTGTTATTAGGACCGAATCGGGGTCACAGGATGTGGTTCATGACCAAGAACACAGGTTGGCAAGTGGTAAGGGCCACACACCCTGCAGATTTGAGGTCAGCGGCCCACACCATTGCTTCTGAGGTAGAATGTCCCAAAATGAAATGGTGACAGATTGGCCTCCTGGCACGGTCTGGGGTATAAAGGTTGGAGTGGTGAGGACAGACCACCAGAGAAGAGTTATCTTAATATCCACACTGGGAGGTGGTTTTCCTATATTGCACACAAGAGAAAGCGGTTAGGCATGCCCCAGGAAATGAGTCTTGTTTGGGGCCTTGGGGTAGCTTACCAGCCTGAGCATTTAAAGGAACTGGGCCCTCTTTGTGTGAGATCCTGAAGAAATATTGTATACGCTGCAGCATAGCCTCTGTTTTCCAACATGACCTGTGATAATGTGACTGTTACTATCTACAGGTGTCCTTGACACATCAGAGTTTCAGGGGAGGAGCCAAGAGAGTTGCAGCAAAATATTAGTGTATCCATGATGGCGTTGGGTAAGGACTCTGGCCTCGCCCTTAAATAGTACAAGCTCTCTGAAGTTTTGTGAGGTTCACTATTATTTTATATGTAGTTATAGGCACAGCACGGGGCTGTCGTTATAGGAACAAGAAGGACTCCATTGTACCAGTAGCAGAGAAACCCCAACTCTCTACAGATGTTTTTAGCATTTTCCTTCCTCTTCCTTCCTGGTTCTTTTTCTTGGTTGGTATCCCACTGTGTGTGTCCTTGGAGACCAGGGTAGAACTGCCAATTGCCACTGGCTGAGGGGCCCCATGGTTTCCATTCAGAGGGCTTACAATTCCACATCTGAAATTTGGTTTGGATTGAATTTTGGACCACGATTCTCACAGATTCAAAAGGAAAAAGAGACGTTCCTCTTCAAAAAGGTTCTTTGTTTTAATGTTGCAAATAGAAAGAGGGAAATTATAAGCCAAATCCAAATTACTGTTATTATTGATGATTATTTATAAGCATAATTTTTCAAAGACCACTGTTCCAATGCACAAGTCATGACGACAAAATAAACAGAAACCGCTGCTCTGGAAGCCGTAAGGAACAGGGCATGAGCAGGAGGGAACTTGCGTCTTAAGGCATCTAAGTCAGAAGAGTTTTCCACAGCATCTAAGAGTGAGTCTGTCCTCCATCTACCTCCACAGGGCTTATCTGTTTAAGAAAAAAATATATATAACAAGCTAAAAAGGACTGTGTTCCTTACTATTTACAAACCACTGTAAATTTTCAGATATGTAAATTTAAATGAAATTGACTATCCTTTTTATACAGGGCTGGGGGGAACCTGAGGCCCGACAGAGTTCAGTAACTTAGCTTCTCACACAGCCGCCACGGATGGGATGGTGGAACTGAGTCACAAACCTAAGCTAACCTCATGCTCTCACAGGACTTCGTTAGGAGATTTTAAACAAATCTTATTGATTAGGAGTCTCGGCCTGGATGTGACACCGCCACGAGGAGTGAAGGGTTTGAAGTTGCAGAGACCTGGGTTTTGAGGAGTGAAGGGTTTGCAGTTGCAGAGTCCTGGGTTTGTGCAGGAGTTTCTCGCCTATCACAGTACCTGGGATGGACGCTGTGCTTCCCAGCTTCGCTGAGCAAAACACGAATGGGTAGAAATCCTTTTACCATGCTGTAGTTGCTGATACTGAGAGTGAGAATTTAGGAACTCAGAGGGTCTCTGTCTCTTGCTTCTCTGGGGCTGCTGTTGAAACTAGCAGAGTAAACCACAGATTCCAGTCTTTGTTCCGGAGTTAGAGCCAGATTCGGTTCACACACAACTTTCTGTCGTACCTTAAAACTTACACTTTTTACTGCTTAGTCCACATTCTGTTATGCCTCTTCTCTCTCAGCTCATCATCTCATATTGCCTCTAAATAAAATGTAACTCCTTGTGATATTATGATTCCTTCTAGAATATGGCTATTTAGCATCTAAATTGTATAGCACGTCACAAACTGAAAAGGCTTCATGGACACTCATGACATCATCATGATGTCAGATGACATACTGTATGAACAAATTCAGAGGCTGGGAGAATCAGAGAACCACAGCAGCCCTGTGTGTCAGGAAGCTCTAGATACACTCACTGTTTGGTCATTTGCATAATCCATTTTTGGCCAGGAGGAAATTTCAGCATGGTGTCCATCCCATAAACAGCCACCAAACCGAGACACTCTTGCATATGCCAGCAAGATTTTGCTTACAGGACCCTGATACAGCTCTCTCTTGTGAAGCTATGCCAGTGCCTGGAAAATACAGAAATGGATGCTCAGAGTCATCTATTGGATGGAACACAGGGGCCCCAATGAAGGAGCTAGAGGGGTCTGCAACCCTATAGGAGGAACAATAACATGAACTAAACAGTTACTCCCCCCCCGCCCCCCGAGAGCTTGTGTCTCTAGTTGCATATGTAGTAGAGGATGGCCTAGTTGGCCATCAATGGGAGGAGAGGCCCTTGGTCTTGCAAAGATTATATGCCCCAGTACAGGGGAATGCCAGACCCAGGAAGTGGGAGTGGGTGGGTTGGGGAGCAGGGCAGGGGGAGAGTATAGGGGATTTTCGGAGAGGAAACTAGGAAAGGGGATAGCATTTGAAATGTAAATGAAGAAAATATCTAATAATTTTTTTTTAAAAAAAGAAAGTTAAATTCCTCTTCATTTAAGTTGGCTTTCCACATCACAGTCTGTTAGAAACAAGGACAGGGCAGACAGAGGCATCCCTAGTTTACATCACCAAAGAACAGTCTTACTTCCTTCTTTCCTTCAATAGTGGGAATGTGCTGCATCCCTGAGTGCTTTCTCAGTTGTCCCCTTCCCAGACAACAGCAGAATCTTCAGGCTGAGAAGCCTGGGGATTGAGTGTAACCTGTAGTCATCATCCAAACACTGCTAGCGTGAAGAAACACCAGCCAATCAGTCTCAGGGGAAGGAGACGCCTGGGAAGAAGGGACTCTCACCACGAGCACTGAAGATAGGCTATTGTGGCTCTGGGCTCCAGTGAGGATGTGCAGAGTTGTAAGAGACAAGTGTAAAAGTGTCTCCACAGACTGTCTTGTTATTAGGTGGTAGATAGAGTCTATTCTCATGGCTCAAGAGCTCATTCTTAGCACCTATATAGCATTTGCTCTTTCCATTTTTTATGTACATATTGTTAATTCATCTTCTTGGAAGAACCAGGGCTGGGCTATTAATAGCTCCTTGTCCAGGCGCTGAGTCAAACTGGGTTATGTCCTGGCTTCCGTGTACTTGCAATGTGACTTCGGACAGACACTAACTTCCTGGAGCCCCAGTTTCCATGCTTACTGAAGAGAGACGAGCAGTACATAGCTTAAGTCTTTAAGATTAGATAAGATAGCATGCATAAAATATTTGTCTCATTGTCTCACACAGAATAAGTGCTTAATAAAAGACAGCTGTGAATGGTATAAGTATGATCATCTAAGAAGATGTCTCTCTGCTGACCTCCCAGAAGGATGCTGATGGACAAATGAAGGGAGACGTTGATGCCCGCATGGGAGCCCTGACAGCCTTGGATAGTTATGGCTCCCACTGACTTGAGTTAGCCTTCTGCCTATCTATGTAGGGATAGAGCCTGCAGCTTCTCTTCATCACATGACTCTTCTAACCATCTCAGTCATTGCATGCTTCGTGATGTCAGCTGCCAGCCGTACATGACAGACATGGCCATTGGAGCAACATGTTTCATGTTTCATGACGTCAGACAAGAAGAAAGCTTTCCTTAGAGATACTTTTTGGGGAGTAGATTCCCCCTTTCAAGTAAAATAACACTGGTTGGAATCATTGGGCTATGCCAGCCGCATCAGGGCATCATTAAAGAAAAGCTTCCACTAAGCAATGTTTATAATTTCAGAGTTGTTTAGAGTTGTTTAGAGTTTATGGTCTAATTTCTGCCATGTGTTCTATCATTAACAGTTTGAGGACCACCCTACTTTTTTTTTAATAAACTGAGCAACACAAACCCCCACTTATGGGATGCCATCTCCTAAAGGAGAGAGACAGTCTTTCATTGAACTGGGAGGTTTCCTTCTGACACCATTATTTACTGGCTATCATCTCCTTCAATTATCTAACTGGATGGAGACAGAGAAGAAAAACAAAATACTTACCAAGAGAAGAACTCAATCTTAGGCTCTTCTTGCCCAGAACTTGTATTATGAGTTGTGTGTTATAGGTAGTCTAGCTTGCTGGTAGGAACCTGCTTTTATGCATATTAAACCCTCAGAATAGGATCTAAATGGACAGTGTACAAAGAAGACATACAAATGGCTGGTGAGTCCATCAAACACTTAGGACCATGAGCCAGCCAGGAACTTAAAGCTAAGCCAGAATAAGATGCCATTGTCATTCCAGATAGAATAACTATTATCAAAATCACAAAAGTTCATGTGGCAAAGATTAGGAGAAAGCCCACCATTGATAGGAATTGATAGTAATATCACACCATTGATATGAACATTATAATGTGGCCATTATGAAGAACAATATAGAGAAAATGAGTTAATGTGAATGAGACACCTATTTAATTCATAGCAGTCAAGAGAAGGACTTGACCAAGCTGTCCATCAGTGGGAGAACTGGATAAAGAAAATGTGAAGTATGTGGTGGAACATAAAATATGAATCATTCATAAAATCTAAGCTCATTCATAAAATATAAACTCATTCATAAAAATGAATCTCTCTAAATTGTGTCAATGTTGATGAAACTGTAACTCTGTTACCTGATGTAAAAGATAAATATGTGTTCCTCTACATTTGTAGAAACTGAAATATCAACCTCATAAAGGGAGTCCACTGTGATCAATAAATTCCGAGAAAAGCAGTTGGGTGAGGAGGGGAGGAAGGGAGGAAGCAAATATTTTCCAAAGGGCACTGAAAAGAGAGGGTTTCTTCTGGTGCTCCACAGCACAGGAAGGTAACCAGAGTCTCCAACAATCTAGGAACAAAACAACCAGAAGGACCCAGAGTTTCCCACACATAAATTAGCTGTGTTTGAGGAAATAAAAATGCTAATTTCTCACATCATACACATATTGAATTACTATACTGACCCTTCATAAACATGCACACATGTGTCAATAAAATGACAGTTCAAACAGAACTGAACCAGGAACATCTCTGCAGCTGAGCCAGCTGAACCAAGCACCGTACATGGTTTAAGATAACCTCAGGACCAGCAGGGCAGTGTTCTTCATGAGGAGTGGCAGGAAGGCCATGGTCAGAAAGAGCTGAGCTCTGATCCCTATCCACAGACTTTCCAGAACACCATCACTGGACACAGTACTCAACCATTCTCAGTAGTCTGGCTATGTGGACAATGGGCTAACAAGGGCAAGTGCTCAAGGAAAAATAAAATGAGTAGTGCTCCTTTAAAAGTGAATTCACCCACATAAAACACATTCCAAACCCTAACTCCTGCCTTGGTTTCCTTGAGTAAGAGTTGAAATGCTCCTTCTGTGCTGATAACATGGAAATGGGATTAGGTGAGGTGACATGATACAAAAGGTGAAATCTTGATCATCCTGTCCCTGGCTGATTTCCATATTCGCCTGCATACTGAAGTCAGGTATCAGCCTCAGCTGAGACGCCTCTGTGCTGCCTCTCAGGCCTTCTCAGGCCATAGAGGAAACACAGCAGTGAGGAACTTGGCTTTGGGGATCCCATGGCATCACTAGAGTTGGGAGTATGAGGAAAAATCACAGACGTCTAACTGTGGCATCCATGCCTCCACTGACTCATCCACACCTCCCTTCCTTTACTCCCACAAACATCCTTACCCTAGGTTCCCCAACCTCTGGTCACATTGGGAACCCACAGGGATCACTCTTGCCCGTGTGCTGTCAGCACCATTATTTATTGCTGGGAGTTCACTAAAAGCTTCCCTGCCCTGACTTCTTCTGTCCTTTGTGAAATTATTCGCTCTCCCACATCTCGAAAACCTACACCAACAAAAATCCACTCTTCTCATCCCTTGCCTGACACTCCCCACAGGCCATTCCTGGTGCCATTCTGTGGCCTAGAGATATATGGTTCCCCTGGATTCTTCCAGAGATGGATATTTGCCCTTAATCTTGCTGAGTTCCTACCTCCCATCTGTAAAGTAGGGATAGGAACAATACTGATCTCTAAAGGTTGCTGTGGGGGCAGTGGCTGGAGGTTTCCATGAGACACAGTGAGTAAAAGCCTTGGCACCATTACACACCAAGTGCAAATGGATGTCACTGTTGCTGTCCTTAGCACCCACACCCTACATCACAAACCTGTCAGTCCCAGGAATAAGCCATGACATGTCTCTCTTTTCTCAGAATTTTTGTGCCTGCCATTTTTAGTTGGTTTGATTGAATATTCACTCATTGGATTTTTACTGAGCATTTGCATCCATGGCCTGAGCACCAACCAATGACAGTGAGTGCCCAGGGTACAGCCAACAACAGGACACAGTATGTGCTGATGCTTGTCAGTTTTATAGTCTGGCTATGATGACTCAAGGAAAGCTTAGCAAGACCCTGTCTCAAAATGAGGCAAAGGGTTGAGCATATAGCTGTTGGTAGAATGTTTGCATATCAGAGGCCGTGGGTTCGATCCCAGTGCTGAAAAAGGGGACAGGAGAGTTGATCCAGAATCTAATTGTTTTTATAAACATTTCAATATTATAGTCCATCTAATACTTAAGCCCAGTAGCTGGCTTGGCTGTTTAGAGAGAGAGACCCGGTGGACCCATCTGAAAGGGACAGACAGAAGCCTGATGAGAGATGCCTAAGGCACAGAAGTCATTAAGGCCCAACAGTTTAAGCTTAGTCAAAGTAAGAGCCAACTAAACAGGCAAGTTCTAGGTTGTATTTTTTTTCTTTCTTAGAGAAATTGTGAAGCTCAATTCGAGCATTCTGCATTGAGCTGTTGGCTGCTTTGCCCATTTTCACTGGGGTTAGCACAGCTTCTGTACTGAGATGTTGTGATCTGCCAGATCACATATTAAATTATAGAGCAGGGTAAGAAAAAATGATTCTATTTCCAGTCCTTGGTGTCAATTTTCATTTCTCCTTTTAGGCACAATGTCAGGGGCTTCTTCGTTATTATTTTTAAATTGCAAGTCAGCCCTGGGCATGGCTATTCCTGGTTCCTTTTAATAAGGTTACAAATAAATTGCACAGTCATAGTGTATTCACTATGCTGTAAATACCCAAACTCAACTCTGACTTCAAGGACACAGTCTTGTGACTGTGTTACAAAGTAATATGTTCTAATGGATGTTCATCTTGTCAAAATCCAGTGTAAAAATAAAGCAATAGTAACAAGTTTGGTACGTGTATCCAGGTATAAGGACCTTCTCAACCTAACCACACTGAACATTCAAATTAAATCACAATGGAAAATTGCTAAAATCAAAGAGAACACCTAAAACTTAAAAATAGTGGAAGAGGGTACAGAGCATCTAGAGTTTTCACACATTGCCATGGAGTAAGTTAAATGCTACAAACACAACACCGTGGAAGTTATACACTCAGCAGTAATTATCTTGTGGCCTTGCATTTCTGTTATATTACTATCCAGGTAAAGCAATCTCTATGTTTACAAAGGCATGTATAGTTAATGAGTATACTAATACTCATTAAAGCCATATTCATAACATCAAAAGTGGGAATATCCCAGATGTGTAACAGGTAAATGGAGTAAGCATGACATGTCCCTAACATGAAGAACTACTTAGAAACACAGTACAAGGCAATGTGACAAGATGGATAATCTCTAAAAGACATGCTGTGTCTAAGAAGCCTGCAATAATGAAGATGTGTTACTGCTCCCACGTATGTGAAATCCTAGAAAAGACAACTTTGTGATGTCAGGGAGCAGACCATTGGGCCCCTAAAATCAGGGGACTAAGAAGAAACTAGAGTGATGGATATGTATTTGATTGAGGTGAGGAATATAGTTATGCAGACATGACTAATCAGTGTATTTCACTGGTGGCAAACATACTGAATGTATTAGTAGACTGTATACTGAAAGTTGGTTTTTCTTTCAAACAAGATTTTCAAATGTTTGCTACCTAACAAAGTACAAACACAAAGAAATCCATCATCTATGATAAACAGTGACATCAGCCCTTTCAGTCATTAAAGTTAAAGGGGACTTCATGTTTTATATTTTATTAGTTTATTTATGTATTCACTTTACATCCTGATTGCAGCACCCCCTCCTCTTCTCCGAATCCCACTTTCACATCCCCTTCCCCAGTGACCCCCTCCTTCGTCTTCTCAGAAAGTGGGAACCTTCCCATTGGTACTAACTCATCCAGGCACACCAAGTCACAGCAACACATCCTCTGCTACTGAGCAGAGGAAGCTAGGAGAAGGGGATTGAAAGGCAGGCAACAGAGTCTGAGAGCTCAGCCCCCACTCCGATTGTTAGGGGACCCACAAGAAGACCAAGCTGAACATCTGCTACAAATGTGTAGGGGACTTTGGTCTAGCCCATGCATGTCCTTTGGTTGGTGGTTCAGTCTCTGTAGGGTCCCACAGGCCCAGGTTAGTTGACTCGGTAGGTCTTCTTATGGTGTCCTTGACCCCTCCAGCTCCTTCAGTACTTCCCTGAACTCTTCCTCAAGACTCCCTGAGTTCTGCCTGATGTTTGGCTATGGTTTTCTGCATCCATTTCCATCAGCCCCTGGATCAACCCTCTCAAAAGATGATTATGCTAGGTTCCTGTCTATAAACATAGCAGAGTATCATTAATACTGTCAGGGATTGACTCTCTCCCATAGGGTAGGTATCAACATGGGCCAGTCATTGTATGGCCATTCCCTCAATCTCTGCTTCATCTTTATCCCTGCACATCTTGTACACAGGACAAATTTTGGGTTTAAGGTAGAGCATAGATCTAAACAGAGAATTCTCAACCAGGGACTCTCTAATGGCCAAGTAACTCTTAAAGAAATGTTCAAGGCCCTTAGTCATCAGGAAAGTGCAAATCAAAACAATTCTGAGGTTCCATCTTACACTAACCAGAATGACTGAGATCAAAAACTCAAGTGACAGCAAATGCTCTCGAGGATGTGGAGCAAAAAGGACATTACTCTGTTGCTGTGTGGCAGTATGGCAGCTATTCAGAAAATGAGAACCAATCTACAGCAAAACCCAGCTATACAACTCCTGAGCATATACCCAAAAGATGTTCCATGACACGACAAGGACAATTATTCAACTATGTTCATAGCAACTTATTCATAGTAGCCAGAAACTGGAAATAACCTAGATGTCCCTCAACAGAAGAATGGATAAGAAAATATGGAACATTTACACAATGGAATAATACTCAGCTATTAAAAACAAAGACATTGTGAAGTTTGCAGGCAACTGGACAGAATTGGGGACTTCATATTTTAAACAAGTGACTTTAGTTTTTTAATTCAGACTAAATATAGCCCAACTTTTTTGAGCATTATACAGTACAACACTTCTGGATTCCATGATGTCTCCTGTAACATCATGTGCTTGGCTTATGGGCAATGTGATAAGGCTTCATGAGGAAGACAGAAAGGGGGAAAAGGGATGATTATAATACACAGTAATTGTTTTCAGTTATTCACAACACTATGGGGCACTCTGGAAAAGTTATAAGATTCTGGATTAAGCAACTGCTGGCAAAGGAGCAGGCTGTGGTGGGATGATGGCTTTCACTTGTACAGGAGAGCCTGAGGTGCCACTGACGTGTCAAGTGGGGATGCCAACAGAGAACTTGGGTTTACATTTTGAGTCCTCTCTGAGGTGGGAGGGAGTAAATTTCCATGTGGGAGTTGAAGCCGTGGGAATGGTGACAGTTTTGAGGAAAGAGTAGAGAATGTAAGAACGGACCAGAGAGCCCTGAAAGGTCAGGAGGGAGAGGAGATGGATGTTCCAGAGAGACAGGAAGGGAGTGTCTGACACAGCCATGGGAAACAAGATAGAGCCTGGGTTGGAGGGAGAAGGGGATAGAGGAAGGGAAGGACCTGGCCCCTTGGACTCAGACAATGGCAGTGAATGTGGGAGAAAGGCTGGACTGAGTGATGACAGAGAGGAAACCGTGAGTCGTGGGGAGCTGATGTAGCGGGAGTCAGAGAGGACCACACGGGTCTTCATGAATGCTGAAGAGACTGAAGTGTGGAGAGGTAACTGGCTGGCATCCCTGTAAGCCTGTCTGTAAAGCCCAGACAGACAGACAGACAGACGGATTTCATCTCTACTCTGAGAAGTCAGTTGCCAAAACCAATTCTAGTATCTAACAGAAAATCTCCCTCTTGCCCTGGATCTAAAGGCCCACTCCACTGCTACAGTGACTATGTTCTTCCATAGTTGAATTGATCCCATTTCAGAGCACCTCATTGTGCCTGGCACTGGGCTCATGTCATCTATAGAATAGGCTTTATGGCTTGCCTTCCTCCGGGCACTGAGGTGAATATGAACTTCAGACATATTTTGCATTAAAAAGTTCTTTGAAGTGAAAGAAAGAAGAGCCAGACAGCTGTGTGGGCATAAGCATCTCATAGAAACTCAACTCGTTTTTGGCATTGCCTGTGCATTTAAAACAACACCCGCAGGCCTGCAGAGTCCTGGGTCAGTCAACGGCTTGCCTTGTCCTTTACTGGCACTAAGTTGCCACATTGTGTTGGCTTACTGTCCAAAGTAGGCCCTGTGGCTGCTGCTTCCCTTTAGTGGCACAGCATGCAGCAAGGGTGACCTTTAACTTAGACAGTAACGCATGTACCTTTGCATTTATTTTCTCAGTGGAAGATCAGGCATCATTTGCTGTCAGGACCCTGATTCCAATACTTATCCCTTCCACCAGGTCTCAGTTTTCAACCTCCAAATGAAAGTGTATCCCCAACACTGAGGGTAGCTATGAGTGTAAGCAAATCAAAATTCTGTTTATACTTTGAAATCACACGTTATATAGTGTGATTTATATGCAGAGGTTGTTTAATTTGGAAAGAAAAAGAGAAGCTAATGATTTTTGTTTAAGTCACTCAGTTAAGGGAATTCCATGTAACTCGGTATTCCCGCATGCTTTTAATTTGGCCTAGTGCTATTTGCCTTAGTTTGTGTTTGCTCCTTCAGGGTGAGTCCTTAAAAGTGATGTTTTTTTTTTTAAATTTAAAATGGTAACTTTTATTTAAAATCCTAATGATTGCCCTAAAACAAAGCAAAAGCAAAACAAAAGAAGCAAGCAACAGTTTAGCTCAGCGACAGTGAATTTAATATCCAAAACATAGTGTCTACGAGAAAGTCCATTTTACTGAAGAGCTTGCCCTTTTTTATTTCGTGTGTACAGATTCAGAGTCCTACCCAAATGTTAGTTTGTTATTTTATTATTAACTATCTTAAATAATGCTGCTTGGCAAAATAACTCCTGGAAAATGGCTTTTAAGAACTGTAGTGAGGAGAAAATGATTCTATTTTACATTAGAACATAAGTGATTGAAAGAGCATTGTGCAAACTATGAACTAATATGTAAGAAGAGCTAAGAAAAAGCGGTTGGCATTCTCCCTCTTTGACTGCTCTGAAGTCTGAAGGAATTATGGGATGTTCTTAGGTCAGGGACCAGTGAAAGTGAATCCAGTTCAAAGGAGAGCAGAAAACTGCACAAGGGGCCATTTTATGAAATACAGTGTTTGCAGTAGTGTCCTTATTAAAACAGCAGATGTCTTATGGTCATTATGGTGATGGTATCATACCAAAACAATTCTATGATAAGCTAGTTGGTTACCAAGACATCTGAAGACTCTCTTTGTCTATAAACAGACTTCCTGCTACTGATCAATCAAATGTCCCTGCGGGGTGAGGAGAAAACATGGACTTCACATTCTCCGGATACTGTCAGATGTTCAGTATAACGAAGTTCTTAAGCAAAAATATATCACCACTTTCAAGATAGAAACCAAAGTTCCAGAGACGTTAACTTGACTAAAGATTGTAGTTAGTTGAATTAATAAAAGGATCAAAGTATTGTATCATATAAATAAGCTACCCTATAAGAAACAGACCTGAAATGTGAATTTTTAATACATGTGAAGATGTTGACCTTGCCAGAAATCCCCAGGCCCTGACTTCTTCCACAAGAGGGTCTGCAGAGCACACGGATAATTCCATAGAATGAGTCTACGATTCTGCATTCTCCAGAGGATAAATAGTCAGTCATTCTGTATGACTCAGAAAAATGCAAATGGACCAGCTTCTGCAAAAGCCTGCCCTTGATGCAAGCCTGGGACAGACCACAGCCAGCATGGCTGACCACAAATATTAGACAGTGCATGCCAGTGGCTTCTTCTGAAAAGATACAGCTTTTCCTAGCTGCTCAGTGTTTCCAATAAGGAACACCCTTAAAGGGAACAATATATAAACACAAAAATAATTTTTCATTTAGCATAAACCAAAATATATGCAAAAATAATATTAATAATATTACTATTAGACTATATAAGAATTTAAGGGAAAGGGGCTTATGGAATGATAGAATATATAGTTCACAAAGATTTCTTGTGCCATGTAATATTAGTACCAAATTAACTATTAGAAGACAAGGATATTTAAATATTAAAATAAATGCATTTATATAAAACTTATATAATTTATGTAAATTATATAATTATATTTATGTAGAAATGAATATATTATAAATATGCATCTTACAGAAACAGAACATATTATTCTTTTGAGTATATTTGATTATATAGTTGGCTACCAAAAAGGGCCCCAAACAAAAAACATTAATATAGAGAGCAGAAAATTTCCAGGCATTACTTTATTATTGTAAGCTTTTATTAAATGTGTTATTAAAATAACACTTTCATTAAAAATGATTGAAATTATTTAACTTTAAATATCTTAAAAAGAATGCTCAAATAACTCAGAAGAAAGTAGAAGCCAGACATGAAAAAAAGATGTTTACAAAGGATCAATACTCCTTACAGCTACATTTATAACACATCAAAAGTGGGAGCATCCCAGATCTTTAACAGGTAACTAGAATAACCACAGTGTGTCCGGACCAACACCGGGAAACTACTTGGCAATACAGTAGAGTGAAGCACTGAGCTATGTCACAATATGGATAATCTCAAGAGTGTATTGTGTCCAAGAAGCCCGGCATAATGAATATGTACTATTGATCCCATGCATGCAAAATTCAAGAACAGACAACTCTGGGATGCCAGGAAGCAGGCCACTCGATCCCTAACAGGGCACAGGACGAAACTATTCAGGGTGATGGCTGTGTATTTGATTGAGGTGAGAAGCATGGTATAAGTAAATACCATGCGTATAAGGCTAATTAGTATATGTATAATTATCATAGACATGTATAATTAGTGATTTTTACAGGTGGCAAACATACTGTTTGAGCATACAGCAGCTGAATGTGGTGCTTTGAATAGGGATGGCCACCACAGATATAGATTTCAATAAGGTCATTAGTGAGAGGCACTATTTGACAGGGATTACAATGTGTAGCTTTGCTGGAGTAAGTAGGTGTGGCCTTGCTGGAGGAGGTGTGGCCTTGTTGGAGGAGGTATGTCACTGGGCGTGGGCTTTGGGGTTTCAAATGCTAAAGCCAGGCCAAGTATGTGTCCCTCTCTTCCTGAGCCTACAAATCCTGCTTAATAGAACTCTCAGTTCCTTCTCCAGCACCATGTCTCCCCTGTGCTACCATGCTCCCCGCCATGATGACAATACACTAAACCTTTGAACCTGTGAACAAGTCCCAGTTAAAGACTTTCCTTTAGAAGAGTTTCCAAGGTCAGGTGTCTCTTCACAGTAATAGAATTTTGACTAAGACATTAAACACCATTGATTTTTTTTTCAAACATGATTTTTTTAGCAGAACCCTGGGCCATGTGTTCTTAGTACCTGTAGTTCATCTTCAGGCTACCTAGGAGGAACTTAAGATATAATTATAGCACAATCTTAAAACTGGACAATTTCAGATATTCCTTTCCACTTTATTTATTTATTGAAAGATGTATTTATTTTTATTTTATATATACAAGTGCCTGCAGGTGTACATATGTGATGTATGCATATCTGGTACCCATGGATGCCAGAAAAGAGCCTTGGATCCCTGGAATTGGAATCACAAACTGCTGTGAGCCACACCGTATATGTGTGGAGAACTGAACCCAGGTCTTCTGCAAGAAGTGCTCTTGACCACTGAACCATCTCTCCCTGTCTACATCTTTTCTCTGTTAATTTTACTTATTTACTTTACATCCCAATGACAGCTGCTCCCCACCCTGCATGGCCCCTATAGCCACTGAGCCACCTCTTCGGAGTCCCTCTATATTTTTAAAAATGATCAAAATCCTTATATCTCCAAAGGTAGTTATATTAGTATACTGGCTTCGTCAGAAGAAGGGTTCAAGTGAAATATCGACAAAAGCCTAGAAGTCGGCATTTGTTTTCCAAATGCCAATACTCTCCATATGTGTTTGCTTAAATATTTATTGGGCTTAAATTTTTGAAAGAAAAAATGGTGAACTTCTGCCATATGACAATATTACAAAGCCAACATTAATAAAATAGATAGCATGCTTAGATGAAAGAATTTGAGGCAGCTATGATTAAGAACATATAAGCTTTGTGGATAGACTTCAGCAAGCTGCGTGAGCTCTCTGTGCACTGGTTGCCTGCTCAGCGAGAGGAACCCTGCTTATGTCATAGAATTGTTGTAAGGTTACATGGTGTGGCACAGGCCCAGTGCTTTGTTTACACTGAGTCATCAAAGCAAATGCAGTGCTATCGAAACATTCTTATCTAGAATCCTCAGTCTAGAAAACCACGGACCAGTTACTTAGTCTGAGTTGTCTTTGTCAGAGCCATGCGTTGACTAAAGGAATTCCTGGGGACTAAGAAAAGCCTCAGGAGCCTTGAGAACTAGAAGACCCATAGTTTACACTCACTCCCCTTCATATACAGTCTAAAGTGATAGGAAAGGCTGGATTTCTGAAAAAGCGTCTAAGACTTGAGTTCAAACCACCTTTAACAGAACAGAGGGCTGTCCAGTAGAGGGCATTATTTCTGAACCTCAAAGCCCAATCTCTGAACCTCAAGGCCCAATCTCTGCAGAGCAAAATGGCCAGAGATCTTTCAGCTGGGCCAGAAGGCACAACCGTGTAAACCCAGCACTTGGGAGGCTGAGGCAGGAGGATCACAAATTAGAGGCCAGCCTGAACTTCGTTTTAAGTTTGAAGATAGCTTGTGGTACACAGCAAGACCCTGTCTCTAAAACAAAATTTCATCCAATTATCAGGCTCATACAAATAATACTTCTAGCCAGTTTTGAAAGCCAGAGTCAAAGTTTCAGAGATGTATTGATTAAAACAAAGCATAGAAAGTCACAAAAATTCAAAAATGTATACATAAGTTTTTCAACACCATTGCACTTTAAAATGTGTTCAAAAGTTTGCCTTGCTCTCAAATGTCCCATTTGGTAATAATTTTATTAGACTCAATAAAATCCCTATTCAGTATGTCTTAAAGCACTTAAATATGCTGCTTTGAATGTTTTTCTGCAGCCACAGCTGGTGTCAATGTGTTGATAAAATGTCATTCAAGAAAGCAAGCCCAAGAACACGCCTGACACTGATATTCTTTCCAAGCCAGGTGTATGGGTCAAATGTCAAACCATGCTTGCCAGCAGTGCATAATTGATGGAGACTTGGACAGTTGTACCTCACAGGATGGGGCTGAATAAATGCTAAGCCCAGTTTTAGAATCCTTCCTTGTGTTTTCTTCCACTGTGTCTAATGGCGATACACTCACAATAAGCAGTTTATTTGGTCTCTCCTTCTATCTGCCCCCATAGAACATTAAATAATGCCACTTGTCTTAGTTACCACTTACAAGCTACTTTTTCTTGAGTTGCTCATTAGCTCTTGTGTCCAAATAGAATAGAATCTGTGAAACTAAGAAAAGGGGTATTATCTGCATTTTTGAGAACCAAGGAAGTTGAAGTTATCTATTTGGGAGGGGGACAGATAAAGTCATGACTTCCTTCAGAAGTGTTCTAATCATCTGGACATCAGAACTAATTAAGAGCACGGACATCAGCGCTAATTAAGACCAGTTCCTTGTACTCACTCAATGTTTACAGACCATTAGTTCACAGACCTGGAGGTGAGACATAGAACCAGATTTAACAGGGAGCAATGAGGTCCTCCTAATGGTTACTGGGGGCCAATGGGTCATGAGCTATCTCTGGAACCTTGAGCTCTGAAAGAGGAGAAGGTATCAATCCCAGAGTACTGTGTGCTGTGTTATCATCAAACAGAGTTAATAATGGTGATGCTGTCAACAAAAAGGGGCTAAGCATCTGCATTTTCTTACACATGGCTGGCAATCAAATATTTTCAGACCATATGTGGATTCAACGTGGATTTGAAGATAGTTGCTTTCTGATTTCTTGATCTATTTTTTTTTTAAAGTTGGAAAGAGAAGAGGAAAGGCCAAATGAAAAGGATTACTGCCAGAAAAATGCTTTAGTATGTCTTACTTTTTGAATAGTTCTTGGGCTTTTTTTGAGGTTATACTTTCCTGATGTTTGTGTTCAGTTTCCATGAATGCAGGTATGTGACTGAATAGCTACAACGTGATCTCATAAGCTCATCACTAAGAGACTTAGCACATGGGGCAAATGCAGTTTGTATGAAAACTGGAAGAATTTGGACATCAGAGAGACACAAAACTGTTTATTTTATACCTGTTTTTATAAGCTAAGATGGCAGAGACTATAACATTTAAAAATTAAGAGAATGAGAAAGAACCTGGAAGGAAAACATAGGAAGAGCCATGGAGCTGGAATAAAACACTGTTATTTAAAATGACATCTTCAATAACACCATTATTAATACTTCACAAAACCTAAGTCAACTCTAAAGCTGATGACAAAGTAGAAGAAAAATCCTACTTTTATGCTTTTCCACACAGAGGGCCCAGTGTGTCTAAATATGTAAGTAACCAAGAATATTAGGTATGGCTATGACTATAAAAGTGAGAACACAATAGAAAACTTTTACTAAAAGAATTCCATGCATCTTCTCACCGCTCAGGAGAAGCTCTTTATGATTCACAGACAGGGGAAGAGAAGAGCCTGTTCTCCCTCACAGGTGTTATATCTGATATGCTCAAACCACCCAAGAGTGGACAGCTGCAGCATTACAGTCCCTTCAGGGACATCCCAGCAAAACAATCTTGAAGAGAGATCCTCCCAGGCAGCTGTTTGGGCAACACATCCACTTAACATCCTTTGCTTGAGAAGAAAATGGCCAGATGTCTGATTGTATTCTAAAATACAGGCTGTGTCCACGGCTTAATCAGATGATCAGGTCTTGGAAGGAGTATCGTAGCAATTTGGCAATGAAGAAATCTGAGGAAAAGGTATGCTGATTGTTCGATCTCTGACCAAGCCAAAATATCCACCCGAAAACATGTTTAGAATGAGAACGTTTATTTCCTCTATGGATGCCCGCTGAGGATGACATCGCCAGAGAGGGACATGAAAGAGTTCCCTGATACATGAGCACTTGTTACTTTCCTTCCACTTCTACCCCTGTCTTTGACCAATGAAATCAGAACCTGTTGGTAGTGAGGATGGTGGTTATGCGCAGGCTTAGCAACTGACTTCCCCTCACGCAGCCTGTGCTAAGTTCTTACTTACTCTGCTTGGCAGCACAGACCAATGCTGGCTGCCCAGATGGATACTGCTTGGAGCCGTCAGCCAGCTCTTGAGTGGCATGTTGATCAGGTCAAATTCCTACCATCATGGATGTGAATTCTCTTCTCTTACATGCAGTTTCCACCGAAGCTACCATCTACGGCTCAAAGAATGCCTTATGATATTCTACAAGACACTGCTTCTCATTAAAGAACTCAGTCCATAGCCAAAGAATTCTCTGATCTTGCCATGTCCACTGCTATCTTAAAAGTTCTCCCTTCACAGAATGGCTTAGCGGAATGGCTTTTTGAAAATTCAGTAGCAGCACCAGCTGGGTAGCAACCCTTGATGGGCCAATGCTATCCAAAGGGCTAGGTATGCTCTAACCTGATGTCCAGTACGTTTTGGTGTTTCTCTTGTAGCCATGACTAATGAGCCAGACTTCAAGAGGAGATGAGAGCAGTGACATACTTTCTTGCCTCCAGGAATTCATGGGCAAACAATTTCCTTCATCTATTCACAACCTCTTGTTCTGAGGGCCTTATAGTGATGGTTTGGGGAAGAAGAGAGCTTCCGTCTGATAAAAATCAGTGACTATGAGGAACTGAAAGCTAAGTTTACGACCTGGCAATCTGAGGTTCCTCATGTCCATAATCAACAGGCAAAGAAATGAGACACTATCTTTGTTCACAGATTTATTGATCTTGACCACTAAGAGGAGTCTTAACTGTTACTTCATAATAGAGATACAGGAAGCCCTGGACATCCCTCAGTGTTACTATGACTAAAATGAAATTAAGTCCACACCAATCTGATCCAAATGGTTCACTTCTGGGAAAGACCCATAGCCCCGCAGAGGTCCTTGCCAAAGATGAAGGGAATAGAGACTAGGAATTGAAAACATGCCCCTGCTCCCAGGCCTGCTGCAGCCACGGACCCAGCAGCAGAAGCGAGGGCTGTCCTTGCCTGTGTCCTTCCTGATTTGGCTGTGAATGGAATGCAAATCACTCCAACACAGATTTTTTATTTTGGTGTCAAATATAAACATATTTGTAACAAAGTAAGGAGATACAAACATCAAGTATTTTTGTTTCATTCTGTTTTATTCTCTTGAGCGAAAATGTTTGATCTTATGCCACAGTATTTAAATATTATTTTAAATTTAACAGTATTTGAGTCAGGAGCTACCAAGGAGAAAAGAACACCATTGAAGGACTTAACCTCCTCATCCACTCTGAAGTTTGAATGAAACAAATAACAGAAGACTAAATAAGCTCGCTCTCTCTCTCTCTCTCTCTCTCTCTCTCTCTCTCTCTTTCCCTCCCTCCCACTTTCTTTCTTCTGCCTGACTAGCTAAGATATTGGTTGCCTAATTTCTGAATGGGACTGTAAACCATCTGTCTTGGCTATTAGTCTTTTTTCCCAAGCTGGAACTCATACCAGTATCTCCTGGCTCTGAGCTTTCTGAATTAGCCTAGAACTGGGTGGTCAGAACTATTCTTTCCCACCAAAGTCCTTGGAACTTTGTAAAACCCATAATCTTATGAGCCTTATGATAGATATATCTACCTCTGTCTACCTCTGTTAATCTCCTACCTATTTGTCTTAGTTAGGGGTTTTACTGCTGTGAACAGACACAATGACCAAGGCAAGCCTTATAAAAGACAACATTCAATTGGGCCTGGCTTACAGATTCAGAGGTTTAGTCCAGTATCATCAAGGCAGGGACATGGAAGCATCCAGACAGACATAGTGCAGGAGGAGCTGAGAGTTCTACATCTTCATCTGAAGGATGCTAGTGGAAGACTGGCTTCCAGGCAGCTAGGGTGAGGGTCTTATAGTCCACACCCACAGTGACACACCTATCCTCAACAAGGCCACACCTTCTAATAGTGCCACTCCCTGAGCCAAGCATATAGAAACCATCACACTATTGTAATAGTTTTATTCATCTGGATAATATTTACTAATATAGATTCATGAAGAACTCAGAATGTTAAAACTATACTTTAAAAAAATAAAATTCTTATTATCTGCAGAATCATATACTGAAAGGAAGAAAACGAAGAGATTTCAGGGTTTACATATTAATCAGGCTTAAAAATAATGGGCAAATTCATAAAAAAATCAAACACAGTTGTCAGTCAAAATGATAAGTGTAGGCAGGCTTAAGTAAAAGGACTTCACATCATGATAAAAGCCTTGGAAAGATCAGGAATTCAAGGCCCATACCTGAACATGATAAAAACAATCTACAGCAAAACAATAGCCAACATCAAAGTAAATGGTGAGAAGCTGGAAGCAATCCCACTAAAATCAGGGACTAGACAAGGCTGTCCACTCTCACCCTACCTATTCAACATTGTACTTGAAGTCCTAGCCAGAGCAATTAGACAACAAAAGGAGATCAAGGGGATACAAATTGGAAAGGAAGAAGTCAAAATATCACTTTTTGCGGATGATATGATAGTATATATAAGTGACCCTAAAAATTCCACCAGAGAACTCCTAAGCCTGATAAACAGCTTCAATGAAGTAGCCGAATATAAAATTAACTCAAACAAGTCAATGGCCTTTCTGTACACAAAGGATAAACAGGCTGAGAAAGAAATTAGGGAAACAACACCCTTCTCAATAGTCACAAATAATATAAAATACCTTGCCGTGACTCTAACTAAGGAAGTGAAAGATCTGTATGATAAGAACTTCAAGTCTCTGAAGAAAGAAATTAAAGAAGATCTCAGAAAATGGAAAGATCTCCCATGCTCATAGATTGGCAGGATCAACATTGTAAAAATGGCTATCTTGCCAAAAGCAATCTACAGATTCAATGCAATCCCCATCAAAATTCCAACTCAATTCTTCAATGAATTAGAAAGGGCAATCCGCAGATTCATCTGGAATAACAAAAAACCTAGGATAGCAAAAACTCTTCTCAAGGATAAAAGAACCTCTGGTGGAATCACCATGCCGGACCTAAAACTGTACTACAGAGCAATTGTGATAAAAACTGCATGGTACTGGTATAGAGACAGACAAGTAGACCAATGGAACAGAATTGAAGACCCAGAGATGAACCCACACACCTATGGTCACTTGGTCTTTGACAAGGGAGCTAAAACCATCCAGTGGAAAAAAGACAGCATTTTCAACAAATGGTGCTGGCACAACTGGCGGTTATCATGTACAAGAATGCGAATTGATCCATTTCTATCTCCTTGTAGTAAGGTCAAATCTAAGTGGATTAAGGAACTCCACATAAAACCAAAGACACTGAAACTTATAGAGGAGAAAGTAAGGAAAAGCCTCGAAGACATGGGTACAGGGGAAAAATTCCTGAATAGAACAGCAGTGGCTTGTGCTGTAAGATCGAGAATCAATAAATGGGACCTCATAAAATTGCAAAGCTTCTGCAAAGCAAAAGACACCGTCAATAAGACAAAAAGACCACCAACAGATTGGGAAAGGATCTTTACCTATCCCAAATCAGATAGGGGACTAATATCCAATATATATAAAGAACTCAAGAAGGTGGACTCCAGAAAATCAAATAACCCCATTAAAAAATGGGGCTCAGAGCTGAACAAAGAATTCTCACCTGAGGAATACCGAATGGCTGAGAAGCACCTGAAAAAATGTTCAACATCCTTAATCATCAGGGAAATGCAAATCAAAACAACCCTGAGATTCCACCTCACACCAGTCAGAATGGCTAAGATCAAAAACTCAGGTGACAGCAGATGCTGGAGAGGATGTGGAGAAAGGGGAACACTCCTCCATTGTTGGTGGGATTGTAAGCTTGTACAACCACTCTGGAAATCAGTATGGCGGTTCCTCAGAAAATTGGACATAGTATTACCGGAGGATCCAGCAATACCTCTCCTGGGCATATATCCAGAAGATGTCCCAACCGGTAAGAAGAACACATGCTCCACTATGTTCATAGCAGCCTTATTTATAATAGCCAGAATCTGGAAAGAACCCAGATGCCCCTCAACAGAGGAATGGATACAGAAAATGTGATACATTTACACAATGGAGTACTACTCAGCTATTAAAAAATGAATTTATGAAATTCCTAGGTAAATGGATGGACCTGGAGGGCATCATCCTGAGTGAGGTAACCCAATCACAAAGGAACTCGCACAATATGTACTCACTGATAAGTGGATATTAGCCCAGAAACTAGGATACCCAAGATATAAGATACAACTTGCTAAACGCATGAAATTCAAGATGAAGGAAGACCAAAGTGTGGACACTTTACCCCTTCCTAGAAATGGGAACAAAACACCCATGGAAGGAGTTACAGAGACAAAATTTGGAGCTGTGACAAAAAGATGGACCATCTAGTGATTGCCATATGCAGGGATCCATCCCATAATCAGCTTCCAAACGCTGACACCATTGCACACACTAGCAAAATTTTGCTGAAAGTCCCAGATATAGCTCTCTCTTGTGAGACTATGCCGGGGCCTAGCAAACACAGAAGTGGATGCTCACAGTCAGCTATTGGATGGGTCACATGGCCCCCAATGCAGGAGCTAGAGATATTACCCAAGGAGCTAAAGGGAACTGCAACCCTATAGGTGGAACAACAATATGAACTAACCAGTACCCCAGAGCTCTTGTCTCTAGCTGCATATGCATCAAAAGATGGCCTAGTTGGCCATCACTGCAAAGAGAGGCCCATTGGACTTGCCAACTTTATATGCCCCAGTACAGGGGAACGCCAGGGCCAAAAAGGGGGAGTGGGTGGGTAGGGGATTAGGGGGGTGGGTATTGGGGACCTTTGGGATATCATTGAAAATGTAAACGAGGAAAATACCTAATTAAAAAAAATGGAAAATAAATAAATAAATAAAAATTTAAAAGAAAAGGACTTCACATAATATTATTAAACCTACTATACTTTATCTTCAAGATTTGTATCCTAAAATAATGTGTTTCTGAGTGGCCAGCTGTCTTACTCAGGGTTTCTATTCCTGTACAAACATCATGACCAAGAAGCAAGTTGGGGAGGAAAGGGTTTATTCAGCTTACATTTCCATACTGCTGTTCATCACCAAGGAAGTCAGGACTGGAACTCAAGCAGGTCAGAAAGCAGGAGCTGATGCAGAGGCCATGGAGGGATGTTCTTTACTGGCTTGCCTCACCTGGCTTGCTCAGCCTGCTCTCTTATAGAACCCAAGACTACCAGCCCAGAGATGGTCCCACCCACAAGGGGCCTTTACCCCTTGATCACTAATTGAGAAAATGCCTTACAGTTAGTTGGATCTCATGGAGGCATTTCCTCAACTGAAGCTCCTTTCTCTGTGATAACTCCAGCTGTGTCAAGGTGACACAAAAATAGCTGGTACACCAGCTAAATAATGGAATGTTAGCATATTTATAAGATGGGGAGGATAGAGGGAAGAGAGGAAAAGAAGGAAGTGAGGAGAAAGGAAGAAAGGGAGAGAGGAGATATAGATCAAAGATTAAAATATCCTGGCATAGAAAGTAGAACTGAAATTAAGCACAGAAAGGAACTTTGCAACAACAAGGATTAGACACAGTAAATACAACTAGAATTATTTAGAGCTGCTTAGTAAATAAAACACAAAAAGGAATTGATGTTTACCAGTAGAAGGAAATTTTATTTTACTCTCTTAGGACATGCCCTCAAGCAGAAAACAACATCATATTTAAATGTTTATGAAATATTCAGAGAAGTTTTTGATCCTTCTTTGATACATTGCAAAAACAGAAGTTAATTGGATAACATTCTCTGTGTATTGCAAAATACTAGAAAACAGAATAAAAACAGAAAACAAAAGCCAATATCTCTTGATGAAAACTGTCTCCCTTGCATACTCTTCACATCTAAGAGTAAAAACTAAAACCACTAAACACCTAAAAACTGACATTCAGAAAACTACTGACAGTTAAACAATTCTGAGAGCAAACCATCGCCTTCAGTGTTTGACTCTAAACCTCAAACAGCAAAGATAAATGAACTTCCTTGAGAAGTTAGAAAATAAACAAAACAAATTAAGCAAGACCCAAGGAAAGAAAACAGATAAAAGAACAGAGTGGGTGAAAGCATAAATGGAAGTGTTCCTCTGAAGTCAGTTAAGCAGGTGAAATGCTAGCCAACTTCATCAAGGAAAAGATGAAGAGTTGCTAATAAAATTAGAAATGATAGACAAAATACAAAATACAGATTGGCGAAAGATTCTTACAAAAATGGAATATTTTCTTTCGAGGGACTACTAAAACTGACTCCAGCATGTTCTAGGCCCTAGGTTCAATTTCCAGGACAGACAAAATATAGTACTTGTTTTATATATGCACACATGTGCATACACACAATTTACATAGAAGAAAAAAAATCATCAAAGAGTTCTTGTCACCTTTTCCCATTTTCCTTAGCCAAAACCACAGGGGAAAGCATTAATAAAGGAACCCTGCAAGATCTTGGAAGACTGGTTGTTCTTATGCTACATTTATTTTAGTTCCCAAATCAGTATCATATTTTAGGAATAAACATGAAAGCATCCCTATTCAGAGACGAGTCTTAAAAGTTCCTATTATCATTATAGTTTAACATTGTACCAGAAAGTATTAGACAGTGAAATTATACAAGATAAAAAAGACTAGAAATGTAAAAATTAACAGAGTAGTAAGGCTACCAATATATCCAGAACATGTTGAGTTATCTAGAAAACTCAAAGAGATCAGGCTATAATACTACAAACAAAAACTACAGCAAGCTAGAAAGATACAGAATTGATACACAAAACTCCCTACATACAATTACTAATGTTGAAAATATAATGGGAGATCACATCCTATTCTAAATGAAGAGCATAGGCTCTATTGACCATGTCCAATATAACAATTATAATAAATTATATTACAAAAAGAAAATCAAAACATTCTAAAAGATGAAGGAAGGATTAGTGGGCATATGGAAGTATAGTTTTGATGAGAAGGCTCAACATCATATAGATGATGGTTCTGTTTTCATATTATAAAGTTAGCATGATTTTAATTCATAATAAACCTTTAAGTTTTTCTTCTAGAACTAGACCAAGGCATTTTCAATTTCATTTGGAACAGAAATAAAAAGAATTCAAGAAATCCCAGCCCTCCCCACCCCACCCCAAAAAAAAAACCCAAGAGCACTGAAAGAAATTTTTCTGTCAAGTAAAGCTTCCATGGTCAATAAGGCACTGCCACAGAGACAGCCAAGGAGAAAGTACAACAGAGCATACAGCCAGGCACATGCCTGAGGTCATAGAAGCTTGCATGCAACACCGAACAAAGACCGTGAAGAGCAGTAAAGCTTATAGTTTGCTATTATCTGTAATTTTAAGAGGCAACAAAGACCATCGCATACACCTTATTAATTTTTATTAAACGCTAGTTCTTTATATATTAAGGTTTTTGTTCTGACCATACTCTGTAGTCCTGGCTGACCTTAAACTTGAAGCAATCCTCCTGCCTGAGCTTCCCAAGTACTGGGATTATAAGCAAGTACCACACCCTGATTAAATACAAAACCTTATCAAGGATAAATATAAAACCAACAACAACAGTTTCTTATTGGAGAACTATGGATGTTAGAAATGTGAGGAAGAATTGGGGTTCAGTACATCTTTGTATTTACTAATATTTAAAACAAGCAAATGAATGACGGTTCCACAAGTGAATAGTATTTTAAAGGACAAAAGTTCTAATGTAACTAAATATAACTAAAACCAGTATAACATCACACAATGAGAAAAATAAGAAGGTCTATAGTAAACAATCTGTCAATGAGCAGGGATAACTTCATTTGTTAGTAAATCTGTCTGTGATTCTTTTGATACTTAAATGCTGCTTTAAGAAGAAAAGGCATTCCTGGTCTCTGCAGCCTTGGTCAAAGTCCTTGCTGTGTACATAGTTACATATCTACTCTCTACTTCCTTGGAGAAGTTATCAATTATATAATCCACTCCTGATGTTGTGTTCTGTGTCCATGCATCCTGGAAGAACAGCAGACAGGCAGGCCCTCTATCTCTATCTTTACTTCCATAAGTGTGTCTGTACTAAGCAGTATTCACCACAGTGAATGGAGATGTTGCTATATTTTAATATCTAGGTATTTCTTTTCTACCAAGAGGGTCAAAATAGCTCTGTCCCTCTTCCTGCCACATTGCTACTTAGAAGGAGAGACTGAAAACCACACTCTCTGATCTTCACACAGATGCCACCTACCCCTCACATATACTTATTTTTAGACATTGGCTGTCTGATGATAGGCTGCAGCCGTGGTTCTCAACCAGTGGGTCGCAACTCCCTAGTGTCAAATGCCCCTTTAACAGGCACCACCTAACATCTGAAAACACAGATATTTACATTACAACTCATAACAGTAGCATGATAACAGCTATGAATTAGCAATGCAAGCTATTTTATGGTTGGGGCCAACACAACATGAAAGAGTATATTTAAGAGTCGCAGGATTAGGAAGGTTGAGAACCACTGGACCACAGGCAAGAGGCTTCTAGTGGCTCAAAAACAGATGCCACAGCTTCTATTTCATGTTTCTCGTGAAGAAGTTGCTTCTATGCTGCGTGTATTCTGTGGCCTGGAAGGTGGATACAAGGCAGTTGAAAACAGCCACAGCAAGTCCTTCGACACAGAGACAAAGGCCATGTGAAGGAGGTGGCCAAGATTCCCCACCAACCTCAGTCTTTGGATGTCTTTGTGAAGAATGACCCCAATATCTACCTTTGAACAGTTAGATGAGGCATAAATAAGTTTCTAAAGCTTGTAAACCCGTGTGCTTGGAGTTGCCTTGAAAAACAACAAAACAATACATTGACTTGGCCTAACCCTAAATGAGAGCAATTTTGGTGGAATTCTTAGTTGAAGAAATCAGTTTATTGCAACCTTCTAGAAGATGAACATTTGGAAGTGGAGAGAACATGGCTGGATTTGACATTGTCAGGAGCAGTGTAGACAGAAGAGCACCCAGCTCGCCTCTGATGTCTTATGGGGAAGTGTTACCATGACAGAACCCCACAGAGATGTCTCCCCAGAATTATCCAACACCCAAGGTCAGATGCCATTTGCTGGACTGTAAGAGGGATGTAGAGTTATCCACAGAGCTAAAGTCACTCTGGTCTCCCTGGTATAAGCCAGAGTCGAGGCCACACTGGGATGGATAATACCAGGTGGCTCTGATTACAGCTCATCGATGCTCTTAGCTATCTTCCTTCTGGGTATTGATGTCTCTCCTCCTCCTGGGTATTAATGTGTGTTGATTTTAAGACACTTGTTCCAGTCTTTTGGAACTGGAGGGTTCACTGCTTTTGCTTACCCTTGGTAACATTACTTGAATTCACTCCTTCTTGATGAACTCTTAGAAATGTGAGCTTTCCAATATTTTCATTACAGGTTTAGCAGAATAAAATAGAAATAATATCATTAAATAAAATGAAATAAAAACAGCATCATTTCCAGGAACAGAAGAGTCATGCCTAATCCCAGAAGTGTCCCTGAGAAGAGTGACATAAAGCATGAGTTTAAGTAATAGATTGGCAAGCAATCAAAATGGATCGGTTTCCCATTATGAATATTCTAGGCTATATGCGAACTGAATGGAAACTAACTCTTCAAGCCATAAGACATTAAGGTTGCTTATTTCCCAACTCAGAAAAGCACTTCCAAAGCACATACTTCATGAAGGGAGAGAGACGGGGTGAATCTACCTACTTGTTTACAGTTCTAGAATATTATTTCATCCTTTCCAAAACTGTGCTCAGTTTAAATCCTATTCTTCCAGTGGTTTTCAAAACTTGCCTCAAGGGTACTTAATAATAGGTCAAGTTACACCACGTACACAGATTTCCACTTAACCAAAAGTTATCTCTTTGACTTTTAAAACTTATGAGACATCTTTCCACAGTCTGCTATTATCTTACCTGCTATGTTTCCAACCTAAGATGCTGCCAGTGGCTCCTTAGCACCAAGCAACCCTTTACAGAATGGAACACAAGCTATGTCTTTAACATCTTTTTATTATTATTATTATTATTATTATTATTATTATTATTATTATTATTATATGAGCTACTTTGAAGTCTATCCTCTCTATAGCATTGATAATCACATGACATCACATCATTTCTAATATATATGTCTATGGGAAGAAACTTGTATGAAAATGGACTTTTGTGTTGTATTTGAAATTACATTAAAGCTATGGGTCTATGTGGAGGGGCAGAGGTCAAGTCACTGGGTCCCTCGTCTAGGTATAGTTATGCCATTAGCTGTTCTTTAGTTTTTCTCAACCATAAACAGTGAGCAGGACTTCCCTAGCCTCGTTAGGCCCATTCCAGGAAAGCTCACACCACTGTTGTAAATGATAATTTAAAATATGATCCTGTCAGACTACGGTCCAAGAAGAGAGTCATGTGAGGAGAATTCTGAGCTCTTGAGAGAAAAACTCCAGGAAACCAAGAGTCTTGTGACCCCGGCTTCTTCCCAAACACAAAACTGTTCTTGGATTATGCTTTTGTGCCTCTCCCAGGTATAGTGGGTAGGAGTAGATTCACTTCAGATTACATTACATCTGGCTACTGTTGTTTGTTTACTATGCCTCTATGGGAAATGCGGCTCTGCTCCATAAGGCAGGTTCACCATGGGCAGCCTGTCCTTGCCATTGTACTCTTTACTCACGTGACTCTTCTTAACCTTTGAGTGTAAATAGCCTGATTCTCTGAATAAAGTTGGCTATGCATGAGACTTTAGTTCACCTCGTTTTGAGGCTCCACTCTCCCAGGTCCCACACCCATTGTGAAGCAGTAAACACATTCCAGCTATCTTTTACTATTACATACACCCCAAAATTGTCTTTGTTCATGAACCCTGAACTCTGTGGCCCTGTTGCATTTACTGATTCTACCAAGGATTTTTAATATCACAATGGTGCAGATTTTGAATTGCTAGGTAGGTGATCATGCTATCTGAGAAAGTGGCTTAGCTCTGTATGCCCTTTACTCTTGCCTTATCTGGAAGCTAGAATATCTAACAGAGTGTTTTGAAGTGGTAAAACTGTGCATGCCCCCTCACCGCCCCCCCTTTTTGCTATTAAAGGGAAATCCATTTCTGAATGTAGAGGCAGGATACTTCATTTACCTCAGTCCATCCTTGTCTCCCGGGACTCGTCCCTAGTTTATCTGCTTCTCTGTTCACCACAAGCACTTGAATTTCCATTTGAAGCCCTTCCTAAGGGAACTCACATTGCAAGCTGGGGCAGTGACTGGCTCCACTTGCTTGTTTTGTTTCTCTCAGTGGTCACTGTCCTTTGCTGCCTTCAGTTCAGTGTCTTCAAATATTTCCCATATTCTGCTGGCATGTTGTTCGTGCCACTCAAGTCTCCATGGGGAGAAGGAACATCAGAAGGGTGGTCATGCTCTATGGGATCAGGAAGTATGCAGTCGGTCTACTGGGGACTCTGTCTTTTCAGCAACGGGGGTTTTTGTTTTGTTTTGTTTTGTTTTGTTTTGTTTTGCTAGATTTTTGTTTTTTAAGCCTCACCAGCCAACCTGTCTTTGAGAGAATGCTTTATTGCTACTTTGCTGTAGCGTTGCAGTTAAATAATTACATCCTTTAGCAGGCCCCCTACTTCATACCATTTACTGTTTACTTTCCATATTTAGCCCCTGTCAGGTCTGTAGTTGTGGCTTTCCACTGTGTGGTAGCGAATACTTTAGGGGTCTGTTATTACCTAGACTTTATCAGACATGTGGCATGTGCCTCCGTTTATTTTATCCCTTAGCCACGTTTTAATGTTCCTTCCCTTCTCTGCTTTTGGTTTGCTTTGGTCTTTGGATGGAATCTCACTATGCAGGCTTAGCCAGCCTGGGGCTCACTATGTAGCCCTGACTGGCCTTGAACTCAGAGATCTCACTGCCTCTGCCTCCTGAGTGCTGGAATTAAAGGTGTGCACCGCCACAGTGGTATAGGTCAGATTCTAACTTCTTGCTACTTATATGAAAACCATTCACTGGGATTTGTTTAACATCTGGCTGCTTAACTGTGTTATTGGTCCCAATTATTTTCTAGCTCTCTTAGTTTTAAGACATTTAAAGTTTTTGTTACTGTGCTTTTGTTTCTTTGTTGGTTGGTTGGTTGGTTTTTTGAGACAGGATTTCTCTGTGTAGCCCTGGCTGTCCTGAAAGTCACTCTATAGACCAAGCTGGCCTCCAACTCAGAGATCTGCCTGCCTATTCCCCCTGAGTGCTGGGATTAAAGGTGTGTGCTATTACCACCTGGCTGAACTTTTGAGTTGTTTTTATTAATATGTATTCATGTATATATATTTTTAATTTATGTGAATGTATATTTTATGTATATGAATATGTGTATATGGCTATGTGTGTTCAGATGCCAGAAGAAGGTGCCAGAGCTCTGGAGATACAGGTCCCAGCTATTCTCATGAGATGCCCAGGTGGGTGTGGATGTGCTCACAATCACTGAGCCAACCCTCCAGCCCTGTTTTCTGGCTTCTTCATCTGCTACTGACTGAACATTGTGGCTGCCCCAAATGTATTCTGAAACTTTATTCTCCCCTCCAGGACAACATTGGGTGATGGAGTCTTAGGAAGGTAATTAGGGTTTAGAGGTCATCAAGGTAGAACCTAACCAATAACAAGGACGTTTCTGTTTTCCCATTCTTCCTGTTTAATTTGCTTTGCATCTCATTTGCATTGCTGATTCACTCCATCCTAGTGTCCTTTACCAAGAGTAACCCTAATCAGTAGGAAAGAGTGTTGGGCTGCCACGGGCCAGTCAGTGTGCAGAGTACTGGGTGTAGTTGCACGCTCTGTAGCTTTAATCCCCTGCGCTTGTCCTGGAAATGTCAGATGGAAAACTCCATGGGTAATTTATAGGTTTGAAATAACTATTATAATATATTGTTTATCTAATGACTTCTTTTGTGATTGGGTTACCTGACTAAGGATGATATCCTCCAGATATATCCATCCAGCCCAGAAACATAGAACACCGAAGATACAATTTATAAAACAAGAAAATCAAGAAGAGGGAAGACCAATGGGTGGATGCTTCATTCCTCCTTAGAATAGGGAACAAAATACCCATGAAAAGAGTTACAGAGACAAAGCTTGGAGCTAAGACGAAAGGATGGACTATCCAGAGACTACCCCACCCAGGGATTGCCACCAAACCCAGACACTATTGCATAAGCCAGCAAGATTTTGCTGAAGGGACCCTGTTATAGCTGTCTTGTATGAGGCTATGCCTGGCAAATACAGAAGTGGATGCTCACAGTCGTCTATAAGATGGAACACAGGGCTCCCAATGGAGAAGCTAGAGAAAGCACCCAAGGAGCTGAAGGGGTCTGCAACCCTATAGGTGGAACAACAATATGAACTAACCAGTACCCCCAGAGCTCATATCTCTAGCTGCATATGTAGCAGAAGATGGCCTAGTTGGCCATCAATGGGAAGAGAGGCCCCTTGGTATTGCAAACTTTATATGCCCCAGTACAGGGGAATGCCAGCGTCAAGAAGAAGGAGTGGGTGGGTAGGGGAGCAGAGCGGGGGGAGGGTATAGGGAACTTTTAGGATAGCATTTGAAATGTATATAAAGAAAATATCTAATAAAAAAGAAAAAATATAGTTTATAATTGTTTCATTTTTATGACTGACTGTTGGGAGCCTCCTAACATGCTTAATGAATATAAATTACACTTCATCCTAGGTCAATAAGGACTTCAGTACAATCAATAGTTTGAGGCAGCACAGAACACCTTGGAGATCTCCTACCCAGAGTCTATTAGAGAGATTGACATCTTTTTCCCTCATAGCCATCTTCAGCCCAGACTCATGAGTGTTTCATTATGGTCCCTCAGGAGTCAGAAGTTTGTGAATACCATCTCAACATATGCTTCTGTAACTATCACAGCAGGCAACAGTAGGAGTCTCCACTTCCAGACAAGGTCTGGTCCTAGCAGAGCCATATGTCTCTTCTGACAGGAACAACTGCATCAAATGTTAATGCCATAGGAGTGCAGAATACCAATCCCATCAGAGACCTGGAAGCTCACAATGAGATTCTCTAAATACTTATTTTTGTACCTTGGTCCTCATTTTAGTGATAATGTTTGTAGCTTTTAGTAATAGGCACAGTTTTGTTTTTGTAGTTGGATTTTTGCAAAGAAAAATCTTCATAATTATATCACGCAGGTTTGTTTCTCATTACCTTGAGTTTTTACCAGAGGAAATGATGAACTTCATCTATTGGCATCTATGGAAATAAGCACTTAACTGATTACTTACGTACTGTCAGTTGCTTTTTATTCATGTGTTTTCCTCTATTATAGAAGGATAAGTTCATGAAATCACTGCTTATGATACTCTGCATTTGTGCTCTGGTACCTTTGATAAAGAAATAAAAATGTTTATTTTTTGTTTACTTCTCCAATTTGAGTCTTCCAACCCAGAATGAGAGTCCTTCCCATCTCTGCTAAGGAAATGTGTATTAATCCTTCGAGTCTAGCTCAAGGTCAATTAGCCAAAAATCAACTAAGGGAATCCAATTTTCCACAAGACCAAATTGGCACATTTTTCTTGTTCCTTTGAACTATTTATAAAGTTTACAACACTTCACATTGGATGGATAGTTTTAATAGCTTTTAAAGATTTATGTAAACGTTTAATTGACCAGTTTTCATAGCAGCAATTTAAGGAATCTTGTTTCTGCCCAGCTTTGGGCTGCCATAGGTGGAAGGACAGAGATGACGGAGGGGAGATCTCATGGAGTCAGGATGAAGAGGAGGGCCAGCATAGGTTGCTGATTCCAGAGAGATAGAAGCCATGACTGGTGGAAACAGATAACATACATGAGACCTATACCCACAAAGAACATATTCTTAAATCTAATGACATCCCACAAATAGATGTTTTTCTGAAGCTAAAGGCCTCCCTGTGTCTCCTTTCCTCTGCTCCCCAGATGCTCTGACCCATGTCTTCCCCTCTCCCTCGTCTCTTTTCCTCCTGCAGGAGCTGAACTAGGTACCCGACTGCTCTCTCCACTGAGTTCCTCTCTGCTGCATGCAGAACAGGCAGCAAGGAGTCTGACCAGAGACAAAGCCACCAGTCCTTCAAGCACTATCATTACAGAGTCCAAGTGAACCTAAACAGTGGAGTGTGCCTAGTAAATTAAGGGAATTGGTTCTTCAGTGAATTAGACTCTTGGCTTGGCCTATGTGGCCTGGTTTGTATACGCTCCGCTCAGGAAGTGGCACTATTTGGAGGTGTGGTCCTGTTGGAGTAGGTGTGTCATTGTGGGTGTGGGCATCAATACCCTTGTCCCCACTGCCTGGAAGCCAGTATTCTGCTAGCAGCCTTCAGATGAAGATGTAGAACTCTTAGCTCCTCCTGTACCATGCCTGCCTAGATGCTGCCATGGTCCCACCTTGATGATAATGGACTTAAATCTCTGAACCTGTAAGCCAGCCCCAATTAAATGTTGTCCTTATAAGAGTTGCCTTGGTCATGGTATCTGTTCATAGCAGTAAACCCCTAACTAAGACAGCCTTCAAGACTTCACATATATGACTATGTTTTTGAAAAACATTTCCCAAGACTCAACTGAGTTCCCGGCTTTTAACTCTGGAATCCCAGATGAGACCTTTCACACCACCTCTGATGGCTGAGAAGGGACTGGGTGGTGGCAATTCCATATTTCATAAGGGCCTCCATTGCTACATACTTTATTCAATAACTGCTTACATGAAGTTTTCTTTATTATATAAATATGTTTTTAAGGAAGAAATGTGACTTCATTCTGAGTCAGCTCTGTACAAGGACCAGGTTGCTGGTGACGAAGGTTAAATAAAACCCAGCCTGTACTCAGAGTACACAGACCCGAAACAGTAGGGTTCAGGCCTCAGCTATGATACATATCTACCCTGCCCTCTCACTGCATCGTTATCAGAGATGCAGAAGTGTCAGGTGCTTTCCAGTCACAATGTCACAAAAAGAACTAAAAAGCACAGCTACAGTCTACAGTTAACAGTAGAGATAGCGACAAAAAGGGCTTTCTGGACTCAGCAGCACGTGCTGGTCCCTTATCCTGGCTCTATGTTTGGGCCACATGATGCCCACTGTACTAACTGACCAATCATCCCAGCTCATCCTCTTTTGACTTCTTTAGATCAAGCATATGTGTTTTATATCACTGTGATACTTTGAACCAAGTGTGTTGGGGTTTCTTCTTCTCCCCCACCTCGCCCACTCCTCCCCTCCCCTTTTTTTAAGTACTGTATGCCCTCTTACCCAGCCCCATCCTTCCTCATTACCTAATATTACCCTGTCTTGGTCTCCTTTCTAGGTTTTTAGGCTTTATCCAATCTTTTTTTTTTTTATCCCGTTCAACTTAAGAAAGTTTTGGAGTTAGCCCTGTAGCTCATTTTGGATAGGGAAGATCTGAGAGGTATGGCTTTGCTGCTTGAATCACTTTCGATCAGGGCCCCTAAATTTCTAACCACTCTAACCGTAGCTACGCAATTTCAAACACTACGACAATCTCGGGTCAAAAGGTCAGCCCTTCTCTCTCTACAATTAAAAGAAAATGTTTTCTATACACACATATCCCAAGAACTTTTTAAATTAAAACATTTTGGAAGAAATATTTTCCATTTGAGAGGTGGTGAAAAGTCCAACTAGGTTCTGCTTGGGGCATTAGTTTGATATAAAACTGATCCTTCCATAGAATATTTTGTTAATTTCCCCACCATTAAAATACCTCGGCCAGACATGTTCTCTTTGAAATTAATTCCAGTTTCTTAACATTAAAAGGTGATGACGGGAAGGAGCTTAATTTCATGCTGGTGTCTCTGTGGCTTGGAATAGCATTATTAATGTTTTTATACTGACTAAATATGTGAGTTAAGTCACTGTGCATGGTAGACATGTGGCACCATGTTTATCTTAGCTATGCCCAATACAAGAAAAAAATCAAGCACAATTCATAAATCTATTTTTGTTCCTCTATCCACTATATTTTTACAAGTGAAATTTCTACTAGTAATGCTCGCCAGCTAATATGAACTATGGAAATATATTGTACACTATGGAATATGTGAGACTATATTAAAAATAGGCAATTGTGATTATAGTCAGCGACAGGCCTTGTATCCTGAGCTTGGGGCAGAGGAGTGAATGAGCCCAGTCCAGCCTTGATAAGGCCAACTTAGGATACCACTGTTCTGCCAGAGACATAATGGGAGGTATTATGAAAATGACGTTGGTTGCCTTCTTCAGTGTTATAGCTTAAATGTAGAATGCCCCATAGGTTGGTGGTACCATTTCAGAAAAGTATGGAATCTTCAGGAAGTGGGACTGTACTGCAAGAAGTGGCTCACTGCAGTTGGGCCTTGAGGCTTACCATGAGACCCCACTCCTGCTTGGTCTCTCTCCTTCTTGAGTGTGGCTGGCCAGCCAGCCCCCTTGCTTCCGCTGCCATGGCTTCCCTGATTGCTATAATGTCTGCTTCTATCTGTTGTTGTGGATCCCTCTGGAACTGTAAGCTAAAAACAACCCTTTTCTGCTTAAGTTGCTTTTGTTTGGTGATATTATCACAACAGCAAGAAGATACCCAGTGTCTGTTCCAACTCCTTTCCTGTACTGCTGAGCTGAAAAGCCGGTTAGCCATGAAGAACCATGGTATGAATTAACGCTAAGAGAAGGGACATGTTTTACTGCAAGTGTTTGGGAACCTAGTATTTCATCAGCTATTGCCTCTCGTCTCCACTCCCACCCACCTGAGCTTTCCTCATCAGTGCAGGGAAAAAGCCCTTTTCCTAGTCCTGTCTTCCCCAAGTGTCCTTCTCAGCTGTTTCCCAGGGACTACCTTCTGGTAGGAAGGTATCAGAGACTAGAGAGGAGGAGAATTTCCCTTCTGGAAGTGGCTTGACACACATGGCACCAGCAAGTGAGTGGGAAACACAGAACGTCCATTGTTCAGTCACCATGGTTTTGACAGAAGACATGAGAGCAGGGGCCATACACCCTCCACTAATCATGGTCCGGGACAATAGTGACAGCAGCTGGCACGCAGGCCTCCAGGAGCCTGTGGCACCTGTGAGAGCACTTACTGTCTACTTCCTATGTTATGATGTCAGTGAGTTCCAGCTGCCTCAGGGGCACAACAAGGGTGGGCTCTGGGTGGCAAGCATCTTGCTTTCTGCATCTCCAATGCTCACAGAACCAGGACTTCTGGGCATTGCTATTCTAGGTGAACCCATCGGACTTGGTTTTGCAACTCTATTCTTCCCAACAGCTTGACACCCGTTCTCAGCAAGATGCCACTTCTGTTGGTTCTGGATGGTATTCAACACTGTTAACGCTACTGGAAAGCCACAGACACAGTGGTGCCTAAGGAACTATGGTGTCAACAGGAACCGGTCTGCTGTGCTAAAAAAAAATAAGATTACACATTACAAATGCACTGTGTCTACAGAGAGGAGGCTAAGAATCCCTGTGCTGGGGACATGACCAGTGGCTCTCTCTGGTCAAGACTGCAGGGGAGGTTAGGTGGGACTGGGGACTGCTTCACAGGCGTTAGAATCGGCCTCCATTAAGGGTCTGTGAGCAGGCTCGCTCACATAGATCTATCTACAGTAAAACCTTTCAAACTGATTTACAGTTTATTTCAGGACCTAGTATTCTTAGTTTGCTCTAAATTAGGGGGAGGGATAAAAGTGCAAGCCCCTGAAGGGGAAGGATTTTAAACGTTAAAGTGGCCAGGAACAATATCTTAGTTTACACGGATGCCAAGGGTCTGACAAGGGTCCATGAAAGTGCATGTAAATGTGAACAGAGGGGAAATGAGAGATTTATTTTCACTACCTCTGTTGAGACAGGGCCTCATTTATCCCAGGCTGGCCTCGGATGCTCCATGCAGCCGAGGATAACCTTGAGCTTTTGGTCCTCTTGTGTGCACTTGCTTGGCTTACAGGCCTGGGTCACCATGGCTGGCTTATGGAGTGCGGGTTTATGCAGGACCTTGCAGGGGTTGCTCAGCATTCTTCTCGCTGAGCCACGCCCTCAGTGCTCTCTTCAGGAACTTCTGACAGTCAGCCTTTCTTGGAATCATTCATGCCAACTTCAGATCACATTACAAAGAACAGAGTGAGCTGATTGTGTCACCAATAATAAATAGACCTGCGCATCCTTTCACTGGTTGTTGCAAATAGCTCCGAATGTAATGCACAGTCATCGCTATTTTGAAATCATTCTTGTCATTAAGTTGCACACAGTGGGAGCTTTTCTAGCCTACGCACCTGTACAGGGTATCTTGGCTGCAATTCTCTAACTCTACATCCCCAAAGTGCTTCACCTCCAGTCAGTGAAGTTCTTCCTCTCAGTAGGCAGTCTAGATACCTACATTGCCTTCCAGTAAGCAACTTATTTCCATTGTTCTGCAAACCTAAATATTTTAAATAAGGATTCTTAACTCCAGGAAGAGCATGAAAGTTGGACAACGGCAGGTGTGTGCAGCTATGCCAAGTACATTTATATATGTACAACACACACACATGTATGTTACAGATGTGCCAAGAACACCCGAGGGTTTGAATCCCACCTGCAGTGAGCAGCCGCAGCTCCCTGTTGCTAACAGATCTGAACCAGGCAGTACTGTAAGTCTAGAGCATAACACTTCCACGTGTTTCTTTCCCTTGTGTGCTGGCTGGGCCAAGAAGTTCTACACAAACCTTCCTTGAACACACCCACCAACAATCCAAAACCAACTGCAGTTGGTCTGCTCAGATGGCTCAGCAGAAAGCACACTCACTCTGCAATCCTGGTGACCTGCTTTTGACCCCTGGAACAGACTTTGGAGAGAGGGACCTCTTTCCATTAAACTCCCTAAAGTTGTCTTCTGATCTCCACACACGTGCTGAGGCATGCAGACACCCATACCCACATATATTCGCAACAATGAAAAGTTTAATTTAAAATAATAAAAACCATGCATAGTCTAGGAAACGAGGACTACTGGTTCTAAGGAGGCATGTGGAAGGCTGAGTGTCTGTCTGATGCTGGGGAGAGGGCCTGAGGCAAAACGAAGCTGAGACCCAGGACTGTGTCCGTTTACTTGGAAAAGTTTCACCAGCAGCAGCAACAACAAAACGGATCTGCAAGAAGCACAAACTATTCAAATATCCATTGAAATATGCATATACTTGAAATATTCAAATACTTGTATATATTTTGACAACTTAGAGCATCCCTGAGGACCCTGGGGTGCTTTTTGCAGTAGCACTGAGCTAGACTTCATTAGTACTGTGATCTTCCCTGATCTGCATAGTTAAAATCAGTTAGCATGGCTCTCCTCAGCTTGACACAGCACAACATTAACTTTGATTGTGGGCATCTGTGATAAACTAGTCAAGACTATGAATCTCTCCAACATCTGTAATGGCTCTGGGATTACTACTTCTGCCCTGACTTTAAAAGGTCATAAATGGTAAGGCAGACAACTACCCAGCTCCATTTTCTGAGTACAATTTGTACTGAAACAACATAGATCTTTTTAGACTAGCTGGACCTTTTCTCTCCCAAATATGTTCTTCTCCATTGATCCTGGCCCAGCTTAATACGAAGACATTCACCACTCGGTTTCTCAAACAGGTATGGCTAAGTCCCACCTCCTAAAGTTTCCACAGTCTCTCAAACATCACTATCAGCTGGAGAGTAAGTGTTCAAACATGCAGGAAGTTGAGGGGGCATTTCACATTCAAATCATAACAATGCCCAAAATAAAGGGAAAATCTGCTCATAAAATCATATGGATGAAATGATATCCCCCCAGCCATCACAGTGACCCAAGCATGTCGCTCTTGGTCTGATTCCAACAATTTTACTTATTCATTCATCCAGCTCCTACCATGTGCTCAGCACAGCTAGCTTCTACGAGTTCTTGCCTTTTACTCCCTGTGATGATAGCCATGTGGTTAGACAACTAGGAAAGGAGGCAGATGCTCAATGAAGTAAATTCAAACTTTCAAATGTTTCCCTTTCCACTAGTTATACTCAACACCACTCAGAGATGCCCCAAAAGAGGAGTAGGAGGGTTTATGCCAACCACAAAGCTAAAAGATACATTTCCTTTCCATCCTAGACCCGAACTAACAATAGCATAAAGCTAAAAAGGCAAGCCCACAAGAGTAGATACAATTAGCTCTCCTTTCTTGGCCAAAGCTAACAGGCTAAAATGAAGAATTTCAGGCAGCACAAATGAGGATGTGTGTACGGGGTAGCTGGGGAAGGCTACACTCAGTTTCCCACAAAGCCTGATCTCAACTCTAATTCTTGCAACAAGTATCACCTGCCCTTACTCTCTTCCTCTTTCACTGTGTTTCACCCACAATTCCTTGCCTCCCACAGCCGGAACAAGCTAACACCTACCTTGAGGCCCTGCAACTCCCTCCTACCTGTGGTTGGAAAGACTGTCACCTGTATGTTGTCTTCTGCCCATTAGATTTATATAAAATTGTTCCCTCTTTAAATATGTCGTCCTTATCCTAGTTTGTTGTTCTGTGTCTTATTCTGCCACAGTGACTGGTGTCAGAAAGTTGCCTTGCTTGTTAGTGTGTTCAGTGATCAGCCTTCCGCATTATTAGCATTTCTGGACTGACTAGTGGACACAGGTGCTGGAGGATCCCTGACACTTCAGCACTGAGCAGGTGGAAGTTGTCGGCAGCAGCCTGTCATGCATGCATCTTCATATGAACAAAGACATCTGCAGCACACACAGGATATGGCCATTTCCTGAACCATCCCCCTTGTCTTGTGGGAGAACTCTAACCCAAATGCTTATAAATTGGATACCTTAAAAGAATAGTATTAAAAGCACAATAATAAGTCCATCTGTTAATTAGTTCCCTATTGGTGAGTAATAATTGCCCTTATGTTGGCAGCTTGTATCAATGTTTCCATGTCATAGGGAGGGAGAGCTAAGAATCTGAGAGAGCTCGGCTGTGTGGTTCTGGATCACAGTCTGTTGGGGCTCTCCCAGGGCTTCAGGCATCTGAAAGGACACAGAATCAGTTCTTCCAGGCAGCCTTGGCAAGGGACTCCAGCTTCTCATTACAGGATCTCTCTATGGTGGCAGGCATTACGGGGTGCCCACAAAATATGGCAGCCAGTTTCCCCAGAGTGAATAACGAGGAGGGGACTGTAGACTTCCATAACCAGATGAATCAGAAGTCAGAAGTCACACGCCCTCATTGCTGCTGTATGCTATTGGCCCACAAGCTGGACCTGGTACCAAATGGAAGAGGAACCACACTGGGTATGAAGAAGGCAGTGCCCATTGTGACCTATCTTAGAGAGATTACCACAACTTGAAATATGACCTTGCAGTATGCCTACTGCCATTTGATTATTTTTTCCTCATTAACACATGCAGCTATCACTTTGCTTATTTTGTGCTCTGAGAAAGCCCAGCGTGGGCAATAAACAGATGCTGTGGTGACATCATGGAGACACTTGAGGACCCAGGTCCTTCTTCCGCTCCTTGCCCCAGACAGCCTCAGCGCTTCCAGACATGCTGCAAAGAGACTGCAGTGAAGCATCAATGGCCTTCCCTTTGCTTTTTCATGCAGTATTTATTTGTAAGAAATTCTGGGGAAACTGAATATTCAGCTAGCCCAACACCTGTAATAGGAGAAGACAAGGAGAAACAACCCAGCCCGTTTAATAGATAAAGCTAGGGAAACAGGTGGTGATGGATCTAACAGTCTCTACTCTTGTTCCAGTTCAGACTGTGGATGGCAAAGAGAGCCTTAAACATCGTAAGTGCTCAGTAATCATTTCTCAAATGAACACACCATTCAATATCACATGATGTCTCTTATACAAGCACTTCCCCCCCAGTTTTGCATGCTACATATTTGGATTTACATCTGGAAAAATTGTTTTTTTTTCCATTACTGAGAATTAAAATAGTAAACAAAACCAGTAATCCTGTGTGATTTATTTTTTTCTCTTATCTTTTCAGTTTGTACTTAATGTTTTCATTGATTTCCTCTTCAGACATTTCTCCAACCACACCTGTGCCTCCCACCTTCTCCCCCTCCTACAATCACAACTTATGAATCAAGACCACTCCCCCTCCTACAGCCCCGCCTGATGTATGAATACCACACCCTCTACTTTTTTCATTGTTTTTGTTTGGTGGACTTTACGGCAGGGGTGTTGTTTGATCTTTGAGATGGGGTCCCCTGTAGCCCGGGGTGGCCTCCAACTTCCTGTTGTTGGGGATGGCCTTGGACTTCCCTATCCCTCTACCCCGGCCTTCCCCACGCTAGTAATTCATGCCTCCCTGTTTTTTATACACACAGTCTTTTGCTACTATTATTTTTCTTGGCTCAGAATTTGCTTTGTAAAAAAAATAGTACAAAAATAAAAAGGGGATAGGGCAAATTGATTAGCTCTATCCCCTTTAGAACAAAGAAAAGCGTGTTCTAAGAAACTACCTAAGTTCTGTAAAAGGGACAGCCCCAAACAACCAGCTGCATTCTGGAAACACTCTGAAATGCCAGCGTAGCATTTTTGTCCACACACACACACACACACACACACACACACACACACATATAGACACAGACACACACACACACACATACACACACACAAACCTTCAACTTTTATTCCAAAAATTGACTTTAAAATTGAAGCTGTTAAAAATACACGCTTAATTTAGTAGCTTTTAATCAACGGGGCCTTTTTTTTTTTTTCTCATGGGTGGGGTTGCTAAGTGGTGAGTCGACGGTTGCCACTGAGGAGTGTCCTGCCTCTGTAAAAGGCGTGCTTCCTACTAAGAATAGATGTGTGGGCAATGGTTAATTAAAAAGCATTTGGCATAATTGACGTTCTGGTGAGGAAACAATTAAAGTCAAGACCTTGCCTGCCGGGTGTACACAGCCCACTTTAAGGCTTCAAGTACTGGAATGCATGGCCTTACAAGGATTTTATTAAGATGAGAACACCTTACAATGTCTCTGATAAACACTTTGAAATAGACTCAGATGACTAAAACTCTACATTATGTGGATAGAACGTCCTGCTATGGCTACCAGAAACAAAATCATCCTTTAAAGTGAAGTATCTTCTCTGATTCAGAGGAAACAATGGGAAATTAGAAGAAAAAGTGATCACTTGCCATGATGTCACTTGTCAATCTCTTCACTTCCAGAGTTCATAGTTTCAATCATGGGTGTCACTGCGGCTCTTTGTCCCTTATAAGTGGGGCAGACTCTGCTTCTCGCCCTCAGTAGACTGCTCTAAGGACTTTCTCGGTTAGGGAAGCATGGCAGGCGGCTGGTTAGGGCCTGGAATCTAGAGAGAAGCAGCTGACAGTGCACTTCTCTAACATGCTCCTTAGCGCTATTTCCATTTATTTTCAAGTTAAAAAAAAAAAAAAAGAAAAGAAAAAAGTTTCATAACCGCTAACAGCAGCAAATGAAGTCCCAAGCTTTTTGAGAGCTAAACATCACCGAAGAAATGAAAATCAGTCAAGAAAGTAGGAGCTAACGTTTCCGACCTTGAAAAATTGCTATGAATGGAACACAAATAAACACATTTCAAGCAAATCCAACTCCAAGATGTGATTAAATTCAAACAAGAAATGTTTTGAGTATTACTTTGAGTTGGAATAAAAACATACTGAAGTGAATCTGTCTCTACTCCCTGTTCCGTAGAAATTCACCAAAATAAAACAAAGTATAAGCACGGCATGCCGTGGGGGGAGGGGTGCTCGATACTCTGCAGATGAGTCACACATCCCATCCGTCTGTCTGAATTTTCTCCTGTAGTCCTTGTGAATAGCCAGTGAAGAAAATGTCCACATAGACAAAGCACAATAAATAAATGTAGACAAATAATAGGAAAAAAAATCACCATTCAACTACTTCTTAATGAAATAATGGATTTGGATAAAAATCAGCAGTGGCTGCTCAAACACACTAGGTAAAGAAACCCGACCTAATTACCTTAATGAGCTAGTCAGACTGACATCACCTGAAACATCCATTTTAACACTCATGGAAGGGACAAGCAGACATCACAGGGTCCCTAGTGGGATACACCAGGGACTGGAAGCTAAGAAATACTTAGGAAGTATTTCTGGAAAAAAAAAAAAAGCAAACCTGAATTCAATCAGGATTTTGGCCCTAACTACTAGTTTACAGGAAACAGAGATGAAGAAACATACTAAACAATGTCATAAGAATGAAATAACCACGCTCAGCCTGTGGGAAACTGCATACGGTGAAGGGTCCTGAAAATAAAGACAAGCACGATTATAGACGGCAAAGTGTCTTCTACCAGGGCAGCATGTTCAGCCTTGATCTGAGCTAACCCATTTGTAAGCATATTTGGAGTTTATGCTAAATAACAGTGTGATAGTGATGACATAGTTACTATCTGGACAACCAACTTATGAAAGACACACAAAATCCATCAAAGTGAAGCAACAATACACCTAAGGTCAAGGTAAGAGGAGCATCGTCCATAAACGTGAGGAGTCAGAAAGGGATACTGTCTCCACAGAAACACAAGATGCTGAAGTCACTTTTACCAATAAGCAGGTGTAAGCAGTTGGACGGAACCTAAACAAGTATATTGGTAACATTTATACTTTCGTCGCCAATTGCCTTAAAAATCATTAAACATGAGGCTGGAGAGATGGCACAGTGGTTTAGAATACTTCCTGTTTCTTGCAGAAAAGCCAAACTCAGTTTCCTGAATCTGCAACTATCTGTATCTCCAGCTCCAGGGATCTGACTATCTGTAAGTCCAGCTCTAGGCGATCCGAGGGCCTCAGCAGGCACCTTCACTCTTGTGCACATGCCGCGCGCGCGCGCACACACACACACACACACACACACACATACATACACATGCACACAAACACACACAAGCACACAAACATATACACACATTCATATGGGTAAAAATAATAAAAATGAATCTTTAAAACATCATTAAATATTAAAATTTATTTTACCATTTTATAATTTATCTGTGCCAATTTATGAATGTGATTACTATAAGCAATGTATTTTTATTTTCATTTTTTTGGTAAACATAATTTTCCCTCGGAGTCTCAAAGTCATGTCCTGAGCGTGATTATCAGGTCACTGAGTGACAGGAAGCTGGAGAATCACAATCCAGTCTTTGCACCTTTGATGAGCATGAAGCTTCTAGTTCATCTGTGGCCACTGGGACTGGAAAGTCACTGCAGCCATGGAAAGTTCTGTATGGGAACTCAGCCTTTACCATTGCTTACGGCTTTGCCTCATCAAGCAGCATTGGCCTGGTTAGGGCTTGCTCCTAGCATAGCTCTGCTGTCCATCACAGGCTAGGTTCACATCAACACCAGCTCTGTAGACCTACTATGGGACCTTACTACCTGGGCCATTCCAATTGCTCAGTTTGAGTGCCTGTGTGATATTTTTGTTTTTGTCAGTTATAATCTAATTCTACCAAGAATCAATTCTGTGTGAGAGAATTAACTTTCCCTACATATTTATCTTACAAGCTATCACATCAAACCAATAGATTTCCTATAAATGAATATATGCTGTCAAACTTTCACGTCATGTCCCATTAAGAATCACAGTAATATCCACCATTAATTATTATTGGTTTAATGGGGAGAGGGTTTTGGATAGTGGTTTGTGAATATAGTGCCCTCAACTATTCAGGCACATATGGAAGTCAGAGGTCAATGTTGGATGTCATCCTTTATCATTCTCCATCTTATTTTTGAGATGGGGTCTACAAGATCTGATCAGCAAGGCCCAGGAATCTGCCTATTTTTATCTTCTAGGACCAAGATTATGGTGCTGGCGTTTTTGTGAGTGCTGGTGATCCAAACTCAGGTCTTCAAACTTGCATAGTAATCAGTTTACCAAATGCACAGTCTCTTCAGAGCAGGTAACATCTACTTTCAATACAGACGGTGTGAAAAAAGAAAACAGGGTTGAGGCAGAAACAGCCTGACAGGACAATGGTTCTTTCCTCTTTCCTGTGACCAGGTGAGTGGTATAGAAGTACCATAGCAGCCCAGACTGGTAAGGGATGTGAAAGGATTAGGTCATTTGTGTGTGTGTGTGTTTGAGAAGATGGGAGGTTAGGGTAGAATGAGAGAAGAGAGAACGTGTGTGTGTGTGTGTGTGTGTGTGTGTGTGTGTGTGTGTGTGTGTGTGTGTGTGTGTATCAATCTCGGGTCCAAAACCCTCTTATGAATCAAAGCTATGGATTGGTACTGTAGCTTCCCTAGCACATGAGAAGATGTTCACATACCTGCTAAGGAAAGCCTGGAACATAAGAGGAAAGGCCAGCGAATAGATTCAGACAGGATTAGGTAATGTCTGTGAAAGACACTACTCTCAGGTGGAATACAGAATGGATCTGGATAATCCCACCTACATTGACAAGAAACTGGACCAGAATGCCTGGCTATGCACAACCACATGGACTTTTTAAAGCATGGTTTTACATTAAAATATATATTTAAAATTTTTGTGCCATGGTTTTCAACGTTTAGCTTTATCATAAGTCATATAAAGAGGCCCTAATCATCTTCCTGTGCAAGTCCAGCAATGTGTGCACAGTGTTTTCTGAGAGTTTCCCCATTTCCTTATCCCCCTTCATTCTGATGGTATGGAAAGTAAAGGAGTCTCAGTCCCTCCTGTGACTTATATTCCATAATATGGTATGTCAACAACTCTCCCGCTTCACCTTCACTTCCCCTATTTTCAGCATAATCCGTCACGACAGCCTCATGGGTATGGGAGCACAGGAGAGCTTGCTTTGGTAAAGCCTTCCCATCAAAGCTGTGTTCCCTGAAAACTGACCTTTCTTCTCATTGTTCAAAAGCATGGGGCAGTAGGACGGTTTTCCTGGTGCTGGGAGAAGAGTTAATTCATGACGAATAGACATTCTGTTCCAAGTAAGGATAAAGAGTTTTGTAGCCATCCAGACTTCTTGAAGACTTGGGCTCACCAACCACCCTGGTTTCCCCAAAGCCTCCCACTATTGACATTGAAAGCCCTCACTCCAAGATGTGTCTTACTATTAAGCAAACCTGGATAGGTGGCCACTCTATAAGAACAAGAAAGCCCAAGTCAAGTATACAAACCCTTTCAAAGAGCAATGGAGAGCCATGGAAGCGAGGCTAACTAAAGGACCTCATTTTCAGAGGTAAGCTAAGGATTCTCAGCTGCATTTTCCCAGAAAGGTCACAGACTAAAAATGTCAGCTTGGCCAGGCATGGAGCCACAGCTGGGGCTCGGCACCCTGGCAAAAGCTTTGGAGATCTCACATGGCTGGAGTTGGAGGCAGAGACCAATCAAGTGCATGGCTGGTTTATACTTCAACATATTTGTCAGGTTCTGAAGCTATGCAGAGTAGGAGACTAAAGAGCTAAGCAGAAAACCACAGAAAAGCAAAGCATAATTTCATACAGACTCACACAGCCACCGCGATGAAAGACAAAGACCTACCGAGAGTAGGAGCCCTCCAAAAAATGGGAGGCAAGGGCTGGAGGCTTTGGAGGGAGTTGCCACTTTCCGAGGGTACTGCTTTCAATTCTGCGAAACCAGGCATGGCCCATGACACAAGCTACCTCTGGAGGGCAAAGGTACCAGAACCCGGCAGAGGCTTTAGTGACTGGACTGAAATACAGGAAAGACTGAAGATGAACAGCTCACGGTCTTGAACATACAAGATGTGTGCCGAAATCAAGACTGTCTGAAGAAATTGGCTAAAGTCTTAGCCTGGAAAGTTGAAACGAATAGGGCAGAATTACATGTGCCCTGTCAAAGCTGAAGGGAAGACAACTTGTTAGACATTCAGACCAAAGCCCCAAAGAACGCACCATTTGTATACAGTTAGCCAACGATAAAGTGTTTAATGAAGGCAATAATGTAGCTCCAGATATGCTAACTAGATGTGTGGATTTGTTAGAGATGCCGTAACATAACAAGGCACTTAGTGTTGGCTGAGATTTATTTTATTGCAGTCCTCAGGCCCAGAAATCCACCATCACTCAGCCTTCTTCAGAGAAGCCTCTCCCTACACAGATGGCAATCAGCAGAGAACCACAAACGGAAAATGTGCAGAGAACAAGAGACTTTGGAGCACTTAGTCTAAATGGGATTTATCAGACCTCTCAGGGTTTGGGGATCTCTGCAAGAGAGGAGGTGAAAACATTCTAAGAGCCAGAGGTGACAGGTGACTCCAAGAATACAGTGTGTTCCAGACACAGCAAGAGTGAAGCACAGCTGAACTGACACACAGATACACACACACACACACACACACACACACACACAAACACACACACACACACACAAACACACACACACAAACACACACACAAACACACACACACAAACACACAAACACACAAACACACACAAACACACACACAAACACACACACACAAACACACAAACACACACAAACACACAAACACACACAAACACACACACACACAAACACACACACACACAAACACACACACAAACACACACACACACACGCAAACACACACACAAACACACACACACACACAAACACACACACACACACACACACACACACACACACACACACACACACACACACACACACACACAGCTTGCACATTTCAAGCCAGACACAGTCACAGGACTTGGGGGGTGGTGGTGGTGGTGAAAAGGAGGTCACAGCCCTAACCAAGTTGTCAGCAATCGATCTCTGCTAAGAAAGGGGAAATCAGGTTCCTTGTCTTAGGTATATCAACCACACTCCAGGGCAGGGCAGGCCCCATGTCCAGAAGTAGTTAGTCAACACAAAACAAACTTAATGGATTTTTTGGATGAATATTTTGTTTAATTTTGTTTTGTTGTGACATTTTTTTCTTCTTACCAGTTTTTTGTTTTTATTTCTTTTTGTTGTTGTTTGTTTTTGTTTTGAGAAACAGAACAGAGAAAATGAAACAACACACAATTGGGTGGCTAGGGAGGTGGGGAACGTCTAGGAAGAGCTGGGTAGGGGAGAAAATATGATCAAACTATAGTGTTTGAAAATTTTTAATAAAAAACACAAGTCTAGCAATGACGAAAACAAAACAAACAATAAGAGCCAATGTCTGTTTGGCCTCTCCTGGCCCTTCCTGTCGTCTCACATATGCATGCTTTTGGCTGTACATGTTTGGCCCTTCCTCTGCTTCTCCTTCTGTGTTGCCTGGCATCTCCTTCTTCTGTGGACAGATGAGTTAGTTTGTACTCCATGCTTCCTAGCATCCTCATTTAACTTAGTTACCTTTTGAATGCCCTGTCTCAGTTACATCCTAAGATACTGGGGGTTAGGCCTTCGACATATAAAGTGCTACACACAATCTCATTCAATCACTGTATCTCTTTACACACTCTGCTTAATACTGCCTCCCCACACCCTTGAAGGGAGACTTGCTTGCTGAAAGTATGTCCTGTTTGAAAGATGCAGCACAACATCTATAGCTCTTATGGCCTTTTAAAAACAAAAGGAAAGTGACATTTGAAACATTTGACAATATACAAGTGGAATCCAAGGAAAGAAAATGGAACATAAATGTATGGATCAAACAGAAGAAAGCAAACAAGTAGGATACCAGGTATATGCTGAACTATATTTAAATTAAATATAAATGGCTAAATTCTTTTATCAAAAGGTAATGATTGTCAAACTGGAAAAGCATGCAAAGAAATAGAAAACAAACCAACTAACAAAAATAGCAAGTTTGTGGCCAGCCTGTGTTGCATGGGATCCTGTGTTATAAACAAACAAACAAACAAACAAATAAACAAATAATAAAATAGAAGAGTCCAAGTTTAAATTCTCTGAGACTCAAGGCAACTTCTAGCTGTAAGCCTTTATAAGATAAAAATTAAAATACATGGATGATTTCAGAAAGGCTGAGCTAAATTCTTCAAATAAGACAACTTCAGAATTATAAGGCTGTTAAACTGTTAGCCTAGAAATGCAAATTTATGAGGCCTTATGGTAATTAACTATATTTGCCTATAGAAACAGAACAAAGTTTAAGATATACAAATGACAAGTGTTAGATCAGTTTACATCTAAATCGTTGTTGTTGGAGTGAGGCTATAGCTCATCAATGAGTGTTTCACAGAGAGGAGGCGCTGGGACACGAGCACTAGAAAGACAGCCATTAGCTTGTCACTGCCATAATGAAAACACCTTCTGCCATATACTTTACTGCTTTGGCTTTAGATGCCCTTTCTCTTATGTTCTTTTTTAAAAGTGATTTTTACATTTAGTTATATAAAGCTTTTTTTTAAGTTGTTAAAAAAAAGTGGCACCCAGTATACAGTTACAACATTTCTAGTTAAATAGTTACACAATGCACTGCTCGTAAGAGATCACACGTGAGTGCAGCCCACTAAGGTTATTTCACCTACTGATGTCAGTAACCTTCATTTGTGTAAGTCTACACATTTTGGGCAAAAACAAAAATATAGCTGCAATGGTAGATTCTTTTCACTAAACAATATGACAGGAAATGCAGATTTAATGTTTTTAATAGTAATTTTCAATAGCAACCTCATCTAGTAATAATTTTTCTTCTGTTAACACCTACCAAAGTCAAAGTATAAAGTGAGAAAAATACTTATTTAAAATATATCTTAAATTTTAAATTTTTAAGCAAAAAGAGTTATAACTAACTATGATAAATAAGCCCAAAATATTAAGCAACTTTTGAGATCCAAGTAGCTTCTTTAGTAATATCAAAAAGAAAAATATGTAACACACAGGGGTTTTATTATTTTTTTACTTCTTTATTTTATGTATGTGGGTGTTTTAACGTGTGTGCATATCATGTCAGTACTTGTGCCCCAGAGACCAGGGGAGGTCATCAGATTAGCTGGAACTGGGGGTAACGGGGCTTGTGAGCCACCTATGGGTGATGATCCTTGAACCCCAGTCTTCTGCAAGAGCATCCAATGCTCTCAACCACTGAGCCATCTCTCCAGCAACCCCCTGCCCCTAGGATTTTCATTCTTAAAAAAGAAAAAAAAAAGTGGAAGGAAATGGAAGGAAGGAGGGGGCGGGGAGAGGGAAGGGGAGGAGAGAGGGAGGGATCGAAGGGAGTTTTATAGCAATAACGTCTGAATTGAAACACTTCCATCCTGAAGGAAGCATCCTTAAGGCTTTAATTGCAATTTGAAACATTCCATAGTAGAGGAAGACTATTAAACCTCAGGAAGTAAACAACTCCCAAGTCTCAGGAACTCCCGAAAATTTGCAAGAATCACAAGCCCCCCCCCCCCTCCTTCAAGTTTATGTAAGCAGTAGAGGGCTGAGGAGAGAAAAGGCTGACCTGTCCCACTGAAGCATGTTGTGCAGAGACTCCAGGGTTCCCATTTGGGGCTGTCACTCATACTGGAGTAGGCTTTTCAGTGATGTGGCTGCCTTTAAGTCAACCGTACTCCTGAACAGAAATCCCATTAAACTCATTAGTTGGTCAAATTGGACTTCGGTAGAATTATTTCTTTGGTCTGTTCTTGGTGCCCTATCTGGCCCAAAGAGAAGGAAAAAGGAAGGGAGCGGGGCAGCAGAGGTGAGGAAGTAGCACGTCTCAAGCCATGGATTCTACTCACCTTCAGGGCCCCCTCCCACAGCTAATTCAAACATCTTCACCCATGGTCTACAGGATGCATACCTGATTAGGAGCAAGGTCTCACCAATCCTGAATCTCTCTGCTGAAATTTTAACCTTTTCAAGAGAACTTCATTCTGGACACTGGGGATAGCAGCAGTCGGGGTTTGATAACCCTGGGTGAAGGTAGTGGGACTCTCACAGAAGTGGTCTTGAGACCAACAATCACACAGATTAAACATCTGAGCCTTGGCCTGCGAGCAAACATAGCTTTCCCTGTGACAGCCAGGAACCAGGGGCCTGGCAGCTAAAACCAAACTCCAAATCTGTGGTACAACAGGCTACGTTCACCTGGTGACAACTGGAACCCTGGTGAGGAGGATAGAAATCAAGGGTTTTGCCTGACACTTTCCCCACACATACTCTGACATGAGTGAGTGTGGGTTCAGGAGTGGTGGCTCTGAGGACATTCTTAGGTTTTGGTGGGCTTTCTCTTACTCCTCTCAGGTTAGCTCTCTGCTGATTGGTTATATTTTCACACTTCATTTGTATATACACAGCAGCCAATCACAACTCACTAGACTTACACACTAGGGCCTGTCCTTGTTAGGATTTCTATCGCTGCAATGAACACCATGACCAAAGCAACTCAAAGAAGAAAGGTTTTGTTTCAGCCTCCCCTGGAGGTAACAGTTCATGACCGAGGGCCATCAGGACAGGAACTCAAACAGGTTAAAAACTGGGAGGCAAAAGCTGATGCAGAGGCCATGAAAGGGTGCTGCTTACTGGCTTGCTCACCATAGCTTGCTCAGCATCAAGCCTCAGCCTGCTTTCTTTCGTTTTTATTTTATTTTATTTTTTTGAGATGGGGGTTTCTCTGTGTAGCCTGGCTGTTCTGGAACTTGCTCTGTAGACCAGCGTGACCTGGAACTCAGAGATCTGCCTGTCTCTGCCTCCTGAGTGCTGGGATTAAAGGTATGTATGCCTTTACCACTTGGCCCTTAGCCTGTTTTCATATAGAACTCAGGACCACCAGCCCGGAGATAGGCCCACCCACAGCAGGCTGGGACCTCACCCATCAATCACTAATTAAGAAAATGCCCTGTAGCTGGCTCTTAAGAAGGCATTTTCTTAACTAAGCTCCCCTCCTCTCAGATAACTTCAGCTTGGGTCAGCCTGACATAAAACTAGGCAAGACAGGGCCAAGAATCACTTTTCCACACATCAGGCTCCTGACTAAAGTGTGACTCTCAGCCTGGCTCTGGGATGCTCCAGAAGGAAGACTGCTCCTGAGAGCAGAGAGGCCTGAGTGCAATTTGCTGTTTAGCAGCAAACAGGGAGACTCGAATCAGTCTTCAGGATTTGTCAAGAGTCAGAATAGCTGCTCTCTTGCTATGCTCCACGGTGACCAGCCCTCTGCAGTTGTTCTGCAAGGGACTGTTCCTGAGGCCCTGTGAGGGCTTAGCATGTCTCCCAAGAGCACAAGGCAGTAACTCGTAGCTTCTGTCAGTTGGAACCCTGTTACATTGGGGATTCTGTTGCTACTTTCCCATTCAAATTTCTACTTCCCAATTTGATTTTGTCTCCTGGTGGCAAATAAACTCCTGTGTCCACCCCTGACTCTGACCATTCTTGGAGGGCAGTCAGAGGAGAAGCCCTGGCAGAACTGACCATCTCTGGGAGTGCCCGGGGGGTGGTGTGGGCATACAGTTAATCATTCTCTCACACTGGAGTTTTCCCACTTTCTTGGGCATCTCCACATCCACCGACTCGTCCAGCCAGTAGCCCTGTATGCGCTTCATGCTGTAGGCCAGGCTCTGTCAGATACCGCCAGAGCAGTGAAGAGAGAAGTGTGGGAACAAATGGCCACACAAATCAACAACTGTCAGTCATGAAAGAACAGGAAAGTACCTGAGAGGAACAGAATTTCAGCAGGGCAGGAGTAGGGGAAGAAGCTTTTGGAGATGAGAGTGGGAAGGAAGGAGGAAGCTTGGCTCTCAAGGAAAACAAGCTGCTTCTGCCGTGTGAGGAAGAGGGTGCTGGGCAGCAGCAGACCATGCAGCCCTCAAGGATCATGCCGAGGCCAGAAACTCAGAGGAACTTTCACAACTCCATTCCTTATCAGTTACCTGCTTCTTCTCACAGTCCATCAACACGGGCACTTGCACTCTTCTGCCACACCAAGCCAGCTTCACCACCCCAGGCTTCGCCATCTCTCTATGCCCTCACTCTGGTGGCCGCCATCTTGATCTGAGGAAGCTGACTCTTTCCCTCTTGTCTAAATTTACTACAGCTCTGAAAATCACATCACAGCAGTTCCTTCTTAGATCAGGGCCTCTCACCAACAACCCCCTCCCCAACACCCCGATTTCCTTCCACCTAAGGAGTCTTCGAGATTTTTATTTATCTGAGTAGAAAATTATCATTAAAACTTATAAAACTGCTAAATTTAGAATAAACAAAACAAACAGGAAGTCAAGTAGTTTCCTCAGCCTATCAAGACATGCAGGCTTGTCCACATCCCTGAATCTCCAAACATCTGTCAAATTACATATGCAAGCAAAAATATTTTCTGTTCATTACGAACACAAATTTGAGGGAATTTTTTTTAATTAAAAAAAGAATAAATCCTAAGTCAGCAGATAGATTAGAGTCTTTAAGTCATGACTGGCCCATGCTCACTTCTGAAGAAGGAAGATTTCACTTGCTGTGTGCCTTACTAGACCTGTTGACCTGAGAAAATTTGAAGGGGCCTCTCTAGTGAAGTGTTTCCAGTCTTTGTAGTTGAGAAAGAATGGCTGCTTATAACCAAAAGAGACTGCGGGAAGAAGAGGTCTTCGCTGACTCTGCAGATGGCAGCGTGGCTCACAGGCCCATGAGGACTGAGGTCCCCACACCTTTCAGCGCTCAGTCTGCCTCTGCTCAGCACATGTGCGCCACAGGCTGCTGGCCAGTGTTGAACACACACACAGCCGTAAGCAGGAAACCTGAAACTCACTTGTGAGGCTTGGATGGCAGCAAGGCCAGAGACCAACATAAGAGAAGCCTATTTAAGTAGATGCAAGGAGAGACAGAGGAGGGCCCAAGGAATCAAAAATAGAACAGAATTACATAACTCAACAGAGTACTTTCAGGAACTTAGAAACACAAGTTTTAGATTAAAACTTCAACATTCCAATCAAAAAGGGGAATTACTGTCTTCCAAAACTTTATTAGTGGTAAAAAAAAAAAAAAATCAGATGGAAGACCTTACAAGACGTCTAATAAGACCCTGTGTTGACAAAAAGCCAAGTCCCATAGAGATCAGATCCAGAGAACCAAACTAGGACGAGAGGAACAGGAAGAAGTGACAATAACTTACATAACTTAAGTAGGAGAAAACTTATATAACTTAAGATTTGAGTCCCTGGATATTGATAATGAAAAGAAAATCCCTCGAATCTGCTAGAATAGGGGGGAGACAGTTCCCTGTTGTGCGAGGCTGGGAAACAAAAAGTGTTCAGGGACACTGGGTGCTGACTCTGGGGCCTCATGGGTGCTGGCACTCAGTGCTTCACAGGGAAACAAAGCACAGAGACTTTGAGATTCCCAGGACCTAGATCGCTGGTGGCAAAGCACCAACCACATGGATGCTGGGTCTCTTCCTCCCACAGTGGCTCAAACACTGCACGAACTAATATTTAAAGGCTACGAACTTAAGTTACTCTGATGAAAATGCAGTTCAGGACATAAGCAGAAACCATTCATAAATAAGTGTATCTTTGCCACAGGAAGTCACTACCTTCCTTTTTAAATGTCCATGAGGCTAGCTCAGATGGAGTGGAGGTCACATGTAGAGTGATGTCTCCCAACTGCTAGCTGTTGTGAGGAGGCTGAGTGGCTTGACTTGAGTCCTCAGTGTCCTCAAAAGTGAGTGAGTCATTTATGGATGACATTTGTAACAAGTGCTTAATAGCTGATAGCCACCCCCTGCTCTGCTGTGGGTATGCATGCACAACTCGAATTCTGGAGCCACAGAGGAGCTCAAATGACAGTTTTAGAAGGAGTTCCACACTGCAGCCATGGTGGATAATTCTGTCGTGTTTCTGTTTTTTTTTTTCTATCTAAAACACAAACATGGGCAGCCATCTCTCTCCACATCCATCACCTGAGTACCTAGTATGTAGCAAAGCACTATGTAGGCCCTGAGATATCAACAGAAACAGCATGCATGGCTGCTTTGCGCCAGCAGAGAGTAGGGAGTGTTCAGGAGCTCTCAAGAGCACAGCCTAAGGCCTTAGGAGAATCAACAAGGGACTCAGATGGCTAAATTGAAGGAAAAGGACAACTGTGGCAGCGGAAGAAATCAGTTTCTGACAGTCTATATTGTGTTACTCTAAGCAAAACAGAAGCTGGATGAGGTAGAAAATGGCTGACTCCAAGAGTTAGGAGGCTAATGCAGAGAGCCACAAGCTCAAGACCAGCCTGGGCTACATTGAGAGACCTGTTCATCTCTATGAATGACTCTACTACTGCTGCCAACATCATCATCACCGTCATCATAGTTGTTGTTATTATATTTCTTATTTGTGGTACTGAGGACTGAACCAAGAACTTTCATGGTAGGCAAGAAATCTACTGCTGAGTATATGTCCAGCCTTTCTTTCTCTCTTCTCTCTTTCCTTCCTTCCTTCTTTCTTTTCTTCTATTTGAATTTTCAATCCTCCTGACTCAGCTTCCAGAGTAGTTAGAACACTAATAAAGGCAGCTTGAATAATTTTTTACGACTGAATACTCCTTTGAGCAATACTCTCAAGTCGCTGTCTGAGAGGAGTGCTAATCACTTCATACCTGGAAGCCATATCCCTACGCTTTCCAAGTACCCAACAGAAGCATACTGTGGTGAGACGACAGGAAACAGATCGTTGGTCTTTCTTTGACTTCATACTAACAATAATAACGACTGTATCCCATGGGGACCGGGATCCACAACTTTCCATCCTGATTGGTTGTGGTTTTCTGTTGTGATCTCCATCTGTTGCAAGGAGGGGTTTCCTTGCTGAGAAGACTACACTTTTCGGTGGTATAAGAACCAATGTCTATAGGTGGCTGTCAGGAATTACGCTGGTTTAGTAAATTAGTAGTTTTAGATTCTCCTTAACTTCACTAGCACTGAGTAGTTAGTTAAGTTTCTGGGTACATTTATAAAGCACTCATGTACCTCAGGCTTGGGGAACATTCTGGAAGAGGGGAAGAGAGACTGTAATAGCAAGGGCGATGGAGAAGTTTGTTGTAAGATTGTGTCTCCTAGACATATTGAGGGTGTACCCATCAGGTCCTCACCAACATGGCTGCCCAAACATGAGCTGAACAAGCATGACACCAATGGTCATGCCAAAGTGGACAGAGGAAAGTCCATGGGATCTCAACATTACATAAGGCGACCGAGGAAAGATGGGAGCAGGAGACATGGTCTTTCCCAGGGAAAAGCACACCAACTAGTCGTTCAATGCCAAATGGCAACCCTGACAACATACATACCAGTAACATTATATAGACTGAACATACACACACACAACATATTTAGGAACATACACACTTATGATCACACATATACTTACACACACACACACACACACACACACACACACACACACACACAGTAACAATTTGTGAAAAAGAGAGACCACAAATTTGAAGGACAGCAGAGATATTTTGGATGGGAAAAGAGGGGGAAAATGTAATTAAATTCTAATTTCTAAACTAAAATAAATACAGGGCCTTATCCCAAAGCCTCTTCGTGTTGAGAATGCCTAATTTCCATCATCCCCTGTGATTTGGTCATGAGAAGGGCAGAGTAGCTTGTTGTCCTTATGATCCTGCAGTTAACACCAAGGCTCTAGGGCATCTGTAGTAATAATATCAGACAATCCCTAGAGCGTCTGTAGTAGCAATACCAGACAATCCCTCACACAAAGTGAAAGCAGCAGCTCCTGCTTCACAGGACAGCCTGGATGCCTCCAGATAGAGACAAGGGCTGCTGACATGTGTTCCTCTGTTACCATCAGCTGGCACTGAAGAGCTATGATCTAATATCCTATATTTAAAATCTCATGTAAATGATGGAAACTCAACATATATTGGAAGCAATATTATATATAGCGAGACACTTGCTATCTTTAAAACTTATACTGTTATTAAAATTAAATTTCTGAATATTTTATTGGTATAGCATTATAATATAAAACAAGTAAATACATTATTTAAAGTAAATACATTATTTAAATCTATGTATTTGGCTCATAATCGGTCTAGATTTGTTACAAATTTACTTCAATGGTTCATAAGAATAATTCTGATTTTTGCATATATGGTGAAAAATATTTTAAAAATTAATATATTTTTAAAAAGAATTAAACTAGACTTCAATGCAAATTATCTACCACAAAAGAATAGTAAGAGCTACTATTCCTTAAAGTTCAATTAGATAATAAATTATGTTTCAAGTATCTTCACATAGAAATTCTAATACTGCTAACCTATAAATTACAAAGCATAACAATCAGAGAAAATCAACAATTTATCTAAACATCGTTACATAGGAAATTTGAAGAAACTGCAAGTAATTCTTAATGCTCTCATTCCGAGTCTCCGACTTCTCAAGGCTGTGCTGTATTTCCTTCAAGCAGATAGCCTGGTGCTGGGTTTTCTAATGAAGAGAGAGACAGAGAATCAATATGGCATTCGTATGCAAGGTGAAGATTTGTAAGTATATACACAATAGCTGGACATATCAGTTTTGCCCAAAGAAATTTTACATATCATCTTCCTTAAAACAGTATCTTTAGTGATTGAATAATATGTGATTAATCATTCTACTTTGACAATTTACTGCATACTGTAACTTTGCCCTAAATTATTAGGTATAATGTGATATTTAGAGTATCATGATTAGTTCCTATTATGTTATCATGACATCTTTTCTTACTCTTTTTTTGCCATTTTTTTCTGCCAAAATATCATGTTTTATCCCATAAGACCTTCACTGTCTTAAACTTTATTTTATAAACACTACTATAAAAAAAACCTTGCAAATAAAAAACAGCAAACACCAAAATTAACTAGACCCAAAGTTTAATAATCTGTTACCATTAGAATACACGTTTTGAAAGGAAAGTGTTTTAAGAACTGACAGAATTTCAGCAATTTCAGCTCTTTTGTTTTGTTTTGTTTTGTTTTGTTTTGTTTTGTTTTGTTTTGTTTTTCGAGACAGGGTTTCCCTGTGTAGCCCTGGCTGTCCTGGAACTCACTTTGTAGACCAGGCTGGCCTTGAACTCAGAAATCCGAGTGCCTCCGCCTTCCGAGTGCTGGGATTAAGGCGTGCACCACCACGCCCGGCTAGAATTTCAACTTTGATAACATGAACATTTTCTCCTAAACTATTTTAAAAACTAAAAAGAACTTAATTCATGTCCATTGAGGGAGAAGATTTAGTAAACTCATACAAATTTTGACCTTTGGTTGTATACAGATTTCTAGGTAGGCTGCTTACTGCAAATGTTTTAGGTAAGACTGGTTTCCAGCTAAAACCCACACACTCCAAGAACTCCTTTTGTGTTTCTCATAGCAGGTATTATAGACACCAGCACCCAAAACTGAGCAGTGCCCAGCAGGAGATGCAGGGAATTGCGTGGCAAAGCCCTAGACTGGACTGCTCACATATTAGACTGAATGGAGCTGGGCTTTATGGCGCATCCGTTTGGAGAGAACAGTAGCTACACAATTACTCACTGCAGGGCAGAATGTAAACGCAAATGAGCTTCGGGACAGTAAGGTCTGAAAGACACTGTGACTTCAGTAGGGTTGCCACGATTGTGAAGCTGTGAGGTCACCCTTCAAAGTGTGCATCCCCCCCACCTCACAGCCTGCAGGGTACACCATGTACTGTGAAGATAGTCATGTGGCCAGGGTTAGGTTCAGGCTGTCTGAGCACTCACAACTCGGTCTGGCTAATGTATGTGCACGCGGATGCTAATTACTCACTGAACTGTCTGTGCCTGGATGGCACCCAAGACATTCGTTTATTTCTAGCTATCTCTAAATTAGGCTCAGAATTCTAGATGGTTTACTAGCACAACAATTATCAGGTTTAACATCAGATCTTAACCTATTTATTAGCAGTTTTCACAAAGTACTAAACACAGAACAGAGAAATCCATCTCATGTCAGCTTATTTTTTCAGGGGCTTCAACTGCACAAAGAACATCACACATTTTAGAATCCTGATGGGGAGGAGTTTGTTTGCTTTCATGTAGAAAGCCAGCAAACTTATTAGACAATAAGAGTAAACAGTATACATCAAAATAATTTAATTTTTGAACCCTTTAGATTTACAACCTGGAAATGAAAAAGGAGTTTTAACAGAGTCTCTAACTTGTGGAAAAGGAAAATACCAGCATTCTCTATGTAATTATCAAGTAGAGAGTTATTAAGTAATTTAAGCACAACTAATGCCAGCTTTAAGAGTATCTTATGCCAACAGACTATTTCATGAATATTCAGGAAAAAATATAAGAGACTAATTAAACTTGGTATTCTCATTTCACAGCTGAATGAATCAAAGCATCCATCGCTCACGCAGACTGGACAATGGTGAATATTAAAATCATATCTTTCTAAGCTTGCATGTATCTTTAAAAGATGAAAATTCAAGTAAATAAAGTATAAATAAAACTTAAGTAGCTTCTATGTGGAGCCTTCACTGCGCAGCTGTCCACAGACACACTGTGCAGGGATCCTCCCGGTGAGGCTGGGAGGCTGTGTGACTGAAGCTGCACAGAGCAGGGTGATGAAAACTCTGTTTTGCATTTTGATTATTTGTCATTCCTAATATTCACAGTAAAATGAAAGTCCTAACCGGCCCCCACCTGTACGTTACAGATGTAACTAAGGTACATGGAATGCATGATAAGTGCTCACTTTCATAACAAACCACACGAATACTTACAGTGTTCATCTTGTCAACAAGTTGGTTTTGTTCTTCATTTTTCTTTCTAAGCTCAGCTTCCAGATCTAATATTTTAATTTGTAAAGCCCTCTCTCTAGATGACATTTTCTCTACTTCTTCTGAAACCTGTAATTTTCATTAAGAGAATAAAATAACTAAATGTGTTTTCCTTTAAATATATTTTGAAGCCCTGATATAGTCACAGTATACTTTTTTTTCCCAAGTAGATATTAGTTGGGTATGACAACCCCATTAGAAACTATTTCAATGTAGTTTATCTTGAGTTGGGGATACAGTTCCATAGAAGATTGATTTCCTAGTATGTGCAAGGCCCTGGTTCAATTCCAGTACTACAAAGGGAAAAATGAAGAGTTTAATTTTGAAAAGCACTCACAAGATTGGCACTTGCTTCATTATTCACTCTCAGTACAGCCTGAGTGCTTCTACTTCTCTGGGTTGCTTATGTTATGTTGGTTTGAAGGTACAAGTGTGAGAGCAGAGGCAGGGGCTAGTCCAAGAACACAGAGCTAAGCAGGAAGGACTGGTTCTAGGACATCAGAACCAATTCACAGACTTTTCACGAATGCAGCAGGAAAGGAGCTCTGAAGCCAAGAAGAAAAGGAGGGGCTCCAGGGAAACATCCATGCCCTCCATGTGGCCAAGGGTGACACAGCAGTGGGGGCCCTTGTCACATGGTCAGAAATGAGAGACATGGACACATTCTACTGCTGCAGGACAGAGGAAAGGACAGTCACCATTTGGGGACTCTGACCACTTTGGGACAAAGTCTGAGAGCACCTGGTACTGTCAAGATCTTATCCTAAACTCAAGGTAAATCCCTCCAGTTCTTCCCAGAGGTTAGTGGAGCTGGGAAATGTGCAGCTGGTTCACAGATGGCACCACTCCTTATTTAACTTATTCAATGATGTGTCCCTTAAAATCAACTTAAGTTGGTTTCTCAGTGCAAAGTTCAGAACACTGGAAGGTATCACAGTTTCACACTGACAGAACTAACCCTAAGTACCTTGAGGAATACAATAAATAAAAGAGAGTTAAGAGGGAAGGATTTAAAATTTGGCTTAAGACATGTCAGGTTTGGCAGGTCAGGGTTAAGTGGAGATGCCAAGTAAAGCAGACTTCAGTGGGGGAGACACGAGTCCTCAGGGTGGAGCTGCTCACTGTGCTAGCCCCATCCATCCACAAGGATTATCACAAGCCCCACTTTGTTGGTTAGGAAACTAAAGTTTAGAAAGGCAGCCTGCCCTTGGTAAGAGTACTTTGCATCAGAGCCAGTATTCAAATCAGCTGCAGGGATTCACCCTATGGTCTTTCAACATGAGATTTCAAGTTGTTTGATAAACTCATGTCTTCTTTGAGACCTTCCCATCATTCCCTTTCACGCTGGTTGAAATACCCACTTTTTCTCCATGTCTACTACAGAACCTACATGTAGGGTGACATCCCTACTACACTGAGTGCCCTAGAACTCAGGTCTAGCCTTTTCATCTTTGTCTGTGAAGAACTATGGAAGTGCCCACACGCCAAGAGGCTAGGTAAGCTGAATGCACACCTAACAGACTTAACTGGAATACAATCCTTGTGTGCACTTGTTTGTGCAACAAATATTTATCACAGAGTTGAGCTTTAGAGCTTACTGGATCCCAATCAAGACCAAAATCTTTAATTATTTATTTACTTAACCACACACACACACACACACACACACACACACACACACACACACACACACGCAGGTGTGTGGAGGGGTCACACTCTCCAGGTCCTTTACATCTCTGCCCATTCCCTCACCACATCAGCATGCATCTGGAAAAGCAGTCCTGGCTCAGTAATATCTGTGTTTTGTTCTGAGGGAAAATTAAGTAAAGAATAAAAATGGAGCTGCTCCTTCCACCCTGTCATCAGCATACAAACAATAACTGTAGGCTTGGCAATGGGAAACGACTCTGGCAAACTGATTAAAAAGTTTCTAAATAAAGGCCATCTGTACCTTTTGTCTTCCTTCTTCCAAAGCGGCTTCCAGTTGCCTGGACAGGGCTGTGTACTCTGCAGCCTTCTCTTTCAGCTCCAGGTCACTGTGCTTGAGACACTCCTCTTGGTCGGCCAGCTTCTTCTCAAGCTCTTTATTCTCTGCATCCATCTGCTCTAGTTTCCTTTATATCACATACACACATATACATGTACATACATAGATATATATACACATACATGCATATATCACATACACACATATACATGTACACACATATACATGTACACACATATACACGTACATGCATATATCACATACACACATAGACATATACACACTTATATCACATACACACATATACATACATGTATATACATATACATACACACACACACATATATATACATATCTCACACATACACAGAGATTACAGTGTATGAGGAAATGTAACATGAGTTTGAAGTCAGCCTGACACTTACTCTTTAAGGTTCTCACACTTTAACTGAATGAGATGATTTTCTTCCTCAAGAGAAAGCTTGGTCAGAAGGCTTTGGTTTCCATCAACCTAAGTGGAATTTTCAAAGAAAGAAAAGAAAAAGACAGGTTTTTTCAGTTATTTTCTTCATCAACTTCCAAGGAAATTACGTATTTTATTTAGAAGTATAAGAAACAAGAAGATATGAATACACAGAAAGACACCAAGCCATGTTTACAATGCTAATCTACAAGTTCTCCAGATCCTCACAGAGTTTTAAAAGCTGATGTTGTTTATGTTAGAAAATGAAGTACATTTTTTCCTGGGTGATGGTAATTAAAATACTCTGAACAGGGTTCTAATGAAAAGGAACATTTAGCTTGTCAGGGACTAGGGATGTGGCTCAGCTGGCAACAACTTTCCCAGCATGTACAAACCCAGCACTACAGAAAGCTTGTGCTGCAATCCTGGCTCAGGAAGTAGAGGAAAGAGGACTAGAAATTCAAGTCTATCCTCAGACTGAGGCCAGTCCAGGCTACATGAAACCCTGCCTCCAAAACAAAACCCCAACAAGAACAAGACAAAACTTAAAAAATGTGTGTGTGAAAAATTTCAACATTGTTCATTAGACAGTTAATCTGTTATGTTTCCCATGTTAATTGATATGTTTCTCATATCAACAATGCTCCACTTAAAATACTGATAGAGAACTACCTGTGACAATGCTGAGTCAAAGTCAAAGACAAAGTTGCTCAGGTCAGAACAGACCATTCTTCCCACTGCTTCACAGTCTGATTCAAAGAGTTTAAGTAGCTTTAATAAGAAGAATATTTCTCTTCAGGCCTAGAGAGATAGCTCAGCAGTTGTGAGCACCGGCTTCTCTTCCAGAGGACCCAGGTTATATTCCCCACACCCACACGGTAGCTCAGACTATGATGTCCTCTTCTGGCCACTTTGGGCACTACATGCATGTGGTGCACAGAAATGCAGGCAAAACACACACACACATAGCATAAAAAATAACTTTTCTTATTCTTATTAAAGTAGCATTGTTTTTTTCTAGTAGAATTTCTTCTTGGAATTTTGCTTTGTGTCTTTTAAAAGCTAAATAAGTTTCTTTTGAAAGGCACAAAGTGAATTCTTCCTGGAGATGTCTTACAAGTAAGGAAACAGACTGGCCTGCAGACTCAGACACGCTTCCAACAAACCACCAAGTAGCCCTAACGCAGGTACAAAGTGTGCGCGCTCTGTGACACGCACCGAGGGAGGAGGAGGGAGATGTATGGTGACAAGGTCACACAGTCCTATGCGGATGGACTGATAGGTATTAAGTGAAAGAATAGAATTACCCCAATAAGTGTGATGCACAATTCTAATTAAAATGCATTCTGATTTTTGCAAGGTAAATTATTATTTGTCTTATGCTGATGTCAAGAAACAGATAGGCAAGCCCGGCTTGGCCCTCCTCTCATTACATCACCACACTATGTCCTCCAAGTCCAAATGCAGATGCATATAAATCACCCATATCAGCCATCTTTATGACCAGTGTCACCAGGAAATACTAAAGATAAACAGCCGAGTATCTGCATGAAATACTGCATCAGCGATATAGATGACACGCGTGCCGTCAACTGCTGAAATGACGTCGTCAAATGTTTCTTTAACACATCTTCCAAGACTCAGAGCTGATGGACACCTGGCCTTGAAGCTCCCTAATGGTGAGCGCCTGCTCTGCACACTTCTCCTTGCAGCGCTGCAGCTTCTCCTGACACTCCTGAAGTCTCTGTTCGGCTGACGTGAAGGAGCTGCGGGCTTGCTCTACCTGCTTCAGATTCGACTCCACCTGGCCTCTCATCTGAGGTGTGGCATTAGGGGAAATAAATTCAAGGTCACAAATTTGGCAGGAATAGTCTTACTATCTTAAGGACAAGACAAGCTTGTTATTAATCAGTACCTTACAAGTGCTAATTTACATGAGACGTATTAAGTAAAATTAATTAGTTTTCAGATAGGCTGTCAGGCAAATAAGTATAGCACTATCAGCCTACATCAGCACATGTGACTAAGGAATGGGTGTGCTTCCATCCCACTGGTCTGCCCTCAGCTCTGCAGTAACTGTCATTTCACTGCCCTTTCTGTGTGTGTGGGGGGGGGGTCGCGGGGGGGGGGGGGCTGAGCACTGCTTCAGGACAGCTACTGCACGTCCTCAGATGACTGCATCTGGTCACTGCTGTCATGGTGAGTAGCCACAATACTCCCCTCACCCCCTGCCCTTCTTACTGTGACACTTCCATAATCACGGAGAAGAGAGTGCCGTAGTAATAACGCCTAAGGAACGCAGCATTGCTCTCTGTAACTGTAAACAGCTAAAAGGTGACATTTAGGGTGTTCCCATGGAGGGACTTCAAGAGGGAGAAGGTGTCTGAGCTGAGCACTCACAGCACATGCACCCTCTGGCCATGAAGACAAAAGATAAGCAAGCAACCTCTGAACCTCTACCCAGACAAGATCCTAGGAGAAAAATGAGGAGACTCAAGCAGCAGAGAAATAAAAAGAAGACTTCCTTTTGTAAAAGACAAACAAACATACTTTTCTAGTTTTATCACAGCAAATATTATAAGGGCATTGCTCAAAACAAACAAACAAACAAACAAACAAACAAACCCGGTTCCTCCCCTTTGTGGCTTTGACCTGGGCTTTCACTGCATTCCCGAGCAGCAGAGGGGATGTGCATGAGACTGTCTGGTGAGAAACAACAAGGACTTGTAATGGCATCCTCTTGTGTCTGCTAAAACAGGTGAGAACAGCTCTAAGAACAGCACCTTATTAGGTGGCCTGACGGCCAGCTCAGGCTGACCCTGTCTTGACAGAGATGCCTCCTCCTAATCCCCAGTCTCAAAATGGGTCAGCAGTGCAGCGACAGCAGCCATAGACTGCGCCTAACCCCTGACGCTCTTGACCTCTTGGCCAGGAATCCCTATCCTATGACTCTCATTTTTTCCTTACCAAAACAATGTGAAATCCAAAAGAGAAGGTGGCTCCATCAAAAAACTTAAAACTATTCACAAAAACATCATCACCTGCCAACACTGGCTTCCCTTCCTTCTGTCACAAATGGATGAATAAAAGGAGAGGGTTTTCAAGATATCATTTTTTTTTCCAAAATGCATTTACCAGAGAATAGCTTACTTTGCAATTCTTTTAGTTACTAAAGACATAAAAAGATATATATATATATATATATATATATATAGAGAGAGAGAGAGAGAGAGAGAGAGAGGGAGAGAGAGTAGTTTGCATTTTATTGCTGGTGGGCCTCAGTGATAATAATTGGGCTTTTTGAGCAGAAAGGGTTTGCAACCTCATAGGAAGAACAACAATATCAACCAACCAGACCACCCAGAGCTCCAAGGGACTAAACCACCAACCAAAGAGTTCACATGGAAGGACCCATGACTCCTGCTTCATATGTAGCAGAGGATGGTCTTGTGGGCATCAGTAGGAGGGGAGGCCCCTGGTCCTGTGAAGGCTCAATACCCCAGTGTAGGGGAATGCCAGGGAGGAAGGTGGGAGTGGGTGGGGGAACACCCTCATAGAAGCAGGGGGAGGGAGGATGGGACAGGGGATTTCTGGGGGGGGGGGAGGGGGGGACGATGACGACGGGTAGAAACCAGGAAAGGGGATAACATTTCAATGTAAATACAGAAATTATCCAATTTTTAAAAAGAAAGAAACAAAAAACAAACAAATAAAAATAGTCAATATCATTAGCGATTAAGAAATGCCAATGAAAACCACAATAAGGCACAACTACCTACCTAACAGAATGGCTAAAGTAGTCATAATAGCAATAAATCTTGGTAAAGATTCACAGTCAGTCCATCATGCACTATTGTTAATGGAATACATTTTTCTTTATGCTGTTTGAAAAAAAATAATTGGGCCTTTTAAACTTTAAGCTTTTATAACAAAAAATGAGGCATTTATGCTATTTCTCAAATATGAATAAAAAAGCAAACAGATGTTCATACAAATAAACAACATTTGCAGCACGGGAGAAAGAGGAAAGGCTAAACTCTGGCCAAGCCTGGAAAAGGCCACTTGCGGCCGTGCACTTGGGAGAGGACGGAGAAGAAGCACACCTGCAGGGGTCACGTGAGGCACACATGAAAACACTTCATTACTTCAATTTCAAACTCACCTTCTCTAACTTTTTGTTTTTATTCGTTATTATTAGGTTATTTTCATGTAGTAAATTTTTGCATCTACTTTTCACCATTTCAGCTGCTTCTTGCAACTTTTGTACCTAAAAACAAAAACCAACAACAGACTATAAAGCACCAGGTATGATTTTCAGTGTAACATGAAATACCGCGAAGACATGTATTTGCATTTACTTCCCTTTGAATCTGTAGCTCTTTACAACACTCTCAGCATGTTCATGTAACATTCCTCCAGACACTGTCCCTAGTGTCCAACTAGAGCTCATCCCCCACTGTCCGCCAGGCTTCTCCAGCAGATGCTCTCATACGCTACCCGAGCTCTAAGGACTACATCGACCTTCACTTTCAGGTCACTGCTGCTTTAAGAAAGCCGTCTGTCACTGCACCTAACACCGTCATAACAGCTAGCAACAGTTACACAAGTGACAGCTCATACTGGGGAGGATGAGGAGCAAGGGGTACACTCCTCGACTGCCGGTGAGAGGGCAAACTTGCACAGCCACTGTGAATAAGTGTGGCAGTTCCTGAGGAAGACAGACACCTAGCTACCTCAAGATCCAGCTATGTCGCTCTTTGGCATATACCCAAAGGACGCTCCATCCTACCACAGAGACGCTGATTAGTCACATCATCTCTGCTCTCTTCATTGGAAACAGCGTAAACATTGCCAACAGAACAATGTAGAAAGAAAATGTGATACCTTACAACAATGTAATGTTACTCAACCGCTAAAAACATGAAACCATGAACTGTGCAAGGGGTGGGACTAGAAAAAAAATCATCCCGAGTAAGGTAACCCAGACACAAAAAGACAAGTCTGATAACTACTGCTTGCATGTGGATATTAGCTGTTAAGTTAACGATAATGAAGCTATAGTCCAAAGAACCAAAGAGGTTAGGTAGAGAGTAAGAGAGTAGGGAGAGAAATAGATCTCATTAGGAAAAGGAAATAGAATAGACAGTTATGGATGGGGTGGGAGCAGACACAAGATCGAGTGTGAGGAGAAGGGGGCAATGAGGAGGGAATAAAGGGAGGGAATAAAGGGAGAGGCAGCTAAACCTAAGGGCCATCTGAGGGGTAATATGGAAACCTAATACAGGAGAGGCTTCCTAAAACATAAACATATATGAAGGCACTCTTAATGAAACCTCCAAATAATGGAGGAGATAAAGCCCCAATTGGCCATCTCTTATCACCACAGCTTCCAGTACAAGATTTGAGCTGCATCTAATTAAGATATTGGCCAAAGGGGGTCCCATGGGAATCCCCAAATAACCCAGGCTATTGGCAAAACAACACAGCACAAGCTGACAGCAAGGGCTCACTGCTGAAGCAGCACCTACACAACCCACTGAACATGGAGCCTACATGCAGCCTTTGCTCCTGTGTGCCTGAGTTCTGGTACAGGAAGGTACTCTGCACATTATCAGAAAAGAAACATAAACACCAATCCAGCCACAATCCCTTCCACCTACAATGGTATCCTACTCACAAGATATGCTAGGGCAGCAGTTCCCAACTTACGGGTTGTGACTCCTTTGGCAAACCTCTGTCTCCAAAAATATTATTAACATTATGATTCATAACAGTAACAAAATTATAGTTGTGAAGTAGCAACGAAAATAATTTTGTGGTTGGTGCCACTGTAACAGGAGGAACTGTGTTAAAGAGGCATAGCATTAGGAGGCTGAGAACCACTGTACTATGGTAGCAAAAAGCTTGTGGAAGTAAGCAATGAGTATATGATTTGACTTAAGACCTACTCCATGAAACGGAATCCATACTTAACAATGCTTAGTGACCAAGAACCAGAGACTAGATAGTCCAAGGCCTAGAGCAAAACCAAACACTACTGTCCTACACAGACCAGACGATAAATTAGCAATAAAAATTATTCCTAATGACATTTTGCTAAATTCACAGATCAGTGCCTTGCTCAGCTCTCATTAGAAAAGCTTCCCCCTGCAGCAATGGGAACAAACGCAGACACCCCCAGCCAGACATTGTGAAGAGAGTGAGAGACCTTGGAACGTTCAGCCATAAACACGATGCTTTCATCAAATTTCTCCCTGCAGTGCCTAGAAAAGCCCACAAAAAAGGAAGTAAAAGAGTGTAAGATCCAGAGGGAATGGAGGTCACCAGGAAAACAAGGCCATCTAAATCAACACCAGTAAATATCACATGAACTCATAAACTGAAGCCACATGCACACATCTGTACCAGGTCCTTTGTGTAATATTATGGCTTACAGTTTAATTTTTTTGTTGTTGTTTTGTTTTTTGGGTTTTTTTTTTTGTTTTGTTTTGTTTTAGTTTTTTGAGACAGGGTTTCTCTGTATAGCCCTGGATGTCCTGGAACTCACTTTGTAGACCAGGCTGGCCTCGAACTCAGAAATCTGCCTGCCTCTGCCCCCCCACCCCCCTGTCCCCGAGTGCTGGGATTAAAGGCGTATGCCACCACTCCCGGCCCAGTTTAATGTTTTTATGGGGGTGGGGACTAACTCTCATTTCAATAATTTTCCCCACCAAACCAAAACCCATTTAAATAACACGAGTGAGCTGTATACACTGCCCAGCAGGTACAACATGATATATTCAGATGAGACATTCTTGCTGAGGCCTTAAACCTAAACAAGCAGGGGAACACAGACAGTGTGCTTGGTACAACAGTCCTCCAGACTCCACACTTATCTCCCTACCTGCAGCTCTGCAGCTGGGTATTTCAATGGAATTTTTCACCCAACACATCTAGACTTGGCCCCTCCACCTGCTACACTTTACTGCACCTTAAGCTTTGTCTACAATGTGTTTTCTTTCCTTCCTTGATTCATCTCCTTCCTGCAATGTTAGGGACCGAGTCCAAGGCCTCAAACATGGCAAGCATGTAGTCTTCGACTGTACCACACCCCCAGTCTATCACTACTCTTTTTTTTTTTAATATTTTTTTTATTACGTATTTTCCTCAATTACATTTCCAATGCTATCCCAAAAGTCCCCCATACCCTCCCCCCCCACTCCCCTACCCGCCCATTCCCACTTTTTGGCCCTGGCATTCCCCTGTTCTGGGGCATATAAAGTTTGCGTGTCCAATGGGCCTCTCTTTCCAGTGATGGCCGACTAGGCCATCTTTTGATACATATTAGCCCAGAATCTTAGAATACCCAAGATATAAGTTACAATTTGCAAAACACATGAAACTCAAGAAGAATCAAGACCAAAGTGTGGACACTTTGCCCCTTCTTAGAATTGGAAACAATCACCCATGGAAGGAGTTACAGAGACAAAGTTTGGAGCTGAGACAAAAGGATGGACCATCTAGAGACTGCCATATCCAGGGATCCATCCCATAATTAGCCTCCAAACAATGACACCATTGCATACACTAGCAAGCGTTTGCTGAAAGGACCCTGATATAGCTGTCTCTAGTGAGACTACGCCGGGGCCTAGCAAACACAGAAGTGGAAGCTCACAGTCAGCTATTGGATGGATCTCAGGGCCCCCAATGGAGGAGCTAGAGAAAGTATCCAAGGAGCTAAAGAGATCTGCAACCCTATAGGTGCAACAACATTATGAACTAACCAGTACCCCGGAGCTCTTGACTCTTAATTCACATTCTGCTAATAACAGTTCTTCCTTTAATGCCCAATCTGTTTCCCATCATGCAAGTATCTGTGTAATCCAGTCTTTCCCACAGTTTTCCTTCAGTACATTTCTAAAACTGAAAGGCTAACTGTAACTTATCATTGGACATTCTATTTCAGATAAAGCACCATATGTTCTTCTGTGTCTCTGTGGTATATGCATGTTTACATGTGCATGTGTGTGTGTGTACTTTAGTGTAATGTCCCATGTCCTCTCTAGTCACGGTCTGTTTTCTGAGACAGGGTTGGTCTGTCACTGAGATGAGTTACTACGGACTGAGCTGGCTGGGTAGGAGCTCCAGGCACGGGTTTGCTCCACCTCCCAGTGCTGGGTTACAGATGCACACAGCTGCACTCAGCTTTGTAGCTGGGTCCTGGGGATCTGACCTCAGGTCCTCATGCTTACACAGCAAGCACACTTCCAATGGTTCCGAGCCTCATATGTTTCTTTCCATTTATTTCATGTAAATAAATTTGAATTTTCCATTATTTATTAGGAAAAGAGGAACACTGTGATTAATGACCCTAGATGGTAGTCATTATTTTAAATCAATGCCATTAAGCATACTAACAAGATTCTCATTATGCCTATGCAATCCATTTTAAGTTTACTCTAAATTTGAAATGTATATAAAGAAAATGTCTAAAAAAAAATAAGAATATCTCTATTGTTTTCATAAGCAGAGCTAGCATCTGGAATTAGCAAGACAACTTTATGAAGGCACATGGGGTCTTAAGGAATGTTTGGCATCCTTGACTTGTATTATGCCACAGAGATTTGCCCCACATCTTCAGTTCTGACGACCTGAGTCTCAGTCAGCCACAGATTTTAACCATCATTAAAACAGATGCAAGTCACCTGAGTCCTGTATCCTTCGACGAGGGTTTTTTGTCGTTTTTCTACTTCTTGCAGTTCTACAAGTTCATTTTCAACAGAAGCAACTTCATCCTTCAAGGCATCAAGTGTACCCTAGAAAGAAACACGTGCCTGATGGAGTTCCTAACCATCAGAGCATTGCAGTCCTAGCTGAAGAATCATTAAATCATAACTCATTCATCAACAGCAATGGAGTAATCATTTGATTGCATATAATTCCCATCTAAAATTAATGAGTAATACTCATGTAAATTTAATCAGTACACAGGACAGGATTTTTTTTTTTACTGACAAATAAAAAGAGCTGAAAACAAGTTGTGTTCTAAACAAGAAGAATTGATAATGTTGACATTCCAAGTTTTCTACATTCATTTAACACTTCTCAATCTCCACCAAAAGTATAACAGTTGAAAGGAATATGACAAAACTAACTCAAATCTCAGTTGGCAGCAGGGCAAAGTGGCCCATGACTATAAACCCCATGCTTACAGAGCCAGGCAGGGGACTGTTGCAAGGTTTAGACCAGCTGGGGCTACTTAATAAAATCAGTATCAAAGTAAACCTGGGAATAAAGACACCTCATATGAGTGACTAAATAGGAAGAGCAAACAATACATAGACGATACTAAGTGGACAGTAACCATACCTATTAGATACTGAAATGTATAAGCAAGTAAGCTGTCAAGATACTATGAACATAGAAGATAGCAGAAAAAGAAAAATACACAGAAATGTAAAATATGGTCAACTTTGGGTTTTAAACCACTAAGGAAAACACAGGCTATAAGTAAACAAAGCTTGAATAAACTGCAACTACTTGGGAAACAGGTTAACTACCTGCCTCAGCTCACTGCTGAAGGGACATTAAATAAATGTTTTTATTATAAAAATATGAAGGGGATCCAGAAGACAACTATATGAGAATTTTAGAGCAGCACAAAGTCTACTGAAATGCTAAGACTTACAAGAATAGTCTCCTTGGGCATATACCAGTTGGCCTACCAAAATTTCATAGATGCCAGCAGAAGGCACATAGAGGGTCAGAAGCAGAGGACATTATTACTCTCAGCAGTAGCAGCAAAACAATAGGCATGGTGTCAATTTCCTGAGGTGCATGTCCAATGGGGTAAGCCCCAGAGGAGCTGGGATGTATCAAAAGACGGCAAAGCTGAGTATAAAATTCAAGTGTCTCATAACAGCCAGAGAGCAGGAAAGGAAACTATGGGTATCTTCTAACGAAGTTGTCCTCATTAGCCTTTACTGTCAACACAGTCTACAGTCAACTGCAAAACCGCCTATCAGGCTAGCCTGTGGGGATACCTGTGAGGGAGAATCATGATTAACTGATGAAGGAGGGCCAGGCCCAGCTCATACTGTAGGCAGCGCATTCCCCAGGCAAGTGGTCCTGGGCTGTATAAAAAACAAAAACAAAAGGAGAGAGAGAGAGAGAGAGAGAGAGAGAGAGAGAGAGAGAGAGAGAGAGAGAGAGAGAGAGAGAGAAACTATCCCCCAAAGCTGACCAAAAGCAGAGACTGAAAACAGGCTTCAGTCTAAGTCAATGACGCATTAGCACAGTCCCAAGAAAATGGAAAAAGAAAGGAGAAAGCATTTCCCCAAACACACCAAGTCAGCAGACCTATATGAAATGTTAACACGGCAACGATAAAGGAATATTTTGGGAATTCAGCATAAATTTGAAGTACCATTTCCACAGTCTAAGAATCGGACTGGCAAGAGATTGCTTTCTGTTACCTTCAATTGCAAGAGACAGTCAAGCAAAGAATGCTGGAATGCTGTATCTACTTGAAGTCAAAATGAAGGCAGAATAAAGGTATTTTCAGATGCACACATAAAATCCTTCATATGTACTTCTTCCTAATTTCTGTTTTTTAAGGTTAAAACAATATTTTGAAGACATAGCCTAACAAAATAAGGGGAACTAAGCTATGCAACACAGGCTCCAGGAGATGGGGCAGCAGCCATGACACTCCAGCAGGACACCTGGAGAACAGCCCAGTGAGGCTAGCCAGGGATACAGAGGAGCTCCCACAATGACAAGAGTGGAAAATGGGTTTCCAGAAACATAAATATGAAGTAGAACTTCTGGAACCTTCATCCTTTAAGGAATGAAACACTTTCTTTTCTTGGCATTAGAAGCTCACTTGCTTCCTTTTCTTGAAATAATTATGATTACTAGATGTTTAAACTACTCACACGTTAGGAGAAATTGGAATGGACTTTTCAGTGATTGACTACTGAGGAAGATATATACAATTTAACTATTGTTACCAAAGAAAGGGATCTTTAGAAAAATGATGGGATTCCGGACTTTGAATTTCATAATTGCTGAAGTTCTCTCCTTAGGGGAGGGATGGAGAAGGGAGTTACATCCAAATCCTTGCTACTTTTCCTAAACCGTTATTTCTCTTCCAAGGACATGAATCTGGGAGAACTCTGCGATTACGTATTTCATGGTACAAGCACTTCTTTTCTAATTTTTGCTTTGTGGAGCTGAGAATGGCACCCTCATGTTCAGCCACAGGCAAGTCTGATGTCTAAGAACTCAGGTTTCTTTTTTTTTTTTTTTTTCAGAAAGTCTAAAGTTTTCCTCCCCCATCTCTTCTCTGGGACACATATAAACCAATTACTCCTCAGACTTGACTCAGTTGGAAATTCTTTCTGGTTATAAAGGAGCCAAGAACACACTTTCTGGTTTCACACAGATCCAGTCTGATGTTGTATCATATGGTAACCATGACACCTACAAAAACTTTTGTGCAGTAAAGCTAATGCAATTTTGGATGATCCACTGCTGGAATTAGAAAGTAAATAAGCTGTTGGAAAGTTGACACAAAGAGAAAGTTGTGCAGCCTTACAAGCTTGTCCTGCTAAGTGAAATTTAAACTTCTTTTTGTACATGTAATTAAAAATCTTAAAACTTAAATAGATAAACATAAATATAAGCACAGATACATACTTTATACACTTGACAGATCCAGAAATTATTTACCTTCATAATACAATATCATGAGGAAGATGAGAGACACGAGATGCAGAGCATTAGCCAACACTCCACAACTTTGCTGCTAAGTGCGCGCGCGCATGCATGCACACACACACACACACACACACACACACATACACACTTGCTACCTTTAATTTCACATTCTCAATATTTAGGGCTTCATTTTCATCTTCCAGTGAGTGAAGTTTTCTAAGAATTTCTTCACATGAGTTTTTCCCATGAGTTTCCATTTTTCTCAAGTCTTCCAAAAGGTTAGCGATTTGCCTTTATAAAATAAGTGAAAGCACAGAAAATTTTCATTCAAATAACAAGTGTTTTTAAAATTATTCTGGTAGGGTGCACTGGCTAAAATTTTAAAAAGCACAGAAAGGTAGCGGGACGCATGGAGCAAGGGAATAGGAGTGGCACCCCAGGGCTAGGCTCAAATGAGCCAGGATTATAAATACGCACCTACTGATGACACCATCTATTCTACTTCCCACAGGATGCATGTCTGCCTGGCTCTTGAATTCACACATATATGCACACATATGTGCATACACACACATGCACACACACACATACATGCACAGTTGCAGATAAGTTTAAAGGAAGCCAGGCAGTGACACCTCATCTTTATAAGCAAATTACAACTTAGTTTTCCGTAGTAAAGCACAACAACATGGTAAGAAAACTTAAGTATCACGGTCTGTTATTGTTCAGTTAACAGCAGCAGTGTCAAAGAACAAAAGGTATGTATTTTTACTCATTAATATTCTATTACGTATTTTAGTCACTTGAATTAAGTGACAGTAATTTTTGGACTTTAAAACACTTATAAAGTTTGCTACTTTCATTTCCTTGTTTAATTGAGAAAAATCACTTCCATTTAGGACAAAGTATCTATATTTATAAGAAATAACACTAATCCATCCTCAAGCACAAAGTACTGCCGTGCAAGTCTCACCTTTGGGAATGGGAGCTTCAGCGCACTGTTTATAGTAGAGGAAATGGGAGCATCAGTGCACTGTTTATAGTAGAGGCAGAAAACCTAGCATTGAAAGCATCTTCGCTACACAATACCCAGAAAAACCAACCATGCAGCACTGAAGAGCAATCAGTGTGAACTCCTGCTTACTTTTTCATTGTTTCGATCTGCACTTCCAGCTCAGTTTTTTCTATGGCAATTTTCTCGAACTGACTTTTCCAGTCACTGGAAGCTGAAACTGTTTCAGACAGCTTGGCTTCCTAGGAACACATAATGCATTCAGCTTGTCGCTTAAAAGTGTGTGTTTTCTTTTCAGGTTTTATATACAAATACATTATAAATATGAAAACACTCTTCTAGTAAAGCACACAACTGTTCTTAGTGTGCAGCTTTCATTATAGTAAAATTTTAAAGTGAGCGTTAATAAAATACCTACATGACTATTATGTTATATGCACACAGTAAAATTCCAACTTACCATTTCAAAAAAGCTCTTATGACTAGTTATAAGTAATACTTCACAATTAATAGAAATAACTTCTATTTTATGTATGTGTATGAATTCATCTTCAGTTTCCATTCTTTATACATAAGAACCACATACATGTGAGAAAAAGAGTTTCCCATAATATATAAAAACCATTTGCAATTCCCCAGCCTCACAGCATCTCAGATGCTCAGTTGTCTTTGCAGAGGTCACTGTCAGCCTGACTATGCGGCTGCTGTCAGCAAAGAGGGGCAGCAGCACTGCCTGAGCCAGTGTGAACATGAGAGTTACAAAGGAGGATTTTTGTCTGTTTGGTTCATTGCCGTCTGTAGGGTTCTGAATGGCTCCAGGAAGACAGCACACACTCAGTAAATAAATGTCAGTAGCCCTCTGCAGATCTAACCTCAAAGCTCTAGCCTCTCTGCCTTTGTCCACATTCCACAGAAAAACAGGATGCCAGTTACTCACACATCAGAGGACCCAGAAATGGTTTGGACAGCAGTTAACATACTATTTTCCTCTGTCCTTCTATCATTCATGCATAGGTCATCTTGTATATACAAGATATTGTCTATGCTTTTCACAGCAATGTGTGTTATACTGGACTAGACCCAGATTTCACATTTTGTGTAAAATAAATTTTAGTATAAATTATGAAGCAAGAGATAGGCATAACATATACTGTAAAGGTAGTTTCTATTATAATATATAATGTGTGACAACATGGAATTAAAAATGAGTAAGAAATGTGTATATTAGATATTTAAAGTCCTCATTCTTCTTTTACCTGTCCTTATAAAAAGACACAGAGCAAGAGTCCCTCACCTTGCACTGCACTGGAACTAGTCCTGTTGCAGCCTCCTAATTAATGGGCCTCACATCCCTTCCTTGCAAACCCCGTCCTCGTTGTAATGCATGTAGACATGCAATAAAGCAAACAGGAACTCAATGAAATGTCTCAGTGTTGGACCCATTTGTGTTTCAAGCTTTAGATACACTTAAGGAGGAGGAGAAATAGTAAACCATGAGGTAGCTTCAGAATGAAATACATACCATAAAAATTAAAACATTAATATTGTTCATTGTTAAAGGTCTGCTACTTAAAGAGTAGTAAGGGAAGACTTTCTCTGGAGGAAGAGCCACTGATTAACATGGGAAAGAGCCAATGACAATGAGCAAGAAGCACTTACAGCCAGAGGCAGCAGCGCATTAACAGAGCAGCCAGCTCCACACAGTGAGGGGTGCAAAGGGGACAGCATGTAGCAGCCCCACTGTTTCTTTCACATGCTCCTACAGCTACCTGAGGTAAGCAGTGTTCTCATCCCCTCGCTCATAAAGAGGTAGAAGGTCAGAGAGGTTAAGTGCCCTTTATACGTCACAGGCTTAACAAGTGCAGAACCTTCCTAAATTGCACGGGACTTGGTGAAGCTACCTCAGGGGGAAACCCTCAAGAGCGTCAGTGTCATGATTAGTGTCCAGCACTCTAAGCATCTCTAGGTATCCAGCCAGGTCCCACCTTATACAAGTTGAGCCTAGCCTTCGATTCTAATATCTAGTTGTACTCAAGTGAACGTAAGTTAAGTATTAGAGCCTTAAAATGGTAACATTTGAGCTTATAAAATATTAACTTGTTTTGTTTGTACAAGCTTTTATACAAGTCTGTTTTCATTCCCACAAACTACTAATAAACCTATAAGCCTTAGCATACGTTCTGAAGAGGTGGGATACTAGTGAGACATGGAAACAAAGAATATATTATTGGATGGCAACTGAATAAGAATAATGATTTGTCAAGAAGAACAAAGCACTAACTCCATTTTTCAGCTCTGTATTATACTCAAAGATATCTTTCACATGTTTTGTTTACGTCAGCATATGGTTTCAAATGCATTACAGAGGTTAAATGAATTACTGAATAAAGTCATATGGTCTAATAACATAAATCAGCATTTCCCAAACTGATATTTCTCAGAACCAGTTCCAGGAGCTGCTCTGTGGGTACAAGAAGAGTTCTGTGGTTAAGTGTGGGAATTCTTCCTTCCATGCCCTCATTACTGCATTCTGAAAGCCTTTTCAGGCCTTTAGTATGTTAATACGCACTGTAACTTTCCAGTAGGCAAGATGGAGGAAGGCTTATCCTTACCTGCCATAGAAGCTTTGAATGTGTGTGTTGGGGAGTGGGTATTGCATACACTCACATCTCCTTTTAGTAGCCCCAAAAGTGCTACACAATTCAAAATAAAAGTCCAAAGCAAAAAAGATGAGCAAATTTTATAACATTAATAGTAACAAGGATAAGAATGACACCATTATTTAAAGCTTCACAATGCTAATTATGCGAATTAACTATGCCATCTAAGGATAACTATGCTACCTAACTAAAGTTGATAAGTACAGTCACTATGCTATCCATATAACTATGCTCCCTAAACTATCTATGTTGTCTAACTAACCATACTATCTAACTCTGCCAACCAGTCTATCTAACTATGCTATCTAACCCTGCTAACTGTAACCCTGCTCTCTTACTGACTCTAAGCACAGGTAGCATCCTCTATCTGTAAGAGCATGCACACTCACCTGATCTCTGACTTGGGAGGCGAGGCGCTCGATATCCCCTGTGAAGTGTCGCAGCCTTTGTCTGTACACTTTCGATGCTTTTTTCAGAGCTACAGCCTTTTGCCGACTTGCTTCCTTGATGGCTACAGCCTCTTGCTTATTCATTTTCACCTGCAAGTTCCACTTGGCTATTTGGGTTTCCAAGCTCTAAAGAATGTAGAAACAATTAAATTATATCTGAGCCTCAATGTTTATGTAAATATTGTAAAAAGTACATATCTTCCACACATATTTTATCAAAACAGCTAATCATGATTGATTAAAATGTTAAAGTGATAAGGGGTGATATAACCAAAGCTTCTTGTGAAAAGTTAAAAAATGAAAATTCAAACGACTTCAGTCTACATAAAATTATGACTAAAGAGACCCACACTTGTTATTGTAACAGAACCACCAACTTACTTACAGCCCCTGTGATGAAATATGACCCAGAACAGTTCTAAAACCACAAGTTGGAAGTATGATCTCAGTTGTGTGTGCAGAGCTGGAAAGGAACTAGAAGCTCTCCAGGTACACAGGAGCTCCTCAGGTTTCCAGGGGACACAGGGCATGGAGGATGAAGACAGGATAAGCGGAGACCCAGGGGGCAAACAATATTAAGACCAGAAGCCATGTGCTGCTGAAGGACTGCTTTGTCCAACACTGGTAGACTTAGGAAATAATTGACCCCAAGGCCATGCAATTCAGTCACTGGCTACCAGGGCCACACAATGATGAACAGGTCAAATGATGTCTAAGGGCAGGCTTGCAGCCATGGAATAGGATGGTGCTAACTGGCAGGACCAATTCCTTAGACCTCTAACACATAAGAGACCTGCTTTAGTGTGACAACTTGACATTTTTCTTTCAAATTATTCTAAGTAACTGAGCATTAAGGGCTGTGAGTATTACTAAACATTAGTATGCAAAAATCAATGACTAAAGACTGGTATGGTTTATTTTGAAATTAACTAAAATTACAGAATCTGACTTTGACTTTCCCATTCCTGGGACTGCCATTTCAACAGAAAATAAACCTGGTACTCACAGGAAAGGATAGGCTTTTCCACTTAGTCCTGTGCCAAAGCCGTTTCCCTTCACTTCCACTAATACTGAAAGAAAGAAGCAGGCCTCTGGATTTCATCACTGCAGCCTGCTTAGTCTAAACTAAGTTTAAATATAAACTAAGTCTAAGTCTTAGCTTAAACTATGAATCAGCAACTCCCTCTTCAGTGGCTTTTACAAATTTATCTTAAACAGACAAAAAAGTTTCATGAAGCACTACAGTAAATGAAAAAAACAAATAGAAGCTAAGTCTGTGTGTGAGAAAGGACCCACCCACAAGAAATATACCAGGCATTCCTCTAGATGGCCACACGGGGTCACCACCACACTGTGAACAGTTTCTACAATTGCTTAAAAACTTCTCCCAACAAGTTTTTTTTAAAAAGAGAAAGATGATAAAGTTAGGAGGGGTACGTGTTGGAGGGAGAAAGTGGCTGGGGGTGTATATAATCAAAATATATTGTATGCATCTATGAAATTCTCAAATCTTACACTTCAATATTCCAGGGATAGACTGAATTTGGTAAATTATTTTTACAGTTGCAAAAAACCATCAGTCATTTGCCAAGTGAATGTATAGATATGAGATGGTAGGACATGTATACATATTACGCTATATGGTAGACTACACATAACCCTACTGTATGTATATGTGAGAACAGAGAAAATAGGATAAATCGCATGCTATACCAGTAGTCCTCAATGTTCCTAATTCTGCGACCTTTAAGAAAGTGCCTCATGTTGTGCTGAGCTCCCCCACCATGAAATTATGTTCATGGCTACTGTAATTTTGCTACTGTTAAGTATGTGAAGTGCAGGGTATCTGATATATAACCCTTATAGGGGACGTGACCCACAGGTTGAGAACCAACTGACAGACTACAAAAATTTAGAAAAAAAATCGACTTAAAGCATCTTTGGGATAGGTTTGAAAGATTTAAAACATAAATTTATAAAGGTTTACTGCATAACAACAATAAAAACCTGAGATTTATGTTGCCAGACTGAAATCTGGTTTTACACTTAAAAAACAACCTCCTTAAACACAAAATCTAATGAGTAAATTCTAATCCCTTCACATTATCTACTGCTTTAAATTCCACAATTTATGTATTTGTTTTACACAGTATAGTTACTGTATACAAATAATACAAGTGTAATCAGAGTGTGTAGGAGAAGAAAGGCAGAACAGCAAGGCCCTAAAGTGGCTTCTGTCTACTGCCCCGTACTCCATCAGTAAGGATAGGGACACTGTGGCAGAGCTCAGGATTTTAGCCTTGTGTTGTCTTCAGATGATTAAGCATATTAAAAAAAAAAAAAAAAGACAAAGGACAAAAAAAGATACTATTAAAACTTACTTTTGAAAATAACTCATTATTTCATTTAGATTTGAAAAACATCCTCAACTGCTACTAAAGGATATCATAGGCCTGTGTAAGGTAATCTGAGGTAGGTGACTGACAAGCTAGATCCCATCATTTGCCTGTGTATGCCTGGGCAGCATTGGCACAGCAAATGAGCTGCCCTGTCCTATCTCCTCCATGCAAAGAGCAAAAAGGATCCATGGGGGGGTGAGGGAGGTGCTGTAGGAACTGGCAGGAACAGAATGAGGACTATTTGCTAGAGTCCAGGAGAGGAGAATCCAGTGTCTTTAGCTGGCTACCACTACTGACCCTGTCAAGCTCCGATGGATAGTTCCAACCCAGTGGTTACAATAGACAAGACTATAGTCGTGTATCTAGGGAAGGGAGCAGGAGGGAGGGATGGGCAGGGGGGTGAGGATGGGAGGGACAGAGGTGAAAGGAGATGGAGAGTAACCAGAATACAGCAGACACTGGTATGAAATTAACAAAGAACAAAATTAACTGAAACCCATTACATTCTCCATACGCATGCTTAACGTCCTTGGGAAAGGACACTAACACTCTTTGTATATCCACTGAAGGACACGTGCATGGAGTTCTTGAAGCAGGTGCTACAGGCTGCAAATGTCTGTTATGAGTCAGGACAATAAAAACACACTGAAGTCTACCTAGACATCCTTGCCCTTAGTTTGTAGAAGTCTCTGAAGGTAGGAACACTGGTTTTTTGCCTTTGATAAAAAATAAGACAGTGGATCTAATTAGGTTGTGACATGTAGCAGCACTCTCAGGCTCTGACCTCAAATGGCTGTGATTAGGAACACATAATTAAACTAAACATTCCTTCCCACTGCATCAGTACAAAGGGAACTTCTCAGTGGCCTGAATATGAGAACTGAGCTCATTCACAGTGATCATAACTGGTAACAAGAGAAGCTTAACTCCCCAACTGCCTATTAGATACATGCAAGGATACCCATAAAAGGGTATAGAGATATGGAAAAAAGACTGGAATAATATACAACAAAATTTTAACAACAGTTTGTTGATCTTAAGCTATTTTAACTTATGTTTCCATAATTTATAAAAATGTCCACAGTAAACATAAATTAGCTATACCGTGAGAAAAACTGGAAAGAAACTCACTCTCCACGCGTGCTTCCTGGATTGAAATATAAAATAAAAACATTTTCATATGGAGATTTCAGGCGAGACATCTCATGACTGAGATTTATACTCAGTGTGTTTCCCACAGAAATGCCAAAATTACATTCTCTTATTATCACTTTCTTCCACAAGTAAGCCATGCTGTCACAGTTAGTTTTTCATTACTTTCTTACTTAACTATAAAAATGAATACTTATAACCTGTACATGTTCTTTTAGCTTTTCATTCTCAGCTTCCCTCTTCTGAATTTGGCGCTGTAGACGATCGTGCACTACTTTGACTGATTGAGAAAGCCTGTTTGCTTTCAAAGCACTTTCCTGTAAAAGAAAAATAACAGCAAGTTACTGTGTTCCCTCTGTCTGTCATTGTTAGACCCCCCCCCCCCCCCAGTCAGACTCAACCTGAGCAGATGGTAAAATAGAACATTCCTTTCCATATACTGTGGCCTCATAGATGTACTTCATAAAAGCTGCAGGTAAAATCTGCACATGTATTCAATGCCTTCTAATCATCTCCTACAAATCTTCCCATCTCTCCTCCCAAGGAAGACTTAAGTATGTCAAAAGTCTTCCTCCAAACACCAACTACTTAATCTTACCAAAAATAAAATATAAGTTATATGTTTTCAGCTGTGTACAAGTTTGGGGACACACACATAAGACGTATTAGAGCACACAGGACAATGTGGGTGTCATCCAGCTCCCCTGAACAGGCTCTCCCACTGGCTTGGAGCTCTCCAATTAAAGCAGTCTGGCTGGCCAGTGAGTCACAGGAACCTTCCTTCCCATCTCTGCTCTTTCCAGGACCAGAATTACAAGAGTTTTAGGAACTAATCACAGGTCCTGGTCTTCCGACAGACCCATCACCCAAACCAGAAGGATAGAATTTGTAGTAACTTATGCCAAGTGGACTAAATAGCAAAATCGACCCCCAAAGAACAAACAAACCAACAAAAACTTAAAAAGATGTTCTATCTGATACATATAAGTTAATACTGATCTAAACTGTCAAAAAGCCTTTATTGTGATTACAACTGAGGATATGAAAACAGGGAGGGAGAGAGGGAGGGAAAGGGGGCCAATGCTAACAAAATATAACAAAGTCAAAAGCTCAAACTGTGTTTACCTTTTCATTCTGAAACAGACACGAGAGTTCACGGATATAGGTCTCCTTTTCAAGTACTTTTTCCTCAAGGTTCTTCAGGAAAACACAGGTAAGAATTAGAAAAGTCACAACTTAGGTAATACTGGTTAAAACTAAGCAGCATACAAAGAAAAAAAAGTCAGAAAGAATGGCTAACAAATGGAAACGCTTACTCTGTTCTCACTTTCATTGTCACTGAGATCCTTCAACAAGCATAGCAAGCTGTCTCCTATCTGTAAGAAAGATCATCGAAGTTTAAAACCGCAGTTTTAAGCATTATTACTGTCAAGTTTGGGGGCTCATTTTCTACAGATATCAATGCTCTGCAAGAAGGGAGTTGCCAGTATTTTCTCCTATTCTGTAGTCTTCCTCTATGCTATGCTATCTTACTTTAGACGCTTTTTAGGTTGATATAATTACATTTGAATAGTTTGCTTTGGTTTCTAGTTTGAATATCTTAATTCCAATGTCCTAAGTAACTGCACTCTACAGTCACTCTCTTCCCTCCCTCCCTGAGGGTGGAGTCCAGGGCATAGCCTATGACAGTTAATCAGTCTGCCATTGAACTATATCCCTGGCCCTTAAATTAGTAACTATTTCTTAATTTGAGCTCTGCAGATAGACTGTGTGGAATATGAAATGCACACAGTGTGACTACACTGTACCTTTTATTTGTGTGGGGGGAAAGTGTGTATAAATAATGATACACATGAGAGCTAAAACTATGAGAATTTTAAACATTTCTATAGCCAGATAAATTAATACTTAAAGTAGAAGTTTAATAATTATATTTCAAACAAAAATTCAAAGAATTACTTTTGTTTCCATATACCAATATTTTATATTCAGTTAGAGAAATAAAATATCCTCCAAGTGGGAGGCATCACTACAGACACAGCACAGGAGCCTTACTTGTTCATAGTCAGTCTGTTTAATAAGATGTTCTAAGGCTAATTTCACACGGTTAAAAGTGTCTAATTCTTTTGATAATATGTCGTTCTGTTCAAAAATCTTCTTCAAACTGGATGCAGAAAGATTAGCCTGACAAAATAAAAAAAAGCACATACCTACATGTTAAGACAACATTAAGTAAAACACCCTAGAGTATTATCAGTGAGGAACTATTTCCTAGTTTCAAAACCATTATTTTGAATATAGTATTGGTAAGCCCTGGCAAGTTTACCAATAACAGACAGAATGCACTACACAGTGGTTAAATCAAAATAAGAGGAAGTTGTAGAACCCCACAGCTTTGAAGTATTTGTTCTGCTAATGTGCAGACCACAGGCTGTCTTTGTTCCAAAGTGAAGCATATTTGAAATCGTAAAATCATTCTGTTCCAACTGATGCCACAGTAAACAGATACATGGCATCTCTCGGGAGTTTTATTTTTAAAAGATTTATTTATTACTATTTTATGTAAATGAGTGTTTTGTCTGCAAGTCTGTGTACTGTGTGTGTCTGGTACCCATGGAGGCCAGAAGTGGGAACCATCTCTTCTGCAACTGATCAGCCACTGAACCATCTCTGCACACCACAATTTTAGTTTTAAATCCACCCTTCAGAAAGTTTCATTCTCTAGCTGAAGGCCAGGTCAGTCACATACCAATTTGTACTTTCCACTCTAGTCTCTTACTAAGTACACTATAGGCTGAGACAACCTTTTATAAGAAGAACTGCAGCTAATGACAGGAATAAAGAATTCTTACCCCAGCCCCCATATTTGGTATCATGAGCGCATTCATGGGCATGACATTGAGATCTGAGTCCTTGGTCAAGGCCTTCTGAATATTATGCTCACTTCCCATCTCATTAGCCATTCTAAGTCCAACACTCACGTTTTCTAGACTAATTCCTTCCACAGTGTTCTTAAATAATGGCAAAAGTAATTCAACTGAACAGGATGCCAACTGAGCTTCCTTAAGCGTTGCTTTCAACTCCATCTTTGTATTTGCGACGTCTTGCTTGAGCCTAATAACAGACAAATAAGCTTGAAGTTACTTCTAACACATAAACTGGAGACCTTTTATATAAGACGAGAACGGTCAAGCCTGCCTCTGGACTGACATGGGTTTGACTTAGATGCCCCTAGGGGAGACCTTACCACCAGGACTATAAGCATCCAGGCCAAACATAGACTGACAGAGGCCAAAAGACGTGGACCTTGAGTACAGGTAGGAGAATAGTTCATCTCACATTTTGCTGCTATGGAGTCACACGCAATGTACATTTAAATTTGTGTATAGGGCTAGAGAGATGGCTCAGCACTGGTGGTCTTCAGAGGACCCAGGTTCTATTCCCAGCCCCAGAGGGTAGCTCACAGCTCTTTATAACTCCAGTTCTGGGGAAACTCATACACTCCTTTGGCCTCCATGGGCGCCAAGGATGCATGTGGTGCACACACATATGGAGGCAAAATTCTCATACTCATAAAATAAATTTATCTCTAAATTTTTAATAAATATATATTTAAGATTTTTTAATAAATAAGAATCTACATATAACTAAATTTGAAAGAAGCTTTTTGAATATCTATAAAGCAAACAGCAAGTGCTGTGAGAGCACCATGCCTTTTATCACTCAGTACTTTAGTGTCCTTGTAGAATGTCACATGAAGACTCATTCAGGACTGATGGGGCTGCAAAGATGGCTCAGCAGGTAAAGACACTAGCTGCCACGCCTAGAAATCTGTTTAGACCTCTGGAACGCACATGCTGGAGAGAGAACAGAATCTGAAAATTGTCCTCTGACTCCACAGCACAAGTCTCACATACACACATGCATTTGGTATCTTACAGATATTTCAAAGAGAAGATTCTGTTCATAAGTACCACTGGCTTACAGTTAAAAGCTTATGATAAATAAGTGTCATTCATTCAAAACCATGGGCACAAAAATTAACAATTATATTTGATGAAACACCATTTTCCATTTTCTTTTTAAAAAAGATTTATTTGTTTTTTGTTTGTTTGTTTTATATAAGGACACTGTCGCTGTCTTCAGACTGATGTCCAGAAGAGGGCATCAGATCCTATTACAGATGGTTGTGAGCCACCATGTGGTTGCTGGGAATTGAACTCAGGGCCTCTGAAAAAGCAGTCAGTGCTCTTAACTGCTGAGCCATCTCTCCAGACCCCATTGTTCATTTTCTGCAAACTAAACTAAAAGCTAGTCTATATAACCTACAACAATAATAATGACATTTTTTTTTAAGATTACTATTTGGGGGAATATGAATTCACACAAATAACAAGTAAATTTCCCATTTAAAAAAAGCAAAATATGATAATCATTTGTTACACAGCAATACACCAGGCAATAATATTCACTTTAAGCTATTAATAGCTTGGGTTAATTTTTCAATTACTTTCATTACAAATAATAATAATAATTAATAATAATAAAAAGATCTTAAACCACACACCTGTAGGCAAATAGCCGAAGAGATTAGGAACAGCCTGAGCTGCCTGTGAGGCCTCGGCTCAAAAAGTACAAATAACAAGTAAGGCAAACAAACGAATAATAAAGACTGGCAACTGCCCTAACCTGCTGAGTAAGTATTTTTATAATCAGATATGTAGGCATATTTTAATGAATAAATACTAAATGTGACAGGGCTATTCGTGAATGGTTGCCATTTAATTAAGAAGCTAGAAGATGAGATTTGTTCTGCTACTACCAAGGCTACCTGCTGAGGTGCTTCTCAGGGGCACACTGTGGAGCAGATCCTCTCTCCCGGATGAGATAAGAAATCAGGCCCTCTGAAAGACTTCCATCACTAGTAGGCATCTCCATCAACTCAGTGACTCTTTTACAGGCACTTCAGCAACAACTTTTCCACAGACACTGAAAGCTAGGAAACATATGTTATTCAACTTATCATTTCAGGAGGGATTGTTTCCTTTCATTATTCTGTGATTTAAAGATCTCAATTATGTATAAATGCTTCAAAGGCAATATATAATTATAACTGCTATTAGGGCATGGCTGTGCATGTCTTTAATCTTAGCACTTAAGAGGCAGGTGGAGGCAGATCTCTGTGAGTTTAAGGCTACCCAGTTTACCTAGCAAGCTCCAGGCTAACTAGGGCTACATAGTGAGGCACTGTCTTAAAAAATTATAAATGCTACTCACTTATGTTCTAGTTACCTTAAAATAATATCAAAATTGCATTGCATAATAATTTACCAATTCCAAGTTTCCATATACATTTTTGAAAGGCTTGCATATATATACATACACATACACAAGATCACTTTTTAGATTTTATTTAATCTTGCATCTGTGCGTGGGTATGTGCACATGAGTCTTAGGGAGTTGGCAACATGGAGAGCAGAGTCCCCTGGAGCTGGAGTTATACAGGGATTGCGTAGCTACTGGGACTGAACTTGGGTCTTCAGCAAGGACAGCAAGCACTCTTTTTTGTTGTTGTTGTTGTTTTTCGAGACAGGGTTTCTCTGTATAGCCCTGGCTGTCCTGGAACTCACTTTGTAGACCAGGCTGGCCTCCAACTCAGAAATCCACCTGCTTCTGCCTCCCAAGTGCTGGGATTAAAGGCATGCGCCACCACGCCTGGGTGACAGCAAGCACTCTTAACCACTGAGCTATCTCTCTAGGCCCAAATGTAGTTATCTTTATTGGTCTATTTCCTGGAGTATTATAGCAATCCTTCAATATTCACCCAAAAGGACTAGAAAACAAATATGCAGACCATGGTGGATTTTGTACTAGTTCCATCTGGCCTAGGCAACAGAACCTGTTTCCTCTTACAACTGCAGAAACTCAATGCACCAACATTAAACACACTTCCCAACAACTGCGGCAGAGCACATAAAATGTTATTTTGAAAGTCATCCTTCTTGTTACACTTCTTCATTCCCATTTCCAACTCAATCAAGAATAATACTCTTTGCTGATGAAGATAATAATTAAAAATGACAGTACTTCTGGACTTTAGCAAAAATCTTCTCATTTAGCCCTGAAGATGTTATTTTTTACAAGTGACTGGCTATAGATGAATTCCTCCCAAGTTGGCCCATTTAAAGTGATGAATTAACACATCAGCAACATTGAGACTAAGTTTTCACAACTCTAGTTAGAAATGGTCATGTGTCTTTTTTGTTGTGGCTGTTCATACAAGATTAAAAGTCATGTTTTGTGTTTTCTATATTGCTTTTCAAATATTTAAGATTTAGTCTTAGATTTCCCTATTAAAATACATTATGTTCAAGAAATTTTCATTAGTTTAGGTACATGTGAAATAGTAGGTTGAAACTATTCAAAATATTTAATTAGCAAGTCACAAACCTCCCAGAAAACCTGCAAAAAATGCATCAATTTTTGTCTGATGCTTCAATATACAATGCAGAGACAAATATTTAGCAGCTAAAATTCAAAAAGAAGAATAACCCAGAGGGCCTGTGATACTCCTCCTGGATCTCTTGCTGCTGAGTTGTGTAACATCTGTTACTACAAAAATCACGCTGTAGAGAATATATGGAGATATTTACATACAGCCCAGTAGAACCTTAAATGCACAGGTCACATGAAAAGCCAAACTAAGGATAAAGAGAAGCAGGCTCTGTGACATCCCAGCAAACTCCCCTGTGGGTCTGTTTAGTTTGTAACTGCCACAGCCCCTCGGGGGCGATTAGCATTTATCTTTTTCTCATTTATCTGTTTAAATATTTCTCTCTCCACAGGCTGGGATCTCAAGAAAGAATGTCTTATTTAGAGTTGAATCCTAAGCACCTACAAGCTTTGGAGAATTCAGGAATGCCTGGAAAGTATGCAAAGCTTAGCACTCCCAACAAACATGGCCAACGACTGCTTTTCACATATCCAACTCTTGACTGACCTTTCTAGGGGTTAAAAGAAAGATGTTTCTATATTTAGAAGAAAAACTTAAAACCAGCATGAGAGGTTAAGAATCTTCCATTCTTAGAAAATATTTCATAAAATGAAAATCATTTAGCATCAGTAATTTAAGTGAGTTCTCATGTATTGAGTTCTGGGTACTGGTACACATGCCAACACACACACACATACACACATACACTCACACACACTATTCTAAAAATTTTATCACAAATTAGAAAGCAATTTTTTTTTGCTTCATCACCTACAAATATTAACTACATCTTAAATGGTAAAAGTGTGGCAGAAATAGGGACCCGTGGTAGATAATTATCATCTAGACATAATCTAGAACTCTAACAAAGCAGTCTCAATGAGGAACAGCTTTAATTGGGCTGCCTACTGGGTATACCTGTCAGAGGTTTTCTTAGCTGGGCTGAGGTGGAAAGAAACATGCTGGCTGTAGGTGACACTATACCATAGGTTGAGCCCTAAATAAAAGAGAGAGAGCAAAGAGAAGCATGCATGCATGCATTCAGTCTCCCTCCTGTCCTGACTGTGGGTGTGGCTGACTGCTTCAAGCTCCTGCTGTCTTGGCTACAAGGATGAGTGATTACAATCTGAATTGTAAGTCAAATAACTGTTCTTCTCTTAAAAGTGCTCTGTTGAGGCATTTTATCACAGAAGAGAAAGGAAAGCAGGATGGGATCTAAGAAAGACTTCCTCGATATTATCATTCCCAACTCAAAGCAGACAAGTAGGTGAGTGTCACATATTCTCACAGAAGTTATAAGAAGTCATACTCTACGAGACAAAGACTGCACATGTCTGAAGACATCTCACTGTTTTGTGTTATGACAATTCTGGAACCAAAAGTAGATGAACAAATATAATGCTTTCCTTACTATAAAAATGCTTGCCTGCCGAACCAAATGCTACACTTCTCTTTCATTTATAAAATATCCCATCTTTATAAAATATACTCTCATTTCAGTTCACTAAAGGCATTTTTTTCTAATAGAAACTGAGTGTTCTGCCCAAGTTTTCAGTTATGTGCAAGGCATGGCTAACTGACAAACATTGCATTTCTGTACAACTTGTTAGTGACCCATCCTACACAAGTCTGAGCAAATTCGTCACCATCAGTATTATGATTTTTTTTAACCTGTCAAGGGTGATAATGGCATTGCAGATGTAGCTATAACCACAGTATTGTGTTCCATTTTGATCAGTAAGTGTGTTAAGGGATGGATGCTCATGAACAATAGCATTAGAAAAGATCATAGCACCTAGACTAGTTTAGGCAAATGTTGGTTAAAAACTACTCTCCCTGACGAGAAAGCATAGAATTCCATAAGTGTTTGTTTGCTAAACACCAATCCCTGAAAATCAAAATCATGTGACTTCAAACAACAGCATGCAAATTCTATTAAAATAACATCCAAAAATTCAAATACTCAGCAAGAAACAGAAAGTAGATGTAAGAAAGATGCTTTTTCTCTGTATTCTGGAAACTAGTCAAAACTTACCAAAGAGATAATTGCATAGCATTTTAGACTCCACTATGGAAAAAAAAAAGTGAAACTTAGAAATAGATAAGCAAAAATGACCAAAGCAGGAAAACAGATTTCTAAATAAAAGCTATCAAAATGATTGGGTGTGAGTGAGGGAACAGGGTGACATTTATGATTCAGAGAGGTTAATTGAATAAGAATCTGTGGCTTCTGGTCAGCTGGGGCTGAAGAGTCAACAGGAAACCAGCAGCACTGAAACAAAATCTTTGCTTTACAATGGATGCTGGTTGGCCTGAGCTGCAAAAGTAGTTATAATTAATAAGTGACCAGCACTGCTGAGGTGAACTCTTCTGGGAAGCGGTGGTTCAGGGAGGCCAAGGCTGTACCTTAAGTGGTAGCTAAACTTAGTAATGTGTTAGGAGTTTTCCACATGGCTCTGGTTTTCAAGGAGTAAAGGGACCACGGAGAGCAGCTGAGGGTTGACACCGTATGACAGGACTGGAGACCAGCATAGAGGTCAGAAAGCCACCGATGACAGAGCAGCCCCCCATCGTAGTGCAGGCCTCAGGACTGAAGAGGCAATGAATACAAACCGAGGCTTGGAATGATTAGGCAAGGGTTTCTAAGGAAAGCCCAGGAGATGTTATTGGAGAAATGCAGTGGATACACAAGGATTGCAAGTGTCACGGAAAGAAACTGAGGACTGGTACAATGAAAGGACAGAAGAGGCCACTGGTTAAAGATCCCAGGATACTGCAGATGTTAGGACCACGGATGACCATCAAGGACAGCAACAGGGGTGGTTTAGAGTCACGGTGACACACTGAGCAAGAAGTAGAATCCCTGGACTCATCTTACTTTATCCCACCTTTAAACTTAGATGCCATCTGGCCCACTCTGCGGGGCAGCTCAGCAATCTTCACGTTTTTTCCACTTTCTCCTTTTTAAAGTAATTATCCTGAATTAACCAACCTACCTTAAATTTACTTACAAGCCTGAGTTGATCAGAACTGATTTTACAGAACAACCTTGAAGACCTATCTGTTCTTTGTAGAAAGTCATTGCTGAAGCAGTCATAAATGGAGAACTACTAAACCAGAGGGTGGGGGTTGGGGGCATCAGTGGCCTGCAACGGATCGTTTCTATACTCATCCTGACTCCCATTTGTCTGTATGGAGTTAACAAAAGTGACGAATAAATGAGGCTATCTGCTCAGATCTTGAGACGCTCGAAAAGCAAAGACTAAAACTATTAATATACACCAGTTGTAGAATTAGCAGAAAACAGCAATAATAATACTTTGCTATTAAAAATTACAAATATGGCCGGTCTCACCATTAATCAAAGGTATGAAGTAAAGCTTACAAACAGGCACGATTTCTACAGTTTGATCCTTTACCTAAACCAGAGGCACTCGTACCCTCAAACATTTGACACCCTTGTAAGCCATGGCGTGACAGAGAAACTTGGTCTTTAGGGTCACCAATAGCAGCCACCGTTAGGTTAAGGTTACTCAACTGACATATTCAGTGCCAGAGACAGGGGACATGACTCGGGGTACGTCAAGAACTGGACTGGCATCGGGTGAGCTCAAGATTAGGAAAACACTATGTCGGAAACACCCCCAAACCCGGACCCTCGCTCTGCAGGGACCCTATCCCCCGCTAACTTCTCCCCGGCGCCCCGAGACCACACCGCGGGAAGCAGGGGCACAATGTCCGCTTTCCTCTGGGTGACAGTGAGGACCTGAGCACCAAACACATACTGTTCAGGAGGGGTGGGCACCACGGGTTTCACTTCCGGGTGCCTAGGGTCACGCGCGGCCCGCCCTCAGAGCCCACCCCAGACTCGCGCCCGCCCGCCCGTCCGCCCGTCGCCCTGACGTCATCCCCCGCCGCCGCCACTACCTACAATGGCCGGAGGCCTCTCTGAGGCCTGCCCGGCCCTGGGTCACTGCAGCAGGCGGAGAGTGCAGAGAGAGTAGGAGGCCAGAGGGAAGGGCAGGGAGCGCGGGGAGAGAAGCTGACGAGTCACCAGAACAGGCAGCGGCGGCCTGAGCGCGTCCACCTTGGAGCTCAACGTTGCTAGTAACCGGCCTGCGGTTTCTGTGGAAACGGACGCCCCGCCCTCATCGGCCCGCTCCGACGCAGCTAATTGGTCGGGAGCTCTAGAGCGCGAGCGCCGTTCCTGCTGTGATTGGAGGGAGTGAGGGGGCGTGGCCGGCGGGGGGTTGTCTCTGCTCTGGTTTCTCTAGTGAGATTTTTCAAAAGCTTTAGCTTTGAGAAAAGGCGTAGCTTTTGTGCGTCGCTGACCGAAAATCTCAACCGCTCTCATCCTAGCAGGGAAGGAAGGTCCGTTCCGAGTCTCTTGACACTGGATCGAAAAATGACTTCCCTGCTTTTGCCCTTTTTTGTAGCTAGGATTTGAAAAAACCCAAGACAGAAAAACCTTTCCAGTGTATGGCATTATCCCCCACAGGAGTTTTTCTTCTTTAAAAACATAGTCAGCAGGTTCTCCAAAATGTCGTTCAAGTCCTCCTAAGTCCTTAGATAAAGCTGCTGTGCTTTCTAAACTGCTGAACCGGCCAAATGAGATCTTGGTAGGACCTAGTAGTGGTTTTTTGTTTGTTTATTTTGTTTTGTTTTGTTTTCCTTATGAGATTTTGGGAGTTTTGTCATTGTTCTTGGAATGTTTTCATGCACCTCCCAGGTGTAGTAGATAGGAGTGAGTTTACGTCCGAGTTTTTGTACAACTGGCTATTATCCATTTATTTGCCTCTATGGGAAACAAACAAACAAACATGTTTTTGCCGCGTGCACCTTGTCCTTCTTATATACTCAAGTGACCTTTCTTAGCACTCAGGGTATACACTGTCTGATGCTCTGAATAAAGTTGGCTATTGCATGCGGCGTTAGTCTGCCTCGTTCCTCCGCTCCACTCCCTCAGGTTCCACCACAGGAAGAGATATAAAAATGAACAGCATATCGAAGCAGCGCATACTTCTAGTAGATAGAGTAAAATGGTAGCTATGGGAAATGTCAGCTAGGAGCTGAACTGTCGGCCCTTCAGTATGGCTAGTACAAGCTCTTCAGAGCCAGATGCTGTGCTTCTTAGGGAGTTTCCATAGGGAGCTGTTCGCCTAGGTGAGGAAAATGAAAATACATGTTTATGAAATATTCTATAAGAAAGTCATAAATAGCAAGTTTGTTTATAATAGCTAAAAATGGCAAGTAGATTGAATGTTTACCAGCAGGAAAATTGATTACATATTCAATACAATGGAATGATATTCCACAGTCAAAAACAACAAGCCACTTCAATATGCACCTTCTGCATAAGTAGCTTGAAGCTCTTCTCTCTGTTGCCTGGGACATTCAATATGGACATGCTGGGTACATGAGCAGCCATGGATAGACTGGTAATAGACGTCTTAATTCAGCCTTGTATAAGAAAGTAGCGTAGGCTGAGTTGTTTAAAGAACAGAAACATATTTATCACATTTCTAGAATCTCAGAAGACCCAACTCAAGAATCAACCAATCTGGCTGCTAGTGAGTTGTCTGTTCCTAATGCTTACAGATGGTTGGAAGCCTCCTTGCTGTATTCTCACTTGAGCAAGAAGCAAGATCTCACCTACCTCCTGTAAGGACACAGATCTCATCATGAGGACTCTACTCCTGTAACCCAATCAGCCTGCCAAGGCCTCCACTCCAAGTGCCTACACACTGAGGGTTAGTGGGAGGAAGGGACACACTCATTCCACAGCAGGGAGCTGCATGCTACTCCTCCCTGGAGAGTGATCGTTCTCTGAAGGCAATTCTCCAAGTACTGACTTAATTGTGGAAAATAAAGATTTTTATTATCTTCCCACTATCACTTCTCAGCATATTTAATCATATATGTAAGCTGCTTTTACCTGATTATGGCTGTCAAAGAATGGTAGGTAAATGCCAAAAGAGGTTTTTGTAACTGAAAGCAGAAAAGGTGGGAGTTTAAAAATAAAAACATGTAATTTTAGATACTGGAACTTCAATATATTGACTTTCTCCTCAGCCTAGTAAGTAATTTACAATGCAAGAGTCATTGCTACGATGTTATAACAATGCAAGAAGAGATAAATCACGAATGTCACATGGTTTATGACATAAAAACTCATTCTTTTATCCTTGAATGAAAAAGGATAAAATGATCCTTGAAGTCCTCTCCCCAATTTAGCAGTTGTCCAAAACTATCACTTTACAAAGAAACTAACATTTTGATATTTTAAATGTTTGATTTTGACCTAGATGTGTCTGTCACTGCCTTTTTCTAATTATTGTATTTAATAAACAACTATAGTGTTACATGAAAGAATTAATTAGATTTCCTATCTATGTAACTATAAGAATTCCTATTCAAATCAGTCCCATTGCTTTCTTTTTTAAATCCCCCCTTTTTTTTTTGTGCATGTATCTGTGCATGTGGACAGGTAGAGGCCATGATGGTGGAGGCAGGACAGCTTTCAGGAGTGGGCTATCGCCCTGGGCTCTGCTGAGGCAGGGCCTCTCTCTCCATGTTCACTGCCCATAATGCACCTCAACCCCCAATTGACACTCTCTTGCAGCAGGTGGTTTCTTGCACTCCCTTGCCATCTCCCTGGCCCAATCCAGCTATAGTCTAACTAAAAGAGCACTGTAAAAAGCTCTGTGATAAAGGAGACATGTTAAGCATTCTTAAGCTGTTCTCGGTCTCTCTTGGGAAACAGAAAAAACTTACAGAGGATGCAGTGAGAATTGCTGAGTAATAAGGAATAAAGAAAAGCAACCAAAGCTGCTGCCTACGCTGTTAAAATAACCACAGTAGTGAGTTATTCAAGAAAACTGGAAAAAGATAAAAGAAGAGAAAGAAAGCATATCACATGTAGTGTTAGAGTCTGCAGGATACAGGAAACCTTGGCTGTAACCAGTTAGAAGGAAAAGAGATTTGCACTCATCAGCCACAGTAAAAATAAAATAAAATAAAATAAACCTTGGTGTTTTATATCAGATTCAGAAAGGGAGAAATAGAAATGAGTTGGCCTGAGCTTTGAAGTGCCACCACTGGGAAAGCAGGGATGAGGCAACTAAGGGGACGAGGGAAAGTAAGAAGTCACCAACCCAAGGATCCCATGTGCCTCTTCTGCTAATTCAGAATAAAAACACAATCAGAACCTGAAGTTGCTTACAGAGATGGTGGCTGCTCACCTAAGACAGCAGCTGGCCTCTGCTTCCATCCCCACCCATGGGTTTCTCTGGCCCGTTGTCCACACAGCACCTAGAGTGCTCCTGATAAGGGAGCAGCACAAAGCCACAGCTTTCCCATATCATGAACTGCAGTCTATGCATCTGGCCTCACAGGATCAGTGCCTCCCAAGTTCCCCCATGCCACAGTGCCCTCTAGCCTTGAGACCTCTCCACTCCTCTCAGTCCTATGCATCCCTGTCCTTCCCTCCAGTTGTAGCAGGTCTCAGGCCCCATCTCTCCTATAAGACACTTCTCTCAGATATCGGCATGATTATCTGAGACTCGCTAGGATAATCATGAGAGTATCATGATTCGCTAGCCTGATAATCCTACCAGAAGGCTTTCATGGACCACCTAATACAAGTCTGCATTGCCCAACTTCCACCTGTTCCTCTCTCCTTAGCCCTCCAGCATTCCCAACTAGATGCCGAATTTTATATGTTATCTCTTCCATTTTCTTCTGGAGAATGGAGATCTCATGAAAGGAAGACTATGTAGTAATTGACTGCTGTCACTCATCGCTAACAGTGACTAGGTCTGGTAAGAACCTGCCGTTAACAGTTTCAATAATGCCAGCAAATTTTATTTTTAACGAACAAAAAGGATTTATGGGAGCAATTCCCTGCATTAATGAGACTCATCTCTGAGAGTTACTGACTGGAAGCTATGTGTTGAAAATTACTAGAAAATGAAAGACGTTGAAAAGACTAATGTGTCCATTTAAAAGGAAAACAAGTACACTGACTTTGAAGTATGGTTTTAGTAATGTAGAAGTACACTAAGGATAGAGTTTTATGGCAGACAGGAGAGCTGGCCCCACCCCTCACTGGCTGCAGCAGTTAGGAGACCAGGAGAGCAGGACTTGACCTCACCTGGGCAGCACAGCAGAGCAGCTGGAGCTGAAAGTATAATGTAAAAACAAAATTCTAGGCCTTTAGGCCCAGGCTTGGGAATGTGACCTCTGTGACTCAATGCTCCAAGGTATGCTAATCATAAAACAAATAGCGACATTCCTCCACCCACCCGCTTCCTGGGTTCAAAGAGTGTCCATTCAAAGAATGTGCTATTGTTAGGGGCTCTTAGAAACTGTCTTGAGAGATAACCGGAACAATTACCAGGTATTCCTTGTGACTCTTGTGACTTTGCACTTCCTTGGGACTCTTAACTGGTATCTTTGGTATTTTCCAACAACGCCCTCCCCACTTCCTTGAGTTGTGGTTTCTTCCTTTAAGTACTCCTGTTATTAGACGCGTTCTCACGACCGGCCAGGAAGAACACCACAGACCAGAATCTTCTGCGGCAAAACTTTATTGCTTACATCTTCAGGAGCCAGAGTGCAAGAAGCAAGAGAGCAAGAAGCAAGAGAGCAAGAAGCAAGAGAGAGAGAAAACGAAACCCCGTCCCTCTTAAGGAGCATTCTCCTTCGCCTCGGACGTGTCACTCCCTGATTGGCTGCAGCCCATCGGCCGAGTTGACGTCACGGGGAAGGCAGAGCACAAGTAGTCATAAGATACCCTTGGCACATGCGCAGATTATTTGTTTACCACTTAGAACACAGCTGTCAGCGCCATCTTGTAACGGCGAATGTGGGCGCGGCTCCCAACATCTCCCCCTATCCTTTTAATAAGAGCAAATAGGCCACCCATATTAATGAGAGTGGAGATAGAGGTCAAATCCCCAGTGTGTAGGTAAAGGAGCCATGTACAGGATTAGCTCTTAGACTCACAGGCTTTTACCCAGAGCAACCCTGACCTGCTCCCGTGTCGTTTTGCCTGGGGGAAGGGAACTAGGACACTGAACCTTCATGAAAGATGACATGTCTCCCTAGAATAGGCTCATATATGCCGCAGAGCCTTTCCATTGCAGTGCTTAGCCGTGCAACTCTCTCGGGCTGCTGAAGCACACTCACTCCATCCCGTGCAATGAGTCTAGCCTCATGGGATATAAGAGCTGAGTGGCCAGCGACCTATTGCCTAAGCATAGATATATCAGGGGAAGCTCCATGTTCTAGTCCTGCAAGCGCCTGGGCAATAACCACCTTGTCTCTCCTAGTTTGGGCCTTAAGCTTACAGACCAATCAAAGAAGCAACACTAATCCACAGCAAAGTGTATCTCCAAATAATATTAATCCCACCCATTTTTTAAAGAAAGAAAATGCTGAGGAGATCCAATTGGGTAATCCTTTGGTCAGGGACAGGTCCAAGCGCGTGGAGTTGACCTGAAGTCTCAATTCCCGAAGGATCTGTTCAAATTCAGCCATCCAATTCTGTAACATATACTGAAAAAGACTTTTTGACAAATTAGCTGCCCTAGTAAATTTAACATACTGAATGGAAATAACACACAATCCCGGAAACTTTTGTTCACAACCCTGCTGAGTTATTTGTCATAATACATCTAGTTGTATCTGGACAAGATCTATGAGTTGATTAACCAGCATGAGACCTCTCTGTATCTTGACATTAGCTGAGGCCTGTTCATCTATGACTGTAGTCACTGAGGCTGACAAAGTGTTAATGGTGTCAGTCATCTGGACCTGTCCAGACAGAGCCAAGGCTGTCTGAATTAAGGCCAAACCCAGTTCCTAGTTAGTGGTAAAAAAGCAGGAGAATACTTGAGCATTATACATCACCGTCATTGGGAGTGGAAATGTCGACATTATCCCCCAACGCTGCTCTCTCTTTATTATTGACGCCCTGGACATCACCAAGACGAGGGACATCAGTATTCCCTTGGTCAGTCTGGATTTTTCGGGTGACCAAAGGAAGAAACATGTGTAACATCCATTTGCCAGACCTGTAGAGGTCGAATACCGCGTGGGTTAATTCCCACATGAGGAACTGGCAAAAGAGCTTCTTGTACATAAAGTTGACACATAGTAGGACTATTGGACATTCCCTGTGGTAAGACCTTCCATTGATACCTCTTATCAGGTTCCATGTGATTAATAGAGGGGATGGTAAAGGCAAATCTGGGCCTATCCCTTGGACACAAAGGTATAGAAAAGAAACAATCTTTAATATCTATAATAATTAAATTCCAGCCACGTGGTAAGGCGGAAAGTACAGGGAGACCCCTCTGTACTGGGCCAAATAAGTTCATTTGCTCATTAATGGCTCTGAGGTCATGGAGCAGTCTCCACTTTCCTGACTTTTTCTTAATTACAAAAATTGGAGTATTCCAAGGTGAGGTAGATGGCTCAATATGGCCTAATTTTAATTGTTCCTCTACCAGTTGAATCACAGCTTCTAGTTTTTCAGAGGATAGGTGCCATTGAGGAACCCACACTGGGTCCCCTGTTTTCCATGGTATGGGTCGTGCTGCCCCAATGGCCGCTAAGGAAAACCCAGACCCTGTCTGTCTTGGTTTCCATTAGGTGAGATGGGCTCTATCCTTCCCTGTTCTTGATGTCCTAACCCTTTTCCTTCTTTATAACCCATCTTTGCCATGATATTTTTTGCTTTAGCTGAATACCCTCCCGATGGGGCGTTTTCATTGGACAAAATAAGGCCCAAATGCTGCATAATATCCCTTCCCCAGAGGTTAACCGGGAGTGGGAGCACATAAGGTATGAATTTCCCTTGCTGTCCTTCAGAGGATTCCCACGTCAAGGCAATGGAGCTTATAGTGGGACATGATTGATAACCTAGGCCCTGTAATGAATGAGATGACTCTGTGGTGGGCCATGCTTTGGGCCACCAATGTGTAGAAATTATACTTTTATCTGCTCCGGTATCAAGGATGCCTTCAAACTCTTTTCCATTAATCTTAAGGCGGAGCTTAGGTCTATCATTTAAAGATACAACCAAATAGGCAGAATCATTTCCTGAGGAGCCCATTTTCTTTATCTCAGGTCCTGCAGATTTCTCCCTGGTATTATCAGGGAGGAGCAGCAGCTGAGCTATCCTATCTCCTTTACTAATAGAAAAAACGCCTTTAGGGCTTGAGCACAGGACCTGTATTTCAGGGGAATGTTGACAATCCATAACTCCAGGGTGGACTACTAAGCCCTGCAAGGTGAGTGAACCCCGGCCGAGAATAAGGCCCATGGTTCCCGGGGGCAAGGATGGTATAGGCTCCACTGGCACTGGCTGAATACTCATTTGAGGCATTAATAGGAAGTCGGAGGCGGCACGCAGGTCCACCCTTGTGGGTCTTCTTGGGTCGCCTCTCTGACTGCTTCCTGGGTCCTGACAAACCGGTTCCCATATCTTTGAGGGCCCTGGGACCGAGGGCCCGATGACCCGTTTTTTGGCACATCAGTTGATTGACTATCAGGTGGGGGAAGAATTCTGCCCTTTATATCCCTCACAGAGCGACACTGGTCAGCTCTATGATAACCCTTGCCACACTTAGAGCAAAGAGTGAGAGTCCCTCCCTGTTTATCTGGAGCTCTGCAATCTTTCTTAAAATGCCCAGGCTTTCCGCAATTAAAACATGTCCTCTGATCATTTCTGCTCATGGAGCGGTTCTGAGATTGGAGGATGGCGGCCGCTAAGCCTGCATTGGTGAGAGGTCCCCCAAGCTCTCGACAGACCCTGAGCCAGTCTTGTAAGCCTTTGTTCTTTCTTGGGGCTATGGCCGCTCGGCACTCCTTTGTGGCTTGCTCATAGATTAGCTGTTCTATCAGAGGCGCAGCTTGCTCTGACTCTCCAAAAATACGCTCTGCTGCCTCTGTCATTCTGGCCACAAAATCTGAGAAGGATTCCTGAGGTCCCTGGATTATCTTTGTTAATTGACCAGTGGTTTCACCTGCTCGAGAGAGCGCCTTCCAGGCCCTAATAGCCGTGGAAGAAATCTGGGCATAAGCTCCCCAATGGTAGTTTGTCTGATCAGCAGAATAAGCTCCCTGACCCGTTAACAAGTCAAAAGTCCAATCTCTCTGCTCTGGAGTCAAAGCAGCTGCGTTTGCTCGGGCCTGCGCTTGTGCAGCTTCATGCCAAAGAGCTCTCCATTCCATATATTTGCCCATACTAGGGAGAGCGGCTTTTACAACCGTTTGCCAGTCAGCAGGAGTTAGTGCCATGCCGGCGAGCCTGTCTAACTGTACCAAGGTAAAATTAGCATTGGTTCCGTATTTACGGACCGACTCGGCAATTTCTTTAATTTGTAAGTATTCTACCGGAGCGTGGACACGCCCACCCTCGGCTCCTTCAAAGACCGGAAATGCCTGTTGTATTTTCCTTTGTTCCTCTCTGGGAATGAATGAGTCTGCGCACTGCCTCTCTGCGCACTGCCTCTCTGCGCATTGCTGACGCACTACGCAGGGCGGGGACTCCGCATAGGGCGGACCTTGAAGCCGACTGCCCTGAGGCCAATCAGCAAACTGGCCTTCGCCAGCCGCTTTTGGCTTTTTTCTTGACCAATTAGCTGGCTGGTAATGGGCTGCTTCTTCCTCCCAGTCTGTTTCCTCAGAGGAGGATTCTTCACCTGCTTCAGAGCTACTAAGAGCTGGCTCCCCGAGCCCATCCAGCGATGAGCACAGGCTCCTTTTCCTAGAGACCTCCGCTAATTGATCTTTCTTCTTTTCCCTTTTTCCTCTTTTTCTTCTAATCTCTCTCCAGGTATTCCTACCTAACCTTAACTTTTCCTCGGGTTCAAGACCCTTGGAAAGGCCTGTATGCTTATTTTGTGTACCATATTTCCTCTTTGTTCCTACTCTCTCTCCCCGCTTTACTTCTGATAGCTTGTCCTGAATTTCCTCTAGAATCCGCCCTATCTTAATCACTTGATAACATGTGAAAAGGAACAAAAGGGCTCCTAACACCAGAAAAAATTCAAGGCCAAACATATTCCACTTTACTTCTGATAGACTGTCTTGAATTTCGTTAGAAAGTTCAAGATCAGACTTACCTCGTAAAGCTGTACTCACTGGTACTCTCGTTCCCCAGCTGAAAAGTTCTGAATTCATACAGTTGAATCCTTCTTAACAGTCTGCTTTACGGGAACCTTTATTACCGCGACCCGCAGTTCTGGTTCTGGAATGAGGGATCTTCCTTGCGCCAGTCCCGAGTTTTTTCTCGTCCCGGAATTCGGCACCAATTGTTATTAGACGCGTTCTCACGACCGGCCAGGAAGAACACCACAGACCAGAATCTTCTGCGGCAAAACTTTATTGCTTACATCTTCAGGAGCCAGAGTGCAAGAAGCAAGAGAGCAAGAAGCAAGAGAGCAAGAAGCAAGAGAGAGAGAAAACGAAACCCCGTCCCTCTTAAGGAGCATTCTCCTTCGCCTCGGACGTGTCACTCCCTGATTGGCTGCAGCCCATCGGCCGAGTTGACGTCACGGGGAAGGCAGAGCACAAGTAGTCATAAGATACCCTTGGCACATGCGCAGATTATTTGTTTACCACTTAGAACACAGCTGTCAGCGCCATCTTGTAACGGCGAATGTGGGCGCGGCTCCCAACATACTCCCTTACCCAGCTACTCGGGGTGCCACGGTCCTCTACCTCGCGTGGTGTATGACCATGGGCCCAAGAGCACTCTTGAATAAAAGACCTCTTGCAGTTTGCAGCAAGACCGTTTCTTGTGAGTGACTTGGGTGTCGCCTCTCCTGAGTCAGAATGTGGGGGAGGCGAACCTCACGTTGTGGGTCTTTCAGAGCTTGTGGGCCTGGGACAGATGCCCTGCCCCAACCCTCATTGCCTGAGGCAGGGAAGAGATTGAGTTCAGTCCCCCAACTCCTAACCCTGGCCAGGCTTTGGCAGCACAGAACAGCAGGAGAAGTGACCCCACCCCTCACCCCTGCAAAACAGAAGGGCTGACCCTGGAGGCTTGGATGCAGAACAGCAGGCAGTCTGACCAACTCAGCACCCATCCAGGCCCAGATCCAGGGCTCTGACTTGGTCCACCCCAACATCTACCCAGTCTATAAACTGTTGGAGCACGTGAAGCAGCTAGTCCTTCAGACTCAAAGCTGCAGGACGTCCATGACACAAGGCAACAACAGAATATCAGAGAGGAGTCCCAGTGAGGATCCAGTATTGATAGGATAGCAAAAGACTGAGGCCAGGACTCATTGCAAGGAACATTTGCAAGTATAGCTGTTTGGGCAAAAGGGTGTACTGTGTGGCACACTGTGACACACTGCAGCCTTCGTGGTGAGATGCTCTGTTTGTTTTCATTTTCATTCCTTTGATTTTTGTTTTCTTTTGAAGGGGAGGTTGCAAGGGAAGAAAGAGAGATGAAGGCACAGGCAGATGAGTGGTGCATGATGTGAAATTCACAAAGAATAAGAAGTTTTAAATAATAATGAGTTTTAAGGGCTCTGTGGGTGATAGCTAGGCTGTTAAAGGCTAGACTCACAAACAAAACGTTAAAAAATAGAGTTTTAATATTCTAAAACATAGACCTGGTGGTGAACACTTGTAATCATAGCAATTAAGAATCAAAAGCCAAAGAATTGTGAGTTCTTAGTTTTAGCAATAAGATATCTTAAAATATGTATTTTTATCTCCCTGCTCACCACTGTGTGTGTGAGTGTGTGTGTGTGTGTGTGTGTGTGTGTATTAAGGTGGTACTTTGTAGGTCTTTACAGATTTTTAAGAAATAATGCCACCATAAAAAATCAATAATTAATGCAAGTGCTGAAGAAACCAGCCCTTTCTGATAAATGGTAAAATATGTTTAAAGATGATACTTAAAAATAATCACACTTACAATAGCCTCAGAAATAACTTCCTAGTAATAAGTATAACCAAGGATGTGACAGACCTTTAAAACAAGAGTAAGAGAAATTGAATGAGACTCTAGAAGATGGAAAGACTTCCCATTCTCATAGACTGGCAGATTTAATGATGCAAAATGACCACATTACCAAAATGACCTGCAGTTTCTATGTAATCCTCATCCAAACTCCAACAACAGTGAAGTTAATAATCCATATGGAAATACAAAATACATCAGCTAGCAAAGTAACCCAAACAAAACCAGAAATGCTGGAGGTCCACAAAGTCTGGTTTAAAGGTCTCCTGCAGAGCTATCACAAAATATCATGGTACCAACACAGAAACAGGCATGCGGGCTAATGGACCGGAATAGAAGGGAACCCACACATCTACAGCCATCTGATTCAACAAAAGAGCCAACCAAAGCATGTGGTATTGGATAAACTGCCATCTGCAAGTAGAAAACATCAGTTTCTCACAGCGCTATTCAAAATAGTCAAGTTATGGACTAGATGTTCATCAGTGGATGAATAGATAAAGAAAATGTTGTTTGTATGCACACTGGCACTTTTCCATCGTGGAAAGCAAATTTATGCAATTTGCAGGATAGTGATCTGCAGGACGACATTATGTAACTTGCAGGGAAACGTGAACGAAACTAGAAATTGTCGTGTTAGCAAGATAGGCCTGACTCACAAAGAAAACTACCAGATATTATCTCTTCTGTAGAATTTAGAAAAAAAACAAACAAACAAACAAACCACAAGTGTAGAAAGGAGACTATTAGGGAGCAGGCAGAGATCAGGGTAGGGGAAGAGAGAGGAGAGGGGAGAGGAGAAAATGGAAGGGATGTGATCAAGCTACTTTAAATTCCATCAGTTTTTAAATTAATGTAAGCTGGTGCTCTTTATTTAAAAGGGTTCAGACTGCTGCTTGGGCCTGGGCTGCAATGGGAAATGCATCCGTGCCCATGTGCCCCTCCCCCAGCATTTTTCTGATCCAGAGACTACTCCCAGTATGACCTACAGACCCCAGTATATACACATATTTCATGTATTTTCATACTGGTCACTCTGGTCGCCACTGGAAATGCTCACCAACTAGAGATGATATTGACTGGACTGAGACGCAGAACCTCCTTTTCATTCATGCTTCCTCTTTAGAAGGTAGTCATAAAGTAACGTACACCTATATTGGAGACTTATGGAAATTCAGTTGATAGGCAGAATAATGGTCTCACCTTCACTTACAGAGTCATAGCTTGCATTTCAAGTGGAGATCATTTTATATAATACAATTTAAAAAGCTCTAAATCAGTTTTGTGGCATTATGGCAGGGAAGTCTCTGGCTTTGCTGAAGATTTGCCCTGAAAATTTCGAGACCTGAATACCTGCACCTCTTGAACAGAGGAGGGAGCCCTAATCCAGGTTCCAGATCTTTCAACTGGTTGGTTGACTATCCACAAGGGCTGCTGGGAGAAACTGCTTCTTGGTGTGATTAGAGGTAGCTGGGAATCTGGCAAAGCCCCCACCCCCAGCCCCACCCCCAGCCCCACCCCAGCCCCACCCCCAGCCCCACCCCCGGATATAGAGGGCAGGGTCAGAGCAGTAAGAAAGCTGAATTGGAGAGTAGAGAGAACCTTACGCGGTGGCATCTACACACTGCTCTCTGTCCCTCTGGTTTGTCCTTATCTGTGTCCAATCCCCCCCTGTCTCTGCTCTCTGCTTCTCACCTCTGAAAAGTATCTATAGTAATATTAACAACATTCATACCCATATGATGCTATAGTCTACCAGGTTCAAACAGAGATAGCAAGGTTTTATAGAAAGTAATTTTATGCCTACCTTGCAAACATGCAAATGGTACTATTTAGTATCGTTTCTCTAATTCTCTGTATTACATTGTTACTAATAGTAATTTTACTGACCATTCATTTTGGCAAATTTTGTGCTCCCTCTGTGTGTGTGTGTGTGTGTGTGTTTTAATGAGTTGTTGCCATAGTGAAATAAGCAAAGAATGGGGTGGAGGAAGAAATAATGCTATGAAGAAGTGAATCTCTTGGCCTTGATCCAAGCCTCGGGGGGTTTACCTAATATGACTCGACTCCTGCAGGAAATGAGTACAGCCAATGTTTCCTGCTTTTCACATGACATGGTTCTTTCTACTGATGTCCCCAGAATGATCTAGAGAACTAACTACTCTTGAATGCAAAACAGGCCCCATTAAACTGACCTTCAGCAAAGAGGGAAGTCACAGGATCCTGTGACCCCTTGAAAAGTGAAGAACCAGGGCAGTGAGATGGCTCAGTGGGCAAGGGCACCGTGACCAAGCCTAAGGACCTAAGTCTAATCCCTGGGACCAGCACGGTGGAATGAGGAGTCATTCCCACAAGCTGTCCTCTGACCTCTACATGCACACACACACACACACACACACACACATACACACACAATCACACACACACAAACACACACACCTGGCACAAGTGTTCACTGGAAACAAGAGCCATGAAGCCAGCACAGCTGCTTGACACAGTTCCAGCAACGATTGCTACAGTCTCTGTTGTTCTGTCTCTAACTTTTGGGTTTTGGTCTCTGTGTGTTGCATTATTGGGAACTCACTGCATTATGATTCATTTTATGTCTTTTCCTGAGAAAAATTATGTCTGACTCAATTTAGGAAACTCCTAAAGTTAACTTTATCTGGCCACTATTTGGAAGTCTTTCTTATGCCCCAGAGATCACTAAGCACAGAGCTAGATGAAGCCATTACTCCAGGAATCTTCTTGGTGTGTCTGCCCCTGAGCAAACTCAAACAGAATAATTTATGCAGGACCAACAGAGACAAGTGACAAACTCTCAATGGCCAGTAGAACAGGTTACAGATTCAAGGTCTCTTTTTATTATAGGCTTAAAGGTCTCTTAAAAATGCAGTTTAAAGACAAGCAGTTGCACAGGGTACACTTCTGAAGGAATAAAACTCATCAAATAAATTGACTAAAATAAACTTTGGCTTTATAGTGTAGTTGATGAAACTTATAGTAAAATAACTTAGGCATTAGTATTTGCTACTCATAAAAAGACTGGTTCAGATATTTTTGTTTGCCCGAAGTGCTTTCAAACAGAAAATGCTGCCAGTCTAAAAGCAGGCTGTCATATTAAATGTATTTGCTTTAGAGGTGGCATTCTTTAGACTCTTTCAATTGGAGTTATAAGGCTATTAATAAAAAGAATAATATGTTGTTCATATTTTCTAGTTGTGACTGAACTTGAAACCCTAGACAGGTAATAGAAAGTCAAACACATATTCTGTACCACTTAAATAATCATTAGTCTGCCTTTGTTCTGTGAAACTTGTATAAATTAAGAAGCACCTGGCTGCTACTCAGTCCGAGCAAGCAGCAGACATGGCCTGACGGCCAACAAGTTAGAGCCACAGGAGTTGCCCCATTGCTAGCAAATCAGCTGTGAGATTTCCCTGACCATGGAGCCTGGCTCACCCCCCCCCTCCCTCTGCCCCTTACTCCTTATCTTATCTGAGGGCCCTGTCAAAACGGACTCTCTGACTCTTCTTTCTGTGCTGAGGAGGGTCCCCCAAGAAGACCCCCCCCCCACACACACACACCTTCACACACTAAGAAAATAAATGTAAGCAATTATTTTTAAACCTGGAAAACTCCACACAAACATGCTGCTCCTAATCACTTCTGAGGCTCCCAGGTCTTAGTGTGGGAAAGTCTTTGTGGCATTCAAATTTAGTGCCTCCTTCTGCGCTGAGTCACACCCCTGTCTTGTGTCTTGTTCGGTTTGGAAATCTCCACATCAGCAGCTCCTCAGTAAGTCGCCTGTGAGAGCCACTTGGTCTGCTGATTTGCTCAGCTCTGCCCTGGCCCCATCTCCTCTCACCTCCTGTTCTCTATCGCCGTGCTTTGACAAGGTAGAGACTCAAGGACAAATGGCTTTTCAGCCATTGTGTGGACCATCCACCTTATCCCATGGCTTTGAAAATGAATATGAAATTGGAGAGAATTTGATGAGGGAGGTGTGGAATTTACAGTCCAATTTTTTAGAAAAGCTTTACATTCCTGGTTTATCATTTGCCCCACTTCTAACTTGGTTATGTTTTGTAAACGCTGCATGAACTTTTATCTCAGCCACAGATGTGCATATTTTCTCCTCTTTTAAATGGGCCAGTCAAAACCAAAGTGTCCAAAACTTTTGGCTCAAGATTTAGGTCTGCTCTCTTCTGTGATTCTGTTAGATGCTTCACTGGTTTTGCCCATGGCTCTGTACCAACTGTTTCCATGAAAAGAAACACACAGGTCCATCAAAGGCCAAGCTGGCCAGCAGATCAGACCGTGAACAAAGCTGGGCTTTAGTTCTTTAGTTAACTTGTATAACTTGTTTTCTTGACAGCAGATAAAAGCAAAGCAGATTCCTGGAGTTTATAAAACATTGAAATGAACCTGCAGAAATTGTATTCCCAGTTTTCTTCACATCTTCCAATACCATCAGGTTTATAAACACAAAGGATAGACAGTTAAGCATCAGCCCCGAGTTAAGGAACAGAGAGCCCTGGGCTCAAGAGTGACCTTTCGTCATTTGGCCAAGTCACTATTCCAGCTTTTGTTGTGTCTCCTGTAGGGTCAGCCAGGTAGATGGAGAAAGTACTAAAATGAACTACCCGTGACTGCCCTGGCTGGGAAATAGATGCTGATAGCAAAGTGACTTCCAGGGGGCAGACCCAGGTTTCAGAAGTAGATGTGATTCCCAAGAATCTTGTATGGAACAGATGATGAGGGTGGAATCTAGGAAAATGACTGGAGGGAGGACTTTGTCAGAACCCAGGAGATAGAAAGCAGACAGACAAGAATGGATATCACTCCTAAACTATCAGCACAAGCTAAGCAGAGTCCCAGCACACCTGTTTGGGTTTAACCAGGCAAAGTTGGGCAAGACTGCTTGTTTAAGGTATTCTTTGCAAAGCTACATAAATTGGGTTTAGCCAGGCAAAGTTGGACAAGACTGTTTGTTTAAGGTAGTCTTTTCAAAGCTACATATATTCTATATAGAGCCAAATACATCCATACCCACATTCTAATTCAGCCATGGTTAACTATGGTCACAAACAGAGAGTGACTGAATAAAGTCCTCAGTTCTCCTCCCATGAGCAGTTTTCATACAAGATAGCAAGAAGCACTCACTTGTAGCTTACCAGTTAAGGGCTTGGTCTTTGTCCTTATTGCCTTACTGCTGGGACTTCTTTTTCTTAAGAGCACACTAGATTGACATAAGGAAATCAACTTCCAAGGAATGCTGAAAGGAAGTGCTTTGTCCTGCTCAGTGAGTCACCATAGCTGGCACATAAGCCAGTGGAAAAAAACCCACACTGGGAAGGAGCCTGGGAAGTCACACAGTCAATGGCAGCCCATTCTCGACCACGCCCAGAAGTCTGTCAGGTGGAAACGAAAGTGAAAACTTCCCTGAACAGAAGAGCCTTTTTTTCTAGGAAAGAGAAATGAGGGTGTGCATTTCATACCACAATCCAGGTCCCTCCTCAGCCTCGTTCTTATTTCTCACAAGTGCATTCGTTCATTCCATAAATATTTATTCCGATTTGACAGAACTAGGTGCTGGGAAAGTAGTAAGCAAAAGTAGGTGTGTCTTTTCTGTCCCACAGTCACCATGGGAAGCTAACAGCAGGTTGCGACATAAATGGCAATGGTCCCAGGGAGAAGCATCAGAAGACAATGCAGATACATGATGCTGCCAGAGGAGGAAAGGGGAGATTTGCAAGGTGCCTAGTCCATAGCTGGAATTTGAAGGACAAACTGGTGGGCAGTAGGAAAGGCGGTTCTCATCCGGAAGAGTCCCCTCACTAGCTCTCAGTGTTACAACTAGCTCTTAGCTCTGCACCTCACTCCTGGGTTCTCCAAGTGTGGTTCTACCCTCCCGATGTCTGTTCTGGACCCTCTCCCACCTTCGTGCTCTCTGTATTGCCTGTCATCTACTCACCCTTTCCAGTTCAACTTGCCAGCTAGATGGGGACTCTTTCCCTGCATCTTCCTTTGAGCCTCGTAGAGATGCTTCCCAGTGTGATTCAGTTGCCTCTGAGGCTTAGTCTTTCATACGTTGTCATCTGTTCCGTTAGACCGGGAGTCTAGGTTAGGATGGGAGTCTATTGTTTTGCTTGGTTGGCTGCTTTGTGTTTTTCCTTTCTCCTTTTTTTTTCCCTTTGAGATCATAAGCATTCCCCGTAGTACATGAGTCTATGACCAATAAATATTAGTAAGAGGAATAAAGAGTTATATGCTGTGATAGTAGTGGTAACTAGTATCTAAATGGTACTTTCTGTATGTTAAGGACTATTGTAAGCACTTGAACACTCTCATCCACCAGCTTAAATGTTGGGTATGATTCTCTTCTTATAGACAGTATTTAAACTTTTGCTCCAGATCTGTATGATACAAGTGGTAAACATGGTTACTTCTTAAGAGGAGGATTATAGAAAGTGATACACTTTGAGTATGAAACACCGCCACTGGCTCAGGTACTAAAGCCCCTGCTGGTGGTTCTACCTGTGATCGAGTGGGAGGTGAGGTCTACCTGAAGGGAGCATGTTACCAAGGCAATGCTTTGCAGCTTATGCTAGGCTCCCAGTATGCACCTCTCTGCCTTCTGTGTGCATTGGCACAAACACATTCCTGATCCACAGTCTCTGCCACCTTGGTGGTCAACCCAAGCTCATGAAGTCAAGCAAATATGAACCCCAACCCTTGGATGCCCACAAGCTAAAATAGATATTTCCTCCTCCTCTTTTATGATTACGTCAGTCATTCTATCACAAGAACAAAATAATAACTATTACAGTAAGCACAATGTGTGCATGGTAAATACTAGTTAAAGACTGTATGCTATTCTGATAATGTGCAAAGGCAAAGTCAGAAACCCAAAGCTTTTAGGGAAGGAAGAATGACATTGAACCTACCCTGAAGATGGCCATTAGAGAACTACATAGACTTAGTGTGACCTCCACATTGAGAACAGTGACAGGTTTTTTCTTAGCCTGACATCACCTCCTCCCTAGCTGCCCTCATAAAGGGGTCACAGCTGGGCAGAATGGACAAGTGACTAAAGGTCTCCAGACATGTTCTCTGTGAAATTTAATTCAATAAATAAAGCCTTCCCTTAGTTTTAGAAAAGCTTTACCATATCTGTCAGTGTGTGTGAAGCACGTCAGCAGGTCCACCCTTTTGACATTAACACAAGATGTTGCCATCTACGTGGTTCCACAGGCCACAGGTTGGACACACTCGTGAGAAAGACAGTTCCTAAGTCTAATATGATAGCTAAGAGAAGTAACAATACAGTGATAAATAGTGGGAATTGAGGCCCGTTGCTCTTTTTAGCACTGTGCTATGACTATAACTTTAAAAAGTTTATTTTAGCTTTCCTGAGCCATAGCTTTGACACGGTATCAGTCACTTTTCTGTTGTTATTATAAAACACTATGGCTAAGGCAACTTCAGAAAGAAAGCGTTCATTTGGCTTCTGGTCCCAGAGGTACAAAAATCCATTAAAATATGAAGGCATGGCAGCAAGCAGCCGGCCTGTCTGCTGGGACAGGAAGCCATTCCTCAACCACAGCCTCGAGGTAGGCAGAGTGAACTGGAATTGGCACAAAGCTCTAAACTCTCAGAGCCTTCCTCCAGTGAAAGTATTTTCTCCATCGAGGCTGTACCTCCTAAGCTTCCCTAAACAGTGCCACCGTTTGAGACCAAGTATTCTGATGCACGAGTCTATATGGGACCTGTCTTATTCACCCACCACAGTCACGAAGGAGCTAGGAGTAGCACAGCCCACCAGCCAATAAGAGTTCCCATGCCTTCCTCCACTGGAATTGTCAGAATTGAAAAGCAGGAGTAAAAATCATGACTACATTTAAAAGGGTTCATCTGCAAATTCCACAGTGTTGTGTAGTTATCCGATGTCACAAAATATTCGTGAAGCCTGCTTCTTAGGCCTGCAGTGGTGCAGGAGATACAGGTTGACTGAATCAAGCCCTTATCCTCAGGGGATCCCTGCTTAGAAAGAAGTTCATTTTTTCTCCTTGGCATCAGGAAAAAAAAAAAAAAAGGTCAAGGCGGCCAGGGGAAAGATCCCATGGCCTACACAGCATCCAAGTTCCTCACACTTGTCCCTCCCTTGGGAGATATCTGATCTCCTAAACCCAGCCATCAACTCAGAGCTCGCCCAGACTGCCTGACCCGGGGCTCTAGGGACAGGCATACAGCATAATTTACAAATCTTCAAGACAAACAAGGGAATCTCACAACCAGTGCAGTGTCCTGAGTAAGCGAGGGAAACAGTACTGATGGAGGAGGTTGCCCAAGACTCAGGAAGGAAAATTACTGTCGGTGCTGTGTGCCCCGTGGTGGACTGACTGACTTCATTGTTCTGATGGCCTTGCAGCCAGGCCTCTACCTCTGAAAATCCTTCCTGCTTCACTTCCCTTTTCCCTTGAGAAGAGACAAAGCCAGGAAAGGCTGGATGGCTTCCTGACCAGCTGTGATGCAGGAGGAAGCTTAGCCACAAACCAGGTGAGTACTATTGCCTTGGAGAGGAACTTGTAGAGACAGGTCCCAGATAGATCCACCCCAGGGTTTTCAAAGAAGGCAACTCCTCATCATGTATTGTAAGACCTTCTAAGTTCCGAAAGAAGCCAGCTGCTTCCACATTGATCAGCTGACTCAAGGTACCCAGCAGGCTCCCCGTGAATAAACCAGAGGTTTCACTGCAAGATGACCCACAGGGACAGCACAGGACCTGTCATCGGGCTGAAACTTGTGACCCTTCTGTTCACCCTAAGTCCAGAACTTCTGTTCCTGGGAGCTGGATTGAAGCTGAAAGAGAATGGCTATGATGGATTGCTTGTTGCCATCAATCCCCGGGTACCCGAGGATCTGAAGCTGATTACAAACATTAAGGTGAGTGGCAATTATGCCATCAATAGCCGATAGTCAATTGATCGACTGATTAATTCAGACCTGTTGCCATCTTTCCGAAGCTAACCCCACCAGGTTTGAACTGGAGCAGTACAGAGAGCATTTCCTAAGGACAGTGGTAACAACATGGTTAAGGGCATGCTGGCTACATCACATCGATATATATGGGTAGCCTGCACTCACAGAGCCTTCGTCCATCTTTCTATTAGTTAGCATCCGTTGCCTTTGGGGTTCAGTTGTTGTTTTCCTATGTGACCGTTCTCTGGAGAGCAGCTTAGAGAAGTAAAAGTGGACTGTGGAAAAGAAAGCCAGTCAGATGTTTGAGTGACGGGGGCGGGGGGAGCATCTTAAAGCCATCCTGGGGCATCCCATTTCAAAGCTGGCAGTTCTCAAGGGAGAATGTCAATGCAGGCTGCCACAGAGAAAAATTCTCTCCGCTCTCCCACGTTCTCTAAGATTGCTGATGTCCATTGTGGCACGGCAAGGGAGAATCGTCACCTACTATCCTATTCTATGGGATCGCCTAAAGTGAAAATAATGTTTTTAAAAGGCACAGGCCTGAACGTGCTCAAGAGGTGTGACTTAAAGCGGTGTTCCGAAACTTGGGGAGATCATGAGCGCAAGCCCTAACATGTAATCAGTGTGCTAAAATCTCTTTCAGGTAGCCATTCAATATCTTTTCCAAAAACATTTGTTCCTGTGTTTTTGCAGGTTCATTCAAATCCTGTTTACCTGATTTTCACCGTTGTTTCTGTGGCATCAGGAAAACAAGGATTTTCCGTCTGACAGCTTCCCCTCTGTTTACATCTGATGGCTTCCCCTCTGTTTGTTTATATCTGATGGCTTCCCTTCTGTTTGGTTATAGGAAATGATAACCGAAGCTTCCTTTTACCTGTTCAATGCGACCAAGAGGAGGGTGTTTTTCAGAAATGTACAGATTTTAGTACCTGCCACTTGGACGGATCATAATTACAGTAGAGTAAGACAAGAATCCTATGACAAGGTAAGGACTTAGGATTCTATTAAAAGAGTTTAATTCAACTTGAGGGTGAGAAACTTTCCAAATATACTCTGTCCTTGATACTGGCATAGTGACATGCTATACTGTAAAGAGCATTACTGACAAAGCCCATGGGCATTATCTCATAGACCTTCATTCATGAGAAAGGCAAGAAAGAAAAACAGAAACATAATAAATAGGTGTGACTTATTCAGCCACACATTAAGTCAGATGCCATTGCTGATTCTGCTTCTCTTGGGATCTCTCTTCTGTATTACACACGTTCCTGGCTCAGTTTTTAGTGGAGGAACAAGAGTCCATTTTACCCTGGTAAGGGCGAGCAGGGACCTGAAGAATCCAACTCTAGTGATCTCCATTTTCATCGTGTCGTGAACAGACACATCCGTGCTCAGAGAGCCACCCATGCCTGTAAAAATGCAACTGTCTTCTCATGACATGGTATAAATCAACAGACTTTGCCCTTAAATAACGTCATTCCAAGGAGAAAAGAGAGAATGGAGAAGGAAAAAAAAAGGTTGAGTGGCTCCATTTTCTTTTCTAACCACAAAATAACTTAACCGTAAAGAATGTTAATAAACTGCAGATGATCTATAAATGTACATTGGTATGCACCTATGAATACACGCTAACACACATTGAAAATTACTATGAATTAGAGCCCACTGTATATATGAGAAGAGCTATCTGTCACTTGGCATAAAATTTCCTCAGATTGTTTTAATCCTTACCTTCCCCATGAAGATTCCTTCAGAAATTGAATGGCTCAGCAGTGTAGAATGTAGGCCAAAGGCATGAAGATGTCGAGAGGCTTACAGAAGCGTTTGATTTTCCACCAGTCAGGAGCATTTGACAGAGTTTGCCATGGAGATAAGTAGAGGGCAGGAACAAACTGAGGAAACTCTAGTGTTCACTAAGCTGCTACCTTCCATTGAGGCGTTTCTACATCTATTATCTAATTCCTATGCAATCTCAAGATCGTTGTTATCACAAATCAAGAATTCACTTATGTGAATGCCTCATACAAGGTAAGAGCTCTGTTCCCTGTAAATAAGTAATAATTATTGATCCACAATTTGAATGTCTATTTAATGTCAAAATCCATCGTGTTGGCACCACACTGTGTAGTCTCTATAAAGATTACATTAATGAACTTGTCCTTAGAGATAGTCTTAGAGATAGCACAGGACAAGACCAGGTTGTCAATGGCAGTGCCTTGATCTTATGGGAGTTCTTTTTTTTTTTCTTATGGGAGTTCTAAGTACAACATGTGCGATATGATCATATGTTTACATACCATTTCCATTAACCTCATAATGTCAATTACACAAACATAGGGTGATTGAGCCTCTACAGAAAGACATTGCTGGTTATGGCCAAGGCGGGGCCATGCAAGCCCTTTGTACATCCCACCTTGCAATGCTCCTAGCTTCCAACAAATATATGGTAATTATTATGAAAGCTACTGTGCTCACTAGAAAGAAATCGTCAAATGTAAAAATTTAGAAAATAGAAATGAAAATATATTCCCTCAGTGGCACACAAGGCACACAACACTTGTAATCTATATAATTACGTCAAGTTTACCTACTTTTTAAATTTTATCTATTTTTAGTGTTTAGGACAGGATTTCACTATGTACCTATAGTGGTCCTGGAACTTTCTATTTAGGCTGGGCCAGTCTCAAAGTCTCAATCCTCCTGTTTCAGCTTCCTAAGTACTAGGATTGCCAAAGTGTGCCACCACACCTGGCTTCCTATTTCTATCTTCATTGAGCATCATCCTTATCTTCTCACCACACCTGGCTCCCTGTCCCTATCTTCACTGAGCATCATCCTTACCTTCTGAGGGCTGCTTTGTGACAGCTGTCACCCTTTCTAAAACCGAGAGGCACAATCATGTGCACAAAGTTTTGCTGCCTTAATGTCTAGATGAATAAGACTTACATGAGCTTTGAATTTAAGATGCTGCGTTTTAACAGTAGTAATTGAAATGGTCAGGGCACAAAGCAAAACATAACTCACTCAGAATGATACCATGCTCTTATTAGTTATGGAAATGAAAGACGGGGCTAAAGGGAAACACCGTCCTCTCACTTGCACTGACAGAGTAACATGCAGACTGAGAGTGACTCTAGGTCTTCACCGTGCAGTCCTGGAGGGTATGTAAATACTATTAAACCTTCTTGACTTCACAGCTCTTTATAGCGTTATGATATCATAACTTTACAGTATTGATGTCTGAGAATATGGGAAGGGAATAAAAGAAGATAAGAAGTTCCATAGAAGACTGGATAAACTTTTTTTTTAATCTTTCTGAAAGTGCCAAAGAATTTAGCCAGTATTTAGCTATCAGAATATCCAAACTCTAACTACCAGGCATTCCTTTAGTTTTTAATCTGCTTTTAAGTCATGCATACATGCCTACAGTAAAATTACTGTTTAAATTTCCTTAAAATGCATTTGTTTTAATTCAGGCAAATGTCATAGTGGCTGAGCAGAGTGAGGAACACGGAGATGATCCCTACACCCTACAGCACAGAGGGTGTGGGCAAGAGGGGAGATACATCCACTTCACCCCCAGCTTCCTACTCAACGATGAGTTAGCCGCAGGCTATGGTGCGCGAGGTAAGTTCAGCTCATACGCGAAGGTATGAGAGTTTGTGCTCGGTACAGAAGAGACCTCTAAAACCTGCAACCTGTCAAGGACTTTCCATTCTAGCTAGAAGAGGTCACGTGCCCATGGAACGGGAGGTACAGGATGAACCGGGAAGACCACAGACCAGATTAGGTACAGAGTAGTGCTCTGGGAATTCAGTGAGGACAACCAAGCCAAGGGTGGTCAGCACATGTCTCACAAAGGAGAGGGTTAGCGTTGTTTTCATTAATGGGAAGAAGAGAGGGCAGGGAGCGTGGGAAAATGCAGAGGAACCCACGGCTTTGAGGGAAGCCTTTGACCCATTGTCAGGGCAGAGCTTGGGTACGAAGGGAAATGCCAGCGTGCACCCCGCAAGCAGGTGGTGTGAGCAGCCTGGGATATCCACACTATAAAGTCCCCACTGGCGGCAATGCATACGGGAACAAAGGCACCACATAGCTTTCAAGAGATGTCTCTGTGAGGGAATTCTGGATGTGGGGAGATACACGGGAACACTATGTGGATGTGTTTGGGAGGCTTGAGTGACAGAGGTAAAGAGAAGGACCAGAGCTGGAATACAAGCAACACAGACCACCCACGCCCAGACACTCTGAAGGATCTCACTGATAATGCTTCCTTATGAAATCCTAGTGGCCCTGAGAGGTGAGTGGCCCGGAGGGTAGGAGTTCTGGCTGGCTGGCTGCAGAGTAAACGTCAAGAGGTGTGTGCAGAGGCATTAAGAACAAGAAAGTCACTGGGAAATAGGGGGGAACGTGGAAAGGGGAAGCCACAGCTGGATTAGCCAGGAAGATGGCTAGGAACAGCAGACTGAATATAGAGTGTCTGGCTGTGGTCAGATATGCGCATCTGGAGCTCAGAAGAAAGGTTATGATCACCAGCCTGTAGACAGGCTGGCTGTGTGTGAGCTATGAGGAGACATGAGTGAGAACAGGTCAGCCAGCCCAGGGCTAGCTCTAATCTGCAACTTTAATTTTGGTTCAATTTTAAATCGAACTTTTCAAATAAATAGTTTTATTTTTTTATGAAATTTAAAACTAGGTAGGTTTTGTATCCCTTCTTAGCAAGCAGGAGTAAAAACAGCCACAGGAGGCTGGGTCTGGCATAGCCTTGGTGGGGACAGAATGACATGGCTCCTGCCCTGGGAACAGGGCCAGTGTGCAAGTGTTGATGGAAAAGGATGAATTATAAGAACAGCTTCATGAATCTAAAGGGACGAAAGCAGATGCACTGTGAGCCAACTTGGCAGAAAGATACTAAGGGAGGAGATAAAAATATTTAGGAAGTGGTGGTCGCAGGAGACCCCACCCAGCTAAATACTTTTGTTTATCCTTACAAAGATGGCAGATTCCCGGGTGCAGGGTTGGCCTGGAACAGAGCATGGTTAGGCTCAGGTGTGGTAACAATGGTAATTTCAGGGTGGGGTCCCACCCAGCTAGCTTATCATCCGTGCTGACCAGGGGCAGGCAGATCTCTGAGTTCCTTTGCAATGTTAAAAGAAAATGTGCGCTTGCTGTCTTCTAAGAATTAAGGGGCTGGGGTCACAGGATGCTGATTCACAGGATAATCAAAAGGAAACCTGGAGTAAACAACTGGACTGATATGTAAAATAAGAGTGGGCTTATGGTCTGCAGGAGATGAGCCATCCAGAATTATTATTATTATTATTATTATTATTATTATTATATTATTATTACTATTATTATTATTGAGAGACCTGTTTGGAGAAGTGTCTTGAGCAGAGCCTATAACAAGGAGATCTCCAGAGAGAGCAGTCTGCAAAGCTGCAGACATGTCTCGAGCAGACCCTAGGCCACCAGTTTGGACCCACAGTTTGACTTGGAGTCATTTGTTTCCTTCACAGGCAGACATTCCTTCTTGCAGAACCCCTCTCCACGCCGACACTGGTCCTTGGCAATAGGATATTTCATAAAGCTTTTAAAAATTGGCTTTTCCTCCCTTCTGGGTGGTAACAGAGGTGTGTCCCCTGCTCTGGATCTGCAAAGGATTCCATCAGTGCCTCTAGTTCCGAGTCAGTCAGCACACACTTTCTCTTAATACTTTCAGCGGCCACTGTTTCCTCCCAAGATGCAAGCATTGCACAATGTGCCACAGCACAAGTCACTACAGCAAGCAGTCCCCAAGTTGCAGAATGTAAACTACCTCAGAAGAAAAGGGGCCATGTGCTTTGTTTTGGGAAGGGGGTTGACACGGCAACCTTCCAAGGAGAATAACTAACTTCTGAGCCGAACTTGGAAGGAAATCTAAGATTAGAGAGGACAAGATAAACCTTCAAAGGGTTTGATGGTAAGAATGAGTTTCCCAGAAGCAGAAGGGTTAGAAATTGGGATAAAAGAGAAGAGAGCATGGAAGCTGGAGAGGGAGGGGGTCCTGTGATCTCTGGCCCTCCCTTCTTTCTGGGATCCTAGGTCTCAATCATGGTTATAGACTTGGAAATGGCCTGCAAGAGAGCAAGCAAGCTTGGGCACAGCTAAACTTAGGAAAGCTTTAGTTGATGGCAAGAATATGTTTCTTCCCTCGACACTAAGTCCTGAGCCTACTGAGCTGCATGCTTGAAGCTAAGTAAGAACGTGTTAGACAGCTTCAGTGAGGGAGAGCATGTGGTACGCCCTGCCACTTCTGTCAAGTGAATGAAGTCTAGCCAGCTTGGGGGCAAATGCTTTTCATGCGCCCCTTCTCTGATGGTAGGAGACGAGGGAGAAGGGAATGGGGAGAGAAGTAACCCAAATTTCAACTCTTTGGAAGTAGAGTATGATGGAGTGATACTGTCTTCACTGACCAGCAAGGCCTGTTGCTGAGATTTTAGGCACTCAAAAAGCTGAAACCCTCTCTTCTCCAGGCAGAGTGTTTGTCCACGAGTGGGCCCATCTCCGCTGGGGTGTGTTCGATGAATATAACAACGACAAACCGTTCTACGTGAATGGACGGAATGAGATTCAAGTCACCAGGTCGGTGGTGTCTCTCCTATTTCAAATAACTACTGATTGGATAGATTGAATATTTTAAAAACTAGATGAAAATATTTGAAGGGTCTTTGTTTTGTTTTGTTTTATTACAGTAAGTAACTGGACATAGAGACACATGGTTATAAAGTTATAATCTGAGCTTTAGAGAAACAGAGGCAGGAAGACTGTCACAAATTCAAGGTCAGCTTTGTCCACACTGTGAGTTCCAGGCCAGCCAGGGCTATGTAGTAAGAGCTTGTCTCAAAAATGTAAAAATTAAAATAATTAATGAGAAGGTAGGTATTTTTGTCTTGATTTAATTATTGTATGACATAAAAATAAGTTAATAATCACAAGCCCATATAGCAAGGAGAAAATTCTTTCATTGTCAATTTTAATTTTTATTGCGTTTTAAAATGGACAAATGTTTATGCGCTTCAAATATGAACAGTAAAACGTTCTATCATTTGCCATCTTACTTTACACTCTTTTTATTCTGCTTCCTCTTATCACTTTGAATAACCATCTTGATTCACTTCCTATTTACCTTGGCTCTTCAAGAAAATTCAAATAAACACAAATATATATTTTTCTCATTCTTTTAAAAAATAATTTATAGTGTTCCATTGTGTGGTTATGATATAACTTATCCAATCAGTCCCCTCTTGCAAGGCATGAAGATTAATAGCCACCTTGTGTGAGTGTCAGTATCTCTGCAGCCCATAGCCCCATACACATGCTATGTTATAGTTATGCATAGAAATCCATACATTAAAAAGCTTTGGAGGATTCAGAGTCATGGGATATTCAGCTCGTAGATACAAACCATTGGTTTCATTTTCATATGACACCGTTTCTCACTCACATAGTAACGTTTGGAATATTTTAATGAAGATAGGATGTCTCCATAGATCACCATTATGGATTCATTCTCCCTGAAGTCCACTGGAATGCTGATTCAGGATGTTGCTGGCCTGGCGCTTACCCCCCCCCCCCCAGAGACTCTCTAAGTTTCCCTCCACCTTGTCTCTCTCTGCTTGCTAAAGATTTTGGCAATACAAATGCTTGTCCAAATTCAAGGCTTTAAAATCAAATGGAGAGACTGCATTTCCAAATTAATGTATTTCCTGAAGAGAACATTAAAAAATATTTATACATGTCCACTGAGCTATAATCCTTAAAAACTATTAGAAAAGATAATCAAGAAAAAAACCATGTATTTCTAAAGAGACCCAGTTCCTAGTTTCTTATCCACTTTCAGGTGTTCATCTGACATTACAGGCGTTTTTGTGTGTGAAAAGGGCCTCTGCCCCCATGAAGACTGCATTATTAGCAAGATTTTTAGGGAAGGATGCACATTCCTCTACAACAGCACCCAGAATGCAACTGGATCAATAATGTTCATGCCAAGTTTACCTTCTGTAAGTACATCCTTGGGACGACAAACTCCTTCCTGTAAGCTGCCACTTCTTTCTCAGACGCACAGATATGTCTAAGTGTGTAGAAGGTGGGACTGTTATTTGCTGGAAGCCTGTTCCAGCTGGGGAAGGGACCAAAGTGGGATGCAGCTTTGGACGAGGGCTGAAGACTTACAATTTTACTATTTGTTTCTGGCAAAACAACTAAAACCATCTCTTAAAACTCCTAAAAATTAGCCGGGCAGTGGTGGTGCACACATTTAATCCTGACACTCGGGAGGCAGAGGCAGGCAGATTTCTGAGTTCGAGGCCAGCCTGGTCTACAAAGTGAGTTCCAAGACAGCCAGGGCTACACAGAGAAACCCTGTCTCAAAAAACTAAAAAAACAAAAACAAAAAAACCAAAAAAAAAAAAAAAAACCAAAGAACCCAAAACAAACAAACAAACAAAAAAAAACTCCTAAAAATTATTTGAATCAAATCAGGAATACTACAAAATCATTAATTCATCTAAACAGCATTAATTTATGGGCGTTTATCTTTATGTTGACCTTCAGGAAATCTGCCCAATAGAGTGGGCTTGTGCCCAGGAATCATTAGATTATGCAATGGTGATAGGAAAGGCATACCAGGAGTAAGAAACAGTCCTGAGATGGAATCTCTGAAGGTCCTGCAATTCAGAGCTTTCCCATTGCAGCCAAGCAAAGCGGTGGGCCAGCTCCAGAAAACGTATTTGCCTTTAGCGTTTCCTAGATGGCTCCTGACAATTAAGAGTCAATAGAGCCCGAGGAGCGACAGTCCATTTAGTCTTTATCTTATATATTTAAAAAAGTCTCCTCCAGATGATAAAAAATATAGATTGTTTTGAAAAGCAAAAGTCCACTTTCCAGGGAGAGCGCTCAATAAGACAACTTTTGAGGTCACGGAATGAGGCGCCATGTGTTGTCCTTCCCTCTCGGTCACCTCATAGGATGAGATATGTGGTTTTCGAGAATGAAGGAGCCAATGATTGCACTCCTCTCACCTGCGGTTCTCCTTCCTTTGTTTTGAAAAATGTTGACCTTCAAAAGAGACAACTCGCCCAGGGAGGGAACTGATCCTCAGCTCTGCACCTAAATCTTGTCAACTAATATTTCATGTTAACTCACAAAAGATGAGTCTGGACATCCACTTAAAAGCTGATACTTAAAAGAGTATTCAGTTAGAGGATTTCTCCCTGGACAGTCTATTTTCTCTAAGAAAGATGTCACACTTCTAGCCAAGCTGTCAGCAGAACCTTGACCTAAAAGAGAACATGCAATCAGAAAGGAGAGAGTTGATAGTCACAAATATAATGGATCCGGCCTGCCTGCATGGCTTCATTTATCTACTGAGCTTCACAAAGACCTGAAAGTCATTATCTGTGGATCTTCTCCCTGCTGTGCCGGGAGTGTGGTGGGCACATTTCTTTATGGAATATTCTCCTCGTCCCTGGCTAATCTTTGCTGCTTGCTTCGGACCGTTCTCCTTTCCTCCCTTTCTCCCTTCCTTCATTCTGCTAACTTGTTTCTTCAGTCTGGTTTTAGTCAATAGTAGTCATCATTTGCGAGGTAAAGAGGACTGTCTTGCCTTTATCCATTGTTTTTAATTTATAACTTTGATGTCTGATTCTCATCCAGTTGTAGGCATTTAACCCATGTTGCTTATGATCAAATACAATTTTTTTTCAGTCCTTTGAAAAAACATACTCAAGCACATACAGTCACAACAAATTTCAAAGCCACCTTGCTGAACTCATGAAATGTAGAAAAGAAAATCACTGAACAAAGCAGCACAGGTTTGCTCCTGACCACGCCTCACTGAGAAGCTAAGCAAGTGGTACCCAGCCTCAGCTTCATCCTCTGTGGAGCAGGGATGGGACTGGAGAAGCTGTACACTTCTCTCAAAGCCGAAGCTCCTGTGGCTCTCTTCGTAGAACTCTCTCTTCTTCATAGGGCCAGAGCCACTGGGTGTAGACGACCACTACCTTTATTGCTAGCTGTACCTTTAAGGGGGTACTGTTGGCACAGGTTGATTATTATTAAATGAATTATGGCTAGATTTCCTAATGGGAAAATTGGTTCAGGAAGTAGATTAACGTAGTTTTGTCCTCATTCTACCCTCACAAGGATCAATATTTGAACTACATCAATATATGTTGACTAATTCATAAAACAAGATACAGTGTTAACTTAATGGGATTCCAAAGAATGGGCTGTCCAGAATAAATCTTTTAGGGTGTTTCTTAAACATGAGTTCATGGAAGGGACAGGGGAGTTGTTCTCTTTAAGGCTAAGGTTATGTACACAGCCTATTCTGTTTTCTTAGTGCAAACACATTTTTATGAGAGATGGCTTTCATGATCACAGGGCGCTACTATTTCAAGCAAAAGGTATCCAGGGTTGTTTGCAAGCTTGCTGTCACTTTTGAGAAAAGGAAGCATGTGACTTTTCTTTCAACTTGGGCCTTCTTTTACCTGCTGCCTGACTTAAATGAAAAGTATGTTTGGTCTGATAGGGCTGCCTTGTCCCTTTCCAGGTGGTTGAATTCTGTAACGAAAGTACACACAACCAAGAAGCTCCAAACCTCCAGAACCAAGTGTGCAGCCTCAGAAGCACTTGGGACGTGATCACAGCCTCCTCCGACCTGAACCATAGCCTCCCCGTGCATGGGGTTGGACTTCCAGCCCCTCCCACGTTCTCCCTCTTGCAGGCTGGTGACCGAGTGGTCTGCTTAGTGATTGATGTGTCCAGGAAGATGGCAGAGGTAAACACTGACTCCAAATGATTGAAAACCATTCTTCCCTACTCCCTCATCAGGTTTTAACTCTTTTTTTTTTCTTCAATGTATCATGGGGTGGGGGTACAAAGGGTTTTAAAGAGTCCAAGATATCTTATTTTCTTGAGAAAGAGGTAGGACAAACCTCAGGAGACCTAGAGATTGAGATGGTGAGATAAATGAAATCCATCCTATTAGCATCTCCAGGTCAGTGCTAATTGTAACTTTTCTCCCCTTTCCCCATGATGGAGACAAAAGTTACTGTGTCCCTACTTATCTCCTGCACTCTTTGAGGAAGTGAACCAAAGCCACAAAGAAGTAATGTTTACTGTGCCCACACCAGCTAGGTATCCAACTCCAGGGAAATGGGAAGAGAGAATGTGGAATGTGAAACACACACACACACACACACACACACACACACACACACACGAATAAAAGTGTGGCATTTTCAGGAAAACAAACGCAACTGGATGATGTCACTAGATTAAAAGAATTAAGCCATAAAAATTATAAAATTCGAAGGGAGAATTCAACGTCTATGTTTCATCTGCTCTACTAATTTTCTTCCCAGCTTGTAAGAAAAATAATATTTGGAGAGATTTAGTAAATTAAGATGCTGTCTTGTTTGAGGTATCCATGAGACATTAAATTGGTGATGTGTCCTGAGAAGTGGGGGTGGGGTGGGGGTTGGTGTAACAATGGAGACAGGGGTCAGAGCCATCTATGAGCAGCCAGTCACTGAGACTCTGAATTCTTCCTCCTTCCCTCCCTTTCAGGCCTATCAAAAAAGCACCTAGTGGATGAGTTGGTAGCATTATCGCAATGCTTGATTAGTGCCTGCCACATTTATATTGCAGGTAATCCTTAGAGTAACTATAAAAACCAATAAAGATATTATTATACTCACTCCATAGACAAAGTGTTCAGCCTCCAATGGCCACCATGGCAGAGGACGAACACAGGTGCTGGCAACTGCCACACCTCTATCATCAGATCCCTTTATAATGTCTCCTCCCACTCGGACTGAATTTTTAAAAATTCAGTTATGTACCTATTTTCAAGTGACACCACAGGTTGTTAAATTCTGAGTTGGAGTGAAGGGTGAGAATCTGTCACCTCCACTGTGAATAGTGCACAACTGCTCAGCGCTCTTTCTTCTGCACGCCCAACACACATTTCTGAGCATATAACTAATTAATTGAAAAATATTCTAGAACTATGCCACTCTTTACAACTCAAAGAACTGTACAGTGTCTACAAGAAAATTAACAGATTTTTTTTTTGCAAGTTGAATTACTTCATTGTCATTGGCCTACCAATCAAATATCATTTCCTCTTTTTCTTCACTCTCTCTCTCTCTTTTCTTCTGGGGACCTAAGGGAGACAGACTGCTCCGACTTCAACAAGCAGCCGAACTGTACTTGATGCAGGTTGTCGAAGCTCACACTTTCGTGGGCATTGTCACTTTTGATAGCAAAGGAGAAATCCGAGCCTCGCTGCAGCAAATTTACAGTGACGATGACCGGAAGCTGCTGGTTTCATACCTGCCGACCGCCGTGTCCACTGACGCAGAAACGAACATCTGTGCAGGGGTTAAGAAAGGCTTTGAGGTAGCGTGCTCTGAGTTCTGATTGCCTTTACTATCATCTCTTTCACTTTGAATATAAGGTTTGGGGGAACTGAAGGGGTGGGTTTCTTGGTTTTGTTAAAGAGAAGGAGTATGCCCTTATAGTGCTGCCATAGTGGCCTCAGCTGTGGTAGAGCTGTGATGGGTGATTCCTAAAGTCAGGGTCCATTTCTTCCTCCCATTGCACTCCCTTGGCCTGACAAAGTAACCTGTGCCATAATTACTTAGTAACTGCTGGTTGGCAGAATGTGTAAACAAAAAAAGATAATGTCAGTGCCTAAGGGACTTAAGTATCTTCGAGAGTCCTTCCAAATGGTCCCTACTTATTTTGAAGTGGCCCCAGCTGTGACAGTTGTTTCTAGGCAAAATCATCATTTTTTGGTTTCTGCCTACAGACGAAACAGATTTCAACGATAAGCATCAAGAGAGTCTGAGAAGATAAATAAGTCAAACACACGTATTTGTGGACCCACACACATGGGTGTAAACACACAATTAAGACCAGATGTGTGCCTTAGGAATGGCTAAGCTGATCTAAGCCAGCGTGTGAGGTGCACATGTCCACCCTCTGATAGACAGCAAGATATCAGCTATGACTGTTGCTACCCACAGACAACAGTTGATGGGGTGGGGGCACAAAGGGTGCCCGCTGATATCAACTGATTGAAAGATAGGATGTGGTGATGTAGCTCGGTGGTTAGAGAGCATGCTTAGTGGGCTTGAGACTTTAAGTTCAATCTCAAGCACGAAAACTACCGACAATAAACAAACAAACAAACAAACATACAAGAGACTAAAACCAAATTCTTGAAGCCTGGGTTTCAAGTCTTGTGATTCTGAGGTTGTTGACCTGGTGTGTCGAGACCTGGCAATGAGATTTGTAAACGTGGCCATCTAATTCTGAGGTGTCACTAAGGTTGAGAACCATTGCCCTAAGCCTTCTTACCAGCCACTGGCTAGAGCTTAGAGGTATGGCTCTTATGTAATAATGAACGCACTATCTTCTACGAGGGGAGGGGAGGTACGGGGCAACGTGGAGGTGGTCATAGAGCACAGGGGACCTTGGAGAGATATAGGTGACACTGGGGACCAACTGTGCATGGAAATTAACTCCTCTGTTTAGTCACACAGTTTGAGTTACATTTCCTCAACTGATGGCTCTCTGTGTTCAGGTGGTTGAGGAGCGGAATGGAAGAGCTGACGGCTCTGTCCTGATATTAGTGACCAGTGGAGCAGATGAACACATTGCCAACTGCCTGCTCACCTCGATGAACAGTGGATCCACCATTCACTCCATGGCCCTGGGTTCCTCTGCAGCCAGAAAAGTGGGGGAATTATCACGTCTTACAGGTAAAAACCTCCTAAGCATACCCTTAAGCTATGAAACCTAAGGCATAGGTCTTAATTGGGGGAGAAAGTAGGAAAGACTTCTTAAAAAAAAAAAACAAAACATAAATCATTATTAAATGCGGCTAAGCTTTTCCCCAAATTTTGAATGTTTTCTCTAGAGCTGAAAATTTTGTACATCCAATGGAAATCTTTACTTTTATGATTTGCTAAACTAGCCAAAGAATGCATAGTTTGGAAGCTGTGACACATTCTGGAGTAGACGCACAAGCAGCATTGGAAGATACATGGCTGACTTTTTTCTAGATGAGGCAAAGAATAATTTCATCTTCCACTCTATAAAAACTAATGCAGCAGGTTGACCATTGAGAGTTAAGATTTATTGGGTTATTTTTTAAAAATAGTGCTCTCCGATTATATATGCAAATATATAGCCATGCAACTACTAGCAATTAATCTAAATTATTTAGGAATTCTTTTGGATCTCAGACTATCCAGTAAAGGTTTACTGAGGTCTAGTACTCTGCAGTGAGCCTGAGAAAACACCCATGAACTGACAGCCAAACTCCTTATGGCCGAATGCCTCATAGTTACATCAGCTGTCATTCAAAGTGAGCAAAGCACATCTCCCACTACCTCCCACCAGCACTTTCTTGTAGACACAGTTTGTCAGAGAAGATTTACTCTGTTCTTTTTATGTATCTGTCTTAATAGTTGACATTCAAATTATGTATTTCAGGAGGTCTAAAGTTCTTCATTCCAGATAAATTTACTTCTAATGGAATGACTGAAGCTTTCGTTCGAATCTCTTCTGGAACAGGAGACATTTTCCAGCAAAGCTTACAGGTCAGAATGTCAGTGTTTCTATATAGATGGAGAGTGGACCAGATTGGCTGCACTATCTGCATTATTATTATTCTTTGGATATCGAACTCTCTGTGTGTGGATAGCTCTAAGGAGCTTCTGGGTATCCCCATTTTACCTCACGTCTGTACGGCTCAGTTCCAGGAGTTGTTTTCTGTAATGACTTTAGCTTTCAAGGTCCATGAGAAGACTTCTTTGTGACGGAAAATGGAGCTAGGGGTTGGATAGGGTAGAGTAGGATCAGGTAGGGTAGGGTAGGATGGGGGAGGTGGGGAAAAGGTCCAAATCAAAAGTAAGAGGTTGTGTTTTCATTTTTACTTTTCCCCAACCGCACTATCTCACTCGGGCTGTGCCTCCATCTTGATAAGGAATATTAATTATTTCATGAATTTCTAGAAATTTCTAAGTCTTTACCCTCCCTCTTATTGTTTGTGGGTGAGTACATGGGCCAGGCTAGCCTTGAGGTCCTCCTAGTCCTTCTAGGTTCCTCCTAACTAATGGAATCACAGGCATAAGTCACTAACCTCAGTTTTAGACTACCTCTTTAATTAGTATGACTTATTCGATTTGGGGCACAAAAGCTTCCTCTTATCAAGCTACCTTTAAAGGGGCCATTTTCCACTCCATTTGGACACAATTGGATAATGTTTCTAACAGAATTTCACCTGCAGCTTCCTCACAGATGGCAAGTAAACCAGCCAAGTTATGCTTGGTGTCAACAATGAACCCAGTGAATTATTATCAGGAAATATTTAACGTGCAGATATACAACCACAGTAAAGATGTTAATAGTCCCCTGGCAAGAAGTCAAATGGATGCACCAAGACATATTGTTATCAAGTGATCAAAGGTCAAAGATAAAGTAAAGCTTCATAAAACATTACATAAGGGTTTCCCAACTTGGCAGACAGAAGGCATCTGGGCAGGAAAGATATAGGCCTGGAGAGACAGTCAGGGCACTACAGAAAAACTCTGCCCACCAGTAATATTCTAAGTAAACTGAGGCTAGCCGGCTAGGCCAGGCTGACCATAAACTCTAAAAAATCTTCCTGCTTCTGCCTCCCAGATGCTGGGATTGCAAACATGGACCATGGTGCTCAGCTAGCCAATTGAATTCATAAAAAACACTGAGAACAGGCGCTGAAGAGAGAATACGTTTTTTCAATAAATGTTGTGAGAAAGATGGAATATTCCTAGGCAGCAGAATGAAAGTGGCCCAGGAGCATTCACCACTGTCAAAACCCAAGTCACAGGGATTAGCACTGTCCTCGTAAAACCAGACATCGAAACTACTAGAAGATACTATGGTAGCAATATCTCAGCACTTTCGGATGAACAAGAATTTGTGCAGGGAGACAGGGACAGGGGATAAGATCCTCACAGCATTGAAGATAAAGGCTAAAATGACTAATTGGACAACATTAAACTAGAATGTTATTCAGCAAAGCAAACCATGAGGCCAGCACACACAGAGTCCGTGGAAGGAGGCAGTATTTGAAAGCTATGCTGTGACAAGCAGCAGATATTCAAAGTAACTACAACTAAAGTGAAAATACCCTAACTTTTAAAACTGGGCAATAAGCTAAATGTAAGGGTGTCCTCTTTTAATCCTAGGACTGGGGAGATAAGGACAGGAGGATCGATCTGATTTCAAGGCCAGCCTGGTCTACAGAGCAAATTCTAGGATAGTCAGGGCTACACAAAGAAACCCTGTCTCAATAAAAGAAAATAAACAAACAAGAACAACAAAAAAACAATGGGACAGTAAACCCAAGAGTGGACATTATTTAAAAGGAGACATACAAATAGCCACCAGGTGTGTGAAAAGATGTTTAAAATAGCTAATCACTAGAGAGATAAAGATTAATACCACATTGAGATAGCGTGTTGTTTCCAGAAGAATGGCTGATATAAAAAGGTGAAGAAGGAATGTCGGTGAGTGTCCACACTATCAGTGAGAGGGCCGTGCAGGCATTAAGGAGAACACCCTTAAGCTCCCTCGCAAGACAAAAATGTAACCACTATATAAGTTTTAAACTTCCTTTGTAGATTTCTTACTAAAACTTGTAAAAGCCTCTGGATATAGTTATACAAATGAAAACCATTTAAACATATTAACAAGCAGAATCTTCTAAGAGCTCATTCTCGTCGTAATTGGCCACATGAAGCCAATGCTCATTTTCATAATGGATAATATGAGAGCATCTAAATGAATGTTGAGGTGCAATGGAGGGGACTAGGGTGTTAGCACAATGGTAGAATATTTGCCTAGTGTGCACAAGGCCTAGTGTGCACAAGCTCCTGGCTTAATCCCCAGCATCACAGGAAACAATCAAACAGATCAATAGTGAAGCCACGCAATGGTGGCACACAACTATATATAATCCTTGTATTTGGAGACAGGATGATAAAGAATTGAAAGCTAGCCTGATCTACCTGAGACCTTATCACAAACGAACAAAGACAATAATGCGCTATACTTACATTAGCTGTAAGAAGATAGTTTTAACTAGTTACATCATGCACTGTTTTGCTTTGATTTAAATACAATGCAGATCTGAATTAAGCACCTTTGCCCTTTTTTTTGTTATAAAAGGAGGAAATGTTATATATTTGCTTGAAACTTCCACATACATCTCTTTAACAGGTTGAGAGCGTGTGCGAAACTGTGCAACCCCAGCACCAGCTGGCGGATACTATGACTGTGGATAGCGCCGTGGGCAATGACACACTTTTTCTAGTCACGTGGCAGACTGGTGGCCCCCCTGAGATTGCATTATTGGATCCTAGCGGAAGAAAATACAACACTGGTGACTTTATCATCAACCTGGCCTTTCGGACAGCCAGCCTTAAGATTCCAGGGACAGCTAAGGTCAGTGTGACAACCTATTTGTAATTAACTGCTCGGCCAAGTGCAGAACTTGCAAGTGAATCCCATGCTTAAATGTCGTGCGTAAAGGAAATGTGCTGACTCATCAAAACGTCATAAAACCATTCTTGTAGATTTTAAAAACGTTAAGAAGAGCAACTGAAATATGTCTGTGTGTGCAGCATTAAGTCCTGGATTAAAACCTTGTCACACTCACGGTGTTTCTCTATAGCATTAGTAGTTTTTTTTTTGTTTGTTTGTTTTTTGAAACCTGAGTCTATCTTTCTTTACAGGAAATATCCATGTAGGTAGTTTCCTATATATTTGGGAGCAGCTCTATATAGGATTTATAATATGACTAATAAAGTATGTAAGTTTTTAGTACCTGCTGTGTTCTGGGCCTTGTACTTAGAATAAGTCAAGCCTGAATAGTGAAGCCAGGTAGGGCGACCCACAACTATATATAATTCTTTTATTTGGAGACAGGAAGATGAAGAATTGAAGGCTACCTGAGACCTTATCTCAAACAACACCACCAACAACAACAAAAACTAGGCATAGGCACCAGGTTCTACTAGAACATATTTGAGGACGGGAAGAAACACCCTAAGGGATGAAGAACGTTCTCCTGGAAAGACTGGAGACAGTGAAACCTGGTAGTGAGGATAGCATTCTGGCCAGATGAACTAGAACAACGGAAAGCTCAAAGACAAAGTGAGGCTGTTGGTAATAAGATAGACAAACACATGAAACTCAAGAAGAAGGAAGACCAAAGTGTGGTGGATACTTCGATCCTTCTGAGAAGGAGGAACAGGATACCCATGGAAGGAGTGACAGAGACAAAGTGTGGAGCAGAGACTGAAGGAATGACCATCCAGAGACTGACTTACCTGGGGATCTTTCTTATATACAATCACCAAACCCAGACACTATTGCAGATGCCAACAAGGTTTTGCTGACAGGAGCCGGATATAGCTGTCTCCTGAGAGTCTCTGTCAGTGCCTGGCAAATACAGAAGTGGGTGCTCACAGTCATCCATTGGATAGAGCACAGGGTCCCCGATGAAGGAGCTAGAGAAAGTACCCAAGAAGCTGAAGGGTTTTGCAGCCCCCTAGGAGGAACCACAATATGAACTAACCGGTAAACTCAGAGCTCCCTGGGACTAAACCGCCAACCAAAGAAAACACATGGTGGGACTCGTGTCTCTAGCTGCATATGTAGCAGGGGATGGCCTAGTTTGTCACCAGTGGGAGGAGAGGCCCTTGATTCTGTGAAGATTCTATGCCCCAGTACAGGGGAATGCCAGGGCCAGGAAGTGGGAGTGGGTGGGTTGGGGAGCAGAGGGAGGGGGAAGGGATAGGGGGATTTTTGGAGGGGAAACTAGGAAAGGGGATAACATTTGAAATGTAAATAAAGAAAATATCTAATTTTTAAAAAAGATGGACAAATGGAGAAGAGTATATTAAGGGAGGGGGTAAGCAAGATGGAAGGAGAGGTGATCGCTGGGACCTGTAGATAAGTAACAAGGGCTGTTCAAGGAAGCAAAGAGCATAAGGGGCTGGACCCTGAGGCAAGCTCAGGAGGCAGGGAGCCAACACAGGAATCTCTTAGACCTGATGGCCTTATCAGGCGCTCCCCTTACCTGCCTACTCCCATAATGTTTTGTTTTAAGTCAACACCTTGCCATGTTGGTCAGGTTGGTCTCAAACTCCCAGAGTCAAGCGACCCTCACACTTAAGCGTCCCAAGTCACCAAGCGCTGGGACCATACAGGTCCACCACCTGGCCCAGATTGTCAGTAGCCTCTGCACTGGACTCTGAGCTGGCGACCTCCAAGTTACCCCTCAACTCCTTGAGCAGACCGTTCTGACGCCTGCATCCTGCTCCAAACCCTGCGGCACTTTCAAGATGAAATGCCAACCGTTATGGTTGCTACTGGACCGTTTGTGTCTGGCTTCTTCTGCCCCAGCTCATACCGTTCTCCAAAATACCTCCTTCTCTGTTCCTACTGAACTTTTCTGCAAATCCGTTGTGCATCTGTTGTGCGCTGCTCACGTATGGGCTGGGTGGGGATGCTGCCTCTGTTTTGCTTTCTTGCCTGACTCCTTCATCTGGATTAGAAACACCAAAGGACGTTTTTGATCTGGAAGTTCCTGCCGTGGCTGGTGATGCCATGAGTTCAAAGCAAGACAGTGAGAGGTGACTTGGTGCTTGACGCAGACCTCCCTAGGAGACGGCAAAGCACACCAGTTCCACGGAGGAAGGCTGGCAAGAGTGTGGTGGCAGCCACACTTCCCTCACCGAGTCCCACCTTGGCCCGCTGCATTTCCTCCGATTCTTTGATTCTTTTCTGTCATTTACAGGAACTAAACAGGGACAGCAGATGAGTCCTTAAGAGGAGACGTGTATAGCTCAGTCAAAAAGGAACACTCCATTACACAAAGTCTTAGTCTTTCTGTCTCAATTTTTTTACTGGTATTGTTTCTTCTGGGTAGCTTGTGTAAACAAGAGGATGACATATAGCCGAATTTATAAAAATTACTCAGCATACACACTGTTCAGTTCCGACCTGTTTATAATAGTAGGTTACATACTCTAGCACTGTGCGTACTTTTTTTTGGTTTGTTTGACATTTTGCGGGCCTGAGGGGCAGGGAACAAAGGAAGAATGTTGTTATATTAACCCAGGGTATCTATGGATACCACAATGGCTTCCTTAGTTTATATAATTTTGTCAGTTCTAAAAATGAATTAAAAGATTTAATTGTCTTTTGGGAAGAGGAGTCCGTATTAATCATGGCAAAGTCCTTTGACCCTGTGCAAATTTGCCATGATGTTCTAAGTCTGGGATTCAAAACGTATCCTCGCTGCTCCAAATAAGCCCAGATGTATCTACCCCCTATATCTGCCTAACCGTAAAAGTGGCTGGCTAGAGGTCATTTATCTAAGAGTACTTTTCCTAACATCTTTTCTTGTATTTTTTTTTAAATGCAGCATCAATGAACTGTTGCTTTTTCTTTTCTCTTCTTCACGCTTGACAAAACAATGCCTTATTTTGCAGCATGGGCACTGGACTTACACGCTGAACAACACCCACCATTCTCCCCAAGCTCTGAAAGTGACAGTGGCCTCTCGTGCCTCCAGCCTGGCCATGTCCCCAGCCACTCTGGAAGCCTTTGTGGAAAGAGACAGCACCTATTTTCCTCAGCCAGTGATCATTTATGCGAATGTGAGGAAAGGTCTGCATCCCATTCTCAATGCCACCGTGGTGGCGACAGTGGAACCAGAGGCTGGAGATCCCGTTGTACTGCAACTTTTGGATGGCGGAGCAGGTAAGGAGGAGTAGCGTGGTGCTGCATTACATTGGGGCTGCAGAGGTGTCAGTCGCCGCAGGAAATCCCTTGAGTCCAACTGCTTTCCTAGTCAGTGTCATCAGATGCCTGAGCTCGTGTTTGCAGGGGACCCCAGCTACTCATATGAACCTTGCTTTGTCAAAGCCTGGTCCTCTTCTGTAGGCAACTTTCCCAGGTTCCACACGTGTTTCCCCTGGACAGTGCATCTTTGGGAGGGATGTACATAAAGTGATAAGGGAGGAAAGGGACATCTACCCATCTTATAGACATAAAACCCGAGGCTCAGAGGCACCGAGCTTCAGTGCTCTCCTGGTAAAGATCCATAATGTAAATCCAAGTTCCCTGATTCCGTAGACAAAAACCCTGTCCCACTTCCTTCTGCATCAGTGATTAGAAGAGGTGACTGCAGAGATTGTAGGGATGGACACATCTCCCTTTGCAATTTCTCAACAAAGATCGCTCATCCAAATGCCACTAAGGTTTGGTTTTCTTGCCATCGACAAGAAATACAGTAACAATCTAAGTCTTCACGGGTAACGTGGTTACTACTTATTTTATATAAACAAACCTCCAGTTTTGCCACGCTGGAAAGCCGCTCCGTATAGCGGGGAAAGCTGGCTTCAGAGCACTTTAATAATAACAGTGTCACCATTTGGAGATCAAGGTGTAATGTCAGAACTGGTATGATCTTGAGGATATGACAGGCTTCTTGCCCAGTGTGACAAACTGCCTTAAAAGGGGTCTAGATCTTTCTACTCTAAGCCACAGGCTTGGCTTTGAATTTTGTGTTTCCCCCGAGAGTCACTGTGAAAGGAAGCCAGCAATGAACAGGCTCTTAGAAAGTATCCTGTAGCAAGGCACATACAGTGGGCAGGAATCTAAGCCTGCTAAGTGCAGTGCAGGGAGCTCTCTCCACTCCAACAGGGAGTCAAGTGCATCCCCCAATGAGGAAATCAACTAGATCTGCGCTGTCTTACAAACTACCAAAGCTGGTTAGCATTTCATGTAGGACTCTCAACCAAAGGCTTCTCTTGAAATTTAATGAAAATTTACATACGTGCACTTGAATTCATATCTTGGAGACATGTTTTATTTCAAAAGGGGAATAAATATGACCGTATGGTGATCAATCATCTTGAGAATGTGCTTCGTTTTTATAGAAACTATTATTAGCTTTTTAGTTGAAAATAGATTGGCTCATAGGAATGGAAGCTGTCAAGATGACTTTTAAGTGTTATCGCTGAAATAGACAGAGGCCATCTACCGTCTGAGGAGGTTGGGCGCATTCAGAGTAATGTAGTCATAGGTTGTTTGGCCTTAGAAGACAACCTTTCAGAAATTAAGCAGTCCCAGGTAGAAATTATGATACCATCATATTTTAAACCTTGTGATAATATCAAAAGTAGCTACAATAACATATACCGTATGGAAATGATATTACATGGGTGGTGGTATCTGTGTTCTTCCCAGGCCTACAGAGAGACAATCTGCGGGAGACAAGAAGGCCATTTGGTTCAAATTTCAAAATCTGACACCAGGTTGTTATTTTAAGCATACTTAAGTATAGTGTGATTTGATGAAAAAACTTTTCTGGTGATGATGAACTCAAACGCACCGGCCCAGCAAAGCATACATGAATCTCTTAGAGGAACAAAGTAAAGATCAAACGTGACGACTACATTGAAACTCTCTGTAAAGTTAACGTGATAGTTCCATAATAAAAGGTTCTATAAACTGACTGAGAAAAACAAGCTTAGGATGGTTTGAGGGAGCATCTGCTGCAGTTTCTAGCCACTCAGAAAACACAAGTGTCACTAGGCTACAGAGCACATCTGCTCCCAGCCGTGGGGTGGGTAACCGGTCTGACATTCCGTCCCTTGAAGGAACACCAGTGTGCTTAACACCTCAGGTCCCCCTTGTGCTTCTCTGGGAGCACAAAGAACTCCATGTGCTCTACATCAAGAGGAATAAATGTTTCAATAACTCATTAAATAGTAGCGGTCAACTGTAACAACATATTAACGCTGAATTTCTGACTCTATACACACAGGTGCAGATGTTATAAGAAATGATGGGATTTACTCCAGGTATTTTTCCTCCTTTGCTGTAAGTGGTAGCTATAGCCTGACAGTGCATGTCCGTCACTCTCCCAGCACAAGCACACTAGCCCTCCCTGTCCCAGGAAACCATGCTATGTATGTACCAGGTTACATAACAAACGGTAAGAACCATTAGCACGGCAAGTGTGCATAATACTATTTCATGTATGTGTTGGTGATATGTGTGTGTATGCAATAGGCAGATGGAGATGGACTGGGAGGGGATAAAGGGAGAAGGAGGAAGGGAGGGAGGAGAGAGAGAGAGAGAGAGAGAGAGAGAGAGAGAGAGAGAGAGAGAGAGAGAGAGAGAGAGAGAGAGAAAGTGGAGGTGGAGAGGTGGAGAGGAGAAGAGAGAGGACCAAGAGAGACATGACTTTCCAAGCCACACTCAGGCTTGTGGCTATTGTTCAGAGGTAGCACATTTGCCTGGCATGCACTAAGATTCCATCCCAAGTAAAAGCCCCCACCACACCCTTACGTACATAATTATACTCTAGCCACTATTAATTGCTTCTTCAACTCTTAATCATTTGTGGTAGAGAATAACAGAAAGTTGGTATTTCCTATGGTTTGATCCTCTCTCTTTTTTTTTAATAATTTATTTTGAATCCTGTCTTGTGGTTATTTATTTGTGATAACTCACACACAAAGAGGTTCCTTACAATTTATTTGGTCCCATATTTCCTTTATAGAGATTTAGGCAGCAGCAAAAAGAGGAAAGTGTGATGCAAACAGCCCCAGTGATCCAAAAAGGAAATGAGTTCCCGGCTAAACATGAGCTTGGCTATTACAGACACTGAGCTGAGGTTCTGCTTCCCTTCCTATAAAAATGCCAAATAATAGGAGACATACATTCTCTTTATAGAAAAACATAATTTTAGTTCCTGTTAAAAAGCATTAGCTAAAACAAAACAGAAATCTCACGAATGGTGCTATCTCTAAAAATAATCTCTAGGACCATTTTTAATCATTTTTATTTCTAAAAATAGAAAAACTTTAAGACTAACTCTCTCTCTCCTCTTTGATTTGTTTGGTTTGATTTAGTATTTTTGTTTTTGATTGTTTGCTTGTTTGTTTGGTGCTGGAAATGATACCCAAAGATTTGTGCCTATTAGGCATGTGCTTCCTGGATGAGCCACTCCCACCTCTCTGGTCCTCTCATGTACCTTCTGGAGCAATACTTCCTGTACCTAAAGCCCAGCTCCCCCATTTACTGCTGTATAACGTGGAGCAAGTTACTTAGCTCTGCATCTCTGTTTCACCATCAATAAATGCATGGCAAAAAATTTATCCTCTTCATTGCCTTGCTACGGGAATTAAATATTTGATATAGCAAGATACTTAAATTACCTGGCCACAGTAGGCAGCCAGTAAACATCACTTATTATAGTTGAAAAACATCACTAGATAGCTTCATTAATCCACATGATTTTTATACTATTTATGTCAGGAACCAAAAGAGGGGGCCCTGGGGAAGAGGGGGAAGGGGAAGACCCATACCCTGCCAGAGTACCACCTGTGCTCTGGTCAGTCAGGCATGGGAGGGCTGCTATCTACCTTCCACTCATCACCAGGTGGGCATCTAAGCCTCTGACCCACTCTTTCGGAGGGGGGGTTGAAAGGGGCAGCCCTACCTGGGAGCCCCAGGCTACTTTGCTAAAGCCACTGGGGGGTTATAGGAGAGAGGGAAGAGGTTCTCAACACCTGCGAGAGTGAGTGCAGCAGATCTTGATGAGCAGAGACTCTCTATGGTTTTAGAGCTTTATTATAGAAAGGCAGAGAGAAAGAGAGAAGGTAGAAAAGAGAGAGAGAGAAAAGGCTAGAGGGAAAGAGAGAGTAAGAGGGAGAGAGTGAGAGGAGAGAGGAGAGGAGAAGACAAAGAGAGAGGAGAGAGGAGAGAGGGTGAGAGTGAGGGGTAAGAGGGAGACAAGTAACAGAGCGAGGTGGGGGCCTAACAGCCCCTCTTAAAGTATGCTGTCTTATCTTATTGTTGCTAGGTAACTGGGGAGGAGTTTAGCCTGCAGGTCAGAAGCTTGGTTAGCCATGCTTCTCTTGTGGAGGCTGTGGGGGGCGGTAACTTAGGCAGAAGCCAGAGTTCCAGGAGCATAAGGGAACGCCTACCGTGCCATGTAAGTGAATTATTGTCATTTTGGGGGTTCAGACCTCAGCTCAACTGGAGACCAGCTTGTCTGACCACAGCCCAATGCCCCACATATTTATATGCACACAACCTTCAAATTCATAATTTAAAAATTAATAAATCTAGTTTAAATCTTTTAAATCTTAAAATCCATATCTAACTAATTCTATTTTAGGGGAATCATAAACCTTATAACCTAATTTTTGGTCTGACTCCTTGGTTGTCTTCTATCAAACTGCACCAATTAGAAACTATTTTAGGAACTACTTTTAAAATATTTGTTCTTTATTGTGAGTGTACAGGCTAAGGCAAGTGTGTGGATCTCAGAGGACAGCTTGTCACAACTGGTTCTCTTTCCACCACAGGGCTATAGGAGCCTTTCTTCCACCATTTCATATTCAAATCTATTACCAACTTGTGTCTGTGAATCATGCATTGACCTATTCTTTCCTACCTCCCCCTGAAGTCACCACAGATGGCTGCCACCATCTTCCCTCAAGGTGACTACTGGATGGCTCTTTTTAAATGGCTTCCTGCTTAGTGGCATTTGATCCATTTACTAAGGACCCATCAGAAAGCAAAATGATGAATTTTGTCACTTCCTGTTCTTCACAGCACTGGGATTAAAATCTACACTGGTCCCTGAGGTCAGTTATGACCTGCTCTCCTGTCTCATCTCAAGGTGTTCCGCTTTCTGTTTGTAGTGCTGGAGATTAAACCCAGGGCACGCTGCCTTCCAGGCAAGTGTGCTACTCTATTTCTGAGCTGTAGCTACAGTCACCCACTTTTTAGCTTAGTCTCTCTAACACGCAACTTTTCTGAGCCGAAGTTTTCATGCTAGCGGCTCTCTTTTCCTAGGACATCTCTTCCTTCATGTCTTACCTGGCCATCTCAGCCCAAAGGAAACTTGAAAGTTATATCCTCAGTACCACCCTGAATGGTGGGAGCTTGAAGAGCACCCTGCTCTTTATTATTCTGGATTAGTCACACTTTATAAATATCTATTTACTGATATGACTGCCACTTACATCATGACTCATAAAATCTCATGGGGGAGGACTTTGGTCTGATTCATAGCACAGTGATATGACCCGATGAACCAATATGTGTGGAGGGAATAAACAGGTGAATGAACGCATTATTGACTAAGTAAACTCCGAGTTCTAATGCTGTCTCAACAATCTGGCAAGACTGCTCAGGAAATTTTTAATTTGCTATTTGACTTTCTCTTTGTGCTCCAGATAATATTCAAATGAATGCTCCCAAAAACTTGGGCCACAGACCTGTGAAGGAGAGGTGGGGCTTCAGTCGAGTGAGCTCGGGAGGCTCCTTCTCCGTGCTGGGAGTCCCAGACGGCCCCCACCCTGACATGTTTCCACCGTGCAAAATTACTGACCTGGAAGCCATGAAAGTGGAAGACGACGTCGTCCTCTCTTGGACGGCACCTGGGGAAGACTTCGATCAGGGGCAAAGTAGGCTTGCTGATTTGTTTCATAAGTACCTTTCCACAGACAGTATCTTCCCAACACCCCCCCCCCCACTGTGTGTGTGTAGTCATTTTTTATTGTTTTCCATATCAACATTACAAAAAGCTTCACTAGTTAAAGCAAAAGCTAGAGACAGCTCAATAACACAACATGAACTTTACACAATTACTCATAGGGAGGATGACATCATTTTTTTGATTCTTGCTTTCAAAAAAATATCAAGTGCTCCTGGCTCACATTTTAGCATGAGTCTTTACATTGCAACTTGGTATTCAGTGATTTCTCACACGTATATTCCTTGATAGTTTGACTTTTGTGGTTATTTTCATTACTAATCTTCACCAACTAAAAACCTTATACAAATTGATCATACGCTCCTGTGTGTATTTTTAATTTCAGCTACAAGCTATGAAATAAGAATGAGCAGAAGCCTATGGAACATTCGGGATGACTTTGACAATGCCATCTTGGTGAATTCGTCAGAGCTAGTTCCTCAGCATGCTGGCACCAGGGAGACATTTACATTCTCACCCAAGCTTGTCACCCATGAACTTGATCATGAACTTGCTGAAGATGCACAAGAACCCTACATAGTGTATGTGGCCCTGAGAGCCATGGATAGAAGCTCCCTCAGGTCAGCTGTGTCAAACATTGCCCTGGTATCAATGTCTCTTCCTCCAAACTCTTCTCCTGTAGTGAGCAGAGATGATCTGATCCTGAAAGGAGTTTTAACAACAGTAGGTTTGATAGCAATCCTTTGCCTTATTATGGTTGTAGCACACTGTATTTTTAACAGGAAAAAGAGACCATCAAGAAAAGAGAATGAGACAAAATTTCTATGAACAAGCAGGCACAGTATCTTCCTTCTTAGGTAGGATGGACATGACCTTTACATCCACAAAATAAAATGTGAACAAAATCAAAATAGTCTCGACATGGGGACTTTTACATAATGCAAAAATGCCCTCCCCCCCCCCCCAAAAAAAACCCACCAACTTTTAACTCATTTTGGGAAAGGGTTAGAAAACAGTGTAAGGTTCCAGTTATGGAAAAATAATAAAATATATTGCTCAAGGTAATGGCTTGAAAGGCAAAGGAAGAACAAAATCAAATCGAGTCAAGAAAAGCTTGTTTTATTGAAGTTCAGGTTGGGGGAAGTTCTGGGTACAGAAAAGAATGTTGGGTCTTAGTTAGACAGTGTAACTATCTGTATGATGCAAACATGTTACTTTGATGAATTTCTCATCTCTGCTTATCTGTGCAGAGAAGGACACATGTTTATACTGACAACCAAGCTGCTTTATAGAAGAGGCCATACTACAGGGTTCTTTATATCTTGTCCTTTGGTTAAATTCACTGTGGCTCACAAGACACCACTAAAGTTCAGATAGGACTTTTCTCACCATGAGAGGAGACCTTAGAATGCAATTGTTGTCCTTGTCCCTTGGATACTGATCTGTAGCAGAGGTCACCGGAGTTTACTGTTTGTAAGACGTTAGTGCCATTGAAGCAGCTTTCTAAGTTATTGGCTTGGAAGTATTGAATGAAAATGGTTACGGCTCCCATGAGGCTTTACAGGTAAAAGACATTATGCTGAAATAATTTTAATATATACACCATATAGTTTTATTCCATCTCAAATAAGAAGTCATGGAAACAATTAGCAAATTCTGCCCCGGTTTAATAAGTACATGCAATTCTTTTCTTCATCAAGGACACAGAGAAGACAGCAGAGAAAATGTGGAAATAAAAATCATCTAATGCTACTTCTTCCTTTTAAAAAATGTTATTTAATAATATTATGTCATTTCTAAATTCAAGAACTTAAAGGTTTATTGAATAAATATTATGTTACAGATGAAGGCTTGGTTTTATAACCAAGATCAATTGAGAATGATTTTGTCACATTTGGGGGACATGGTGCATGGGAAATGTGGGACCTGGAAGGAAAACATTTAAAAAATTAAATAAAATAAAAAGAAAGGACATGATGCCACAGTGAGAGATCTGAAAGAGTAGGAAAAAGCAGCCAGGGATTCTCTCTGCCCCTGCTGCCTCCCTGGAATTCTTGTAGCTGTGCATGTCTGCCATTGGCATCAGGTTTCCCAGTGCCTACATCTCCAAGGGCTGGGAGCTTGGGGGCCTCTACAGCTCAGGTCCCAGATGGAGCTGACTCCTTCTTCCTGTGTTGCCAATATACCTGATAGCCAGGATTCCGCTTCCCCACAGCTTTAAATTGGAGCTGGTGAAATACAGAGATGGGACTCTAAGTAAGGGTTCAAGTTCTTGATATCTTTTCTTATTTTACAGACTGAATGACAGAGAATGGGGTGGAATACAAGGCTCTGTGCTGGAGGGTAACAGAGCTGTATAAATGTGGAGTCATGTTATCAGCTACCCATTCCCTCTGCTATTTAAGAAGGCATGGAGGCTACCAAGGAATGTTTAACTCTTCCCCCATCCATTAGCAGGAGAGAGACACTTGTAGTGTTTGTTGCATGCTTGAATCCCAACATTCAGGAGACTATGGTAGGAGGATAGAGAATTGAGGCCAGACTGGACTATATAGCCAGGATACGTCTCAGAAAACTAAAATACAAGACAAAGAAAGAATAAAAGAAGTTCCCCTGCTTTCTTGTTTTTCCCTCCCATTTTGTGAAAGCAGATTTGACTTCAGTTAGAAATCACTTCGAAGACAGACTTCTAAGTCCTTGACATCAATGACATAAAATCAACACACATACACGGTAGAATGATCTCACCAAGTGGCGAGGATAAAAGCAGAGGAAACAATGATGACATAGGAAATACAGGGAAACAGTGAATTAGAGATCCCAGCAACCAATAGAACAGAGTTGTGCTAAAGTTCCTGTTGATCATTAGTAAATTTTTTAAAAAATAGAAACAGAAAATTGGGACAGGGAGACCAAGGAAGCACGCAGTGTTACTTGCCTGTCAGGTACCACGTGAGTGATGACATCATCACAGAGTTGACCTGAGATTATAAGACAAGGGGTGAAAATGAGCTAGACACCCAGTTAACTGACGTGGGCAGGGAGATGTGGGAAATGAAAGTAATACAGGCAAACACCCTAGCAGTAAACACCAGAATGGAAATGCCTATACAGTAGATGGGACTGTGATCTGGAGAGCAAAGCCTTCCCATGTTTTGCCCAGTTTTTAGTGCTAGCAAAGGAAGATTAAATTTCAATGAAAGACAGACAAAAGTAGTAGATGACAGCATTTTATAGACCACAGACAGCATGTGCTGAGCGACCGAGAAGGCTAGTGCTGAGCAGGCACCATCACACCTGCATGCTAATATCAGAAAAATCCACCCACTCCACCAAGATTCATCTGCTTTTGCTTGTCGGCTGTTAAAATCTACTTATTCTAAGAAGCACTGAACCTGCAATATCATTTATTCCAAATTTAGATCCAATGGCACTAATAAGTGAAGTTGTTTCTTTTGAACTAATTTTCTTGCTGGTAACGATTAAACCTGTAGACAAAATATGAAACAAGATTTGAAAAGACACAGGACCCTAACATAAGCAGTAGAGCCAGCTGCTACTCAGAGAAAACCTATCTCAAAACAAACAAACAAACAAACAAAATGCTGAAAGAAAAAACGATAGAGAAAGGGACTGGAGAGATGGCTCAGTGGTTATGAGCACTGACTGCTCTTCCAGAGGTCCTGAGTTCAATTCCCAGCAACCACATGGTGGTTCACAACCATCTGTAATGGGATTCATCATGCCCTCTTCTGGTGTGTCTAAAGACAGCCACAATGTACTCATATAAATAAAATAAATTTTTAAAAGAGATAAACAAAGAATAAAAGATATTAGCAAATATAAAGATCTCTCATGATTATTGATCCATAAGATTTACACAGCAAAAATGGTCACTCTACCAAAAGCAATCTATAGTTTCAGTGCAATCCTTATAAAAATTCCAACGCAATCCTTCACAGATCTCAAGGGACAATTCTGAGCTTCACATGGAAACACATCACACACACACAGACACACACACACACTACCACCACCACCACCACGAACAACAACAACAAGACAAAATTAGAATAGCTAAAGCAATCTGGAACAATAAAGAACTGTAGGAGGTCTCACCATTTCTGATTTCAAGTTGTTCTATAGAGTTATAGTGAAAGAAAGATGAAATTCCAAGACCTGTAAGTCATATAAAGTACTCAGAAATTGCTGGTTGTTTGTGAGCCTAGAGGCTGCCTGGGGCTGAGAAAAAAGAAAAACAAACCTGGTTATGCCCCATAGTTAAAACAATCCTGGGAACATTTGACCAAAAAGATAAGGAGGAATGTGAGGACATAACAGGGCTATCTGAACTGAGTCAACAACTCACAGAACTCTGACACCCTGCACGTACATATAATTTTTCTGCTGATGTTTGAATAAGCCAATAGTGTGTCGCTGTGCTGAATTCCACACCCCTAAACCCCTAACCCCATAAAAACCCCTAGCTTTCTAGCCTTATAGCCAACATCCGTTATCTCCTGTGTGGGATGCATGTCGGTCCGGAGCTCCGTCATTAAACTGCCTCATGTGATTACAGCAATGGATTCTTGTGTTTCTTTGGGTGCTCTCTCACTCCTGAGACTAGAGTGGGGGTCCCCAAAAGGGGGTCTTACAATAATAGTAAAAACAGAGACATTTATCAATGGAATCAAATTGAAGACCTGGACATAAATCCACACACCTATGGACATCTTATTTTGCTAAAGAAGCCAGAAATACACACTGGGGAAAAAATAGCATTTAAAAAAAAATGTTGCTGGTCAAACTGGATGTCTGCATGTATAAGAATGTAAATAAATCCATACCTATCATCCTGCACAAAACTCAAGTCCTAGTGGATCAAAGACCTCAACATAAAGCCAGATAAACTGAACCTGATAAAAAAGCAAGTGGGGAGTAGTTTTGAACGTATTGGCACAGGAGATGACTTTCTGAACAGAACACAACACAAATGCTATGACCAACAATTAATAAATGGAATCTAATGAAACTGAAAATCTTCTGTAAGGCAAAGAGCATCATTTAGAGAAAGCTGAAGCCTACAGAATAGGATTTTTTTTTTTACCAAACCTACATCCAATAGAGAATTAGTATCCAAAACAAATAAAGAACTCAAGAAACTACATATCAAAAAAATTCCAATTTAAAAACAGAGTGCAAGTCAAAACAGAATTGTCAATAGAGGAAATGCAAATGGCTGGGAAACAGTGGCAGAAATGTCCAGCGTTCTTAGCCTTTAGGGAAACTCAAGTGAAAACTATCTTGAGATTCCATCTTATACCTGTCAGAACAGCTAAGAGAAGTAGCAGCTCACCCTGGCATGGATATGGAATAAGGGACATACTCATATATTATTGGTGGGAGTGCAAACTTGTACATCCACTATGGAAATCAGTATGACAGTTCCTCAGAAAGATATGAATCAATCTACCTCAAGATCTAGCTATACTGTACTGCCAGGGAAGTGTTAGCAAACCTCAAGAAACAGACAGGAGTCAACTCATGCAAATCACAACAGGGTCTTTATTTGAGCTAGCTCAGGGCCCTCAGCTCACTGCTGACATGCAGAAGAGTTGGTGGAAAGGAGCCCTGAACATCTATTGGGGTAAGGCTTTATAAAAAGCAACAAGCAGGGTGTGGTGAGCATTTCTAGCCTGGCAAGCATCTACTGAGAAAGCTACTATGGTCTTTAGCATAATTGGCTGCTGCGGGGAGTCAAACCATAAACTTAACTTCTGCTCCCCTCTGCATTGGTGGTCATTGGTCAGGGAGTGGGCTTGTTGGGAATTAACTTGGAAACGCTGAATTTGTTGGAGGAAGTTAACCTGGAGATGCTGGTCTCATTGGAGGCTAGCCTAGAAACTGGAGCTAGGCTCAGGTTTTGTTGAGGGTTAACATGGAAACTAATGCTAGGTACTGGCCTGTTTGTTTACCTGAGTTCAAGTTCTCTAAAATGGAGTCTGAACTTAAATATTTGGTCTCTCATACTACTCTTGGGCATATACCCAAAGGATGCTTCATCTTACCACAGAGATGCTTGCCAACCAAACTCATTGCTATTCTATTCATAAAAGCCAGAAATTGGAAACAACCTAGATGTCCCTAAACAGAAGACTGAAAAAAAAAAAGTGGTACATTTACACAATAGAATATTGCTTGATTTTTTTTTTTTAATGGCATCATGAAATCTCAGGCAAATGGATAGAACTAGAGAAAAAAATCATTCTGAGTGATTTAATCCAGACCCAGAAAGATAAATACTGCGTGTGTTCACTTACATATGGATATTAGTATTTGATAACCAAGCTACAGTTTGTAACTCCAGACAGGTTAGCTATAGAAGAAAGGATATCCCTGAGAGAGGAAATAGGACAGATTTTCTGGGTGGAGTGGAATCCAGGAGAGGATGGGATGGGAGGATTAGGTGGGGAGCAGAATAGAAGATGAGGTTGGGTGAGGAAACTGAGGAGAGACAACTAAATTTGAGGGGTATTTGAAGGGTGCTATGAAAACCTGGTGCAATGAAAACTTCCTAAAATATACAAAGGTGATCCAAAGGAAGGAGACAGAGTCCTAATTGGTCATGTCTTGTCACCAAATGAAGCTTCCAATACCAGGACTGAGTTATATCCAATTGAGTTGTTGGCAGAAGGGATCCCATGGAAATTCTCAAACAACCTGAGCTCTTGCCAAGGCAATATGTTGCTCCCCACAAAATGGCAGCAGGCTGCCATTGCTGAAGACAACACCCACACAATTCATGGAACGTGGAAAATCTAGCTAGTGCCTACATCAAACCTTCATCCCTACATTCTAGTGTCTTAGATGCAGGAAGATACTCTGCAGGCTACCAAAATAGAAACGGAAACACCAACCCAGTCGTATATCCTATGATCTACAGTGCTGTCATGCCTGCAAAATATGCTAGGGCATAAAGCTTGTGGGATTAACCAACCAACATTTGGTTTGACATAAGGGCCATTCCACATGATAGAACCCATACCCAACACTACCTGGGGGACCAAGAACCAGAGATTAGATAGTCTAGAGACTTAGGGTAAAACCAAATACCTCCCCCCTTTCTTGAAAACCTGTGCTAATAATGACTCCCAGTAATATTTTGTTATATTCATATACCAGTGCCTTATCAGCCATCATCAGAGAAGTTTCTTCTGACAGCAAGCAGATGGGGACAAACACAGAGACCCACAGCAAAAGTGAGGGGGAGGGGGACATAGAACACACAGCTCTCAATGGTGTGTCTCCACCAAATCTGTCCCCTCAGAGCTCAGTGAACCCCGTGGAAGAGGAGGCAGAAAGTGTAAGAGCCACAAGGAAAACAACACCCCCTAAATCAACGGAGCAAAGCTCATATGAATTCACAGAGAGCACAGGGCCCGCCCAGCTCTGCACCAGGCTCTCCACATATAGAATAGGACTTCCAGCTTTGTGCTTTTATGATACCCCTGAGTATGACAACAAGAGGGTGTCTGATTCTTGTGCCTTTGCTTGGGCTCTTTCCTTTCTGTTGGTTTGCTTTGTCCAGCTTCAATGTCATGGTTTTCGTTTTATCTTTTATTTTTGTTATGTTTGGTCATTCTCGCTTAGAAGTCTGTTCTTTTCTGATGAGAGACAGAAAGGGAGTAGATACAGATGAGAGTGGGGGTGGGGAAGGACTGGAAGGAGCAGAGGAAAGGGAAACTGTGATCAGAATATATTAAATGAGGAAAAAAATCTATTTTCAATAAAAGGGGAAATAGACAGATAGATGATAGATAGATAGATAGATAGATACATACATACATACATACATAGATGGCAGATAGATAGATAGATACATACATACATACATATGTAGATACATAGATAGATACATAGATAGATATAGATAGATGGCAGATAGATACATACATATATACATACATACATACATACATAGGTGATAGATAGATAGATAGATAGATAGATAGATAGATAGATAGATAGATAGATAGATAGATAATGTACAGGCATGTGGAGGAACATAAACATAGAAACATCTCCTGTGTTAGAGATGATCTCAAATACTTCTAAATGTTCACAATACAAACTCGTGTATCTGAGTTTGTGTGTGTATATAGTATATTGATGCCTCTGTAAATTAATGTGGATATTGTTGACACTAATGATGACTTAAAGTAAGTAATTAAAATCTCAAAAAAGGAAGGAAGGAAGGAAAGAAGGAAGGAAGGAAGGAAGGAAGGAAGGAAGGAAGGAAGGAAGGAAGGGCTGCATAAATTCTCTTCTATAATCAAATAATGAGGAAATAGGAAATCTGAACAGACTAATAGTAAACAAAGAAATTGAGTCAATAATTTTAAAAAGTCGCATCAAAGAAAGGTATAATACTGGATGATTTTTTTTTCCTTTTTAAATTCTACTCCCAAACATGAAGACTCCATATTCCCTTTCTCTCCAACTATTTCAAAATTACATTCCCGAATTCTATACAAATAAAGAATCCATGCTAGTTTTTCTCTAGGTTTTCAAAAATTGAACAGAATATATATTTCCAAACACATTTATGATATGGGTACTTCTGAGGGGTACAAACCAGAAAACGCACAACAGAGAAGAAATCTGCAGGCCAATACCTTTAAAGCATATAGACACAACGTTTCTTAAGAAAAAAAATAGCAAATTAAATTTAACACATAAAAAGATCATTCACTATGATTCAGTTAGGCTTACAAGAAGAATATGAAAATGTATGAATATGACCAAATCAATAAATGTGATCAATTATACTAAGTAAGGGTAAAGCAAATGATCACCCAAGAATGCATATAGGGGGTGTGTGATAAAACTCTTCCTCCATAGCAAAATATCTCAACAAATTAAACACAGAATGTATTTTAATATAATAAAAGCCTCACTTGACAAATACACAGCTTCATTCTATTGAAGCAGTTGAAGGCTTAGTCTTCTGTCTGAAAAGATAAAGTTTTCCACATTTATCCCTTCTATTCAACATAATTCATCAAATAGTAGCCAGAACATATTCTAGCTTTTTTCTTGCTATCCCAATACATAGTATATAAGAACTATTTTCATAGTGCTATGCTACATGAGGCCTAACAAGTCTAGTCAAAGGCAAACCTGTTTCCATTTTTAAATAAGAGACCAAGTATTTTTAACTAACTAATGTACTGACTAATGAACTAACATGATGGTGGATTACCTTGGGGTAAGGAGGTAGTGGCCTGTTGTTCTCTAGCTATCAATCTACAGCTAGATCAGCCAGCAATATTATCAGAGACCTGAGAATATACATTATAATGTTAATGGCCAATGTATCAATTAAAATGACAGAGACTAGTCCATATTTCATTCCCTAGACAGTTGTCCCAGGTTCCTGTGGTCTCCATAGCATCATGGGGAGAGGCAGTCCTTGGTCATCAAGGCCAAAAGATCAGAGGCTTATTCTGTGGAGGAGGAACATGGGAGAGATAGACTTCACCTTCTCTTAGGCAAAGTGGGGCAATTAACTCTCTGGTGTCCTGTTTGTCCACACTTCAGGCTGGGCTCCAGCAGCAGGGGAAGTATTAGGGCAGTCATTTCCAGAGGTTAGCACACCATAATCCAGGAGGAGTCCTTTGTGCTTGTGCCCATTATCTTTTTGGAGACCTTGGGGGATCCCTGTTAGGATTTGGGAGTCTCTGTCTGTGGTGGTACGTTTAAACATCTTACATGCCATATTCAGCAGGTTTGAGGGCTAGTCACTACCAAGCATATCTGAGTCAAACAATTTTTATCTGTTTTTAGTTATTTGCTTTAAACTATACCTTGCAAACATAAAACAGAAGGCTAAACGAGGCTTAATCCTATAATTAACTATATTGGATATAGTTCTGAACATACAACTTACAGAATTTTTTATTATCCTTAATAGTTTATAATAATTTAATAGCTTTCATAAGACTAGGAATTTATGTTTTAAGCATCTTATGTTGAAATTTAAAGTGACAATTTTAAATTAGAGTTTCTTCCGTGTCAAAATGAAACATTTTAATCCTCAAACATAGTCCATAACTAGACTGAGAACTTTTCTGAACTTTATATGGTGCATTACTATAGAACATAATAGTTTCCCATATGATTTTGTTTATAAAAACTCCACAGCTTCTTTTTAGCTAAGCACTAGAAGAATGTTTAAACAAGGAGAAACAAGGTTAAACATATTTTAAGGCAGTGGTTTTTTTTTTTTTTTAAACCTTCTTAATGTTGTAAACCTACAAATTTTTAAAAGAAGTTTAAAAGCGACTTGAGCCCCGGGCTACCTTGCCAGCAGAGTCGCCTGACACCCGCAAGGGCCCACACAGGATTCCCCACGGGATCCTAAGACCTCTGATGAGTGGAACACAGCGCCTGCCCCAATCCAATCGCGCTGAACCTGAGACTGCGGTACATAGGGAAGCAGGCTACCCGGGCCTGATCTGGGGCACAAGCCCCTTCCACTCCACTCGAGCCCTGGGCTACCTTGCCAGCAGAGTCTCACCCAACACCTGCAAGGACCCACACAGGACTCCCCACGGGATCCTAAGACCTCTGGTGAGTGGAACACAACTTCTTCCAGGAGTCTGGTTCGAACACCAGATATCTGGGTACCTTCCCTGCAAGAAGAGAGCTTGCCTGCAGAGAATACTCTGCCCACTGAAACTAAGGAGAGTGCTACCCTCCAGGTCTGCTTATAGAGGCTAACAGAGTCACCTGAAGAACAAGCTCTTAACAGTGACAACTAAAACAGCTAGCTTCAGAGATTACCAGATGACGAAAGGCAAATGTAAGAATCCTACTAACAGAAATCAAGACCACTCACCATCATAAGAACGCAGCACTCCCACCCCACCTAGTCCTGGGCACCCCAACACAACCGAAAATCTAGACACAGATTTAAAAACATTTCTCATGATGATGATAGAGGACATCAAGAAGGACTTTCATAAGTCACTTAAAGAATTACAGGAGAGCACTGCTAAAGAGTTACAGGCCCTTAAAGAAAAGCAGGAAAACACAGCCAAACAGGTAGAAATCATTAAAGAAAAACAGGAAAACACATCCAAACAGGTAATGGAAATGAACAAAACCATACTAGAACTAAAAAGGGAAGTAGACACAATAAAGAAAACCCAAATCGAGGCAACGCTGGAGATAGAAACCCTAGGAAAGAGATCTGGAACCATAGATGCGAGCATCAGCAACAGAATACAAGAAATGGAAGAGAGAATCTCAGGTGCAGAAGATTCCATAGAGAACATCGACACAACAGTCAAAGAAAATACAAAATGCAAAAGGATCCTAACTCAAAACATCCAGGAAATCCAGGACACAATGAGAAGACCAAACCTACGGATAATAGGAATGGATGAGAATGAAGATTTTCAACTTAAAGGGCCAGCTATCTTTTATCTTCAACAAAATAATAGAAGAAAACTTCCCAAACATAAAGAAAGAGATGCCCATGATCATACAAGAAGCCTACAGAACTCCAAATAGACTGGACCAGAAAAGAAATTCCTCCCGACACATAATAATCAGAACAACAAATGCACTAAATAAAGATAGAATATTAAAAGCAGTACGGGAGAAAGGTCAAGTAACATATAAAGGAAGGCCTATCAGAATTACACCAGACTTTTCACCAGAGACTATGAAAGCCAGAAGAGCCTGGACAGATGTTATACAGACACTAAGAGAACACAAATGCCAGCCCAGGCTACTATACCCAGCCAAACTCTCAATTACCATAGATGGAGAAACCAAAGTATTCCACAACAAAACCAAATTCACACAATATCTTTCCACGAATCCAGCCCTTCAAAGGATAATAACAGAAAAGAAGCAATACAAGGACGAAAATCACGCCCTAGAACAAGCAAGAAAGTAATCACTTAACAAACCAAAAAGAAGACAGCCACAAGAACAGAATGCCAACTCTAACAACAAAAATAAAAGGAAGCAACAATTACTTTTCCTTAATATCTCTTAATATCAATGGACTCAATTCCCCAATAAAAAGACATAGACTAACAGACTGGCTACACAAACAGGACCCAACATTCTGCTGCTTACAGGAAACCCATCTCAGGGAAAAAGACAGACACTACCTCAGAGTGAAAGGCTGGAAAACAATTTTCCAAGCAAATGGACTGAAGAAACAAGCTGAAGTAGCCATTTTAATATCGGATAAAATCGACTTTTAACCCAAAGTTATCAAAAAAGACAAGGAGGGACACTGCATACTCATCAAAGGTAAAATCCTCCAAGAGGAACTCTCAATTCTGAATATCTACGCTCCAAATGCAAGGGCAGCCACATTCATTAAAGACACTTTAGTAAAGCTCAAAGCACACATTGCACCTCACACAATAATAGTGGGAGACTTCAACACACCACTTTCTTCAATGGACAGATCGTGGAAACAGAAACTAAACAGGGACACAGTGAAACTAACAGAAGTTATGAAACAAATGGACCTGACAGATATCTACAGAACATTTTATCCTAAAACAAAAGGATATACCTTCTTCTCAGCACCTCACGGGACCTTCTCCAAAATTGACCGTATAATTGGTCACAAAACAGGCCTCAACAGATACAAAAATATTGAAATTGTCCCATGTATCCTATCAGACCACCATGACCTAAGACTGATCTTCAATAACAACATAAATAATGGAAAGCCAACATTCACCTGGAAACTGAATAACACTCTTCTCAATGATACCTTGGTCAAGGAAGGAATAAAGAAAGAAATTAAAGACTATTTAGAGTCTAATGAAAATGAAGCCACAACGTACCCAAACCTATGGGACACAATGAAAGCATTTCTAAGAGGGAAACTCATAGCTCTGAGTGCCTCCAAGAAGAAACGGGAGAGAGCACATACTAGCAGCTTGACAACACATCTAAAAGCCCTAGAAAAAAAGGAAGCAAATTCACCCAAGAGGAGTAGACGGAAGAAAATAATCAAACTCAGGGGTGAAATCAACCAAGTGGAAACAAGAAGAACTATTCAAAGAATTAACCAAACGAGGAGTTGGTTCTTTGAGAAAATCAACAAGATAGATAAACCCTTAGCTAGACTCACTAAAGGGCACAGGGACAAAATCCTAATTAACAAAATCAGAAATGAAAAGGGAGACATAACAACAGATCCTGAAGAAATCCAAAACACCATCAGATCATTCTACAAAAGGCTATACTCAACAAAACTGGAAAACCTGGATGAAATGGACAAATTTCTGGACAGATACCAGGTACCAAAGTTGAGTCAGGATCAAGTTGACCATCTAAACAGTCCCATATCAGCTAAAGAAATAGAAGCAGTTATTAATAGTCTCCCAGCCAAAAAAAGCCCAGGACCAGACGGGTTTAGTGCAGAGTTCTATCAGACCTTAAAAGAAGATCTAATTCCAGTTCTGCACAAACTTTTTCACAAAATAGAAGTAGAAGGTACTCTACCCAACTCATTTTATGAAGCCACTATTACTCTGATACCTAAACCACAGAAAGATCCAACAAAGATAGAGAACTTCAGACCAATTTCTCTTATGAATATCGATGCAAAAATCCTCAATAAAATTCTCGCTAACCGAATCCAAGAACACATTAAAGCAATCATCCATCCTGACCAAGTAGGTTTTATTCCAGGGATGCAGGGATGGTTTAATATACGAAAATCCATCAATGTAATCCATTATATAAACAAACTCAAAGACAAAAACCACATGATCATCTCGTTAGATGCAGAAAAAGCATTTGACAAGATCCAACACCCATTCATGATAAAAGTCTTGGAAAGATCAGGAATTCAAGGCCCATACCTAAACATGATAAAAGCAATCTACAGCAAACCAGTAGCCAACATCAAAGTAAATGGAGAGAAGCTGGAAGCAATCCCACTAAAATCAGGGACTAGACAAGGCTGCCCACTTTCTCCCTACCTTTTCAACATAGTACTTGAAGTATTAGCCAGAGCAATTCGACAACAAAAGGAGATCAAGGGGATACAAATTGGAAAAGAGGAAGTCAAAATATCACTTTTTGCAGATGATATGATAGTATATATAAGTGACCCCAAAAATTCCACCAGAGAACTCCTAAACCTGATAAACAGCTTCAATGAACTAGCTGGATATAAAATTAACTCAAACAAGTCAATGGCCTTTCTCTATACAAAGAATAAACAGGCTGAGAAAGAAATTAGGGAAACAACACCCTTCTCAATAGTCACAAATAATATAAAATATCTTGGCGTGACTCTAACTAAGGAAGTGAAAGATCTGTATGATAAAAACTTCAAATCTCTGAAGAAAGAAATTAAGGAAGATCTCAGAAGATGGAAAGATCTCCCATGCTCATGGATTGGCAGGATCAACATTGTAAAAATGGCTATCTTGCCAAAAGCAATCTACAGATTCAATGCAATCCCCATCAAAATTCCAACTCAATTCTTCAACGAATTGGAAGGAGCAATTTGCAAATTCGTCTGGAATAACAAAAAACCTAGGATAGCAAAAACTCTTCTCAAGGATAAAAGAACCTCTGGTGGAATCACCATGCCAGACCTAAAGCTTTACTACAGAGCAATTGTGATAAAAACTGCATGGTACTGGTATAGAGACAGACAAGTAGACCAATGGAATAGAATTGAAGACCCAGAAATGAACCCACACACCTATGGTCACTTGATCTTCGACAAGGGAGCTAAAACCATCCAGTGGAAGAAAGACAGCATTTTCAACAATTGGTGCTGGCACAACTGGTTGTTATCGTGTAGAAGAATGTGAATCGATCCATACTTATCTCCTTATACTAAGGTCAAATCTAAGTGGATCAAGGAACTTCACTTAAAACCAGAGACACTGAAACTTATAGAGGAGAAAGTGGGGAAAAGCCTTGAAGATATGGGCACAGGGGAAAAATTCCTGAACAGAACAGCAATGGCTTGTGCTGTAAGATCGAGAATTGACAAATGGGACCTAATGAAACTCCAAAGTTTCTGCAAGGCAAAAGACACCGTCAATAAGACAAAAAGACCACCAACAGATTGGGAAAGGATCTTTACCTATCCTAAATCAGATAGGGGACTAATATCCAACATATATAAAGAACTCAAGAAGGTGGACTTCAGAAAATCAAATGACCCCATTAAAAATGGGGCTCAGAACTGAACAAAGAATTCTCACCTGAGGAATACCGAATACAGAGAAGCACCTGAAAAAAAATGTTCAACATCCTTAATCATCAGGGAAATGCAAATCAAAACAACCCTGAGATTCCACCTCACACCAGTCAGAATGGCTAAGATCAAAAATTCAGGTGACAGCAGATGCTGGCGAGGATGTGGAGAAAGAGGAACACTCCTCCATTGTTGGTGGGATTGCAGGCTTGTACAACCACTCTGGAAATCAGTCTGGCAGTTCCTCAGAAAATTGGACATAGTACTACCGGAGGATCCAGCAATACCTCTCCTGGGCATATACCCAGAAGATGCCCCAACTGGTAAGAAGGACACATGCTCCACTATGTTCATAGCAGCCTTATTTATAATAGCCAGAAGCTGGAAAGAACCCAGATGCCCCTCAACAGAGGAATGGATACAGAAAATGTGGTACATCTACACAATGGAGTACTACTCAGCTATTAAAAAGAATGAATTTATGAAATTCCTAGGCAAATGGATGGACCTGGAGGGCATCATCCTGAGTGAGGTAACACATTCACAAAGGAACTCACACAATATGTACTCACTGATAAGTGGATATTAGCCCCAAACCTAGGATACCCAAGATATAAGATACAATTTGCTAAACACATGAAACTCAAGAAGAATGAAGACTGAAGTGTGGACACTATGCCCCTCCTTAGAATTGGGAACAAAACACCCATGGAAGGAGTTACAAAGACAAAGTTTGGAGCTGAGATGAATGGATGGACCATGTAGAGACTGCCATATCCAGGGATCCACCCCATAATCAGCATCCAAACGCTGACACCATTGCATATACTAGCAAGATTTTATCGAAAGGACCCAGATGTAGCTGTCTCTTGTGAGACTATGCCGGGGCCTAGCAAACACAGAAGTGGATGCTCACAGTCAGCTAATGGATGGATCACAGGGCTCCCAATGGAGGAGCTAGAGAAAGTACCCAAGGAGCTAAAGGGATCTGCATCCCTATAGGTGGAACAACATTATGAAGTAACCAGTACCCCGGAGCTCTTGACTCTAGCTGCATATGTATCAAAAGATGGCCTAGTCGGCCATCACTGGAAAGAGAGGCCCATTGGATACGCAAACTTTATATGCCCCAGTACAGGGGAACGCCAGGGCCAAAAAGGGGGAGTGTGTGGGTAGGGGAGTGGGGGTGGGTGGGTATGGGGGACTTTTGGTATAGCATTGGAAATGTAAATGAGCTAAATACCTAATAAAAAATGGAAAAAAAAGAAAAAAAGAAAAAAGAAAAAAAAATCAGAAAAAAAAAAAAGGACTGTGGGAAAGCTCTACTCGATGTATCAGAGTACTATCAACATCCATAGAAATACGTGTTTTCCCGAGATGAAAGACATTAAAGACCAAAGAAGTAAATCTCACAAAGCATCTAGTACAGAGCCTGGAACATAAGTGTTTCCTTTGTAAAAGTACACTCAATAAAGTTCTTACTTTTAAATACAAAAAAAAAAAAAAAAAAAAAGAAGAAGAAGTTTAAAAGCTCTCATTGTGCTTTTGTAATATTAAAGTACAGTACTTTTATTTTTTAAGAGAAAGACATAGAGCACCACCATAATTTTTAGGAGGCAAAATAGAGTTCTAATAACTGAGTAAACAATTTAATGTCTCTAAAATTAACACTGACTAGGTTACTATCATTTTTACAAGGCTTGGCTGTCAGCAAGGTACATTCTTGTATATGAAGGCAGGGGATGCAGTTTTAATATCTCATAAACACACATTGTTTAAAAATCTTATCTTTTATTAACCTTAAAAACCCTTGTTTTTAAGACAAGACTGGGATCATATAAAAATCTTATCCCAATTTAAAAGTATCTTTGGAGACCTGTTTCCTTGGTCAGCTCATGCCACGTGTTGCTGCCCTTAGTCAAGATGGTGGTGAAGCCATGACTTCCATCTTCTTCCGCCCTAGCAAAGATGGCAGCCAGCCATGTGTTGTTTATATCCCAGGATGGAATCATGTTACATGGTCTAAGATTATTAAGCACAAACTTTCAGTTACTAACCTAGAGTTATGAGTCTTAAGTTAACATTTTGTTATAGATATTACGGATTTTTAACCATATTCAGTATTTTATAAGTTCAATAATCCTGTTTTCAACCTTGGACTTTAAAAACATGCTTGGGTCTACACAGGGAATGAAGGTGGATGTGAAATCAGAGACTGGTAAGCGCTGAGAGAATCTTCCTGTGTATGTTTAGGAAACTGAAGCATACAAATCAGACACGAAGACAGAAAAGAAATAAAAGAGTTAGGGGCACAGGTCACAAAGTAAACAATAACACTGAGGCTCTCAGAACCTACACACATATGCAGGAAGGAGACTCCAGTTTGTCCCTAGGAACCAAATTAAATTCCTTCTCCACTAATCTTTCATTATCTTAGGTTGGAATGCTCTTATCAGCGAGATGTTTCCTGGGTTGGGTGGAGAGGGACCCAGATGGTAGCTAATTTTATTTCACTCTTCCAGCTACAGTCTGTTGTGTCTTATCAAGACTACTTTGGGAGAACAATTGACCCACAAGCACAGAACCTAACATGGTAGTCAGTATAGTAGGAAGTCACTTTTTGTCTTCCTGGTTTTGTGAAGCAGATGGAATATGAACAAACAAAATTCCAAAAGTAATAATGTGTAAATTGACATAAGCATAATTCTCCCTGGGAAGAAGAGCATGAAAAAGATGATGGATGAGGAAATGGGGTGTCAAAATAGAGAAACACAGAATAGAGCATCAATAAAGAAGACATGATTATCAGTCTTACCTTAACATGTTAGGATTTCAAAATGGTTTCCAATCCAGTACTTTTTACTCATACTTTGCTTCAATTATTAAAAGGATATTTATTATAAATACTTCAAATAAATAAATAAGATGTAACAAAGTAAATATTAAATAAGAGTATTTACTTTATTAATAGACATTTGATTCATTCAGTTTCTAATATAAAAAAAGACTTTGTGAGACATCCTTATACATACACTTTTATAAGTTTAGGTGAATTTGTCTCTCATATATGAAAAGTTGTTAACCTAGTGTGTTTATAAGCTACACACAGAGAAGTGGAATAGCTATGTTAAAACGACACACTTAAATTTTGATGACCAGTACACTTTGAAACTGAAAGATCCTGACAAAATATAAAAAGTCACAGAAGCCCTGAAATTGGCAAAATAGATTTCATTATTAGCAGAACTAGCTTCACTGATTTAGATAAATAGAGGTGTACAATGCTCTGGCAGCTCCTTGAACCCGTGTGTCTGCCAATTCTCTGACCGTTCCTTGAACCCAGGTGTGTGCCCACTGCTGCACCTCACTGCCAGGTGTTTGTGATATTGGTTGCTGGGGAAGAGTCAGAAAATCTCCCCAGCAACCACAGTCAGGACCAATCCGGAGTTGCTACAACTGCACCAGACTTTTTCCTTGTACCCCTCCCATACCCATTTCTTGAGAATAGAGATCTGGAAATCCCCTACTCCCCCCTTCTCCATTCCCCCCTGAGGGCCTATAAAAACTGGGACCCCTTTCCCTTCGAGGTCGACTCTTCACCCCTGCGTGGGATATGAGTCGTCCCCAGAGCTCTGGCTTTCCCCGAATAAAGCCTCATGTGGTTTGCATCAAGCTTGGTCTCTCATGAGTTTTGGGGGGTCCGCTGTTATCCTGAGGCCTGAGGGAGGAGCTCCTCTTGGGGTCTTTCAAAACATTTGCATGTTTTCCCCATTGTTAATATATTGGTGCTTTCTTCTGAGAAATTAATTGGCATTACCAGGAAATACTGAAATGAGGGAGGTGGAGGCAGGAGTCAAATCGAGGCTTTGTGCGACAAAGAGAACCGAATTAACTCTTTTTTTTTTTTTTTTTTTTGGTTTTTCGAGACAAGAGTTTCTCTGTGTAGCCCTGGCTGTCCTGGAACTCACATTGTAGACCAGGCTGGCCTTGAACTCAGAAATCTGCCTGCCTCTGCTTCCCAAGTGCTGGGTTTTAAAGGCGTGTGACACCAAACCCGGCTCCCGAATTAACTAAAGAGTTACATTGATATCTTTCTGTAAATCCATGGGTTTTCTTCCTTCCTTCCTTTCTTTCTTTCTTTTTGGTTTTTTGAGTCAGGGTTTCTCTGTCTAGCTCTGGCTGTCCTGGAACTCACTCTGTAGACCAGGCTGGCCTCGAACTCAGAAATCTGCCTGCCTCTGCCTCCGGAGTGCTGGGATTAAAGGCGTGCGCCACCATGCCCAGCTGTATTCTTTCTTAATAGTGTCTGATATGAATCCCTAGCTTCAACCTGTTGGCTACTTTGACATCTACTTTTCCAAAACCAAGTAATGGCTAAATAGAAGAAAATGAATGGTATAAAGATAATTTTTATTGAATTAGTTAAAGGTGCCAGGCATTGTGTTAGATATGCTATATTTGTTTTTATTTTATATCTTTAAGTATTAAAAACAACAATGTAGTGTATATATATATATATATATATATATATATATATATATATATATATGGTCATGATGGAAATAGAGTTATTGGAAATAAAAAAAGATATATTGTGGAGATAATTATGTAATGTTATTAAGTTTGTATGCAACAAATAACATAGCTTGGAATAGATTTAAAACAAAACCTCAAATAAAGGAGAGAGGGAATCTTTGATTATAAGTTGGTTTTTATTTTTCAATACTTCTCTCCCAGTAAGTAAAATAACAAGACAACATGCCAGGCAGTGGTGGTGCACGCCTTTAGTCCTAGCACTTGGGAGGCAGAGGCAGGTGGATTTCTGAGTTTGAGGCCAGCCTGGTCTACAGAGTGAGTTCCAGGACAGCCAGGGCTACACAGAGAAACCCTGTCTCAAACAAACAAACAAACAAACAAACAAAAAACAAAAAAAAAAAACAAATAAAAAAACCCAAGACAATAAACTAATAAAACAGGGAATATTTGACTTGTATGGTTAATTACTCTGGGTTAACTGATATATATATATATATATATATATATATATATCCAGCAATTGCAGAATATATACTTTCTCAAATGGATATGGAGTATTTTACCAAAATAGACCATTTTAAAAGAGTTCAATCTTAGGATGTGGTAGCATAGAGGGAACAATGTAATCAGTAAAATGCTCACCGTGCCGACATGAGGACAGAGTCAGCATTCTTACCTAGCACCATAGTGGGTCATGCTTCTAACTCCAGCACTATATGTGTATGTTGGAGGAACAGGAGGATCATGGGAGGAACAGAAGGATCATGGGAGTTTGCTGTCCATCAAATCTAACCTAATTTGTAAGCTTCTAATTCAGAAAGAGACCCTGGCTCCAAGAACCAAGTGGTCCAAAATCAAGGAAGACACTGGGTGTCCCCCTCTGACATCCATATACACATGAACATACACAGGTCTCTCTCTCTCTCTCTCACACACACACACACACATTGATGAATAAATTAAAAAATAAATCTCTGAGCATGGTTTCCAACTACAATGAAATTAAATTACAACTCAACAAAGGATCAATTTAAAAATTCGTAAATGCCTGAAAATTAAGCAGCAGACCTCCGTTTAATTGGTAAGCTAAAAAGAATTCAAATTTTAAGCTAGGAAATATTTTGAATTAAATGATAACTAAAATAAGTGATTTCCTAACATAGATGATAGTAGGTACAAGAATAGTGTAAGTGGAACTTAATGAACTAGAAATAGTTATTCACACTATTTTACTGAATATATGAAGGATCATGACATCTCAAGGATATGGGTGGGGTGGGAGTGAGCTTGATATTACTGGTTGGCCAAGATATTTATTATAAGAAGGGAGAAGCACATTCCAGTCTCTCACCTCAGATCAAGTGCAAAGTCTCTTAATAAAATATTAGTACATTAAAGAGAATCCTACTTACATTGCAATCAAGTAGAATATATTCTAAGATGGAAGAGTGATTTAATTCTGCACACCCAATCATTGCGACTCTGTCTAGTCAGAATAAAGAGGAAGATGACGTCATAATCTTAGTTAGAGATAAAAAAAATCTGATATCTTCCAGGACTTATTCATAACCCTGTTTTCTTGGTTGGTTATGACAAGTTCTCACACTGTAGCTCAGGCTATCTTGGAACTCATTGTGTCTGGCCTTGAGCACGTGGCAGTCTTGCTTCTTCAGCCTACCAAGTGTTGGGATAAAAGGCATGAACTACTGTGTCCAACTATGCTAGACTTGAAGGATACTTCCTTAATCAGGTGTAGGTATGTGCTTCATGATGATATAGGGTTGTTGTTTCCTGAATTCTCACCCTGAGACTGGGCACAACAAAAAGAATATCCATCCTTTCTCACTAGAGGTCCTTGCTCGTGCATGAAAATGAAATGTCAAAACGACTAAACATGTCACCACTCACAAATGGCATGGTAATACACATAAATACCCACAGCAGATCCATAAATTGCTAGAAACAAGTGAACTTATCAAGGACACTGAGATCAATATATAAAATTGATTATATTATTACATAGCACAAATAAGCAATTATAAAATGAAATGATAAAAATATCCCTCGCATTTCTCTCCCACAGAGGCATCCTGGAAATAAACATTTATGAGGCTGTGAGGGGCTGTGGTAATTCGTGTAGCCACCACTGCGGTGGAGTCCCTCCCTCTGCCTGAGGAAGATCATGATCCTTAACTCTCCTCTCCAATGAGAACAAGGAGAGATTTAAACCCAAGAACCAGACTGAGCTCAGTGGATGAGCACCGACTAAGAGCAAGCATAAGAGATAAGGAATTTCTGTGTAAACTGAACTGACAGGATTATTGCAGAAGCCTGGACAGGGAGATAAGATATTGAGGCTAACCACATGCCAAGCATGGGATTTCCCCTCACCTATCCTAGCAGAGTTCAAGTTCAAACAAGATCCTACAAGGAAGGAACCCCTCATCACAAAGACTTAAGATTCAGACTAGGGTGTTGGTCAAAGGAGACAGAGATAGAGGTAGACACAGAGACAGAGACAGACACAGAGACAGAGACAGACACAGACACAGACACAGACACAGAGACAGAGACAGAGACAGAGACAGAGACAGAGACAGAGACAGACACAGAGACAGACACAGACACAGAGACAGACACAGACACAAAGACAGACACAGAGACAGAGACAGAAACAGACACAGAGACAGGCACAGAGACAGACACAGACACAGAGACAGACACACAGAGAGAGAGACAGACACAGAGACAGAGACAAAGACAGACACAGAGACAGAGACAGACACAGACACAGAGACAGACATAGAGACAGACACAGAGACAGAGACAGAGACAGAGACAGACACAGACACAGAGACAGACAGAGACAGACAAGATACAAAGACAGAGACAGACAAGACACAGAGACAGAGACAGAGACAGACACAGAGACAGAGGCAGAGACAGACACAGAGACAGAGACAGAGAGAGATATTTTACTTTACAACACAGCAGTTCCAATTTTAAAAATTTATGCAACGGACACCAATGGTTCTATCCATGACAACTTCAGTCACATTAGCTCCAGCTAGAAACAATACAAAAGTTCTGTAACAACAGATGGAAAATGTACTAGGGCATGCTTTTACAAAGAATACGGTGGAAAGAGAACATATCACTACCACCTGAAACAAGGCTGAATTTCACATGAACATGCTGTGTCACAGTAGCCAGCCACAAAACTTTATAATGTGAACTCATGCTCATGAGCAGGTCAAACCCAGGCAAAGTTAACCAATGGTCAGATAGTGATTATTGTCCGGGTGATTATGCCTCAGAAAGAGGAGTCCTAAGAGGCTGCAAATGTTCCATCTTTGGGAAAAGGTTGTCCCTTAGAATGTTAATTTTCTGCATTTGAGATCTGTGTTGTTTGACCCATAGAGCTGGCTTGGAAAGACAGATCCCAGCTGCTATGTTGTAGCTCTCTATCTGAGCCAAGGCCTCTATGAATGCAACAGGCCACTCATGGGTAGCACAGAGAGCAGAAGAGCAGCTATAGCCGCCACAGTGGCCACACTAAGTCAGGCCATTTAGCTGGGGGAAGCTTAGCAGAGCCTGCTGTGTCATGGAAGGCCAAGTCAATCTGTGAAGGCGCATACTGAGAGGGAGGCCATCTCAAAGAAGCCACCGTCACCAGCATGCAGCAAGGACCGTGCAGCAAAGTCTGGTCCACTTTGCTTCCATTCTGAGTGCAAAGGTTGAGGCAGACTGAATCTGCATCTTGTTTGTACATGTGGACACTGCCATTGGTCTAGCATGAACCACAAGGCATGGGCTAATAAATAACTTCTTTGTACAAGTAATAAAATACTACTTAAGAACACACAGAAGCAACTAAGAACACATGGGCATGTGGACATTCAAAACCATAGGAGAAAAATCAGGTCCATGACTTTATCAAGGGCAGTCAAATGAACAAGACACAACATCTCACATGGTACCCATGAAAAGAGGGACACCTCACATTGCAGTGGTGATGTAACTATTGTCCTGTCATTTGATCATCCGAGGCATGTATCCAGGGACAGAGAGGGAGGGAACTCTGCCAATGACTGGCTTTGGCATCCATGTGGTAGGTAAAATGAGGCCGGCAGCAGATGGGAGTGCTTAGAGCCTCTGACCAGGGTGGATACAAATACTCACAGGGGCTGCGGCCAAAGGCAGCCAGCAATCGGAGAAGCTGCTCAGTAGATTATTTCCTAAGGGAACAAAGCTTAATTTACTGGGGCAGGAACTCTCTGTGGCCAGCAGAAAAACTATGAACTCTTTTAAGTCCTTGGGGACAGTGAGAAAGAGAAGGAAAGAGAAAATTCACACATGTATACACACACACACACACACACACACACACACACACACACACACACTTAAATAAAACAAGAGGCAGGGTCCAATAACTTCATACACACAAATAAACATACATGTATACACACACACACACATACATGCATTCAGACAGACATATACATAGTCACACATAGAATGGTTAGAGCAAAGCTCCAGCAAGCAGGCTCCAGTATTCCACTCATACATACATACATTAGTACACACGACTGGTGGGTGGAAGGAGCAATGCTCCAGCCCCCATTCACACAGACGTTACACATGCACACAGTCGATGGATGGAGAGACAATGGTCCAGCCACACCATCTTTTATTCTTTCTTCCATTGCTTATATATCCCAGCAAAACCTTCCAAGCAGTATACAACTACAATGTAATTACGTTTTAGTTTTCTTTTGGTAAATGATCATGAAAAAAGTGTGTTCCCCAGTATCTTCACAGAGATATAACATTACACACTACAAGTAAAGAAAACAAATTATTCTACAAAACCCACACACACTCATAACGAAGTGACTTGTTTGATATTAACAAAGTGTAAGCAAGGAAGGTAGTTTTCTCAGCCAATTTCTCTTACTGGCAGGCAGCAATTTGTGCTTACAAAGAAAGGAGTAATTATTTTATTATTTATCCTTAAAAGAATCAAAAGTCTAAACTTTTATATAGAAATTTGTCATATCTACCTCAAATCCTCAGAATGCATATCTCCTCATCAGCAAGTTTTAATAAGTCATATCAGGAAGCTAAGAGCAAAAAAAAAAAAAAAATGGGTGTAAGAAATCACTCATCACCAGTCCAGCGTCAGTGAGAGCCAGGTCAGCCAGTGCTGCCATTGTTCTTGTTCCCTGACCATAAAGGGTCCCTAGCTTAACTAATAAGCTGAACTTCATATTGTTCCACTATTTTTTTTTACATCCGAGTCAGTAGTAAAATCATCTCCACCTAGCTTGACTAACAGCTTTATTTTCCCAAATGTTTTCTAAGAGTGGCAGTCATTGCTAACAATCTCCATCTCTAAGTTCTTCTCTAGGGCGGTGATAGAATCATAACCTGCTCCAGCAGCAATGCCTGAGAGATCAAGCATTAGTACTGTGAGTGCCAAAGATACTGCCCAGCAAGGGACTGGAAGCCCCCTTAAAGGTTTCATACAGTTCTTAGATTACGAGGGATGTGAGGGCAGCAAGCAGAGCAGAGCTCCATAACAGCATAAAGTCCTCAGGACACACAGTCCTCAGGCCATGCCACACCAAGGCCCACCATGTGGCGGTGTTAAGCCGTGGGCTGCATTCCATGAGTTCTAACACCATTTCTCATTCCCTGCATGGCTTTCACCATCTCCCCCTTTTCAATTTGTTAAAATAAAGAGTATGGATTTTTTTTTTTTTTCTGGGTAAAATGGATGGCAGCTCCTAAATACCTGAAAATGACTGGAAGCAGAAATAGATTTAAAACAATTATTTCGGGTCGCCATCTTGGTTCCGGGAATCAGCAGAACTTAGGAAATTAGTCTGAACAGGTGAGAGGGTGCGCCAGAGAACCGGACAGCTTCTGGGACAGGCGGAAGCACAGAGCCGCTGAGGCAGCACCCTTGGCGGGCCGCAGACAGCCGGCTACCGTCCGGACCAGAGGACAGGTGTCCGACTGGCTTGGGAGGCGGCCTCAGCCTCAGGAGCAGCGGTCGCCATCTTGGTTCCAGGACTCCCTGGAACTTAGGAATTTAGTCTGCACAGGTGAGAGTCTACACCACAGAAGCTGACAGCTTCTGGGAACTGCCAAAGCAACACAGCTTCTGAGAAAGGCCCTGTTTTGGGCCTTCTTCTTCGGCCAGGAGGAGGTCCAAAAACAAGATATCTACGCACCTTCCCTGTAAGAGAGCTTGCCAGCAGAGAGTGCTCTGAGCACTGAAACTCAGAGGAGAGAATCTGTCTCCCAGGTCTGCTGATAGACGGTAACAAAATCACCAAAAGAACAATCTCTAAACAGAGTCAACTATAACTACTAACTCCAGAGATTACCAGATGGCGAAAGGTAAACGTAGGAATCTTACTAACAGGAACCAAGACCACTCACCATCATCAGAACCCAGCACTCCCACTTCGTCCAGTCCAGGACACCCCAACACACCCGAAAACGTAGACCTAGATTTAAAAGCATATCTCATGATGATGGTAGAGGACATCAAGAAGGACTTTAATAAATCACTTAAAGAAATACAGGAGAACACTGCTAAAGAGTTACAAGTCCTTAAAGAAAAACAGGAAAACACAATCAAACAGGTAGAAGTCCTTACAGAAAAAGAGGAAAAAACATACAAACAGGTGATGGAAATGAACAAAACCATACTAGACCTAAAAAGGGAAGTAGACACAATAAAGAAAACTCAAAGTGAGGCAACACTGGAGATAGAAACCCTAGGAAAGAAATCTGGAACCATAGATTTGAGCATCAGCAACAGAATACAAGAGATGGAAGAGAGAATCTCAGGTGCAGAAGATTCCATAGAGAACATCGGCACAACAATCAAAGAAAATGGAAAATGCAAAAAGATCCTAACTCAAAATATCCAGGAAATCCAGGACACAATGAGAAGACCAAATCTACGGATAATAGGAGTGGATGAGAATGAAGATTTTCAACTCAAAGGACCAGCAAACATCTTCAACAAAATTATTGAAGAAAACTTCCCAAATCTAAAGAAAGAGATTGCCATGAACATACAAGAATCCTACAGAACTCCAAATAGACTGGACCAGAAAAGAAATCCCTCCCGACACATAATAATCAGAACAACAAATGCACTAAATAAAGATAGAATACTAAAAGCAGTAAGGGAAAAAGGTCAAGTAACATATAAAGGCAAGCCTATCAGAATTACACCAGATTTTTCACCAGAGACTATGAAAGCCAGAAGAGCCTGGACAGATGTTATACAGACACTAAGAGAACACAAATTCCAGCCCAGGCTACTATACCCAGCCAAACTCTCAATTACCATAGATGGAGAAACCAAAGTATTTCACGACAAAACCAAATTCACACATTATCTCTCCACGAATCCAGCCCTTCAAAGGATAATAACAGAAAAAAACCAATACAAGAACGGGAACAACGCACTCGAAAAAACAGGAAGGTAATCCCTCAACAAACCTAAAAGAAGACAGCCACAAGAACAGAATGCCAACTTTAACAACAAAAATAACAGGAAGCAACAATTACTTTTCCTTAATATCTCTTAACATCAATGGTCTCAACTCCCCAATAAAAAGACATAGACTAACAAACTGGCTACACAAACAAGACCCAATATTTTGCTGCTTACAGGAAACACATCTCAGAGAAAAAGATAGACACTACCTCAGAGTGAAAGGCTGGAAAACAATTTTCCAAGCAAATGGTATGAAGAAACAAGCTGGAGTAGCCATCCTAATATCTGATAAGATTGACTTCCAACCCAAAGTCATCAAAAAAGACAAGGAGGGGCACTTCGTTCTCATCAAAGGTAAAATCCTCCAAAAGGAACTCTCAATTCTGAATATCTATGCTCCAAATACAAGGGCAGCCACATTCATTAAAGAAACTTTAGTAAAGCTCAAAGCACACATTGCACCTCACACAATAATAGTGGGAGACTTCAACACACCACTTTCACCAATGGACAGATCATGGAAACAGAAACTAAACAGGGACACACTGAAACTAACAGAAGTGATGAAACAAATGGATCTGACAGATATCTACAGAACATTTTATCCTAAAACAAAAGGATATACCTTCTTCTCAGCACCTCATGGTACCTTCTCCAAAATTGACCACATAATAGGTCACAAAACAGGCCTCAACAGATTCAAAAATATTGAAATTGTCCCATGTATCCTATCAGATCACCATGGACTAAGGCTGATCTTCAATAACAAAAAAAAATAATAGAAAGCCAACACTCACGTGGAAACTGAACAACACTCTTCTCAATGATACCTTGGTCAAGGAAGGAATAAAGAAAGAAATTAAAGACTTTTTAGAGTTTAATGAAAATGAAGCCACAACGTACCCAAACCTTTGGGACACAATGAAAGCATTTCTAAGAGGGAAACTCATAGCTCTGAGTGCCTCCAAGAAGAAACGGGAGAGAGCACATACTAGCTGCTTGACAACACATCTAAAAGCTCTAGAAAAAAAAGAAGCAAATTCACCCAAGAGGAGTAGACGGAAGAAAATAATCAAACTCAGGGGTGAAATCAACCAAGTGGAAACAAGAAGAACTATTCAAAGAACTAACCAAACGAGGAGTTGGTTCTTTGAGAAAATCAACAAGATAGATAAACCCTTAGCTAGACTCACTAGAGGGCACAGGGACAAAATCCTAATTAACAAAATCAGAAATGAAAAGGGAGACATAACAACAGATCCTGAAGAAATCCAAAACACCATCAGATCCTTCTACAAAAGGCTATACTCAACAAAACTGGAAAACCTGGACGAAATGGACAAATTTCTGGACAGATACCAGGTACCAAAGTTGAATCAGGATCAAGTTGACCTTCTAAACAGTCCCATATCCCCTAAAGAAATAGAAGCAGTTATTAATAGTCTCCCAGCCAAAAAAAGCCCAGGACCAGACGGGTTTAGTGCAGAGTTCTATCAGACCTTCAAAGAAGATCTAACTCCAGTTCTGCACAAACTTTTTCACAAGATAGAAGTAGAAGGTATTCTACCCAACTCATTTTATGAAGCCACTATTACTCTGATACCTAAACCACAGAAAGACCCAACAAAGATAGAGAACTTCAGACCAATTTCTCTTATGAATATCGATGCAAAAATCCTCAATAAAATTCTCCCTAACCGAATCCAAGAACACATTAAAGCAATCATCCATCCTGACCAAGTAGGTTTTATTCCAGGGATGCAGGGATGGTTTAATATACGAAAATCCATCAATGTAATCCATTATATAAACAAACTCAAAGACAAAAACCACATGATCATCTCGTTAGATGCAGAAAAAGCATTTGACAAGATCCAACACCCATTCATGATAAAAGTCTTGGAAAGATCAGGAATTCAAGGCCCATACCTAAACATGATAAAAGCAATCTACAGCAAACCAGTAGCCAACATCAAAGTAAATGGAGAGAAGCTGGAAGCAATCCCACTAAAATCAGGGTCTAGACAAGGCTGCCCACTTTCTCCCTACCTTTTCAACATAGTACTTGAAGTATTAGCCAGAGCAATTCGACAACAAAAGGAGATCAAGGGGATACAAATTGGAAAAGAGGAAGTCAAAATATCACTTCTTGCAGATGATATGATAGTATATATAAGTGACCCCAAAAATTCCACCAGAGAACTCCTAAACCTGTTAAACAGCTTCAATGAAGTAGCTGGATATAAAATTAACTCAAACAAGTCAATGGCCTTTCTCTATACAAAGAATAAACAGGCTGAGAAAGAAATTAGGGAAACAACACCCTTCTCAATAGTCACAAATAATATAAAATATCTCGGCGTGACTCTAACTAAGGAAGTAAAAGATCTGTATGATAAAAACTTCAAGTCTCTGAAGAAAGAAATTAAAGAAGATCTCAGAAGATGGAAGGATCTCCCATGCTGATGGATTGGCAGGATCAACATTGTAAAAATGGCTATCTTGCCAAAAGCAATCTACAGATTTAATGCAATCCCCATCAAAATTCCAACTCAATTCTTCAACGAATTAGAAGGAGCAATTTGCAAATTCATCTGGAATAACAAAAAACCTAGGATAGCAAAAACTCTTCTCAAGGATAAAAGAACCTCTGGTGGAATCACCATGCCTGACCTAAAGCTTTACTACAGAGCAATTGTGATAAAAACTGCATGGTACTGGTATAGAGACAGACAAGTAGACCAATGGAATAGAATTGAAGACCCAGAAATGAACCCACACACCTATGGTCACTTGATCTTCGACAAGGGAGCTAAAACCATCCAGTGGAAGAAAGACAGCATTTTCAACAATTGGTGCTGGCACAACTGGTTGTTATCATGTAGAAGAATGCGAATTGATCCATACTTATCTCCTTGTACTAAGGTCAAATCTAAGTGGATCAAGGAACTTCACTTAAAACCAGAGACACTGAAACTTATAGAGGAGAAAGTGGGGAAAAGCCTTGACGATATGGGCACAGGGGAAAAATTCCTGAACAGAACATCAATGGCTTGTGCTGTAAGATCGAGAATTGACAAATGGGACCTAATGAAACTCCAAAGTTTCTGCAAGGCAAAAGACACCGTCAATAAGACAAAAAGACCACCAACAGATTGGGAAAGGATCTTTACCTATCCTAAATCAGATAGGGGACTAATATCCAACATATATAAAGAACTCAAGAAGGTGGACTTCAGAAAATCAAATAACCCCATTAAAAATGGGGCTCAGAACTGAACAAAGAATTCTCACCTGAGGAATACCGAATGGCAGAGAAGCACCTGAAAAAATGTTCAACATCCTTAATCATCAGGGAAATGCAAATCAAAACAACCCTGAGATTCTACCTCACACCAGTCAGAATGGCTAAGATCAAAAATTCAGGTGACAGCAGATGCTGGCGTGGATGTGGAGAAAGAGGGACACTCCTCCATTGTTGGTGGGATTGCAGGCTTGTACAACCACTCTGGAAATCAGTCTGGCGGTTCCTCAGAAAATTGGACATAGTACTACCGGAGGATCCAGCAATACCTCTCCTGGGCATATATCCAGAAGATGTCCCAACCGGTAAGAATGACACATGCTCCACTATGTTCATAGCAGCCTTATTTATAATAGCCAGAAGCTGGAAAGAACCCAGATGCCCCTCAACAGAGGAATGGATACAGAAAATGTGGTACATCTACACAATGGAGTACTACTCAGCTATTAAAAAGAATGAATTTATGAAATTCCTAGCCAAATGGATGGACCTGGAGGGCATCATCCTGAGTGAGGTAACACATTCACAAAGGAACTCACACAATATGTACTCACTGATAAGTGGATATTAGCCCAAAACCTAGGATACCCAAGATATAAGATACAATTTCCTAAACATATGAAACTCAAGAAGAATGAAGACTGAAGTGTGGACACTATGCCCCTCCTTAGAAGTGGGAACAAAACACCCTTGGAAGGAGTTACAGAGACAAAGTTTGGAGCTGAGATGAAAGGATGGACCATGTAGAGACTGCCATATCCAGGGATCCACCCCATAATCAGCATCCAAATGCTGACACCATTGCATACACTAGCAAGATTTTATCGAATGGACCCAGATGTAGCTGTCTCTTGTGAGACTATACCGGGGCCTAGCAAACACAGAAGTGGATGCTCACAGTCAGCTAATGGATGGATCACAGGGCTCCCAATGGAGGAGCTAGAGAAAGTACCCAAGGAGCTAAAGGGATCTGCAACCCTATAGGTGGAACAACATTATGAACTAACCAGTACCCCGGAGCTCTTGACTCTAGCTGCATATGTATCAAAAGATGGCCTAGTCGGCCATCACTGGAAAGAGAGGCCCATTGGACACGCAAAATTTATATGCCCCAGTACAGGGGAACGCCAGGGCCAAAAAGGGGGAGTGGGTGGGTAGGGGAGTGGGGGTGGGTGGGTATGGGGGACTTTTGGTATAGCATTGGAAATGTAAATGAGCTAAATACCTAATAAAAAATTTAAAAAAACAATTATTTCAATAGTAATTTCTAAATGAATAAGAAGCTCCAAGAAAAATTATCTCTAACAAAGTTTCTAATTGAAGTAATAAGAGAACTGGGTATTTCCTCAGCTGAACAAACTTAGAATTGAACATGACCAATGGCACTAACCTGTGAATGAAGAGTATCTATATTGACTGAACGCAGAAAAGTATTTTATACATCTCTCAAGACAGTCTGAACCTGGTCTCAAAATATTTTTGAACCATTATAAGGCAGAGATATAACATGAATCCAATTAAAGTCAATTAATAAAAATAAGTTAAAGTCAGGAGGTGGTCAGGTGAGTCTTAATATTTTGAGTTTGGGAGTTTATATTCATATAAAGAATAGCCTCCTCTAGAGCATTGACTGAATTGTTCAATCCTTTATTTTTATGAATAATTAATGTCAAAAACAATTTTGAGTTAAAGGATTTACAGGATGAGTAATGTGCACCTCTCCTATCAAAGTAGCAGTTAAGGCTGACATAAGTCCCACCATACAAAATGAGTGCAACAGTGAATCTCAGGCTGTGAGAAGCACTAGCAGCCCATTTCAATGCAAATACAGCAAAATCCTCATTTTAAGACAGGGGAAGATTAACAGGTAGACAAAGAATAAGGAGGGTAACACATAATGAGAAAAATATTAGGGCTCATAGTGGAATTAATGTAATTAGTCAAACAGCATCTTTATGTGAAATGTTATACAGACATCCATTGTTAGTGGTTTTATATCCCTTCTATGCCTTGGGTATTATAGAACAGCAAAAATGAAATCACACAGGGTTACAGTCCTCCAGGTGCATCAGAAGTCACCTCCTCAGTGTCTTCCTTTGATGGGGTATCTGTTAAAGGTGAAGAGCTGGAGATGTTGATGGCTGAGCTGGGCATGGAGGAGGGGACAGGGGTGGGAGTATCTGTCTTCTTGTCAGTAAAGGGGGGGGGGGGTCCTGGCATCCGTGAAGCAGCATCCTAGGAAAACAAAACTTCCCCTGCAATGAAGCGTCTGGTCCTTATCCTCCAGTTAGTGGGTCTTTTTATCTTTTTAGAGGTATGGAGTAAATTTTATATCAAAAAGTTTTAAAAGGGACTTATCATTTGTTTTGCAATATATGATAAGGAGATGGGCATTTATAATCTCCATTTCATAACTTCAACATTTGAGTCTTTAGAGCTTAATCTGTTCTCTCCACAGTCTCCTGTTCTTAGAGATTATGGGGAGTGTCAGTGGAATGTTCAAAAGCCACAGACCTAGGAGCACTGTCCGTTTGTAAAGCCCTTGGCATTCCCAAGATTGTAAAACAGTAAAACAAATGTTTTATCACCTCGTTGAAAGCCTCCCAGAAGCACAAATAACATAAGACTAAGTATCATAGAATGTAAGGCATACATGAGCCCTGTGGGTTAATTACCATGGGGAGAACATGCATGGGGTGGGATATGCCAAGTAGTTCTGCAAGATGGCATCAACTGCTTTTGAGAGCAGAGGGCAGCAGTGTTTTGATGATGTACAACTCTCTTGAGTAGCCTCTGTAGCGAAAGCAGCAGTCTTTGTCAGGGAATCACGTTATCTTTACCTTTATACACAGGACCAGGAAGCATAGAATGAACTCAAGCGTGTCCCATAAAGAAAGGGGAAAGTCTAAATTGAAGGAAGCCATGTGTGTAACTCTAAAAGCCCGGCTAGGATAGCGAAGCATCCAGAAGGCAGTGAAGCATTTATTTAACATGGGGAAAATCACTTGACTATCTATAAAGAGTTAATATACACGTTAAAGGGCTGGTCCTCTAGTCTTCTAAAAGCAGTAATTATTATTAGCACCCTTTGTTGTGTGGAAGTTTTTCCTGTGGGGAAAGGTTTTGTGTGAGCATCAATAATGAAGGCAGTGTGTCTGAGAAGGAGCCACAGGTAAACATTAGTGTCTGGGCAATGGGGCTAATCTGGCTCTAAAATGGTCAATAAAACTTTAACTGGAGAAGAAGTCAGCTTTCCTCATGACTATGGGGCAGCATCTAGGCTGAGAATATCAAACAATGATTTCAATTTTTGTAATTATTTTTAAGGGAAGACAAATCCAAGTGATATTTTTATAGAAGTTTTTGAGACTCATTTAGATTTTTTTAAATAATAAATCATCTTAATGAAAGATACTTTTGTCAAGCTTGACAGCCCCGCACAGCAGCAGCGAATCCCGTAGATGGCTTTAGTTGGTTTTTACGTTAATCTGGAGGCCTTGAGGGAAGGCCTAAGGTTGGGTATTGCAGTTGGGGCCATTCAGGTTGACAGTGTTTTGTTGCCACACCCTTCAAATCAAGTCCCTCTCCAAGGTCAAGTTCTCCTCCTCTCATTCATTACTGTCTTCTCCTGAGCTATCTTTCTTATTCTTTTCCATCAAGAAATAAACGTTGTTCTTAGATCCTCAACCAGACATCAATAAGGAAGTCCCTTCGTGAGGGGATACACAGCCCCCCCACCCCCACCCCCCCACAGTGGACCAGAGCGCTTTGTCATCTGCCGATGTCTGCTTAAGCATATTCCAAAAGGCAAGTGCAATGAGAGGCGCGTCGTTCCCTCCATTCTCTGTAACCAGTTCTTAACATCTATTTCTGCTGTTTCTCGTGTTTCAATATCTAAAGTTCCTTGGTCTTGGAAACCAAGGGCTAGCTGACTGTACAAGCTGGAGAAACCCAATCAGCTGACTAGTGCTAGCCCTCATTTCCTTTTTCCTAAGTGTATGTTTAATAACGCCAGAGACAAACCTTTTGTCCTTACCTTGTTCCATTTTGGTGGAGTCAATGCTTAGCAGGAGGCAGCTTCCACCCAAAGCGAGACAGGCAATACTCGTGATCGGCCTTCCCAGTCGATGGGGGCCTCCACCCACTCCACCCGCGCTGGCAGGAACTTCATGGGGTCAGCCTTCTCAGCTGACAGGGAGCCTCCACCTACAGCGAGGCCTAGGTGAACTCAACTCCAAATACTCAAGTTCCTTATCTTGCTCTACTCAAAACAATGGGGGACTTACCTCCTCAGGTCCCTGTAAGGGCACCAGATGCCAATGACTGGCTTTGGCATCCATGTGGTGGGTAAACTGAGGCAGGCAGCAGTTGGGGATCAGTGCTTAGGGCTGCTGATCATTTAGATCCAGATACCCACAGGGACTGTGGCCAAAGGCAGCCAGCGATAAGAGAAGCTGCTCGGCAGACGTTTTCTAAGGGAAGAAAGCTTAATTTACTGGGGCTGGTGCTCTCTGTGGCCAGCAGAAAAACTATGAACTCTTAACTCCTGGGGACCAGTAAGAAAAAGAAGGAAAGAGAGAAAAATTCACATGTACGCGCACGTGCACACACACAAACACACTGAATGGACAAAACAAAAGGAAGAGTCCAATAACTTCACACACACAGATACACATGCATAAATACATACACACAAATACATGCATACAGACCTACAGACAGACATATACATATTCACACATAGAATGATTAGAGCAAAGCTCCAGCAAGCAGGCTCCAGTCTTCCACTCATACATACATTAGTACACACGACTGGTGGGTGGAAGGAGCAATGCTCCAGCCCCCATTCACACAGACGTTACACATGCACACAGTCGATGGATGGAGAGACAATGGTCCAGCCACACTGTCTTTTATTCTTTCTTCCATCCCTTATATATCCCAGCAAACCCTTCCAAGCAGTATACAACTACAGTGTGATTACATTTTAGTTCTCTTCTATTGAATGATTATGAAAAAAGTGTGTTCCCCAGTATCTTCATAGAGATATAACATTGCACACTACAAGTAAAGAAAACAAATTATTCTACAAAACCCACACACACTCATAACGAAGTGACTTGTTTGATATTAACAAAGTGTAAGAAAGGAAGGTAGTTTTCTCAGCCAATTTCTCTTACTGGCAGGCAGCAATTTGTGCTTACAAGAAAGGAGTAATTATTTTATTATTTATCCTTAAAAGCAATCTTTTAAGACTCTTAAAAGAATCACAAACCTAAACTTTTATATATAAAAAAAAAACAGTTTTATCTACCTTAGATCCTCAGAATGCATATTTACTCATCAGCAATTCTTAACAAATCATATCAGGAAGCTAAGGGCAAAAATGGGTATAAAAAAAAAAAAAACCCCACTCATCACCAGTCCAGCCTCAGTGAGAGCCAGGTCAGCCAGTGCTGCCATTGTTCTTGTTCCCTGACCATAAAGGGTCCCTATCTTTACTAATAAGAGTGTACCTTTCTGAACTTCATATTTCCATCAGACTTTTTACATCTCAACCTATCTTCACTAACAACTTTATTTTTCTAAATGTTTTCTAAGGTCACTGCTGACAGTCTACATCTCTAAGTTCTTCTCTAAGGTGGTGATAGAATTATAATCTGCTCCAGCAGCAATGTCTGAAAGAGAGCAAGCATTAATATTATGAATGCCAGAGATAATGTCCAGCAAGGGCCTGGAAACCTCCTTAAAGTTTTCATTTAATTCTTAGATTAAGAGGGATGTGAGGACAGCAAGCAGAGCCCTCCCTGACAACACACAGTCCTCAGGACACACAGTTCTCAGGACCACGCCACACTAAGGCCCACCCATGTGACTGTGGTAAGACATGGGCCGCATTCCAGGAGTACTAAAGCCATTTGTTGTTTCTCCTTCATGGCCCTCGGCAGAACTCCTGGCAGTTCCCAATGGCCCTCAACTTTGCAATCCCTATTATTTGACAATACTCACTTTAATTGCTATCTGTCCATACATGCATGCATACATACATATGTGCATACATACATACAATCTGTCCATCTGCTTGTGCACATAGACCTGGTCCTGTCACTCACCTTGAATGTCTTATGTTCCATTGCCTCAGTGTCTACAGTTCTTTGCTGGGGTTTGTTAGCATCCTGTCTAAGCATCTTCAGTGACTTACTCTATAGCACCTCTCCAACTCTGCCTTGAGTGATAACTGTTTTGTTCTCTGCGTGATCTCTGTAAACACTTGATGGCCATTCTGAAATACATAGCTGTAGATATATATATATATATATATATATATATATATATATATATATATATATATATATAAAACTATGTGAAATTCAGCATATGATCTCAGAGCTAAAATTAGTAATTAAGATCAACATTACAAAATTTGTGATTGTTAGTAGCCATTGTCTCAAGAAAACTCCGGACAACTTGATAAACTATATCTGGTAGAACTGATGTAGCCTGTCAATCTAATTCTATGGAGTAACTGTTGACATTTCAGACTGACACAGATGTATCTGTCTACGGTTTTGATAGCACACTCACTATAATTCTCTTACTTGGCATGTTTTAGGCAATTGAGATTAGTCATTGACTTGAGATTCTATGAATTACTGAACTTGCCCTTGTCCTCAGCTTATACACACATGAACATACACACACACACACACACACACACACACACACTAGCAACAGAATATACTGAGAGTGAATCTGAGCAGTTTAAAAATGGTTCCACCTAGAGAAGACAGCAGATTCATTTTTGTGGATCTTCAGGTTTTCTGGTTCCATCTCCTTGCTAGACCCTTGGTCACATGCTTACCTCAGTCATTATCCACTACTTATAGACTCAAGTGTTCCCACCACCACAGGGCAATGTGATACCTTTTGCAATCATTGACTTCTTAAGCCACAGGAAGGCTTGAAAGGCTTGGCATTCTCTTCACAGCATTGCTGGAAGCACTGGACACCACCGGCAAGCCAGGGGGCAAGATGTTAGAGATGAGAAGGAACCAAACACTTACCCTGACTCCAATGAGTGGTTCATTACAGGGAAGGCTTCTTAGTCTAGCTCCTTATAGGACATGTCACCAAGGGGCAGGGACTGCTGCAACCTGGCTTGCCTGGTCTCCCACTGGATGGCAGTGGCCAATTCTGTAGCTTCTTCCATTGCTTCCATTCCTCCATGACTGTTGCCCTTCCTCTACTTATATGTGATAAAGTCTCAGATAGACCCTCAACTTAACTGTGGGCCTGTTTTCTTGGTGATATAGGCAAACCTATAGTTTGGAGACATATTTTAGAATCTCTGTGTGTGGGGTAGTATATATAATCAACTGTGTGTGTGTGTGTGAAAGAGAGAGAGAGAGAGAGAGAGAGAGAGAGAGAGAGAGAGAGAGAGAGAGAGAGAGAATATACGTGAGTGTACATGTGCCAAAACATGCATTTAAAATTCAGAAGACAACTTCTAGGAGTCTTTTTTGTTCTATCGCCATGAGTGTTCCAAGGAACAAAGGCAGACTGTAGCCTTGACATCAAATGCCTTTCTTTATACACACAGTCATCTCTCCGACCCAAAATCTCAACTTTGTATTTGTATGTATGATAAATGTATCCATTTTTTATATGAACGTGTACTTTGAATCAGCTAGATAAGGATTTAAACCTCTTTTTAAATACTTCATCTGCAATTGTTTCATTTGGAAAATACTAATTCAGTTGTTATGAGCTGAATGTCAAAGAGAATGGACAGACAAGGTAAGATGAATGCCTTTGTCTATCTGAAGACCAAAAGGATGAAAATGACTTCCAAGCAATTTGAAATCAGCAGCAATGGCAGACCACTTTGGGCTTTCTTCTAAAGTTTTGTAAGCTTGAAAGAATTTATGGGGTAGCAGAGCCACCTTAATTTATGTTTCAGAGTGGCATAATTTCAGCAAAAGATTTCATGTTGTTGGTTTAAACTTTACTGACTGATAGAAGCTGTGGGGTAGAGAAGCAAAGTGGGGTTGAGGGAACTGGGGGAAGTTTGCTTTGCAAAATACAATGAAAGTTTTACCGCTCCTCTCCACTGGGGACTACTTAGTGACATCTGAATTACTCGCTGATGCTTTGAGTGTGTATGGAATGGAAAGAGCATCCCAGAGATGCTGAGGAGAAATGTGGAGTTCACCAAGAGAGAAACTGGGCAAGATTCCTTACAGGAAACTAAAGCTTCCTTAAATGCATCAATGTCAAGCTGGAAAGGTGGGGTTCAGGGGTGGAGATGGGTGGGTCAGTGTCCCTGACTAGACAAATATTTGTAAGTAAACAGATACTCCAATGGACAACCTGCTTTCCCTGGATGAGTGTTTCTGAGGAACCAGATTAGGATCTCCCACCCTTGCTCAAACACCTGGTGCAGCCAGGGGCAAACCCAACATTCCTTTTAATTAGAAACACTTAAAAGTACAGTTTGGTTTTTAAACAACACTTCCTCTTATATTGTAGGCAAATGTGGTAAAGAACCATTTAGGGTCAAGAGGTTAAAGGCCTATAATAAATCACCTCCAGTAAGTTGAGAAAACCACATCTACCTTGTGTGTGTGTGTGTGTGTGTGTGTGTGTGTGTGTGTGTGTGTGTGTATGTGTATATATATTGGAGTAAAGACACTTCTACACCCAGCCCTTTCCAGAGGGAAAGCTGCAGGATGGAATCTTTGAAGAGTCCTGTCTTCCTCTTGATCCTCCACCTTCTGGAAGGAGTTCTGAGTGAGTCCCTCATCCAACTGAACAACAACGGCTATGAGGGCATCGTCATCGCCATAGACCACGACGTGCCGGAAGATGAAGCCCTCATTCAACACATAAAGGTACATGCCAGTGGCAATTACCTATGCTTTGGCAAGTCCTAATTTGCTAATACTAATTCAATCCTCAATAGGCATAATATTGTGATAAAGAGAACATGATTCGTCTTGCTTCAGTTGCTTGGCTGGCAAGATATTTTTATGTCTGACTCTCAGATTCCTTATCAAGAAAAAGAACATGAGAACTCTTTAGAATTTTTATGAGAAATAAAAAGGCGAGTATAATGCACGTAACTCTGAGTTACTTAGATGTGTTGTTGGCACTTAACAAATGACAGGTGTACTGACTGACTGAAGGTTGTCACTGAAATCTACTTTGCTCCATAGAAAAGCAAATTCAGCTGGATTCAGCAGATATGGGTAACTGCACAGCATGTAATTCTTTGCAGGATGTTACCACCAACACACATTAGACCCTGTTTTTATTCTACTTATAACTAACGTGTGATGTTAAATAGGACCCTGGGGTTCCTAACTTAAGGTTCTAGCTTTAAAAAGACCGGTCCAGTGGGCAGAGACTCTTCATCTTTCTAACCTGGAAGCAGAGAGTCAGCTCGGGGCTAGTGCAGGTGAGGGTGGGAGGTGGGAGTGAGAGGTGGAGGAGTGGTTCACCTTGTCTCCTTTTCTGGGGAGAGCTGGAAGAGTCATTCAAAAGGTCATCAGGTAGAGGGTGAGAGGAGGTCTTTCAGAACGAAAACCAAGAGCTAAAAACGAGATGGAAGCACCTTCTAACAGACCACTCAGAGTCCCCAGTCTGTCCATAGCACATCCAGGGTCAGCAATGTGTAAGGAGAGAGTGTCCTGCTCTATAAAAAGGGTTGATAACTACTCTTCTACAGAGCTTTGTGAGCAGCATATGAAAAACGCACGGCAGCACCTAGGACACAGTCCAAGTCGAATGGACTGTAGCTGCTGTCCCTGCGTCCATGACCTTCTGTTTGTGTTCCTGGTGCACTTGAGCAATGGTTTTAATTTATTGTATTTTCAATTTCTTAGGGTTTTATTTGTTATTTTTTCATGTATTAGTTTATACATTTCATTATTAGGCAACGTTATCACTAGCTTCGTTATCATTTTAAAAATTAGTTTCCTTCTTTGACAATTTCATAATGTATATAATGCATTCTGATTAGTAGTGCGCACGTGCGTGCACACACACACACACACACACACACACACACACACACACACACACTGCCTTCTCTCCCATTTCCATCAGCATCCTCTCACATCTCATAGCCTCTTTCCTGGGTTCATGACTTTTAGTCCTGTTTAGTGGCAATCTATGTGACAAATGGATGGGAATTATTCATGGGACCTCGGTGAGGTTACCAGTGGACACAAGAATAAAGGCAATGACTGTTTGCTCTGTCTCTTTCTGTCTCTCTCCGTCTCTCTCTCTCTTTCAGAATCTATCTAGCAAACACTTGGGCACTGAGGGTTAGGGCCCCCTGAACCTCTCCTCCATTGGTCATCTTCTTATCCCTTCTGAAAGCAAGTTCCTAGAACAAAAGTCCAGAAGATTCTCCCAACGATGCCTCATGAAGCAAAGTCCAGAAAGTGGAGTTTGGGTAAAAAGCCGTCTTGTCTGTCAGGGGTTCCTATCTAGACTATTACTCAAGCAGGGGTAGGGTGTGGAGGTTGCGAGGATGATGCTGTTTCCTAGGAAACCCTCATACCTTGCCAAAAGGCCACGAGACCATCTTCAGTCCAGGGAAGTTCATTCATGCCTGAAATTGATCATTTATCTGAAACCTAGAGTGAGTTTTTGATTGCCACAGCAAGAATAAAATAGATACCCGGAGAAAGAAAGAAGGTGTAGAAGGAGGAGAAATGTGGCTGGTTTGTTTCTGTCTCCAGCTGATGTGTTTCAGGGATGCGCCAGGAGAGCATGGCACATTATCTTTAATAACAGCAACTTGGGAGTTTGGTGAGCTTCAGAGCACTTGCCCTCACTACTTGGTGGGTTTCCTCCTGAAAAAAATTATTTCTTAACACAGTTATTAAATTAACGTTCTAAAATGAGCAATGACTCAATTGTGTGAGCTAAGTTGGATTTTCCTACTTCCTTCTGAGCAACAAGAACACAGTTTACTATAACGGTATCCTGAGGGCCCCTGCTTAGTAAGAGGCAGCTCCTCCTGTTTGATGTCCAGATCTGAAGACTTTAGAGACTTCCACCACGACTGCAGCTGCTGCTCTCCTCTTCAGTCTCTGCTTCAATAACCTTCCTTTTGAGGAGAGATTCTCTGCCTTGAGCCCTTGTTAGGACAGAGCTCCTGAATCAGCAGGACAGAGTTCTGGGGTCTCCCACCTGCGGATGTGGTGCAGGGGTAGGTGCTATAGTGGCTCTGTCCACCACTCCGGGCCCTCATCAACACTGCTACTGTTCCATGCAGAAACCTTGGGAGGACATCCCACAGATGAATTTCTCTCTCTCTTTATTTCTCTCTCTGTCTCTCAACCTCTCTGTTTCTGTCTCTGTCTCTGTTTCACTGCCTTTCTCTGTTTCTCTCTGTCTCTGTCTGTGTGTGTGTGTATCCATTTCACTGTCTGTCTCTGTCTCTCTCTGTCCCTCTATCTCTCTGTCTCTGTTCCTTTCACTGTCTGTCTCTCTCTGCCTCACTTCTCCTTCCCTCCTCACCCCACACCCTCCTGCATGTCCAGAACACACATAACAATGGGAATCTTCAGTGGTGTCTCTTCAATGCACAGAGTCTAGGTCCTAGCTGGCTTGGTGCTAGTGTCTCACTTTGACTCATCAATAATTTGCTCAGTCAGTCAATGAGCCTTTCATTGATTTACATAGCAAATATTTGCCAAGCAACTACATTATATCAGGTGCAGGGATCCAGGAGTCAGCAATATTCTATGCTTGTCCCTAGGAAAAACTGGGCCCATCCGGTAATCAACAACACCACACACATGCCCTTCTCTCAGCCAGAGTTTAAACGCCTGTGTGGATATGATGTCACACTCTCAGAACTCAGAGCAGATGGCACATGCCTCTATTAAACTATGTAGACAAGAGTATTTACTTCATGCTTGCACTTCATCTTGGCAAGCATCAAATAGTCATGCTTCGTGGGTGGAATTTTACTCAGGTATTCAAACACAGTCAGGTTTATACCCAACCATCAAGCATTTGCTGATTTTAATTAAAAAATAATAATTTTTGGAAGAAAGATAGCATGTTAAATTCTCCCAGTGACTGTTCAAATCTGGACTTTGGGGGACAGACATGCAAAGCACTAAGTATGCTAAGTTAGAAAGGGATTCCTTATTGCCATTATTTGAAATGGAGGGGGAGGGTAGGCATGGAGAACATGAATAAATTCCCCAAATTTAGCCACGGAGAAGGGCAGGAGCAAGACTCAGATTTGCATCGGTAGTTGAGTATTACCTCCCCAAACCAAGATAGGCAGTCCTCCTCCATGCCTTCTTCCACTGAACACAGTATCCACATGAGGTTTGCGGCAGCCAGGACTCTGCTCCTGCAGGGACCCCGTTTTTCTGTTATTTTTTTCCCAGTAGCAGCTACATAATGGAATAGTTCCTGTTCGAACAGACAGACCTCATGCCTATGTCCCCATTCCATTTTAACTTAAATGAGCATTTCTTAACCTGGCATCTGTGGTCACGGACTCCAGTTTCTCGCCTCTTGCTATCCTGACTCCACTCCCCACAACACTGCTGTCTCCATTCTGCAGACTTGCCTCACCCAGTCTCGCACATGGCAAGAGACACTTCCTGGCCTTAATCCTGTCACTTCTGTTCTCCTTTCTTTGCATTGAGGCTCATCCCCTGGCCATCTCAGAGCACCAGGGTTCTTTTCTTTTCTTGTCAATGCTAAGTCTCAATCCTGGCTGGCACAATGCCTTCTTTCTACAGCATCATCTGTACACTGGTCACAATGAGCCTGCAGGGGCACCTGCTACTGGTGTTCCTTCATTTCTGAGAAATATAGCTATGCACAATTTGCAAATACGTAATGATGCTGTTTCCTTAAGTCTAACTCTTAATACTATACTAAAATGAATGTTACTTTAACATGTAACATTCGATTTGCCTTAACTGTTATGAGATTCAGCAGGTAAAGGTCTCATATTCTCTCCACCATTGATTGTGTGCTAAGGCTTGGAGAATTATATCCCCAGTTCTCAGTTTCTCTAAGTTTTATTTATGGCCAAAGGATCAAATGCAATGAAGGCACCAGATGACAGTAAGAACTAGTGCTAAGAAAGCATTCTTCCTAGGGTCACTTGTGTGATGTCGTTTGTGAAGTAGTCATGACATTTCCCAGGCTATAAGTGGTGAAATCCGAGCTTATAACTGGAAAGTGTCTAATGCTCTCAAGAGCTTAAGCCAGGATTAGCATCTGCCTTCAGAGTCTGTGTTGCTCACCATTGCTCTGTGGTGTGATCAACACTCAGAAAGATTGCTTGCTGTTATTAAGGAAGCCATGTCCCCTGCCTAGCTAGGCTTTTGAAAGGAAAATACAGATGCATCTTGAAATGATTCATCGTAACTCAATCTGTCCTCAGTGATGTTGTTAAGCGTGTTCTTTCCTCTCAGGACATGGTGACTCAGGCCTCTCCATACCTGTTTGAAGCTACAGGAAAAAGATTTTACTTCAAAAATGTTGCCATTTTGATTCCCGAGAGCTGGAAGGCAAAGCCTGAATATACGAGGCCAAAACTTGAAACCTTCAAAAACGTGAGAACAAGTTGTTTTTTTTTTTTTTTACATCTATTACATCTTCTGTGATCTACTGGTTGTTTGTTTGGTCTGTTGTTTGGTTTGTTGGTTGCTGGCTTGTTTGGTTGGTCATTTGGTTGTTTGGTTGTTCTGTTGGTTGTTCAGTTGGTTGTTTGGTTGGTTGTTTGGTTGGTTGGTGATTTGGTTGATTGGTGGTTTGGTTGGTTGGTCATTTCGTTAGTTGATCAGTTGTGTGTGTGTTTGTTTGTTTGGTCAATTGCTCAGTTGCTTGGTTGTTCAGTTGGTTGGTTGGTTGGTTGGTTGGTTGGTTGGTTGTTTTAGGGGAAATAGTGAAGAACGAAATGAAATTGTGGCAAAATCTGCCAATTGTGAGTAAGGCCAATTTGTTTGCTGAAATGGTATGATCATATTTTATTGTATTTCAGGCTGATGTCCTTGTATCAACAACCAGCCCTCTAGGCAATGATGAGCCCTACACCGAACATATAGGAGCATGTGGAGAAAAGGGGATCAGGATTCACCTGACTCCTGACTTCTTAGCAGGAAAGAAGCTGACTCAGTATGGGCCACAAGGTATGGAGTCAGCACATCAACTGTATTTAAATACTGTATTCTCTTTCTAAGCAAGCCTGAAGATGACAAACTAGAAATTAAACATAGCTTTTCATTTAAAGCAAAGAATCAGAGACATGTATTTCTGAACTATAATTTAACATTTGTTTGTGTGCCTGAATTTTGGATTTATGAAATACTATAGTGCCAGGCAATTGCAGTAAAACTGTTTGGCCTGAAGCATTAGACTTCTATGGATTGATCTATGGGCCTCACCTGACTAAATTAGATTGACTTCCTGCAGTTCATATGATAGCCACCAGATGGCGACAGTGTGCTTGGGCTCACCGGATCTGAGTTCCTGATTCAGCAGGATTTGATTCCTGCTTTCATAAAATTCAGGAGAGGCTCAGGTTCTTCACTTCTTAACAAGTTTCCAGATTGTGCTGCACTGTACGCCAGTCTCTGCAGAGCAGGCAGAGTCACCTTGTGGTTAGATCCCAAAGCTTGTCTTTGTTTCTCCCTCTGTGTGTGTGTGTGCCTCTCTCTCTCTCTCTCTCTCTCTCTCTCTCTCTCCCTCCCTCCCTCCCTCCCTCCCTCCCTCTCTTCCATCTCTCCCTCTCTCTCCCTCCCTCTCTCCTTCTCTTCCCTCTCTTCCCTCTCTTCCCTCTCTCTCCCTCTCTCCCTCTCTCCCTCTCTCCCTCTCTCCCTCTCTCCCTCTCTCCCTCTGTGTGTGTGCAGGATGGGTGGTGGTGGTGGTGGTGGTGGTGGTGGTGGTGGTGGTACACACCAGTCATCCTAATACAGCTGAGGCAGAAGGATCCTGAGAATGAGATCAACCTGAACTGCACAGGGAGACCCTTAAGTTCAATTCTTACAAAAATAAACTATCATGTCAATATGAGCTATATAGAGCAATTTTCAAAAGAAGTATTCAAAATCCACATATGTGCTTTATATATACACACAAATGTGGTTAGTCACTGAATTACTAGTGTTGAAAGAATAATGGCTAAAAAAGATTAGACTGCTCCAGAATGAGGAAAAGGCAGGTCCTGGTTCTGTGTGCCCAACCCCAAAATTATTATCACTGATTAGAATGGTCTGAACCATGTCTCTTTGTTCTATAATATTCCATTTCATTTTTATAACTAGAACAGAAGATTCCTGACCTATGATTCAATAAGTATGTGTTGAGTTAATTGATCTAACTGTGCTTTTCCGTCCTGACCTCACTCTAGCCACCACAGCTGGGTATCATACCATTCCCTTAAATGATTCCTTTATATACCATAACCCCAGTCCTTTGCCCTCAAAGACTTCCATTACCTTTATCAGACAGTCGTTCCCTTTTCAGAACTTGAAGGAAATTTCAGTGCAAAACCTAGGAGCATAGCAGGAGATCGGAGTTGAGCCTCCGAGTCGTCCTCTCACCTAGATATCTAAACTCAGCCCACCTTGAGTTATAATTCAAACAGTAAGATACATGTAAGTCACATTATGAACTAACCAGTACCCCGGAGCTCTTGACTCTAGCTGCATATGTATCAAAAGATGGCCTAGTCAGCCATCACTGGAAAGAGAGGCCCATTGGACACGCAAACTTTATATACCCCAGTACAGGGGAACACCACCAGGGCCAAAAATATGGGAATGGGTGGGTAGGGAAGTAGGGGGGGAGGGTATGGGGGACTTTTGGGATAGCATTGGAAATGTAATTGAGGAAATTATGTAATAAAAAAAAGAAAAAAAAGATACATGTAAGTCACTAAGAGTCACTCAAATATAACATACATAATGTGTGCCTAATAATCTCTAGATATGATGTGCCCAGATATGACAGGAGATAAATTGTATTGCCTCTCTTCACAGAGATAAGCTTCGATGACAGCATAAGATGCAAAGCATCAAATAATGGGGTATAATGGAACTGCAAAGAAGGAGTGCCTAGTCTGATCTGAGCATGTTAGGATGTCAGTTGAATGAATCAAGGCTGAATTTTTTCCCCTAATGCTTTGGAGACGGAATCTCAAAGAGTTGCTAAGTCTAGCCTTAAACTAATAATGATCCTTCTACTTTAGCCTCTTGTATAGCTGGGATTACAGACCCTGGCCACCAGTCCTAGATAGAAGCTTGGTTTTGAGAGAAGAACAGTAATTACCACTGTAGAGACAGTGAGAGACGCCAGCAAGAAAAAGCCTGTGAAAAGAAGAGCCAGAGGCGTAGAGAGTCTGACTGGCCTACAGCAAAATCCTGAGAAATTTGCTGTGATGATAGAGCCCAAGGTGAAGAGCAGGGAGCAGGCCAAGGTGAAGTGCTCAGGCACCCACAAGCTGTTCTAAGGAGTTGTAATTAACCCTTGTGCTGCAAGGCAGTTCTTTGATCCTGCATGTCCTCAACAAGACCAAGCAGTGTGTTGTAGGTCAGCTGCCTGACCAGGGTATGAATAATTCCCTCGCTCTCACAGATCATGCCAGGGACACATGATAAGTCAAAACAGATATGTGTATTGTACAGAACTGTGTACTTGTCATGTTAGGTCACCCTCAGGAAATCAAGCTTCCAATTTTATTATTTAGAAACTATAATGTAGCAAAGCAAAATAAGCATTTAGAGGAAGGTTCTTTCTTGTGTGGGGCTATTTCCCGTTTATTATCTTCAGCTCTTTGACTTTTGTCTCCCAGACAGGACCTTTGTCCATGAGTGGGCTCACTTCCGATGGGGAGTGTTTAATGAATACAACAACGACGAGAAGTTCTACTTATCCAAAGGAAAACCCCAAGCAGTGAGGTATGCATCTTCTGACTTTGTATCACCAAAACGATTCCAAAATGCAACCAAACTTTCCTGGAATTGCTTTTAAAATACTAGTTTTCTGTCTCATTTTTTGATCTCCAAGACACTCTTTATGTTTCTACAAAATGACCAATTTTTCTTACAAGTGGTTCTGTTAACTGAGTTTCCTACTTGGTAAGTCACTGCCAGGCACAGCCTGCCAGGCATTTCTGCCTGTATCTCTAGGTCACACAGATCACATCCCAGAGTCACTTTGCTGACATGAGCACATGTTGCTTTGATTTTTTCAAATCTCAGCCAGCGGCATCATTCCAACCCCGCATTGTCTATATTTCCTGCTTGTCTTTTCTGAGCTTCCCTTCCATTAGATACCAGATCCTTGCTTAAGAGCGAAGTTGTTTTGTACTCAGGGCTTTCAAGATCTAGAAACATCTATCAGTTTGTTCCCCCTTCCACATCTGGGGAGCATGTTAGACAACATGACTGCAATGCCCCCTTAAAGGGAAAACTCATCAAAACATATTAACAATATCCATAGTCCCTTGTCTTACAAACAAACCTTTTAAGTATTTGTAAGCCCAGAAGTTACTCTTGTCATATGTTACATAATATCTATGTGAGCCAACAGTCTGTGTCATATTTAATAGAGAAATGCTAGGGACAGTTTAATAGGGACAGTGGTAGCAAGAAGACAAGAGTGTAGTCACAGCTGTCTCTGTTTATTTGAGGAAGTCATATCCAATTCAGTCACACATTAAACTGAGGCAGGGCAAAACATGACACCAGAGGGGAAGAGAGAAAGTGACGCTTACACAGACGAGAGCTCCATCCAGAAAACCAAAGATCATAAAGGGAAGGCCAAACTGTCAAGGGAAAGGGACAAAGGGACATGACACAAGGGGATATTACAGGTGCTTTCCATATATTAGCAATAAATCATTCAAACATTTAGTGGAAAACTCAAGGCAACAATTCAATGGAAAACACAGTAAGAAATATAGAAGGTAAATTTAAAGAAAATTAGAAAATAATTCAGGATGGTTTAAAAGAAAACCAAGGCAGGGGGGATTTCTATACATGGAATGTATAAAATCAAGTTGATTTACAAATTTTATGAAATTCTAGTAAAATTATACATTTGTATCTCATTCAAAGATCTTCACATTGAGTAAGATTATTTCTGAGAAGGGAGCATAATAAAATGGACTTTACTTGTCATTTTTAAAATATATTTCAAGACTGAATTAAAAAATAACATATATTAACAGTAATTTATATACAAAATAATTTCACAGAGTTTGGATAATAAATCTATGAAGAGAGATAAGTTTTCCTAAAATATAAAGAAAAATTTTCACTATGGAAAAATAATAGAATATCTCCCAATTGGATAAACTTGTCAAATTAAAAAAACACACACAATGTATTAGTCAGGGTGCTCTAGAGTAACAGAACTTATGGAATGTCTCTCTATATTGAGGGAATTTATTGTGATGACTCACAGTCTGTAGTCCAACGAACCTAACAATGGATAGCTGTGAGCGGGAAGTCCGAGACTCTAGTTGCTCAGTCCCATGAGGTTGGTTGTTTCAGCTGGTCTTCTGTAGAAGTAGATTCCAACAGATTTCAAACTTAAAGATGCTAATGCCTTTGGTTATCATGATCTATCAATTGTAACTGGCAATGAATCAGGTGACCTAGTGTACAAAATTTTCTACAATTTTGGGGGATAAACAGAAAATGATGTTGCTGGCTTGTTACTCTTAGTATCTCTGGACAAATTGATGAAGGAAAAGAATGAGTTGTATGATAAAATTTACTGGCTCCAGATGCAAATAAACAATCTAAAGGTTTCTAAATGTGCCCTTGAAAAGCATCTTCTCTCCAGCAGCCACTGAGCTCAAGTTGCAGAAAGTCAAACTGAAGCCCTCATTGTAAGGTTGGCTGAACTACAGCAAAAATTCAAGTCTCAGCCTCAGAGGGTGTCAACAGTTAAAGTAGGGATACTGATTGGCAAAGAACGGGATCCTATAACCTGGGATGAGGATGTGTGGGAAGACCCTGTTGAAGCTGAGAATTTTGAATCTTCAGATTCTCAAGGGTTTGCCCCACCTGAGGAAGTAGTGCCCTCTGCCCCACCCCTTGAAATAATGCCTCTTTTTCACATGAGGAAATTAATCCCTCTGAGTCTGATAAACCAGCAGTGACTTTCTCTGAAGAAAATGCCTTACAGCTTGAGCTCATGGAGGCATTTCCTCATGGGAGGCTCCTTTCTCTGTGATATCTTCAGCTTGTGTCAAGTTGACACACAAAACCAGCCAGTACAACTGACCCCTTGTCAGCTTGACACACAAATACATAACTATTAAGCCCCAACTCTTACTTTCTTATTCATACCCAAGATCTAAATAACTTTAAAAATCCCACAGTCTTTACAAATTCTTACATATTAAAATTTTAATCCCTTTAAAATACTGAATCTTTTGAAATTCAAAGTCTTTTTATAATTCAAAGTCTCTGAACCATGCATTCCACTAAAATACTTTCTTACTTCAAGAGGAAAAAATATCAGGGCACAGTCACAATCAAAAGCAAAATCAAACTCTAATCATCCAATGTGTGAGATCCACTCATGATCCTCTGTGCCCTTCCAAGGACTTAGGTCACTTCTCCAGATCTGCCCTTTGAAGCACACACCTAGGCTCCAGCTGTCTCTACTCCATTACTGCTGCTGTTCTTGTTGGTCATCTTATAGCATCTCCAAAACTTGCTGTCTTCTGCTGCAACTGGACTGCACTTTCACAATTAGCCTCTCATAGGCTATTTTCATGATGCTGAGCCTCAATTCCTCTGCATGACCCCTTCAATCCTAGGCCTTCATCTGCCACTGAGGCTGCACCTTCACCAATGGCCTCTCCTGGCCTCTCTCAATGCCAAGTATCAGCTGCTATGTCTTCATGTTTCAAGTAGTACCACCTGGGTGACTGATACATAACCAAGTCTGGCTGCCAACACGAGGTATAGCCATGGCCACATCAGGAACACAGTTTCTCTGTGCTCTCAGGAAACACTTCCCAGAAGATTTCACCTTAGTGATGCTGGTTTCTTTTCTTCTTAAACACCACTAATTTCTTAGCTCCAGCTAACCAACTTCAATTATCCCAGTAATACAAAGTTTTCTCCTTAGTAGTTCTGATATCTTGTTCATCACAGCTGATTCTTCAGCCCCAGCTAACCAAAACCACAGAATCTTCACAATCAAAACAGGAATGGTCCTGATAAGTCTTTAAACTTCTCTCTGAAGTTTCACAAGCCAGGCCTCCATCGTTTGTATCGTTCTCCACATTATCTTCCAAGCTCCTACAGAACATCCCACAGAGCTCTTGCCTTCCCAATGGCTCTTCTAACTCAAAGTTCCAAAGTCTTTCCCCAGTCCTCCCCAAAACATGGTCAGGATGTCACAGGAATACCCCACTATGCTGGTAGCAGTTTGTCTGAGTCAGGGTTTGTACTCCTGCACAAAACATCATGCTCAAGAAGCAAGTTGGGGAGGAAAGGGTTTATTCAGCTTACACTTCCACATTGCTGTTTATCACCAAAGGAAGTCAGGACAGGAACTCATGTAGGACAGGAACTTGGAGGCAGGAGCTGATGCAGAGGCCATGGAGGGATGCTGCTTACTGGCTTGCTCCCCTGGCTTGCTCAGCTTCCTTTCTTATAGAACCCAGGGCCATCAGCCCAGGCACCAGCCCAGGGACGGCACCACCCACAATGGGCTCTCCCACCCTTGATCAGTAATTACAAAAATGCATTACAGCTGAGTCTCATGGAAGCATTTCCTCAAAGGAGGCTCCTTTCTTTGTGATAACTCCAGCTTTTGTCAAGTTGATACACAAAACCAGCCAGTACACACAGACACACACACACACAATGCAAATTATACATATCTGTGTACTAAAGTCTATGCACTGGAATTATTAACATTAATACATATCACATTAATAAATATTAAGCTCAACTGTACATGTAGTGAAAAAAATCTTTCTGTGTGTTCAGATCTCTGTGTAGTGAAAGTTTCTTCCATGTACTTATTAACTAGATTGCAGTGACACATGGCTCTAATTTCAACACTCAGGAAGCTGAGGCAAGAGGATTTGAATTCAAAGCTAGCCTGAGCTATATAGCAAGACCCTGTCTCAAAAAACAAAACAACAAGACAAAACAAAACAAAACCCTAGAGGAAAGGCATAACTGAAAGAGAAAGAGGAAAATGTGAGTGTTCATAAATTAAGGATTTTTGTTTTGTTTTACATGAACTAAATAGGGTGAAAAAGAGTCAGAAAAGAAAATGTGCTCACAAAAACAAAGCAATTCATGCTTTTAGGATGGTAGTACTCACTGGGCACCCTAAGAACATTTGAAGTCAGTTGTGATGGCAGATACTTGTAATCACAGCCTGCTGGAGGTGGAAGTGGAGGGGGGTTGGTTAGGGGAGTTGGGGGAGGGGTAAGGGTTCAAAGCCATTGTCAGCTACAGACCAAGTGTGGGGCAAGCGTAGGATACAAGAAAAAAGGGAAAGAAACAGAAAGAAAAGAGAAAAAGTTGAAAATAAGTGAAATCCTCATAGAAAAGTATGGAAAGAGAAGATGATATAATTCACAAAGGAAAAAATAAAAAATAACTAGTAAGCCTAGGAAATGGTCTTTTTTTACTAGAAATTCAGAAGTTCAGGTCATCTCTCCTTTGAAGGTTATTTCATGCAGCTGACAGGGCCAGAGATGGAGTTTACAGTCATCCATCAAAGTGGACTCTGTAGACAGACAACGACGTGAGTCTGCTCTCCCATTTTCTCCTGTTTCTCGAGCAACCGATTTCATGTTTAAAGCTCCATTTTAAGCAAATGATAGACAAGTCCTAGCAACAGATTTTTAAAACACGGGCAAATTTCCACGTGGTATTTGATGTGTTTGCCACGTGTTTATGTTAGGTGTCAAAAAAAATTAAAAGAAAAAGAAAATTTAGTAAGTTAGGATGGACTTATATAACACCAAAAAATAAAAATCATTAAAACCACATTATGCAAGAATTGCTGCATGTGTATATGTTAATACTTTAAATATGCTACTTTTATACATTATTTTAAGTCAGAAAACAAAGCACTGTTATGTTGACACAGAAAACAAGCCAGACATTGTTTATTTCTGATGGTGAACCATTTTTTTTTCTTTTTTTTCTTCGTTTCATGAGTTTTCAAGTATTCTTTGATGTTTTTATTATTTATAGACTCAGTTCTGTGGATTAAAAGGGAAACATGGGGAAGAGGATTCCACTCATGATAAAAACCCATAAGCATCTAACATAAAAACTTAAATGTCAATGAACATACAATCACTGTTCAAAAAGACTTTGGAATAAAAACAATTAGGACAAACACCGGTGATGTCAGCAAGTCTTGTGGGGAAACTAAGCGGACTCCTGGCTTCCTAGAATGGGGGAGGGGCTTGGCTTCCTAGAATGGGGGAGGGGCTTGGATTGGAGCACCTATGGACTTCGACACTAAGTCACGCTCTTCTCGTACTATGGTTGGACCTCCTCTGGTTCTTTCTGGCAACAGAAATGACTTTGATGTAAACGTAGTGCTGTTGGTATATGAGGAGATATATATTCTCCTTGGTTTAATGAAAAAGAATCGTAGAGAAGGCCAACAGAAGTCAGAAAGTTCGGGTGAGTAGCAGACCCTTTACGTTGCCCACACATTTAACCTTCATGTATTTTTCAGGTGTTCAGCAGCCATTACCGGTAAAAATCAAGTTCGTCGGTGCCAGGGAGGCAGTTGTATCACTAACGGAAAGTGTGTAATCGACAGAGTAACGGGACTGTATAAAGACAATTGTGTATTTGTACCAGATCCACACCAAAACGAGAAGGCTTCCATCATGTTTAACCAAAATATCAATTCTGTAAGTGCCTTCTTCTTTCCCCCACGCTTGCATAAATTCAGTGAGGATGGTTCGGTTTTTGTTTTGCCCAGGTGTTCTAAGGGAAGAACGAGTTTTAGACATACTACAGCTTTAGGGGGAAATGGCGGGGGACGGGGTGGCAAGCTAGGTTGCAGAGAGCAAACATGTCCATCTCTTGCTCTGAGTCACGCTGGGTGAAATCTTGAGGAAGCAAAATTTAATGTGTCTGTCAGGTTTATAGCCCAAATGTACAGTTGGATGACAAAGGAGTCTGTTGACATTGTACCAGGTACTCTAAGACCAAGAGGACTGAAGGGACGTTCTCTGGGAAAGGGCTAGACAATGAAGAAAACATTTGGGAAGTGAATGAAGGCGGGTTTACAAAGCAGGTGAAGGGGAAGGGACTCCCCGTAAGGAATCCTGAGCCAAGGGAGAACAAGTCTCAGAGCCAATAAGATAAAGAGAAATGAAAGACTTAGACTAACAGTCAGAGTAAGGTGGGGGGGCGTGAAGGAAAAGCTGCAGTTTGTCACTGCCTTTGTTATGCAAAGCTGCAAGGCTTCCAGGGTTTGGTTAATCAGGACACACACAAAGGGTCTTGTAGGGAATAAGGGGATATGACTCACTATAAAGTGCCTGCTGATTGAGCTCTGAGGACCTGACTTCAGATCCCCAGAACTCATGTCACAAGCCAAGGGTGCCAGCACTGAGAAATAGATAGGTGGATCACTGAAGGTCAATACCAGCCAGTTTCACCAAAGAGAAGGATTTCAGATCCACTGGGAAATCCTGTCTCAAGAAACTGGAGGTGGCGAGTGATTGGAAAAGACACCTACCCTTCCCCTCAGGCTCCACACGACCACACTTGCATGAACATCCACACACGTCTGCCTACACAGCACACATAGAACACCACATATGGTCTAAATATAAAAAGTCTTGTATGGTAAAGTAAAAGGGAAGGGCTCCCAAACAGCTGCAGGGAGAACAAATTGGACAAGCAGCAAGGTCAGATAAGTCATGACTACATCGTGAAGGAAAGCTCTTGGATGATGGAGACTTGTTGAAATTGGGGGATGGAGGAGATTACAAACTAAGCAGGAAGAAAGGTCTAGATCTTGGTTGTTTTGTAGAGGAGTAGAGCAGAAGCATCCTGGTTTCTTGACCAAGGGTGTAGTGCTGGCATCAAATAGGAAATGTGCAAGGACATGAAGAAGCGTGCAGGGGGAAATGATGGCATCGTTATGGAGACATGGGGTGTGAGAAAACAGGTCCACCGATGAATTCTAGGGAGACCTGGGATGACGCCTGTCTAAGGTTGAAGGCAGCATGTCGGTTAATGGGGTTCAGAAAGTCCAGGAACGGAGCTTGTGGGTGTGAGGGTGCAGAGAGAAGATCGTACTGAAGAGTGCGGGGTGAAGAAAGGTGACATCTCAGGTAGAGAACCTTACAGCAGGCAGACCTTCGCTGTGGAACAGCACAAAAGGTCCAATAAGGCTGAAGACAAGGCTTGAGCCAGGCTGCAGACTAAGATTTTCCCAGCCTCCCTAGGCACCATTGCGAGGCTGCGCCACGGTTATAAGCCAGCAGACAAGCCTGGGAGTGCAGAGACTGGGGGATTGGTTTGATAGATGTGTTAATGAGTACATTGATTGCTGTTATATGTATCATTATATTGGCAATTTCAGGTGGTTGAATTCTGTACAGAAAAAAATCACAATCAAGAAGCCCCAAATGACCAAAACCAACGATGCAATCTCCGAAGCACGTGGGAAGTCATCCAGGAATCTGAGGACTTCAAGCAAACCACTCCCATGACAGCCCAGCCACCTGCACCCACCTTCTCACTGCTGCAAATTGGACAAAGAATTGTGTGCTTAGTTCTTGATAAGTCCGGGAGCATGCTGGTAGGTTCACTGAGCCTTCATCTTTGAAACGGGGATCATAGATGTGTGAATGATACAATCTGGACCAGGACCACAATTTGGACTTGATAGAGAACAAACACAACAGGAGGGTCAAACCCAGCAATAGCTTTGTCATTGGAAATGCCCATCTTGGGCTGGAGAGATAGCTCAGCAGGTAAGGTGCTTGCCTTGCAAGCCTAAGGACATGAGTTCAAGGCCCCAAACTCACCTGTGATTCTAGCAGTGCTGGGCAAGTAGAGACAGGCAAATCCCTGTGGCTCTTTGACCAGCCAGCTCTGAGTGATGAGAAACACACACACACACACATACACACACACACACACACACACACACACACACACACACACACACACACACACACACGATGCTCACATCACGTCATTCCACAGACTCAGTATCAACTGTCCCCTTTGTCAAATTAAAATAACATCAACTCATGAGCAAAGTTCTGGTTAATTATGTAAACTTAATGTTGTTCATGTTTTGCTACCATAACTAGGCCTAGATTTCCATATAAGCCTTATTTAGACCTCTTACCAATGCACTGTATTGCAGGGATTATGTAAGATAGCTTTTTGCCTTTTGCTCTTTAGGTAACAACTCTAAAATTTTACCCAAAAGTAAATGCCAGGCATAAATGGAAAATATCTACCATAAAAGGATACGGCTTAAGTCCACACTTACTATGAGGCAGCCACTTCTAAATACTCCTTAACCTGGTGGTGTTAGTCTGTTTATTTAAGGGCCAACTTGACTGCCTTTATCTGCTTACCCTTTCAGAACGATGATCGTCTTAACCGAATGAATCAGGCAAGCCGGCTTTTCCTGCTGCAGACTGTGGAGCAGGGATCCTGGGTCGGGATGGTGACCTTTGACAGTGCTGCCTATGTACAAAGCGAACTCAAACAGTTAAACAGTGGTGCTGACAGAGATCTGCTGATCAAGCACTTACCCACAGTATCTGCAGGAGGGACATCTATATGCTCTGGCCTTCGGACAGCATTTACAGTAAGGCGTGCTCCATTGTTGTGGTTTGCAACTGTTTGTGATCTTTTACTCCTATGAAATTTTCATTTCCAGAGTTTCCACGCATGGCTGGTGTCAGATTGAATTATATGACTCAGGACAACGAGGTGATGGAAGGGTATAGAGATACAGAGAGTTATGCCCTCAGAGCTAGTTATGGACATCTCCCCCCCCCCATCCTCACAGCCTCCCCCCCCCCCCACCAGTCCCCTGCTTAATGCTTCTCTCCTCCTCTGCACCTAGGCATTCAGGGATTCTGCGTGCATCTCTGCACTCCAAGTATGTCTGATGTGCCTTCTACGGCAGGGTCTCTGAGGCTTACCTGGTGACTCAACTTTGTGTCCCTATGGGACACATGGAATCTGCAGCCGGTATTTCATGACACACAGCAATTATGAGAAATTAAGCAAAGGAAGCCAAACCAGGCCACAGCTCTTACTTCCTAGTCCCTGAAGCACTTGGTCAGACCAGAGCCATGACCACAGCTCTCAGATTCCTGGGCACGGACTCTCTCCCACGCCCATAGTCTCTTCCTCTAGTCCACTCCCTTCTAATAGCACCATGGCCGACGTGTGATCTCCTGTCGGCACACAAATAGAGAATGCAGTCATCAAGAGACATGCCCTGTGCCTCCACCTTCCTCTCCAGTCTTCTGGCCATACATTCTTTGTCCAGAGAGTGTGGGCTGAGGGATTTAATCTGGACTGCTTGCCCTGCATGTTGGTCTCTTTCTATCTTTGCAGTGACATGTAGAGTCCAATTTTCCTCAATAGATCGCGTATCCTGTTATGTAATTTTCTTTCCATTATAATCTTATTTAGCATTGGCAGATGGACTGTCCTCTGTACTCTATTAAGTGTATCTATGTACACAGCTATTTTGTAAAAAGCACTTTGGATAAAGGCGTGGGAGAATCAGAAGACCATGGTCTTTGTCTACATAGGGAGTTTGATGCCTTTGTAGGCTACAGGGATCCTGTTTCAAAAAACAAACATCAAAAGTTGTGTGTGCATGCCTGTGTGCATGCTTGTCTGAGAGTGTGAGTGTGTGTGTGTGAATGTGTGTGTGTGTGTATGTGTGTGTGTGTGTGTAAGAAACAAAATGTTTGCTTTCATCAGAAGGACATTAAAAGGTTAACCATCGGTGATCTGGTTAACACTGTCCAGAAAGAGTCTATACAGTCGATATTGTCAGATAGCAAAAGACTGAAGTTAAAAATCTCCTGTAGATGCACTATCCCTCACCTGGTTCCTGCTATTTGTGAAGGTATCATGAAACCTCTCAAAGCATCTCAGGGAGAGACCAGAAGGAAACTCAAAACCCTTGTGTCCTCTCCCAGAACCGCCTATCTCTTGGAGTACCATGCATTGCACACCCTCCCTTCTGGGGCAGGCTAACAACACAAAGAGATCACTGTTGAATTCCATGATGCAGTGTCACTACTAGACAGATGCTCCTCCAACGTTCCCAGACATCTACTTGGTCCCTCTACAATTGTTCCTTCTTGTCCCATGTAAAGGCAGTATCCATAAACACCCTGGCCACCTCACACAGGTAATCCCTGCTCTTAATCTCATTCTTAGGTGATAAAGAAGAAGTATCCAACTGATGGATCTGAAATTGTGCTGCTGACCGATGGGGAGGACAACACCATTAGCAGCTGCTTTGACCTGGTGAAGCAGAGCGGGGCCATCATCCATACAGTGGCCCTGGGACCGGCTGCCGCTAAAGAGCTTGAGCAGCTGTCCAAAATGACAGGTGAGAGAAGATCTGCTGGGAACATACCCACGGACCTAGGCTCTAGTGACCTGAGGAGCCAGGAAAAGTGGGCTACGGAGAGATGGAGTCATCTCAGCCAAGTAGCTATGCTTCTCCCATGTGACCATTAGAACTGACTCCACCCATTCTCTTTAAGGTCTTGGTTCCAGGACCAGGCCAGCTTGCAGGAAGTAACAGTGCTACACCCTAGTGACAACTCAGAGAACCCTTCCTGGACACCTTATGAGTATTTAGCTTTACCTGAGAAAGACAGGAAGGAGAAGAGGGGAAGAGGGAAAGAGACTGGTGAACAACCAGGGGCTACTTCAATCAAGCAGTGCATGGGAAGTTTCTCCACAAAAGACCAGTGTGCTGTGTCTAACTCTTACACACTAACAGATGGTGCAGACGGGTTCCTCTGACCCAGGCTTCTTTTGCAGAATCGGTGAACATTTTCTATTGGAGCTAATATATCTTCCCGTGTTCTTTAGAAGCAGGGCCTGAGATGAAGGACTTGGTACCTGTGAGTGTAGAAGAAGAGCTCTCAAAAGAAAAGAAATGGGGGACAGACAGCAGAAAACAGAGCACAGGGTGGAAGCAAATACACACTGTACCCTCCCTCTAGTTGAGGGGCCTCTAGACTAGAAATACAATGCAAACTTGGTCCTCCCTTTAGACACAAGGTCTTTCCTTTTGTATTGCTGCATCCGACAATCAATGGGCACTTATTGGTGGAGCATAGCAGAGATAAGAATCATTTTTCCCTTTAGGATGGCCCTTTTGGGTAAGGCAATCCTCTGGAGAATGAGGCAGCCATTAGTCATTAGTGGCCAACACTTAGCGCGAAGCAGACTTTCACTCACCTGGAGACACACGGGACACCAGCAAAACCACAGAAACACTGTCCCTAACAGTCTAAAAGTGACTACCCAAGATGACTCAGTGGTCACAGGTGCTTGCTGCCAAGCTCACAACCTGAGTTCTATCCCTGGAACCTATGCTCCATAAAGAGAGAGCAATTACCAACCAACATCCTCTGCCCTTCATACACACACACCATGACACATGCACACACACATTGATGAATATAAAAGGTACTTAGAAGTGGCTTCCTATCTATTTCTTCAGTTGCACTTATTCTCAATACCTGTCTTATTTAGGGTTTTACTGTTGTGAACCATGACCGAGGGAGCTCTTATAAGGACAACATTTAATTGGGGTTCTCTTATAGGTTCAGAGGTTCAGTCCATTGTCATCAAGGAGGGAGCATGGCAGCATCCAGGCAGGCATGGGGCAAAGGCAGCTAAAGTTCAACATCTTGTTCCAAAGGCAAACAGGAGAAGACTAACTTCCAGGCAGCTAGGATGAGGGTCTCAAAGCCTACCTCCACAGCAACACACCTCCTCTAACAAGGCCACACCTCCTACTAGTGCCACTCCCTAGGCCAAGCATATTCAAAGCACCACAATACCCAAGTTTCCATACCTAGAATATTAGTCTTTCTTGTCCTATACATCTCAATTTTCTGTAACAGTCTCTTTGTCCACTGTTATTTCTTGATGTTGTCACACATGTATCTTTCTTGATTTCATGATTTGAGATACAACTTTAAAACCCAGTCTGTTAGAAGTACATTTAAATAAGAGTTAACCAAGCACTGTGATCTATGCTTTAGTAGATTCTCCCATATGGAAGCACATGACCTTTAAATGTAGATGCGGTTGGGAATTTGTGCAGACAGTTTACGTAGCTTCGTGATGGATACTTCTGAAGCTATTCATTGCTATATATATATTTATATATTTATACACACATATATATTTATACACAGACACACATACATATATATATATATTTATTTATTAGTATCAACTTGGAGTTAATATGCACATATATTTGCTATTGATCTGAATTGTGTATCCTGCTATCTTAGCTATAGCTAAAATGTTGCAAATACTCACTTCCGGGAAATATAACTTCTGATGATGTGGTTGCATTTTAGGAGGCCTGCAGACATACTCTTCGGATCAGGTTCAGAACAATGGTCTTGTTGATGCTTTCGCAGCACTCTCCTCAGGAAATGCGGCGATCGCTCAGCACTCCATCCAGGTCAGGGTTCTCATGTTTACTTACAATCACAGTCTAGACTGACAGATGCTTTGAGTTCTACATTCCTTTGGGTATTAATTGAAAATCCCAGTCTTCAGCTTGATGTCCAACATTATTCTCCAAGTGTAAGTTCCCTTGTTTAACTGAGGCAGTCAGCATTTAATTATTTTGTAAATATTTCTAATAAGTTCTCATAAGTGTTTGCGGACAAGCTCTCTTTGTAATATGATTGGTTCACATTGTCTTAGATAATCTACACATTTTCTAGGACAAGTGTGCAGATACCATGTGCCCTGTTTTTTCATTGCCTTTGTTCCTAAGATTTGCTATGACTTCCCTGTAGCGGAGAGACAGCACTTTGTACTGTGGAAACCCCATGTCGTCCATTCAGACTTTCAAATCTTGATCCTGAGTCTACCATTAACTGACCTTGAGTAAAGAACCTTGCCTCTCTAAGTATGGAGCAGAAAGCTGTGGGCTTGTCTGGTTCTAAAATGCCAAGAAGCTCTCTTATCTTGCTCACCTCCCTTCTCCTACCAGATCCACCCACCACCTACCTTCCCTTAGGAAGAGCATGCCTCCCAGGGACAGTAAGAACTGGCACACCAGGCTCCAGTAAGAACCAGTGCGGTGCATACCATTACACCAAGGCTAGACAAGGCAACTCAGTAGGAGGAAAGAAGAAACAACTAGCAGAGTGTGAATCTCAGACTTTCCCAGTCAGAGTCTGAGTGGCCCTGGAGGAATAGTGCCATCAAACCTGGATGACGGGGTTCAACACAATATCAGCTGGATTTGGGGCCAGCTGATGCCCTGTACTTCCAATCTGCGGAGACAGCAGTAGCTTCTATGTTGGTTCTCATGCAGGAAATTTTAAAATTCAAGGGCCTTGTTTTGCAAAGAAACAAATGTGTCCCAGAAAAGCAGTTCACTGCTGAAATCTCCCAGGCATTCCACGATTTTTTTTTTTTAATTTAAGAAAACTAACAGGGAGAGAGATGTTCTCATTTCCTAACCTACCATGAGAACAAGAGACATTTACATCTAGACTCATTCATTATCTACCAGTGGGACCAGAAAGCCTGGCTCCATGTCCATTATCTCTTCTAATAGGTATCAACTTAGAGAGACTGAATTACTATGAAAGAGACAACCTCAAAAATCATGTTTTCTATGGAAGCTCATTCCTATTTCTATGCCTCCTCTGTAGCAATCCCATTCCATCCCAACAGGCAATCTCCTGCCTGGTAGTTTATTTAATTCACCATGCCAAGAACTCCCATGATGCTTCACTTAGGAACTTGTAATTCTTTGTCATTTATATCATCTCTCCATGGGTTAGAAATGAGTACAGTCAGTCCTTGGGATTTAGTGCAGTTAGAGACATGCTAGTCAAGTACAATGGGCTGGCCATCAAAGGACAGCTAGGGAGAAAATGACATCAAAGATCACAGGAAGGTGGTTCACATGTCCTGAGAGATAGGTATCAGTGAAGGCTTTATGAAGAAAGTAACATTTGCACTGAATTCTGGAGGACTGGTAGACTTGGACCAGCAGGGAGAAGGAATGATGTCTGGAAGAAGCAAAGAGCATGAAGCCAGGAAGTCACAAACCCTTATAGGGAGATGGTCTTTTAAGTGGAGAAAGCAATATCGTGGCAACCTGAAGCTGGAATAGGGATTTAGAACTATATCCTAAGTGACCCTAAACACCAAAGTACCCAAGAATATCTTCTGGCCTTTGAATTGACTCCTGGCAATCAGGACAGGGTGTGAGACTATGAGATGCACTCTATACTGTCCAGGAAGTAAAGCATTGATCTTCTCAACAGCTGGAGAGCAGGGGAGTTAATCTCCAGAATAACCAATGGATGAATGGCTCAGTGATCGTGGACAGCTCGGTGGGCAAGGACACCTTGTTTCTTATCACCTGGACAACGCATCCTCCTACAATATTTATCTGGGATCCCAGCGGAGTGGAACAAAATGGTTTTATACTAGACACAACCACTAAGGTGGCCTACCTCCAAGTCCCAGGCACGGCTAAGGTATGGAGTCAGCTTCCTTGCACACCAGACAAAATTGTTTTATAAATAATTGTACATTAAAAAAAAAGGAGTGATTATTGACTTCAGGAGAAAACAATGAAAATTCTTCATTCATTGAAGTCAGCCTGGCAGTTAAGACAAGAGAAAGAGAAAGGTCATTTTATGTCCCTAAATAAAAGGGAACAATTGAAGTGCACAGCAGTTGGGATAGCAAGTGATCCTTGATGCTGTGAGATGACGAAAACTCCTGTCCCTTGAAATCCCATGCCTTGGAAACTCTGGGCAGTGATCAGTGAGGATGCAGCCTCAAGCCTCATTATGCCTAACTAAGTTTGTCTTGACTATGGGAGTCACATAGTCAGTCCAAACACACTCATGTTTACCTTGGTGGCCGAGAATCAAGGACATGCACATCTCAGACATGCTTGCCACACACTTTAGTCACAGAGGCATTGTTGTAAGTGGCAGTGAAGTTAGGTCTTTGACACACACTGAAAATATCTGCATTTTTTCTGGACAGGTTGGCTTTTGGAAATACAGCATTCAAGCGAGCTCACAGACTCTCACCTTGACTGTCACCTCCCGTGCAGCAAGTGCTACACTGCCTCCTATTACAGTGACCCCGGTAGTGAATAAGAACACAGGGAAATTCCCCAGCCCTGTAACAGTGTATGCAAGCATTCGCCAAGGAGCCTCGCCTATTCTCAGGGCCAGCGTCACAGCCTTGATTGAATCTGTGAATGGAAAAACAGTAACCCTGGAATTACTGGATAACGGAGCAGGTAACCATTCAAGAAACTTGAACTTAGATCTTCTTCTAAGATACCACCACTGTGGGATGGCTAACAGGAACTGTAGTGCAGGCAGTTGGCAGCAAGGAACCTAGCACTGGGGACCAAAGTGCTCTCTGCATGCTCATGTATGTCATATCTCAAAATGCTGAGAAACGTGAGGAAGGGCCCAACCTTAGCCTCCACAGAGCTAAAGTGCATTAGTGCTTTGAACTCAACAGGATTAGATACTACACAGAACGTTATCCGTTCCAAACTAAAGGAAGAAATATAACAGTCAAGTCCACAACCTCCTCAAAAAGTATGCACAGGCAGACATCTTCATTTTTATGTTCACCACACTTTTTAGGTACTACTATCTCTCCATTACTGGCAAAGAGATACTGTCATATCTTCAAATAGCAGAGATGAATTCCAGCACATGTCAAGATGATTACTCTATCCATGTGGGCTGTAGGCTAGGCTTGCTCCCCAAGTGAAAAATTCTGCCCACTTTTCTTGCACTTAAGAAAGCTATAAGGAAGTAATGAATTCTGTATTTCTTCTGTAGAAGGTGTCTGTTTACTGTGACAGAACTCTCTTTATTGGAATGAAACGTATACATGAATTTCATGCCTAAATATTCCCTGGGGAGAAAGTTTGAATTCTTCTTCCCCAGTCATGTACATAGAACAATCTGATTTGGCTTGGCAGGTAATCAGTGAGTCGATAGCTCAGGATATCAGTCATGACAGAGATGTGTGAAAGGACCTCTGATTTCAAAAGAAAAGGACAGTTCAGGGTGAGACGATTTACATATAAGTATGTATATATGTGCACATACAGTGTAAATAAGCATCAGGCTTTATTCTACACATAATCAAGCCTCATGGTCTCTTGTAGCTAGTGCTCATTTTCTCCATAAAATGCTAACTCACATATGGATTGGAAATACAGATATCCAGGGTGTTCATGGGTACTTTCATCTCTTTATCAAGGTGCCGATGCCACCAAGAATGATGGTGTCTACTCAAGGTTTTTTACAGCTTTTGATGCAAATGGTAGATACAGCGTTAAAATATGGGCTCTGGGAGGAGTCACTTCAGACAGACAGAGAGCAGCACCTCCGAAGAACAGAGCCATGTACATAGATGGCTGGATTGAGGATGGTAAGTGATCTAAAGGGAAGACTGAACGGCTTGGGTCTAGAAGAACTGTTAAGCCTGTGAGGCAGAAGAATGCAAGACAGCTCTTGATGTCTGGGTCTCTCCTCTTCCTTCTTGGCATTTGTGACCGAGTGATCCTGTGTGCTGAGTACACACTCTTGGGTCTTGGAGAATTCTGCTGTATTATTGGAGTCCACCACTAGGTACCAGTGACAGCCCCACCCCCAAGTTACTACATTCAGAAACCTGTCTGGCCATCCTCTGCTGTCCCGTGAGACAGCAAAATACTCCATGTGAAAACCAGTTAGGCAGGTCATAACTTTTAACCACTTTGGGCTCCAAATCACATCATCTACAAGATAAAATATCACATCTCCATGTGATTCACTTTTTGTCCCACTGTGAAATGAACTGTCTTGGAGGTGAGTGAGGCCCCCTCCCCACCATGCACATGTTACCAAGTGGGAGAAATATGTCTTTAAGAAACAAGACGTTCCACGCCACTCTGGATTTAAAACATTTGCCCAGGATCAGAGCAGGATTGAGAGCAACAGAGTCTAATGACTCTACGACTTGCCTTTGATATTATAACTAGCAAAAAAATTGTTTTTAAAGTAGAATTTATGAGAAGGTAAATTCTGAATAACGCTGCAATGTGATCAAAATGGCTTTATTGAAGATGGGTTCTGAGAGTGCAATTGGCTGAGCAAGCCACAGTAGTGTTTGAAGCACAGAATTAGCTTTGTACAAGTGTGAAGCAAAGTCTGCAATTGCTACTTGAATAAATTCCCAGGTAGTGACTGAGACAATTGGGTGGTGCATCTCTTCAATCTCAGCATCCAGAGATGGAGGCAAGAAGATCACAGGTTTGAGACCAACCTGAGCTACATACTGAGACACTGTCCCCAAATAAGAGAGAGGACATTGGGATTGGAATTCTTAATGTAAACTATTTCATGTTAAATTGCCATCAAGGAAGAAAGACAAAGCACAAATATGAAAAATGTGAAAATTGCATAAATTAAACAATCAAGGAAATCTTCAAAAGCCAAGGAGATCAAGTACTGAATAAATGGGAGAATATGCCACTCAAAATATTATCACAGTGACATGGGGCTTCTTTGAGTGATATCATGTTTAAACAGAGTCTAAACGGGCATTGTAGAAGACAGGAAAGCAACGGGCCAGTGAGATGGCTCAGTAGGTAAAGGTGCTTGCTGCTAAGCCTAACTATTGGAGTTCCATTCCTGGGCTCCACATGGTGGCAGGAGAGACTCCACTCCTGTAATTTGTCCTCTGACCTCCATATGCTTCCCGTCTGCATAAATAATTAAATAAATAAGCTTTTAAATTAAAGACAACCAATGAGAGAAGAAATACAATTTCTAAGTTTTGTTTTGTTTTGTTTTGTTTTGCTTCCCTATTACCAGGAAACGCCTGTCAGGTAAAGACAGGAGGGTCTCCCTTTGCCCATTGTCTTCTGATACAACCCGATTTGGGGTCTTGTTACCAGACTTTAAAGTGGGTTTTGTTGGCAGAAGGCAGGAAGAATTGGAAGGAAGGCCCAGGAGAAAATGGGAAGGCTAGAAAATGGGAAAACTACTGGTGTTTTTCATATTTTGAATAAATTTTAACACAGGTGAAGTAAGAATGAACCCACCACGTCCTGAAACTAGTTATGTTCAAGACAAGCAGCTGTGCTTCAGCAGGACATCTTCAGGGGGATCGTTTGTGGCCACCAATGTCCCCGCAGCAGCTCCCATTCCTGACCTCTTTCCACCCTGTCAAATCACTGACCTGAAGGCCAGCATCCAAGGGCAGAACCTGGTGAATCTGACGTGGACGGCTCCTGGGGATGACTACGACCACGGGAGAGGTGAGACTGATGCGCAGACCCTAGAGAGGCGCTCACCCACCAAGCAGAGGTTGTGCTGGGAGGAGGAGAAGACAGAAGGCGGGAATCTCAAATGGCTTCTGAAATTAAAGGCACACGGTTTTTTAAATCTAAGAAGCCGACCTTCTTAAGTAACAAGATGTTTTTATGTAGGAAAAGAAAACTTCAGGATTTTGTGTTTCATTTTTGTCTGTCTGTTTGTTTGTTTGTTTCTGACGAATACGTTTTTTTAGAGTTCCTAGAAAAAGACTCTAGAATAGAGAGTAAATATCTTTGAAGGAAATTTCCCCACTTGCTAGACATTGACTCTCAAACATAAAAGTTAGGTCTGGGGTAGAGCCTACGCTCCTCTGTTTCTAGAACGCATTTATGAAATGTATGGGCAGCTGTCTGACCTGAAGAACTAGGATCTGTGTTTTAAGAACCTTATAAATTAGAAGCTGTGTTTTAAGGTCCTCTGAGCATGTTAGTGTTCAAGAAACACTAGCACCAACCTCCCTTCCAAGTAAAGGAGTACTAAGCAATGAGCACCCTCCTTTCCCAGCCAAGCACCAGGCTCAGATACTTTGACAGAGGCTTTGAGCCATCATTGAACCAACTTTGCTAAGAGTAACATGTGTGCACAGTAGGTGACAGCCCTTGTAAATACGGTTACTCAGTTCCATTCATCTGTTGTAACGTCATTGAGATGATGTAATTCCTAATAGTTTTTAAAGGTTAAGACTTGATCATTACATCCTCTCTCACTACTTTAATTTTTATTTTTTATTTAAGCTTCCAACTACATCATCCGAATGAGCACCAGTATCGTTGATCTCAGGGACCACTTCAACACCTCACTCCAAGTGAACACTACCGGTCTTATCCCCAAAGAGGCCAGCTCTGAGGAAATCTTTGAGTTTGAACTGGGAGGCAACACTTTTGGAAATGGCACAGATATCTTCATTGCTATCCAGGCTGTGGATAAGTCCAATCTGAAATCAGAAATCTCCAACATTGCACGGGTGTCTGTGTTCATCCCCGCTCAGGAGCCGCCCATTCCCGAAGACTCAACTCCCCCTTGTCCTGACATCAGCATCAACAGCACCATTCCTGGCATCCACGTGCTGAAGATAATGTGGAAGTGGCTAGGGGAAATGCAGGTGACACTAGGTTTGCACTGAATTTTCAGGCAAGAAATCAACCAGTCATTCCTTTCACTGGAGAATTTTCTAAAAATGTACTTTAGACTTCCTGTAGGGGGCGGTATAGTAACACTCGAAGCTGTAAAACTGGGTCTGGGTGCATTAAAAATTATCTGTTCAAATACAAAAGTTTTATCACTGCTCGGTCTTTGGATGGTAATTTGAATGCTTGCAAGTGTTGCTTGTATCAGAAGATGGGAGTAGATTTGAATTTGTCCTAAGGAACTCAGTCAGCTAAAAATAAGACTCAATTGCAGTTAATCTACTAACTAGTAAACTATCAGAAATGCCTACCAAACTATTTAAATACAAGAGTTCTGGTTTCTTATTTAGGACCTTGGACTAACATCAGCAAGAATGTGTCTTCTTTTCTTCTCATTCTCATTCATCGGAATGAGGATGAGACAGGTATGGAAGGGAGAAATTACACATTGGAGGTCCCATTGGGTTTAGAAATGCATACTATGTGCCTGAATGCACATAGTCAGTGATGCTTAAAGCCACAGTGGAAAGAAATGAGAAGAGGTAGGTAGATTCAGGGCGAGTGATAAAGAAATTATAATATATTTCATAATCTTTTTTTACAAATATTCTATTAGCAAGAGGAAGAGAATGAGCCTGGTGTGGGCTTTTGAAACCTCATCTCTCACCCCTAGTGAAATACCTTTTCCAAAGGCCTTGCCTAATCTTCCCAAAACAGTTCTACCAGCAAAGGACCAAGCGCTTAAATATGGGAGCCTATGGGAGCCACTTGTATTCAAACCACCACAACAGCTTACAAATATGAGCTTAATTAACGATACTCAGGTAAACCCATGGATGATGCCCAACTGCTAATAAAATAAGCCATTATTTCTACAGACATCCAGGAGGTATTTCTTTACTTTCAGACCTTCCTTATAAGAAAACAGACTTTTAGGGCAAGCAAAGTCACAAGTAACAGCGAAAAGCAGATAAAAGAGACTTATTCAGTGTCCGGCACACTGGGAAGCAAAAGAAGTCTAGGGATCGTCCTCCCCATTTCCATATTCAAAGCACTAATGTGGGGTTTCATTTAAATAGGAGGTGGAGTCTGGGTCAAGATGTGGCCCTGTCCATCAGTGATCCAGGATTGTCAGTCATGCAAAGTGCTCTATGAGCTGTCAAACCTGGGTTCCAAGAGACAAGTCCTTCCTCTAGCAAGAACCAAGACTGGGAAGTCTTTCCCTTTTTCCAAAAACAGACTCTGAAAATTCCAATTCTTTAGGGATTGTCTTTTGTTTTGTTTTGTTTTGTTTGAATTAGGATAGAATTTTATTTTTATTAGATATTTTCTTTATTTACATTTCAAATGTTATCCCCTTTCCTGGTTTACCCCTGGAAGCCTCCATCCCATCCCCCTCCTCCTGCTTCCATGAGGGTGTTCAAGCACCCACCCACCCACTCCCACCTGCTTGCCCTGGCATTCGCCTACACTGGGGCATCAAGTCTTCACAGGACCAAGGGCCTCTCCTCTCATTGATGTCCAACAAGGCCATCCTCTGCTATATATATGGATGAAGCCATGGGTCACTCCACTTAGTTAGGATTACGACTGCTGTGGCGAAAACCATGATCAAAATGCAAGTTGGGGAGAAAAGGGCTTATTTGGATATCACTGCTTGTCATTGAAGGAAGTCAGGGCAGGAACTCAAACAGGGCAGCAACCTGGAGTCAGGCGCTGATGCAGAGGCCATGGGGGGGTGTGTGGGGGTGCTGCTTGCTGGCTTCTGTCTCATAACTTGCTCAGCCTGCTAAAGAACTCAAGACTACCAGCCCCAAGAATGACACTACCCACAATCACCAAGAACATGCCCTACAGGCTTGTCTGCCGCTGAATTTTGTGGAGGCATTTTTTTTTTTCGATTAAGGCTCTGTCTTCTTCAATAACCACAGCTTATATCAAGTTGATATAAGACCAAACAACACAGGGATCAGTTTCAAGTCTGAAGGCAGCCAAAAGAGCTCGGATGTCTCTTTAAATATTTTCATTCATGCCAGGATGGTTACACAGAATAGTAGTATCATCCCGTAAGGTAATTGCAGGTGTTTTTGCCAACCCAGTGAACAGAATATCAGGAAGCAATTCTCTTGATCAAAGTGCAAATACACAGTGAGCCACATGGCCGGTGGGAAGGCTACCTTAAGTCCCATGAACAAAGGAGTCTGGGGTTCTAGTCCAGTACTGTAGAATGTTCTGTAGAACATGGCTGCAGTAAGTTTTATCTGAGAAATGTCTAAAAGATCATTGCACCCATTGCAAAAAATAAAAATAAAAAATAAAATAAAAATAAATCCTATGTAATAATGCAGATCCATTTTGCCACAAGCTGCCCAGTGATTCAGAGCTCTTAAGAATGGTTTGCTTTGCTGGGTTCTACTTTCTATCCTGTGTCTGCTGACTCCATCCCCCGTCTCCCAGAAGTCAGCTGTCTATGAAGATCCTCACTATTCCAGTGTGCATTCCACTGAGCTCACCCAAATGGAAAAGCAAACTTCCAGTAAGTGACATTTATAAGGGACACAGCATTTTCCCAAATGACATGATTTTCAAATAAAAGCCTTTGTCCCACCTGGGTTTTGCCCTCTAGATTTGTGGCTTTAACTCATGTCCCCTCTGCCCCCACTCTCTGCCCTCTTCACCGGCCTCAGCTTGCATTAAAAGAGACTGTGCTTCCTCTCAAGGACTACGTCCCAGGGGAAGAGGCACAGGACATTCGTCAAGCTTCTTCATGAGGCTTTTGATCTGGGTGTTACACAAAAAAGATTGTGTGGGCGTGTGTGTGTGTGTCCCATGATCGTGGTGCTCACCCAAATAAGGGTGAGCATTGATGGTGCTAATAAACCCAAAGATACCCAAAAAGTCACTAAATCCTTTGAGTATCACTACAACGCCAGATGTCCCAACACCATTGGCAATCCTTTGCCTGCTCTTCCTTCATTCTTTCCTCCTTCCATCCTTTCACCTTCCCAAAACCTTGCTAGGATGAGGACAGACTTGGCTGGGGATCCGGCATGGGCACTGTGGTCCCTACTTCCCCTAACCTCCACCAGAGACAGTTCTCCAGAAATTCACTCTCCCTGAAATTAGTGGAGCAGAGGGAAGCATCCACCAACTCTGTCACCCATAGGATCCAAATGCCCCCTGATGTCAAATGCTGATCCCACAAAACAAACCCCTGTTGGGGACAGTCTGGGACCTAGTCTTGATGAGCCCAGAGGTTAAAGAGTAAGATGCAAACAGCAGTACAGCAAGGCATGATGGGAAATAAACCAAATGCTGTCCAGAGACAAAGCCCCTAAGCCCATGTTTGAGACACAGAGGATGCTGGTCAAGTGGGAACATCTCAGTACACATTGTCAACATTACTTCTATTCTACCTTATAAAAGTCTGCTTACACCCTCCATGCCCTCCAAATTCTCCTTGTCCGTTTACTGTTAACAATATTGTCCTGAGAGTGGAGAGAATTCCCCAGGTGCCAGGAAATTCCCTTGAGCATGAGATCCAAAACAAACAAACATAAAACCAATCTGCCCACTTGCACCTGTTGCCTGAATGGTGATTTATAGTGATAAATATCCAAAGCTGTTTATACAAGCAAGTCTTCCCTCTGAAGCTAGCAATCCAAGAGCTGGATATTCTTTCAAGGGGTTCTTCTGAGAAGGCCTTATTCCATTAAGGTAAAAAAAAAATAACCTCAGAGATGCTCCCACCAGGGGCTAGCATCCCATCTTTGAGGAGCTTAGTCCTGAGCGACAGAGAGACAACCCAAGAGGTAGGTTCTAACTCCAGCGGAGAAAGGAGTGCAGAAGAGTTAGGGATTCAAACCATAACTTCTAATTCTCCTGTACTTATATTCAGACTCATGAATGGATGCCCAGATCGTGGTGATGATGATAATGCTGAAGATGATGATGATGACAACGACGACCACGACAACAACAACAATGATGGGCATGTGACTTGTAGTACATCAGCTCTCTCTGGGGACTCAGAGGAGACCAGATGTCTGCCTATCTCCCCTGCAGAGGCCTTCACACTTATTTTACCATTTGGGATTGTCCCTTGGACTCCATGCTGTGACACAGTCTCAAGAACTGCCCTAACAGATTTCAACAATCTAAAAACAAAAAACAAAAAAACAAAAAAACAAAACAAAAAAAACCCTAATCTTTTCCTAAACTGCCATCCAGTCCTGGTACAAGCTGTGTGATGGAGACATAGAGGGTGGAAGCTTAAACAATAATACCATCCTCCTGAAAATGTAGAGACGTCCTCAATAAGAATCAAGAGAATGCTCTATCAGTGTATTATGTACAGGCTGTCTTCAAAGACTGGAGGCAGGGCTATGCAAAGAAAAACAAAACAAAACAAAACAAACAAACAAACAAACAAACAGAGAAAAGTCTGCTACCTGAGACGATCCCGTTTGTGGTCTAACCCTGCTTTTAAAGCAGAGACTGAAGGGAAGCTGGGCTGAGGTGATGTTCTTCTGCACCCTGAGAGCTCTGCTCATCTTTGTATTCCCCCAGCCATCCCGGGTTGCCAGGGGGAAAGATGTCAGCCCTACCAGCCACAGAGAGGGTGGCACTCTCTACCATTCTTCTGCCTGCACTTTCCCCTTAAGGAAAACACCAAATGGGAACAGAAGTCCATGTCCTCTTCTCACTCACAGACTTTCAACAATGCAGTGGAAGCTAGAACCTTCCCTAGGATCCATCCCAATTTGCCTTTCACAGAAAGCCTGATGAACTAATTCAGTGGGTTTCTGCTGAGCTCTGGGGTCTGAGAAACGGGGTTCATGGAATGAGACCTGAATGGTTGTTCCCGTGTCAACCCCACTAGAGATGGACCTTCCCCAAAGTTCCAAAGCAATTCCAGGTCAACAGGGGGAAAATGAAATCCTATGAATCATTATTATCAGCACAAGTTGTTAATATGTCTCTATTTTCTGTCTCATCAAATAATGAAGGCCAGGTTCAAATGTAAAAGCCTCATGGTGTCATACTGGCACATGGCAGCTCAGAACAAGATGGGCCACAGTGTTTGCTCTTTTCTTCCTATCCCTATCCAATGCACAGTCCCCATTTCCCCAGGGGGAGGTTGGTTTTGGTATTGAGACAGCATCTTGCTATATATGCTAAATGGACCTTGACCCCATGGAAATCCCACTGCCTTAATCTCTTACTGAAATGAACTGCCACGCCCAGTTTCAATGACAGTACGAAATGCAGTTTATATTCATTTGTTTATTTTTAAATTTTTACCCATGTACACACCGTATTTTATCATATGCACCCGCCATTACTCCCTCCTACCTTTTCTAGTGTCCTACACACCATTGGTCACCCATCTTCATGTCCTCTATTTTTGTCATCTATAACCCCAAGTCCAAGAAATACTGCCCATATGCATATGGGTGTGGGGCCAAAGCCACATTCCAAGCGGTAAGAGTGTCTAATATGCATGTAAACAATGCATATTTCATAGCCCACACGTGCATGTGTACTTTGGCCTAACAATGAAAATATTATACAAAACTGACTTAAGTAATTTCACTATCCTTGATGTGTTCTTAGATTTTGGCCATTATGACAGCACATGGAGGTTCCAATACATTATTTGGGAGAGCATATTGGAGAATAAAGTAGTTAACATCATGGTGGACAGGAAGTAGAACATAGACATGAAGGTCCAAGGAAAAATGTGCCCTTGAAAAATGCCACCTGTGATCTTCTTCCTCCTTCAGGGCCTGATCTCCCATAAAACATCTATTCATATTTTGAATCCACTGATCAGATCAGAGTCCTTATCATCTGGCCATCCCTGGAAATGGCTTCTCAGTCACACCCAGGACAGCGCTTAACTAATCTCCCAGGTAGCTTCAAACCCAATGGTGCTGACAATCAATTAACCATCCCCTTTTATATGGGCACACTCTACCTTTTGCCTACTGAAAAATATGACCAAGAAAAAGAAGTATGGGCCCTTCTGTCTGCCCTTATATATATTAATTTTCATGAAGTAGTTGACTGACACATAGAAGCGACACAATGAAAAGAAAGGTACGAGTCCTTAGTTGTTTGCTTTCTTTCTTAAAATGTCATTTCATTCTTTCTGGGTCTGAAGTTCTGCTTTGAACTGGACATGTGACTTCTCTGAGTGTCCAAAAATCTGCTCACGTGGTTCCTGGTTCTAGACACATATTTGTCTTCGAGTCTCTCAACTCCCATACATTTTAGGTCCGTGTGAATTCTGAATAAATGAGCATCATGAACCTTCAGGTAAATGACAAGGCAAGGAACAACATACACATACACACATACACTAACACACAACACACATGCATGCACACACATACTAACATAATGCGCACATGTTACACCGAGACACACAGAGGGAGAGTCAGGGGGAGATGAGATTCCCCTCTTCTTAACCACATTTCCTGGCCCTACCAGATACAAATTAAGAGGTAAAATTGTTAATAATTTCAAGACAACTGCAGCAGAGCATTAAAACAGTAGACTCTTGTGGGAACAGGAATGCATAATATATTAGACGTTGTCGGTCTGATGCACAGGAAATTAGTCTTAGGAAAGCACAGCCCAGAAGGGCAGACATAGAGCCAAGCATAGGAAAGAAAGTCCTTCCAAAACTGCTTCCAGGAGCAACTGAGATTCAGAATTAAACACACTGCTTGCAGTCTCTTTGGGGAAGAGATTAGGCCACATCCACCTTGAAGTTAGCTTGACTCTGGAGACCAGACTCTTGGAATAGTTATCCTTCCATCTCTCTGGAATCAGAAAGCCAATCACAAGCTGGTGCCAATATTGGAGATGCCTCCGATTTTCAGCCAAGTAGCATTTTCAGTTAATTCATTGATACCACAGTCACAATTACAGTGCTGCCATGAATGAGATCTGAGCTTAATGAAGAACAACAGTTATTTTCTTTGGTATTGATGGTTATTCGAAAAATAATCATATTCATTATTGCCTAGATATAGTAATCAGTATAAGTAGTATTTGCTAACTGCCCAAGGCTTCTGCTAAGACACTGCATTTTCCTTCACAGAAATTCTATGAGGTCCCCAATGTCATTGCCCAAGTTTGGTACATCAGGAGATGGAGTCTGGGAGTGATTCAGCAAATTAACTGACGTCACACAGTTCATCAATGTGCTGAACCAGGCGGTTCTACTACTTTAAACATATGTCGTTATTTGGATGCATCTCTATGAATTTAAGTCCTACTTGCAGGCAAGTGGGACTTGTCACTGACCAGACAAGGTCATTGAAAGCTATTTCTAGAATAATAGTATAGAGAACTTTAATATTTTTTAAATTTATCTGGCATCAATAAAAATACAAGTTATCGCTGATATTTATTAATTAACTTCCTAGGAAAGACTTTTTAAATACTGTTGCTATAGATATCATTTTTTATCAGCTAGCCCAGTTTCCAAAGGCTAGGATCTTGTAGGTGCAGGAAACATTTTATCTTAATATTTCCATATACAAGAAACATTTAATGGAGTCCTACCTGAAGAAATAGTTTACAATTACTGGAATATCCTGTTTGCTTTTTTTTTTTTTAATAGGTTTACATTGATGAACAACCAGGTGCTGGAAAAGAAGCCAAACCCCTTACTGACTCACAGAAAGAAAACTGTTCTTTGCATAGCTGTTGAGTTCAGCATTATGCATCATCAAATTACTAACAATGTTCAGAGTTCATTGGCTGTCTTTCCTGTTTGTTTTGCTATCTGTTTTGAAGCTAGGTAACAGGGAGATGGAGTCTGCTAGCTAACATAGCTGCTAGTTAATTGTCTCTGTAGTTGTTTCCTCCTCTGTTTTACTCCAGGGTTGAGTCAGACCTACATGGAAACACTGAACTAAATACTCCTGCCTAGCAGTGAATCAGTATCCCTGAAGACTAAGCAGTAAGTAAGTATCAAAGGTAACAAAGAGAAGATTCCAAACACTGGAACTGGTTCATTAATAACCACACCTGAAAATGGAGAAAGCTTCTGGTCCTGATTATCTGTGTGCTGTGAGCAATTAAAACGATTGGCAATAGCAACAGCATCAAAATTCATGTTATCAAATTAAACAGATTCCCTTTTTACACCAACAAAGTATCCTTAGAGCTTTGTAGAAGTAAATGCAAGGACTATGCTTTCATCTGCAATCTCATGGACCACAAATGAGCTGCCATCTTCCTAAAAAGCAGCTGGTAATATTAAGGTCCACGAAAGTCTTTAGCCCTGGACATATCAACTTATGTCCACATATGTATCATAAAGAAATAGCTAAAATTATAATAATGTTCATAGAGACAGGATTTGAAAGCTTTCAAATGAACATAATCTTAATATTTACTCATATAGTAAAATTCTTCATTTAAAATTGGATTTATTAAATAGTTTACAGGCATAATAAAATGACTTGAAATGCATGTATACTCACTAATTATGTAAATTAAGAAAATATGTTTCTGTATTTAACTTGTACACTGGTCCCAGGGGAAACACTAAGCAGTTTCAACATTTCATCAACCTTCTCATTCCAAGTAGGTGTCTCAGTCAGTGGTCGGCAACACATTACACAGTGTTTAGATATCTTGTTTTAGCTTTTTCTTGATGTTTTAAGTTTAAATGTGTGTTGGGAGGTGGGGGCAGTAATAGTCAATTAAACTTTTTTAAATCTTTGGATGTTCCAAACTAAAACAACAAATATGCATGGCTTAACTATCCAAACAGATGTTTGCACACAATAGTGAGAAAATCATCTGTATGCTACAAAATTCAAAACACACCCAGAAAGAAAAGAGTCATATTCTAAAGTCATATATCATTTCTAGAAAGAGAGCCATTAACATAGTATAAATTAAAACTATGGGCTAAACTAAACTTCAGTTATCTGTAAACTTCAATGACATTATTACATAAATCAGGTGACTCCTAATTTGTGCCAGACAATGGAGCTACCACACACTCATACAAACAGTAACAGACCAGCAGGGCTGGATTCTCCCGCAACTGCCTGTGTGAATGGTCTCCCCACACTGTTCTATATAGAAGCTGGATGCATGAGGACCAGGTTGTTCTTGTCTGGGACCATCTCATTCTTCCAGAAAAAAAATCCAAAAATATCTTTCAATCAAGTCTTCATTTTTCTTTACATAGAAATAAAGTCTGTAAAGAGTCTTCCATAATTAAAATTAATTAACCTAGTTATTTCTCTTCTCGTGTGTGTGTGTGTGTAATTCAATGTATATGTACAAGAAGAAATGATTTGCAAATACAGGAAACCCATATTAACTTGAGATACATATGAATGCTTCCCTCTGTTCTTTCCAGAAAACGCTTTGATGTCATCATGTAGAGGCCATGGGACAGAGGACCTAATATTTCACACTTGGCGACCAACTGACATAGGTCACCTAGATACTGACGGGATCGTTGACTGATACCTCTGAAGAATCACCCTGGGAGTTACCACAGTCAATACCCACATGTAAAGTGGGATCGTATGGGGTACAGTGAAAGTAGCCCCAGGAGGATGCCTGCGACTTGTACAAACAACTTCTATGAGCCAGAGAATGAGCACGTGAAGTGAGGAAAGTAAATTTCCTATAAAAATTATAAAGGAAGCTTAAATGGCTATGTCCTTGCATGTGTGGCAAACTATCCCAAAGGAAAATACTGAATTTTTCTCCTTAAAATTTCCTACAATGGACATAGTGCTACACACCTTTAATCCCAGCATCCTAGAAGCAGAAAGAGGTAGATCTCTATAAGTTCAAGGCCACCCTAGTCTTCATAGTGAGTTCCTGGACAGCCAGGAGTGCATAGAGAGACTCTGTTTCAAATAAACCAATAAATAAGTAATGAATAAATGTATCTTTAAATTTCGCCAGATGAAAATTTCAAAACTTGTCATAATTTGTTCTAAGTAAGCATGACTTGAAATAACTCCTTCTGTCACATGACATCAGTGTTGAACTTTCCAGCCTCAGGAGAAATGGAGAATGACTGTTCCCTGCAAATTCATCCTGATCCTCTCAAACTCCAATAAGAATGCAAATCGTTTGGGGAGCTTTTTAAAAATACAGATCTAGGTCAGTAATTCCAAAGGCCTGGGACTCTGTTTTGAATGAAGCTCAAGGGATGCCGAGAGCCTCATCTTGAGAATCAAGGGTTGATCCCATCCCCCATAGCTTAAACTCCCTGCCTTCTTCTTCACGTCTCACCAGGGTGGACACCTTGAGTCAGGCAGATGAGTGTCTTCTCTTGGCTACAGGTAATTCAATCGGGGTGGGTGACTCAGGGAAGGCTGTCCAGTGATCTAAGCATGGGGAAGAAGATCTGTCTCTGGCAGCAAAACTGTGTGATATGAGCTTCTGATATGGTCTCTGTTCACTTGTTCTGATAACAGTGAGGTCGTGAGGCCAGGAGATGGGCAGAAACTTGACTATCTGCATATCTCTAGTTTCCATAGTTACTCTCAGCCTGACCCTCACTTTTGCAATGTCATGTGATGACTTTCTAATTCCTTTTATGCATATAAATTCATTTAGTTTTCTGTCACATGTAACCAAAAGAGTGATGTGTAAATATTACTCAGATGATATAATTAATAATTTAGAAAGCAATTTATCTTCCATTTTTAGAAACTTAGCAAGCCAGTCATTGTAATTTTATACAGATAGGTTGCTTCCTCAATTTTGTTCTGGGTCTTAATTCTGTTTCATAGCTGTAACCAAATGCCCTAAAGAACAGCTGACAGCAGGAATGGTTTGTTTGGGTTCATGATTTCATAGTGTTGGGTCTGTTGTTTCTTTATCCCATGCATTTGGAACATCATGACAGTGGAAGTTTACAGCAAGAGTCTTCTCCTAGTAGTAGGCAGGAAACAGAAACAAGAAGGAACTTGAGAATAGGTATAATCTTCAAGGTGTGCACCAAGTTACCTTGCCCTTCCTCTTAAGGATTTCAGAACCTCATAGATCAGAGAGACTCTTCATTCAATACATGAACCTTAAACTGTAACAGTTGTAGCACTACATGTTCTAGCATTGGGGATATAATATCTGTTTGGATTTATTTAGGCTAGAGTCTCCTATATGGTTTTGCCTTCTAATGGCTTATAGCTTAGTCAGAAAGGCCAACAAATAGTTAATATAGTGTAATAAATTACAGAAACACAAAGGCGAAAACAATTTTGATGAGACAGTGTCTCATTGAAATCTGAAAGAAGGTTCCAGTTGAATGGGAAAGGGAAATAAGCAAGAAAAATGTTCCCTTTTGTAAAGTATGAATGATTCAAGCCAGAAGCATGAAGACAGCCAAGTCAGAGGTAAGGAGGCCACGTAATAGTAGCTAAGCTGTAAACCCATAAAAGCTCTGAATAGCCTACCAAAATCTTGGACTTTAATCTTCAGCAATGCACGCTGGTTGTAAAACATACCAAGGAAACAGGACCATCTTTGCATCGTAACAAGGGTGCTTCCCAATCCAACATGAGGTATCAAGAGAGAGACTCCGTTCTGTCACAGCAGAAAACTACAATCTTTGAGCTAGAGAGATATTGTGCCAAGATATTTATAGTAAGGCACAATGAAAAATTTTATGGACAGTTGATTTTGTCATCTTGCTCACAGTTGTCAACACAGCATCTTTCTTACAATTTGTTGGATATAAGGTTTATTCTCCCTTGTCTTTGTCAACTTCCTGGCTCTTTTGTATTGATTCAATAGTGATCAAATTCTAAGGCCTATCAACCCACTCATCTGCTCAGCTCCAACAGAAATGCATTATCACTGTCTTGTCTATCTCTACTGTTTACATTGCTCATTCACAGAGGAGGATCACAGATTTTTATGCTGTTAGTCATTGCTTGTTCAGACCAGAAAGTTTAATTACTTACTGACATCTATTTACTTCCTATATCTTGTTGATTATAAAGTTTCCTGATAGGTAATTTCCTCAAAGAGTTCATTCAATGTACATTAGGTGGCCTGAGGCCTAATATTTCTGATATAATTTCTTTTTTTTTCTTTTCCATTTTTTTATTAGGTATTTAGCTCATTTACATTTCCAATGCTATACCAAAAGTCCCCCATAGCCACCCACCCCCACTCCCCTACCCACCCACTCCCCCTTTTTGGCCCTGGTGTTCCCCTGTACTGGGGCATATAAAGTTTGCGTGTCCAATGGGCCTCTCTTTCCAGTGATGGCCGACTAGGCCATCTTTTGATACATATGCAGCTAGAGTCAAGAGCTCTGGGGTACTGGTTAGTTCATAATGTTGTTCCACCTATAGGGTTCTGATATAATTTCTATCTCATGCCTGTATTTAAGTAATCATTGGAGACAGCTTTTAAAACTAATTCCTGAGCTTCTTGAGTCTAGAGTTGCTTTTGAGAAACCTGAACTGGTGGTGCATTTGATCACCATTCACATACAGAAGATGGCTGAAGCCATGTGTAGATGTGAGCTCACCATCTAGACAGAAGCGGAGAGCAAGTACGAGCACTTGAGGAGAGCTGTCACTGAAGAAAGGGACAGAGAAAAAGATACTGGAGACTAAAGTGACAAGGAGTAGCCAGGGGATTGCCAATGCAATTAGAGCATGTTCTGAATATAGCAGTCAGGGTCAAACAAGGAAATGGCCAACAACAAGTATTAAGAAGGGGTCTAGTAAGGTAAACACACCAAAATGATCATGAGACAGCAAATGGAGGTTCTAGGATTTCTTTTGAGGGCAGCAGATCCTTTTCATATGAGAAGAGTGTGTCTTGTTTCCAGACACTGGGGAAGGAGTAAAGGACTAGAGAGGTTTTAGTTCATGACCTACGATCTCCATAGCTCTTTGGCCTCTGTGGCAAGCAGAATGTTGTGCTATCCAAAATGCAAAGAGAGAAAAGAAGCGATCATGACGCCACTCTCATCTTTCAAGGGTATGGCCCCAATAACCTAACTTCCTCCCACTAGGCCCCACCTCCTAAAGGTTCTACAACATCTCAGTAGAACCAGAAGTTGATGATCAAGCCTGTAGCATTCGGGCATTGCAAGGAGTCACTTTAAGATATAAACCACAATATGTGGTGTGTTCGTGTTTTCTGCTGCAGCCATTTATCTCAGTGTCTGTTTTGCACATTCATCTACGACCTCACTGAAGTCAAGACTGTATTTACTTTATACTTATGACAGAGTTGAGTTTACAGTCAACGCAGACACAGTAAGGATATGTTGAACTATTGGCAACTTCAACTTCCTGGAGTTCCATGCCTAATAACCAGCCTACCTAACAGCAAGCTACCTAGTAAAGGAAAGAGAGGGTTAAGGTAGTTAACACAAACATGTAAGAAAACTGATAGCCGGGTGTGGTGGCGCACGCCTTTAATCCCAGCACTCGGGAGGCAGAGGCAGGTGGATCTCTTGAGTTCGAGGCCAGCCTGGTCTACAAAGTGAGTTCCAGGACAGCCAGGGCTATACAGAGAAACCCTGTCTCGAAAAACCAAAAAAAAAAAAAAAAAAAAAAAAGAAAACTGATAAATATTAAACCTTCATCCTCTCAAGTCCTTGAGTGTTCTCAATACGGTAAAATGCACAGAACATAAAGTTCTCCCTCTGAGCCTTGAAAGCACATATCCACGGCATTAAGCACATCCACACTGTTATGAAGGCATCAGCCTGATTCACCATCACCTCAAGCTGAAGCACCATCTCTATTAAACAATAGCTCCCTCTTCCCAGCCCCAGCCCCTGACAACCACTAACTCCAGCCCCTGACAACCACTAACTTCCTTTCTGCCTCTGAATCAGAGTGCTCTCTGTGATAGACAGCCAACATCCGTCCTTGTACGACATTGTCAAGGCTCATCCTCAGTGTGGCATGTGTGAAGACTTCCTTCCTTTTGAAGGCTGAAAAATATCCCATCGTAAATGTCCTCTTCCATTTAGTCATAAGCGGACGCTTTAGCTGCTGTTGGGAATGATAAAGCTATAACCATGTGTTCAAACATCAGCTCATGTTCCTGACTTAATTTACTTTGGTATATACCCCAAATGATACTGCTGGGACATATTATGAAGAATCACCATATATTTTCTTAGGATGTCTGCAATACTGTTACCAGAAATGCACAATGCTTTTATTTTATGTGTATCCATACTGATTTTCTGATTTTATCTATCATGTATTGATTATCTATCTATCTATCTATCTATCTATCTATCTATCTATCTATTTATCTATCTTGTGTGTGTGGTCATGTTTGCAGGCACATATTCACATGCATGCAGAGACCTGAGACAAAATCAGCTGTCATTTTTTTTTAAGAGAAAAAAAACCCTTCACCTTTATTTTCTGTTTTGTTTTATTTTTGACAGTGTCTCTCATTGGCCTGGAACTAGCCAAGTAGACTGGCCTGCCCAGCTCCAAATATCTCTCTCTCTCTCTCTCTCTCTCTCTCTCCATCTCTTTCTATGCCTCTCCCTGTGTCTCTTTCTCTGCCTCTACCTCCCTCCTTCCCCTCCTCCTCCTTATTCTTCTCTCTCTCTCTCTCTCTCTCTCTCTCTCTCTCTCTCTCTCTCTCTCTCTCGTTACATTGTTCTGAGAGCATTAAACTCAGGTCCCCATGCTTTCAAGGAAAGCACTTCACCAACTGATCTATGACTACATTACGCCCTTTATTTCCGTTTTCAATATGCAGCTATTCTAATAAGTGTGAAGAAGTACTTCATGGTGAAGCTCTTTACTTTACCATTTTAGAAACTCTGACTTCTTTCCAAACATCATATTTGTTATAAAAAGATGATAAAGTGTCAGTCAGCCCACAAAGGAAGCTGACATAATTCTCTTCAATTAGGTTTACTCTAATGAAAGGGCCTTGAGGACATGAATGGGCCTTGAGGAAGAAGAGAAAGCACTAGACAGAAACATTATAATTTACAGAAATACCTGAGCATAAGGGATCTTTAGAGGGAAGGGGAGGCTTCCCTGAAAGCCTGAGGATGAACTCCATCAAGGTGATAATGAGAGGAGACAGACAGAGAGAAACAGACAGACAGAGACAGAGCTGGAGATAGAGACAGATGCAGAGACAGAGGTAACCATGGGAGGAATAGCAGATAAAGGCCAGAAAAACCTCTTCAGGGAGCAGCTTCATTTTTAGACCAAATCTCCAAGCACTCTCCCTAAGGGGCCCCAGACAAATCCCCAGAACAAAGGAAATGTCTGACCCTTTTTAGTGTTTTAGGAGTAGTGGGAAGTTTTATATCATGTGATTTAGTTCAACATAGCATAAGTGATAAGACCTCTGGGGGAGTCAACTGCCACAGACTTAGAGCTGACCATCATACAACTCTATCAGAGTTAATGAGCAGGGTGCCATGGCCTGATCAGGCTGTGGGTTCAGGCTTGTTGGTGCAGGTCTGTGTTCTTACAATACTCTTGCCATTCTTGAATCCTGCACTGAGATTCCTTTAAGGTTCATGAGTAAAGAACACTAAACACAGTGACCTCGCCTCCAAGCATTGTTGTGGAGCTGCTGAAATATTTGTCTTCTCTTGTTTCATAAACAAAACCACACCTTTTTTCCTGTTCACCCTAAAGTAGCCTTTCTCTTCCCTTTAATGGTGCACATTAGATTCTGTTAAAATGTTTATAATTAAGTTCAACTGTGTTGCTTTCAAGCATATGCTTAAAAAAGGAAAAAAAAAGTGGGCTAAAAGTGCTTAGAAACAAGCAACCCAACCAATAATTAGTAAATAACTGGGCTACAGCTACTATTTCACCAGACATAGAGCATATCATATACCGTAACATGACTTCACAAGTGGCAGGGATCAGCCAGGAGAATGAGAAATATCTAAGCATAATAAAATACAAATACAGAAGCTGGCTGTACAAACAATCAAACCCGTGACCACTAAAAAAATACAAACATGTGAACGCCTTGCAAAGAAAATAGGCGGAGCATACAGGATTGTTTGTGTGCCAAGCCTGCTATGCAGAGCCTGTTTCACCTCTTCAGAGAGGTAACTGGTCATCAGGAACTTGCAAGTAAAATGGACAAAGACAATGTGCAACAAATTCTGTCACTATGGTGAACACCAACAACTCCTAAAGTTTAATGCACTCAGAGAATCTTTTTAAAATACAGTTTCTTCACCAACCCTACATCTAGCAAAGGATTAATATCCAAAATATATAAAGAACTCAAGAAACTAGACATTAACAAACCAAGTAACCCAATTGAAAAATGGGGTATAGAGCTAAACAGAATTCTCAACAGAGGAATCTTGAATGTCTAAGAAGCACGCAGAGAAATGTTCAATGTACTTAGTCATTGGGAAAGGCAAATCAAAATGAGATGCTGAGATTTCATTTTATACCCATTAGAATGGCTAAGATCAAAAACTCAAGCAACAGCACATGGTGGTGAGGATATGGAGCAAGGGGAACACTCCTTCATTGCTGGTGGGAGTGCACTTTTGTACAATCACTTTGAAAATTGGTTTGGCAGTTTCTCAGAAAATTGGGAATAGTTCTACCTCAGGAAATATCTATGCCACTCTTGGGCATATGCACAAAAGATGCCTCACTATACCATGCACTCAACTATGTTCTTAGCAGTTTTATTCATAATAGCCAGAAACTGAAAACAACCTAGATATCCCTCAACTGAAGAATGGAAAAAGAAGATGTGGAACACCTAAACAATGGAACACTCTTCTGCTATTAAAAATAAAGACATCATGAAATTTGCAGGGAAATGGATGGAACTTGAGAATGTCATCCTGAGGGTAACACAGAGCCAGAAGGACACATATGGTATGCACTCACTTATAAGTGAACATTGACCATAAAGTGCAGGATAACCATACAACAATCCACAGACCCAAAGAAACTAGGTAATAAGGAGGGCCCAAGGGAGGATGCATGAATCTCACTCAGAAGGGAAAGCAAAATAGTCATCAGAGGTAGATGGAGAGAGGTGGATGGAGAGAGGTGGGTGGAGAGAGGTGGGTGGAGAGAGGTGGATGGAGAGAGGTGGGTAGAGAGAGGTGGGTGGAGAGAGGTGGATGGAGAGAGGTGGGTGGAGAGAGGTGGGTGGAGAGAGGTGGGTGGAGAGAGGTGGGTGGAGACAGGAACTGTGTGGGAAGGTATGTGAGGAGGGGCACTAGGATGATCAGATTCGAGGAAGTGGTCTGGAAGTGAGAATGGAAATTGGTTGTTGGGGGCATCTCTTGGACTGGGGAAGCTAAGGAAAGTCTCTAAAGGTGACCCTAGCTAAGATTCCTACCAACAGGGGATATAGAGACTGATGTGGCCACCTTCTGTTGCCAGATGGGATTTCCAGAAGAAGGAGGAGGACAGCAACCCACCCACAAAACCTTCAATCCAAAATTTGTGCTGCCTACAAGAGGTGCAGGGATAAAGCAGGGGTAAAAATGGAGCAAAGTCAGAGAATAGCTAACCAATGGCTGGCCCAACTTAAAACCCATTCCAAGTGGGAGTGCCAACCCCTGACACTGTTCATGATTCTCTGCTATGCTTGCAGACAGGAACCCAGAATAATGCTCTCCTGAGAGGCGCCAGCAGTGAATGGAAATAAATTCAGAGACCCACAGCCAAACATCAGGTTGAGTTGGACTGTGTGGTTGGGCCTCAGTGGGAGAGGAAGAGCTTAGTCCTGCTGGGACGAAATGTGCCTGGGTGGAGTGGTACCCAAGAAGGGCTTTCGCTTCTCTGAAGAGAAGAGGAGTGGTAATGGGAGGAGGAATTTGTAAAGCCAGGACTAGGAGGAGAGGTGGGAGGGGGCCTGTGATAGGGATATAAAGTGAATTTTAAAAATTATTGTAAGAAAGTTAGTTTCTTCCTAGAATCTTACTAAAGCACAGACTGATTCCTTAGATCTGGGATAATGCTTGTGATTCTGCATCTTTAAACAAGCTCTCAGGTGATCACCCATTACAGCTGATCTATAACATGCACAATCTGAAAGTCTATTGTGTTTGTTTAAGGATTTTAGTAAAATTCCTACCAAAAGAGCTAGTACTGTTGGGGCCTCCACATCCCTCTGGGTAATAGTGGAGCAACAAGACCTGAGGCAAAACAACTGTATTGTGGTTGTATAAGACTCTGGTGAGCCTTAACTTACCAGAGACACCCCCTACCCCCAGAGCCTGAACTTACTGGAGACCCCCAAGTGAACAACATGGAGATGGGGATCAATGCAAAAGCAAGAGGAATTTTATTGTTTCAGCATACTGGGGTCACCCTGCACATGAAAGAGAGAGGGAACGCCCTTACGCAGCCTAGTCAGAGAGTTTTTAATACAGTTTTCAGAGCAGCAGCCACTAGGCACAATGTGATTGGCAGAACAGTGTGACTTTTAAACAGATTGGTCTTTAGGGCATGAGATGGCAAGGACTTCCCTTGTCTGTAAGTGGCCAATGGTTGGTCCACATTGTGTCTAAGTACTCAGGACCTCTCCCACCCGCAGGTGGCCAATGGTGGGCTCCCCTCACACCTGCCCTGTGGTCTGAGGAATGTAACTATGCCTCACCCTTCTGGAGGGGAGGGGCGCCTATGCACTCTAGGACCTTTCTCTTCCAGGAAGGGGGAGGGGAGTCTAATGGAATTTTCCAAAGGTCCTGAACTGACCTCCTCAGTTGTGTACGAAAAGCCACGAGCCTAAGGAACACAGAAAGAGCCTTCCCTTATTGTATCACCGAACTACCATACCAGCCCCTGGAGCTTGTAAGGAAAATGAATGTCCATTTGATTGAACTACTGTTAATCAGATTTCAAAATGGAAGTCACTCAGAATGAATTCACATTTTCTGTAGGACAGTGGTCCACAGCCATAGATCCCTGTGGAAGGCAGCTTTAGGTTCACAACAAAATTGAGGAAAGTATACAGAGTCTCCATGCTTCCACACTCACTGCTAGCATTTTCCAGAAGACTGGTACATTTGCTACCATTCTGGGCATCTAAGTCCATCCTTATTACCCAGGGCTCCTAGTTCTCAGCTGTGCTCACTCTTGGCACTATGCATCCTAATGGTTACTACAAAGGTATGAAGCATTATAGTATTCTGCAGGAAACTGCCACTGCCCTAAACAACATCTGAGCTCTGCTCACCCTTTCCCCTCAACCAAGCCCTGGACACCTCTCCTCTTCTCACCCTCCAAAAGGTTGCTTTTTGGAGAACATCTGCTGGGATTACACAGTGCATATACCTTTGCTGCTGTCACACAGGCCTTGGAGGTTTGGTTTTTCAGTCTTGTTCTCTCTGATTTTCATTTTGAAATCTGTACCGATATAGTTCAGTCTACCACTAAGCTCATGAAGGGCATGGTTGATTTCATTTACAACACCCTACCCTTTTTCAATCTTTTCTTGAATTCCCATTTCTTGGAGTACATTGGCTATCTGTTCATACCTACTACTTGCTTCAGGACCAAGTTTAGCATAGCAAGTTATCATTGTTTTTAATTTCTGGTCTGAGTATTTTCAACAACTGGTGCTGGTCAAATTGAATGGCTGCTTAAAGAATATTGAAGATAGATTTCATATCTATCACCCTATACAAAACTCAACCTCAAATGGATCTAGGACCCTCATATAAAACCAGATATAATGAATCTGATAGAAAAGGAAGCAGGAAATAGGCTTGAACTCATTAGTGCAGAAAAGATCTTTCTGAACAAGAAACTGATAGTATAATCATTAAGACCAACACTTAATAAATACAACCTCATGAAGCCGAAAAGCTTCTATACAGTAAAGGACACAATCATTTTTATCTTGTGTGTGAATGTTAACACTTAAACTTTCAAAATGTCTGCTACGATCTGGATAACCACAGAGGTACAGAACTTTGTGAGAGACCAGCAGGAGAATGAGAGACTCTCCCAAGGAAAGGGAAACAGAATATAGTGTTAGGTAGAGATACTAGCTAACTTGAGTAGGAGAATTAAATATGGAGGGGTATAAGAGGAGTAAATGTGGAGCAGGACACAACTAAGGCTATGTAAAGAACCATATGGAAACCCACTACTATAGAAGCTTCCCCAAATAAACACATATGAACAGAACCTAAATAGAGTCACAAAATCATAGAGGAGCTAATGCTGCAGCTGCATCCTATGCTGCCAAATAAGACCTCCAGGTTCTCAACATCATGTTCAGTTGTTGACCCATGAAGCCCCATGGAGATTCCCAAACACCATAGGCTACTGTCAAGGCTATTGGCTGCTCTCTGCAACTTAATGTCAAGGCCCTACTGCTGAGGCTATCACTTACTCAGGTCATCAGACAGAGACAAGCCAAGCTGGTGTCTAATAAGAAGATTCATCCTTACTGACCAGTGCTGGAATGGACTCTGCAGGCTACCAGAAAGGAAAGATAATTATATTACCCACTTGGACAAACCCTGTGATCTATAACAGTGACCTGACTTCAAGACAGATTGGTACAATAGTGGCATAAATGTTATGGAGGTGACCAACCTCTTTCTGATTATATTTAAGGCCTACTCATAAGAACAAAACACATACCTAACAGTGGCCAAGAACCCAAGATTAGATAAGTCATGGGCATTCATGAAAACCCACTAGTATTATTCTGCTAAAATAAAATAAAATAACTCCTAAGGACATAGCTCTATATGCTAGATCTGATCCTCAATCAACCTTCTTTCAGTAGATGGGGACCTAACACTGAGACCCACAACTCCACAATGTGCAGTGAAAGAGAGACGTGGATCACTCAGCTCTAAATGGGATGTCAGCATCAAATCCCTCCTCTCAAAGTTCAAGGATCTACGCAGAAGAGGAAGCAGAAAGATTGTACATTGATAAACGATGCCAAGAAGACAGTGTCTTGCAGATAGATGCACACATGAACTCACAGACAGAGTGGCAATGCACACAAGATCTGCACAGTTTCAAGCCAGATGAGGTCCCATCACTGAGGGGGAAGTGAACAGGGGTCCAACCCCTAGACAAGAAACTATTTGCAAATGATACAAGTGGACAGAGAAAGGACCAACTTTTTTCTTTTCTTTTCTTTTCTTTTCTTTTCTTTTCTTTCCTTTTCTTTTCTTTCCTTTTTTCCTTTTCCTTTTCCTTTTCCTTTTTTCCTTTTCCTTTTTTCCTTTTCCTTTTTTCCTTTTCCTTTTCCTTTTCCTTTTCCTTTCCCCTTTCCCCTTTCCCCTTTCCCCTTTCCCCTTCCCCTTCCCCTTCCCCTTCCCCTTCCCCTTCCCCTTCCCCTTTCCTTTCCTTTCCTTTCCTTTCCTTTCCTTTCCTTTCCTTTCCTTTCCTTTCCTTTCCTTTTTGTTTATTTGTTTTGATATTTGTCTTGGGGTGTTTTCTGTTGTTGTTTTTTTTTTTCAAAGAGCGACAGAAAACATGAATTAAAGAGGGTAAAAAAGTGGGAGGGGCTTGGGGGAAAGGAAAGAGGATAAAATATATTTCAAGAAAAATGCTTAATAGAAACGGGGGGGGGGGCAGAAGGATGATTCTTAACTAGAAGAGACTGATATGTTTGTTTTACCAAGGTTATTGGTCTTGCAGAGGTAAAAGTAAAAAGAGAGAAAATAAAAAGACCCAAATATGGCGGATAACCCCAAGGAACAGTGTTTCCAGGAAGCTCTCTTTCTTGCAGACTCAGCAACATGCATGCACATATGAACTCCCAGAAACTGAAAGCATAAACAAGTTTTCCCGGCACTAAAAGGGGAAGTATCCATGGGGTCCCACCCCTAAAAAGGAAGCTATGTGAATAGACACCTGCTGACAAAGGGAAAAACCAGTTTCCCCAATGAAGTTTACTGGGCATATTAACCATACTCTAGGGCAGGCTTTATGCCTGGGGTGAACACTATGGTATCTCTGTGGACATTTTGTTTGGGCATTTTTTGTCTTACTGGTCTTTTGCTCCTTTGTTTTTATTCTTGCATTTTTGTGGGGGGGGTTGGACCGTCTTGTGCTTTGGGTTTTGATTTGAACAAGAGATAGAGAACATAAAGTGGGGAGGTGGAGAGGTGGGGAGAGAGAAAGCATGACCAAAATATATGTGAAAAATTTTTTTAATAAAACAAACTTTTTGTCTGATAAGGAGGCTGCATACGGCTCTGATGCTCCCCAATCTCTTCCCATTGTTTCTTGACTCTCAGTAAGCTTTGTGGTCATTTTCTTCAAGGCCAGACATGCTGTAATGAGTAAAAGGAACTGAAGTATGTACATGGAAGACAGCATGCTTATAATCCCGCGAATTCTGTATGTATTAGTGAGCTATTGCCTCTGGCCTGTAAATGGCATATGTGACCTCAGAATCTTTCTCTCTCTGTCAGAGGACAGGACGGCTGGAGTGAACTAACGTATGAGATCTACATCTGAACTCCATATGAGAGCCTAGATCTGCCAGAGCTGGTCACTTCTTCCCATATCTTGTGAGCCGTGATAAAATCCCAGCAGGTTATGCGCTGTTTTTCTCGCTTCTCCTGAAGGCAGACTTTATTAGAAACTGATGACTATTTCAAAAATAGCTGTTTTCCCTCCCCTGCTTGCAGAGTGAGGTGGTTACCACCAGCATTTTCTGTGACAAATTGGTTAGGTTTCCCCAAGTAAAACTCACAAAAACTGGGTGCCGCCAGGACTGGATCATCCTGAGCCTCCAAGTCTTGACCAATCCAGTTCAGGTCTTCCTGACCTGTCACTGCTCTATAACCAGTGTCATACAGAAGACAAGCCAGTACTCACTAAACACTAGGCCGGCACGTCTGCAGAGTCCTGTCTTTAATTCACTTTTGTCTTTCTGAAGCAGATTTTATTATCCTTACCGTGTTGTCCAGGAAATGGACCGACAGAGAGGCTAAGTAGAACAATCATGTTCACCCAGTTACTGACAAAGGTGGGGTTGGACTCAGCCCAGAGAAAACCATTGTTCTTTACAGAGTCCCCACCAGCATCTGCAAGTTCCCATCTCCTTTCAGAAACAGTCAGGAAAACAAAGTATGAACACCAGATTTCCTCATTTAACATAGCTGTGAACACCATGAATATGAGCAATCACTATTTTGAAAGAAAGCATTGTTTTTAAAAGACATACTTTATGTATAGTGATATCATTTACACATTAAATAACTGTAACAAAATAACTCGATCTGGTTTTAGACAGAACAGAATGGGAGAGCTTTGCAAAAACCTTTCCCATCCCAAAACAAATGTATTTTTTTAAAAAACAAAAAACAAAACAAAAAAACCCCACTTTTTCTAACTCAGTCAGTGTGACAAATGCACACAGTGACTAATTGTGGCTAATTCCTAGTCCACTGATGGACAACATAATGAACAGGCAAGCCCAATCACGACCTCAAAGGAGTCACCTGTTCTCCTGTAACACAAGCATGGTTCTTACTACTTCATTGCACAAAAAGTTGAATTTACTTACATACCACGGGGGGGGGGGGTGAGGTGGGAGAAACATATGACAGTTGAAACTAGAAAAAATATTAGTTTTCTATCATCTTTCATAACTCCCGCAGCCTTTTGATGGAGTGAAGGAAAACACTCTAATTATAAAATAATTCTGCACCATTGGGGAGACTACGTAACTCTGCTCACTCTCGTTACCAATCAGACGGAATCTGCGCTATGGTGCCCACCAGAGTAAATGCTTTGGGATCTAGATCTTTGTTAGATTTTTAGCTAGGAGGAGTAGAAGTGCAGGCGATTTCTTCATCTATGACATTCTGGCTTCTTTTTTTAAGCACCAATCTGTTATCTGCCAAAATAGAACAGAACGGAACAGGGTAATAGAATAATCTTAGTCTTGCCCAGTCTTTATGACTCAGCCTAAATCCCATTGCCCTCCAACTCTGTCACCAGCCCTGACTCACCCAAGACGTTAGTAACTGGGGTGTGTCTCCTGTCTGCATCCACTTTGCTATCATTCACTTTTATTACAACACTCATATGCCTGTGTGATAGGCCTTCATAGGCCAATCTTCTTCACTGATGTGCGTGTCCCCCGTGGGAAAGGATGTTCTATCTCCCGAGCTTATTACAAAGCATGTCCTCCATAAATACCTAAGGGATCACTATGCAGACTGCATGACCAATTCAGTTAGACTTCCTCACACAGGGAGAAGTCCTCAGACAGGAATTTTGATTTCTCGTCAGTTTCAGAAGTCTTCATGGCAATCTAAGATAAAATATGTGATAATTTTGTTTTTTTCTGAGACTTTTATCATTGACTTTGATAGCCTTCATCACATACATACAGGGTTTGACCGGCTATGAGCCAAATTTCTCCCAGAGAAAATGATGTACAGCGGAGGAATGTAGTATAAAAGGTACTGCTGGAATCCTGCCTCGGCCTTTAGAATGAATGGTATGAGGTGGGACATAGCATTGGGTGAAGGTCAAAGACTAATGATCTCTGGCTTTATAACTCTTTCTGACTATTTTGTGCTAATAAGTGTCTCTCTAGTTAAAAGACCTTTCCCTGGTCAGGCAAGAGGTTTGGAACTTGTGAACTCTTTGTGAACCAGAGAGAGAAGGAAGGAAAAGAAAAAAAAATCTTTTGCACAGACAACATGCAGACATACACACACATTCATACACACACACACACACACACACACACACACACACACACACTGGTCAGGCCCAACTACCTGTCTCATCAACTCCACAAGTGTCATGCATACTTACATGTATACACATATACCTACACACATATACATAAGCATATGTATAGACAAACAGACATATACATTTGGTGGATGGGGCCGAGCCCCCAAGCCACAGTGTATGCCTTCTCTCTAGCCTTCTTAGATCTTCTTAGACAAAGTTCTTTGGAAATTTACCTCATAGATAAAATATTACACAAAAGGGGAGTTACAGAAGGATGTTGATAGTTAAGTTCAAAGCAATGGTTTATTCTGTAAGCTCATTATAAGTTCAAAGCAACAGTTTCACATGGCCACATTTTACCATAGTGCACACCTTGGCCTCAAACGAATGTTTTTCCTTGATTACAAATTTGTCCTAAGCCTACCTCTCTTGTAGTGTAATTGTGAAAGTGCATTGTATTCCTTATTATGCAGCCTTTACTTACTATTCTATGAGGAGTAGGCACATTCTATTCTTGATTCCAATTTTATTATATCTTTTTGGCAAAACAACTAAAACCATCTCTTAAAACTTTCTTTCTAAAATTATTTGGTGGGCTGATGCCCAGGAACCATTTGGCTATGTAATAGTGTCAGGAAAGGCATCTCAGCAGCAAGAAGCAATCCTGGGATGAAGTCTCTAAGACTGCATTCTTAAGGCTCACCCATCACAGGCTATGCAAAACGATGGGCGATCTCCAGAAACTTTACTCAGTTGCCTTAGTCTTTCCTCAATGGCTCTGACAGGAAATGAGATGGCTTAAGTCAGATCAAGGTGTACACTTTGTTCTCAGTCCTACTGGGTACATGGCTGAGCAACATAGTAAGGCTCAGTTTTCTCATTTGTAAAGGGGGGAGATGGCATCTACTTGTGGTGCTGTGCTGAGGACTAAGTTATTGTGTGAGTGCACCACATGCACTACATGGCATACAATAAGTGCTTGGTAAATATCATTTGATAATTAAGACATTCTGTCTTAGTCTGGAATCACCATAAGCAACCTGAGACAAAGATTCCCATAAAGGCAATTTACTAATTTATGAGAGGAAAGACAGTATGTGTGTGAAAGAAATAAAGTGACCGAAGTGACGCAGCAAGCAGGAACTTGGTGACAGACAGTACCACACAGATCACATGGATTGGCCCACAGGGATCTCTACTACATTTAAGAAATTGTTTTAGCCAGAGACAAGGGCCCTCATATTTCACACACTGCAGAAGACCAGCTCTGCAGATAGGAGCTGATTTCTGGTTCTGCGAATGAAGCCGCTTCATTAGCACAAGATCCATTCTCTTCAGAAGAACCCAAGCCCTGGTCACTCAAGCATTGCAGGCATGGGCAGGGAGAAGAGGCTGCATATTAGAATATAAAAGGGATTTGAAGATATTTGGGTGGAATACTACCTTCCAAGATGTAACTAACACAGCACAACATACCTAGTCATATTCAGTACGCAAAAAGACAGACGTGGGTGCAAATCCTGTTTCCTGGTTAACCAAACATGGATGCTTGATTGTACACCTCCGAGTCTGTATTTCACCATTTGAGAAGGTGGATGGAGGTACTTTAAAGAGTAACTGAAAAGTGAGTGAGTTCATGTGAACAACTCTCAGAGGTCAGTTAGACTCAGGTGAGATAAACAAAGAATGCATTGTACAGATCGAGGTGAACAGTAAAGCTCTTCAAACAAACCCTACTTAAGGCAATTTTTGTTCTGAGAATAAGGTCTTATTGTCTTTTCATTCTTCCAATTATATGATAAGAATTTAAGAGTCATAAGTCACAATATTTCTGTAGCAGCCACTGAGTTTACAGCTTCAAAGAAGAAATGGGCACTCTATGCTCAGAAAACAGTAATAGAGAAACCAGGGAGTCAGGAGAAGTGGAGGTGATCAACAACCATGAAATGGGATCAGCCTGGCATAAAAGTCATGGTCTTCAGTCTGTTTTGCCACTAAGTCAGCTATCATTCCTTGGACCTCAGCGTTCTCAACTACAAATCAGTTTTGGTTGAAGTAGCCAATTAAGGCTTGTTATACTGTGTGGCTCTCCAGCCTTATTTACATCTTCTTCCCAACCTCCTATTGGAGAGAACAAAAGAAAACACCCTTCCTTTGTCCTGCAAAGGATAGGGAAATACAAAGAAGGGAATGATAGGCTGGTTGCACAGGGAAGGCTTCACAGCAAAATAGAATCAGCATCAGAAGCGAATGAGAAAGCTGCTGAGGAAAATGAGTGAGCCCAGGGGCTGGAGAGGGACGAGCACACCAGCAGCTCCTGCAGAGGACCTGGGTTCAGTGTCCAAGACTCACAGGGACGTTCACAGCCATCTGCAATTCCAGTTCCAGGAGATCCAATGCCCTTTTCTGACCTCTTTAGGAACCAGGCACACACATATATACATTCAAGCAAAACATTCGTATAAATAAAATAAAATAAAAATTTTAAAACGTACTACTTTTTTTAGTGTGTATTTAAGAGAATAATAATGACAGGGGATACTTTTCATAAAGTGTGAACAGACTCTTTCAGCAGGAGGAAAAATTTCTTGTTGGTAAAACTCGGGAATAAGACTAGAGTTGCGAGTTAGCACCGGATTGAAATGAATTCTGAAGTACAACATGTGCCAGCACTCGCTCATCACTCAGAGATGTAGGAAAGCAAGTCACCAGTGCTGGCTTCAGACTACAGAGCTCTGGAAATAGATCCCCCTCAGCTGGTCCGGGTTCAGTGTGTAGGTTTAAATGAAGGATCAAGAAAGAATTTCCGTACTTCCTCATAGCATAGAAAACATTTGGACAGGATAATTCCGGATTAATATTTTTGAGATGGGTGGATGGCTCCATCCCTCAACAGGGGGCCAGGCCTAACCACTGCATATGGTCTCTACAGATTCTCTCTCCCCTTTGTTGGGTGCTTTGGCTAATGTCATCCCTGTTGGGTCCTGTGAACCTCTTGGGTCCCTGGCATCTGGGCAGGTGGCGCTTACAGGGTAACTTTAGCTCTTACAGTATGTTTCTGGCATATTCATTTTTCTATAAGGAAGATATAAGGAGCTTTTTCATGATAGATTTGACATGGGTAAATACAAATATGTTTCTTTTATGGTTCTTCAGAGAAAATTATTGTTGATCCAATAAAATGTCTGAGATACAAAGTGAACAGACTAGGGAATTGCTTTTTAAAAAAAGTAAAGATATGCTGTTTATCTAAATTGGCAGAGGTCAGACATCCTTCTAAATATCTGTATATACCCATAGAGAAATGCCATGCTCAGCCTAGCTCAGAGAAGCCTTCCGCTGCAGTGACTAGAGAGAATACAGGGACTTGTGGCTACTTAAAGTGCTGAGAGTGCATGCTGGTTGAAGGTTCAGACCTAAATAAGATATTACACTGTCCCCTCAAAGGGTCAGGGAACACCACAAGAGGGGACATAAGGAATGAAGCAGCTGGTTATGAAATCATTCCTTCAGAGCATGACACAGACATTGTAATCAAAATCTAACAGGAGATAGGGCTGCCTGCACAGGGTGTCACAAGATTGGGCCTGTCAATCAAGGATCAGGGAGGGGCTCAAGGGGCTTTGCTTTCTGGGCTAACTATAGGCTCTTGATGCTTTCTCATGGAGAGGCTGTCACTGTTTTCAGTTGTATACTCATGACGAGCTCACTGGCCTCCAACATAGATTCCTGAGCCATGGCCTCATAGATGGCCCTAACTGAACTTAGCAGGTCACAAAGCAAAAAAAGATGTGCATGTAGCTATGCCAGAAAGATTTTGCTGACAGGACCCTGATATGGCTCTCTCTTGTGAGGCTATGACAGTGCCTGGCAAATACAGAAGTGGCTGTTCACAGTCAGCTATTGGATGGAACACAGGGCCCCTAACGAAGGAGCTAGAGAAAGTACCCGAGAAGCTAAAGGGGTCTGCAGCCCTATAGGTGGAACAACAATATGAACCCCCCAGTACCCTCCCTCCTACCCACTAGAGTTCAGTCTGTAGCTGCATATATAGCAGAGGAGGGCCTAGTCGGCCATCAATGGGAGGAGAGGCCCTTGGTCTTGCAAAGATCATATGCCCCAGCACAGGGGAATGCCAGGGCAAGGAAGCAGGAGTGGGTGGGTTGGGGAGCAGGGTGGAGGGAGGGTATAGGGGGCTTTAGGAATAGCATTTGAAATGTAAATAAAGAAAATATCTAATAAAAGAAAAGAAGAAAAACATGCATGTAGCAACCGGACTTGTAGGGAGGTAGGGAGAGAGGGTGACTGGAGATGTGGGAAAAGAAAACAGAATGGGTTATGTGTGTTCTTTCAAAGATCAAATTCAGTTATTTAAATTCTATGTTGTGTATCCTTCCTCAACAGTGACGAGCAAAGTATGACGTTGAAAAACAAGTTCTATTCCTATATAGTAGGGATGGTCTGTTTGTTTGCTTGCTTGTTTACTGTGATAACTCGACTTTATCAAATCTCCTTAAATGTAGGAGATGCTTTACAGCCTTGTGTTTCAAGCTCATTTTACCTAGCATTTTATTTATATCATTATTGTATAGATGACAGAGAGAATAGGTAATAAGTGATTTGCTCTTTAAAATGCAGGCAGGGCTCTAGAATGGATAAACATTTTATTGTGGTTTTATTTTATGATCCTATTCTATAAAAATAAGAAAGTCTTTGTGTATGCTTAGGAAATTAACTGAAAATGGGAAGCAGCATATTGTGTCTCAAGAAGAAAGGATGCTATGTATTTTATAATTTTCTGATCACTTTAAACAATACCAAACAAAAAACTGTTATGTAACCTGGCTATGTGTATCCTATACATGAACATTGACCTTTAAACAGTCACCATCCCTCAATGAGCTAACAGGTGATGTTTAGGAGTATATATAGACCTGCCAAGAGACACAGAGAAACAAAGGCCTCTGGGTGACCAGGCTGGAATGATGGCTTTCTCCAGAGGGCCTGTTTTCCTCCTCCTCCTCCTGTACCTGCTTTGGGGGTCAGACACTTCCTTGATAAGGCTGAATGAGAATGGTTATGAAGACATCATTATTGCCATTGATCCTGCTGTGCCAGAAGATACAACAATAATTGAACACATAAAGGTAAGAAAATCAGGCTTTCTCCTATTTGAGTTATGAAGAATAAAAATGTTAATAGTAATAGTAAGAGTTACTGTGAAAACCTCTGAATGCTTTGAGAAGTTTGAAAACAGAGCAGACAGTTTTAGAAGGCATGGAGTGAGATGAAGGCTCTAACACATTCCAGATGAAGGTTCTAGAGGTTCTAGAAGAGATATGATCTTCTCACCTTAAGATCAAAGACAAAGCAGAGAGCCTCTGTGATCTCAGCCTCCTTGTCTGTCATTTAGAAGTTGGATTCTCATTCTGTTTTTGTAATTTTTTTAATTATTGTGCATGCATACACATATGCTTGTTGAACCATTGAGGAAAGAGAAGTAACTGAAAAGAGAAAGGAAATATAGGTATGCCTTCTTTTCCAGGACATCAGTAATATCAGAGTGAGTGGGAGAGTAGGTATGAGGTTAGTAGGTTACTGTGGAGCACGCTGCCTCAGAAGAGCAAGGCAAAGCAGAGCACAGCTGTAATAGGCAAGAGTGTAAGTCACTGTTTCCTGCAGGGAAGCCCTCAGAGAAGCCCCACTGATGATATGACATGTGAGCAGACGCCAAGACGAGAGCCTTATGTGGGTAATAGCAGGTCACATAATCAAGGAAACAGTGAATAAGCTGGAGGAAGGGTGTCTGTCTTACACTGAAGCTGGGAGAGGCTTATGCACAGAGGCAGAGCCCAGAGCTTTGGAAAGTAATGAGACTCCATGAAAGAGCTTAGTGGAGGATGTGGACCCTTTGGGGTCTATTCTATGACCGCTCTGTCTACCTGAAACCATAGAAGGCTCACTCATATCACATCACTGTATGAATGTAGGATAGGGGTGAAGAAGGAGCCAGGCTGTGGTTATGAACAGGAGTGTTGACTGGGACAAGGTATGAGGAGTGATTCAAGTGATGCTGAACATATTTGGAAAGCATGAAAGACAACACTCTTGTGAAATGTTAAGAGGCAAGGCAAACTTTCCAACTTTGGCTTAACTACTTGTAGAGAACTTTCATCAGCTGGGAAGGGAAACTATAACAAAGAGCTGTGCCTGGGGAGGAGGAGCTAGCTCGAGGTGGTTACAGATTGAAGTCCTTTTTGGCATCCATGACATCTGAATTCATGGGGAGATGTAAAATGTGTACTTAAGTGAAAATTAGAGTCGATCAGTGTGTGGAGGGTGTGAGCCCACCAAGTGGTTGCAAACAGAGGGAGAGGCCCCCTCACTGATCTTAGGACTTTAGGTTGCTAAAGTCTCTTCCAACCCCAACATTCCATGTAAAGACTGCCATTTCAGCTACATGATCATTTCTCCCATCCTCAGGAGCAACATCCACAACTTCTACTTGGTTTGGGGTCATCCCCATTGGGATCAGTGCTCGTTGTTGAGTTCCCTACTGGGCATGACCTGAATTATCCTTATGATTTCAGTTGGCTTCCACTTGTCATGCATTCTCTGTCAACCACCCAGCAGCTCAGAGGTGTCACTACCTGGTGTCCTTTGAGCAATTAAAAAAAAAAAAAGATACAATCTTGGTGTTCAGGAATAAATGGTTGGCTTCAAATGTTTTTGAATTCAGAAAATGGATATTTGATAAAGAGTTTTTTAGATACATAAAAGATTTCTCAGTGTAGTCTTCTATTGAACATTAGAAGTAGAAATTCAATCCTTTGCCAACATGTCTGCAGTTTTGTAGGGTTTTTGTTCTGTTTTGTTTTGTTTTTGACACTTATCCTTTTACAAAGTCTTCATCAGGCAATTTTGTGACTTGCTATCATCTACTTATACACAGTGATTTTGAAAAACTCTTACAATTGATGGCTTGATATTCTCCATTTTTTTAAAGTTTCCTTTTTTATTTTGTGTTCAGGATCCTTTTGGGTTTGAAACTTGACCACTTCTGCAAACACTGATATTTCATGGGTTTGTTTGTTTGTTTTTTTTAAATCTGAACATTATAGGAATTCTGGGAGGAATTTAGAAGGAAAACCAAAGGATTTCTGATTAGAAGACATTAAGAAACCATTATTAGGCACCTGGGTATCCCTGAAGATGAAAGGTACCTATGATGTCTCTGATAGTACTCCATGGCCTACAAAAATGCTACTAAGAAAGCCAGATGGGTCATGGAGACTCTCAAGGAAATGCAGTCCCTTGGAGTTATACAATACACAACCTACACAGTTGTGCACAGCAAGCCTATTTGTTGCGGGAAATATTAAAAAACAAAACAAAACAAAACAAAACAAAAAACCCCGCCAACTTTCTGGGGTGCCAGACCACACGTCTACGGTCCTGCCGGCCTTACGACTCTCTGCAGCTAACCACCACCATCACCATCACCACGACCACCACCACCACCCCTTATCCCCCCACCCCACCCCCCGAGGCATCTAGCTCACATGTCACAGGAGCCACTAATTCCCTCTCTGCTATAATCACCTATAACTAGCAGTCCCACACTCCAGTAACCAACCAAATAGATCCTCCATTCTAGCAGTTTGATAACCCAATACCCAGTTCTGGTAACAGACTGTTAAGCTTATATTTAACCAATTAGATTTATGTATCAATAAAATGACAATTTACAAAGTGCCAGTAAATAATTTTAGAGCCAACTGAAAATGATAATGCTTTAGCCCAATATTTCTAACCTTATGAAATTGTAGTTACTTGTGGCTGGTAAGAGCCAAGCGGGTGCACGATCTTCTTCTTCCGCTTACTGAGAACACGCCTGTCTCTCAACTCTTAGCTCCACCTCCCTTTTCCCTGTCCAATCACAGGCAATCCTGTACTAACGTAATTGGACAGGGAAAATTCTGCAATACCTACTAGTCCAATTCATAACTCAGTTTGAACCACTACCACTCTGTTCTCATGTACAGAGAGTACTCTCTTCCTGAAGCCTAAATATCTCTCGTTTTGAAAAGAGGCATCCAGGGAAACAGAGAATTATTTTATCCTCCTTCTGTGTGTGCTAAACAGCTTCTGAGCCACTGTAGAGTGGCCACATACTTCCTGCACTGGACCTTCATTCTCTGAACTCTGACACTGTGACTAATCTCGCGACTATTCACTAATCAGCTTGCTGACTCTTTACACTACATGTGAGTCAGAGTGCTGGACTCTCGGAGGGCAGCAGGGTGAGAGATGGAGGCCTTCAGGAGCAGTGGGCTTATGATGAAGCTGGAAGCATCTGAGGGGTCAGTCTTGAAGCATCAAAGGGGTCTGTCCTGATAGACACAGCAGTAGAGATGCAGAAAGCTCCTGCAAAATGAAGTTATTTTTGCTTTTATTTTATTTTATTTTATATTTGTTTATGTTTTACTTCCCCCTGAGAAGCCTGGTTATAAGGAACCTTAATTGCTTTTCATCCCTGCTTCTCTTTATTAGACATTGACTATGTGAAGAGAGAAATCCTCTAATAAATTGCGATAGCTTTGGACTCAAGACACTGGGAGAGAATGTGTATTTTCACATTGAAGGCAGAGTAACAGTTCTGTGATCATTTTTTTACATATGCTATGGAATTTCTATTACCTTGCCCTCCAAGAATCCAACCTTCCCACCTCTTCCAAGAATACAGAAATAAAGCCCCACCCTGATATCAACTCTCGTGGGCTATTCTCCTTACCTTGCATTTGCTAGAGCTGGTTTTGGTTCATTTCTTGAAATTAAGAGTGTATTTAGTCTACTAAGGGTAAGGTAACCAGGCTTCAGACACTATATAAGCCAAACAAAAAGTGTTCACACAAATATTGACTGTAATTTAGAGTCAAATAAATGACTCTAAACTCCAGGTATATAGCTATATAAATCAATTATTGTAATCACCAAGTACATGCCTCAAGCTGTCTTGTGAGGTGAGATGATGGAGACCCAGAAGCCTTTTCGGGTGCTGATGAGGGGAGTTATGGATTGACAGAGGTCAGGTTAGAAGGATGGGCAGAGCCTGCTGAGGAATGAGCCTGATGCATGGCTCCTTTTGTAGTAACAGCTTAACAGGGTTCACCAGAGAAGTGCACCTGAGACATGACTCCATTCTCATGTTCATTTTTACCTATCTATTTCCCTTTGATAATAGGGAATGGTGACTAAAGCATCTACATACCTTTTTGAAGCTACAGAAAAAAGATTTTTCTTCAAAAATGTATCTATATTAATTCCTGAGAGTTGGAAAGACAGTCCCCAGTACAGGAGGCCAAAACAGGAGAGTTACAAGCATGTAAGTATCAAATTTTCCTCTAACAACAACAAAAAAAGTATTTTCTGGTGCTTGCTAGCTTTGCTACACAGTTATTGATTCAGAGTTTTTCTAATTACTGTCTTTTCTGTTCTTCAAGTGTTAACAATCTTTTTAAACATTCTCAGGCTGACATTAAAGTGGCACCTCCCACCGTTGAGGGCAGAGATGAGCCCTACACCAGGCAATTCACACAGTGTGAAGAGAAAGCAGAATACATCCACTTCACCCCTGACTTTGTACTGGGGAGAAAACAAGATGAATATGGAGATTCAGGTGGGGAATTTGGTTAAAGCATTGCATGTTTGTGACACGTAACTCTATACTCTATTAAACAATCAGAATGGAACAGAAATACTTGGTTCCAAATCTTGATTCCTCTATTAGCTTTGTGGCATTAAACAAGTGACGTATTTCATGGTGCTTATTCCAAACCATTTGAATTTTCTCAAAATTTGCCAAAATCTTTATGCAGTAGCCAATATAACCTACATAATCTATAATAGCATATCTATATCTTTCTTCAATATCAACTCCTTCAGGAGCATTTTTAGTCTAGTTTTTTCCTCCCTAAAGCTGCACCCTCAAAATATCTATACAGCAGAGTTCTGTATATCTGATTAGGCTGTTGACAGGGTTGGTACTTGGCAAGCCATAAACTAAAAACCTTTGACACGCCAAGAACTGAAAATCAAATCCTAGTTTACTGTGACTGTGGCATATGCTCCATAATGTTTCATTGATTTGACATGCTGTGGAATAAAAAAATGGTACAGCAATGAGTACCATCAAATATAAAAGCCCTTTTACTAACAAAATATAAACTTTAAGAGTTACAAAAACCTAAACCCAAATGTAATCTCTCTCTACTGTCTTTCTCTTCCCCTCTCTTTTCTCTTTCCCTCTTCTATCTCCTCTCTCCTCTCTCTTTCCTTTCTCTGTCTCTCTGTATCTCTCTCTTTCTCTCTCCCTCTCTCTTCAGGGGTGGTGTGGTGGGCAGAGGACAACTTGAGAGTCAGTTCTTGCCCCTTCCACAGGGAGTTCAAGGACTGAACTCAGGTTGTCAGGTTTGGTGGCATGCACTTTTGCCCACTGAGCCATCACGGTGGCCTGGGACTTTTTGAGATATAAATTTTACCAATTGAATTGTGATTATGTATTTAAAAACATTGCCTTACAGGAAAAGTGTTGGTCCATGAATGGGCCCACCTTCGCTGGGGAGTATTTGATGAATACAATGAAGACCAGCCATTCTACAGCGCTTCATCAAAGAAAATCGAAGCAACAAGGCATGGCATGACCCCTAAGTACCTTTAAATGACCTCTGGCTTTTAACTGCTCTATAGTCCTTTCAATGACAAGCATCCATATTTTGCTTGAAGGCAGATAATAGATGCAATATCACAAGCCTATTTTATGCTTATTTTAGGGCATTCTCCTTGAAGACAATGACTATCTGTGCAAAAATATACATAGCCTCAATGTGAATCACTTGTTTGGCATTTTGACACTTTTTATTTACACATCTCTCCCAGACCTGCCAGAACTCATTAAGAATTCACTTACTGATTTGAACTGCAAGCCAATGGGATGAGCTGTGGCTAAAGTCTGGTGTATCTGTTCTGATCACTGCTGGCTATGACTCTCCCATGGAACAGCACACATCAATCCTTCTTTATTCCATTGCCTTTCTTGGCAGACCCTCATTCTCTGAGTTCAGTCACATTGTCGTCTGGATAAAATGATGCTCCTTGATTAGGCAAAGCACATGTAGTTATGTGATGCCACTCTTCAAGGACGTCTTTCTGGAAAAGAAGACCACACTGCACACCAAGAATAATTGGTACACTGGTTCTGTCAACCAGGTGTCTACAGAGAGTTGGTCCAAGGCCAACTGCAGGAATGTCTAAGGGAAAGACCCACCCATAGCTTTCATCCCAGCAGAGAGCTCCACTGTGTGTGATACCCCTTTGGCTTTGTTTTCTTCTTCTTCTTTTTTTATTTTCATTACAGTTTCTTGAAAATTGAATGATTACTTTGATTGGCTCTCTTAAGCTTTGCCAGCAGTGGAGGAAGGTCCTGGGAGCTACATAACAAATATCTTGCCACAAAGCTCAGTGGGAGCAGGGCCACTTTTCAAAAAAATGACTAAGTTTTCTATTGGATTCACTTCCATATTTTCAGGTGCTCCACAGGTATCACGGGGACGAATAGAGTCTATGCATGCCAAGGGGGCAGCTGTGCGATGAGAAGGTGCAGAACTAATTCCACCACAAAGTTATATGAAAAGGATTGTCAATTCTTCCCTGATAAAGTTCAATCAGAAAAGGCTTCCATAATGTTCATGCAAAGTATCGATTCTGTAAGTATACCAGTCACTGTATCCATATCTATAATTAAAGGATTTGTCTAACATCATTAATTTAAAAATAACCATGATGATGATGAAGGAAATAAGAGTAAGAAACTACACATTGCTAGGCAAGCGCTCTACCAGAGATATAATGGATATTAAGTATGACATGAGGATTAAATATGTTAATGTAGAGTCCATTGAACATTGACTGATACCCACTAAGTATTCATCCTCTATTGTATATTAACACTATGCTCTATTAATAGCTAGAGAATTATTGTTAACTATTATAATTATAAGTCTACTTTAGTGTTAATAGGACTTTACTTGAGCATGCATATTTGGTAATTACTATACATATTCTCCTTTAATTTTTTAAAAGTATCTTTTTAATTAAAATTATACCCTCCCAGATAACCTCCTTCAGACCACCCCCATTCCCCCAACTCTCAACAGCCACTTTCTCTTTAATAACTATTGCTACATACATTCACATGTGTGTACTGTGTGTGTTCACAAATATATTGAAAACTGACTTTCTGAGTCTGTTTTCATTGGTGGTATGCAAATGGTTCAAGGACACCATTCAGCATTGGACAACCAATCAGGGAGCTCATGCCAGGGAGAGGTCAATCTCCTTCTTCCAGCAGTGATCAGCTGCCTGTGGCTCTTTGTCTAGAGGTAGTAACCTTTGAAATTCTCCTCTTCCAGTTAACACACCCATGGATGATACCACTGTTTTAGTCTTGTCTGTGCAGCTATTTCTATTAGAGACTGAAGGCTTCCTTGTATTTTGGCTCTGACACTCATTCCACTCCCTCTTCATGATGATCCCAAACTCATAGACACAGACACTGTAATGTAGATGTATCCATCGGGGCTCCACGTGATCTGTCGATCTCTGCATTATGTCCAGTTGGGGTTTTCTGTAATGGTCTCCATTTGCTGAAAAGAGGCTTCTTTGATGAGTGGTGGCAGCTACATTTATCTGTGGATATAAGGAAGAGGGACAAGTGACAATTAACATCAAGGTTGTTTAAGCAAGCCTCAAGAAATCATATTATTTTATACTTTATATACCTACCATTCAATATATGTATGGGCATGCATGCATGTGCAAACACACACACACGGACACACACACACACACATTTAGATACTTGAGTTTACAGAGCCCACACACAAGAACCACAGAGTGACAAAAAGTCCACTACCCTGCAGAAGAAAACTTTCAAATCATTAATCAGGGTAGTCCTCCAAGAGACTCCAAAAACATACAGATTATTGATGGAACCCTTACTTGCCTTTCAGGGTTTAAGAATTTCCCCTATTGCTGAGTACACCACACATTTAGGACATAGGACTCAGATGACTTGAGCTGAGTCTGACCTGAAAATCCAGTATAGTATCCATGGTTCCAGAAAATACTATGCAAGCTGCTGAGGAAACAAAGCAGTTAAAGAGTTCTCCCATTGTGATACACATAAATCAAATAGTCAGCATGACAAGACATGCATAAAGATGCAATATATGGCGTTCACATGTTGGTGGCAACCAACAGCTGTCTAATTGAACCTGAGGCCCACTCACAAGGAAGGAAAGCAAGCCTGGTGCTCTCCACAAAGCCAGCTTCCATGGCTAATAAGGTCATGGGCCTTAGTAAAGTCTCAACTATAGCTACTTTGCTAGGCCAGCATAATTACTTCTACATTATAACACTGGACATACTTGTGCTTCCTTTTCCAGATCATTTTTAAATACATGAAATAGTAATTTTCTACAATTTAATCCACTTTTAGGTGACTGAATTCTGTAAAAAGGAAAACCATAATCGAGAGGCTCCAACTCTACATAATAAAAAGTGCAATTACAGAAGCACTTGGGAAGTAATCAGCACTTCTGAGGATTTTAACAGCAGCACGCCCATGGAGACGTCACCCTCTCCACCCTTCTTCTCCCTGCTGAGGATCAGTGAGAGAATTATGTGCCTAGTTCTTGATGTGTCTGGGAGTATGACTGTAAGTTCCTGGGCTCGTTTTCATTTGTTTGCTTTGGTTTTGAGTATAGAAATAGGGATAACCAAAGAGCAAACACACACCCTAAACACCACTTATGTGGCTTTTTAATTTTATGATGTCATAAAATACTATTACTTCCTGAGATCACGACCTGAAAGATATTGAAAAAAAAATATACTTAGAGAAAATCTAAAAAGAGCTAACAAAGGGTATCCACTTTTGATCCAGAAAATTTATAAGGAGAACTCTGATAGCCTTGAGTCAGAACACGATACTGAAAGGATATCGTTTTCAACCATTAATCCTGCATATCAAATGCTTAAAAGAAATGAGAATAGGGTATATCAGTGTATACTTGAACTCATTTCAGCTCAAGCAGCAGGAACAATTAGCAGAATGCCCACATGATGTCATCTGAAGTGTTCAAGTGCTCTCTTCATACATTAAAAAAAAGGCATCACCATTAAGAACAAATGGCTACATGCAGTCATTCCTTCTTTTATCATGCAGAGAATAGCAAGCAGTGTGCTAGACTTTAAATCAGTGCTGCACATACTTGAGAAGTTGATAATTTACTTAGAATGAGCAATGAAAGTACGTTCTTGTAATCCTAGCATTTGGGGGACTAAGCAAGTTCAAAGTCAGTTGGGTTGCATTTAGACTCTGTCTCATAAAACAAACCAAAAAACCAGATATCATTATAGTCCAGAAATGTTTTTCTCTCTGTCTCAGCATTACCTGCCTACATAAGTCATTCCTGTCCCCCACAATTTAGTAGACACATTAATTTTCACCAAGAGAAGGGCTGGGCACTTGGGGTACTATATAGGAGCTAACCCTATGCCAGTTCCAAAACTGTCTTTTGCATGTTTCCGGTACTGTATATTTTATTGATACTGCCTGTGACTCGCCCGATTAGACTAAGAGTTCCACTTGGAACTAGAACCTCATCCGATCCAGAGTTCATAATATATGTGTGACCAATAGATAGCTGTTAAAATGAATATGAGGCACAGACAAGCAGGTGTTATGTGATAAAGCACTGAGTGACTGCACTGTGTGGTGGGACAGACATGCTAAAGCAGAAATTAAAGCGTCAGCAAGGAAGGGAAAGTTGTTATTGAAAGGGCAAAGAATGGCAGGGAATGACAAGGTGAGCCACAGTGACATGGGGTTTCCTGGAAGTCAGAACATTCAAAAATCACAAATAGCCCAAGAAATGTCACTGAGAAGAGAAAGCCGATTGAGAGATGAATAGACTAACTACCCCAGATAGGGTCCTGGTAGACCTGTGTTTAAAGGCAAAGTAGGGCTGGTATGATGACTCAGCAGGTAAAATACCAATACTAGTTAAAAAGAATCAGAAGAGAACTGACTTCTCAAAACTATCTTCTGATCTCCACATGGACACTATAACCATAACACACACACACACACACACACACCAATAAAAATAAATGATGCTGCTGCTGATGATATTTGTGATAAAGGCAGAGAGATCGCTCAGAGCGCTCAGTGGGCAAAAGTGTTTTTGGCTAACCCTAACAACTTGAGTTTAAACTCTGGAATTCAAATGGTGGATGGCAAGCACTGAGTCCCTGTAGTTGTCCTCTCACCTCTACATATATACCATAACATGTGTGCTGTGGTACAAGTATTCTTGCACTCCCACAAGCTCACCATTCCAAAAAAAAAATTAAAAAAAAAATCAGAAGAAAAAGTGATAGATGAACAGGCAGGACAAAATTGTAGGTATGTAGAAGATTTTGTTGTAATTTGGTTCAATAAGTTGGCAAACCAGTTTGGGTATGGGTTGCAGGGAGGATCTAGAGGAAATCAATGTGTGACCTGTACATCTAGTTACAAGAGACATTGCTACCAAAGAGTTACCAGAAAGCCAATGCAGTCGCCCCACTGATAGAGAATCACAGAAAAGGTTAGAAATATAAAGGGAAGTATAGGTGGCCTTCTCAGAGTTAATGGTCACTTTGCTGAGCTACACAGCTCAGCTATCTTTGGAGACCAAGAGAGTCTGGTTGATGTCTCAAAACCTGGGTGACAAGTTTATGTTAACAGGAGTGATTATGGGGTTAACTGTGGTGCTAAGATGTGAATCATTGCCTTAGCTTCAACCCAAGTCCCACCTTTAACCTGATTACTTAGCCACTGGAAGCAGCCTCTAGGAGAAAGCTATGAACTTCTTCATGTGCCCCATGTTACCTATAACAACACTTATTAATTTACCAGTTAAAATTATAATTGCTTTCTTCCACAGATACAAATTAATAATTATCTAGTTCTTGTCAATAAACTCTAAGCAATTTTTATGAAATCTGCTCTCATCTTCCAGTTGAAAAACATTCATTTCTTTTCTTGTCATTTTTCACTCAGTCTTATGATCGCCTGAATCGAATGAACCAAGCAGCAAAATACTTTCTAAGCCAGATAATTGAAAATAGGTCCTGGGTAGGGATGGTGCACTTTAGTAGCCAGGCCACTATTGTGCATGAGCTGATCCAAATAAACAGTGACATCGAGAGAAACCAGCTCTTGCAAACCTTACCTACAAGTGCCAATGGAGGGACGTCCATCTGCTCTGGAATCAAGGCTGCATTTCAGGTGAAAATCCCACTGCACATGTATTTTGATCTTTGTTTTGCTTTTAGGACAAAGTGAAGTTCTACTGCTCTTACTTGTCTCTTGATTTTAGCATAACTAATCTTAAGAGGTGCTAGACAAAACACACAGGAAAAATTTTTTTGATGTATATGCTATGTTAGCACTTGGGAAATCAAGGCACAGGGATGAAAATTTCAAGATCATCTTTGCCTAGATCATCTGAGGCCAGCATGGGATGAATGAGACTCTGTCTCATCTGCAATTTCAACATACTTAGACCATTAGATCCCTGCTGCCGCAGACCCTCTGGGTCCCTGTGTCTTCGTGGAACGGGTCCCTTGGGCAGGTGGGCAAAGTGTAGGATTAATTGACAAACAGACGCACACAGGAGAGGTGTTGAATCTGAATGTAATGTCAGGTTCAGCATCGGACTTTTTTATAGTACAGAAAATACCAGGGATTGCAAGTCACATCAGGCAAGGTACATTGAAGTTTTTCAGATACAAGGGAATGACTGCGAAAGGCATTTCAGGAACCAAGTAAATGTTTACAATAGAAATTAGCAGCCCTGCCTAGGATCAGCTTAGTGACAGGCAAGAATTTCACAAGTTAGTGTTAATAGCACCAGGGGGTTTTTACTCTTGGCAGGCCTCAAGAATAATGTAGTGTCACAGATCCCTAAATTCCTAGGCCTTGCTAATTCTTATCTTGTCTGGAGAATCTCCATTTGTCAGGAGAGTATATCAACTTGCTATAGGTATGGAATGTAGCCTGTACTAAAGATTTCTATCTCAGTGAGATGCCCAGGCTCTTTCTGCAGACCAGTTGAGCCACTGGCCCTGTCTTATTGTAATGCTTAATTACTTACTGAATAACTTCCTTGCTGCCTTCTCACAGGATTCTAAGCTCAGCAGCTTCTGGGATATTGGAACACTGGGGAAACTAACTATACAGAATTAATCTTAAGAGGCATTTATAATAAAATATTAAAAGAGAGCTCATAGATCCATACACTAGACTAACGCGGGAATGGAAAATTAATTTATGGGTTAGAGGGAATGCCAGACTCCAGGAGGAGAGCTTCCTTGAAACTCTTTTTTCCTCATGAGCAGCTTTTAGGCATCCCTGCCTGACAGCCTGACTCGACCAGAGTGCTGTGGCACCCTGCTATCTGCCTTTTAGTGCTGGTGTGGTTGCTCACTTCACCTGGCTATATATATATAACAGATTTTGTATAAACCGACTGGTTTGTCAGAGGATATCAGGCGAAGACAATGTGTTCTATAATTAAAGTATCTGTTGGCCTGGGCTTTCCTGAGTCAGATGTTATTTAGTCCATGTGAATTTTTCTAATTCCTGATCCCACCCATCTTTTAGTTGAGCAAATATCCCTTGTATTAGGGGGAGGAGGACAGAAAAATTGTTTATATTCTTCAAGTATTATTGAACATAAACTCCATGATTCTAAAACAGAAATTATCTCTATTCTATACTTTTTCTATAGTTTCTTTTTTCTAACTTTCCATCAGGATAGCTAATCTAGTATGAAATGATAATGGTTTTCTGAATTATGCTTGCAGGTATTTAAAAATGGAGAATACCAAACAGATGGGACTGAGATCTTGCTGTTGAGTGATGGTGAGGACAGCACAGCCAAAGACTGTATTGATGAGGTGAAAGACAGCGGGTCCATAGTTCATTTCATTGCCTTGGGACCATCGGCTGACTTAGCTGTAACAAACATGAGCATTTTAACAGGTAACACGTGATCTCTACATCTCAGACTTTCAGTTGTTGTGTATAAATGTAGAGCTGATGTTCAACTACTTCTTCTAAGCTCAACTTTGCAAGAGTCAGGCCAAGGATTGGAAAACAGAGTCACACAGACCCAGCCTCTGTCCTCATCACATTCTTTATCCAGTTGGCTAGAAAAGACACATAAGACAGCAAATTTATACACATAGATCACATTTCTTCATAACAGGAAGAATACAAAATAAAATTTAATTGAGACTTACAAGCCTTCTATGCTCCCAAAATGTTGTAGTGGGGAAGGAGAGGAAAGGAGTTATATGGAATCAAATGGCTCCCAAGACAGGGCTTGAACAAAGTCTGGGATTTTCCAGGACTAAAGACGATGAGAACATTCAAACTATGGTAACTTATCTAACATTAACTATGGTAACTTATTTTAATATACAGATGTGATAAAAACTGATTACATGCTCCTAGTATCTTCTCAAACATAGTAGAGTAAACAAAGCCAATAGTATGAGTATCAATTATTACACTAGTATATATTTATATTTATATTACTTATATTTATATTTATATATTTATTAGTATATATAATTGGGTTATTTTTTTGTGACTGGCTATAAAAGCTCCTACCATTCCAAACACTTTATAGGCATTTTACAATATTTTTCTCTCACAAATATTCTCACCAATACTCAGGTTTTGTCAAGATACCTTGATACAGCAATTCTTTCATCTTTTCAGATTTCTGCTTCTAATCTATTTTTTCTGACAAAAATCTACATAATGTGAATAAGAGTTGATAATTCCCCTAAAGGGCTATACAACAATCTGTGAACTTAAATATACAGAATCTAGTGCCTTTCATAATTACAACCAGATGAAGTACCTCATGCAACTGAGGTTGCCATACTAAGATAATAAGGTGGGGTTTGCTTCACAGTTATGGTATATTAAATTAACCTAACATCTCAGAAATGACCTTAACAGCTTTCTGAAAATTTAATTTAACCCATATGGAAATTTTTACTTTATTTGAACTGTTACACTGTTAATCATTAAATTATAGTAAGAACTGTTGTTCTACAAAACAATGGAGCATATTCATTCATATTTTAGGTGGAAACCATAAGCTTGCTACAGATGAAGCCCAGAACAATGGACTCATTGATGCTTTCGGGGCCCTGGCTTCAGAAAATGCTGATATCACCCAGAAGTCACTTCAGGTCAGTGTTTTCCCATCCCTAGAGGTGTTGTGGTTGCCTTTTCCATAACCAAGGAAAGGTGTAAGGGCAGAGTACATGAAACCAGCCATAAAGGAAACATTTAAGAGAGAGATATTCAAGACTTTAGGTGTTGGTTTGTGTGTTTTGGTTTGGTTTGGTTTGGTTTGGTTCAGTTTGGTTTTCAATATGTAGAGTAGTAGAAATAAAATTCTATTTTGCTCATTTGAGATATTTGTGGTAAGTTCTGTAATAGAAAAGAAAAAGAAAACACAAATATTCAAAGTTGATCTGGATTCATATGCATGATGGGTGTAAATGGCAGAGGTAAACAGTGACCAGTTAGAAGCATGGTGCAGTCATGTGAGCTGAGGAGAAGCTGGGCTTTGAGATGGCATCTGGAATACAAAGGAAACCTTGCTACCACATCTATTACTCCTAATGCCATTGTGGGACCAACATGACTTTGGTTTCTGAAACTTTGCTGATGAAGAGACAATAAATGGTATTTTTATTCAAAAGTTTCCCATATCCATTGAGAGACTTGCCAGCTTAATCTGGGAGTGAGATTTTAGACAACAGAGTGATGCTGCAAAGAATTGTCTTGCTCCTATCAGGACTGAAGGTGTTGGGGTGTTGATATCTAGGATAGAGTACATTCATTCTATTGTTCCTAAAAGAGCAGCCCTAGAATGCACCCACATGGATAAAGCTGGATATTCTTGGACTTCCTGTTAGGTGAAATAAACTGAGCACAGAAAATGAGGTGCATTATCTCATGTGCACCTGAAATTCAAAACAGCTGAATGCACAAAGTAAAGATAAAAGCATAAGGCCATAATTAGCATCAACTAATAAGATGTTTGAGGAAGGGATATAGACACAAACTTTCAGTTAAAAAATAAGGGAGTCTACGAGGTGTATTACATAAACATAGTGACGACTACAATTAGTAGCATTTTATTCTATTTGAGGCAATAGATGAGAAAGTGGATTTAAATAAAAAGGTGAGTTATGAGGAAACCCTTGGGTTAATTAGTTTAATTTAGCCCATTTATAGTGTTTCAAAACACCATGGTTATATGACAAATATGCAATTTTGTAAATTAAAGAAAAATTAAGATATTGACTCTCTCTGCTATGAACTATCAACATAGACAAATGGCTCCTCTATGGCTCCTCTGAGAAGAGACCCTATAGTTTACTTTCTCTCTTCTCAGGATTCGTACCTTCAAAAATCAGTTTCCCTCCTATGGATGAATTCGACATCCAAAGCTTCACTCTCAACCCTGTCCGAAAACATAAAGATTTCACATTAGCAATCTCCCCAAAATTATTTATCTCAATTATCTTTCATGTCTTCCTACGGAATGAATGTACAGCCTCTAACATGCTAGGTAACCTTTCTTCGAATGAGCTGTGTCTCAGCTACAGACCTGTCTTTGTGTCACTTTGTGAGCTTTTACTCTGTTCCAGTTAGAATACTCTAATCACCCAAAGTATTATCTTTCCAGTCATCAGTGAGATGAGTAAAGCACATGTCACATACACACACTCTCTACACTAATTCTCTGTGGCTTTTAGCATCCTTTATAGCCAACAGTCAACAGCAGCATTTTCCAGAAAACTACCCAAGTATAGCAGGGTCATATTCAAAACCCTTCAACTGATTGTATTAATCAGGGTTCTCTAGAGTCACAGAACTTATGAATAGTCTCTATATAGTAAAGGAATTTATTGATGACTTACAGTCTGCAGTCCAATTCCCAACAATGGTTCAGTAGTAGCTGTGAATGGAAGTCCAATGATCTAGCAGTTACTCAGTCCCACAAAGCAAACAGGCGAAGGAGCGAGATCGAGACTCCCTTCTTCCAATGTCCTTATATGGTCTCCAGCAGAAGGTAGAGCCCAGATTAAATTAATTAGATTAATCCCAGATGACCTTGAACTCTGAGATCACCCTGTCTTAATCTCCTGGAATCCATAGCCACTATGCCTCAAGATCTCCATACCAAGATCCAGATCAGAAACTTCTATCTCCCAGCCTCCAGATTAGGGTCACTGGTGGGCCTTCTAATTCTGGATTTTAGTTCATTCCAAATATTGTCAAGTTGACAACCAGGAATAGCCACTACACTGATGTTTCCTCTTTAGATCTCCTCTTCTACTCTACCCTGTCTTCAGAGTCTGCATTACCAATCTTGCAACTGTCACAAGCCAAGAATCCTTCAGAAAGATGGCAAATCTATTCTGAGGGAAGGGGTATAAGGGAGGGAGTGGGGAGAAATCAAAGGTAAGACTATTTTCAGATCAAATATGAGGAATTATCTAGAAAATAGAATAAAATTTTGTCTTATGTAGTAATTAAGGTTTTTTTTTCTTTTGTTGGTTGTTTGTTTTACATTTATACAGCTTGAAAGTAAGGGTGCCATACTGAACAATAGCCTCTGGCTGAATGACACTGTTGTAATTGACAGCACCTTGGGAAGGGACACATTCTTTCTTGTCACCTGGAGCAAACAAGCCCCTGCCATTTATCTCAGGGATCCCAAAGGAACACAAACCACCAATTTCACAATGGACTCTGCTTCCAAAATGGCCTATCTCAGTATTCCAGGAACAGCTCAGGTAAGCCACTAGCTAGTGTTTGGATTTCCCCCTAACGGTATTTTTGCAAAGAGGCTCTAAGCATATCATAAATGTGAGTACAATAACTTTACCATCTTCAAAATGAAAGAACAATGTATGTACTTCCCTTACCTGTGTGATCCTGAGAGCTATGATGCCTGGTAAAAGGAAGAGAAGCCTTGGGTTGATAGAAAACAAAAGGCATCTGAGAACAGGGAGGAATAAACGTGGAGAATCCTGTTGACTTGGCATGACATCTTTTCCAATTCCGCCTGCCAGAGTCATGGAATATATGACACAGAGGCCACAGAATAAGGGCAAAGCAAAGGCAGACTTATCAAAACATTACTTTCCAATTGAGATATCACAAAATGCAAATATCATGCATAACACTCTCTGGGATCCCAGTCTGTCTCAGCTTCAGTACCTGAGGAATCAAGACCTTTCTAAGAACACTCAACCCAATTTTGTTTTTGTTTTTTTTCTTCTTCTATGCTTTATTTTTAAAATCACATAATGAAAAACAAACAAACAAACAAACAACCATGTCGTTGGACACTAAATGCTTGCTGCATGTTTCATTGACAATTTTAGGTGGGTGTTTGGACTTACAACCTGGAAGCCAAAGAAAACTCAGAGATACTAACGATTACAGTAACCTCTCGGGCAGCAAATTCTTCTGTGCCACCAATCACTGTAAATGCTAAGGTAAACACGGACACTAACACTTTCCCCAGCCCAATGATTGTGTATGCTGAAGTTCTACAAGGTTACACTCCCATCATTGGAGCCCGAGTGACAGCCACCATAGAATCTAACAGTGGGAAGACAGAAGAGCTAGTCCTTCTGGACAACGGTGCAGGTAACCCACAGACTTTTCTGGATAAGCTGATATGTTTATAGTTCCAAATGTGTCATGTGTTCCTGGGGCAGTGGGAACAAGATGGCCACCCGAAGGGTTAACACAGATTAGGAAGGAATAGAAAGGGCTGGTGAGATGGCTCAGTGTGTAAGAGCACCCGACTGCTCTTCCGAAGGTCCAGAGTTCAAATCCCAGCAACCACGTGGTGGCTCACAACCATCTGTAACAAGATCTGACTCCCTCTTCTGGAGTGTCTGAAGACAGCTACAGTGTATTTACATATAATAAATAAATAAATCTTTAAAAAAAAAAAAAAAAGGAAGGAATAGAAAGACCAGCAGGAAATGCAATAGGGTACCACGTAAGTGCATAGCAAGCATCTTCCACATGGTAAGCTGTCTGTATATGTCAGCTACTGTCAAAATGATGTCTGTAATCTTGACAGGCACTGGCTGTCTCCAGCTAAGACAGGCCCATTCAGAAGATGGAGAACACAAGCCTTCCTTCTAAGTTCATGCTTCTTAGGGGAGCATCACCAAAAAAGTGCTATCAAAGGAATATCCCTTGGGTGGGAGAGGGCACCAGAGCCTGGGACCCTGATAGCTGAAGGGAACGTAGCAAGCAAGGGTGATTCCCCACAGCTAGAACAAAGCATAGATAGAGTCCTGGGAGCAGGGACCCAGGAGAAGCTAGAAATAGCACAGAGAGGGGATTGGACACTGGAGGGTCAGATGCTGGGTCTGGCTGGCAGGAAGCTAGGAACTGCAATGGTTACTCTGTAGGGAGGTGGGCCAGAAACCCTTTCCCTGCACTCTGAGTTCTCCTGTGAGTGGAACCTTGTGTGGAAGTCAGCAATAAAATAACCAATCTGGTCCACACACAAATGAGAAAAGATGCCTATCCGTGCATTTTGCAATGTCAGTTCATTCCATTCTACAAACTTATCTTTGGCTATATTTGACTGCTTTTGGAGTAAATTCCACATTTTCTCTCATTGCAACAATAATTCCCCAACTACCTCTCCCCATTTTCCAGGCCCTTCTACAGTGCATGTAACTTCATGCTCCTTGCTTCATTTCTTGGTATTTTACTAGATTACCAGATGAGCAATTAGATCATGGAGAATAAACTAATTTTAAAATTCCTTTACTGAAAAAAAGAAAAAGAAATAGATGGCTGATAGCTGAGGCCAGCACTGCATGCTTCTGTGTACAGAAAAGTCACTTGAAGGACTGCTCAGGTGTTTCCCTAGGTAGTCTGGGAAATCTGCATGACTGACAATCCCCAGACTTTTAAAGGAACACAGATGTGGCTAATGCAAGAACATTGTTCTCTCTCCTGAGTAGAATGAGAAATACAATTTCAACTTATCATGTGCCCCATATGCTAATGGTTGTAAGAGCGAACTTACCCTACAACAATTCTGAGATACCGAAATATTTATTCCTAGAGTAAAATGTATTTTTTCTGTGTTGAACTACAGAGGTAGTAAGTGATTGGGAGTACCAAAGGAAAAGAAAACAAAGAAAGGAAAGAAACAAAAGTTGCTGCTTATAAAGCAAAATAAGTTAATTTGGTTGTCTCTGAGGAAGGATGATAACTAAGACTTATATAAAGATACATTTGTCACAAGAAGGGCCTCACTTATTTAAACAGAAGATAACACAGGAACATTAATGTAGAGAACTGCAATCAATCAATTGTAAGTGAAATGGTGAAAAAGTCTTATGACCTCTGCTTAGGGCAGAGAGAGGTAAAGTGTTAAACTATTTATGAAACACATACAATTATCAGTGTGGGTTATCATGTTATATGAATGCCAATATATACATGCCAATGTGAGTCAAGGAAACACCAATCAATAATGTATTATTTGGGCAGAAACTGATAGAGAGACACTCAAATAAATGTGAAACTGTAAGCACAGCCACAGACTATGCATATAAGGCCATGCATGTGTGACAACACACACCAACCTCTCATCTGTTACAATGATGTAATTCCTTTCTTTATGCTTTTACCAAGGGGCTGATGCTTTCAAGGATGATGGGGTCTACTCCAGGTTCTTCACAGCTTATTCAGTGAATGGCAGGTATAGCTTAAAAGTCCGTGCAGATGGAGGAAGAAATTCTGCGAGGAGGAGTTTACGCCACCCATCAAGCAGAGCTGCATACATACCAGGCTGGGTAGTAGATGGTGAGTTGCTCCCAGTATCAGAAACCCAGTGAATCCTTTTTTTTTTTTTTTTTGTGATTTCATATGGTGGAGGCTACAAACAGTTCAAAATGTAACTACAAACATTTCTATTGTGAGATTATTACACAATTCTTTCCTAATCAAAACCTAGCAACCAATAGATGCTGAAAACCTATCAGCTAGTATTTGTTACTGTGGAACATCCTTTGACTATCACCAAAATGTATCTACCTTTCAGCTACTGACAGAGGAAATGGTCATTGTGCTAGGAACAGAAGTGCAGACCAGTGGGCAGTCTGTCCTCTGAGTTCCACAGGCATCCATGTTTTTTGGCTTTGCTTTCCTCACTCCTTATGTGGAGGGTGGGGAGCTAAGCAATGGAGAAGTTGAGAGACCTGTTTCTTAGCACTGTCAGCTTGGAGGGAAGGAAGCCATGCGAGTGTTAAGGATACAACTAGCTTTGCCTTCCCCAGACACATTTCTAGTCAGAAATAACTTGAGAAATAAAGCAATAGTTTTCTTAAGGCATATGTTAGGGAAGCCTGGTGACACATGCCTGTGATCCCAGGACTTAGGGAACAGAGGCAGGAAGGAGGATACGGATTTCAAGGTCATAGTTGTCTACATAAGTACATTTGAGGCTAGCCTAGGTTTCATGCCAGCCTGTTTGACTTTGGATCTGTTTTGTTCTGTTAATTCATATAACAAATTACATAACATCCTCATTCCATGAACTTTTCATTTCAAAGCAAGTTATTGTCCAATTTGATTTGATAACATCCTAGTAATAATTCTGGAGGATGAATTTTCCCACAAATGGAATATTTATGATTGTAGCATATCATAAAAATACAACCATGGGAATGAAAATAGAAAGAAGGAAAGACAAGGAGGGTCAGAAAGCTGACTGACTGAGTTCTATAAAGTTTACAGTTCCATCCAATTTAAATAGAGAATTTTAAATGCAGGAGAAATTCAAGGGAACCCACCCAGACCCGAAACGACTGAGGCTACTCAGCCAGTCTTGGAGGATTTCAGCAGGACAGCATCTGGAGGTGCCTTTGTGATGTCCAATGTTCCAATTGGTCCATTGCCTGATGTATACCCACCAAATCGAATCACAGACCTCCAGGCCACACTCGATGGGGAAGAGATCAGTCTAACATGGACGGCCCCAGGAGATGATTATGATGTTGGAAGAGGTAAGAACAAGGACCCCTCTGGGTTTGACCTAAGTGAGAGATGGGATGAAGCAAGAACAGATAGGTCAGCTAGAGGAGAGCACTTATGACTGACAACTCAGTCAAGTAGGAATTTTAGGATGTTATGAAACAGGTCTTACTTTCCCTGCATAGCTGTCTTTTAAAGTCAGAACTCAGTGGGGGCAATAGTGGCACATGCCTTTAATCCCAGGACTTGGCAGAGGCAGAGGCAGAGGCAGAGGCAGAGGCAGAGGCAGAGGCAGAGGCAGAGGCAGAGGCAGAGGCAGAGGCAGAGGCAGAGGCAGAGGCAGAGGCAGAGGCAGAGGCAGAGGCAGAGGCAGAGGCAGAGGCAGAGGCAGAGGCAGAGGCAGAGGCAGAGGCAGAGGCAAAGGCAGCTTATTTCTGAGTTTGAGGCCAGCCTGGTCTACACAGTGAGTTCCAGGACAGCTGGGATATAGCGTTGAACCCTGCCTCGAAACACCAAAATAAATAAATAAATAAACAAATAAATTTCAGAACTCAGCTTTTACAGAAAAATGAATAAGACTGTTGATGTATGACTTAGTATTTGTGAGAACAACTAGAAAGAAATTTAATATGGTGTGATGCAGTAACTAACCCACACATAACATTTTTGTCAGTTCAACAGTATATCATAAGAACAAGCAAAAACATCATTGAACTGAGAGACAATTTTAATAACTCTCCTCGGGTTGATACAACTAACCTTACACCAAAAGAAGCCAACTCCGAGGAAACCTTTGCCTTTAAACCAGAAAATATCACAGAAGAAAATGCAACGTACATATTCATTGCCATTGAAAGTGTCGACAAAAGCAGTTTGAGTTCGGGACCATCCAACATCGCACAAGTGGCACTGTTCACCCCTCAGGCAGAGCCTGACCCTGATGAAAGTCCAAGTTTATCAGGAGTTAGTGTTGCTACTATTGTGCTGTCTGTTTTGGGCGCTCTTGTTCTAGTTTGTATTATTGTAGGTACCACAATTTGTATCTTAAAGAACAAAAGGTCCTCATCAGCAGCTATAACAAAATTTTGAAAGATAACATGAATAAAAAAGATATTTTTGAGTTTTTAAAGCATATCCCATGTCATCATGAACTCAAAAGTAACTTCAAGAGGGTCTAAAAAATACTTTAAGCACACCCATTCTGTGAAAAGCTACCAATATTAATATTTATAATTTTATTAACTTATCATAGTGATAAATAAAACTGGTTTTATTTTGATCTCTATTTGTGTATTTTTTCTGATGTAGAAGATTTCTGAAATGATACTTCAAATTGCCTGAAGAAATTCAAGTCTCTAATTAAGTACCTAGGATAAAATATAAAAGAGAAAATCAACAACATTTACAGGAAAAAAAAAAGGAACTAGCTCTTGGTATTATCAATATAAGTTAATGGCATAATTAACTCAAAACCCACAACTCATCTTTATCATAATAAGGGTTATGGTTTAATAAAGGGGTATAGGTGCATGTATGTATGTGCAGTCATGTGAATGTGGAGATCAGAAGAAAATTTGTGGGAATGGGTTCTCTCCTTCCAAATTGTGGGTCCTACAAAACAAACTCCTCTTGTCATGTTTGGCAGCAACTGTCTTTATTCTGGGCCCAGGAAGATACTGTTTTGTTTTGTTTTGTTTTGTTTTGTTTTGTTTTTTAAATCAGATACCACCTGGTTATATTTCAATATAACTGAAACACCTCTTGTCTCATGAAACCCCTTCTACCTATGTGCATTTCATTCATCTTAAGAAAGAATTGTTGAAGCTATAGACTATTGACTTTTTTTCAGAGAACAAAAAGCAAAGTATGTTAAAGATACATTTTAGCCCATCATTCAGAGGCACAACCTAGGGGTCTCAAGCATATTGATGGAAAGGAGTTAAGGAGAGGAAGAAAGGAGTTTGAGAAGAATAGATTCACACATTGCAGGTTATTCTTACAATTCTTCCATGAGACCAAGTTAGCAAAAATATGGCTTACATCACACAACACCAAATGCTGGTGAGGATGTAAAGAAAGAGGGACCTTTACTCATGCTTGGTGGGGATTGACATTGGTGAATTTGAAACATGAAGACCATATGACCCAGGTGAATCACTCCTTGGTATACACCCACTTGAAAGCCATTATATCCTATCGCTGATGTTTTTGTACAACCATGCAGACTTTAGCACTATATGCAATGACTATATGTCAATCAGCAGATGAATAGGCAAGGAAAATGTGTTGCATTTGCAAATTTTATATAACCACCCATAAAGAAAAATAAAATCATGACATTTCAGAAAAATGGATAGAGCTGGAAATTACTATGTAAGTATAAATCCCAGATTCATAAAGACACAGTCTCCCCTGTTTTTTCTCAAAGATCAATTCTGTTTTAATATACTATAATAATATAACATAATATTATAGTATAAATACTATGTTCCTGCAACACTTCTTGCCTCTTCAGATTGAACTTCCCTTAACCATATTTTACTCTGAATCTCTACTCATCTATGTTGCAATCATCCAAATGATTGGAACAATTATGTGTCCAGATTTTCGCTGTTTACTTGCTCTTCATTCTTTCTTTACCAAAATGCATTCTATTAAGGTCGTTTACAAATGTGTCATTGTATTCAGAGGCCATCTTTGTGCTCCTGAAGCCAAGGCTCTGAAAAAGAGTTAAGTGGAACGAGGTCACAAGACCCACAGATTCCTCTCTGCTCCCTGTGTTTATGAAGCAAGGGCGAGATGACCTCATCCCCTCTCAGAACTGTCCCTGGCTATGCCCTGCCATAGTATGGCACCATGGCATACTCCCATAGTTATGCTGGCTTTCTCACCCTAGTTTCATAAAATCAGAATCACATGTCCCAGAAATAATTTTACAATATAATTTGATTAGAGATTGTTCAAAAGTTTGATTGGCTTGACTTTTTTTTCTACCAAGAATAGACACATAATTTAGGGATACATTATAGAAAGTTGTTTGGGTAGTGATTTGGTTTGGTTTGGTTGGTTGGTTTGTTAATATTTGAGGCAAAATAATATAATTCTAAAACACTGAGCTCACTGTATTGATGCATACCTTATAAATTTCTGACTCAGTTTAAGAAAGGCATCTCATTCCCCTGCCACTTAAGTCAGAGACCACAGGCAACACTTCTGCCTGCCCGTTTCTTCACCTCTTACATTCAGTCACTGAAAAAGTCTTGCTCTCACATCCTCTTCCAAGGGCTACTGCACACATGTGCTAAACATACATACACTCAGGCACACACTTATATATAAAATAAATATTTATTAAAGAGGATCCCCTTTTTCTTCCTTTCCATTATACCATCTCAGCCTGTTGCTAAAATCTGCTAATAGAAATACAGTCCCACCTTCCAGTTTTTATCACTGTCCAGAAGTGACCCTGTGCCACAGCTCTCAATACCCAAATCTCACTGGAAGAGAGCTGGTCTCCCAAGAGTGCTGACACACCTGAGAGCAAAAGTGAGACCTCAACTTCTGCTCAAATTCCTGGCCCAAGAGGAACCCTGCCAGAGCCATCAGGACACAGGAACCAAGGAACAGCCAGGGATATGATCATTCCCATTGTCATCTGCACTCTAAAGCTGACCCTGTGCCATAGCTCTCCATACCCAAATCCCTCCAAGAGAAAACTGGTCTCACAGGAGTATTGACTCACGGGCATGCAAGAGAGCAAGGCATATTCAGAAACAGCATAACCAGCTTACACCAGAGATAGCCAGATAGCAAGAGGCAAGGGCAAAAACATAAGCAACAGAAACCAAGGCTAATTAGCATCATCAGAACCCAGTTCTCAGACCACAGAGAGCCCTGGATACCTGAAGACACCAAAAGAGCAAGATTCTGATATAAAATCATGTCTCATGATGATGATAGAGGACTTTAAGACGGACATAAGTAATTCCCTTAAAGAAATGCAGGAGAACAGAGCTGAAGAGATGGCTCAGTCATTAAAAGCATTTTCTGCTCTTCCAAAGGTCATGATTTCAATTCCCAGCAACCACATGGTGGCTCACAACTATCTGTAATTGGATTTAATGCCCTCTTCTGGTGTGTAAAAACAGGCTGCTCATATACATTAAATAAATAAATATTAAATAAAGAAAAATAAATACAGGAGAACATAGGTAAACAGGTAGAATCCCTCAAAGAGGAAACAAAAAGCCCTTAAAGAATTAAAAGAAAACACAACCAAAGAGGTGAAGGAATCATTATAACTTCTCCATTTGAAAAATTTTCTAAGTCAGTTTCCACAGTCTCCATGTTCTCTGTCCAACAAAGTCTAAAAGCTTGAAGGAAGGCAACTTGTCCAATCTGGGATATAGGCAAGCAAAATAGTGCCAAGAACATATAACCACTACAATTTTTCTGTCTCCATTTTCAGGGCACTCAGCAAGCTCACAGGTCAGTATCATTCTTTGTCCTAGCATCAGCATGTCACACCAACCACTCTGGCAGCTAGCACACTCCTGCGGCATCCTGTGTGTGTGTGGGGAAACATGTCCTCCTCCCCATATTAAATATCTAATCAGGATCATACCATATGTCAAGTAGTGGATCCTTCCATTTCACCTAGGCATAATAAGTATGCCTAGTTGTAGGGTGCCATAGACACTCAGCAGAGAGTTCCTTCTCTTCCAAATTTTAAAATTTTTTAAATAAAAAGCATGGTTCAAATAATGTGTATGGGGATATAATTCCCCCTTTTTTGTTTTTTATGAAAATAATGTTTTAAAGTTCCACAATACCTTGTCCGTTAGAACTATAAAGAATCCCGGCAATGTGGGTAATATTAAATTATCTACAAAACTTCTCAAATGCTTGACTGTAATAGCCAGTTCCATTTTCTGCTTAAATCTGATTTGGAACACCAAGCATAAAAAAACAATGCAGGCAATGACTAATTACATTTTTAGTTGCTTCTCCCATTAAAGCAGTTGATATTAGATAGCCTGAAAAGGTGTCAAGTTCCATGTACATACTTTAATTTTCCAAAATCAGAAATATGAGTGCCATCCACTTGCAATAATTGATTAGGTGAAAGTACTCGAAGATTAACAGCATTATTTGATATAGACAGAAATTTAGGACATTGAGGACAAGTCTTGACAATTTGACATGGACATTCTCTAAAAATATCAAATTATTGTCTCAAGCTATTACTATTTTGATGATGTAAAGAATAAGATTTTATAGCCAAATTTTCCTGTGTAAGGCCTACTATCTGCCTGGTATACAAATCTGCTATGGCATTGTCATAAGTGGTCTGTCCAGACAATCCAGTATGAGTTTTAAATGTCCTATAAAATAAGGAACAATACATTCTCTTAAATTGAGTTGTAGTTGCATAAATAATTGCAAAATTTGAGAATTACCAGTGTCAAAAAGAAGAATAACTTCACACAATTGCAAACTATAAGCTATATATTGGCTATCAGTATGCAAAATGAAACCTTGAATATTCAACATTTCAAAAACAGTGGCTACAGCATGTAATTCAATTATTTGTGTTGAAGTGGAGGAAAACTCAAGAGAATATGCATGTGATCCAATTACATAGGCTGCTTTCCCATTAGACGACCCGTCTATGAGTACAGTTAGCAAAAATACCTGTTGCTCACTGTGCCCAATACGATCTTCTTATTCTTTCCTTCTCATGGAGCTCCACACAAGACAGCGATCCCTCAGTGTTTCCCGCCGTTCCCAGGTTCCCATTCATGGCGCCAATCTGTAGTAGGAGGCCGGCCCTCGGCCTACATGAACCGGGTATTTCTGGAAGGCAGGCTGGGGCTGAAAAAGAAACTAGATGGCAAGAAAAGAATGATGAAGCCAAGACAAATTTTTCTCTGATCAAGACCCGCGAGTTTAAGAGACTGTGCTTATAAGGGGGAAGACCCATCCCGCCCCCGCCCTCCCCATCCCCCCCACCCCCACCCGGCCAGTCCATCCTTGGTCCTTTGTCACCATGCCGTCAGCACATGACAGGCTGTTGCTTATTCAGGAATGTCTCAGGAAGACAGGTTCAGCTTCTCAGCAGGTAGCAGAATCTCAGGGCAGTTGACACTTCAAAAGAAGCCAGCCAAGTAGGAAAGCTGCACCGCAGGTGGCCCCACCTCAGTGGCGAAAAGGTATGTACCAGTCTGCTTCAGGCTGGAGGAGGCTACATCTGCCTGTCCCAGAAGCAGTGTAGATTCTGTAGTCTGCACTCTCACCTGCACAGACTAGTCTCTGAGGGATCCAGGACCCAAGATGGCTCCCCCACCTGTGCAGGAAGAGCCCTCCCTGGTGGACACCTCTCCTCTGGCGGGGAAGGTGCCTGGGGAAGGTGCCTGGAGCCCATGCTTTATTCTCTCTGGCCCCTACAGCAGAAGTTCTATGCCCTCTTTGTGTTGTCTAATGTCTGGTGCACCAATCCGTTCATGTGTCAATTCATGTGAGTTTTGTTTCATTGTCTGAATGACTGAATGCTCTGTGTTCCATGTTGGAAAATAAAAATGGATAAGACTTTATCTGCTGGTTCAGCAAAGCCTGATAGTGGCCCACACTTTAACCAAGAATCAAGCACAGCAGGGGAGCCACTGCTGAAAAACTGCTTTTAAAGAAAAGGAGTCTGCAACCTCTTGGTTCTAAGGCAAAAAGCTGCTAGTTGTTTTTTTCCTAGAAAATTCTCTGCAATCATGAATATTGTGTTTAGCAAATGACAAAGTGCTTTTTTATCTTATAATTATGGCTAGAAAAAGTAAAATTCTTTGCTTGGTCTAAATTTATAGGATTCCTGTAGCCACTTAATTTGTTTTTTTTTTACTGGTCTTAAAGGTATAATATGCTCTGCATGTCTTCATCATAGAATATTACCTTATAAGTTATTGGGTATGATTTAATAGGTGTAAAATTGGTAGCAAGACAGCTTTAAATTGGTAACTCAGGTTTGCAGTCTTTCAAACACGTGGCATAAAACAGGCCAAAAAACTAGGCCTCTAAGGGTACTTCTAGTTGAGATAATAAGTAATGTGATTCTTATCCTAAAAGGTAGACTTAAAGATAAGATTTAAAACAATGTCTCTTTAATGAAGAATTAAAATTTGTACTGTCATGCATTCATAGGTATAAATTAGAAGCTAAACTTCGTAACATGATAATAATGTTTCTAATATTGATTTTAAAGATGATAAATTGTTTTAAAATTGGGTTTTGTTTTCCCAAAGTTGTAGTTATAGTGTAATATTGCAAAAAAAACTTAAAAATTCTAAAATCTGTCCTCACAGCAAAAGGGACAAAGCTCAGAGCAGCCTCTGCCGGGCTTGAGTGACTTTCTTTTGTTTTGCAAACAGAGCCTAAGGAAGTTCTTGAGACTTGCCTCTCCTGCTTTCAGAGGAATTTTATTTTAGCTAAAATAACATTGTTTCAGATCTATCCAGATGTTGTTCTAAATAAAGTTCAAATTCAAAATTTATAAAAGGTCAATCAGACTGTAGAACTTATAAAGACATTACAATCTGGCCTGACTACTTCATGTAAAGTTATTATAGGTTTAAAAGTTTATTTTTTCCTTTGCATCCTGATAACTGTAAAGTGTTTGCTTCTAGTGAACTGGTAATCACTGGAAAACTTTGCCTCTAGGTATGGATAAAATACCTTTACATTATGTTAGAAAATTTTTGATTGTCTCTGCTTCAATACAGGAAGCTACAAGTTTGAATCTTTCAGTGAATATTGTTTCCTAAGTGGAAAGTATTTTATTAGCTAATGCCTCTCAAGGGAAGTTTAATTCAAATCTTTGCACTCACCCAATGAGCTTTAAAGTTCTGGGGAGTAGATGTTGCTCCATAAGATTCAGAGGCAATATCTTTATAATATTTAGGGTTTTAGTTATACTATAAAATTGTGGTACAGAAAATCTAAGAACAAAAAATTGATTTGCTTAAAAATTTTATTTTCAAAAGCTTCCAGGAGATATTAATTGACTAAGACCTCACCTGAAGGTCTTAAAGTGACTCAAACCTTTGTTAGATGTTATCTTGAGAAGTACAAATTAACTAGTAAAGAACAAAAGGCTTTCCAGAAAATAAAGGAAACTTTTATAATTGTTATCAGTTATAATCAATGGTAATTAATTATTAGCTGCTTATTTTAGTTATGGTTATTAAATGTACCCATAGAAATTCTTTGGCAAGAGAAAACATTAATGAAAAATCATCTTTCTTTGCCTCAAAGCAAAGATTTGACATCCTATTAAGACTGCTGTGGTGCTAATTGGTGCTCACACAACTGGCAGTTATCATGTAGAAGAATGCAAATTGATCCATTCCTATCTCCTTGTACTAAGGTCAAATCTAAGTGGATTAAGGAACTCCACATAAAACCAGAGACACTGAAATTTATAGAGGAGAAAATAGGGAAAACCCTCGAAGATATGGGTACAGGCGAAAAAAATCCTGAATAGAACAGCAATGGCTTGTGCTGTAAGATCGAGAATTGACAAATGGGACCTCATAAAATTCCAAAGCTTCTGCAAGGCAACAGACATCGTTAATAAGACAAAAAGACCACCAACAGATTGGGAAAGGATCTTTACCTATCCTAAATCAGATAGGGGACTAATATCCAATATATATAAAGAACTCAAGAAGGTAGACTCCAGATAATCAAATAACCCCATTAAAAAATGGGGCTCAGAGCTGAACAAAGAATTCTCACCTGAGGAATACCAAATGGCAGAGAAGCACCTGAAAAAATGTTCAACATCCTTAATCATCAGGGAAATGCAAATCAAAACAACCCTGAGAGTCCACCTCACACCAGTCAGACTGGTTAAGATAAAAAATTCAAGTGACAGCAGATGCTGGCGAGGATGTAAAGAAAGCGGATCACTCTTCCATTGTCGGTGGGATTACAAGCTTGTACAACCACTCTGGAAATCAGTCTGGCAGTTCCTCAGAAAATTGGACATAGTACTACCGGATGATCCTGCAATACCTCTCCTGGGAATATATCCAGAAGATGTTCCAACCGATAAGAAGGTCACATGCTCCACTATGTTCATAGCAGCCTTATTTATAATAGCCAGAAGCTGGAAAGAACCCAGATGCCCCTCAACAGAGGAATGGATTCAGAAAATATGGTACATTTACACAATGGAGTACTACTTAGCTATTAAAAAGAATGAATTTATGAAATTCCTAGGCAAATGGATGGACCTGGAGGGCATCATCCTGAGTGAGATAAACCAATCACAAAAGAACTCGAACACTATGAATACACTGGTAAGTGGATATTAGCCCAGAAACTTAGAATACCCAAGATATAAGATACAATTTGCTAAACGCATGAAACTCAAGAAGAACGAAGAGCAAAGTGTGGACACTTTGCCCCTTCTTAGAATTGGGAACAAAACACCCATGGAAGGAATTACAGAGACAAAGTTTGGAGCTGAGACAAAAGGATGGACCATCTAGAGACTACCATATCCGGGGATCCATCCCATAATCAGCCTCCAAACGCTGACACCATTGCATACACGAGCAAGATTTTGCTGAAAGGACCCAGATACAGCTGTCTCTTGTGAGACTATACCGGGGCCTGGCAAACACAGAAGTGGATGCTCACAGTCAGCTATTGGATGGATCACAGGGACCCCAATGGAGGAGCTAGAGAAAGTACCCAAGGAGCTGAAGGGATCTGCAGTCCTATAAGTGGAACAACAATATGAACTAACCAATTACCCCCTGCCCCCCGGAGCTCGTGTCTCTAGCTGCATATGAATCAGAAGATGGCCTAGTCGGCCTTCAGTGAAAAGAGAGGCCCATTGGTCTTGCAAACTTTATATGCTTCAGTACAGGGGAACACCAGGGCCAAGAAGTGGGAGTGGGTAGGTGGGGGAGTGGGTGGGGGAGCGTGTGTGGGGCTTTTGGGATAGTATTGGAAATTTAAATGAAATAAATACCCAATTAAAAAAAAGTTTAATCCATCATTGAAGAAAAAAAAAGAATTGTAAGATAAATTCGTATATTTTAGAAAAACTATAACAAAAAAAATGTGTCTTAAGAACCTGACAAAGGGTCTTTTCCTTGTTCCAAACAGCAATTAATTTGTTTATTGCAGAGTATTGATATTTGTCCTACGGCATACCATCATTTTAAATAAAATTCATAATCACTATCCTAAAGATAAGTTAAAAATTGTTTTTGTGCATGCTTTTGTAAATTCATGCATGCATGCATCCCATTTACTGTGTTTAAAAACAGCCCTTCTTGGGAGAAAATTATATGTGAATTGGATCACATACTTATTCTTTTGTGTTTCCTCCTGCTTCAGCACAGATAATTAAATTGTGTGCTGTAGATGGTGTTTTAAAATGTTGAATAATCAAGCTTTAATTTGTATATTTATCAATAATATGTCTCAGAGCTTACAATTGCTTAAAATTGTTCATTCCTCAGATACTATGAATTCTCAAATTTGCAATGGTTTATGCATATGTAACTCATAAAAAGAAATGCTGTTCTTTTTAGAAGACTGTTTTTGTACATTTAAAAATTTGTTTTAGATTGCCTGGACAAGACCGCTTAAGGCAATGCCATGCTAGATTTATATCTCAGGCAGATTACAGGCCTTACATAAGAATAATTGGCCATATAATCTCGTTCTTTACATCATCAAAACAGTAATGGCTTAAGATAATATTTTGGTATTTTTAGAGAATGTGCATATCAAATTTAAAAAAAAAATGTTCTTAGTGTCCTCAGCTCCTACCTGTTTCCACATAATGGTGTTAATTCTTGAGGAATTATACTTAATCAATTGCTGCAAATGGATATAACTCATTATTTGGAAAATTAAAATATATACATGTTTGTTTTGACACTTGTTCAGGATTTCTTTTTTGCTTCTGTACATACTGGAGAGGCCTCTAGAAATGTAATTGATCATTGTTTACAGGCCTTTAATGCTATGGGATTGCCTAAACTCATTAAGACAGATAATGGGCCATCCTATATTAGCAACAATTTTACTTCATTTTGTAAGGAATTTGGTATCAAACATAAAACTGGAGTTCCTTATAACCCCATGGGACAAGGAATTGTTGAACGTGCTCATCACACTCTGATAAAATGGCTTTTAAAAACTAAACAGGGGCAGTTATACCCCCAAAAAGCACATCTCGCTTTTTTCTTATTTGTTTTAATTTTTTGCAAACTGATGTTAAAGGTCAGTCTGCAGCAGATCGCCACTGGCATCCAGTTACTTCCAGTTCTTATGCCATGGTTAAATGGCGGGACCCATTAACTAATACGTGGAATGGTCCAGACCCCATTTTAATCTGGGGAAGAGGTTCTGTCTCTGTTTTTTCACAAAAAGCAGACAGAGAGTGATGGCTGCCTGAAAGACTGGTTTGTCAAGTGGACACAGATTCTGAATCTTCTAGTAAGTATGATTCTAACCTCATTGATGGTTAAAAATCCTTTTCAGCCAAAAAAGTTAATTTGGAGCACAGCCTCCACTTTCAGAGAATTTTTGGCTTTTCTGCTAATTCTCAAAGTCACCTTGCCCACACTGGGAGATCAGAGTCTGAGCTTGATCTTTGCTAATTTGCAACTGAATAAAGTAGCTGGATTTTCACAAAGAAACTTTTATCATGTTGCTTTTCAACTATCTCGACTTTGTTTTTCAAGCAGGTCAGTCTCTCCTTACAGCCTGATTTCAGCAAGCATGCAGCTTCGCCTCCAGCAAGCGCAGGTGGCAGAAATTTATCAATATGAAGAAGCATATTAAGAATATATTGTGGCTTTGGTCTGATTTGGGAATAAGGTGTGCTACGAGGGCCGGACAGTCAATGATGGGCAACCAGATTTCAGAGCTATATCAATCTAAGACAAAGGTACATGCCAAGAGGCTGTGGTTTGTTAATAATACACCACAGAGCCATGTTTGTGTAAAAAAAAAAAACACACAAACAAGCTGCATGTATGCTCCTTGACAGATAAGAATGGCTCGGGAAAATCTGAGATTTCCTAAGCCAGGCAGGGCCACCAGCCACCATACCTCCCAGGAAGGACTATGGCACATAAACAAATTTTATGTCTTGGTCCAGCTATTTTTATTATATAATCAGGGGGAAAATTGTAGTGTCCCCCCAGCCTGAAGATGGCTGGTACAGACCTTGTGGCCACTGAGGTGGGGCCACTTGTGGTGCAGCTTTCCTACTTGGCTGGCTTCTTTTGAAGTGTCAACTGCCCTGAGATTCTGCTACCTGCCAAAAGGCTGAACCTGTCTTCCTGAGACATTCCTGAATAAGCAACAGCCTGGCGACTAACCAAGTGCTGATGGCATGGCGACAAAGCACCAAGGATGGCTGGCAGGGGGGATGGGCCTTCCCCCTTATAAGCACAGTCTCTTAGTAAACTCGCAGGCCTTGATCAGAGAAAAATTTATCCTGGCTTCATCACTCTTTTCTCGCCGTCTCGTTTTTTCAGCCCCGGCCTGCCTTCCAGAAATAACCAGTTCATGTAGGCCACAAGCTGGCCTCCTACTACAGGCATAAGTGACACAGCTTCTGGAACAGACCCTGTTACAGGCTCCAGACATCCGGGCACCTTCTCTGGCAGAGGAGAGGTGTCTGCCCAGAAGGGCTCTGCCAGCGCACATGGCAGAGCCATCTTGGGTCCCAGATCCCTCAGATAATAGGCTGTGTAGGTGAGAGAGTGGACTACAGAAGCTACACAGCTTCTGGGACATGCCTTGTTTCAGGCCTTCATCTTCAGCCAGGAGGCAGGTCTGAATGCCAAATATCTGTTCACTTTCCATGCCAGAGGAGAGCTTGCTTGCAGAGAGTACTCTGACCACTGAGACTCAGGAGACATCTAGACTTCCAGGTCTGCTGACAGAGGTTAACAGAAGCACAGGAGGAAAAGCTCCAACCAGAGACAGCTATAACAACTAACTCCAGAGATTACCAGATGGCGAAAGGCAAACGTAAGAATCTTAGTAACAGAAACCAAAACTACTCACCATCATCAGAAACCAGCACTCCCACCTCAGCCAGTCCTGGATATCCCAACACACCCAAAAAGCAAGACTCAGATTTAAAAACATATCTCATGATGCTGGTAGAGGACATCAAGAAGGACTTTAATAACTCACTTAAAGAAATATAGGAAAAAACTGCTAAAGAGGTAAAAGTCCTTAAAGAAATACAGGAAAAACATAACCAAAAAGTTGATGGAATTGAACAAAACCATACAGGACCTTAAAAGGGAAGTAGACACAATAAAGAAAACCCAGAGTGAGACAACTCTGGAGATAAAAACCCTAGGAAAGAAATCAGAAACCATAGATGTGAGCATCAGCAACAGAATACAAGAGATGGAAGAGAGATCTCAGGTGCAGAAGATTCCAGAGAGAACACCGGCACAACAATCAAAGAAAATGCAAAATGCAAAAAGATCCTAACTCAAAACATCCAGGAAATCCAGGACACAATGAGAAGACCAAACCTACGGATAGTAGGAGTAGATGAGAACGAAGATTTTCAACTCAAAGGGCCAGCAAATATCTTCAACAAAATTATAGAAGAAAACTTCCCAAACCTAAAGAAAGAGATGCCCATGATCATACAAGAAGCCTACAGAACTCCAAATAGACTGGACCAGAAAAGAAATTCCTCCCGACACATAATAATCAGAACAACAAATGCACTAAATAAAGATAGAACATAAAAAGCAGTAAAAGGAAAAGGTCAAGTAACATATAAAGGCAGGCCTATCAGAATTACACCAGATTTTTCACCAAAGACTATAAAATTCAGAAGATCCTGGACAGATGTTAAACAGACACTAAGAGAACACAAATGCCAGCCCAGGCTACTATACCCAGCCAAACTTTCAATTATCATAGATGGAGAAACCAAAGTATTCCACGAGAAAACCAAATTCACACATTATCTTTCCACAAATCCAGCCCTTTAAAGGATAATAACAGAAAAAAAAAAAAAAAAAAACAAGGACGGAAACCACATCCTAGAAAGAGCAAGAAAGTAATCCTTCAAAAAACCTAAAAGAAGACAGCCACAAGAACAGAATGCCAACTCTAACAACAAAAATAATAGGAAGAAACAATTACTTTTCTTTAATATCTCTTAATATCAATGGACTCAATTCCCCAATACAAAAGACATAGACTAACAGACTGGCTACACAAACAGGACCCAACATTTTGCTGCTTCCTGGAAATCCACCTCAGGGACAACGACAGACACTACCTCAGAATGACAGGCTTTAAAACAATTTTCCAAGCAAATGGTCTGAAGAAACAAGCTGGAGTCGCCATTCTAATATCTAATAAAATCGACTTCCAACCCAAAGTTATCAAAATAGACAAGGAGGGACACTTCGTACTCATCAAAGGTAAAATCTTCCAAGAGGAACTCTCAATTCTGAATATCTATACTCCAAATGCAAGGGCAGCCACATTCATTAAAGACACTTTAGTAAAGCTCAAAGCACACATTGCACCTAACACAAAAATAGTGGGAGACTTCAACACACCACTTTCATCAATGGACAGATCATAGAAACAGAAACTAAACAGGGACACAGTGAAACTAACAGAAGTTATGAAACAAATGGATTTAACAGATATCTACTGTTACGCGCGCTTAACAGGCCAGGAAGAACGATGCTGCTACAGGATCCTTCTGCACACGTTTATTCAGTCCTGTTTCTTCTTTCTCCATATATCTCCCTTGTTTATATCTCCCCTGTTTATATCTCCCTTGTTTTTATATCTCCCTTGTTTATATCTCCCTTGTTTTTATATCTCCCTTGTTTTTATATCTCCCTTGTTTTTATATCTCCCCTGTTTTTATATCTCCCCACTAATAGTAATCCTCTCTTGAATAATAATCCTCCCTCTAGCCTGGGCCTCTCACTCTTTTATACTTTCAGTTCCCATCCACGCACAGCAGGCCACGCCACCTCACCAGGCACGCAGCTTCAGCTAATCAGGGCAGCAGGGGCATATCTCCATCAAAATGGATTCACCAGTATCCTGGTACACCTGCGCAGCACTCAAGATGTTTGTGTCTTATATGAGGAAGTCAGGTGCAAGTCATATGACTTAGCTGCAGTCCCTGGCGCCTTTAGGACTGCCGCCACACCCGCTCCCCACAATTCCCCCTTTTTTCTTTTTTGGCAGAGAGAATGTCTGTAGATAGCCCCCAGCAGCCATGCCCCTTACCCGTCCTTGGGTGACAAACAGCATTGGTTTGATCCCTGTCTTAGGTTGGTGACATGCCCAGGGAGTCTTATCACTGACTACCTCTCAATCATGCCAAGCCACACCTGGGGAGATTGTGTTTTGCTTGCGGCAGGTGCATCAAAAGGCCAGGATATTAATTAACCTATGGCCAGATCTTAATTGCTGCAAGCAAGCCTCATGGGTGAAGGTAGAGGTCTGATCCCCAGTGTGCAAGCATAGGGGCCCTACACAAAACCATCCCTTAGGCTCATCACCCAGAGAGGTCTTGGCCAGCTCCCGTGTCATTTTTCCTGGGGGAAGGGAACTAGGACACTGAACCTTCATGCAATCAGACGTGCCTTCCACAGGATGCCAACAGCAAGCTATCCTCTGTGCAGTGCTTAGCCTTGCACCCCACGGCATAACGCAGCATAATTTCTTTTAGAGCGGCAAACCGAATCTGAGGAGATTGTCCTGCCTCCACTGCAGCAAAAGCCTACGCTACCATGGCAAAAGTGCGGGCCGCACACTCTGCACCTAACACATGTGCCAAACACAAAAAACACACACACTATAACAAGCACACATCCCAGGGCTCTCATCCCCGCTCATCTTCCCTGAAGCAAGGGATAGATAGCCAGAGGGGCTATCTCTTTAAGGGGAATTCAGGGATCAAAAAGCGTGGAAAAATTTGAATGTCATGTCGAGCTGGTATCGGCTTCTGGAACACCGAAAGGATCTCTCATCTCGGCTCCATCCTTTGTGCTTGTGGGATCATCCACCACATCCACAGGGGCAACTGGATCAGGAGCCTCATTCTTGCAGCGTCTCACCAACCTCTCAGCACCCAAAGAGGTTCCATCTGGTCCTGTGGGAACACACAAACAGACCCTCTCGCCCACGTCAACACCTGATCTACTCGATCCTCTCCAAATCTCCGGACAGAAGGTCCACCTACAGGTGGCTGCTGAGGAGGCATAGGGAGAGGACGCAGAAGCTAATTCGCCTTCCTCCTCCGCCTCAGCTCTTTTATTTTGTCCTTTCTGTCTACCTGATAACACTGTGTCTCCTTTCTTTTTCCTTTTTCTTTTTAAGCCCTTCTCCTCTTCCGACATACTTTCTTGTTGCTCTGTAAGGATTTTCTGACCTGTCTTGACTGCCTCTACACACAGTTTCAAACAGTAACAGAGTCCATATATCAGAACAAACAAGACCAAAACTATCAGACCTACCCACAAAGGGTCAATGGGAGAAAAAAGCATAACTACACAGCGAGGATCTATTGATCACTACACTGAGGTTATCATAGTTCCTTAACTTGTCCCCAAACCAGGAACCTTATCTTGTCCCAAAACCAGGAACCTTAACTTGTCCCAAAGCCTGCTTCCTGGCAACTTTATATTCGCCTCTATTTTATCCGAGGTCCTTCCCAAACTCCTGGGTTACTTTGTGCCTACTTCCTGGCAACTTTATGCTCACCTCTATTTTATCCAAGGTCCTTCCCAAACTCCTGGGTTACTTTGTGCCTACTTCCTGGCAACTTTATGCTCACCTCTATTTTATCCGAGGTCCTTCCCAAACTCCTGGGTTACTTTGTGCCTACTTCTTGGCAACTTTATGCTCACCTCTATTTTATCCGAGGTCCTTCCCAAACTCCTGGGGTCGCAAGTTTCACTCACCGTGAACTTACGCTGCTGGCAACCACTGACTGCTGAAAGTTCTGAACTCGGTGGGGGAGTCAGTTCCCCGTACGGGCCACCAATTGTCGCGCCCGCTCTCGACCAGCAAGAACGACACGACCACCAGTCCTTCTAACAGCAGTTTACTCAGTCTTCATCTTTCTTCTTTCTCTTCATCAGTACCGTTCCCCAGCTGAATAGTTCTGAATCCACGCCGGATCCTTCTCAACAGTCTGTTTTACGGGAACACTTTATTAACCCCTTCTTCCCTGTTATGCAGTTCTGAATCCTCCCTGTAGCAGGGGGTCTTCGCTCGTGCCTGAAGATGTTTCTTTTCCCGGGTTTCGGCACCACTTGTTGCGCGCACTCAACTGGCCAGGAAGAACGATGCTGCTACAGGATCCTTCTGCACACGTTTATTCAGTCCTGTTTCTTCTTTCTCCATATATCTCCCTTGTTTATATCTCCCCTGTTTATATCTCCCTTGTTTTTATATCTCCCTTGTTTATATCTCCCTTGTTTTTATATCTCCCTTGTTTTTATATCTCCCTTGTTTTTATATCTCCCCTGTTTTTATATCTCCCCACTAATAGTAATCCTCTCTTGAATAATAATCCTCCCTCTAGCCTGGGCCTCTCACTCTTTTATACTTTCAGTTCCCATCCACGCACAGCAGGCCACGCCACCTCACCAGGCACGCAGCTTCAGCTAATCAGGGCAGCAGGGGCATATCTCCATCAAAATGGATTCACCAGTATCCTGGTACACCTGCGCAGCACTCAAGATGTTTGTGTCTTATATGAGGAAGTCAGGTGCAAGTCATATGACTTAGCTGCAGTCCCTGGCGCCTTTAGGACTGCCGCCACACCCGCTCCCCACAATCTACAGAACATTTTATCCTAAAACAAAAGGATATACCTTCTTCTCAGCACCTCATGGTACCTTCTCCAAAATTGACCATATAATTGGTCACAAAACAGGCCTCAACAGATACAAAAATATTGAAATTGTCCCATGCATCCTATCAGCTCACCGTGGACTAAGGCTGATCTTTAAAAACAACATAAATATTAGAAAGCCAAAATTCACATGGAAACTGAAAAACACTCTTCTCAATGATACCTCAGTCAAGGAAGGAATAAAGAAAGAAATCAAAGAAGATCTAATACCAATACTCTCTATACTATTCCACAAAATATAAACAGAAGGAACACTACCCAATTTATTCTATGAAGCCACAGTTTTACCACGTATTCTCCCTTTGAGATGTAAAGGTTTCTGTCTAATCAGGAAGTTGTCACAATTTCCTTTCTTGGAGGACTTAATTGGAGATTTTTTTTCTACTTCTACCATGTTTAATGTTTCAAATAGATTTTAAAAATTGGTTGAGTGCATATTACTTCTAGCTTCAGAAGATATCATGTATATTTAAGAGGCATTTAACTACTATAAATTCTTTTGATGACTTATAAAAGGTCGATACAGAATTGTTTATTTTAAAATAAAATTTATTTGTTTAAAGAAAAACAAGTATAGGATCTGTTTTGGGTGTCGATCATCTTTGTTTTGAATTTCAGGCTTTGAGAAATGGGTAAGGAGACAAAGTTGGGTGGTGTGGGAGGTGACTGAGGATGGGAGAAGAATATGATCAAATATGTTATTTGAAATATATTGTATGAAAAAATAAATATAAAAAAGAACTTGATGTTGTCCAAATGAAGTACCAATGAAGCATCTAGAATGGAATTTAAAACAAAAAAAAATCTAAAAACGGATGCACTGAAGGCCAGCAGACAGTACAGAAACAGGCAACCTTGGGAGGTAGGAGGTGGGGGTCCCACCAGAATGTACCAGAGACCTGGGAGGTGAGGGACTCTCAGGCTCAAAGGGAAGGACCTTAGATGAAATGCCCTACAGTAGTGAGAGGGAACTTGTAAAACCTACTTCCAGCAGAAAGAAAGGCCATCAAGTGAGGGATGGGGTTGCCATCCCACAGTCAAAATTCCAACCCATAATTGTTCCTATTCAAAAGAACTGCAGGGATAAAAATGGAGAAGTAACTGAAGGTCCAGTGACAGGCCCAAAGTGGGATCCAGCTCAAGAGGAGGCCCCAAGGACTAACACAATTACTGAAGCTATGAAGTGCTCAAAAAAAGGGACCTATCATGCTTGCCCTCTGAAAAGCCCAACAAGCAGCTGAAAGAGTCATGCGGATATTTGCACCCAACCAAAGGACCGAAGCAACTCACTACTGAGGTTGAATTAAGGAAAAGCTGGAAGAAGGTGAAAAGGAGGGTGACCCTGAAGGAGGACCAGCAATCTCAGTTAATCTGGACCCCTGAGAAATCACAGGCCCTGGACCACCAACCAGACAGCATACACCAGATGATATGAGGCACCGAACACATATACAGCAGAGGACTGCAGGGGCTGGGTTCAGACAGAGAAGATGTACCTAACCCTCAAGGGACTGTAGGCCACAGGGAGTAGAGAGGTGGGGGGGAGCAGGTGGAGGGGAGGGGATATCCTTGTGGAGACAGGGGTTTGGGAGGAGGTATGAGATGGGAAACATTCAGAACATGAATGGGGTAAAAAATGGAGTGTACAAAAAAAATTAACTAAAAATAAAAATAAAAATAATAATAATAAAATATAAAATAATAATAAAAGAAAAATAACTAAACAACTAAAAATCTAAAAACTAAAACCTCAATTGTATTGTTAAATCTGAAAATTGGAAGAAAGAGACCAAGGCCATGAGTGTCCAATTAAAGCAAGTTTATTTAATACTGGTCATGAACATAAACACTGGCCAGGCCCATACTTGGAATTCCCAGAGATTTATGCTAATCAGGTGTTCTTAAAGGCAGAATTCACAAAGCTATGGCACTTCCTGCTTTTGTCCCATTGGGAGCAAAAAAAACACCCTGATGTACTTCCTGCCTATGTACCTCCCACCTATGTGTGACCAGGCATATCCTATGCAGTTGGGGCAACCAAATTTGCATACTGAAGTGAAAATATGTGACTTGTTATCCTTCATGAGCAACAGCCCCAGCATTCCAGAAAGTTGTCTGCCCATGGCTAGGTGGGGCTTACAGGGTAACTTTAGTTCTTACAGTATGTTCCTGGCATACTCATTTTTCTATAAGGAAGATATAAGGAACTTCTTTATGATAAATTTGACATGGGGAAGTACAAATAAGTTTTTTATGGTTCTTCAGAGAAAATTATTGTTGGTCCAATAAAATGTCTGAGACACAAAGTGAACAGAAGAGGAAATTATTAACACAGTAAAGATACGCTGTTTATCTAAATTGGCAGAACTCAAGCTTCCTTCTAAATATCTATGGACACCCATAGACAACTGCCATGCTCAGCCTAGCTCAGAGAAGCCTTCCTCTGCAGTGACTAGACAGAATGCAGGAACTTGTGGCTACATAAAGTGCTGAGAGTGCATGATGGTTGAAGGTTCAGACCTAAATAAGATATTTACACTGTCCCCTCAAAGGGTCAGGGAACACCACAAGAGGGAACAGAAGGAATGAAGCAGCTGGTTATGAAATCATTCCTTCAGAGCATGACACAGACATTGCAATCATGATCTAACAGGAGATAAGGCTGCCTGCACAGGGTGTCACAAGACTGGGCCTGTCAATCAAGGATCAGGGAGGGGCTCAAGGGGCTTTGTTTCCTGGGCTAACTATAGGCTCTTGATGCTTTCTCATGGAGAGGCTGTCATTGTTTTCAGTTGTGTACCCATGATGAGCTCACTGGCCTCCAACATAGATTCCTGAGCCGTGGCTTCATAGATGGCCCTAACTGAACTTCAGGTCACAAAGCAACAAAAAGATGTGCATGTGGCAAACAGACTTGTAGGGGGGGGTATGACTGGAGAAGTGGAAAAAGTAAGGAGAATGTGTTATATATTTTCTATCAAAGAACAAATCCAGTTATATAAATAAATAAATAAATAAATAAATAAATAAATAAATCTGTGTTTATGCTTAGGAAATTAACTGAAAATGGGAAGCAATGTACTATGTCTCAAGAAGAAAGGCTGCTATGTATTTTATAATTTTCTGATACCTTTAAATATTACCAAGCAAAAAACCAATTTTATAACCCTGCTATGTGATTTCTGTACATGAACATTGACCTTTAAACAGTCACCATCCCACAATCAGCTAACAGGTGATTTTTAGGAGTATATATAGACCTGCCAAGAGACACAGAGAAAGAGAGGCCTCTGGGTGACCAGGCTGGAATGATGGCTTTCTCCAGAGGGCCTGTTTTCCTCCTCTTCCTCTTGTACCTGCTTTGGGGGTCAGACACTTCCTTGATAAAGCTGAATGGGAATGGTTATGAAGACATCATTATTGCCATTGATCCTGCTGTGCCAGAAGATACAACAATAATTGAACACATAAAGGTAAGAAAATCAGGCTTTCTCCTATTTGAGTTATGAAGAATAAAAAGGTTAATAGTAATAGTAAGAGTTACTGTGGAAACCTATGAATGCTTTGAGAAGTTTGAAAACAGAGCAGACAGTTTTGGAAGGTATGGAGTGAGATGAAAGCTCTAAGACATTCCAGATGAAGGTTGTAGAGGTTCTAGAAGAGATATGAACTTCTCACCTTAAGATCAAAGACAATGCAGAGAGCCTCTGTGATCTCAGCTTCCTTGTCTGTCATTTAGAAGTTGGATTCTTGTTCTGCTTTTGTAATTTACTTATTTATTGTGTGTGCATACACATATGCTTGTTGAACCATTGAGGAAAGAGAAGTAACTTAAAAGAGAAAGGAATTATGGGTATGCCTTCTTTTCCAGGTCCTCACAGTAATATCAGAGTGAGTGGGAGAGTAGGTATGAGGTTAGTAGGTTACTGTGGAGCACGCTGCCTCAGAAGAGCAAGGCAAAGCAGAGCACAGCTGTCATAGGCAAGAGTGTAAGTCACTGTTTCCTGCAGGGAAGCCCTCAGAGAAACCCCACTCATGATATGACATGTGAGCAGACGCCAAGACGAGAGCCTTATGTGGGTAATAGCAGGTCACATAATCAAGGAAACAGTGAATAAGCTGGAGGGAGGGTGTCTGTCTTACACTGAAGCTGGGAGAGGCTTATGCACAGAGGCAGAGCCCAGACCTTTGGAAAGTAATGAGACTCCATGAAAGAGCTTAGTGGAGGATGTGGACACTTTGGGGTCTATTCTATGACTGCTCTGTCTACCTGAAACCATAGAAGGCTCACTCATATCACATCACTGTATGATTGCAGGATAGGGGTGAAGAAGGAGCCAGGCTGTGGTTATGAACAGGAGCATTGCCTGGGACAAGGAGGTGTGAGGAGTGATTCAAGTGATGCTGAACATATTTTGAAAGCATGAAAGACAACACTCTTGTTGGTTTATTCTTGTGTGGAACGGAGAAGGTAGAGAGGAAATGTTAAGAGGCAAGGCAAACTTTCCAACTTTGGCTTAACTACTTGTAGAGAACTTTCATCAGCTGGGAAGGGAAACTACAACAAAGAGCTGTGCCTGGGGAGGAGGAGCTCGAGGTGGTTACAGATTGAGGAGATTTTTGACATCCATGTAGAAGAGACAGACCTCTGAATCCATGGAGAGATGTAAAATGTGAACTTAGATGAAAATTAGAGATGACCAGTGTGTGGAGGGTGTGAGCCCACCAAGTGGTTGCAAACAGAGGGAGAGGCCCCCTCACTAATCCTAGGACTTTAGTTTGATAAAGTCTCTTCCAACTCCAACATTCCATGTAAAGACTGCCATTTCAGCTACATGATCATTTCTCACGTCCTCAGGAGCAACATCCACAACTTCTACTTGGTTTGGGGTCGTCCCCACTGGGCCCCAATGCTCGTTGTTGAGCTCCCTGCTGGGCATGAACTGAATTTTCCTTATGATTTCAGTTGGCTTCCACTTGCCATGCATTCTCTGTCACCCACCCATCAGCTCAGAGGTGTCGTACCTGGTGTCCTTTGAACTCTAAAAGATAAAACATATTTTTCCCATAGAATACAAAGACCAGACTGTCAATGGTGGATTCTTGTTGTACAGGAATAAATGATTGGCTTCAAATTTTTTTGAATTCAGAAAATGGATATTTGATAAGACTATTTTTAGAGACCTAAAAGAATTCTCAGCATAGTCTTCTATTGAATATTACAAGTACAAATTCAATCCTTTGCCAACATGTCTATAGTTTAGTGGCTTTTGACACTTAGCCTTTTACAAAGTCTTCTCTCATCAGAAGATCACTTGCTCTCCTCTACTTATACAATGATTTTGGAAAACTCTTATAATTGATGGGTTGATATTCTCCATTATCAAGTTTCTTTTGTATTTTATGTTCAGGATCCTTTGGGATTTAAAACCTGACCACTTCTGCAAACACTGATATTTCAGGTTTTTAATTTTTTTAAGTCTAAAACATTATTGGAATTCTGGGGAGGAACTTAGAATGAATACAATAGGACTTTGGTTAGAAAACTTTGAGAAACCCTTATTAAGCACCCAGTATCAGTGAAGATGAAAGTTATCTACAATGTCTCTGATAGCTCTCCATGACCTACAAACACACCCCTATCTAAGAAAGCCAGTTGAGTCATGGGGACTCTCAAGGAAATGCAGTCCCTTGGAGTTATACAATATACAACCTACACAGTTGTACACAGCAAGCCTACTGGTCCAATTAATAACTCAGTTTGAACCACTACCACTCTGTTCTCATATGTACAGAGAGTACTCTCTTCCTGAAGCCTAAATATCTCTCGTTTTGAAAAGTGGCATCCAGGGAAAAAGAGAATTATTTTATCCTCCTTCTGTGTGTGCTAAACAGCTTCTGAGCCACTGTAGAGTTCTTCACAAACTTGCTGTACTGGACCTTCATTCTCTAGACTCTGACACTGATTAATCTCTCAACTAATCTCTAATCAGCTTGCTGATTCTTTAAAATGCATGTGAGTCAGAGTGTTGGACTCTCAGAGGGCAGCAGGGTGAGAGATGGAGGCCTTCAGGAGCAGTGGGCTTTTGATAAAGCTGCAAGTATCAGAGGGGTCTGTCCTGATAGAAAAAGCAGTGGAGATGCAGAAAGCTTCTGTGAAATGAAGATATTTTTGCTTTTATTTATTTTATTTTATATTTGTTTATGTTTTACTTCCCTCTGAGAAGCCTGGTTATAAGGAACCTTAATTGCTTTTCATCTGTGTTTCTCTTTATTAGATATTGATAATGTTGAGAGAGAAATCCCCTAACAAATTGCAGTAGCTTTGGACTCCAGATACTGGGAGAGAATGTGTATTTTCACATTGAAGGCAGAGTAACAATTCTGTGTTGATATTTTTTTTTTACATGTGCTATGGAATTTCTATTACCTTGCCCTCCAAGGGTCCAACATTCCCACCTCTTCCAAGAGTATAGAAAGAAAACCCCAAGCCGGGCGTGGTGGCTCACACCTTTAATCCAAGCACTTGAGAGATAGAGGCAGGCTGATTTCTGAGTTTGAGACCAGCCTGGTCTACAAAGGGAGTTCCAGGACAGCCGGGGCTATACAGAGAAACCCTGTCTCAAAAAAAGAAAACAAAACAAACAAACAAATACAAAGAAAACCCTATCCTTTTAACCGTTCCTGTGAGCTATTCTCCTTAGCTTGCATTTGCTAGAGCTGTTTTGGTTTATTTCTTGAAATTAGGAGTGTCTTTAGATTACTAAAGATATGGTCACCAGGCTTCAGACATTCCATAAGCCAACCAAAAAGTCTTCACACAAATATTAGATGCGAATAAATTACTCTAAACACGAGGTATATAACTACATCAATCAATTATTGTAATCACCAAGTACATGCCTCAAGCTGTCTTGTGAGGTGAGATGATGGATACCCAGAAGCCTTTGCAGGTGCTGATGAGGGGAGTTATGGATTGACAGAGGTCAGGTTAGAAGGATGGGCAGAGCCTGCTGAGGAATGAGCTTGATGCATGGCTCCTTTTGTAATAACAGCTTAACAGGGTTCACCAGAGAAGTGCACCTAAGACATGACTCCATTCTCATGTTCATTTTTACCTATCTATTTCCCTTTGATAATAGGGAATGGTGACTAAAGCATCTACATACCTTTTTGAAGCTACAGAAAAAAGATTTTTCTTCAAAAATGTGTCTATATTAATTCCTGAGAGTTGGAAAAACAGTTCCCAGTACAGAAGGCCAAAACAGGAGAGTTACAAGCATGTAAGTATCAAATTTTTTTCTTTTTTTTTCTTTTTTTTTTTTTTTTTTTGTCGAACAACAACAAAAAAAGTATTTTCTGGTGCTTGCTAGTTCTCCTACACATTTATTGATTCAGAGTTATTTTAACTACTGTCGTTTCTGTTCTTCAAGTGTTAACAATCTTTTTAAACTTTCTCAGGCTGACATTAAAGTGGCACCTCCCGCCTTCGAGGGCAGAGATGAGCCCTACACCAGGCAGTTCACACAGTGTGAAGAGAAAGCAGAATACATTCACTTCACCCCTGACTTTGTACTGGGGAGAAAACAAGTTGAATATGGAGATTCAGGTGGGGAATTTGGCTAAAGCATTGCATGATTGCGACATGTAACTCTATACTCTATTAAATAAGCAGACTGGAGCAGAAACCCTTGGCTCCAAATCTTGATTCCTCTATTAGCTTTGTGACATTAAACAATTGGCTTAATTTAAAGTACTTATTTGAAGTCATTTAAATTTTCTCAAAATTCAACAAATTCTTGATGCACTAGCCAATGTAACCAACATAATCTATAATAGCATATCTATATCTTTCTTCAATATCAACTCTTCAGGAGCATTTTTAGTCAGTTTTTTTTTCCACTAAAGTTGCACCCTCGAAATATCTACACAGCAGAGTTTTGTATATCTGATTAGGCTGTACAGGGTTGGTACTTGGCAAGCCATAAACTAAAAACCTTTGACACACCAAGAAATGAAAATCAAATCCTAGTTTACTGTGACTGTGGCATATGCTCCATAATGTCTCATTGATTTAACATGCTATGGTATAAAAATTAATATTCCATACAGCAATGAATATCCTTTAATACAAAAGCATTTTTATGTACAAAATAAAAAAATTTAGGATTTACAGTAAACCTAAACCCAAATGGAAACTCTCTCTCTCTTCAACCTCTGTCTTCTCTCTTCTCTCTCTCCTCTCTCTTCTCTCTCTTCTCTCTTCTCTCTCCTCTCTCTCCTCTCTCTCTTCTCTCTTCTCTCTCCTCTTCTTCTCTCTGTTCTCTCTTTCTCCTCTCTCTCTCTCTGTCTCCATTTCTGTCTCTCCCTCTCTCTTCAGGAGTGATGTAAAGGCAAAGAACAACTTGAGAGTCAGTTCTTGCCCCTTCCACATGGGGTTCAAGACTGAACTCTGGTTGTCATGTTTGGTGGCAAGCACTTTTGCCCACTGAACCATCACGGTGGCCTGGAAATTTTTGAGATATAAAATTTACCAATCAAATTATGACTATGTATTTCAAAAATGTCTTACAGGAAAACTGTTGGTCCATGAATGGGCCCACCTTCGCTGGGGAGTATTTGATGAGTACAACGAAGACCAGCCATTCTACAGTGCTTCATCAAAGAAAATCGAAGCAACAAGGCATGGCATGACCCCTAAGTACCTTTAAATGACCTCTGGCTTTTAACTGCTCTATAGTCCTTTCCAATGACAAGCATCCATATTTTCTTCCAAGGCAGATAACAGATGCAATATCACAAGCCTATTTTATTCTTATTTTAGGGCATTCTCCTTGAAGACAATGACTATCTGTGTAAAAATATACATAGCCTCAATGTGAATCACTTGTTTGGCATTTTGACACTTTTTATTTACACATCTCTCCCAGACCTGCCAGAACTCATTAAGAATTCACTTACTGATTTGAACTGCAAGCCAATGGGATGAGCTGTGGCTAAAGTCTAGTGTATCTGTTCTGATCACTGCCGGCTATGACTCTCCCATGGAACAGCACACATCAATCCTTCTTTATTCCATTGCCTTTCTTGGCAGACCCTCATTCTCTGAGTTCAGTCACATTGTCGTCTGGATAAAATGATGCTCCTTGATTAGGCAAAGAACATGTAGTTATGTGATGCCACTCTTCAAGGATGTCTTTCTGGAAAAGAAGACCACACTGCACACCAAGAATAATTGGTCCACTGGTTTTGTCAACCAAGTGTCTACAGAGAGTTGGTCCAAGGCCAGCTGCAGGAATGTCTAAGGGAAAGACCCACCCATAGCTTTCATCCCAGTGGAGAGCCCCACTGTGTGTGACTGGAGTCCCACTGTGTGTGACTGGAGTCCCACTGTGTGTGACTGGAGATACCCCTTTGGCTTTGTTTTCTTCTTCTTCTTTTTTTATTTTCATTACAGTTTCTTGAAAATTGAATGATTACTTTGATTGGCTCTCTTAAGCTTTGCCAGCAGTGGAGGAAGGTCCTGGCAGCTACACAACAAATATCGTGCCACAAAGCTCAGTGGGAGCAGGACCACTTTTCAAAAGAATGACTAAGTTTTCTATTGGATTCACTTCCATATTTTCAGGTGCTCCACAGGTATCACGGGTATGAATAGAGTCCATACATGCCAAGGGGGCAGCTGTATAACCAGAAGGTGCAGAACTAATTCCACCACAAAGTTATATGAAAAGGATTGTCAGTTCTTCCCAGATAAAGTTCAATCAGAAAAGGCATCCATAATGTTCATGCAAAGTATCGATTCTGTAAGTATACCAGTCACTGTGTCCAGAATCTATAATCAAAGGATTTGTCTAATATCATTGATTTTAAAATAACCATGATGATGATGATGGTGATGATGAAAATAAAATTTAAAAACTACACATTGCTAGGCAAGTGTTATACCTGAGGTATTACAGATGTTAAGCATGACATGAAGATTAAATATGTTAATATAGAATTCATTGAACATTGATTGACATGCAGTAATTTTTCATCCTCTATTGTACATTAACACTATTGTCTTTTAATAGCTAGATAATTATTAAGTATTACAATGATAAGTCTACTTTAGTGTTAACAGTATTTTACTTGAGCATGCATATTTGCTAAATACTATACATATGCTCCTTTAATTTTTTTTAAAAAACTGTGTTTTCAATTAAAGTTCAACCCTCCCAGATAGCCTCCTTCAGACCACTCCTGAGCCCCCACCCCCACTCTCAACAACCACTTTTTCTTTGATAGCTATTGTTACATACATTCATAGCAAAGTATCAACTATAGCCACTTTGCTAGGTCAGCATAATTACTTTTAATTTCTAACACAGGACATACTTTTGCTTTGTTTTCCAGGTCATTTTTTAATACATGAAATAGTAATTTTCTACAATTTACTACACTTTTAGGTGACTGAGTTCTGTAAAAAAGAAAACCATAATCGAGAGGCTCCAACTCTACATAATGAAAAGTGCCAATGGAGAAGCACTTGGGAAGTAATCAGCAGTTCTGAGGATTTTAACAGCAGCACGCCCATGGAGACACCACCGGCTCCACCCTTCTTCTCCCTGCTGAGGATCAGTGAGAGAATTGTGTGCCTAGTTCTTGATGTGTCAGGGAGTATGAGTGTAAGTTCCTGGGCTCTTTTACGTTTGTTTGTTTTTGTTTTTATTTTGAGTATAGAAATGTACTTGAGGGGGCTGGTGAGATGGCTCAGTGGGTAAGAGCACCCGACTGCTCTTCCGAAGGTCCAGAGTTCAAATCCCAGCAACCACATGGTGGCTCACAACCATCCGTAACAAGATCTGACTCCCTCTTCTGGTGTGTCTGAAGACAGCTACAGTGTACTTACATATAATAATAAAATAAATCTTTAAAAAAAAAAAAAAAAAAAAAAAAAAAAAAAAAAAAAGAAATGTACTTGAGAAATTTATAGTTTATCAAGGATGAGCAATGGAAGTATGTTCTTGTAATCCTAGCATTTGGGAGACTAGGCAAGTTCAAAGTCAGTTGGGTTGCATAGTATGACCCTTTCTTATAAAATAAACCAAAAAAGTAGATATAGTAACAGTTAAGAAATGTGTTTTTTTTCTCTATGTCTCAGCTTCACCTACCTAAGTAAATAATTCCTGTCCTCTACAATTTAGTAGAGACACACATTTTCACTAAGAGAAGGGCTGGGCTCTAGAGGTGCTGTATAGGAGCTCATCTTTTGCCAATGCCAAAACTCCCTTTTGCATATCTCTGGTTCTGTGTATTTTACTGATACTGCCTGTGCCTCTCCAGACCAGACTGAGTTTCACTCAGAACTAGAAGCTTTTGAGATCCAGAGAACATAATATATTTGTGACCAATAGGAAGCTGCTAAAGTGAATATGAACTACAAACAAGCAGGTGTTATGTGAGAAAGCACTGAGTGACTGCACTGTGTGGTGGGACAGGCATGCTAAGGCAGAAATTAAAGCATCAGCAAGGAAGGGAAAGTTGCTATTGAAAGGGCAAAGAATGGCAGGGACTGACAAGGTGAGCCACAGTGGCATGGGATTTCATGGAAGACAGAACATTCAAAATCACTACACACAGGTAGCCCAAGAAATGTCACTGAGGAGAGAAGAGACTGCCCATTGAGAGATGAATAGAGTACCCCAGATAGGGTCCTGGTAGATTTGTGTTTAAAAAAAAATGGTGTGATGGCTCAGCAGGTAAAATAGTCTATCAATATGAGTTCAAGAATCAGAAGAAAACTGACTCCCCAAAACTATCTTCTGAACTCCACATGGACTCCATCACACACACACACACACACACACACACACACACACACACACACACACCAATAATAATAATAAATGATGATAATGATGTTTATGATAAAGGTAGAAGAGATCTCTCAGTGGACAAAGGTGCTTTTGGCTAACCCTAACAACGTGAGTTCAAGCTCTGGAATTCAAATGATGCAAGGCCAGCACTGAGTCCTTGTAGTTGTCCTCTCACCTCTACATATATACCATAACATGTGTGCTGTGGTATAAGTATCCTTGTACTCCTACAAGCTCACCATTCCAAAAAAAAAAGTAATAAAAATCAGATGATAAAATGATAGATGAACAAGCAAGACAAAATTGTAGATATGTAGGAGTGGTGATTTGGTTGGAGACGTTCTCAAACCAGTTTGGGTATGGGTTGCAGGGAGGATCTAGAGGAAATCAATGTGTGACGTGTACATCCTGGGCAGTCATCTCGTTAAGAGAGTCATGGTTACCAGTGAGTCACAAGAAAGCCAATGCAGTTGCCCCACTGACAGAGAATCACAGGAAAGGTTAAAAGTAGAAGGGGCAGAGTAGGTGGCCTTCTCAGAGGTAATGGTCACTCAGCAGGCTCCTTGCTGAGCTACACAGCTCAGCTATGCTTGGAGACCAAGAGAGTCTGGTTGACTCAAACCTGGGTGACAAGTTTATATTAACAGGAGTGATTATGGGGTTAACAGTGGTGCTAAGGTGTGAATCATTGCCTTAGCTTCAACCCAAGCCCCACCTTTAACTTGGTTACTTAACCACTGGAAGCAGCCTCTAGGAGAAAGCTATGAACTTCTTCATGTGCCCCATGTTACTTATAACCACACTTATTAATTTGCCAGATAAAATTATAATTGCTTTCTTCCATAGGTACAAATTAATAATTATCCAGTTCTTGTCAATAAACCCTAAGCAATTTTTATGAAATCTGCTCTCATCTTCCAGTTGAAAAACACTCATTTCTTTTCTTATCATTTTTCACTCAGTCTTCTGACCGTCTGAATAGAATGAACCAAGCAGCAAAATACTTTCTAAGCCAGATAATTGAAAATAGGTCCTGGGTAGGGATGGTGCACTTTAGTAGCCAGGCCACTATTGTGCATGAGCTGATCCAAATGAACAGTGACATCGAGAGAAACAAGCTCTTGCAAACTTTACCTACAAGTGCCATTGGAGGGACGTCCATCTGCTCTGGAATCAAGACTGCATTTCAGGTGAAAATCCCACTGCACATGTATTTTGATCTTAGTTTTGTTTTTAGAACAAAGTGAAGTTCTACTGTTCTTACTTGTCTCTTGATTTTAGCATAACTAATCTTAAGAGGTTCTAGACAAAACACACAGGAAAAAAATTTTTGATGTATATGCTATCTTAGCACTTGGAAATCAAGGCACAGGGATAAAATTTTCAACATCATCTTTGCGTAGATCATCTGAGGCCAGCATGGGATGAATGAGACTCTGTCTCATCTGCAATTTCAACATACTTAGACCATTAGATCCCTGCTATCTAAATATTTAAGAGATTCCTAATTGCGACTCCATTGCCTTTTAGTGCTAGTGTGGTTGCTCATTGCACCTGGCTGTATATATAACAGATTTTGTATAAACCAACTGGTTTGTCAGAGGATATCAGGCAAAGACAATGGGTTCCATATTTTACGTATCTATTGGCCTGGGCTTTCCTGGATCAGATGTTATTTAGTCCATGTGAATTTTTCTAATTCCTGATCCCACCAATCTTTTAGTTAAAAAATTATCCCCTGTATTTTGGGGAGGAGGACAGAAAATTTGTTTATATTCTCCAAGGATTATTGAACATAAACTCCATGATTCTAAAACAGAAATTATCTCTATTCTATACTTTTTCTATAGTTTATTTTTTCTAACTTTCCATCAGGACAGCTAATCTAGTATGATATGATAATGGTATTCTAAATTATGCTTGCAGGTATTTAAAAATGGAGAATACCAAACAGATGGGACTGAGATCTTGCTGTTGAGTGATGGGGAGGACAGCACAGCCAAAGACTGTATTGACGAGGTGAAAGACAGCGGGTCCATAGTTCATTTCATTGCCTTGGGACCATCGGCTGACTTAGCTGTAACAAACATGAGCATTTTAACAGGTAACACATCATCTCTACATCTCAGACTTTCAGTTGTTGTGTATAAATGTAGAGCTGATGTTCAACTACTTCTAAGCTCAACTTTGCAAGAGCCAAGTCAAGGATTGGAGAACAGAGTCAAACAGACCCAACCTCTGTTCTCATCACATTCTCTTTCCAGTTGGCTGGAAAAGACACATAAGGCAGCAAATTTAAACACATAGATCACATTTCTTCATAACAGGAAGAATACAAAATAAAATTTAATTGAGACTTACAAGCCTTCTATGCTCCCAAAATGTTGTAGTGGGGAAGGAGAGGAAAGGAGTTATATGGAATCAAATGGCTCCCAAGACAGGGCTTGAACAAAGTCTGGGATTTTCAGGACTAAAGACAATGAGAACATTCAAACTATGGTAACTTATCTAACATTAACTAAGGTAACTTATTTTAATATACAGATGTGATGAAAACTGATTACATGCTCCTAGTATCTTCCTAACATAGTAGAGTAAACAAATCCAATAGTATGAATATTAATTATTATGCTAGTTTGGCTTTCATGACACCAAGTATATATAATTGGGGATATTTTTTGACTGGCTATACAATCTCCTACCATTCCAAACACTTTATGAGCATTTAACAATATTTTTCTCTCACAAATATTCTCACCAATACTCAGGTTTTGTCAAGATACCTTGATACAGCAATTCTTTCATTTTTCAGTTTTCTGCTTCTAATCTATTTTTTCTGACAAAAATATAGATAATGTGAATAAGAGTTGATAATTCCCCTAAAGGGCTATACAACAATCTGTGAACTTAAATATACAGAATCTAGTGCCTTTCATAATTACAACCAGATGAAGTACCTCATGCAACTGAGGTTTCCATACTAAGATAATAAAGTGGGTTTTGCTTCACAGTTATGATATATTAAATTAACCTAACATCTCAGAGATGACCTTAATAGCTTTCTGAAAATTTAATTTAACCCATATGGAAATTTTGACTTTATTTGAACTGTTTTTTTTCTTATTATTGGGTATTTATTTCATTTAAATTTCCAATGCTATCCCAAAAGTCCCCCACATGCTCCCCCACCCACTCCCCCACCCACCCACTCCCACTTCTTGGCCCTGGCGTTCCCCTGTACTGAGGCATATAAAGTTTGCACAACCAATGGGCCTCTCTTTCTACTGATGGCCGACTAGGCCATCTTCTGATTCATATGTAGCTAGAGACACGAGCACCGGGGGGTACTGGTTAGTTCATATTTTTGTTCCACCTATAGGATTGCAGGTCCCTTTAGCTCCTTGGGTACTTTCTCTAGCTTCTCCATTGGGGGCCCTGTGATCCATCCAAGAGCTGACTGTGAGCATCCACTTCTGTGTTTGCTAGGCCCCGGCATCGTCTCACAAGAGACAGCTATATCTGAGTCCTTTCAGCAAAATCTTGCTAGTGTATGCAATGGTGTCAGCATTTGGAAGCTGATTATGGGAAGGATCCCCGGATATGGCAGTCTCTAGATGGTCCATCCTTTTGTCTCAGCTCCAAACTTTGTCTCTGTAACTCCTTCCATGGGTGTTTTGTTCCCAATTCTAAGAAGGGGCAAAGTGTCCACACTTTGCTCTTCGTTCTTCTTGAGTTTCATGCGTTTAGCAAATTGTATCTTATATCTTGGGTATCCTAAGTTTCTGGGCTAATATCCACTTATCAGTGAGTACATATTTTGCGAGTTCTTTTGTGATTGTGTTACCTCACTCAGGATGATGCCCTCCAGGTCCATCCATTTGCCTAGGAATTTCATAAATTTTAATAGCTGAGTAGTACTCCATTGTGTAAATGTACCACATTTTCTGTATCTATTCCTCTGTTGAGGGGCATCTGGGTGCTTTCCAGCTTCTGACTATTATAAATAAGGCTGCTATGAACATAGTGGAGCATGTGTCCTTCTACCGGTTGGAACATCTTCTGGATATATTCCCAGGAGAAGTATTGGGGGATCCTCCGGTAGTACACCTGTCCAATTTTCTGAGGAACCGCCAGACTGATTTCCAGAGTGGTTTTACAAGCTTGCAATCCCACCAACAATGGAGGAGTGATCCTCTTTCTCCACATCCTCGCCAGCATCTGCTGTCTCTTGAATTTTTGATCTTAGCAATTCTGACTGGTGTGAGGTGAAATCTCAGGGTTGTTTTGATTTGCATTTCCCTATGATTAAGGATGTTGAACATTTTTTCAGGTGCTTCACAGTCATTCAGTATTCCTCAGGTGAGAATTCTTTGTTTAGCTCTGAGCCCCATTTTTTAATGGGTTATATGATTTTCTGGAGTCTACCTTCTTGAGTTCTTTATATATATTGGATATTAGTCCCCTATCTGATTTAGGGTAGGTAAAGATCCTTTCCCTTATTTGAACTGTTACACTGTTAATCATTAAATTATAATAAGAGCTGTTGTTCTACAAAACAATGGAGCATATTCATTCATAATTTAGGTGGAAACCATAAGCTTGCTACAGATGAAGCCCAGAACAATGGACTCATTGATGCTTTCGGGGCCCTGGCTTCAGAAAATACTGATATCACCCAGAAGTCACTTCAGGTCAGTGTTTTCCCATCCCTAGAGATTTTGTGGTTGCCTTTTCCATAACCAAGGAAAGGTGTAAGGGCAGAGTACATGAAACCAGCCATAAAGGAAACATTTAAGAGAGAGATGTTCAAGACGTTAGGTGTTGGTTTGTGTTTTTTGGTTTGGTTTGGTTCAGTTTGGTTTTCAATATGTAGAGTAGTAGAAATAAAATTCTATTTTGCTCATTTGAGATATTTGTGGTAAGTTCTGTAATAGAAAAGAAAAAGAAAACACAAATATTCAAAGTTGATCTGGATTCATATGCATGATGGGTGAAAATGCCAGAGGTAAACAGTGACCAGTTAGAAGCATGGTGCAGTCATGTGAGTTGAGGAGAAGTTGGGTTTTGAGATGGCATCTGGAATACAAAGGAAACCCTGCTACCACATCTATTTCTCCTAATGCCATTGTGGGACCAACATGTCTTTGGTTTCTGAAACTTTGCTGATGAAGAAACAATAAATGGTATTTTCATTCAAAAGTTTCCCGTATCCATTGAGAGACTTGCCAGCTTAATCTGGGAGTGAGATTTTAGACAACAGAGTGATGCTTCAAAGAATTGTCTTGATCCTATCAAGACTGAAGGTGTTGGGGTGTTGATATCTAGGATAGAGTACATTCATTCTATTGTTCCTAAAAGAGCAGCCCTAGGATGCACCCTCATGGATAAAGCTGGATATTCTTGGACTTCCTGTTAGGTGAAATAAACTGAGCACAGAAAATGAGGTGCATTATCTCATGTGCACCTGAAATTCAAAAAGGCTGAATGCACAAAGTAAAGATAAAACATAAGGCCATAATTGGCATCAGCTAATAAGATGTTTGAGGAAGAGATATAGACACAAACTTTCAGTTAAATAATAAGGGAGCCTACGAGATGTATTACATAAACATAGTGACAACTACAATTAATAGCATTTTATTCTATTTGAGGGAATAGATTAGAAAGTGGATTTAAATAAAAAGGTGAGTTGTGAGGAAACCCTTGGGTTAATTAGTTTAATTTAGCCCATTTATAGTGTTTCAAAATACTATGGTTACATGACAAATATGCAATTTTATAACCAAAAGAAAAATTAAGACTTTGACTCTCTCTGCTACAAACTGTCAATGTAGATAAATGGCTCCTCTATGGATCCTCTCAGAAGAGACCCTATAGTTTACTTTCTCTCTTCTAAGGATCCGTACCTTCAAAAATCAGTTTCCCTCCAAGGATATACCCCATATCCAAAGCTTCACTTTCAGTTCAATGCAAAAACATAAAGATTCCACATTAGCAATCTCCCCAAAATTATTTATCTCAATTATCTTTCATGCCTTCCTACAGAATGAATGTACAGCCTCTAACATGCTAGGTAACCTTCCTTCGAATGAGCTGTGTCTCAGCTACAGACCTGTCTTTGTGTCACTGTGTGAGCTTTTACTCTGTTCCAGTTAGAATACTCTAATCACCCAAAGTATTATCTTTCCAGTCATCAGTGAGATGAATAAAGCACATGTCACATACACACACTCTCTACACTAATTCTCTGTGGCTTTGAGCATCCTTTATAGCCAACAGTCAACAGCAGCATTTTCCAGAAAATACCCAAGTATAGCAAAAAAAAAAAAAAAAAAAAAAAAAAAACCCTTCAACTGATTGCATTAATCAGGGTTCTCTAGAGTCAAAGAACTTATGAATAGTCTCTATATAGTAAAGGAATTTATTGATGACTTACAGTCTGCAGTACAATTCCCAACAATGGTTCAGTAGTAGCTGTGAATGGAAGTCCAATGATCTAGCAGTTACTCAATCCCACACAGCAAACAGGCGAGGGAGCAAGAGCGAGACTCCCTTCTTCCAGTGTCCTTATATTGTCTCCAGCAGAAGGTAGAGCCCAGAGTAAAGGTGTGTTCCACCACACCTTTAATCCCAGATGACCTTGAACTCAGAGGTCTCCCTGTTTTAATCTTCTGGAATCCATAGCCACTATGCCTCAAGATCTCCATACCAAGATCCAGATCAGAACCTTTTATCTCCCATCCTCCAGATTGGGGTCACTGGTGGGCCTTCCAATTCTGGATTTTAGTTCATTCCAAATATAGTCAAGTTGACAACCAGGAATAGCCACTACACTGATGTTTCCTCTTTAGATCATCTCTTCTACCCTGTCCTGTCTTCAGGGTCTGCATTACCAACCTTGCAACTGTCACAAGCCAAGAAGCCTTCAGAAAGTTGGCAAATCTATTCGGAGGGAAGGGGTATAAGGGAGGGAGTGAGGAGAAAGCAAAGGTAAAACTGTTTTCAGATCAAATATGAGGAATTATCTAGAAAAGAGAATAAAACTTTTGTCTTATGTAATAATTAAGGGTTTTTTTTTCTTTTCTTGTGTTTGGTTGTTTGTTTTACATTTCTACAGCTTGAAAGTAAGGGTGCCATACTGAATAATAGCCTCTGGCTGAATGACACTGTTGTAATTGACAGCACCGTGGGAAGGGACACATTCTTTCTTGTCACCTGGAGCAAACAAGCCCCTGCCATTTATCTCAGGGATCCCAAAGGAACACAAACCACCAATTTCACAATGGACTTTGTTTCCAAAATGGCCTATCTCAGTATCCCAGGAACAGCTGAGGTAAGCCACTAGCTAGCATTTGAATTTCCCCCTAAAGATATTCTTGCAAGGAGGCTCTAAGCACATCATAAATGTGAGTACAATAACTTTACCATCTTCAAAATGAAAGTGAAATGTATGTACTTTCCTTACCTGTGTGATCCTGAGAGCTATAAAAGGAAAAGAAGCCTTGGGTTGATAGAAAACAGAAGGCATCTGAGAACAGGAAGGAAGAAAGTGGAGAGTCCTGGTGACCTGGCATGTCATCTTTTCCAATTCTGCCTGCCATAGTCATGGAATATATGACACTGAGGCCAGAGAATAAGGGCAAAGCAAAGGCAGACTTATCAAAACATTACTTTCCAATTGAGATATCACAAAATGCAAATATCATGCATAACACTCTCTGGGATCCCAGTCTGTCTCAGCTTCAGTACCTGAGGAATCAAGACCTTTCTTTTTTTTTAATTTTTAATATTTTTTATTACGTATTTTCCTCAATTACATTTCCAATGCTATCCCAAAAGTCACCCATACCCTCCCCACCACTTCCCTACCCACCCATTCCCATTTTTTTGGCCCTGGCCTTCCCCTGTACTGGGGCATATAAAGTTTGCCTGTCCAATGGGCCTCTCTTTCCAGTGATGGCCGACTAGGCCATCTTTTGATACATATGCAGCTAGAGTCAAGAGCTCCGGGGTACTGGTTAGTTCATAATGTTGTTCCACCTATAGTGTTGCAGATCCCTTTAGCTCCTTGGGTACTTTCTCTAGCTCCTCCATTGGGGGCCCTGTGATCCATCCAATAGCTGACTGTGAGCATCCACTTCTGTGTTTGTTAGGCCCCGGCATAGTCTCACAAGACCTTTCTAAGAACACTCCACCCAATTTTGTTTTTGTTATTTTTCTTCTTCTATGCTCTATTTTAAAAATCACATAATGGAAAACAAACAAACAAACAAACATGTCGTTGCACACTAAATGCTTGCTGCATGTTTCATTGACAATTTTAGGTGGGCGTTTGGACTTACAACCTGGAAGCCAAAGAAAACTCAGAGATACTAACAATTACAGTAACCTCTCGGGCAGCAAATTCTTCTGTGCCACCAATCTCTGTAAATGCTAAGGTAAACACGGACACTAACACTTTCCCCAGCCCAATGATTGTGTATGCTGAAGTTCTACAAGGGTACACTCCTATCATTGGAGCCCGAGTGACAGCCACCATAGAATCTAACAGTGGGAAGACAGAAGAGCTAGTCCTGCTGGACAACGGTGCAGGTAACCCACAGACTTTTCTGGATAAGCCTATATGTTTATAGTTCCAAATGTGTCATGTGTTCCTGGGGCAGTGGGAACAAGTGCCTGAAGAGTTAACACAGATTAGGAAAGAATAGTAAGACCAGCAGGAAATGCAATTGGACAACATCAAAGTGCTTAGTAAGTGTCCTACGCATGGTACGCTCTCTATATATGTCAGCTACTGCCAAAATGATGTTTGTAATTTCGACAGGCAATAGCTGTCTCCAGCTAAGGCAGGCTCATTCAAAAGATGGAGAACACAAGCCTTCCTTCTAGTTACATGCTTCTTAGGGGAGCATCACCAAAATAGTACTATCAAAGCAGCTGATGCAAGAATTGTCTCATGGGTGGGAGAGAACAACAGAGCCTGGGACCCTGATAGCTGAAGCGAAGGAAGCAAGGGTGATTCCACATAGCTGGAACAAAGCATAGATAGACTCCTGGGAGCAGGGACCCAGGAGAAGCTAGAAGTAGCACAGAGCTGGGGCTGGGCACTGCAGCATCAGATGCCAGTTCTGCCTGGCAAGAAACTAGGAAATGTAATATCTGCTCTGTAGGGAGGTGGGGCAGAAACCCTTTCCCTACACTCTGTGTTCTCCTGTGGGTAGAACCTTGTGTGGAAGTCAGTGAATAAAATGGCCAATCTGGCCCACACATGAATGAGAAAAGACACCCATCAGTGCATTTTATGTCATTCTACAAACTTGTCTTCAGTTATATTTGACTGTTCTTGGAGTGAATTCCATGTTTTCTCTCATTACAACAATAATTCTTCAACTATCTCTCCCCAATTCCCAGTCCCTTCTACAGTGCGTGTAACTTCATGCTCCTTGCTTCATTTCTGGGTATTTTACTAGATTACCAGATAAGCAATTAGATCATGGGGAACGAACTAATTTAAAATTCCTTCACTGGAAAAAAAGAAAAAGAAATAGATGGCCGATAGCTGAGGCCAGCACTGCATGCTTCTGTGTACAGAGGAGTCACTTGAAGGACTGCTCAGGTGCTTCCCTAGGTGGTCTGGGGAATCTGCATGTCTGACAATCCCCAGATATTTAGAGGGACACAGATGTGGTTGATACAAGAACATTGTTCTCTCTTCTGTGTAGAATGGGGAAATACATTTTCAACTTATCAGGTGCCCCCTATGCTTATCGTTGTAAGAGAGGACTTATGCTACAACATTTCTTAGATACCCAAGCATTTATTCCTAGAGGAAAATGTTTCTTTTCTCTGTTGAACTACAGATGTAGTAAATGATTTGGAGAACAAAAAGAAAACAAAACAAAGAAAAGAAAAGAAAAGAAAAGAAAAGAAAAGAAAAGAAAAGAGAAGAAAGGAACAGAAGTTGTTGATCATAAAATAAAATAAGTTAATTGCATTATCAATGAGGAATAATGATAATAAAGTCTTGCCTAAGAAACATTTGCCACAGGAAGGGCCTCACATATATAAACAGAAAATAACACGGGAAGATTAATGTAGAGAACTGAAAGTCAATCAATTATAAGAGAAATGATAAGAAGAGTCTTATGACATCTGCATAAGTTGGTAGGGCACAAAGAGATAATATGTTAAAGTAATTATGAAACATACACAATTATAAGTGTGGGTTATCATGTTATATGAGTATATATGTATATATATATATATACATATATATATATATACCAAAGTGAGTCAAGAATACATCATTCAATAATGTATTAATATATATATCAAAGTGAGTCAAGAATACATCATTCAATAATGTATTATTTGGGCAGAAACTGATGGAGATACACTCCATTCTAATGTGAAACTGTAAGCACAGCAACAGACTATGCATTATATAAGGCCATGCATGTGTGACAACACACACCAACCTCTCATCTGTTACAATGATGTAATTCCTTTCTTTATGTTTTTACCAAGGGGCTGATGCTTTCAAGGATGATGGGGTCTACTCCAGGTTCTTCACAGCTTATTCAGTGAATGGCAGGTATAGCTTAAAAGTCCGTGCAGATGGAGGAACAAACTCTGCCAGGAGGAGTTTACGCCACCCATCAAGCAGAGCTGCATACATACCAGGCTGGGTAGTAGATGGTGAGTGGCTCCCAGTATCAGAAACCCAGTGAATCCTTTTTTGTGACTTCATATGGTAGAGGCTACAAACAGTTCAAAATGTAACTACACCCATTTCTAGAGTGAGATTATTACACAATTGTTTCAACGTTAACCCAATCAAAACCTGGCAACCAATAGATGCTGAAAACCTATCAGCTAGTATTTTTAGTATGGAACATCCTTTGACTATCACCAAAATGTATCTACCTTTCAGCTATGAACAGAGGAAATGCTAGGAACAGAAGTGCAGGCCAGTGGGTAGTCTGTCCTCTGTGTTACACTTGAAGACAGAGGAAATGGCCCACTATGCTAGGAACAGAAGTGCAAGCCAGTGGGGCAATCTGTCCTCTGAGTTCCACAGGCGTCCATGATTTTGCACTTTGCTTTTCTGACTCCTTATCTGGAGAGTGGGGAGCTAAGCAATGGAGAAGTTGAGAGCCTTATGTCTTAGCACTGATGGCTTGGAGGGAAGGAAGCCACCCGAGTGTTAAGGACAGAACTAGCTTTGCCTTCCCCAGACACATTTCTAGTCAGAAATAACTTGAGAAATAAAGCAATATTTTTCGTAAGGCGCATGTTAGGGAAGCCTGGTGACACATGCCTGTAATCCCAGGACGTAGGGGACAGAGGCAGGAAGGAGGATAAGAATTTCAAAGTTATCTTGGCTACTTAAGTACATTTGAGGCTAGCCTAGATTTCATACCTGCAGTTTGATATTGGATATATTTTGTTTTGTTAATTCATATAACAAATTACACAACATCCTGATTCAGGGCAGTTTTCACATCACAGCAAGTTATTGTCCAATTTGATTTGATAACATCTTGCTAATAATTCTGGAGGATGAATTTTCCCACAAATGGAATGCTTATGATTGTAGCACATCATAAAAATACAGCCGTGGGAATGAAAAGAGAAAGAAGAAAGGAAAGACAAGGAGGGTCAGGAAGCTGACTGATTGAGTTCTAAAAAGTTTACAGTTCCATCCAATTTAACTAGAGAATTTTAAATGCAGGAGAAATTCAAGGGAACCCACCCAGACCCGAAATGACTGAGGCTACTCAGCCAGTCCTAGAGAATTTCAGCAGGACAGCATCTGGAGGTGCCTTTGTGATGTCCAATGTTCCAATTGGTCCATTGCCTGATCAGTACCCACCAAATCGAATCACAGACCTCCAGGCCACACTCGATGGGGAAGAGATCAGTCTAACATGGACGGCCCCAGGAGATGATTATGATGTTGGAAGAGGTAAGAACAAGAACCCCTGTGGGTTTGACCTAAGTGAGAGATAGGGTGAAGCAAGAGCAGACAGGTCAGTGAGAGGAGAGGACTTATGACTGACAACTCAGACAAGTAGGAATTTTAGGATCTGATGTTTTATAGTTTATGAAACAGGTCTTGATTTTCCTGCACAGCTGTCTTTAAAAGTCAGAACTCGGTTGGGCAATGATGGCACATGCCTTTAATCCCAGCACTTGGGAGGCAGAAGCAGGCAGACTTCACAGGACAGCCAGAACTATACAGAGCAACCCTTTCTCAAAAACCCAAAAATAAATAAATAAATAAAGTCAGAACTCAGCTTTTACAGAAAAATGAATAACACTTTTGATGTGAGTATGACAAACTATTTGTTAAGGTAACTAGAAAGAAATTTAATATGGTGTGATGCAATAACTAACCCACACATAACATTTTTCTCAGTTCAACAGTATATCATAAGAACAAGCGAAAATATCATTGATCTCAGAGACAATTTTAATAATTCTCTTCGGGTTGATACTACTAAACTTACACCAAAAGAAGCCAACTCCAAAGAAACCTTTGCCTTTAAACCAGAAAATATCTCAGAAGAAAATGCAACCTACATATTCATTGCCATTGAAAGTGTCGACAAAAACAATTTGAGTTCGGGACCATCCAACATCGCACAAGTGGCAATGTTCACCCCTCAGGCAGAGCCTGTCCCTGATGAAAGTCCACGTTCATCAGGAGTTAGTATTTCTACTATTGTGCTGTCTGTGGTGGGCTCTGTTGTACTAGTTTGTATTATTGTAAGTACCACTATTTGTATCTTAAAGAACAAAAGGTCCTCATCAGGAGCTGCAACAACATTTTGAAAGGCAACATGAATCAAAAGATATTTCTGAGTTTTTAAAGCATATTCCATGTGATCATGAACTCAAATATCATTTCAAGAGGGTCTAAAAGATACTTTAATCACACCCATTCCATGAGAAACTACCAATATTAATGATTTATAATTTTATTCATTTATCATAGTGATATATAAATCTGGTTTTATATTGATCTCTATGTGTGTTTTTTTTCTGTTGCGGAAGTTTTCTGAAATGATCCTTCAAATTGCCTGAAGAAATTCAAAATCTCTCTTTAAGTAGCCAACATACAATATAAAAGAGAAGATCAACAACATTAACAGGAAAAAAAGGAACTTGCTCTTGGAATTATAAATATAAGTTAATGACATAAGAGTAACTCAAAACCCACAACTCAACTTTGTCATTCTGAAGGTCATACTTGCTTTAATTCATGGATATAAAAGTACTATTTTAATTATTTAACTTTTTTTTTTGTGTATACATATTGTATGTGTATATGCATGTATGTGTGTATATGTGTATATATATATATATGAATAGGTATATATGTGTGTGCATGCATGTATGCATATATGTATGTATCTGCAGTCATGTGGATGTGTGGTTCAGAAGACAATTTGTGGGAATGGGTTTTCTCCTTCCATCCTGTGGGTTCTACAAAACAAACTCCTCTTGTCATGTTTGGCAGCAAGTATCTTTATACTGGACGCAGGACAATACTGTTTTTTAAAGATCAGATACCACTGTTTATATGTCAATATAACCTAAACATCTCATGAAACCCCTCCTACCTATGTGCATTTCATTCATCTTAAGAAGGAATTGTTGAAGCTATAGACTATTGACTTTTTTTCAGAGGAAAAAAGCAACATATGTTAAAGATACATTTTAATCCATCACTCAGACACACAATCTAGGGGTTTCTAGCATATTGATAGAAAGGAGTTAAGGGGAAAATGAAAAGAAGTTGAGAAGTGTATATTCACACATTACAGGTTGTGCTTACAATCCTTCCATGAGACCAAGTTAGCACAAATATGGCTTACTTCACACAACACCAAATGCTGGTGAGGATGTGAAGAAAGAGGGACCTTTACTCATGCTTGGTGGGGATGGACATTGGTGAATTTAAAAGATGAAGACCATATTACCCAAGTGACTCACTCCTGGGTATACACCCAAAAGTCTCTATGTCCTATCACAGAGGTCCTGGTACAGCCATGTTCATTGCAGCAGTATTTGCAATGGCCTAGATGTATATCAGCAGATGAGCAGACAAGGAAAATGTGTTGCATTTGTACATCAAATATATATATAACCACCCATAAAGAAAAATAAAATCATGACATTTTAGAAGGATGGAGAGCTAGAAATTACTATGTAAGTATGTGTCCCAGAAACATAAAGAGAAATTCTATATTTTTTTCTCAAAGGTCAATTCTGTTTTAATATACTATAATAATATAATATAATTAGTATAATATAATATAGTATAATATAATATAATATGCATATTATGTTCCTGTAATACTTCTGGATTCTTCAAATTGAACTTCCATTACCCATACTTTACTTTGAATCTTTACTAGTCTACGTTGCAAACATCCAAATGATTGGAACAATTATGTGTCCAGATTTTCTCTGTTTACTTGCTCTTCATTCTTTCTTTACTAAAACACATCCCATTAAAGTCGTTAATAAATATGTCATTGTATTCAGAGGCCATCTTTGTGCTCATGAAGCCAAGGCTCTGAAGGAGAGGTGAGTGGCCATGTGGGTCACAAGACCCACAGCTTCCTCTCTGCTCACTATGTTTATGAAGCAAGTGCGAGATGACCTCATCCCTTCACAGAGCAGTCCCTGCTATGCCCAGGCATAGCATGGCACCACGGCATACTCCCATAGTTATGCTGGCTTTCTCACCCTAGTTTCATAAAATCAGAATCACATGTCCCAGAAATAATTTTACAATATAAGTGATTAGAGATTGTTCAAATGATTGATTGGTTTGATGTATTTTCCTACCAAGAGTAGACACATAATTTAGGGATACATTATAGAAAGATGTTTAGGTAGTGATTTGGTTTGATTTGGTTGGTTGGTTTGTTAATATTTGAGGCAAAACAATATAATTCTAAAACACTGAGCTCACTGTATTGATGCATATCTTACAAGTTTCTGACTCAGTGTAAGAAAGGCATCTCACTCCCTTGCCACTCAAGTCAGAGACCACAGGAAACCCTTCTGCCTGCCCATTTCTTCGCCTCTTACATTCAGTAACTGAACAAGTCTTGCCCTCACATCCTCTTCCAAGGGCTACTGCACACAAGTGCTGCACATACATATACTCAAGCAAACACTTACACATAAAATACATATTAATTAAAGAGGATCCCTTTTCCCTTCTTTTCCATTATACCATCTAAGCATGTCTCTAAAATCTGCTAATAGAAATATAGTCCTACCTTCCTGTTTCCATCTGTATCCAGAGCTGACACTGTGCCACAGTTCCTTGTGCCAAAATCCCACTGGGAGAGAGCTGGTCTCCCAAGAGTGCTGGTACACTTGAAAGCAAAGGTGAGACCACCATGTCCGCTCAAATTCCTGGCCCAAGAGGAACCTGATCAGAGCCATCAGGAACAGGAACCAAGTAACAACCAGGGACAGGAACCTTCCCATTTCCATGTGCTCTCTTGAGCTTACACTGTGCCACAGCTCTCCATTCCCAAATCCTTCCCAGAGAAAACTGGTCTCACAGGAGTATTGACACACAGGCTTGCAAGAGGGACAAGCCACAGTTAGAAACAGCAATACCAGTTAAAACCAGAGATAATCAGATTGCAAAAGGAAGGGCAAAAACATAAGCAACAGAAACCAAGGCTACTTGGCATCATCAGAACCCAGTTCTCTGACCACAGCAAGTCCTGGATACCCCAACACAGCAAAAAAGCAAGACTCTGATATAAAATCACATCTCATGGTGAGGATAGAGGACTTTTAAAAGGACATAAATAAGTCTCTTAAAGAAATACAGAACAGGGCAGGATAGATGGCTCACTGGTTAAGAGCACTGTCTGTTCTTCCAGAGGTCATGAGTTCAATTCCCAGCAACCACATGGTGGCTCACAGCCATCTGTAATTGGATCCAATGTCTTCTTCTGGTGTATCAGAAACAGGATGCTCACATACATTAAATAAATAAATAAATAAATAAATAAATATTTTTTAAAAGAAATACAGAAAAACACAGGTAAAGAGGTAGAATTACTTAAAGAGTAAACACAAAAATCCCTTAAAGAATTAGAGAAAAACACAATCAAACAGGTGAATGAATTGAACAAAACCACCCAGGATCCAAAAATGGAAATAGAAACAATAAAGGAATCACAACGGAGACTGGCAGTGGTGGCACATGCCTTTAATCCCAGACATGGCAGGCAAAAGCAGGCAGATTTCTGAGTTCAAGGCCAGCCTGGTCTACAGACTGTATTCTAGGAGGAAAGTGAGGGCTATAGAGAAACCCTTTATCAAGAAAGAAAAAACGAAAGAAAGAAAGAAAGAAAGAAAGAAAGAAAGAAAGAAAGAAAGAAAGAAAGAAAGAAAGAAACAAAGGAAGAAAGGAAGGAAGAAAGGAAGAAAGGAAGAAAGAAAGAAAGAAAAAGAGAGGGGAGGGAGGGAGGGAGGAAGGAAGGAAGGAAGGAAGGAAGGAAGGAAGGAAGGAAGGAAGGAAGGAAGGAAGGAAGGAAGTCACAAAGGGACACAACCCTGGAGATAGAAAACCTAGGAAAGAGATCAAGAGTCATAGATGCAAGCATCACCAACAGAATAAAAGGGACAGAAGAGAGAATCTCAGCTGCAGAGTATACCATAGAAAACATTGACACAATAGTAAAATAAAATGCAAAATGCAAAAAGCTCTTAACCCAAAACATCCAGGAAATCCAGGACACAATGAGAAGACCAAACAGAAAGATAATAGGTACAGAAGAGAGTAAGATTCCCAATTTAAAGGGCCAGTAAATATCTTCAATAGAATTATAGAAAAAAAAAACTTCTCTAACCTAAAGAAAGAGATGCCCATAAACATACAAGAGGCCTACAGAACTCCAAATAGATTGGGCCAGAAAAGAAATTCCTCCTGTCACATAATAGTCAAAACACCAAATGCACTAAACAAAGAAAGAATATTAAAAGCAGTAAGGGGAAAAGGTCAAGAAACATATAAAGGCAGACCTATCAGAATTATACTTGAATTCTTACCAGAGACTATGAAAGCTAGAAGATCCTCAGCAGATGTTATACAGATGCTAAGAGAACACAAATATCAGCCCAGGCTACTATACTCTCTATTACCATACACGGAGAATCCAAGATATTCCATGAAAAAACAAAATATGTTTCCACAAATCCAGCCCTACAAAGGATAATAGGTAGGAAATGCCAACACAAGGAGGGAAATTATACCCTAGAAAATGCAAGAAAATAACCTTCTTTTAACAAATCCAAAAGAAGAGAGCCACACAAACATAATTCCACCTCTAACAACAAAAATAACAGGAAGCAACAATCACTATTCCTTAATATCTCTTAACATTAATGGACTCAATTCCTGAGTAGAAAGATATAGACTAAAAGACTTGATATGTAAATAGGACTCAGCATTTTGCTGCATGCAGGAAACACATCTCAGTTTCAAAGACAGACACTACCTCAGAGTAAAGGTCTGGAAATCAATTTTCCAAGCAAATGGTCCCAAGAAACAAACTGGAGTAACCATTCTAATATCAAATAAGATCAACTTTCAACCAAAAGTTATCAAAAAACGACAAAGAAGGACACTTCAAACTCATCAAAGGAAAGATATACCAAGAATTAGCTGTCCAGCAGCCATGGATTAACTGGGTTACCTGAAAGGAAGGCTGGAAATGAAAAAGGACTGGGGTATGGGGGGGCTGAGAAAGGGATGAAGCCAAGACAAAGTTTCTGATCAAGGTTCAAAGTTAATTTTCAGATTTTCACCACTGTATTTATATAGGGAAAGCCCACAGACCCATACTTTGTTTCAGCTGGATTGAGTTACAAAGCAAGATCAGCAGGCAGTCAATTCCTCAAAGCTCCTGCAGGAAATTGCAAATGAGGCAAGGCCAGGGGACTCCAGGTAGGTCACAAAACCCTCATGGTTTTGTGTAGCCTATTTAAGGTTGGGGGAAGGGCACAATTCCCACTTTTTTGTTTAATAAAGGTCAGCTGGACAGGGTCAGAAGATTTACTTGTTTTCCATAATCCCCTCTAGAAAACAAAATGGCCAAGTGGCTGTGCCTGTCTTAGGTCTGCGTCTATATTGCTCCTTCTTACCTGTCATGGACTACAAACATGGTTTTTGATGTATGTCTCTGGCTTAGATCAATAGGAGATCAAGAACACTCTTACCTGGCTACCAGCCTTCAAAAGCACACTCTTTCCTATTCAGACCAAAGTCACAAAGGACATATGAATACATACTCAATGCATTTCTTCATTGCAAAGAATAACTGCCACGGTGAATAGCTGAGCTTGCTAAAAGCAATCCCTGTGTGAAGGCAACTGATCTGTTTAAGATACAAGGTCCAAAGTTAAAAGCAACAAAATTATAATTAATGGTCCATGCAGTGTAGAAATTAAATCTGTAAGCCATGGCTTAATTTACCAGGATTCAAAACCATCCCTGGTTCTGTCTTTTTTTTTTTTTTTTTTTTTTGATTTTCCTTTTAGCTAGTTCTTCTCAAACTTTAGCCATAGAATCCTTTACTGTTCTTGAATGATCGAAGTAAAAGTAGCATTCTTTATTGAGGGCTATACCAAATCCTCCCTATTGAAGGAATAAAAGATTAGGATCATATACACATGAACTAATGCTTGTTCAAAATTCAGATCCTATCCAATTTTATTCAATGCAAAATGCAACTTCATAACAAACTGCAATTAATTTCCAAATATGCCTGTGAAAAATGTTCAGATCTAGCCTTCTAAATAAAGACATTTCCTTTTTTCCAATATTGGATTGATTTCTAGGCCAGTCCATGATTGAGTCACAATAACTTATCACATTAAAGGAAAAAGACAAGGCATTATAACTTCTCCTTTGGATTAATTTTTCTAGGTCAATTTTCACAGTCTCCAGGTTCTCTGTTCCACAAGGTCTAAAAGATCAAAGCAAGGCAGCTTGTCTAATCTGGGATATAGGCAAGCAATGGTGGGTCAAGAAGATATATCCAATATATTTTTCCTGTCACCATTGTCAGGCTACTCATCAAGCTCATAGGTCAGCATCATTCTTTGTCCTGGCATCAGCATGTCACACCAATCACTCTGGCAGCTAGCACCCTCCTACAGCATCCTTTGGAAAAAAACACAAACATGCTCTCTTCCCCGTATTAAATATATGAATAGGATCATACTATATACCAGTAAGTAGATCCTTCCATTTCACATAGGCATAACTATGCCTAGTTGTAGGGTGCCATAGACACTCAGCAGAGAGTTACTTGGCATCCAAAATTTAAATTAAAAAAAGGCACGATTTAAATAATGTGGTATACAGGAATATAATCCCCCTTTTTTGTTTTTTATAAAGATATTGTTTTAAATTCCACAACATCTGCCCTTTAGAATTATAAAGAATCCAAGAAATATTGGTAATATTAAATTGTCTACAAAACATCTCAAATGCTGGAATATAATAGCAGTTCTATTATCTGTTTAATCTGATTTGGAGCATTAAGCATAGAAAAACAATGCAGGCAATTACTAATTATATTTTTAATTTCTTCTCCAATTAAAACAGTGGCAATTAGAAAGCCTAAAATGTTGTCAAGTCAGATGTACATACTTTAATTTTCCAAAATCAGAAATATGAGTACCATTCATTTGCAATAATTGATTAGGTGTAAGTCCTCAAGGAGTAACACTGTTATGTGTTATAGGTAGAAACTAGGACATTGAGGACAAGTGTTTACAATATGACATGGACATTCTCTAAAAGATACCAAATTATTGTCTCAAGTTATTACTATTTTGACGATGTAAAGAATAAGATTGTATGGCCAATTATACCTGTGTAAGGCCTATTGTCTGTCTGGTATACAAATCTGCTATGGCATTGCACTAAGGGGTCTGTCTAGGCAATCTAGTATGAGCTCTTACATGGCCTATAAAGTAAGGAACAGTGTGTTCTCTTAAATTGAGTTGTCTTTCCATAAATAATTACAAAATTTGAGAATTAGCAGTCTCTAAAAAAGGAACAGATTCAAGCAATTGTAAACCATAAGCTACATATTGGCTATCAGTATGCAAATTAAAAACCTTGAAATTTCAACATTTCAAAGACAATGGCTACAGCATGTAATTCAATTATTTGTGCTGAAGTAGAGGGAAACTCAAGAGAAAAAACATGTTATCCAGTTATGTATGTTGCTTTCCCATTAGATGAGCCATCTGTAAAAACAGTAAGTATACAGAGACAAAAACTTTTTTTACACAATGTAAGGCTATTAGCCCTTTCTTCAGGGAAAATTTTCCAATGATATTGCTTCGTGGGCTCTTTAAAATTACAAGCTCACTAAAAACAAACACTTTACAATCACCAGGATGCATAGGAACAGTATAAAACAATCATCCAAATCCATAATAATTCTATATGCATATCCTGGAATGGCAGCTAGAGTAGACAAGCCAGGCTGTAATGCCTTCATAAGTTCCTACTTTCATTAACAATTCATAAATCTTAAGTCTGAACTTTGTTTTAGATTAATGGAATAACCAATTCCTTGGAGGTGAGTGAATACATCAGCTCCAATGTCTATTAATCCTTCAAAGCCCTTTTCTAAAATTAGTATTTTAAGGTTAGCAGATACAGTTATAATGCCATGGGGAGAAGCAGCAGTAATTTTTGTTTCTCCCGCATAATCAAAACACCTGAATAGATCTACAATACTTTGATAATAATGGTGCTTCAGTCTAAAATAATCCCCAGGTCCCCAGAGGCAAGGGTCCAAAAACTCCTGTAAGCAGGGTTAGCAATTCAAAAGAAATGCCACACAAGCCCCCACTGATGCTGCTCTGAGCTTTGCATTAACTCAAATGCAAATATTTATGGTATCCCTCCCCAGCGCCCCCCCTCCCCAGCCCCCATGCAAGGCAGCAGCCACAGCCAGACCCTAATTGTATGATGGTCCAATTTCTGTCTCCAAAAATCCTACCAGCTGCTTTTAGCAGTCTATCCAAATATTGCTGAAATGGTTCATTGCCTTGTTTGATCCTAGATAAACTCCCACTGAGATGTCATTTCCAATCTTAGGGAGTTAAATTTGCTTCTCCTACTGTATCCAATAAAGTTTGTGTAAAAGAGGGCAGCAGGGCCATACTGTGTCCCACCTACTTTTAACTCTTTTATTATTCTTGCAATTGTCTCTACTTGCTTGATTTTTTTCTTCATTACAAATATGAGTGAGTTAGAATCCTGAGCCTGTGATAGAACTGCAAACTGCAGCCAATGGATCACTGGCATTTTAACTATAATTTTAAAGTTTCTCTTCCAATATTAGAACATAACTATAATTTTGGAAAGCAAAACTCAAACTCCAACAAACAATCCATTCTCTTTAAAATCAACACCAAGTGCATCATCCCCATGCTACAAAGTTTTTGGCTGCCAGTTCCAATATATGAATGCATGGCAGTGCAGCTTTTAATGCCTCATTAAAGAGATATTGTTTTAAATCCTATCCTTTATAAGCCTATTTTCTAGGATAAGAATTACATAAAATATTATCCCAAATTAGAAATGTCTTTAGAGACCTGCTTTCCTGGGTTGGCTCATGCCATATGTTGTCTAGAGTGACTCCCACCCAGAGTTACCAGTTTTAACTTTCTGTTACCAGTGCTACAATTTTTTAATCACACCCAACAAATTATAGGCCAACACTAGATAACCAAGACATGCAGAATATATTTATAATTTTAAAACCACTCAGAAACCAAAATGAAGTGACTACACACATGTTATATATTTAGACCGAACAAAATTTTTATTTCTATAGCTGTAATTTCAAGGGGAAAAAAAAAGCATCTTGTCACTTGCTGAACCCAAGAAACACAATTGCAGAGATTTTTCTAGGAGAAAACAGCCATCAGCTTACTTGCCCTAGAACTGGAGAAGCTTCCGGCACCTTTAAGAGCAGCTTTTCAGCTCCTGGCAGGGCTTCTGCTGTTATGCTTGACTCCTAGCTGAGGGTGCAGGGCAACTTACCTGGTTCTGCTGTGAAAATTGAGACTGCCAGCAGATTTCTTTTCAACATGAAACACAGAACCACAATCATTCAAACAATGAAACAAAAACAGATATAAATTGACAAGTGGACAGAGTGCTGCAGGAAAGACAGACAATAGACAGAGAAGGAAGAGAACTTGATGTAACCAGAACTAAGGAATCTCCAGTAAGAGCCAGAGAGGAAGCAGAGAGACTCCTTATTTCCTCCTGGCCCTAGGAGAGCTCTGACCATTTTCTTCTTTTATGCTAATGTGTCCTGGAAAGGGGAGAACTGTTTTTCAGGGACCCATTCTGTCTATCTCTCTCTCTCTTACTCTCTCTTTCTCATGTCATGTGTATATTTACCATTTCTACTTTTGGGAACCATGTACAGCATAAATCTACTTGAGCTCAAAATTTTTCTAACATCTGTTTTAAACCCTGTTCCTCTCCCCTGATGCAGCTCTTGGCCCCAGATAAATGCCTATATAGAATGCCACCTTCCCAATTGTGCTGCTACCCCTAGGTAAATTTGACATCTGGTTGACACTTGTTCAACCTAGCTGTATCCTCTGTACCTCCTTCAACAACAGCCTCCAAAAAATAAACTTTATAACTAGCACTAGCATTAATGCTGTTCTTTGCTTACCACTGGGCACAACCTGAAGGATCAAGCCAAGACAAAGTTTCTGACCAAGGTTCAAAGTTTAGTTTTCAGATTTTTACCACTGTGTTTATACAGGGAAAGCCCACAGACCTGACCCATCCTTTGAATCAGCTTAATTGAGTTGCAAAGCAAGCTCAGCAGGTAGTCAACTCCTCAAAGTTCCTGCAAAAAAAAATTGCAAATGCTATGATGCCAAGGGACAGCAGCTAGGTTCTAACACCAGCATGGGCTTGTTTAGCCCACTCAAGGCTTGGGGAAGGGCACACAAGAATAACTCTCAATTCTGAACATCTATGGTTCAAATGCAAAGGAACCCACATTCATTAAAGAAACTTTACTAAAAATCAAAGCAAACATTGCAACTCATACAATAATAGTGGAAGACTTCAACACCCCACTTTTAGCAATGGATAGATCATGGAAACAGAAACTAAACAGAGCACACTGAAACTAATGAAAGTTGTGAACCAAATGGATTTAACAGATATCTATAGAACATTTCAACCTAAATCAAAAGAATATACATTCTTCTCAACACCTCATGCATGGTACCTTCTCCAAAACAGACCATATAATAGATCACAAAACAGACCTCAACAGATACAAGAAGATTGAAATAATCACATGCATCCTATCAGATCACCACAGACTAAGGCTTGTCTTCAATAACAACAACAACAACAAATAACAGAAAGTCCACATACACATGGAAGCTGAGCAACACTCTACTCAATAACAAGGAAGGTCAAGGAAGAAATAAAGAAAGAAATTAAAGACTTTTTAGGATTTAATGAAAATGAAGGCACAACATACCCAAGCTTATGAGACACAATGAAAGCAATGGTAAAAGGAAAACTCAGCTCTGAGTATGTCTCCAAAGAAACTGGAGAGAGCATGCACTAGCAGTTTAACAGCACACCTGAAAGCTCTGAAACTAAAAGAAGTAAGTATACCCAAGAGGAGTAGACTACAGGAAATAAGCAAATTCAGGGCTGAAATCAACCAAGTAGAAACAAAAAAGAACTATGCAAAGAATCAACAAAACCAGGACCTGGTTCTTTGAGAAAATCAACAAGATAGATAAACCCTTAGCCAGACTAAGCAGAGGGCACACAGATACTATCCAAATTAACAAAATCAGAAATGAAAAGGGAGATAAAACAACAGAAACTGAGGAAATTAAAAAAACACCAGATCCTACTACAAAAGACTATATTTAACAAAACTGGAAAATCTGGATGAAATGGACAATTTTCTAGACAGATACCAAATACCAAAGTTAAATCAGGATCAGATAAACCATCTACACAGTCCTATAACCCCTAAAGAAATAGAAGCAGTCATTAAAAGTCACCCAACCAAAAAAAAAAAGCCAAGGACCAAATGGGTTTAGTACAGAATTCTATCAGGCCTACAAAGAAGATCTAATACCAATACTCTTCAAACTATTCCACAAAATAGAAACAGAAGGAACACTACCCATTCATTCTATGAAGCCACATTTTTGCCATGTATTCTCCCTTCAAAATGGAAAGGTTTCTGTCTAATCAGGAACTTGTCACAATTTCCTTTCTTGGAGGACTTCATAAGAGATTTTTTTCTACTTCTACCACATTTAAGATTCCAAACAGATTTTTAAAACTGGTTGTGTTCATATTACTTTTAGTTTCAGAAGATATCATGTATATATAAGAGGCATTTAACAATTATAAATTATTTGGATGACTTAAAAATATCAATACTGAGTTGTATATTTTAAAATAAATTTTATTGGTTTTAAAAAAACAACCATAGGATCTGTTTTGGGTGTTGACCATCTTTGTTTTGAATTTCAAGTTTTGAGAAAGGGGTAGGCAGACTAAGGTGGGTGTGGTGGGAGGTGAGGAGAGTCTGGGAGGAACTGAGGATGGGGGAGAATATGATCAAATATATTGTTTAAATTTACTGTATGAAAAAAAATAAATATAAAAAAGAACTTGATGTTGTTCACATGAAGTACCAGTGATGCACCTAAAATGGAAGTTTTTAAAAAATAAAATCTAAAAACTGAAGCCCTGAGGGCCAGCAGAAAGAATGAAAACAGGCAACCTTTGAGGCAGGAAGTGGGGATCCCTCAAGAATGTACCAGAGACCTGGGAGGTGAGGGACTCAAAGTGAGGGACCTTAGATGAAGTGCCTTACAGTGGGGAGAGGGAACTTATAAAGCCCACCTCCAGCAGAAAGAAAGGGCAAGTGAGGGATGGAGTTGCCATCCCACAGTCAAAACTCTGACCCATAATTGTTCCTATCCAAAAGAATTGCAGGGACAAAAATGGAGAAGTGCTGAGGAAAAAGAAGGTCCAGGGACAGGCCCAAAGTGAGATCCAGCTTAAGTTGGGGCCCCAAGGCCTGACACTATTACTGAGGCTATGAAGTACTCACAAAAAGGGACCTATCATGACTGCCTTCTGAAAGGCCGAACAAGCAGCTAAAAGAGTCAGATGCAGATATTTGCACCCAACCAGTGGACAGAAGCTGCTGACCCCTGTTGTTGAAAGCTGGAAGAAGCTGAGGAGGAGGGCAACCCTGTAGGAGGACCAGCAGTTTCAAATACCTGGACCCCTGAGATCTCTCAAACACTGACCACCAACCAGGTAGCATACACCAGATGATATGAGACACCCAACACATATACAGCAGAGGACTGCCAGATCTGGGTTCAGACAGAGGTGTACCTAACTCAAGAGACTGGAGGACCCAGGGAGTGGAGAGGTCTGGTGGGGTAGGGGTTGGAGGGGTAGGGACATTCTTGTGAAGACAGGGGAGTGAGGAGGAGGTATGGGATGGGAAATAGTGAAATGGTGGACCAGGAAGGGGGTAAAAAACTGGAGTGTACAAAAACAAAAAACAAAAAAAACAAAGATTAACTAAAATTTAAAAAAATAATAATGAAAGACAAATAATAGTAGTAAAAAATAAATAGATAAATAAAAATCCAAAAACTAATATTCTAATTGAATTGTTAAATCTGAAAATCACAAGGAGAGAGACCAAGGCCATGAGTGTCCAATTTAAGCAAGTTTTATTTAATACTGGCCATGAAGATAAACACTGGTCATGCCCATACTCAGAATTCCCAGAGATTTGTGCTAGTCAGGTGCTCTTAAAGGCTGAACTCACAAAACTATGGCACTTCCTGCTGTTGTCCCTTTGGGGACAAACATATACCCTGATGTGCTTCCTGCCTATGTACCTCCCACCTATGTGTGACCAGGCATATCCTATGCAGTTGGGGCAACCAAATTTGCATATGAAGTGAAAATATGTGACTTGTTATCCTACATGAGCAACAGCCCCAGCATTCCAGAAAGTTGTCTGCCCATGGCTAGGTGGGGCTTACAGGGTAACTTTAGTTCTTACAGTATGTTCCTGGCATACTCATTTTTCTATAAGGAAGATATAAGGAACTTCTTTATGATAAATTTGACATGGGGAAGTACAAACATGTTTCTTTTATGGTTCTTCAGAGAAAATTATTGTGGGTCCAATAAAATGTCTGAGACAAAATGAACTGAAGAGGAAATTATTAACACAGTAAAGATACGCTGTTTATCTGAATTGGCAGAAGTCAAGCTTCCTTCTAAATATCTATGCACACCCATAGACAACTGCCATGCTCAGCCTAGCTCAGAGAAGCCTTCTGCTGCAGTGAGTAGAGAGAAAGCAGGAACTTGTGGCTACTTAAAGTGCTGAGAGTGCATGATGGTTGAAGGTTAAGACCAAAATAAGATATTACATTGTCCACTCAAAGGGTCAGGGAACACCACAAAAGGGGACAGAAGGAATGAAGCAGCTGGTTATGAAATCATTCCTTCAGAGCATGACACAGACATTGTAATCAAAATCTAACAGGAGATAGGGCCGCCTGCACAGGATCTCACAAGACTAGGCCTGTCAATCAAGGATCAGGGAGGGGCTCAAGGGGCTTTGCTTCCTGGGCTAACTACTGGTTCTTGATGCTTTCTCATGGAGAGGCTGTCACTGTTTTCAGTTGTGTACCCATGATGAGCTCACTGGCCTCCAACATTGATTCCTGACCCATGGCCTCATAGATGGCAATAACTGAACTTAGCAGGTCACAAAGCAACAAAAAGATGTGCATGTGGCAACCAGACTTGTAGGGAGGGTGGGGAGAGGGGATGACTGGAGAAGTGGGAAAAGTAAACAGAATGGGTTATGTATCTTCCTTCAAATATTAATTCAGTTAATTAAAAATGTTTACAGATAAAATAAAATTTTTAATTACTTAGTTAATTAACCTAAACTTTTCAGTTAGAGCATCACAAAACACACAAAGACTTCTGAGAAACTGTGTCAACCAAGAGGAGCCTAGGAAATGCACAATTTAACATAATATGAAAAGCTTGTTGGGACTCTAGAGCAGCAAAAAGACATTCAGAATTAATATACCAGCAACAACTCGATGGTTTGATAAATGGAACACACTAACATTAAGATATCACTACTAAGGAAAACTTGGTTGGGGCAGACAAAGGCTTTCTGCACTATCTCCACAACTTTTCTTTTTTCTTTTTTCTTTCTTTATTTGTTTGTTTGTTTGTTTGTTTATTATTAGACATCTTCTTTATATACATTTCAAATGCTATCCCGAAAGTTCCCTATACTCTCCTTCCGCCCTGCTCCCCTACCTACCCACTCCCACTTCTTGGCCGTGGCATTCCCCTGTACTGGGGCATATAAAGTTTGCAATACCAAGGGGCCTCTCTTCCCTGTGATGGCAGACTAGGCCATCTTCTGCTACATATGCAGCTAAAGATATGAGCTCTGGGGGTACTGGTTGTGGGAAGCCACATGTGCCATTGCAGGGTGGTGCTGGCTACCGCTGGCCACCACGCATAAGTTTGGGTAAAAACCCAATGTGTACATATGCAGTAAAGTTTTTTTGCCAAGATGAGGTTTTGAGAATTAACCAATCAGATGAGAGACATGTTAACCAATCAGATGAGAGACATATTAACCAATCAGATGAGAGACATGTTAACCAATCAGATGAGAGACATGCAAATGAGGTGGTAAGCATAACCAATCCGGGTGTGGGATACGCCTCTCCTAGGCCTATATAAGCAGCACCAGTTCTGGGCTCAGGGTCTTTTCGCCTCTGCAATCAAGCTCTCCCAATAAACGTGTGCAGAAGGATCCTGTTGTGGCGTCATTCTTGCTGGCGAGTCAAGCGTGCACAAGAACTGGTTAGTTCATATTGTTCCACAACTTCTCTATTGCTTTTTAACCCTTGTAAAGTTAGAAGCGATTTTTGTCTGTGTGTGTTCAAAGAGTGTGATTAAGGCACACAAATAAGAGCATAGTCTGCATGCTTATAAAGGAAGTTTGAGTTCTTATGAGGCTGAAGGGCTAAGACCCCACAGCTCAACTCACCATAGCCACTTAACCCCAGGGGTTCATCTATTCTCAAGGCCATTTTCCTCACCTGTTCAACAAAGTTAATACCTGTCCTGTCTCATTGTTCTGAGTAGCTATGTGTATTATTGGCATGATAGAACACTATCACCAAAAAAACAACTCTGGGAGACAGAGGTTAATTCAGCTAACAGTTCAACATCTCAGTCCGTTATCCAAGGAAGTCAAGGAAGAAACTCAAAGCAGAAACATAGTTGGAGGCAGGAACTGATGCAGAGGCCATGGAGGAGTGCTGCTTACTTGCTCACCCTGTTTTCTTATACCACCCAGAAATATCAGTCCAGGGGTGGCTGTGCGCTCAGTGGGCTGGACCTACCTAATTCAATTATTAATCAGGAAAATGCCCCCCACAGGCCAATCTGGTGGCGGCGTTTCCTTCTCATTGAAGTTATTTGTTCTTGAATGTGTCTAGCTTGGGTCAGGTTGACATAAAACTTCGTTTGTCAGTTTCCCATTAATGTGAAGGGGGAGGAATGAGAAAAGCGACTGAAAAGTTTCCAGTCACTTGGCACACATGTGCCTTCAAGCCAGTGGCCACACAATATATGGTGATAGTGGATGTGTGTGGCACAGGAAGCCTGGTCATCTTGTGGTAGCCAGAAGACAAAGCAGCAGCCCAGCAGGATGGAATGTTTCAATCTGGGAGGAAACTGTTACACAAAACTCCACTCCTTCCCCCGGCTCTTACTTACATTCTTTCTGTCCCATCATCTTCAATGATCCCTGAGCCTTGGAAGGCATGACTATAGACATCCACCTATGACTAAAAAACAGGCCACCACAACACAATAACAGTCATTTGATCTCAGGAGCTCCCCAGTGGTTATGAGTGAGGTCGATAAAGCCTACGGGAGTAAACACGAGTTCAGAAGCGAATTTGACAGGCATATCACATCCATCTAGAAAAACCACAGAAGTTGTTTTCCCAGTGGAACCTATGACGTCCCCGGCTACAGGTTTTGCTCTGGCTCACAGTAATAGGCTTGAATCCTGTTTTGTGGAGCTAGCCTTAGATCCAATCAGAAGGATGTTGGTCTTGCCCACAACAGCCAAGCCACTTTTGCCCAAGCAGGCACATGCAATCTTGTGTGTTGGCATTTTAGAACACAGAGTTCATAGCCAAGTCGAAGTGTGGTGACAGTTCACCTGCAGCCAGCACAGCCCCCTCTGGCACTATGAAAGCCAGTCAGCAGGATGCAAGTTTCCAGTTCAGACCCAGCTTAATTTCTCCATGTTCTAAGTTAAAGCATGGATGTGTAGTGTCATCAACAGTAGGGTCTAGCATACAACCAAGAGCAGTAGCAACAGCTTTATGATCTGTGGGACTGCAGACACTTCCCTGGCTAGCAACTCAGAAGATGATGACCCACCCCAGGCACTGGGAATATTATTCAATGACCTTACAGAAGTGTATACCTTTTGGATATAAACTTTGAAGCTACTGTTTATAACATGTTTCCTCTTAATTAACCCAGCCCAGGTAGGACTGACTGTAAGGGAGTTAGAAGTACATGGTTGTCTCATCAATGGCTTTCCAAATCTGCAAAATTCTACGGGGTTAAAACTATGTCTAAATAACAGAACCTTTTCCAAGGATGTGCAGGATGAGGCAACATTCCGAGGCAACACCAATAACAGAACAGTGGTGTTCCAAAGATAACCTTGGTGAAACACTCTGAAAGTCTGTTGTCATCTGTCCTCAGCAAGTGTCGAGTGAGCACAGAAGTTCACAACTAAGAAGATAACTAAAGTTGAAATTAGTGAGGTCTAATACAGCATGAACAGGTTCCATCCATTTGTATCATTTGCTTCCTCCAAAAATCAAGGTCAGATACATAGCATAGTGTAGTGGCTATTCCTGGTTGTCAACTTGACTATATCCTGAATGAACCACAATCCAGAATTGGAGGGCTCACGTGTGATCCAGATCTTGAGGCTGGAAGACACACGTTTCTGACCTGGATCTTAGCTGGAGATCTTGAAGCATAGTGGCCATGAAAAGCTTAGGCTCAGGCAAGGTAGTGCATGCCTTTTAATCCTAGGAGACGGAAGCAAGGAGCTCTCTGAGTTAAAAGTCAGCCTGGGACAAGGCAAGCCACAGATCCAGGCCTGGTGGTACACACCTTTAATCTGGGCCACACCTTCTGCAGGAGGCCTACATAAGGACAACTGAAGAAAGAAGATTCGCTCTTCTTCACCTGATTACACTTATTTGCCAGCACATCTATTGGAACCTACATCTACAGAGGACCAGTAGAAACAACTACTGAGCAACTACTACATTCATGGACTTCCCATTTACAGCTGACAGTTGTTGGGTTAATTGACTACAGACTATAAGTCATCTCAATAGAGCCCCTCAATATAGAGAGGTATTCCTTAAGTTCTGTGACTCTAGAGAACCCTGACTAATATACATAGATAGGAGGTGTTAACTTAATTTGTTCTCTGAAATCCTAGGTGATTCTGAACTATGTTTACATGACCTGGAGCTCGTCCTGGGAGCCTCCCTACATTTCTCCCCACCTGATCAACTCAGTGGGTCTGACTTAGTCTGCTCAGACCCACTCAGGGCCAAAGGTTAATGCAGCCCTGCTTTCCCACTGTACCTCTGGCTCCCTGGGGCATAGTAGCCCTGGATTGGCACAGTGGGTGTAGCCTCCCCACTCACCATACCTTGCTGTTGGGGGAGTTTCTAGCTGAGCTAACAGTCTACATCCATAGCATGATCTTTTGCTGAAAGAAAATGTACCCTCTTTAGTGGGGGTGGGGTGGGGGTTAACCCCCTCCTGGGACAGGCTTGATGCTCTTCACCTGCATTCTGTCAAGGATGTTGCCTCCTTAGGCAGAAGCTCCTAAGCACACAGTTTTCCTTTCTATCAGTTTTTCTTAAGAACTTCAGTTTGACAAAAATCCTGCCACATACTTTACCTTTTGATGATCTCCTCTGGGTGGCTCTTTTACTTTGAGGACACTCATCACATGTTGTTCTAAGTCACTGAGATCTGCCATAGCCTTTCCTGCTTTATAAAGATCTTGCTCTACCAAAGGACTCAGCCACAAACACTCCATAGTAGCCTTGAGGTCCCTTCTGGATCAACCTTTGTTTAACTCCTCTATAAACAGAGCTCTGTCTGGCCCAGTGAGCTAGGGTTCAAATACACCCAAACTTATTCCTAGTTCCCTCAATACCACCTGCCCCTCCTCTATGGTACTCCCGTTCCTGATATTTATGGGGACTTCCAAATGTTTCTAATGGCTTTAATAAACCAGTCCATCAGGGACTGCTCTTTTTCATACTGTCTCAGGTTATACAGCCTTTGCCTTAAGGAGGGCATGAAAAGCTATATTCCTTAGTTTTTCTGCCTCCACAGCAGTTAGATTGATCCCACCTGCTCCTGTGTCCCTCAGTCTGAAATGCCAGGCTCCTTCATTGCTTGTTGCCAAGTCTTCCCTAATTCTAGCAATTCAAGTGCTGATAATTTCCTGATACACCAGTTAATGCCCCCATCTGCATGCTGGATTACATATTTTTCCTCTCTTTTTCTACTAAAGGTTGGACTTATCTCTAATCCTGATGGCTCAGCCTTAGTTGTGTGTCTCACTACCTACAGCAAGAACCATATAACCACTCTCATGGCACAAAGGCACAAGAACACGCACCATACAGGAAATGTCAACTGTTTTGGAATTTTCTCCAGGGACGCTCCATCTCAGGCATCTCCAACTCAGTAACGGGCCGTGCCGTCCTTATCCAGGGCCATGCACTTGCTCTTCCCTAACTCATCTCCGGTTCTATCAGGTCCCTATTTAGACACCAGTTATGGTTCCTGCCCCACTAAGTGTGAAAGTCAGATTTGAGGACTGTTGTTTGAAACACATTTACTCATCCCTGAAAGGGATCCCATACGAGACCAAAGTATGGATACCACCAAATTTCGACTTGGTGAACCAATGAATTTTATTGGGGTTACTTACAGGACCAGAAATGACTCAAAGATATCTGCATCACCAGGGCCCAGCTCAGCGTGGATGACAGCTCACAAAGCTGGAAACCTGGATCTTATTGCACAGTCAAGTTGCAAATCATTTCTTTTTTTGTTTGTTTGTTTTGTTTTTGTTGTTGTTGTTGTTTTTCGAGACAGGGTTTCTCTGTGTAGCCCTGGCTGCCCTGGAACTCACTTTGTAGACCAGGCTGGCCTTGAACTCAGAAATCCGCCTGCCTCTGCCTCCCAAGTGCTGGGATTAAAGGCGAGCGCCACCACCAGTGACTCTGGTCTAAAAGTCTTACAGGCAGCCTGGCTGGTCTCTATTTCCTCTAGGCAGCTGGTCTGTCTGATCTCTACTTCTTCCAGGCAGCTAGTCCAATCTCAAAGTCTTTGTAACTTTTATCCTTTGAAAAAAATCTTTGCAACTCAGTTTCACTTCCTCTGGGTGGGACTGTCAACTTTAATTGTTTACTCTGGCAGAGAGGGGCATGGTGGATCTGCTCAGTTTTAGGGAGTTCCTGAAAGTAGTCTGACTTGTTTACCTTTCTCCTTAAGGAGCTTCCCAGCAGTATAGAATGTCTCAATGTCAAGGAAACTGTTTCATAACAGGGATAGGGGGTTTGGGAAGGGAAACCAGGAAAGGGGATAACATTTGAAATGTAAATAAAGAAAATATCTAATTTAAAAACAAAAACAGTGCCCACAATCAATATTTGAACCTGACATTACCATGTTACTGGGGCATAGAAGCATTATTCCTGAGAAACTTATGGCTATTTTCTAGTCACATGATCCTTTCCTCCAGCTGTGTCTTTGCCCAGCTGGCAGTCACCAGGCTGTTTCCTATGGCTCTCTGACATCTATCAACGGTTGGCTAAGGTGGAGCAGTGTTCAATACCCTTGAAGATGTAGGCAAGGCCATGACTTGTAAGCCTCAGTGCAGGCTACACAGCCACAAGTCCCAGAACCTAACCTTCTAGAGCATACATAGCCTAGGACACTCTGGCAGTGAAGGAGTCTCAGTATCTATTGCAAGCCCACATCACATTTCACAGAAGATATCCAAACTCTGTGAGACCAGCACTGTAAAGCTGAGGTGTCACCCGTGCTTTAGAAAAGGCAGCTAGCCCTCTTATACAACTCTCTACATACATCTCATCTGCATTGTAAAAAGGAGCTGGCAGCTGCCAGGGGAGTAGAGGCTTCTGCGTTCTAACCAAGGTCTAAGGCATGCAGAAGTCAGAGGAACAAATCAGCCCTAATGCTCTTCCAGCCATGGTACCAAAGACCAGAAAAACAGGAATTTCCAGTCAGGAGCAGACTACCATCTAATTAAGATTTATATTGTTTATCCTTCCTCAACAGTGACCAGCAAAGTAAGACATAGAAAAACAAGTTCTATTCCTGTATAGTAGGGGTGGTCTGTTTGCTTGCTTGTTTACTGTGATAACTTGACTTTATCAAATCTCCTTAAATGTAGCAGATGCTTTACAGCCTTGTGTTTCAAGCTCATTTTACCTAGCATTTTATTTGTATCACTATTGTATAGATGACAGAGAGAATAGGTAATAAGTGATTTGCTCTTTAAAATGGAGGCAGGACTTTAGAATTTCTCTACAATTTATTGTGGCTTTATTTTATGACGCTATTATATAGGGTCACAACCTCTGTGTGTATGCTTAGGAAATTAACTGAAAATGGAAAGCAATGTATTATGTCTCAAGAAGAGAGGATGCTATGTATTTTATAATTTTCTGATCACTTTAACCATTACCAAACCGGAAAAAAAAAACTATTATATAACCTGGTTGTGTGTTTCCTGTACATTAGCATTGACCTTTCAACAGTCACCATCCTCAATCAGCTAACAGGTGATGTTTAGGAGTATATATAGACCTGCCAAGAGACACAGAGAAGGAAAGGCCTCTGGGCAACCAGGCTAGAAGGATGGCAACCTCCAGGGGGCCTGTTTTCCTCCTCCTCCTCCTCCTGTACCTGCTTCAGATGTCAGACACTTCCTTGATAAAGCTGAATGAGAATGGTTATGAAGACATCATTATTGCCATTGATCCTGCTGTGCCAGAAGATACAACAATAATTGAACGCATGAAGGTAAGAAAATTGGGCTTTCTGCTATTTAAGTTATGTTAATAGTAATAGTAAGAGTTACTATGGAAACCTCTGAATGCTTTGAGAAGTTTGAAAACAGAGCAGACAGTTTTGGAAGGCATGGAGTGAGATGAAGGCTCTAACACGTTCCAGATGAAGGTTCTAGAGGTTCTAGAAGAGATATGATCTTCTCACCGTAAGATCAAAGACAAAGCAGAGAGCCTCTGTGATCTCAGCTTCCTTGTCTGTCATTTAGAAGTTGGATTCTCATTCTGTTTTTGTAATTTTTTTTAATTATTGTGCATGCATACACATATGCTTGTGATACCATTGAGGAAAGAAAAGTAACTGAAAAGAGAAAGGAAATATAGGTATGCCTTCTTTTCCGGGACATCAGGAATATCAGAGTGAGTAGGAGAGTAGGTATGAGGTTAGTAGGTTACTGTGGAGCACGCTGCCTCAGAAGAACAAGACAGAGCAGAGTACAGCTGTAACAGGCAAGAGTGTAAGTCACTGTTTCCTGCAGGGAAGCCCTTGAGAAGCCCCACTCATAATGTGACATGTCAGCAGACACCAAGATGAGAGCCTTATGTGGGTGATAGCAGCTGTGTAATCAAGGAAACTGAATAAGCTTGAGGAGGGATGCCTGACTTACAATGAACCTGGGAGAGGCTCACCCACAGTGGCAGAGCCCAGACCACTGGAAAGTGCATCTTTATGTTCCCTCTGAGTGATGAGACTGCAGGAAAGAGCTTAGTGGAGGATGTGGACACTTTGGTGTATATTTTATGAACCACTCTGTCTACCTGCAACCATAGAAGGCTCACTCATATCACATCACTGTATGAATGTAGGATAGGGGTGAAGAAGGAGCCAGGCTGTGGTTATGAACAGGAGTGTTGCCTGGGACAAGGAGGTGTGAGGAGTGATTCAAGTGATGCTGAACATATTTGGAAAGCATGAAAGACAACATTCTTGTTGATTTATTCTTGTGTGGAATGGAGAAGGTAGAGAGGAAATGTTAAGAGGCAAGGCAAACTTTCCAACTTTGGCTTAACTACTTGTAGAGAACTTTCATCAGCTGGGAAGGGAAGCTATAACAAAGAGCTGTGCCTGGGGAGGAGGAGGAGCTCGAGGTGGTTACAGATTGAAGTCCTTTTTGACATCCATGTAGAAGAGACAGACCTCTGAATCCATGGGGAGATGTAAAATGTGTACTTAAATGAAAATTAGAGACGATCACTGTGTGGAGGGTGTGAGCCCACCAAGTGGTTGCAAACAGAGGGAGAGGCCCCCTCACTAATCCTAGGACTTTAGGTTGCTAAAGTCTCTTCCAACTCCAACATTCCATGTAAAGACTGCCATTTCAGCTACATGATCATTTCTCACGTCCTCAGGAGCAACATCCACAACTTCTTGTACTTGGTTTGGGGTCGTCCTCACTGGACCCCAATGCTCGTTGTTGAGCTCCCTGCTGGGCATGAACTGAATTTTCCTTCTGATTTCAGTTGGCTTCCACTTGCCATGCATTCTCTATCACCCACCCATCAGCTCAGAGGTGTCGTACCTGGTGTCCTTTGAACTCTAAAAGACAAAACATATTTTTCCCATAGAATACAAAGACCAGACTCTCAATGGTGGATTCTTGGTGTAGAGGAATAAATGATTGGCTTCAAACTTTTTTGAATTCAGAAAATGGATATTTGATAAGACTATTATTAGAGACAAAAAAGAATTCTCAGCATAGTCTTCTATTGAATATTACAAGTACAAATTCAATCCTTTGCCAACATGCCTATAGTTTAGTAGGTTTTGACACTTAGCCTTTTACAAAATTCTCTATCATCAGCCACTATTGTGACTTGCCATTATCTACTTATACACAATGATTTGGAAAACTCTTATAATTGATGGGTTGATACTCTCCATTTTCAAGTTTCCTTTGTATTTTGAGTTCAGAATCCTTTTGGGTTTGAAGCTTGACCACTTTTGCAAACACTGATACTTCATGTGTGTGGGTTTTTTGGTTTTTTTTTGTTTTGTTTTGTTTTGTTTGTTTTTTTTAATCTAAAACATTGTAGGGATTCTGGGGAGGACTTAGAAGGAAAACCATAAGACTTCTGATTAGGAGACATTAAGAAACCACTATTAGGCACCTGGATATCTCTGAAGATGAAAGTTTCCTACAGGATCTCTGATTGTTAACTCTCCATGGCCTACAAACTCACTGCTACATAAGAGAGCCATGGAAGCCTAAATATCTCTCATGTTGAAAAGAGGCATCCAGGGAAAAAGAGAGTTATTTTATCCTCCTTCTGTGTGTGCTAAACAGCTTCTGAGCCACTGTAGAGTGGCCACATACTTCCTGCACTGGACCTTCATTCTCTGGACTCTGACACTCTGACTAATCTCCCAACTAGTCTCTAATCAGCTAGCTGACTCTTTAAAATGCATGTGAGTCAGAGTGCTGGACTCTCAGAGGGCAGCAGGGTGAGAGCTGGAGGCCTTCAGGAGCAGTGGGCTTATCATAAAGCTGAAAGAATCAGAGGGTCCTGATAGACAAAAGCAGTGGAGACCCAGATGGCTCCCATGAAATGAACATATTTTTGTTTTTGTTTACTTTTCTTTTCTTTTCTATTTGTTTGTGTTTTCCTTCCCTCTGAGTGACCTGGTTAGAAGGAACAGTCACCTTAATTGATTGTCATCTGTGTTTCTCTTTATTAGACATTGAATATGTGGAGAGAGAAATCTTCTAACAAATTGCAGTAGTTTTGGACTCAAGATAATGGGAGACAATTTGTATTTTCACACTGAAGGAAGAGTAACAATTCTGTGGTCATTTTTTTTTTTACATGTGCTATGGAATTTCTATTACCTTGCCCTCCAAGTGTCCAACCTTCATATGTCTTCCAAGAGTATAGAAAAAAAGGGCTGTTGGGATAGTCTCCTTATTTGCATCGGCTAGGGCTATTTTTGGTTCATTTCTTGAAATTAGGAGTGTCTTTAGTCTACTAAGGGTAAAGTAACCAGGCTCCAGACATTCCATAAGCCAACCAAAAGGTGTACACACAAATATTAAAACCAAATAAATGACTCTAAACTCCAGGTATATAGCTGTATAAATCAATTATTGTATTCACCAAGTATGTGCCTCAAGCTGTCTTGTGAGGTGAAATGATGGAGACACAGAAGCCTTTCCAAGTGCAGAGTGAGGCAAGTCATGGATTGACAGAGGTCAGGTTAGAAGGATGGGCAGGGCCTGCTGAGGAATGAGCTTGATGACAAGCTGATTTTGTAGTAACAGCTTAACAGGGTTTGCCATAGAAGTGCACCTGAGACTTGATTCCATTCTTTTTTTTAAATTTATTACGTATTTTCTTCATTTACATTTCCAATGCTATCCCAAAAGTACTCCATACCCTCCCTCCCACTCCGCTACCCACCCACTACCACTTCTTGGCCCTGGCGTTCCCCTGTACTGCAGCATATAAAGTTTGCAAGACCAATGGGTCTCTCTTTCCAATGATGGCCGACTGGGCCATAATCTGATACATAAGCAGCTAGAGAAACGAGCTCCAGGGGTACTGGTTAGTTCATATAGTTATTCCACCTATAGGGTTGCAGACCTCTTTAGCTCCTTGGGTAATTTCTCTAGCTCCTCCACTAGGAGCCCTGTGATCCATCCAATAGCTGACTGTGAACATCTACATCTGTGTTTGCTAGGCCCCAGCATAGCCTCACAAGAAACAGCTATATCTGGGTCCTTTCAGCAAAATCTTGCTAGTGTATGCAATGGTGTCAGCGTTTGGAGGCTGATTATGGGATAGATCCCCGGATATGGCAGTCTCTAGATGGTCCATCCTTTCATCTCAGCTCCAAACGATGTATCTGTAACTCCTTCCATGGGTGTTTTGTTCCCAATTCTAAGAAGGGGCAAAGTGTCCACACTTTGGTCTTCATTCTTCTTCAGTTTCATGTCTTTTGCAAATTGAATCTTATATCTCAGGTATCCTAAGTTTCTGGGCTAATATCCACTTATCAGTGAGTGCATATTGTGTGAGTTCCTTTGTGATTGGGTTACCTCACTCAGGATGATGCCCTCCAGGTCCATCCATTTGCCTAGGAATTTCATAAATTCATTCTTTTTAATAGCTGAGTACTACTCCATTGTGTAGATATACCACATTTTCTGTATCCATTCCTCTGTTGAGGGGCATCTGGGTTCTTTCCAGCTTCTGGCTATTATAAATAAGGCTGCTATGAACATAGTGGAGCATGTGTCCTTCTTACCAGTTGGGGCATCTTCTGGATATATGCCCAGGAGAGGTATTGTGGGATCCTCTGGTAGTACTATGTCCAATTTTCTGAGGAACCGCCAGACTGATTTCCAGAGTGGTTGTACAAGCTTGCAATCCCACCAACAATGGAGGAGTGTTCCTCTTTCTCCACATTCTCGCCAGCATCTGCTGTCACCTGAATTTTTGATCTTAGCCATTCTGACTGGAGTGAAGTTGAATCTCAGGGTTGTTTTGATTTGCATTTCCCTGATGATTAAGGATGTTGAACATTTTTTCAGGTGCTTCTCTGCCATTCGGTATTCCTCAGGTGAGAATTCTTTGTTCAGTTCTGAGCCCCATTTTTTAATGGGGTTATTTGATTTTCTGAAGTCCACCTTCTTGAGTTCTTTATATATGTTGGATATTAGTCCCCTATCTGATTTAGGATAGGTAAAGATCCTTTCCCAATCTGTTGGAGGTCTTTTTGTCTTATTGACGGTGTCTTTTGCCTTGCAGAAACTTTGGAGTTTCATTAGGTCCCATTTGTCAATTCTCGATCTTACAGCACAAGCCATTGCTGTTCTGTTCAGGAATTTTTCCCCTGTGCCCATATCTTCAAGGCTTTTCCCCACTTTCTCCTCTATTAGTTTCACTGTCTCACGTTTTATGTTGAGTTCAGTGATCCACTTAGATTTGACCTTAGTACAAGGAGATAGGAATGGATCGATTCACATTCTTCTACATGATAATCGCCAGTTGTGCCAGCACCATTTGTTGAAAATGTTGCCTTTTTCCCACTGGATGGTTTTAGTTCCCTTGTCAAAGATCAAGTGACCATAGGTGTTAGGGTTCATTTCTGGATCTTCAATTCTATTCCATTAGTCTTCTTGTCTGTCGCTATACCAGTACCATGCAGTTTTTATCACAATTGCTCTGTAGTACAGCTTTAGGTCAGGCATGATGATTCCACCAGAGGTTCTTTTATCATTGAGAAGAGTTTTTGCTATCCTCGGTTTTTTGTTAATCCAGATAAATTTGCAGATTGCCCTTTCTAATTCGTTGAAGAATTGAGTTGGAATTTTGATGGGGATTGCATTGAATCTGTAGATTGCTTTTGGCAGGATAGCCATTTTTACTGTATTGATCCTGCCAATCCATGAGCATGGGATATATTTCCATCTTCTGAGATCTTCTTTAATTTTTTTTCTTCAGAGACTTGAAGTTCTTATCATACAGATCTTTCACTTCCTTAGTTAGAGTCACACCAAGGTATTTTATATTATTTGTGACTATTTTAAAGGGTGTTGTTTTCCTAATTTCTTTCTCAGCCTGTTTATCCTTTGTGTAGAGAAAGGCTGAGTTAATTTTATATCCAGCTACTTCACTGAAGCTGTTTATCAGGTTTAGGAGTTCTCTGGTGGAAGTTTAAGGTCACTTACATATACTATCATACCATCTGCAAAAAGTGATATTTTTGACTTCTTCCTTTACAATTTGTATCCCCTTGATCGCCTTTTGTTGTCCAATTGCTCTGGCAATGACATCAAATACTATGTTAAATAGATATGGAGAAAGTGGGCAGTCTTGTCTAGTCCCTGATTTTAGCGGGATTTCTTCCAGCTTCTCACCATTTACTTTGATGTTGGCTACTGGTTTGCTGTAGATTGCTTTTATCATGTTTAGGTATGGGCCTCAAATTCCTGATCTTTCCAAGACATTTTTCATGAATGGGTATTGGATCTTGTCGAATGCTTTTTCCACATCTAACGAGATGATCATGTAGTTTTTGTCTTTGAGTTTGTTTATATACTGGATTATGTTGATGGATTTCCATATATTAAACCATCCCTGCATCCCTGGAATAAAACCTACTTGGTCAGGATGGATGATTGTTTTAATGTGTTCTTGGATTCGCTTAGTGAAAATTTTATTGAGTATTTTTGCATCGATATTCATAAGGGAAATTGGCCTGAAGTTGTCTATGTTTGTTGGGTCTTTCTGTGGTTTAGGTATCAGAGTAATTGTGGCTTCATATAATGAATTGGGTAGAGTACTTTCTGCTTTTATTTTGTGGAATGGTTTCTGAAGAACTGGAATTAGATCTTCTTTGAAGGTCTGATAGAACTCTGAACTTAACCCATTTGGTCCTGGGCTTTTTTTTTTTTTTTTTTTTTTTTTTTTGGTTGGGAGACTATTAATGACTACTTCTATATTTTTAGAGGATATGGGACTGTTTAGATAATTAACCTGATCCTGATTTAACTTTGGTACTTGGTATCTGTCTAGAAATTTGCCCATTTCATCCAGGTTTTCCAGTTTTGTTGAGTATAGCCTTTTGTAGAAGGATCTGATGGTGTTTTGGATTTCTTCAGGATCTGTTGTTATGTCTCCCTTTTCATTTTTGATTTTGTTAATTAGGATGGTGTCCCTGTTACCTATAGTGAGTCTGGCTAAGGGTTTATCTATCTTGTTGATTTTCTCAAAGAACCAGCTCCTTATTTGGTTGATTCTTTGAATAGTTCTTCTTGTTTCCACTTGGTTGATTTCGCCCCTGAGTTTGATTATTTCCTGCCTTCTACTCCTCTTGGTTGAATTTGCTTCCTTTTGTTCTAGAGCTTTTAGGTGTGTTGTCAAGCTGCTAGTGTTTGCTCTTTCTAGTTTATTTTTGGAGGCACTCAGAGCTATGAGTTTTCCTCTTAGGAATGCTTTCATTGTGTCCCATAAGTTTGGGTATGTTGTGGCTTCATTTTCATTAACCTCTAAAAAGTCTTTGATTTCTTTCTTTATTCCTTCTTTGACCAAGGTATCATTGAGAAGAGTACTGTTCAGTTTCCACGTGAATGTTGGCTTTCTATTATTTATGTTGTTATTGAAGATCAGCCTTAGTCCGTGCTGATCTGATAGAATGCATGGGACAATTTCAATATATTTTTATCTGGTGAGGCCTGTTTCATAACCAATTATATGGTCAATTTTGGAGAAGGTACCATGAGGTGCTGAGAAGAAGGTATATCCTTTGTTTTAGGATAAAATGTTCTGTAGATATCTGTTAAATCCATTTGTTTCATAACTTCTGTTAGTTTCACTGTGTCCCTGTTTAGTTTCTGTTTCCACCATCTGTACATTGATGAAAGTGGTGTTTTGAAGTTTCCCAATATTATTGTGTGAGGATTAATGTGTGCTTTGAACTTTATTAAAGTTTCTTTAATGAATGTAGCTGCCCTTCTATTTGGAGCATAGATATTCAGAATTGAGAGTTCCTCTTGGAAGATTTTACCTTTGATGTGTATGAAGTGTCCCTCCTTGTCTTTTTTGATGACTTTGGGTTGGAAGTCGATTTTATTAGATATTAGAATGGCAACTCCAGCTTGTTTCTTCAGACCATTTGCTTGGAAAATTGTTTACAAGCCTTTCACTCTGAGGTAGTGTCTGTCTTTTTCCCTGAGATGGGCTTCCTGTAGGCAGCAAAATGTTGGGTCCTGTTAGCCATTCTGTTAGTCTATGTATTTTTATTGGGGAATTGAGTCCATTGATATTAAGAGATATTAAGGAAAAGTAATTGTTGTTTCCTATTATTTTTGTTGTTAGAGTTGGCATTCTGTTCTTGTGACTGTCTTCTTTTAGGTTTGTTGAAGGATTACTTTCTTGTTTTTTCTAGGCCGTGGTTTCCGTCCTTGTATTTTTTTTTCTGTTGTTATCCTTTGAAGGGCTGGATTCGTGGAAAGATAATGTGTGAATTTGGTTTTGTCGTGGAATACTTTGGCTTCTCTATCTATGGTAGAGAGTTTGGCTGGGTATAGTAGCCTGGGCTGATATTTGTGTTCTCTTAGTGTTTGTATAACATCTGTCCAGGATCTTCTGGCTTTCTGAGTCTCTGGTGAAAATCTGGTGTAACTCTGATAGGCCTGACTTTATATGTTACTTGACCTTTTTCCCTTACTGCTTTTAATATTCTATCTATATTTAGTGTATTTGTTGTTCTGATTATTATGTGTCAGGAGGAATTTCTTTTCTGGTCCAGTCTATTTGGAGTTCTGTAGGCTTCTTGTATGTTCATGGGCATCTCTTTCTTTATGTTTGGGAAGTTTTCTTCTATAATTTTGTTGAAGATATTTGCTGGCCCTTTAAGTTGAAAATCTTCATTCTCATCTACTCCTATTATCCATAGGTTTGGTCTTCTCATTGTGTCATGGATTTCATGGATGGTTTGAATTAGGGCCTTTTTGCAATTTGCATTTTTTGAAGGTTGTGCAGATGTTCTCTCTGGAATCTTCTGCACCTGAGATTCTCTTCTCCATCTCTTGTATTATGTTGCTGATGCTCACATCTATGGTTCCAGATTTCTTTCCTATTGTTTCTATCTCCAGCATTGATGCACTTTGGGTTTTCTTTATTGTGTCCACTTCCCTTTTTAGGTTTAGTATGGTTTTGTTCGTTTCCACCACCTGTTTTGATGTGTTTTCCTGTTTTTCTTTAAGGACTTCTACCTGTTTGGTTGTGTTTTCCTGTTTTTCTTTAAGGACTTGTAACTCTTTAGCAGTGTTCTCCTGTATTTCTTTAAGTGAGTTATTAAAGTCCTTCATGATGTCCTCTACCATCATCTTGAGATATGCTTTTAAATCCGGGTCTAGGCTTTCGGGTGTGTTGGGGTGTCCAGGATTGGGTGAGGTGGGAGTGCTGTGTTCTGATGATGGTGAGTGGTCTTGGTTTCTGTTAGTAAGATTCTTACATTTGCCTTTCACCATCTGATAATCTCTGGAGTTAGTTGTTATAGTTTTCTCTGGTTAGAGCTTGTTCCTCTCATGATTCTGTTAGCCTCTATCAGCAGACCTGGGAGACTAGATCTCCACTGAGTTTCAGTGGTCAGAGCACTCTCTGCAGGCAAGCTTTCCTCTTGCAGGGAAGGTACACAGATATCTGGCATTTGGACCTGCCTCCTGGCAGAAGATGAAGGCCCGAAACAGGGCCTGTCCCAGAGGCTGTTAGCTTCTGTATTCCACACTCTCACCTGCGTAGACTCATCTTGGAGGGATCCGGGAACAAAGGTGGCTCCCCCAGGTGCTCCAACAAAGCCCTCCTGGGCAGGGTGCACACCTCACCTCTGGCAGGGAAGGTGCCCAGATGTCTGGAGCCTGAAACGGGGTCTGCCTCAGAAGCTGTCCTCTAGGGACCTTGGGTGTGTCCAACAACTCCATGCCCAAGGTGACCAGGTGCTGGCGCCGACCAGAAGGGACTTGTGACCCTGGTCAGGCTGGGTTTTCTGCTTCCCTAATGCTGTCTCAAGTCCTGAGTGATTGGAATGGAACAGAAGTTGTGTTCCACTCACCGTTGGTCCTAAGATCACGTGGAGAGTCCTCTAGGGACCTTGGGGGTGTCCACCAACTCTGCGCCCAAGGTAACCCGGTGCTGCCGCAGACCGGAAGGCTTGATTCCATTTTTATTATCATTTTTACATATCTATTTCACTTTTATAATAGGAAATGGTGACTAAAGCATCTACATACCTTTTTGAAGCTACAGAAAAAAGATTTTTCTTCAAAAATGTATCTATATTAATTCCTGAGAGTTGGAAAGACAGTCCCCATTACAGAAGGCCAAAACGGGAGAGTTACAAGCATGTAAGTATCAATTTTTCTTTTAACAACAACAAAAATGTATTTTGTTGTGCTTGCTAGCTTTGCTACACAGTTATTGATTCAGAGTTTTGCTTACTACTGTCTTTTCTGTTCTTCAAGTGTTAACGATCGTTTTAAACATTCTCAGGCTGACATTAAAGTGGCACCTCCCGCCTTCATGGGCAGAGATGAGCCCTACACCAGGCAGTTCACACAGTGTGAAGAGAAAGCAGAATACATCCACTTCACCCCTGACTTTGTACTGGGAAGAAAACAAGATGAATATGGAGATTCAGGTGGAGAATTTGGTTAAAGCATTGCATGTTTGTGACACGTAACTCTATACTCTATTAAATAATCAGATTGGAACAGAAACACTTGGCTCCAAATCTTGATTCCTCTATTAGCTTTGTGACATTAACAAGTGGCTTAATTTAAGGTACTTATTCGAAGTCATTTAAATTTTCTCAAAATCAACAAATTCTTGATTCAGTAGCCGACGTAACCTCCATAATCGACAATAGCATATCTATATCTTTTTTTAATATCAACTTTTCAGGAGCATTTTTAGTCCGTTTTTTTTTTTCTCCCTAAAGTTTCACTCTCAAAATATCTATACAGCAGAGTTCTGTATATCTGATTAGGCTGTTGACAGGTTTGGTACTTGGCAAGCCATAAACTAAAATGTGAGACCTTTGACTCCCCAAGTACTGAAAATCAAATCCTAGTTTACTGTGACTGTGGCATATGCTCCATAATGTTTCATTGATTTGACATGCTGTGGAATAAAAAATGGTACAGCAATGAGTACCATTAAATATAAAAGCCCTTTTATTAGCAAAATATAAACTTTAAGAGTTATGAAAACCTAAACCCAAATGTAATCTCTCTCTACTGCCTTTATCTCCCCTCTCTCTCTTTTCTCCTTCTCTCCTCTCTCTCCCTCTTGTATCTCCTCTCTCTTTCCTTTCTCTGTCTCTCTCTCTCTCTCTCTTTCTCTCTCCGTCTCTCTTCAGAGGTGGTATGGTGGGCAGAGGACAACTTGAGAATCAGTACTTTTCCCCTCCCTCATGGGGGTCAAGGACTGAACTCAGTTTGTTAGGTTTGATGGCATGACCTTTTACCCACTGAACCATCTCAGTAGCCTGGGAATTTTTGAGATGCAATATTTAGCAATTATATTATGATTATGTATTTGAAAAATGTCTTATAGGAAAAGTGTTGGTCCATGAATGGGCCCACCTTCGCTGGGGAGTATTTGATGAGTACAATGAAGACCAGCCATTCTACAGTGCTTCATCAAAGAAAATCGAAGCAACAAGGCATGGCATGACCCCTGAGTACCTTTAAATGACCTCTGGCTTTTAACTGTTCTATAGTCCTTTCAATGACAAGCATCCATATTTTGCTTGAAGGCAGATAATAGATGCAATATCACAAGCCTATTTTATGCTTATTTTAGGGCATTTTCTTTGAAGACAATGACTATCTGTGCAAAAATATACATAGCCTCAATGCGAATCACTTGTTTGGCATTTTGACACTTTTTATTTACACATCTCTCCCATACCTGCCAGAACTCATTAAGAATTCACTTACTGATTTGAACTGCAAGCCAATGGGATGAGCTGTGGCTAAAGTCTGGTGTATCTGTTCTGATCACTGCCGGCTATGACTCTCCCATGGAACAGCACACATCAATCCTTCTTTATTCCATTGCCTTTCTTGGCAGACCCTCATTCTCTGAGTTCAGTCACATTGTCCTCTGGATAAAATGATGCTCCTTGATTAGTCAAAGCACATGTAGTTATGTGATGCCACTCTTCAAGGATGTCTTTCTGGAAAAGAAGACCGCACTGCACATCAAGAATAATTGTCCCACTGGTTCTGTCAACCAGGCGCCTACAGAGAGTTGGTCCAAGGCCAGCTGCAGGAAGGTCTAAGGGAAAGACCCACCCACAGCTTTCATCCCAGTGGAGAGCCCCATTGTGTGTGACTGGAGCCCCACTGTATGTGACTGGAGCCCCACTGTGTGTGACTGGAGATACCACTTTGTTTTTTTTTTTAATTTTTATTTTATTTTTTTGGATTTTTTTAGGGGTTTTGTTTTGTTTTGTTTTGTTTCATTACAGTTTCATGAAAAACAAATGGTTACTTTGATTGGCCAGCAGTGGAGGAAGGTCCTGGCAGCTACACAACAAATACCGTGCCACACAGCTCAGTGGGAACAGGTCCACTTTTCAAAGGAATGACTAAGTTGTCTCTTAGACTCACTTCCATATTTTCAGGTGCTCCACGGGTATCACGGGTATGAATAGAGTCCATACATGCCAAGGGGGCAGCTGTATAACCAGAAGTTGCAGAACTAATTCCACCACAAAGTTATATGAAAAGGATTGTCAATTCTTCCCAGATAAAGTTCAATCAGAAAAGGCATCCATAATGTTCATGGAAAGTATCGATTCTGTAAGTATACCAGTCACTGTGTCCAAAATCTATAATCAAAAGATTTGTCTAATATTATTAATTTAAATAATCATAATGATGATGCTGGTGGTGGTGGTGGTGGAAATATGAGTAAGAAACTACACATTGCTAGGCAAGCGTTCTACCAGAGATATAATGGATGTTAAGCATGACATGAGGATTAAATATGTTAATGTAGAGTCCATTGAACATTGGCTGACACCCAGTAAGTATTCATCCTCTATTGTATATTAACACTATGCTCTTTTAATAGCTAGATAATTATTGTTATTATAATTATAAGTCTACTTTACTGTTAATAGGACTTTACTTGAACATCCATATTTGCTAAATACAATACATATTCTCCTTTAATTTAAAAACAAAACATGTTTTTAATTAAAGTTGAACCCTCCCAGACAGCCTCCTTCAGACCACTCCCATGCCCCTGCCCCCACTCTCAACAACTGCTTTTTCTTTGATAGCTATTGTTACATACATCCATAGCAAAGTATCAACTACAGTTACTTTGCTAGGCCAGCATAATTACTTTTAATTTCTAACACTGGACATACTTTTGCTTTGTTTTCCAGGTCGTTTTTTTAATACGTGAAATAAAAATTTTCTACACTTTACTACACTTTTAGGTGACTGAGTTCTGTAAAAAAGAAAACCATAATCGAGAGGCTCCAACTTTACATAATATGAAGTGCAATTACAGAAGCACTTGGGAAGTAATCAGCAGGTCTGAGGATTTTAACAACAGCATGCCCATGGAGACGCCCCCGGCTCCACCCTTCTTCTCCCTGCTGAGGATCAGTGAGAGAATTGTGTGCCTAGTTCTTGATGTGTCAGGGAGTATGGCTGTAAGTTCATTAGCTCTTTTTGTTTGCTTGTTTTTGTTTTGAGTATAGAGATGTACTTGAGAAGTTATAGTTCATTTAGGATGAGCAATGGAAGTATGTTCTTGTAATCCTAGCATGTGGTGGACTAGGCAAGTTCAAAGTCAGTTGGGTTGCATTTAAACCCTGTCTCATAAAACAAACCATAAAAGCAGATATCATTATAGTCCAGAAATGTTTTTCTCTGTGTCTCAGCTTCACTTGTGTATGTCAATCATTCCTGTTCTCTACAATTTAGTAGAGACACTCATTTTCACCAAGGGAAAGGCTGGGCTCTAGGGGCACTGTATAAGAGCGCATCCTTTGCCAATTCCAAAACTGCCTTTTGCATATCTCCAGTTCTGCATATTTTATTGATACTGCCTGTGCCTCTCCTGATCAGACTGAGTTCCTTTCAGAACTAGAACCTCATCTGATCCAGAATTCATAATGTATGTGTGACCAGTAGGTCGCTGAATTAATATGAGCCACAAACAAGCAGGTGTAATATGATAAATTACTCAGTGACTGCTCTGTAGGGTGAGACAGACATGCTAGTGAAGAAATTAAAGTGTCAGCAAGGAAGGGAAGGTGGTTATTGAAAGGGCAAGGAATGAAAGGGACTGACAAGGTGACCCACAGTGACATGGGATTTCATGGAAGACAAAAGAACATTCAAAATCACTAGACACGGATAGCCCAAGAAATGTCACTGAGGAGGGAAAAGACTGGCGATTGAGAGATGAATAGACTAACTACCCCATATAGGGTCCTGGTAGATCTGTGTTTAAAGGCAGAGTAGGGCTGGTGTGATGGCTCAGCAGGTAAAATATCAATATTAATTAAAGAATCAGAAGAGAACTGACTCCTCAAAACTATCTCTGACTTCCACATGGACACCATAAACACACACACACACCAATTATAATAATAAATGATGATGATAATTATGACGATTATGATAAAGGCAGAAGAGATCTTTCAATCGGCAAAGGCTCTTTTGGCTAACGCTAACAACTTGAGTTCAAACTCTGGATTTCAAATGATGGAAGGCAAGCACTGAGTCCCTATGGTTGTCCTCTCACCTCTACATATATACCATAACATGTGTGCTGTGGTACAAGTATCCTTGCACCCACAAGCTCACCATACCAAAGAATTGCAATAAAAATCAGAAGAGAGAAAGTGATAGGTGAGCAGGTAAAGCAAAATTGTAGATACGTAGCACTTGTGATTTGGTTTGAGAAGTTCACAAACCAGTTTGGGTATGGGTTGCAGGGAGGATCTAGAGGAAATCAATGTGTGATGTGTATGTGCTGGGCAGTCATCTAGTTACAACAGACATGGTTACCAATGAGTTACCAGAAAGCCAATGCAGTTGCCGCACTGAGCGAGAATCACGGGAAAGGTTAGAAATAGAAAGGGCAGGGTAGGCAGCCTTCTCAGAGTTAATGGTAGTTCAGGAGGTTCTTTGATGAGCTACAGAGCTCATCTATGTTTAGAGACCAAGAGAGTCTGGTTGGGAGTTTAACTTAATGGGAGTGATTATGGGCTGAATTGTGATGTGAATCATTGCCTTCAACCCAAGCCCCACCTTTAACTTGGTTACTAAGCCATTGGGAACACCTCAAATAGAAAGCTATGAACTTCTTCATGTGCCCCATGTTACCTATAACCACACTTATTAATTTGCCAGTTAAGATTATAATTGCTTTCTTCCATAGTACAAATTAACAGCTGTCCAGTTCTTCTCTCATCTTCCAGTTGAAAACCACTCATTTTTTTCTTATCATTTTTCACTCAGTCTTATGATCGCCTTGATCTAATGAACCGAGCAGCAAAACACTTTCTAAGCCAGATAATTGAAAATAGGTCTTGGGTAGGGATGGTACACTTTAATCACCTGGCCAATATTAAGAGTGAGCTGATCCAAATGAACAGTAACATCGAGAGAAACCAGCTCTTGCAAACTTTACCTACAAGTGCTGATGGAGGGACGTCCATCTGCTCTGGAATCAAGGCTGCATTTCAGGTGAAAATCCCACTGCACATGTATTTTGATCTTAGTTTTGTTTTTAGGACAAAGTACAATTCTACTGTTCTTACTTGCCTCTTGATTTTAGCATAACTAATCTTAAGAGGTGCTAGAAAAAAACACACAGGAAAAAAATAACTTTGATGTTCATGCTATCTTAGCACTTGGGAAATTAAGGAGCAGGGATGAAAATTTCAAGATCATCTTTGCCTAGATCATCTGAGGCCAGCATGGGATGAATGAGACTCTGCCTCATCTGCAATTTCAACATACTTAGACCATTAGATCCCTGCTATCTAAGTATTTAAGAGATTCCTAATTGCGACCATTGCCTTTTAGTGCTAGTGTGGTTGCTCACTGCACCTGGCTGTATATATAACAGATTTTGTATAAACCAACTGGTTTGTCAGAGGATATCAGGCAAAGACAATGTGTTCCATAGTTTAAGTATCTATTGGCCTGAGTTTTCCTGGGTCAGACATTATTTAGTCCGTGTGAATTTTTCTAATTCCTGATCCCACCCATTTTTCAGTTTAGCAAATATCCCCTGTATTAGGGAAGGAGGACAGAAAAATTGTTTAAGTTCTTCAAGGATTATTGAAGATAAATTCTATGATTCTAAAACAGAAATTATCTCTATTCTATACTTTTTCTGTAGTTTCTCTTTTCTAATTTTCTATCAGGATAGATAATCTAGTATGAAATGATAATAGTATTCTGAATTATGCTTGCAGGTATTTAAAAATGGAGGATACGAAACAGATGGGACTGAGATCTTGCTGTTGAGTGATGGCGAGGACAGCACAGCCAAAGACTGTATTGACGAGGTGAAAGACAGCGGGGCCATAGTTCATTTCATTGCCTTGGGACCATCGGCTGACTTAGCTGTAACAAACATGAGCATTTTAACAGGTAACACATGATCTCTATGTCACAGACTTTCAATTGTTGTGTATAAATGAAGAGATGACATTTAACTACATCTTCTATGCTTAATTTTGCAAGAGCCAGGCCAGGGATTGGAGAGCAGAGACAAACAGACCAGACCCATCCTGTGTTCTCACAACATTCTTTGTCCAGTTGCCTGGAAAGATACATAAAACAGTCAATCTGAACACATGGATCGCATTCCTTCATAGCAGGAAGAGTATAGAGTAAAATTTAATTGAGACTTACAAACCTTCCATGCTCCCAAAGCATTGTAGCAAGCAAGGAAGGGAAAGGAGGAAAATGAATCAAGTGGCTCCTGAGACAGGAACTGAACAAAGTCTAGGATTTTCCAGGACTAAGAGACAATGAGAAAATACAAACTATGGCAACTTATTTAATATTAAGTATGGTGACTTCTGTTAATATTTAGATGTGATGAAAACTGGTTACATGCTTCTAGTAATTCTCAAATATAGCAGAGAATACAAAACCAGTAGTACAAGTATCAATTATAATAGAAATTTGAATTTCATCGTACCAAACATATATACCTGGGATTTTTGTGGCTAGCGATACGAACTTCCAAACACTATTATGGTCATTTTATAATTTATTGCTGTCACAAATATTTTAAGTAGTATCCAGTCATTGCCAAGATTCCTTGATACAGCAATTCTTTAATCTTTCCAGTTTTCTGCTTCTAATCTATTTTCCTCTGAAAAAAATCTAAATGATGTAAATAAAAATTCATAATTTTCCCTAAAGGTCTATACGAAAATCTGTGAATATATAGAGTCTAGTGCCTTTCATATCTATAACCAGATGAAATGCCTCATGCAACTGAGGTTGCCATACTAAGATAATAAGGTGGGTTGTGCTTCACAGTTATGATACATTAAATTAAACTTAACATTTCAAAGATGACCTTAAAGGCTTTATGACAATTTAATTTAATCTAAATGGAAATCTTGATTTTATTTAAATTGTTATCTCCTTAATCGTTAAAGTATGGTAAGAACTCTTGTTCTACAAAAATAAGTAGCCTATCACTCACATTTTAGGTGGAAAGCATATGTATGCCTCTGATGAAGCCCAGAACAATGGCCTCATTGATGCTTTTGTGGCCCTGGCTTCAGAAAACGTTGATGTCACCCAGAAGTCACTTCAGGTCAGCGTTTTCCCATCCCTAGAGGTTTTGTGGTCACTTTTGCCATAACCAAGAAAATGTGTCAGCATACTAGCAGCTTGACAACACATCTAAAAGCTCTAGGAAAAAAAGGAAGCAAATTCACCCAAGAGGAGTAGACGGCAGGAAATAATCAAACTCAGGGGTGAAATCAACCAAGTGGAAACAAGAAGAACTATTCAAAGAATTAACCAAACGAGGAGTTGGTTCTTTGAGAAAATCAACAAGATAGATAAACCCTTAGCTAGACTCACTAAAGGGCACAGGGACAAAATCCTAATTAACAAAATCAGAAATGAAAAGGGAGACATAACAACAGATCCTGAAGAAATCCAAAACACCATCAGATCCTTCTACAAAAGGCTATACTCAACAAAACTGGAAAACCTGGACGAAATGGACAAATTTCTGGACAGATACCAGGTACCAAAGTTGAATCAGGATCAAGTTGACCTTCTAAACAGTCCCATATCCCCTAAAGAAATAGAAGCAGTTATTAATAGTCTCCCAGCCAAAAAAAGCCCAGGACCAGACGGGTTTAGTGCAGAGTTCTATCAGACCTTCAAAGAAGATCTAACTCCAGTTCTGCACAAACTTTTTCACAAGATAGAAGTAGAAGGTATTCTACCCAACTCATTTTATGAAGCAACTATTACTCTGATACCTAAACCACAGAAAGATCCAACAAAGATAGAGAACTTCAGACCAATTTCTCTTATGAACATCGATGCAAAAATTCTTAATAAAATTCTCGCTAACCGAATCCAAGAACACATTAAAGCAATCATCCATCCTGACCAAGTAGGTTTTATTCCAGGGATGCAGGGATGGTTTAATATACGAAAATCCATCAATGTAATCCATTATATAAACAAACTCAAAGACAAAAACCACATGATCATCTCGTTAGATGCAGAAAAAGCATTTGACAAGATTCAACACCCATTCATGATAAAAGTTCTGGAAAGATCAGGAATTCAAGGCCAATACCTAAACATGATAAAAGCAATCTACAGCAAACCAGTAGCCAACATCAAAGTAAATGGAGAGAAGCTGGAAGCAATCCCACTAAAATCAGGGACTAGACAAGGCTGCCCACTTTCTCCCTACCTTTTCAACATAGTACTTGAAGTATTAGCCAGAGCAATTCGACAACAAAAGGAGATCAAGGGGATACAAATTGGAAAAGAGGAAGTCAAAATATCACTTTTTGCAGATGATATGATAGTATATATAAGTGACCCTAAAAATTCCAACAGAGAACTCCTAAACCTGATAAACAGCTTCGGTGAAGTAGCTGGATATAAAATTAACTCAAACAAGTCAATGGCCTTTCTCTACACAAAGAATAAACAGGCTGAGAAAGAAATTAGGGAAACAACACCCTTCTCAATAGCCACAAATAATATAAAATATCTCGGCGTGACTCTAACGAAGGAAGTGAAAGATCTGTATGATAAAAACTTCAAGTCCCTGAAGAAAGAAATTAAAGAAGATCTCAGAAGATGGAAAGATCTCCCATGCTCATGGATTGGCAGGACCAACATTGTAAAAATGGCTATCTTGCCAAAAGCAATCTACAGATTCAATGCAATCCCCATTAAAATTCCAACTCAATTCTTCAACGAATTAGAAGGAGCAATTTGCAAATTCATCTGGAATAACAAAAAACCGAGGATAGCAAAAACTCTTCTCAAGGATAAAAGAACCTCTGGTGGAATCACCATGCCTGACCTAAAGCTTTACTACAGAGCAATTGTGATAAAAACTGCATGGTACTGGTATAGAGACAGACAAGTGGACCAATGGAATAGAATTGAAGACCCAGAAATGAACCCACACACCTATGGTCACTTGATCTTCGACAAGGGAGCCAAAACCATCCAGTGGAAGAAAGACAGCATTTTCAACAATTGGTGCTGGCACAACTGGTTGTTATCATGTAGAAGAATGCGAATCGATCCATACTTATCTCCTTGTACTAAGGTCAAATCTAAGTGGATCAAGGAACTTCACATAAAACCAGAGACACTGAAACTTATAGAGGAGAAAGTGGGGAAAAGCCTTGAAGATATGGGCACAGGGGAAAAATTCCTGAACAGAACAGCAATGGCTTGTGCTGTAAGATCGAGAATTGACAAATGGGACCTAATGAAACTCCAAAGTTTCTGCAAGGCAAAAGACACCGTCAATAAGACAAAAAGACCTCCAACAGATTGGGAAAGGATCTTTACCTATCCTAAATCAGATAGGGGACTAATATCCAACATATATAAAGAACTCAAGAAGGTGGACTTCAGAAAATCAAATAACCCCATTAAAAAATGGGGCTCAGAACTGAACAAAGAATTCTCACCTGAGGAATACCGAATGGCAGAGAAGCACCTGAAAAAATGTTCAACATCCTTAATCATCAGGGAAATGCAAATCAAAACAACCCTGAGATTCCACCTCACACCAGTGAGAATGGCTAAGATCAAAAATTCAGGTGACAGCAGATGCTGGCGAGGATGTGGAGAAAGAGGAACACTCCTCCATTGTTGGTGGGATTGCAGGCTTGTACAACCACTCTGGAAATCAGTCTGGCGGTTCCTCAGAAAATTGGACATAGTACTACCGGAGGATCCAGCAATACCTCTCCTGGGCATATATCCAGAAGAAGCCCCAACTGGTAAGAAGGACACATGCTCCACTATGTTCATAGCAGCCTTATTTATAATAGCCAGAAACTGGAAAGAACCCAGATGCCCCTCAACAGAGGAATGGATACAGAAAATGTGGTACATCTACACAATGGAGTACTACTCAGCTATTAGAAAGAATGAATTTATGAAATTCCTAGCCAAATGGATGGACCTGGAGAGCATCATCCTGAGTGAGGTAACACAATCACAAAGGAACTCACACAATATGTACTCACTGATAAGTGGATACTAGCCCAAAACCTAGGATACCCACGATATAAGATACAATTTCCTAAACACATGAAACTCAAGAAAAATGAAGACTGAAGTGTGGACACTATGCCCCTCCTTAGAAGTGGGAACAAAACACCCATGGAAGGAGTTACAGAAACAAAGTATGGAGCTGAGATGAAAGGATGGACCATGTAGAGACTGCCATATCCAGGGATCCACCCCATAATCAGCTTCCAAATGCTGACACCATTGCATACACTAGCAAGATTTTACTGAAAGGACCCAGATGTAGCTGTCTCTTGTGAGACTATGCCGGGGCCTAGCAAACACAGAAGTGGATGCTCACAGTCAGCTAATGGATGGATCACAGGGCTCCCAATGGAGGAGCTAGAGAAAGTACCCAAGGAGCTAAAGGGATCTTCAACCCTATAGGTGGAACAACATTATGAACTAACCAGTACCCCTGAGCTCTTGACTCTAGCTGCATATGTATCAAAAGATGGCCTAGTCGGCCATCACTGGAAAGAGAGGCCCATTGGACACGCAGACTTTGTGTGCCCCGGTACAGGGGAAAGCCAGGGCCAAAGGGGGGGAGTGGGTGGGTAGGGGAGTGGGGGTGGGTGGGTAAGGGGGACTTTTGGTATAGCATTGGAAATGTAAATGAGCTAAATACCTAATAAAAAATGGAAAAAAAAAAAAAAAAAAAAAAAAAGAAAATGTGTCAGGGCTAAGTACATGAAACCAGCCATAAAGGAAACATTTGAGAGAGAGATATTCAAGAATTTAGATGTTGGTTTGGTTTGGTTTTTAATGGATAGAAGGAGTAGAAGTACAATTATGTTTTTATCCTTTGAGATATTTATGGTAAGTTCTAAAATAGACAAATTTTCAAAATTGGTCAGTATTCATATGCATGATGGGTGAAAATGTCAGAGGAAAATAGTGAGCTGTTAGAAGCAAGATCCAGTCATCTTAGTTGATGAGAAGTGGGCATGTGGATTACCAAGGAAACCCTTCTCCCCACATCGATTTCTCCTAATGCCGTTGTGGGACCAACATGACCTTGTTTTCTGAGACTTTGCTGATGGAGAGACAAAAAGTGGTATACTCTGCATCCATTGAGAGACAGTCAACAGAGCTAAATAACACTTCTGTGGCTCCTCTCAGATGTCACATAGACACACTCTCTATACTAATCCTCTGTGGCTTTTAGCATCCTTTACAGCCAACAGTCAAAGCAGCATATTTTCAGAAAACTACAGAAGTACAGCAGGGTCATAGTCCCAGAACTTCAACTGATATTTCTTCTTTAAATCTCCTCTCATACCCTTTCCTGTCTTCAGAGTCTACATTACCAACCTTGCAACTGTCACATGTCAAGAAGCCTTCAGAAAGATGGCAAATCTATTGGTAGGGAGGGGAAAAGTTAAGAAAGGGGGGAGAGAGGGAAGAGAGAAAGCTAATGTAGTTCAGCATATATAAACTGTTTTCAGATCAAATATGAGGAATTATCTAGAAAGGAGAAGATAATAAAACTTTTGTCTTATGTAGTCATTAAGGTTTTTTTGTTTTTGTTTTTTGTTTTGTTTTTGCTTTTCTTCTTTTTGATTGTTTGTTTTACATTTATACAGCTTGAAAGTAAGGGTGCCATACTGACCAATAGCCTCTGGCTGAATGACACTGTTTTAATTGACAGCACCGTGGGAAGGGACACATTCTTTCTTGTCACCTGGAGCAAACAAGCCCCTGCCATTTATCTCAGGGATCCCAAAGGAACACAAACCACCAATTTCACAATGGACTCTGCTTCCAAAATGGCCTATCTCAGTATCCCAGGAACAGCTCAGGTAAGCCACTAGCTAGTGTTTGGATTTCCCCCTAACGGTATTTTTGCAAAGAGGCTCTAAGCACATCATAAATGTGAGTACAATAACTTTACCATCTTCAAAATGAAAGAACAATGTATGTACTTCCCTTACCTGTGTGATCCTGAGAGCTATGATGCCTGGTAAAAGGAAAAGAAGCCTTGGGTTGATAGAAAACAAAAGGCATCTGAGAACAGGGAGGAAGAAACGTGGAGAGTCCTGGTGACCTGACATGACATCTTTTCCCATTCTGCCTGCCAGAGTCATGGAATATATGACACTGAGGCCAGAGAATGAGGGCAAAGCAAAGGCAAACTTATCAAAACATTATTTTCCGATTGATACTTCACAAAAGTCAAATATCATGGTCTGTGTCTGTTTCAGTATTTGAGGAATCAAGACCTTTCTAATTCCACTTATCCCAATTTGTTATGTTGTTGTTGTTGTTAGTTCTATGCTTTATTTTGAAAATCACATAATGGGGAAAAGACATGTCTTTGGACTCTAAATGATTGCTTCATGTTTCATTGACAATTTTAGGTGGGTGTTTGGACTTACAACCTGGAAGCCAAAGAAAACTCAGAGATACTAACGATTACAGTAACCTCCCAGGCAGCAAGTATTTCTGTGCCACCAATCACTGTAAATACTAAGGTAAACACGGACACTAACACTTTCCCCAGCCCAATGATTGTGTATGCAGAAGTTCTACAAGGGTACACTCCCATCATTGGAGCCCGCGTGACAGCCACCATAGAATCTAACAGTGGGAAGACAGAAGAGCTAGTCCTTCTGGACAACGGTGCAGGTAACCCACAGACTTTTCTGAATAAGCCTATATGTTTATAGTTCCAAATGTGTCATGTGTTCCTGGGGCAGTGGGAACAAGATGGCCACCCGAAGGGTTAACACAGATTAGGAAGGAATAGAAAGACCAGCAGGAAATGCAATAGGGTACCACCTAAGTGCATAGCAAGCATCTTCCACATGGTAAGCTGTCTGTATATGTCAGCTACTGCCAAAATGATGTCTGTAATCTTGATAGGCACTGGCCATCTCCAGCTAAGACAGGCCCATTCAGAAGATGGAGAACACAAGCCTTCCTTCTAAGTTCATGCTTCTTAGGGGAACATCAACAAAAAAGTGCTATCAAAGCCGCTGATGCAGGAATTGTCTCTTGGGTGGGAGAGGGCAACAGAACCTGGGACCCTGATAGCTGAAGGGAAGGAAGCAAGGGTGATTCCCCACAGCTGGAACAAAGCATAGATAGAGTCCTGGGAGCAGGGACCTAGGAGAAGCTAGAAATAGCACAGAGAGGGGGACTGAGCACTGCAGGGTCAGATGCTGGGTCTCCCTGGCAGGAGCTCGGAACTGCAATGGTTACTCTGTAGGGAGGTGGAGCAGAAACCCTTTCCCTGCACTCTGTATTCTCCTGTGAGTGGAACCTTGTCTGGAAGTCAGTGAATAAAATAACCAATCTGATCGACAAATGAACAAGAAAATATGCCCGCCAGTGCATTTTATGTCATTCTACAAACTTGTATTCAGCTATATTTGACTGTTTTTGGAGGAAATTCCACGTTTTCTCTCATTACAACAATAATTCCCCAACTACCTCTCCCCAATTTCCAGTCCCTTCTACAGTGCATGTGCCTTCATGCTTTTTGCTTCATTTCTTGGTATTTTACTAGATTACCAGATGAGCATTTAGTTCATGGCAGAACAAACTAATTTAAAATTAATTCACTGGAAAAAAAGAAAAAGAAATAGACGGACGATAGCTGAGGCCAGCACTGCATGCTTTTGTGTACAGAAGAGTCACTTGAAGGACTGCTCAGGTGTTTCCCTAGGTAGCCTGGGAAATCTGCATGTCTGAAAATTCCCAGACTTTCAGAGGGACACAAATGTGGCTAATATAAGAACATTGTTCTCTCTCCTGAGTAGAATGAGAAACACATTTTCAACATATCAGGTGCCCCCTGTGCTAATCATTGTAAGAGCGAACTTACCCGACAACATTTCTGAGATCTCCAAATATTTATTCCTACAATAAAATGGGGGGGGGGTGTTGTTTTTGTTTTGTTTTGTTTTGTTGGTTTTCGTTTGTTTGTTTGTTTGTTTTTTGTTTGTTTGTTTGTTTGTTTTATTTGGTCCAGCCTGAGGAACAGTCAAACAGGTTCTGAGGAACCACATGTGGAGAGACTAGGGGGCAAGAAACACAAAGAGTGGACAGCAAATCTGATTGGTCAAACTGATAAATTTTATTTTTCCCTGGCAGGTTTTATACCCATAGAAGCAGAATGGTGAGGGATATGACACAGATTCGCTTTGTTTCTGGGGGAACTCACCTATTCCCAAAAGCAGGATATTGGCTACGTAGAAAGTTCAGCAGGAAGAACAGAATGGAGTGGGTTGCTTTTACCTGTCCACAAGATCTATAGCTATTTGTTCTTAACTGGGGGTAGTACTTTTATACAGAGACCTCAACTTTTTCCCACAGAAATCTCAACTAAACTAGTACTTTTCCACTAATGCCAAGACTTTTAAAGTAACTAGTTATGGCTGACAAGGCAGTTAAAATTCAAACAAGGTTGCTCTAAACATTTTTTCTCTATTGAACTACAAAGGTAGTAGTGATTCTGAGAAAGAAAAGGAGAGGAGAGAAGAGGAGAGAAGAGGAGAGGAGAGGAGAGGAGAGGAGAGGAGAGGAGAGGAGAGGAGAGAAGAGAAGAGAAGAGAAGAGAAGAGAAGAGAAGAGAAGAGAAGAGAAGAGAAGAGAAGAGAAGAGAAGAGAAGAGAAGAGAAAGAAACAGAAGTTGTTGATTATAAAGCAAAATAAGTTAATTCGGTTGTCTATGAGGAATGGTGATAAATCTTTCATGAAGATACATTTGCCACAGGAAGGGCCTCACTTACTTAAAAAGAAGATAACACAGGAAGGGAACTGCAATAAAATCAATTGTAAGAGAAATAGTAAAAAAGAGACTTTATGACCTCTGCTTAGGGCAGAGAGAGATAAAGTGTTAAACTATATTTACAATTATCAGTATGGGTTATCATGTTATATGAGTGCCAATATATACATACCAATGTGAGCCAGGGATACACGATTCAATAATGTATTATTTGAGCAGAAACTGATGGAGATACAGTCCATTCTAATGTGAAACTGTAAGCACAGCCACAGACTATGCATATAAGGCCATGCATGTGTGACAACACACACCAATCTCTCATCTGTTACAATGATGTAATTCCTTTCTTTATGTTTTTACCAAGGGGCTGATGCTTTCAAGGATGATGGGGTCTACTCCAGGTTCTTCACAGCTTATTCAGTGAATGGCAGGTATAGCTTAAAAGTCCGTGCCGATGGAGGAACAAACTCTGCCAGGAGGAGTTTACGCCACCCATCAAGCAGAGCTGCATACATACCAGGCTGGGTAGTGGATGGTGAGTGGGTCCCAGTATCAGAAACCCAGTGAATCCTTTTTTTTTTTTTTTTTTTTTTTTTTTGTGACTTCATATGGTGGAGGCTGCAAACAGTTCAAAATGTAACTACAAACATTTCTATTGTGAGATTATTACACAATTGTTTCTACGTTAACCCAATCAAAACCTAGCAACCAATAGATGCTAAAAACCTATCAGCTAGTATTTGTTACTGTGGAACATCCTTTGACTATCACCAAAATGTATCTACCTTTCAGCTACGGACAGAGGAAATGGTCATTGTGCTAGGAACAGAAGTGCAGACCAGTGGGCAGTCTGTCCTCTGAGTTCCACAGGCGTCCATGTTTTTCGGCTTTGCTTTCCTCACTCCTTATATGGAGAGTGGGAAGCTAAGCAATGGAGAAGTTGAGAGACTTGTTTCTTAGCACTGTCAGCTTGGAGGGAAGGAAGCCATGCGAGTGTTAAGGACAGAACTAGCTTTGCCTTCCCCAGACACATTTCTAGTCAGAAATAAGTTGAGAAATAAAGCAATACTTTTCGTAAGGCGCATGTTAGGGAAGCCTGGTGACACATGCCTGTGATCCCAGGACGTAGGGGACAGAGGCAGGAAGGAGGATACGGATTTCAAGGTCATCCTTGGCTACTTAAGTACATTTGAGGCTAGCCTAGGTGTCATGCCTGCCTGTTTGATTTTGGATCTGTTTTGTTCTGTTAATTCATATAACAAATTACATAACATCCTCATTCGGGGCAGTTTTCATATCACCGCAAGTTATTGTCCAATTTGATTTGATTACATCCTGGTAATAATTCTGGAGGATGCCTTTTCCCACAAATGGAAGGCTTTGATTGTGACACATCATAAAAATGAAAGCTTGGGAATGAAAAGAGAAAGAAGAAAGAAAAGACAAGGAGGGTCAGGAAGCTGTCTGACTGAGTTCTAAAAAGTCTAGAGTTCCATCCAATTTAACTAGAGAATTTTAAATGCAGGAGAAATTCAAAGGAACCCACCCAGACCCAAAACAACTCGGGCTACTCAAGCCAGTCCTGGAGAATTTCAGCAGGACAGCGTCTGGAGGTGCCTTTGTAGTGTCCAATGTTCCAAGTGGTCCATTGCCTGATCTGTACCCACCAAATCGAATCACAGACCTCCAGGCCACACTTGATGGGGAAGAGATCAGTCTAACATGGACGGCCCCAGGAGATGATTATGATGTTGGAAGAGGTAAGAACAAGAACCACTCTGGGTTTGACATGAGCGAGAGATGTCCAGGGTGAAGCAAGAGCAGATATGTCAGCTAGAGGAGAGCACTTAACTGACAACTCAGCCAAGTGGGAATTTTAGGATTTTATGAAACAGGTCTTGATTTTCCTGCATGGCTGTCTTTAAAAGTCAGAACACAGTCGGGCAATGGTGGCACATACCTTTAATCCCAGCACTTGGGAGGCAGAAGCAGGCAGATTTCTGAGTTCAAGGCCAGCCTGGTCTACACAGTGAGTTTCCAGACAGCCAGGACTGTAGAGAGAAATCCTGTCTCGAAAAACCAAAAATAAATAAATAAATAAGATAAGATGAATTAATAAATGAAAGTCAGAACTCAGCTTTTACAGAAAAATGAATAAGACTGTTGATATATGACTTAATATTGTGAGAACAACTAGAAAGAAATTTAATATGGTGTGATGCAGTAACTAACCAACACATAACATTTTTCTCAGTTCAACAGTATATCATAAGAACAAGCAAAAACATCATTGAACTGAGAGACAATTTTAATAACTCTCCTCGGGTTGATACAACTAACCTTACACCAAAAGAAGCCAACTCCGAGGAAACCTTTGCCTTTAAACCAGAAAATATCACAGAAGAAAATGCAACGTACATATTCATTGCCATTGAAAGTGTCGACAAAAGCAGTTTGAGTTCGGGACCATCCAACATCGCACAAGTGGCACTGTTCACCCCTCAGGCAGAGCCTGACCCTGATGAAAGTCCAAGTTCATCAGGAGTTAGTGTTTCTACTATTGTGCTATCTGTTTTGGGTGCTGTTGTTCTAGTTTGTATTATTGTAGGTACCACTATTTGTATCTTAAAGAACAAAAGGTCCTCATCAGCAGCTATAACAAAATTTTGAAAAGTAACATGAATCAAAAGATATTTCTGAGTTTTTAAAGCATATCCTATATCATGAATTCAAAAATAATTTCAAGAGGGTCTAAAAGATACTTTAATCACACCCATTCTGTGAAAAACTACCAATATTAATGTTTATAATTTTATTCACTTACAGTGATAATTAAAACTGCTTTTATATTGATCTCTAGTTGTATATTTTTTTCTGATGCAAAAGTTTTATGAAATGATACTTCAAATTGCCTGAAGAAATTCAAAGTCTCTATTTAATTAGCCAAGATACAATATAAAAGAGAAGATCAACAACATTTACAGGAAAAAAAGGAACGTGGTCTTGGTATTATCAGTATAAGTTAATGGCATAATAGTAACTCAAAACCTACAACTCAACGTTATCATATTGAAAGTCATACTTGCTTTAATTCATGGATATAGGAGGTACTATTTTAATTATTTAACTTATATTTATTTTTGTATGCATATATATATATGTGTGTGTGTATATATATATATATACATACGTGTGTATATGTGTGCATGTATGTATGCAAATATGTATGTATGTATGTGCAGTCATGTGGATGTGGAGATCAGAAGACAATTTGTGAGAATGGGTTTTCTCCTTCCTTCATGTGGGTCCTAGGAACCAAACTCCTGTTGTCTTGTTTGGCAGCAACTCTTTATTCTGGGCCCAGGTACATACTGGGTTTTTAAAAGATCAGATACCACCTGTTTTTATTTCAATATAACCTAAACACCTCTTTTCTTGTGAAACCCTACCCATGTACATTTCTTTCATCTTAAGAAAGAATTGTTGAAGCTATAGACTATTGACTTTTTTCAGAGAGAAAAAAGCAACATATGTTAAAGATACATTTTAATCCATCACTCAGAGGCACAATCTAGGGGTCTCAAGCATATTGATGGAAAGGAGTTAAGGAAAGAAAGAAAGGAGGTTGAGAAGAATAAATTCACACATTGCAGGTTGTGCTTACAATCCTTCCATGAGACCAAGTTAGCACAAATATGGCTTACTTCACACAACACCAAATGCTGGTGAGGAAGTAAAGAAAGAGGGACCTTAAATCATGTTTGGTGGGGATGGACATTGGTGAATTTAAAACATGAAGACCATATTACCCAAGTGACTCACTCCTGGCTATACACCCAAAAGCCTCCATGGCCTATCACAGAAGTTCTTGTATAGCCATGTTTACTGAAGCATTATTTACAATGGCTTAGTTGTGCATCAGCAGATGAGCAGACAAGGAAAATGTGATGCATTTGTACACCAAATTTTATTTAACCACCCATAAGGAAAAATAAAATCATGACATTTCAGAAGAATGTATAGAGCTGGAAATTACTATGTAAACAAGTGTCCCAGAATCATAAGGACACATTCTCCCCTGTTTTCTCTCAAACATGAATTATGTCTTAATATACTATAATATAAAAATATAATATAATATTATATTATATAAATACTATGGTCCTGTAATACTTCTTGCCTCTTCAAATTGAACTTCCATTAACCATAATTTATTCATCTATGTTTCAATCATCCAAATGATTGGAACAATTATGTGTCCAGATTTTCTCTGTTTACTTGCTCTTCATTCTTTCTTTACCAAAATGCATTCTATTAAGGTCGTTTACGAATATGTCATTGTATTCAAAGGCCATTTTGTGCTCCTGAGGCCAAGGCTCTGAAGGAGAGTTGAGTGGCCATGAGTTGTCAAGACCCACAAGAACAAGGGCAAGAACCCCTCAACCCTTCACAGAGCAGTCCCTGGTTCTGCCCTGGCATAGCATGGCACCACAGCATACTCCCATAGTCATGCTGTCCTTTCTCACCCTAGTTTCATAAAATCAGAATCACATGTCCAAGAAACAATTTAACAATATAATTTGATTAGAGATTGTTCAAATGATTGAGTGGCTTGGTTTTTTTTTTTCCTGCCAAGAGTAGACATATAATTTAGGGATACATTATAGAAAGTTGTTTGGGTAGTGATTTGATTTGGTTTGGTTGGTTTGTTTGTTAATATTGGAGACAAAATAATATAATTCTAAAACACTGAGCTCACTGTCTTCATGCATAGCTTACGGATTTCTGACTCAGTGTAAGAAAGGCTTCTCACTCCCCTGCCACTCAAGTCAGAGACCACAGGCAGTCCTTCTGCCTGCCCATTTCTTCACCATTTACATTCAGTCACTGAACAAGTCTTGCCCTCACATCCCCTTCCAAGGGCTACTGCACACAAGTGCTGCACATACATATACTCAGCCACACACTTATACATAAAGCAAATATTTATTAAAGAAGATTTCTTTTCTCTTCCTTTCCATTATACCATCTCAGCCTGTCTCTATAATCTGCTAATAGTGGTCCCTACCTGATCTTTCTATATTTCATTCTACCATCCCATCACTGATCTGGATACATGATACATGTAATGGTTATTCCTGGTTGTCAACTTGACTATATCTGGAATGAACTACAATCCAGAATTGGAAGGCTCACATGTGATCCAGATCTTGAGGCTGGAAGATACAAGTTTCTGACCTGGATCTTGGCATGGAGATCTTGAGGCATAGTGGCTATGAAAAGCCTAGGCCCAGGCAAGGTAGTATATGACTTTAATCCCAAGAGGCTGAGGCAAGGAGATCTCTGAGTTCAAGGTCAGCCTATGACAAAGCAAGCCACAGATCCAGATGTGGTGGTACACACCTATGGGGTCTCATAGATACGGAAGATGGTAGTGTAGTGGTAGATCTGCCCAATCTAGACACACAGTTTGTATTCATATTAACTGAGTTGTGTTTTCATTGCTGGGGCATATTTGGGTTGGAGATTTACCACAACAGTTGTGAACCACTAAACAAGTGCAAAGAGTGGGACTAGAAACCCAGACCCATCTAGATCCCAGTGTTAGGCTCGAGGGAGCACAATTCACTGAAGTGATTTTCTAATTTCCAAGTTGTTCTTTTTCTAATTCATACAGAAAACTATTGATGCTAGCAACTAGACCTGTTTGCAACCATGGTTCACTATACAGGTGAAGTATTCCAAAGGGAAACACTGCCTCTACCACTCCCCTTTCTAAAACCAGACCCCACTCCACGGTGCCCTCAGAGTGAGAAGCCTGTTCAAGTAAATTAAGTAACCCCTTAATGTCCTTCAGGGGTTTCTTTTAGCTTGTCTCTTAGTCTCTGTTCTCATAATTCCTCTTGCCATGTACATGGCTCTGTCTTCCAGCTCCATGGTCTGCTGCTAATTCTATAACTAGGTCACAGTTACTCTCCCTGGAACCCAAGAGTATCTTCTCATTCTCCATGAGCATTGCCTTCTGTCATCCCCTATTTCCATATCTTATAGTCACCTGATAAGTCACATTCATGTTCCTGTATTAATCTAAGTGCCTAGTCTGTGCAGGTCAGTTCACAGACTGTGGAGGGTGAGCAAGCAGACTGCAGAAGCTACACAGCTGTTGGGAGCCACCCTCACATTCGCCGTTACAAGATGGTGCTGACATCCTGTGTTCTGAGTGGTAAACAAATAATCTGCGCATGTGCCAAGGGTAGTTCTCCACCCCATGTGCTCTGCCTTCCCCGTGACGACAACTCGGCCGATGGGCTGCAGCCAATCAGGGAGCGACACGTCCTAGGCAGAGGATAATTCTCCTTAAAAGGGACGGGGTTTCGCCATTCTCTCTCTTGCTCTGGCTCTTGCTTCTTGCTCCTGAAGATGTAAGCAATAAAGCTCTTGCGCTCTTGCGCTCTTGCGCTCTTGCTCTCTTGCTCTCTGGCTCCTGAAGATGTAAGCAATAAAGCTTTGCCGCGGAAGATTCCGGTTTGCTGCGTCTTTCCTGGCCGGTCGCGAGAACGCGTGTAAGACACAGCTTCTGGGACAGACCCCATTTTGGGCTCCAGACATCTGGGGCACCTTCCCTGCCAGAGGAGAGGTGTCCATCTGGTAGGGCTCTGACTGTCGGGGCAGGTGAGGGAGCCATCTTGTGTCCCAGGTCTCTCAGAGACCAGTCTGTGCAGGTGAGAGTGTGGACTGCAGAGGCAAGACCTCTTCTGGGACAGGCCCTGTTTCAGGCCTTCATCATCAGCCAGGAGACAGGTCTGAACACCAGACCTCTGTGCACCTTTCCTGCAAGAGGAGAGCTTGCCTGCAGAGAGTACTCTGACCACTGAGACTCAGGAGAGAGCTGGACTCCCAGGACTGCTGACAGAGGCTAACAGAATCACAGTAGGAACAACCTCCAATGAGAAACAACTATAACAACTAACGCCAAAGATAACCAGATGGTGAAAGGCAAATGTAAGAATCTTACTAACAGAAACCAAGACCAATCACCATCATGAGAACCCAGCACTCCCACCTCAGCCAGTCCTGGATACCCCAACACACCCAAAAAGCAAGACTCAGATTTAAAATCATATCTCATGTTGCTGGTAGAGGACTTTAAGAAGGGACATTAATAACTCACTTAAAGAAATAACAGGAGAACACTACTAAAGAGGTAGAAGTCCTTAAAGAATTACAGGAAAACACAACCAAACAGGTGATGGAATTGAATAAAACCATCCAAGACCTAAAAAGGGAAGTAGACACAATAAAGAAATCCAAGAGTGAGACAACTCTGGAGATAGAAACCCTAGGAAAGAAATCAGAAAACATAGATGCAAGCATCAGCAACAGAATACAAGAGATGGAAGAGAGAATCTCAGGTGCAGAAGATTCCATAGAGAACATGGGCACAACAATCAAAGAAAATGCAAAATGCAAAAAGATCCTAACCCAAAACATCCAGGAAATCCAGGGCACAATGAGAAGACCAAACCTACGGATAATAGGAGTAGATGAGAATGAAGATTTTCAACTTAAAGGGCCAGCAAATATATTCAACAAAATTATAGAAGAAAACTTCCTAAACCTAAGGAAAGAGATGCCCATGAACATACAAGAAGCCTACAGAACTCCAAATAGACTGGACCAGAAAAGATATTCCTCCCAACACATAATAATCAGAACAACAAATGCACTAAATAAAGATAAAATAATAAAAGCAGTAAGGGATAAATGTCAAGTAACATATAAAGACAGGCCTATTAGAATTACACCAGACTTCTCACCAGAGTTTATGAAAGACAGAAGCTCCTGGACAGATGTTATGCAGATCCTAAGAGAACACAAATGCCAGCCCAGGCTACTATACCCAACAAAACTCTCAATTACCATAGACGGAGAAGCCAAAGTATTCCATGATAAAACCAAATTCACACAATATCTTTCCATGAATCCAGCCCTTCAAAGGATAATAAAGGGAAAATACCAACACAAGGATGGAAACTACACCCTAGAAAAAGCAAGAAAGTAATCCTTCAACAAACCTAAAAGAAGCCACAAGAACAGAACCCCAACTTTAACAATAAAAATGACAGGAAGCAACAACTTTTCTTTAATTCCTCTTCGCATCAATGGTGAATTCCCCAATACAAAGACATAGACTAATAGACTGGCTACACAAACAGGACCCAACATTTTGTTGATTACAGGAAACCCACCTCAGGGAAAAGGACAGACACTACCTCAGGGTGAAAGGCTGGAAAACAGTTTTCCAAGCAAATGGTCCAAAGAAACAAGCTGGAGTAGCCATTCTAATATCGTATAAAATTGAAAACCGAATCCAAGAACACATGAAAACAATCATCCATCATGATCAATTAAGCTTCATCCCAGGGATGCAAGGATGGTTTAATATACAGAAATCCATCAAGGTAATCCACTATATAAACGAACTCAAAGACAAAAACCACGTAGTCATTTCATTAGATGGTGAGAAAGCATTTGACAAAATCCAACACCCCTTCATGATAAAATTTTGGAAAGATCAGGAATTCACAGCCCATACCTAAACGCAATAAAAGCAGTATAAAGCAAACCATTAGCCAACATCAAACTAAATGGAGAGAAACTCAAATCAATCCCACTAAAATCAGGGACTAGACAAGGCTACCCACTTTCTCCCTACCTATTCAATATAGTACTTGAAGTTCTAGCCAGAGCAATTCAACAACAAATGGAGATCAAGGGGATACAAATTGGAAAGGAAGAAGTCAAAATATTATTATTTGCAGATGATATGATAGTGTATATAAGTGAACCTAAAAGTTCCACCAGAGAACTTCTAAACCTGATAAACAGCTTCAATGAAGTAGCTGAATATAAAATTAACTCAAACAAATCAGTGGCCTTTCTCTACACAAAGGATAAACAGGATGAGAAAGAAATTAGGGAAACAATAACCTTCTCAATAGTCACAAATAATATAAAATACCTTGGCGTGACTCTAACTAAGGAAGTGAAAGATCTCTATGACAAGAACTTCAAGTCTCTGAAGAAAATTAAAGAAGATCTCAGAAGATGGAAAGATCTCCCATGCTCATGGATTGGCAAGATCAACATTGTAAAAATGGTTTTCTTGCCAAAAGCAATCTACAGATTCAATGCAATCCCCATCAAAATTCCAACTCAATTCTTCAATGAATTAGAAAGGGCAATCTGCAAATTGATCTGGAATAACAAAAAAACTAGGATAGCAAAAACTCTTCTCAGGGATAAAAGAACCTCTGGTGGAATCACCATGCCTGACCTAAAGCTGTACTACAGAGCAATTGTGATAAAAACTGCATGGTACTGGTATAGCGACAGACAAGTAGACCAATGGAACAGAATTGAACACCCAGAAATGAACCCAAACACCTATGGTCACTTGATCTTTGACAAGGGAGCAAAAACAACCCAGTGGAAAAAAGACAGCATTTTCAACAAATGGTGCTGGCACAACTGGCGGTTATCATGTAGAAAACTGCGAATTGATCCATTCCTATCTTCTTGTACTAAAGTCAAATCTAAGTGGAACAAGGAACTCCACATAAAACCAGACACACTGAAACTTATAGAGGAGAAAGTGGGGAAAAGCCTTGAAGATATGGGCACAGGGGAAAAATTCCTAAATAGAACAGCAATAGCTTATGCTGTAAGATCGAGAATTGACAAATGGGACCTCATAAAACTGCAAAGCTTCTGTAAGGCAAAAGACACCGTCAATAAGACAAAAAGGCCACCAACAGATTGGGAAAGGATCTTTACCTATCCTAAATCAGATAGGGAACTAATATCCAATATATACAAAGAACGCAAGAAGGTGGACTCCAGAAAATCAAATAACCCCATTAAAAAATGGGGCTCAGAGCTAAACAAAGAATTCTCACCTGAGGAATACCGAATGGCTAAGAAGCACCTGAAAAATGTTCAGCATCCTTAACCATCAGGGAAATGCAAATCAAAACAACCCTGAGATTCAATTTTACACCAGTCAGAATGGCTAAGATCAAAAATTCATGTGACAGTAGGTGCTGGCGAGGATGTGGAGAAAGAGGACCACTCCTCCATTGTTGGTCAGATTGCAAGCTTGTACAACCACTCTGGAAGTCAGTCTGGCAGTTCCTCAGAAAATTGGACATAGTACTACAGGAGGATCCTGCAATACCTCTCCTGGGCATATATCCAGAAGATATTCCAACTGGTAAGAAGAACACATGCTCCACTATGTTCATAGCAGCCTTATTTATAATAGCCAGAAGCTTGAAAGAACCCAGATGTCCCTCAACAGAGGAATGGATACAGAAAATGTGGTACATTTACACAATGGAGTACTACTCAGCTATTAAAAAGAATGAATTTATGAAATTCTTGGACAAATGGATGTATCTGGAGGATATCATCCTTAGTGAGGTAACTCAATCACAAAAGAAGTCACTAGATATGTACTCACTGATAAGTGGATTTTAGCCCAGAAACTTAAAATACCCTAGATACAATTTGCAAAACACAAGAAAATCAAGAAGAGGGAAGATCAATGGGTAGATACTTCATTCCTCCTTAGAATAGGGAAAAAAACCCTTAAAAGGAGTTACAGAGACAAAGTTTGGAGCTAAGACGAAAGGATGGAATATCCAGAGACTACCCCACCAGGGGATCCATCCCATAATCATCCACCAAACCCAGACACTATTGCATATGCCAGCAAGATTTTGATGAAGGGACCCTGTTATAGCTGTCTTGTGTGAGGATATGCCAGTGCCTGGCAAATACAGCAGTGGATGCTCACAGTCATGTACAGGATGGAACACAGGGCCCCCAATGGAGGAGCTAGAGAAAGTACCCAAGGAGCTGAAGGGGTCTGCAACCCTATAGGTGGAACAACAACAAGAACTAACCAGTACCCCCAGAGCCCGTGTCTCTAGCTGCATATGTAGCAGAAGATGGCCAGTGTCCCAAGATAGAAGTATTGGACATCTGGAAGAGCAGCAAATGCCTTTAATCAATAAACGATTTCTCTAGCCTCACAAAGCTCAACCAACCACTAAGTCACAGTGAACGGAAATAATGTAATTGCTCCCACTTTCCTAACCTCTGTCTTTGTCTGTTCCTCTCACTCTCTACAACTGGCATCCCACTATAGCACATAAAGAAAGCAATCATTACATCAAGCCCTAAAAACTGTGGGCCAGAGTGACTGTGATCTCCTTAAGTTGTTCCCCTAGGTGTTTTGGTCACAGAGATGCAAATACTGTAGCTAAGATATTATTATATTATTATTATATTATGATGAAACTTCAGAAGTAGGATTCCAGGTGCCATAGCAGATGAATGAATAAGAAAATGAAATTGTGTTGGGGCAACTTTCTTTTGAGTCATATAGATTTGAAGATGTCTAAACAAAATATTTCCTGAAATATTTCCTGAAATAGCTACAGGTAACTTATGTGATGTGACACTGAATGTAAAAGTTAATGCATTGATTTCAGATAATGTTGACTATAAGATTCGCAGCAGTCAATTGCTCAACAATCAAGTAGAATGTCCTTATGATTGAAGTAAAGTTCAATTGTACATTAAGATGAAAAGAAAAGTAATCAAAATAGTTATCAGAGACCAAGACCCCATGCAAGATCATAAGTACTTGAAGAAGACAAAGACCATAACTCTACAATGTTGTGTGACCTTGTGTCACAAAGACCAGATCTCAGATTACAAAGACTGCAGTTGATTTTTTTTCCTTTTCTGTTTTTTTCTTTTTTCTTTTCTTTTTTTTTTTTTTTTTTTTTTTTTTTTTTGCTATTGATTTTATTTATTTTTTTTTTTAGGTATTTGTTTCAGTTACATTTCCAATGTTATCCCAAAATCCCCCACACGCTCCCCCACCCACTCCCCCACCCTCCCACTCCCACTTCTTGGCCCTGGCGTTCCCCTGTACTGAGGCATATAAAGTTTGGAGCTGAGATGAAAGGATGGACCATCTGACTGCCATATCCGGGGATCCATCCCATAATCAGCTTCCAAACACTGACACCATTGCATACACTAGCAAGAGTTTGCTGAAAGGACCCAGATATAGCTGTCTCTTGTGAGATTATGCTGGGGCCTAGCAAACACAGAAGTGGATGCTCACAGTCAGCTATTGGAGGGATCACAGGGCCCCCAATGGAGGAGCTAGAGAAAGTACCCAAGGAGCTAAAGGGATATGCAACCCTATAGGTGAAACAACAATATGAACTACCCAGTACCCCCCCGGAGCTTGTGTCTCTAGCTGCATATGTATCAGAAGATGACCTAGTCGGCCATCACTGGAAAGAGAGGCCCATTGGTCGTGCAAACTTTATCTGCCTCAGTACAGGAGATCGCCAGGACCAAGAAGTGGGAGTGGGAGGGTGGGGGAGTAGGTGGGGGAGCATGTGGTGGACTTTTGGGATAGCATTGGAAATGTAACTGAAATAAATACCTAATAAAATAAATAAATAAATAAAATCAATAGCGAAAAAAAAAAGACTGTGGTTGATTTTTAATCATTTTTATTGCCTCTTTGAAAGATAGAGGGGCCAGGTGTGCACACCTGTAATTGCACCCCTTGGGAAGAGCCAGGGGTGTCAGGAACTGAAAGGTAGCCTAGGATATAGCATGTTAGAGATCAACCTAGGCTATAGGAGTCCTTGACACATAAAAGAATTAATGAGGGAGAGGGAGGGAGGGAGGGAGGTACAGTTTTTAAAACCTGGTTTATTGTTACTAATACTTAGACCCTTTCAATCATTTCCAATCTTTAAGGAAGAGCCAGAAGGAAACCATAGAAGTCATTTTAATAAAGACGAGTTAAAGACATAGAGAAATGATGGTTCTAGAATTTTCTGACAATAATACCTCTACTGTTCTCCACTTTGATTTCAAATCCAGTTGAAAATGGCGTGGGAATATTTTCTGCCTTGAGTTTTTCAAAACTGAGTAATTAAGTACTGAAAGAATCCTAAACTGAGGTTTTTAAGGATGAGCCTTTCATCATATAGATGACAATAGACGACAATAGATAACAATAGAAGCTTTTCCGTCCCGTACAAAGTCAAGCGTAGCATTCCACAGTCCCTTGATTCTTCTACTGACAACTACTGTTTAGAACAAACAGTAAACAAACAAGTAAACTCTCAAAATAAGTTTAAGATGAGTTCCTTTCTAGTCATCCTTTAAAAAATAGCTTATGTCCCATATTTTTTCAAACTATAGCCTTGAGGCAAATGGCTCAAGATTAAAAATCAAAGATGCCCCTTTCTGGAATTGTAATCTATGAGACTTAGCTTCTTCATGCTTCCATTTTGGAAAGAATGACCCACCCCAAGTGCTTTTGTGACTCCCTTCATTGAGAGAAGTCATTCCCATTTGGCTTCCTTGTGCTAAGCAGCATCTTTCCCTCTGACTTGTGTTTAAATCCTTTATCTGTCCAATCTAACCCATGTGACAAGGCTCTGAATCCTTTGGAGACAACGCCAGAGTTTTCTCATGTCTGTGCCTGACCACAGAGCACTGGGTGATGCACATGAAGCACTCAATTTTTTTCACATGAATTGAAAAATACAAGAAAATCAAGGAATAAACATTAATTTGTTGAGGTCTACTATGTGACAGAATAGGACAATAATGTCTTTCACAGATCTTTTTTTTTTCTTTATCATTTTGCTTGTTTGCTTGCTTGCAACATGGTCTTACTGTGTAAGGGAGAAATGGCAGGCACTAAACCATTAACTAAGTTAAATGGCAGATTCACACATTGTTTACTTAACCTTCACAAAACTCCTTTTACAGGTATTATTGTTCTTACTTTACAGGTAAGAAAATTGAGACTGAGAGACAGAAAGAAACAAAAATCTCTCACCTCTGACCCAATTTACAATCTAGTAGAGAAAAACAAGTCATGTATGCCAGAATAGCAAAAGCAGCTCTGAGTATGTATATGTATAACAGTGCTTCAAGCAAATCCAAAGAAAAGAAAAATATTTCTTTAGGAAGAATTTTAAAGATGCTTCCCCATCTTGCCTGGACTAGCAAGGGTAAGATCATGCCAACAGTCAAAGATAAATGCTTTCCAAGAAGCTACAGTCATTACTCTGACAACACAGGTCTCCCTCTGCCTCAGGCAGATTCGTCTGATTAGCAAAATAGCCTATAACATGTAACACACGCTATTTACTGTCTCTTTATTAGGAGTTCCAGACACTTGGTGTGAAGAGTTTTCCATGGATTAATTCATTTAGCAGTTCCAACATCTCATAACAATTCAGATATTTTACAAAAGACAAAGCTTAAAAAAAATAAAGTCATACAACCCTAACAGAGAAATATGTGACTTTTAAGTGACCAGGACAAGAAGGAGTTGGGCTCACATTCAGCCAGCTTCGAGCACACTCATGATGACACGGTACAACCGACTCAAGCTATAGAGCACTTTAGTCAATGAAAAAAAAAAAAAACAAACTCTCAGGTGAAGAATATTAAGTTCTCAAGTTACAAAAGGATATGGAACACTCAATGCCATTTGAAAGCTGAAACAAACTAGGAGCTATCATGAAAGATAACAAAGGAAAGTCCCACGTGATCCAAGGCCAGTTTTGAAGCATTGTGCTTCTAACAGTCCCCTCTTGAGAAGGAACATAAAGTCATAAATCTCTGCCATGCCCACTCCAGCCCTGTTCGTTGTTTGCTTTTTAACACCAGCCTTTTCATCTGCTCTTTCCTGCTTTTTTTTTTAATCGGTTACTAACCTCGCCCTATAAACAGACCCTGACATCAGCCCTGTGGGGCTGTATCCTTATGATGATGGTGGCAGTGATGAAGACGGTCACAATGACAAGTACCCACAGCTATGAGGATGACTTCACAAAGAATCCGAAAGGACAGCTCACTTTAGTAAATACTTGGTGCCTTAGAAAGAACGATGGATGTGTTTACCTTAATCCCCACTAACATTTAACCGTTAAGTCTCTAGAATGAAAGCAATAAGGAAGGTCACCAAGAAATATGGGGACTTCACTCAACACCTATATGCAAATATTCTGGCCGTGATTCAAATTCCCGAGCGAAGCACACACATAAATGCCCTTCTGTGCTGCTCCTTCTCACTGGAGCAGTGCGACCATGGTGCCAGGGCTGCAGGTCCTTCTGTTCCTCACCCTGCATCTCCTGCAGAACACAGAGAGCTCCATGGTGCATCTCAACAGCAATGGATATGAGGGTGTGGTCATTGCCATTAACCCCAGTGTGCCGGAGGACGAAAGGCTCATCCCAAGCATAAAGGTAAGAAGGGGTTTTATTGTCAGGTCAATAATTCTGTTGCCTGCACATCCAAACTCACACACACAGTTACACATTCACACACACAGTTACACACTCACACATATGGTTTTACCCTCCCAAGGGGCGCTTTGACCGTCTTCATCATGTCTGCAGTATTATCTTCAGTCAAGATGGGAATCTGCTTAGCTTTATATCTTTATTATATATTAAATTCTATGGTCAAGCTGTTAATAATTTATTAAGTAGGTGAGGTAATAGACTTGAGAGCAAGTGGAGTTTCCACACTCTATCTTAGTAATGGTGGTTTACAAACTATAGAGCAAATGCACACTCCAGCTCCACTTAGGAAAACCGAAAACCCTTACCTGGCTTACCTTAAAGAAATCTTACACGTTTTAAAATTGATTTGTTTCTACTTTTACTTTTACCAGTATAATAAAAGATTTTAGCATATAGTGCTGGAATATGTACTCAGTTCTTAGATCCTCTCAGGACCAAGATCTGACTAAGAAGGACTCTAACTCTTACGTAAGTAAGAAATTAAGTGATTTACAGTCATAAAATTAATGACTAAACTGAAATTAATCAGCCTTTCTTATTTTTATTTTTACCACTTGGTAAAACTTGGTCTTTTACGACACTTGGTGTTAATTAGAAATGTCTACTATACTTATTTCGAGTTGTCTCTTCTCTAAGTATAGTGTGCTGATTAAAGACAAAGTTAATATCAAGTGCAACAATACACCAAACTTTAAACTCACAAAGTTATGTAACTGGGGCCTTAAGAATAAAAGATTCAGGAAGTGAGAAGTCTTTGTCGTTCAAGAGAGACGCTCTGTGCACAACACATTAGCTCCCAGGATGCGCTAGGTGAAAACAAACATATGAAGAACAAATCCAAGTAGCTTAGCTTCCCTCCATTCTCTGAGCCCTGACCCAAGCCATCTCCAGTCCACTTGCCGAAGTGTCCTTCTTCTTCATTTTGAGCATATGGCCTTCCTGCTCTGGTCTCCAGCAACCCTGCTTCTTGCGCTCGGTCCTCCGCACAGGCTGAGTGTGCCTTGGGCATTCAGGGATGCTTTCTAGTGCAGAAAAGCGTGGATTATCTCCACTCGTTCTCTGCTGCTGCCGGTGCTTTGGATTCCTTGCTGCTCCTCCTAATGCTGTTTGGCTTCTGCGTCTGGATCAGCTCCTTCTAACAGCACAGGAGAGAGCTCGTGCTTGTTTGTCCGAGCTGCACAGAGGAGGGAGTGCAGCCGTTTTGATTGACAGCACGCACTTTTCCAAGGACCGTTAGACTCTTACACCGGCCGACAGATGCAGCAGCAGGAGGAGAACAGCCAGCTTCCTACTTGCCATTCATTGGCACTCCAAGCTGCAGCAAGAGTTCGACAGTTGTTGCATGTCCAGAAGAGATGGCTCAATGTGGCACAGGTCTGCTGTCCTCATCAGCCCTAGCAGCCAGGGATGTTGGCCACGATGCCTCTATTCAACTCCACCCTTCCACTGTAGGCCAGGGTGCTGACTGTTGATTTAGCCTCTGACCCCTCCATCTCATTTTCTGAGCATCTCCCACAGACTTCCAATCCTAATTACTTTTATAACTGACCCAACATCTTCATTCCCATCTTCAGTCTATACTCCGGACTACAAACAAGGTAAAAGCAGGCATGAATTTGTACACATGAAAAGAAACATACAGACGTGAGATTTTGTAAAATCATTCTATTTAAGGGCTTCGATTTGTGTCGTTTGTGTATACATCTTTAATGCTAACTTTGTTGTGTGGCATTATTAACACAATGCACTTTTCGTTTTGTCAGGAAATGGTAACTCAAGCCTCCACTTACCTGTTTGAAGCCACAGAAAGAAGATTTTATTTCAGAAACGTGAGCATTTTAGTTCCCATAACCTGGAAGTCAAAAACTGAGTACTTAACACCAAAACAAGAATCATATGACCAAGTAGGTGTCACATCTATCTTCTAAACTGCTTCCTGTCCCTTTTACAGATGAATCCTTGTACCTTTGGGTGAATGCTAATTCTGTCGGGAATGAAACTAGGAAGATGGCCTTTATCAGTTAAGTGAGACAGTCCTAGTTTGTAAAGTCTCTTGCCTGGAGTCTGACTGGGTTTGCTGTTCTGTGTTTTAGGCAGACGTCATAGTTGCCGATCCTCACCTGCAACATGGAGACGACCCCTACACCCTTCAGTACGGACAGTGTGGGGACAGAGGACAGTACATACACTTCACTCCAAACTTCCTACTCACTGATAACTTGGGTATCTACGGACCCCGAGGTAGAAATAACTATTTCACACTTCTTATTTCCACTGGGGAAAAGCAAACCACTACCGTTAATGTGGATATCTAAGACTCAGAAAAGGAAAGTAAACTCTAAATAATGCCTTCACTTAGAAATACGCTAATTTCTTGGAAATATGCTAATTATAACCAACCTGTTGTGTAGACAGATTTAGTAGTTAACTGAGCCACATGATGATGTCATTCTGTTTCACCATTTATGAACTAATGAAAAATGTTGGTTTCTAGAGTCCTCTAGCTCAGGCTAAGAGATAAATAAGAAATTTAAATAGAAGGAATCCATATTAAATAGTTTTAACAAGATTTATATGTCACAATCCTCTCTCTCAGGCAGAGTCTTTGTCCATGAGTGGGCCCATCTCCGGTGGGGAGTATTTGATGAGTATAACATGGACCGGCCTTTCTACATGTCTAGAAAGAACACTGTCGAAGCAACAAGGTATCACTATGTAAACTAATCTGATTACAACTTCTTATTTACACCTCTTCAGCTCTCTGTATTGGGTGGCTTGAGGACAATCTGGGCATTAATCTACTCAAGCCCTATGTGTGAACTGGTAGGACATTTAATTTGGCTTTTAAATTAAAAGTATAAAGCACTTAGAATATTGTCTTCAAGTATTAAGAACCATAGAAATCAGTGTCTTGAGGAAATAATTCTGTGAGAGATCGTCAATTTGATGAAAGAGGGTGCTGGAGACATATCTATTCCTGTCTTCTCTGCAATGTGTGGTCTGCAGAGCTGCCTGGGCTCATGCACACAGGCTCAGCTGAGAGCAACATGGGCCTCTGACTCCGACTTTCACACCACAAAACCATTCCTAGCCTAGACAAGGCCTATTTAACCTTTAGTTACTTCTCCTCTTGATCTTTCTGCTCCTCCCATTTGAGGTTAGCTGCCCTGTAGAGAGTCCAGAGAGCATGTGTGGCCTCGATCACACGTCTACTTACCAGCTTATCTTGTTGTCGTTTTGTTTTCTCCCAATAGAGTTTAAGATCCTTCAAGACTGTGGGTTTTAGTTAGTCAGTCAGTCAGTCAGTCAGTTAGTTAGTTCGTTTTTAGTTTAGTTTAGCTTTGCTTTTGTAATTCTCTAAAGTCAAAACCAAACAAACAATTATCAAGTGATAAATATTTACAGCATTAAAAATGAATGAGTTTCCTTATGATCTGCCTTAAAAAGATATATCTTAGTTAAAACAAGCTCCTAACGCCCATTGAGCGTCTGCTCTGTTCCCAGAAACTTTTGAGTCTTATCATGTGCAAGTTAGGCTTCGGGCCCAACTCTGGAGCTACCTCTCTTGAAAAGACATTACAATCTCTGTTATCCTTATAATACAAACAAATGTGTGTAATGAACTAATGTCATGAGGTATGAATAAGAATATATATATATATATATATATATATATATATATATATATATACACATACATATATATACATATATATGTATACATATTTATATGCAGAGAGAGGGAGAGAGAGACTTTGAGAACGCTTTGAAAAAGGACTCTATCCCACTCCCCCATTCTCTGACATGGATTTAGCAACTATCTTTGTCATGAAAGCCCAATCATTTGATGAATATATTTTTCCAACTTTTCACTTAGTCTAGCTTACTCGTTATAAAAATGTAAGCTGCAACTTACTATACATTTACAACCATGGAATTTATATGTGGAAATTTAAGAGGATTTTAAACATATTTTGATTTTTCTCTCCTCACTAAAAATCCAATTCCTCTGCAACTCTTACCTAATTCGGTCTTTATAACATCCATATAAGTTTGATACTTATCAAATTATCATTAGCCCCCAGAGAAAATAGATGTATTGATCATATTAGGAAGCCAATGGATGTTTAAAATCATACTCTGAAAATACAGGGTTTTAGGGGGAGAGTTGTTTAGATGTTGTTGTTATTGTTGTTTTCCTAAAACCAAGGTTATGTATGTAGAGATAAACATTATGCCTACTGTTGTCAAAATGAAATATTTGGGGCATGACCAAGAAGAGTTGTCACTGAGGAAAAGATTTCAGGACAAGAGAGAGTGAGGGAAGCTTCCAAACTGGTTCTGAGGGTGTGGCTTTGTGATAGACAGCTCACTTAGCATGTGTGTAGCCTCTGGGTCCAGCAGCTAGCACCACCACAGCAACTCAATGCTTTTATCATAGGTGTTCCACCGACATCACTGGCACCAGTGTGGTCCGTGAGTGTCAGGGAGGCAGCTGTGTGTCGAGGAGATGTCGTCGAGATGCAAAGACAGGAATGCAGGAAGCCAAGTGTACATTTATCCCAAACAAATCCCAGACTGCGAGGGGCTCCATCATGTTCATGCAAAGTCTCGATTCTGTAAGTGCTTTCCATTTTTCTCACAATGGAATCCTTGCATAGAGCTAAGCAATGAAGTTTTATTTCCACTATGATACTATGTGTATCCACAAAGTGGAAGAAAATGACTCATTGAACTGACTAGAGGCTGTTTTCTCCAGGCAAGGATGGGATGCGTCTGGGTAGTATCCTATCCATTATCATTACCCTGCTCATGTCTTCAGGAATAGCACTGTGCCCTTCTTACTTGAGTCACATAACTTCTTAGAGTCTTCCCTCACTCATGTCTGTTGGACTGGTGTGTAGAACAGCAACCTCACGCTAATCCATCTCCAGGTGATTTCTCACACCAGCCTAATGGAATCAACAATGGGGCTTCCAGGTGACATTCTAGGTTTTCCACTGTCTTCTCACTAAAGCTTACCAAACCATTATAAAATGCTAATATTTGGGAAATCCAGATGCCCCTGTCTCCACAGAACAGATATAAGAAGATACGTTCTCGAAGACAATGGTTTAAATACGTAATCTGATGGGTATCAGCACATGTGTTAGAGTCAATAGATTTGACACAGAAACCTAATGTGTGTTTTCAAGATGTTATTGACAGAACACTGCAAATATGATATTTAGCTCCCTCATTTTAAAAATGTCAATTAAGACACCTTGTTTCCATTATCATTATGTTTATAAGGTTTAATATAAGCAAGTATAAGCTCAATTAATGCAAGGTAGGTACAAAACAAGCCTTAAATTTTTAATTTTAAAATTTATAATATGTTTTGAAAATATGTAGTCATCTCTTTCCCTAAAAAAATCCAATCTCTTTTAATTTTAATTTTCGCTTGACACATTGTAAATTTAAGGGATACAATGTGACATTTTAATAGACAGACATAATGCCTAATGATGAAATACGGATAATTAGCATATTCATTACCTCAAAGATTTATGCTCTACCTTGGTGGTAAAAACATTCAAAATCCTCTCATCATGCTATTTTGAAACACAAATTACTGTTAACTAAGGTCACTTTATTCTGCTATTAAACACTAGAATATATTCTAGTAATCTAACTGTAATTTTATACTACTAGCCAACTTCTCTGTGTGACCTTCTCATTTGGATTCTCAGTTACAGATCACCAATATTCTACTCTACTTATATTATAGAGTTTTTTAGCCTCAGTATATTAGTGAGATCACAACCACATCTGTCTTTTTGGTCTCCTATTATGTCACTTTGCACAATGTTCTCTAGGTTCACTTATATTGAGGCAAATAATAGTGTTTTCTTCTCATTTGTGAGAGAATGCTATCCTCTTGTGTGTACACTACATTTTATCAATCCATTCATCCATTGATGGACACTTAGGTTGAGTCTACATTTTGAACACTGTGACTATCATGGATGTGCAGTGTGATATGGTTGTTGGGTATCTGTGCAGCATAGATGATAGATAGATAGATAGATAGATAGATAGATAGATAGATAGATAGATAAATAGATAGACAGATAGACAGATAGTGCAGCATAGATAGATAGATAGATAGATAGATAGATAGATAGATAGATGATAAATAGATGATAGATAGATGATAGATAGATGATAGAGAGAGAGAGGGGTAGAGAGATAGAAATACAGATAGAGATTGCTTGGTCATATGGTGTTTCTATTTTTCAGTCTTTACAAACTCCCATGTTATTTTCCCTCGAGTACCAACTCAGATTCCTATCAAGCATGATCATCCCCCTTTTCTAGGACCTTCTCCAACATTTTCTTTTTGTCTTATTTACTGCACCCATCTGACTGGAGTGAGCTTGTATCTCACCGTGGCTTTAATATGTCCTTCCCTGGTGGCTGGCAGTGAGAAGCTCTTTGCCACATCCATACCGGTCCCTTACATGTATTTTCTTGAGAAAAGTCTACTTAGTTCATCTGACTATTTTTAATCTTGTTATTTCTGGGAGGTTTTTGTTATTGGATTTTGTGAGTTCCTTATAAATTTTTAAGTCTCCTACTGTGGGCCATTGGCAAGTGTTTCCTGCCATTGTGAAGGCTGTCTATTTAATGTCTGTTGGTTATTCTCTTTGATGCTATCCAGTCTTAAATTATATAAACATATTATCTTTACCTTACAAAAGTGTATGCAAATGTAAGACTATCTTAAATGAAAAAGTATTTTTAAAACAAATCAAAGTTATATATCTAAATTATTATAAGGCCAGCTTAATTGAAAATCAGCAATTCCTCAGATACTAACACACAAGCAACAAATACTACCACAGGCATAAAAAAGTTTCTGATGGAATTACTCTTATCTTCCAAGGTTTTTATTTATACGTGTCAAACTCATAAGCACTGATAACAAGCTAGATTGTTAGGGTGTATGTCCCCAAGTTTCTGGGCTCACTATGGAAGTATAGAGCATTCATAGTAAGAGTCATCTCTCTCATTCTACTTTTAAGGGACAGAAATGACCAGAAACCATACATTTCTTTTCTTACATTTAATTCAGAAGAGGCGGTCCTCAAAGTGTAGATAAGGAAGCAAGAAGCTAACGTAACTACGTGAGTGGCGACCATTCTGCACTGACAGTCTCATTTTAAAGCTCCTAACAGCATTGACCCTAAGTATTGACAGCGTTACTCACTTTCACATCCATGTGAAATGGACAACAAAGCATCTAATAGAAGTAATTCTTGTCAGGAGACAAATCCGGTTCAGGATGCGCATGGCAGCTAAAATCATATGTGGAAAAGGGAGAAAAAAATGGTGATCCATTATGTATTATTACAACATAGAGTTTTAATTGGTTTTTTTTTCAGGTGGTTGAATTCTGCACAGAAAAAACCCACAATGTAGAAGCTCCAAACCTACAAAACAAAATGTGCAATCTCAGAAGCACGTGGGATGTAATCAAGGCGTCTGCTGACTTTCAGAATGCCTCTCCCATGACAGGAACAGAAGCCCCTCCCCTGCCTACATTTTCACTGCTCAAATCCAGACAGCGAGTGGTCTGCTTGGTGCTGGATAAATCTGGAAGCATGCGCTTAGTAAGACATTATATGCTGGGTTTCTTAAATTAAGTATTTAAGCTAAATACAGAATTATAATTTAATTTAATTTTAGTTCTAATAAACTAATAATGATGCTTATGCCAATGAAATACTGGGATAAAAAACAATGGTTAAAGTGGGGTTATAAGATTATAGATAGTTTTTTATCCCATAACTTTTGGTTCTAAGAAAAATTTAACTGCACACACAAAGAGAAATGAAGTCAGATCTGACGGTGCCTACCTATAATTTTAGCCACTCAGAGGCTGAGACAACCAGCCTCAATTGTGAGCATTAGTTTTAAGCCAGCCTGGGCAACCTAGCAAGATCTCACCTCAAAAAAACAGAAGGGAAGAAACAAATGAAAATTATCCGTGGTACCACCATTGAACATATCACATCATTCTCTTCTTCTTCTTCTTCTTCTTCTTCTTCTTCTTCTTCTTCTTCTTCTTCTTCTTCTTCTTCTTCTTCTTCTTCTTCTTCTTCCTCTTCTCTTCTTTTCTCCTCTTCCTCTTCCTCCTCCTCCTCCTCCTCCTCCTCCTCCTCCTCCTCCTCCTCCTCCTCCTCCTCCTCTTCTTCTTCTTCTTCTTCTTCTTCTTCTTCTTCTTCTTCTTCTTCTTCTTCTTCTTCTTTATAGAACAGAGTTTATTTAGGGCATGGGGAGGGGAATTGAGGGAGGAGAGAGAGAAGAGAGGAACGAAGAGGAAAAGAGAGGAAAAGAGAGGAGGGGAGGGGAGGTGGTAGGAGAAGGAAGGGGGTAGGGGAGGGGAGAGGAGGGGAGAGGAGGGGAGAGGAGGGGAGGAGAGGAGAGGAGAGGAGAGGAGAGGAGAGGAGAGGAGAGGAGAGGAGAGGAGAGGAGAGGAGAGGAGAGGAGAGGAGAGGAGAGGAGAGGAGAGGGTAGAAGCCATCCAGGAACACGTGGAGAAGAATGGGAAAAGAAGGGACAGAGAGAGTAAGAGCCCTTTTCTGATTCCTAATGTTTACTTTTTCTTCAAAAACTGTAATTGTACTTTGTATGTTTTATAACCCAATCTTTTACATAATATGCCTTAAAAATTTTCCATGTCAAAAAAGATTCTGTGAAACGTTTTAATAATTACATCATATTTACTGAATCAGCTAGCACAGGGTCTACATGGCTTTGCACCAAGTCCTCAGCGTGTATATTATAGCTATTAGCTTAGTATGTTTATGGGACTCCTGACCATGAGAACAAGTGGGTCTCTGACTCTCCTGCCTGCTCTTGGGACTCTTCCTCCTGTTGGGTTGCTGTGTCCAACTTCAGTACGCTAATTTTTGCTTCATCTTACTATATTTTATTTGGTCCTGTTTGGCTATCTCTTCAAAGCCTGTTCTTTTCTAATTTGGTCTATCAAGACTCCAACTTTCAAAACCTCTCCAGAAAGGGAGTGAATCCAGAGGGGAGGGAAGGGGAGGGAAGGGGAGGAGAGATGGAGCAGACCTGAAAGGGAAACTATTTTCAATAAAGGAGAAAAATGGAAAAACAAAAAATAATTGTTATATTTAGCAATTATGTCATATATACATACCATAATTTAATCAGTTCCCTATAGTTGGACATTTTTGGTACTTTTCTACTTGGTATTTACTAAGAAAAAATAAGTTTCATTCAGAAAAAATATTAAATAGATTGTTATATAAAAAGGTAAGACTTTTATAAATATAGCTAATGGTTTTAAGGTTTATTTATTTTATTTTATGTGTATAAGTGTATTGCCTAAAGTATATATATGCACCACTTGAGAGAGTCTCACACCTGCAAAGGCCAAAAGAGGTCTCAGATCCTCTGGAAGTGGAGGTGCAAACAGTTGTGAGTCACATCTGGGTTCTGAGAACTGAACCCAAGTCCTCTTCAAGAGCAAAAAGAACACTTAACCACTGAGCTAATTTGCAAACCTTTAAACTGAAGAAAATATACCTTTAAAATGCACTAATGAATTATTATCAAGACCTATGGCCATTGGTGATTTTTTGTCTTTCACTGATATGACAAGGTTTAAAGATACTCCAGAGTTGCTCTCATATATATGCATACATACATACATACATACATACATACATACATACATACATGTGTGTGTGTGTGTGTGTGTGTGTAATTCTTTATGTTTTTGTTTAAACAGGGAAGCCCCATCACTCGTCTGACCCTAATGAACCAAGCAGCAGAGCTATACTTAATTCAAATTATTGAAAAGGAATCCTTGGTCGGCCTGGTGACATTTGATAGCACTGCCACAATCCAAACTAACCTAATAAGGATCATCAATGACAGCTCCTACCTAGCGATCAGCACAAAGCTGCCTCAATACCCAAATGGCGGAACTTCAATTTGCAACGGACTCAAAAAAGGATTCGAGGTTAAAAAAGAATCTATTTACTATCATTGACTACTACATAGTACCCTTGATGACTTCTTCAACTCTCACCAAGGGTCGTGAGTTCATGGATTCTTCATTTCATCATAGTCTAACCTGATCTAGACAAATCATCTGTGTAGAGAAAGTAGCCTTCCCCATCCTCTGTAGCCTATGTCCAAATGTCACCTGGCGCAACATCGCGGGCTAAGTGGCACTGGGGAGTGGATATGCAAGGAGAGATCAGCAATTGAATAGCAAGCTCTTTGGCACCACCCTGAGTAGAATGCAATGCCATTGAGAAAACCTTGAAAGTGGGTCATTGGTACCATTTGATACTGCAGGCACCGAAATTCCTGGCCCATCAAATTGGCGTTTTAAACCACAGAGACCAAAGTGCTCCTCAGGCAGCAAAAGGCCAAGCATAAAGAGCACAGATGGAAGTTAAACGGTGTTAAAATTGTAAACTAAAATGTTAGGAGCACTTGTTGAGGGATGTAGCCCACTGTGTGTAGATAACTCTTGATATTCACGTTTTCCAACCTAAGCTAACCTCCACTTGAGTCTATTTATCATCAAATACTAAGACACAAAATAGAAAGTCACCTTTTAAACGAATCTTGCCTCCAAGTAGTCACTGCCACCCTGAACACGTTGGCCTTAGAAGAGTGTGACCCCAGCCGGATTATGTCTAAATGTTTTAGGGTCATTCAACTAGTCAGAGCCTAGCTCTAAAGGCTCAGCTTACCCACCAGCTTTCCCTGGGAAGTTCGTTAGAGCCTAGCCACCCTTGCAGGCTGAGCTCCAGGTGATGCAGCCTTCCAGACTGCCTGGGTCACTTGCCTATCCCCAAGTAGTTCCTAGGATGATAAGAGAAAGCCATTTACTAACTTTGTACAGGACTTATGTGACTCATGCTTCCTCTTGCGAGTAGTGGGAGCACGCATGCGTTAGATGACTAGGTCTATCAAGACTCCAGCTTTCAAAACCCATCCATTATACCCGGTTCCACGTGCCAACTCAGCTGGGAATGATAACGCAGTTAGGTCACTCTGAGGCAGAAGCCTAAGGACTCCTCCAGGACTAAAGAAGTTTGTTCTTACTTTTCTTTTATTCAGAAATTATTCTTTTGCGATTAATAATGTGGCTTTTCCCCTCCAGGCAATTACCTCCAGTGACCAGAGCACTTCCGGTTCTGAGATCGTATTGCTAACAGATGGGGAAGATAATAGAATAAGCTCGTGCTTTCAGGAGGTCAAACACAGTGGAGCCATCATCCACACCATCGCGCTGGGGCCTTCTGCTGCGCGAGAACTGGAGACTCTGTCAGACATGACAGGTACAACTTGGAACAGAGATTGAATAGAAAATGTTCTGGTTGTCTTTCTGTCGTACATGATCTTTCTCCACAAACAGAAAACTGCTCAAAAATTCCCTGTCTAAAAGTTAATCTTTGCCTCTTGCTCCTTGGGTTCTTTTTCCTTCCCCTGCAGCTTCCGTATACCAACGGCTCATGGTGCTCGTTATCTTTGTCACCATTTATTCTTTGCCTAATTTCAACCGATACCACTAATCTGAGCCTTGTTCTACGGCTCCCAGCGGCATCCGAAATTATTTCTCAGCTTAAAACTACCATTCGATTCGACAGAAAAGGTTTAGGCATCCAGATTTATGGAGGAACAAATGGAAACCCAGAGGCTATACATGATTTGCAGAAGAGTCCTGACTATCATTCAGGACTCATTCCACCGTGGGGTATTTCTATCTCGTCCTAACACATTCTAAGCCTGACCACACCAGCCCCTGTGTGGCTCCTTCAGTAGTCTTCTAGACGGACTTTCAGCCATCTAGTAGTTACATAAGTGTGTAATGAATATCATATTTTAGGCACTCGTTTCTCTCCAACCTATTCTTTCTTGGCTTCTTACATGCAAGTAAGATCCTTCTGTCCTTTAATGTCTCCATTATCTATTTTCTACCGTACATCAATTTCCCTTCACTCTAAACAGTCAGTATCTCATGATCATTGATGCAGTTGTGATCCAACCAGAAAATAATTCACTAACTTTTCAGAGCTGCCTTGAATTTCACTGTTGTGGTATTAATTGTGTCATATCCAGGCATTGCTACAATAACTTGCACTCCTTTCTGGTGGCTGATTAATCAAACAAATAACTGAAGTTCTTTGGGTTTCCCTTTGTTCTTAACACACTTTGGGTAAGTAAATTCTACTTGGAACACTACGACCCTGAGGATCTGGTAAAGCAATCCTTGGTGGACTGTAACTGAAGACCTAAGTAGCTTGTGCAGTAGTTTGTTGAGCTCACAGAGTAAACAGGATTTTCCCATTTAAAACTCCCCTTTAGGAGGGCTTCGATTTTATGCCAAGGAAGACGTGAATGGCCTGATTGATGCTTTCAGTGGGATCTCATCTAAAAGTGGCAGCATCTCACAGCAGGCTCTGCAGGTCAGCAAATCCCTTTGTCTTCTCACTGTTTCATAGACGCCCATTGTGCTAATTATTAGCTATTCCTTTTTTTTTTTTTTTTTTTTTTGGTTTTTTGAGATAGGGTTTCTCTGTGTAACCCTGACTGTCCTGGAACTCACTTTGTAGACCAGGCTGGCCTCGAACTCAGAAATCCACTTGCCTCTGCCTCCCAAGTGCTGGAATTAAAGGCATGCGCCACCACACCTGGCTCCAAGGCAACTGTTATAAAGGAAAACATTAAATTGGGGCTGCCTTACAGTTGCAGAGGTTTGGTCCATTATCGTTTTGGCGGACACATGGTGATACCCAGGCAAATGTTATTAGAGAGGTAGCTAGCTGAGAGTTCTTCACCTTGATCTGCAGGCATCAGAAGGATAAGACTGAGCATAAGAGACCTCTATGCCCACCACCCATACCTTCTCCAGCAAGGCCACACCTCCTAATAGTGCCATGCCCTATGGCCAAGCATACAAGCATGAGTCTATGGGGACCTTACCTATTAAAACCACCACACTAACTTAAAAATGGCTCCATTGGATAGAAGAAACACTTCCCCATTGAACTTGGTTTCCCATGGCTTAAACATGCCTTGTCTCCTGCAGCCCTTTATTCCTTATATTATTTTTAATCTTCATAATTTTTACAAATTTAATTTAGCAATTTAAATTTTTCCTAACATATTGTTTTTACTGAAAAAAATTTAATGCTCTATTATTTTTTTTTTAATTTTTTTTTCCATTTTTTATTAGGTATTTAGCTCATTTACATTTCCAATGCTATACCAAAAGTCCCCCATACCCTCCCACCCCCACTCCCCTACCCACCCATTCCCCCTTTTTGGCCCTGGCGTTCCCCTGTACTGGGGCATATAAAGTTTGCGTGTCCAATGGGCCTCTCTTTCCAGTGATGGCCGACTAGGCCATCTTTTGATACATATGCAGCTAGAGTCAAGAGCTCAGGGGTACTGGTTAGTTCATAATGTTGTTCCACCTATAGGGTTGAAGATCCCTTTAGCTCCTTGGGTACTTTCTCTAGCTCCTCCATTGGGAGCCCTGTGATCCATCCATTACCTGACTGTGAGCATCCACCTCTGTGTTTGCCAGGCCCCGGCATAGTCTCACAAGAGACAGCTACATCTGGGTCGTTTCGATAAAATCTTGCTAGTGTATGCAATGGTGTCAGCATTTGGAAGCTGATTATGGGGTGGATCCCTGGATATGGTAGTCTCTACATGGTCCATCCTTTCATCTCAGCTCCATACTTTGTTTCTGTAACTCCTTCCATGGGTGTTTTGTTCCCACTTCTAAGGAGGGGCATAGTGTCCACACTTCAGTCTTCATTTTTCTTGAGTTTCATGTGTTTAGGAAATTGTATCTTATATCGTGGGTATCCTAGGTTTTGGGCTAGTATCCACTTATCAGTGAGTACATATTGTGTGAGTTCCTTTGTGAATGTGTTACCTCACTCAGGATGATGCTCTCCAGGTCCATCCATTTGGCTAGGAATTTCATAAATTCATTCTTTTTGATAGCTGAGTAGTACTCCATTGTGTAGATGTACCACATTTTCTGTATCCATTCCTCTGTTGAGGGGCATCTGGGTTCTTTCCAGTTTCTGGCTATTATAAATAAGGCTGCTATGAACATAGTGGAGCATGTGTCCTTCTTACCAGTTGGGGCTTCTTCTGGATATATGCCCAGGAGAGGTATTGCTGGATCCTCCGGTAGTACTATGTCCAATTTTCTGAGGAACCGCCAGACTGATTTCCAGAGTGGTTGTACAAGCCTGCAATCCCACCAACAATGGAGGAGTGTTCCTCTTTCTCCACATCCACGCCAGCATCTGCTGTCACCTGAATTTTTGATCTTAGCCATTCTGACTGGTGTGAGGTGGAATCTCAGGGTTGTTTTGATTTGCATTTCCCTGATGATTAAGGATGTTGAACATTTTTTCAGGTGCTTCTCTGCCATTCGGTATTCCTCAGGTGAGAATTCCTTGTTCAGTTCTGAGCCCCATTTTTTAAGGGGGTTATTTGATTTTCTGAGGTCCACCTTCTTGAGTTCTTTATATATGTTGGATATTAGTCCCCTATCTGATTTAGGATAGGTAAAGATCCTTTCCCAGTCTGTTGGTGGTCCTTTTGTCTTATTGACAGTGTCTTTTGCCTTGCAGAAACTTTGGAGTTTCATTAGGTCCCATTTGTCAATTCTCGATCTTACAGCACAAGCCATTGCTGTTCTGTTCAGGAATTTTTCCCCTGTGCCCATATCTTCAAGGCTTTTTCCCACTTTCTCCTCTATAAGTTTCAGTGTCTCTGGTTTTATGTGAAGTTCCTTGATCCACTTAGATTTGACCTTAGTACAAGGAGATAAGTATGGATCTATTCGCATTCTTCTACATGATAACAACCAGTTGTGCCAGCACCAATTGTTGAAAATGCTGTCTTTCTTCCACTGGATGGTTTTGGCTCCCTTGTCGAAGATCAAGTGACCATAGGTGTGTGGGTTCATTTCTGGGTCTTCAATTCTATTCCATTGGTCCACTTGTCTGTCTCTATACCAGTACCATGCCGTTTTTATCACAATTGCTCTGTAGTAAAGCTTTAGGTCAGGCATGGTGATTCCACCAGAGGTTCTTTTATCCTTGAGAAGAGTTTTTGCTATCCTCGGTTTTTTGTTATTCCAGATGAATTTGCAAATTGCTCCTTCTAATTCGTTGAAGAATTGAGTTGGAATTTTGATGGGGATTGCATTGAATCTGTAGATTGCTTTTGGCAAGATAGCCATTTTTACAATGTTGATCCTGCCAATCCATGAGCATGGGAGATCTTTCCATCTTCTGAGATCTTCTTTAATTTCTTTCTTCAGGGACTTGAAGTTTTTATCATACAGATCTTTCACTTCCTTCGTTAGAGTCACGCCGAGGTATTTTATATTATTTGTGGCTATTGAGAAGGGTGTTGTTTCCCTAATTTCTTTCTCAGCCTGTTTATTCTTTGTGTAGAGAAAGGCCATTGACTTGTTTGAGTTAATTTTATATCCAGCTACTTCACCAAAGCTGTTTATCAGGTTTAGGAGTTCTCTGGTGGAATTTTTAGGGTCACTTATATATACTATCATATCATCTGCAAAAAGTGATATTTTGACTTCCTCTTTTCCAATTTGTATCCCCTTGATCTCCTTTTGTTGTCGAATTGCTCTGGCTAATACTTCAAGTACTATGTTGAAAAGGTAGGGAGAAAGTGGGCAGCCTTGTCTAGTCCCTGATTTTAGTGGGATTGCTTCCAGCTTCTCTCCATTTACTTTGATGTTGGCTACTGGTTTGCTGTAGATTGCTTTTATCATGTTTAGGTATGGGCCTTGAATTCCTGATCTTTCCAAAACTTTTATCATGAATGGGTGTTGGATCTTGTCAAATGCTTTTTCTGCATCTAACGAGATGATCATGTGGTTTTTGTCTTTGAGTTTGTTTATATAATGGATTACATTGATGGATTTTCGTATATTAAACCATCCCTGCATCCCTGGAATAAAACCTACTTGGTCAGGATGGATGATTGCTTTAATGTGTTCTTGGATGCGGTTAGCGAGAATTTTATTAAGGATTTTTGCATCGATGTTCATAAGAGAAATTGGTCTGAAGTTCTCTATCTTTGTTGGATCTTTCTGTGGTTTAGGTATCAGAGTAATAGTGGCTTCATAAAATGAGTTGGGTAGAATACCTTCTACTTCTATCTTGTGAAAAAGTTTGTGCAGAACTGGAGTTAGATCTTCTTTGAAGGTCTGATAGAACTCTGCACTAAACCCGTCTGGTCCTGGGCTTTTTTTGGCTGGGAGACTATTAATAACTGCTTCTATTTCTTTAGGGGATATGGGACTGTTTAGAAGGTCAACTTGATCCTGATTCAACTTTGGTACCTGGTATCTGTCCAGAAATTTGTCCATTTCGTCCAGGTTTTCCAGTTTTGTTGAGTATAGCCTTTTGTAGAAGGATCTGATGGTGTTTTGGATTTCTTCAGGATCTGTTGTTATGTCTCCCTTTTCATTTCTGATTTTGTTAATTAGGATTTTGTCCCTGTGCCCTTTAGTGAGTCTAGCTAAGGGTTTATCTATCTTGTTGATTTTCTCAAAGAACCAACTCCTCGTTTGGTTAATTCTTTGAATAGTTCTTCTTGTTTCCACTTGGTTGATTTCACCCCTGAGTTTGATTATTTCCTGCCGTCTACTCCTCTTGGGTGAATTTGCTTCCTTTTTTTCTAGAGCTTTTAGATGTGTTGTCAAGCTGCTAGTATGTGCTCTCTCCCGTTTTTTCTTGGAGGCACTCAGAGCTATGAGTTTCCCTCTTAGAAATGCTTTCATTGTGTCCCAAAGGTTTGGGTACGTTGTGGCTTCATTTTCATTAAACTCTAAAAAGTCTTTAATTTCTTTCTTTATTCCTTCCTTGACCAAGGTATCATTGAGAAGAGTGTTGTTCAGTTTCCATGTGAATGTTGGCTTTCTGTTATTTATTTTGTTATTGAAGATCAGCCTTAGTGCATGGTGATCTGATAGGATACATGGGACAATTTCAATATTTTTGAATCTGTTGAGGCCTGATTTGTGACCTATTATGTGGTCAATTTTGGAGAAGGTACCATGAGGTGCTGAGAAGAAGGTATATCCTTTTGTTTTAGGATAAAATGTTCTGTAGATATCTGTCAGATCCATTTGTTTCATCACTTCTGTTAGTTTCAGTGTGTCCCTGTTTAGTTTCTGTTTCCATGATCTGTCCATTGGTGAAAGTGGTGTGTTGAAGTCTCCCACTATTATTGTGTGAGGTGCAATGTGTGCTTTGAGCTTTACTAAAGTTTCTTTAGTGAATGTGGCTGCTCTTGTATTTGGAGCATAGATATTCAGAATTGAGAGTTCCTCTTGGAGGATTTTACCTTTGATGAGAATGAAGTGTCCCTCCTTGTCTTTTTTGATGACTTTGGGTTGGAAGTCAATCTTATCAGATATTAGGGTGGCTACTCCTGCTTGTTTCTTCATACCATTTGCTTGGAAAATTGTTTTCCAGCCTTTCACTCTGAGGTAGTGTCTATCTTTTTCTCTGAGATGAGTTTCCTGTAAGCAGCAAAATGTTGGGTCTTGTTTGTGTAGCCAGTTTGTTAGTCTATGTCTTTTTATTGGCGAGTTGAGACCATTGATGTTAAGAGATATTAAGGAAAAGTAATTGTTGCTTCCTGTTATTTTAGTTGTTAAAGTTGGCATTCTGTTCTTGTGGCTGTCTTCTTTTAGGTTTGTTGAGGGATTACCTTCTTGTTTTTTCTAGGGCGTTGTTCCCGTTCTTGTATTGGTTTTTTTCTGTTATTATCCTTTGAAGGGCTGGATTCGTGGAGAGATAATGCGTGAATTTGGTTTTGTCGTGGAATACTTTGGTTTCTCCATCTATGATAATTGAGAGTTTGGCTGGGTATAGTAGCCTGGGCTGCAGTTTGTGTTCTCTTAGTGTCTGTATAACATCTGTCCAGGCTCTTCTGGCCTTCATAGTCTCTGGTGAAAAATCTGGTGTAATTCTGATAGGCTTGCCTTTATATGTTACTTGACCTTTTTCCCTTACTGCTTTTAGTATTCTATCTTTATTTAGTGCATTTGACATTCTGATTATTATGTGTCGGGAGGAATTTCTTTTCTGGTCCAGTCTGTTTGGAGTTCTGTAGGCTTCTTGTATGTTCATAGGCATCTCATTCTTTAGATTTGGGAAGTTTTCTTCAATAATTTTGTTGAAGATGTTTGCTGGACCTTTGAGTTGAAAATCTTCATTCTCATCCACTCCTATTATCCGTACGTTTGGTCTTCTTATTGTGTCCTGGATTTCCTGGATATTTTGAGTTAGGATCTTTTTGCATTTTCCATTTTCTTTGATTGTTGTGCCGATGTTCTCTATGGAATCTTCTGCACCTGAGATTCTCTCTTCCATCTCTTGTATTCTGTTGCTGATGCTCAAATCTATGGTTCCAGATTTCTTTCCTAGGGTTTCTATCTCTAGTGTTGCCTCGCTTTGAGTTTTCTTTATTGTGTCTACTTCCCTTTTTAGGTCTAGTATGGTTTTGTTCATTTCCATCACCTGTTTGTATGTTTTTTCCTCTTTTTCTGTAAGGACTTCTACCTGTTTGATTGTGTTTTCCTGTTTTTCTTTAAGGACTTGTAACTCTTTAGCAGTGTTCTCCTGTATTTCTTTAAGTGATTTATTAAAGTCCTTCTTGATGTCCTCTACCATCATCATGAGATATGCTTTTAAATCTAGGTCTAGGTTCTCAGGTGTGTTGGGGTTCCCTGGACTGGGCGAAGTGGGTGTGCTGGGTTCTGGTGATGGTGAGTGGTCTTGGTTCCTGTTAGTAAGATTCCTCCGTTTACCTTTCGCCATCTGGTAATCTCTGGAGTTAGTAGTTATAGTTGACTCTGTTTAGAGATTGTTCTTCTGGTGATTCTGTTACCGTCTATCAGCAGACCTGGGAGACAGATTCTCTCCTCTGAGTTTCAGTGCTCAGAGCACTCTCTGCTGGCAAGCTCTCTTACAGGGAAGGTGCGCGGATATCTTGTATTTGGACCTCCTCCTGGCCGAAGAAGAAGGCCCAAAACAGGACCTTTCTCAGACACTGTGTTGCTTTGGCAGTTCCCAGGTGGTACAGACTCTCACCTAAGCAGATTAAATTCCTAAGTTCCTTGGAGTCCCGGAACCAAGATGGCGACCGCTGCTGCTGCTGCGGCTGAGACCGCCTCCCCTGCCGGGCGGGCACCTGTCCTCTGGTCCGGACGGTGGCCGGCTGTCCCCGGCCCACAAAGGGTGCTGCCTCAGCGCCTCTGTGCTTCCGCCTGTTCCAGAAGCTGTCAGGTTCTCTGGCGCACCCTCTCACCTGTTCAGACTAATTTTCTAAGTTCGGCGGGTCCCAGACCAAGATGGCGATCGCTGCTGCTGTGGCTTAGGCCGCCTCCCCAACCGGGCGGGCACCTGTCCTCCGGTCCGGACGGTGGCTGGCTGTCCCCGGCCCACAAAGGGTGCTGCCTCAGCGCCTCTGTGCTTCCGCCTGTTCCAGAAGCTGTCAGGTTCTCTGGCGCACCCTCTCACCTGTTCAGACTAATTTCCTAAGTTCGGCGGGTCCCGGACCAAGATGGCGACCGCTGCTGCTGTGGCTTAGGCCGCCTCCCCAACCGGGCGGGCACCTGTCCTCCGGTCCGGACGGTGGCTGGCTGTCCCCGGCCCACAAAGGGTGCTGCCTCAGCGCCTCTGTGCTTCCGCCTGTTCCAGAAGCTGTCAGGTTCTCTGGCGCACCCTCTCACCTGTTCAGACTAATTTTCTAAGTTCGGCGGGTCCCGGACCAAGATGGCGATCGCTGCTGCTGTGGCTTAGGCCGCCTCCCCAACCGGGCGGGCACCTGTCCTCCGGTCCGGACGGTGGCTGGCTGTCCCCGGCCCACAAAGGGTGCTGCCTCAGCGCCTCTGTGCTTCCGCCTGTTCCAGAAGCTGTCAGGTTCTCTGGCGCACCCTCTCACCTGTTCAGACTAATTTCCTAAGTTCGGCGGGTCTCGGACCAAGATGGCGACCGCTGCTGCTGTGGCTTAGGCCGCCTCCCCAGCCGGGTGGGCACCTGTCCTCAGGTCCGGAAGGTGGCCGGCTGTCCCCGGCCCACACAGGGTGCTGCCTCAGCGCCTCTGTGCTTCCGCCTGTTCCAGAAGCTGTCAGGTTCTCTGGCGCACCCTCTCACCTGTTCAGACTAATTTCCTAAGTTCGGCGGGTCCCGGACCAAGATGGCGACCGCTGCTGCTGTGGCTTAGGCCGCCTCCCCAACCGGGCGGGCACCTGTCCTCCGGTCCGGACGGTGGCTGGCTGTCCCCGGCCCACAAAGGGTGCTGCCTCAGCGCCTCTGTGCTTCCGCCTGTTCCAGAAGCTGTCAGGTTCTCTGGCGCACCCTCTCACCTGTTCAGACTAATTTCCTAAGTTCGGCGGGTCCCGGACCAAGATGGCGACCGCTGCTGCTGTGGCTTAGGCCGCCTCCCCAACCGGGCGGGCACCTGTCCTCCGGTCCGGACGGTGGCTGACTGTCCCCGGCCCACACAGGGTGCTGCCTCAGCGCCTCTGTGCTTCCGCCTGTTCCAGAAGCTGTCAGGTTCTCAATGCTCTATTATTTTAACTGAAAAGAATTTTGAAACTCAAAATTACACTGAACTACCTTAACTTTAAATTTCCAGAGTATTAAAGGCCAGACGTGGTGGCGCACGCCTTTAATCCCAGCACTTGGGAGGCAGAGGCAGGTGGATTTCTGAGTTCTAGGACAGCCAGGGCTACACAGAGAAACCCTATCTTGAAAAAAAAAATCCAGAGTAATAACATAGAGGTTTTTGCATCTTGTATAAAATTTCTGTTACAGTTGGAGAGCAAAGCCTTCAATGTCGGAGCAGGGGCATGGATAAACAGTACAGTACCTGTGGACAGTACCGTCGGCAACGACACGTTCTTTGTTATCACCTGGACAGTAAGAAAGCCAGAAATCATTCTTCAAGATCCAAAAGGAAAAAACTACACCACCTCCGATTTCCAGGAAGATAAGCTAAATATCTTCTCTGTTCGCCTTCGGATCCCAGGCATTGCTGAGGTAGGTCTGTTCTGTTGTTTTTGTGAGTTACCCATTTATGTTAGAAAGTAAAGGCATCCTCTGTGTTTCCAACACTAAAGCAGTAACAGGTAATTCTTAAAAGTAAGCTTCATAGAACACAGAAGGATTCATACCCACATTGTTAGTCTACTAAATCAGATAGTATTCAGACTGGGGCAATATCTCAACAGTACAGCAGCTAAGCTTGCAGAGGCCCTGGCTCCATTCCCAACATCACAAAAGCCCTTGCTCTTTTTCTTTTTACACTTCTAAGTAATTATATACCCTAAGTACAGAGGAGGAAAACACTAGCAAAGCTCTTAAAGGGAATTTATTTTTTCAGACAGGCACTTGGACTTACAGCCTCTTAAATAAGGGTGCCACATCTCAGTTGCTAACAGTGACAGTGACCACTCGAGCAAGAAGTCCCACCACACTCCCAGTCATCGCCACCGCTCACATGAGTCAGAGCACAGCCCAGTACCCTAGCCGGATGATTGTGTATGCAAGGGTCAGCCAAGGGTTTTTGCCTGTTCTGGGAGCCAATGTCACAGCCGTCATAGAAGCTGAGAGTGGAAATCAAGTCACCCTGGAGCTCTGGGACAACGGGGCAGGTAATGGGTGCCATGGGACTTAAAATTATTTCATTGGGTTCTATCTCAGTGTCCCTCTGTACACTTAAGAACTGTATTTCAAAGTGAATGAAATCTAGCTGCAATGTGTTAAACCTCTGCCCAGATGTAAGTACTGATGTGTTATGAAAAGATAAAGAGAGGGAGGATATGTCTGGTGGATGTGTGGTGAGGTGTGGGGGAAGGGGGTGCTCCACGGGCCCATGCGGAGGCATCCCTTTTCCCTGAGGGACCAGCCACACGACCCACAGGATGGTATAGTATAGAATGAGTTTATTCAAGGCATGGGAAGGGGAGTTATGAGGGTAGAACAGGCAAAGAAAGGGAGGGGGAAAAGGAGGGAGGGGAGGGGGAAAAGGGGAAGGTAGGGGAGGGGAGGAGAGGGGAGGGAAGAGGGGGGTGGGCCATGAGGACATAGAGGGGGTAGAGAAGGGAATGGGGAGAGAGCACAGCGGGAGCAGGAAAGTAAGAATAAGAGAGAGAGGAGGGGGCAAGCAGCCCCATTTATAGTGAGTCAGACACACCTGGCTATTGCCAGGTAACTGTGGGGCAAAGTTTAGACAAAATGCTAACAGTACACTGTCATCCTTAAAGTTCATTAGTTTTACTTGAACCATGGAAGGAACTCGAGGACCATTTTTCTCACTTCTGGCGGCAGTGTTTTAATCCACTTTGTTATCTTTATATTTTCTTTTTCTTTTTTTTTTTCTTCTTTTTTCTTTTTTTTGTTTTTGTTTTTGTTTTTTGTTGTTGTTGTTTTTGTTTTTTGTTTTTTTGTTTTGTTTTTTCGAGACATGGTTTCTCTGTGTAGCCCTGGCTATCTTGGAACTCACTTTGAAGACCAGGCTGGCCTTAAACTCAGAAATCCACCTGCCTCTGCCTCCCAAGTGCTGGGATTAAAGGCGTGCACCACCACTGCCCGGCTATCTTTATATTTTCTTATTTTGATAAGCTTTTTATATGAAATAGGAGCCCCAATCATTATTTAAATGAGCACCACAAAAAAAGGACTGAACACCTACTAAGAATTCTTCCAGAATCGGAGGGTTATCATGTGGCCAAGACAAACTTTGAAGCAATATAGTGACCCTAGAACTCCTGTACTTGAAACTGTGCCACCTGAACTACGAAACCATGGCCACGCCCTGTACTCACAGTTACAACTCTCATTTTTACTTACCACGACTAACTCTTACATTTCAATGCCAAGGTGCTGACACACTCAAAAATGACGGCATCTACTCAAGATATTTCACAGACTTCCATGGAAATGGCAGATACAGCTTAAAAGTCAATGCCCAGGCAAGAAAGAACATGGCTAAACTAAATCTGAAACAAAAGAATAAGTCTCTCTATATACCTGGCTACGTTGAAAATGGTAAGTAACATTCAAATAGAAATGTCTGGTTTAGGTCAAATAAATATAAGAAAGATCAAAAGCATAACAGAGGTCACCGTCGGTATGTCCCAAAAGCAAATCTGGGCAATGGATTCATAGACACGTTTATGCATGTTTTGGAACTCCCCTCAATTCACTCCACTCAGCATTGTCTATGAAGCAAGCTCTGTGCTAGATGCTAGCACTACAAATACGGATAAAACACAATTCTTGCCCGCAAAAAAAATTTCACAGGCGAGTATGAGATAAGGATAAGATTAAAATACAGCTTAACTAAAATGTCACGTTCCCTCATCCACTTCAAAATGATGTTAAAACAAACAAGCTTTTCAATATCTGCACTGAGTACCGGCAAGATTAATTTACAAGAACAGACATGACAACATAAAAGTTATAATGTATTTGTTTTTGTTTGCTTGTTGTGGGGATGTAGATCAAATTGTACTGAATCCACCCAGACCGGAAATCCCAGAAGCCACAGAAGCTACAGTGGAAGACTTCAGCAGACTAACCTCTGGAGGATCGTTTACTGTGTCTGGAGCGCCCCCTGATGGCGATCACGCTCGTGTGTTTCCACCAAGTAAAGTCACAGACCTGGAGGCTGAGTTTATAGGTGATCATATTCACCTTACATGGACGGCCCCTGGCAAGGTCCTCGATAAGGGAAGAGGTGAGTCTGATGGCGAATTTAAAGTGTTATGAAAGACACCCCTTTACCTTTCATTTTTCTAAAGCTTCTTTAATGTCTTATTTAATGTCTGACTAACACATATAGAATAAATAACAGTAACCCACTATTCACTTATATTTAAATATAAAAACTGAAACTTCAAAAGATACAAGCTGGCCCAAATTATTCCTGTTCTAATAACTTAAAATTCCAACCCAGTTTTTTTCAGATTGTTTATCAAATTGCCTGTCTCAATTTGAGCTATTTAAATTAAATGGACAGATGAAATAGCACTATTCTCTTGTATCCTTTTGTCCCAACAAAGGGCAATTTTCTAAGTATTTATGTCTTTGCTCAATTTTATTCAATTACTGTTGAGCCTGCAAACACTTTCAGAGTCTCTGTCACAAGGTTAGCGCTTTAAAGTCAACAAAGTACAAAATACACCAGGTAAACAGATAACTGCAGACAGGCAGACATATAGATAGAAGATAAATAGATACATAGTTACATAGATACATAGATGATTGATAGATGATAGAGATATATAGATGATAGATAGATAGATAGATAGATAGATAGATAGATAGATAGATATAATAAATATATAGATGGATAGATAGAGGATAGATAGATACATGGATACATAGGTGATTATAGATGATAGATGGATAGATACACATATATAGGTGATGATAGATTGATAGATACATAGAAGAGAGAGAGAGATAGATAGATAGATAGATAGATAGATAGATAGATAGATAGATAGATGACACATAGGTAGATTCACCTAAATGAAAAACAAGGATTTGTGAGTGATAGTGGAATGGTCAGGACTTATCCAGGGACTTAACATGAAACTAAATGTTAATCAGAGAATTTAATTATGGGAGAAAAAAAATCAAAGTTATGTACCACATATTTTAAGTATTTCCAACATTACCTAAAAACATAAAAAATTAAGTTTTCATACCAAATAAGAGTTATAAATATTTTATCCTCACAATTCATAAGACATTCTGGGTCCATTTCTGTTGATTTCTAAAATCAGTGTGGAATGTAATACTTGCACAGGAATCTTCCTTTCTTTTCTAAAGAAAACAATAGTTACAACAGCTAACATTCAGCCACCCATTAATTACCAATTTACTACGCTGTTCTAAACACTTTTTACTCATTACCATTGACAAATATCACTGTCAGAATATCAGCAGTCGGAAAACTTCGTGTGAAATTAATCAAATCACTAAATCTCTGTTTTACACTTTAAAAACTGGAGATGAGAAAGATGACATTGTAGAATCAAGGTGCTAGCTGAGGAGGGAAGAGGTCCTGGGCCTGTGCTTACTGTTCATCCAGCGTCTGTGACCTTTGACTCTTGCCCTTCCGTCCTCCCTGTATGTAACTGTGCTTCTCTGAGTGCTCCCCATCGCTTCTTCTTTCAATTTAATTTACAGAAAGAGAAAAGGAAAGAAAATAGAAGATACTTATGGACTTATGCTTTTACTCCACATGAATATTATGTGTACCTTGCTCTAATTTAAAGCAGAGTTCTTCTCTTTCTGTATCTTTCTAAAAAGAAGCCTGGATTCTGGGTGGAAGGCTGCAGCCCCAGAGAAGAGTCAGAGACACATCCTCACCACGCTAACGAACGTGATGTTTCTCTTTTCTAGCATATAGATACGTCATCAGGATGAGTGGGCATTCTCTGGCTCTCCAAGAAGATTTTAGCAACTCTACTTTAGTGAATACTTCCAGTGTAATGCCTAAAGAGGCTGGCTCAAAAGAAACATTTAAATTCAAACCAGAAACTTTTAAAATAGAAAATGGCACCCAAGTCTACATTGCAATCCAGGCTGACAATGAAGCCCGTCTCTCCTCTGAGGTCTCCAACATTGCACAGGCTGTGAAGTTTATTCCTCCACAAGTTTATTTGACACCCAGCACCCCTCCTGGTCTGAGTACCCCCAGCACCCCTCCTGGTCTGAGTACCCCCAGCACCCCTCCTGGTCTGAGTACCCCCAGCACCCCTCCTGGTCTGAGTACCCCCAGCACCCCTCCTGGTCTGAGTACCCCCAGCACCCCTCCTGGTCTGAGTACCCCCAGCACCCCTCCTGGTCTGAGTACCCCCAGCACCCCTCCTGGTCTGAGTACCCCCAGCACCCCTCCTGGTCTGAGTACCCCCAGCACCCCTCCTGGTCTGAGTACCCCCAGCACCCCTCCTGGTCTGAGTACCCCCAGCACCCCTCCTGGTCTGAGTACCCCCAGCACCCCTCCTGGTCTGAGTACCCCCAGCACCCCTCCTGGTCTGAGTACCCCCAGCACCCCTCCTGGTCTGAGTACCCCCAGCACCCCTCCTGGTCTGGGTACCAAAGTGTCCGTACCCAGTTTGACAGTTTTTGTACTTGTTGCAACTTTATTCATATTTTAAACTAGAAATTGCAGTAGAACTGAAATTCAACCTTTGAATTCAAATTTACTCTCCTCATTGTCTACTCTACAACTCCTTGTAACATAAACGTGAACATTCAATACTGTAAATTTCCTATTTGCGTCTATTAAAATTATAAGTTGCTATATATAAATCACAGTATTTCCTTAATCTACCTTTGGGAGAAAAATGAGTTAAAACGAACAACTCATTTTCTAAATATCAATATCTAAAAGCTATTACAGTAACTATAACATGTAATTTTATGGAAATAATTACACGAGGAAACAGAATATAAAGCTCGGAAAGAGAAAATGATGTCTATTTTCATTATAAATCTGCGAAAAGAGAAACACGAACTCATTTCCAGACAGCATTATTATATGTTCTCTGCATTTTTTTTTAATATGAGAAAGCAAAAGAAAAACAGGCAAAATCCCTAAGTCGGCAAATTGCTTCCTTGTATTAATCTCCGTTCTGTTATTCAACAGGACACTTGAGAATGGGTCAGGTACGGAGGAAGCGTTTTGGAGGCTAAGAGGGCTAAGGTCCAGCGAGTGGCAGGTTCTGGCAAGGACACCACAGAGTTCCTGTACTTGATCCAGATCAAGGACCAGCCGGAGGCTGTGAGGAAGCACTCAGCACAATGCACCTTCACAGGAGCAAACTGATTCCAGTAAGAGTGACTCTGCCTCTATGCCTCCAGTAAGGGTCACTCTGTGGTCACAGCACAGTCATTTCCCAGCATGAATTCAAGACAGCCTGTAGAGAAAATAAGTCATATTCAAACCATACCAAAAGCCTAGTGGCAAATGAGTATTGCCTAGCATTTACACAAGACACGGAGTCTCTTTCTCGTATAAAATCTATCAGAGAAGTCCACATTCTCTTGTATCTTGGGCTGAGAACTACTGTTTACATGGGAACAAGAACTACTCTCCCGTGATTTCTAAGATTACAGTCTGGCTCTGCTTCTAAAACATATCCTGTGTCATATATAATTTGCAGATTGTCTGAAGTCTCAGGTATAGCGACATAAGCCTTCCATGTCAGCCCTTGGGAGGCTGAGGCAGGCAGATCTATGCAGAGCTCCAGTGTAGTCAGGTCTACTTAGCAAGACCCTGTCTCAAAGAAGGAAACTAAACTGAAGCTGAAAGGCCTGAGATGGAAGATCAAGGCTGCCCTGTCCGCAGCTGTAACCTAGAACAAATTCCCTCAAAGGAGCTTCAGCTTGCACAGAGGGCTTTCCTGATTCCCCTCCCCTTGGGAAATTATTTTCTGATTCTGAGTTCTCTGATGCTGTGCTATAGCTCTCTGCGGAACCTTCCCCACTCTCACTTGTATTTTGAATATTATTTTATTCCAACTTAATCCACGAAAAAAGTCTTCAAGTCCTTCAGGGGCAATGCCCACACTGACGGCATCCTACACTCATACAGAGCACCAGTAAGGGGCACAGACCATAGAGAAGCATGCTCATCTTTTGTGTGGGTGAAGGGCAACAAGAGATTTACTGGGTGGTGGAGGGTCACTTGCTATGGCAAGTGCTCTTTATTATGTTTCTCTTTTATTTAGTTAGTTACATTGGTTTGGGCTTTTTGCTTGTTTGTTTTGTTTTGTTTTCTGAGACAGTCTCATTACATATGTAATCCAGCAGTGTAGGACACCAGATGTTTCAGGCATTATTTTATTTAATGTTTGCAATGTTTTTGTTTTGTTTTGTTTGTTTTTAGAAAGATACTTGCTCTCCTCATTTTACAGCTATGGAAATTGGGAATGAGAGAGGCTAAGTTGTGATGGAGAGTTTTCTTGACAGAAGGAAAATGGTTGAGCTATTAAGGTGATACATTATGTATGCCCAAATTCACCCAAGATAAACAGATGGGGTGCCATAGCAGTGACTCAAGTAGATAGAAAGAAAAATGCTTATAGTGGGGACAGTGTGGGAAGATTTCACAGCCTTTATCAAGCTTGGACTGCAAGCTGGGACAGGCCCAATAGTTGAAGATAAGAACATGAAGGAAAGCTAAGTTTTCCCTGCAACCAGCTGGCTTTTCCCATAGCCTCGGGCAGCTCAGGGATTTCTCATTCCCAGCATAAACCCTGGAAGACTCTATTTACAGTTTTACAAATTAAAGCCATAAAAACAAATTTTAATTAGCAATCTTATGTCAGCATTGACACTTACAACAGCATGTGATGTTTAATAATAGTGTATAATTCTAGTTGAGTTTTTTAAGTGTCAAAGTCCTGCTTGAAGTGCTTTTCCTGCATTCTCTCATGTAGTACTCCCCAGATTGTATAACAGTTTTGTCACAGAGAAGATGAGAGTCTCCATTCCAGACAAGAGAATAGATTTCTCTTATGCTGTATTTTTAAGATTTTTTTTATCACTGTTAATTACATGTATGTGTGTATGACTGTGTGTGGTTGTGTGTGTATGAGTTCAGGTGCCAAAGCAGGCTAGAAGCGTTGAATTCCTGGAACCTAGGGTTACAGATGGATGGGAGTGCCTGGCTTGGTACTGGACACTGCAAGGGCACTGTGTGCTTAAGTGCTAACCCACAGCTCCATGTCCCACACCTGGGAATAAAAAGAAAAACACATTCTCATAATATTTCTGTCTTTAAAGAAACAAAATTTCTTACTACAGATGGCCCTAGGAAACTCTTTTCTTCTTCTTCTTCTTCTTCTTCTTCTTCTTCTTCTTCTTCTTCTTCTTCTTCTTCTTCTTCTTCTTCTTCTTCTTCTTCTTCTTCTTCTTCCTCTTCTTCTTCTTCTTCTGTTGTTTCTGGCTTTTCTTTTTAAAAGGGTCTACTCCATGTGTAACACAGCAATATAAGGCCCCATGCCCTGCTTCAGGAGTTATTACATTTAATCTTCACAACATTCCTTTTTAAAGACCTCATTGACCTCGTTTTGAGTCAGAAAAATTGAGGCTGAGAGAGAAGTTATACTCAGAAAAATAATCTCTTGCTAACAAAATATTTAAAATCTAGTAAGAAGATGTGTTATGTTGGTAAGATGAGCTTAAGCAACAAGACAGAGTACAACAGTGACTCGGGAAAGGTAAAAAACTTTAAGATACTCCAAGAAAAATAATGTGGGAGGATCTTACAGATAAGGTACATCAAGCCTGGGCTGGCACAGTGGAATACTGTCAACAGTTGGAGAAAAGGAAAGTCCCAAGAGATATCAGCATTTCTATCAAATTATGCAAATATTCTGGCCGTGATTCAAATTCCCGAGCGAGGCACACACATAAATGCCCTTCTGTGCTGCTCCTTCTCACTGGAGCAGTGCGACCATGGTGCCAGGGCTGCAGGTCCTTCTGTTCCTCACCCTGCATCTCCTGCAGAACACAGAGAGCTCCATGGTGCATCTCAACAGCAATGGATACGAGGGTGTGGTCATTGCCATTAACCCCAGTGTGCCAGAGGACGAAAGGCTCATCCCAAGCATAAAGGTAAGAAGGGGTTTTATTGTCAGGTCAATAATTCTGTTGCCTGCACATCCAAACTCACACACACAGTTACACACTCACACACACAGTTACACACTCACACACACGGTTTTACCCTCCCAAGGGGCGCTTTGACCGTCTTCATCATGCCTGCAGTATTATCTTCAGTCATGATGGGAATCTGCCTAGCATTATATTTTATTATATAATAAAATCTGTGTTTAACCTGTTAATAATTTATTAACTTGATAAGGTAAGAGACTTCAGAAGAAGAAGAGTTCTCACACTTTATCTTAGTAATGTTGGTTTACACAGTCTATACAGCAAATGTCCTGCCCACTCCTCCAGCTGCTCCTACGTGCTCAACTTTGGAAAACCGAAAATCCTTACCTATCTTACCTTGAAGGAAAACTTACACATGCTTAAAGCTGATGTGTTTCTAATTGCACTTGTTTAATAAAAATGTTTGCATCCTGTGTACTTTGTCCATAGGTCCTTGCAACATCTCCATGCAGTGCTTAGGAGCAGAAGGCTGGGTTCCTCTAAAAATTGAATGAATTATTTGTAGGATTGTAGCAAGTAGCAGGCAGAAGCAAACCAGTCTTATTTGTCTTTATTATTAGCTCTTGAGCCATGCCAGAGTGACTCAATGGGTTATAAATATAGCTGTGTATACATATGTGTAACAATAATAATTGAAGATGAGGTCGTGAATTTGTTAGGGAGAGTGAGGGTTGTGGGAGGAATGGGGGAAGGGTGTAGACACATTCGTATATAAAGTTTACCCAAAAAATGTGTGTTTTTTTAATAATCTGGTCATTTATTTATATGCTCTACTTGGGCAGTAACTCAAAATAAAACAAAAGCAATTTTAATTAACATAGAATATAATAATTACCAGACCTTAAGTTCCCTGTGAGTTTGAACAATGCAATTGTAAAAAAAATTGATTAACACACCACTTGCCTGCAGACTTCTGACTTTCATCCCTGTTATGCCTCACGTCGCATCTCCAATCCAACTGCCACCTGGAGGGGTGGGCAGGTGAAGGTCAGGGTTAGCTTTGGGCATGTGGAAATGAGTTTACGGATCCAAGAGATTCAGTTAAATGTATCCCAGTTTTTCAGTTACTCTGTGCACACACACTTGAGGAAGAGGAGCCTCCGTTTGCTTCTTCTGGTTTATGTATAGATGATTTATGCTCAGTTTGTTTCGAGATTGCTACCACAATGCACTTTTCATTTTCTCAGGAAATGGTAACTCAAGCTTCTACCTACCTGTTTGAAGCCAGCCAAGGAAGAGTTTATTTCAGGAACATAAGCATATTAGTCCCGATGACCTGGAAGTCAAAATCTGAGTACTTAATGCCAAAACGAGAATCGTACGACAAAGTAGGTTTCCTGTCCAGCTCCTAAACTGTTTCTTGTGGGTTTCCAAATGAATGTTTACAAGGTTTGATAATTGTTAACCATTAAGTTAGTAATAAGTATTAAAACTTTTTGTTGCTTTTGTGTGCTTGTGTGTACATCTGTGTGGACTATGTGTACACATTCACATGTTTGTGTATGTGTGTGGAAGCACACACATGCTCTCCCCAAGTGTGTGTGTGTGTGTGTGTGTGTGTGTGTGTGTGTGTGTGTGTGATCATGTAGGAGTCAGAGGTTAATATTAGGTGGTTTCCTCTATTTGCTTTGGACCTTTAACTTTTAAAGACAAGGTCTGTTACTGAACCTGAGAGTCATCAATTTGGGTAGGCTAGCTAGAGAACAATCTCTGGTAGTCTGTCTGTCTCTACCACTTCTCCAGTGGGGTTACAAACACACGTCACCATGCCCAGCTTTTGAGTGGGTATTGGGACCGAAACTCCCGTTCTTGTGCATAAACAGAAAGCACTTTACCCACGGAGCCCTCTACTCAACCCTAACTTTTATCACTTAAGTGAGACAGTCCTTGTTTGTAAAATCTCTTGATTCTAACATTTTGGAATCTGACTGGGTTTGCTGTTCTGCACTTTAGGCAGACGTCATAGTTGCGGATCCTCACCTGCAACATGGAGACGACCCCTACACCCTTCAGTATGGACAGTGTGGGGACAGAGGACAGTACATACACTTCACTCCAAACTTCCTACTCACTGATAACTTGCGTATCTATGGACCCCGAGGTAAAAATAACTACTTTATACTTCTTATTTCCACTGGGGAAAAGCAAACCACTACATTAATGTGGATTTCTAAGACTTTAAGAAAATTAAGCCTTCACTAACACCTGCGTTTGAAACTATGATAGTTATATCCCACCTATTTGTGCATTCAAATTAATACATAAAACGGGTCACTTGTTATAACAAGCATATTCAAATTTTTCAACTATTAAAAGTTATCAATTTCTTAGAGTTTGTAACGATTTCAATTTGGGAAATAGACAAAGCGATTAAAAATAAAAGGAAACTGTATTCAAATACTTAAACTTCAGTTTTGTAGATGACAGTCTTCTCTCTCAGGCAGAGTCTTTGTCCATGAGTGGGCCCATCTCCGGTGGGGAGTATTTGATGAGTATAACGTGGACCGGCCTTTCTACATTTCTAGAAAGAACACTATAGAAGCAACAAGGTATCACTGTGAATTTTCCAATTCTACAATTTCTTGCCTGAGGGTCTTCTGCTGTCTGTTCTGGGCAGTTCAAGTGACAGGATGTTTAGACAGTTCACACAGTATTGACACTGTACCATTTTGTACTAATACATATTCAATTAGTTCTGGTGTCCCTGCCTTGGAATGAAGATAATCAAATATAGGGACCTAACTCAGTACTCACCGGATTTTTTTCAAATATCATTTATTGATAGCAGAAAAATGTAATAGCTAAGTCCAAAGACATCAACAAATTGCAACTTAATCCTACCGACATTTCCAATATTATTTTACACTTTGATTTCTTCATGCATATTGTATACTAACTCTGTGTAGAAAGAAGACATGTGATGCTCCTCCCTTCTTTACATTCTATTATGCCCTGCCCCTCCCTCCAGTCTATGCCTCTTCTACTTCTTTCCAAACATTGTAGGAAACAACTACTTCATTGAAGTCAATTAAGTTACTAGACAGCTTTGTGATAAAAAAAAAAAACACTTTACTTTTAAATTAGTGAAAAATTCATATGTTTCATGAGGATACGTGAGTACATTGATTTTATTTTATTTTTTTAAGAAATAAAATTCTCTGAGAAATCTAATCAAACCATATGCATAAACTTGTAGGTATTTAAGCCTTTAAATCTAAAAGTGACAGACACTTAGTACATTGAGAAAAGTATTGAGAAAAATAGAAGTTGATGTGAAGAGGTAGCCAGTCTTTGAAAGGACATCTATCTTATAAAATAGAGTTCTTGAAAACACCTACCCAGCTTGCCTCCCTCTGTGTGTGTGATCTGCAGAGCTGCCTGGACCCGTGCACAAAAGGATCAGCTGAGAATGAATTAATTACCTTCAATTTTCCTTCAGTGTAGGTCAAAAGGTAAATTGAAGACTACTATAAAGCCAAAGCCGTGTGCCATCATACATGGGAATTTAAGAGAATTTTAAGTATAATTTTGACTCACCACACTCCACCAAAAACAATTCTTAACTTTTAGTCAAGAATTGGTTTTTTTATTTATTTTATTAGATATTTTCTTCATTTACATTTCAAATGCTACCCTCTTTCCTAGTTTCCTCTCCGAAAGTCCCCTATAGCCTCCCCCCCCCCCTGTCCTGCTCCACAACCCCCCTGCATTCCTCTATACAGGGGCATATGATCTTCACAAGACCAAGGGCCTCTCCTTCCATTGATGGCTGACTAGGCCATCCTCTGCTACATATACAACTAGAGACACAAGCTCTTGGGGGGGGGGGGGGTGTTACTGGTTAGTTCCTATTGTTATTCCTACTGTAGGGTTGCAGAACCCTTCAGCTCCTTGGGTACTTTCACTAGCTCCTTCACTGGGGGAGAATTGTTAAGTAACTCTTAGTTCATTTCATTTCTACAACATTATTATAATACAGTAAATACTATCTTTGGTTCAATGATAACAAACATGAACTAAAAATGCTGTTCTCAACTGTTGCATGTAGTTTTTAAAACACACTACCAACTTGCCCAGGAACTGCGGCACTACCGGTCCCTCCTGGCTCCCGTTTGCTCCACATGGCTTAGCTCCAGGCTTGATTGCAACCAGCACTAAGCCAGCTTCCTTGGAAATCCACAGATGAAAGACACACGCTCAGTTATTTCACCTTAATTTGCCTGCCAAGCACAATTGCTGGGCGCTAACACCTCCAGCCTGGAAATGTGTGCCCTAACCAATTTTACTCCATCTCTCCTCCTGCCCTAAACTTAGTGGCTTGTTCCAATTAACCCCTGCCACACATCTTTGGCACCCCGCCCATAGCTGAAGCCACAGGCCCTCGCTGCCCCCGAGGTCTTACATGGTGGCTGTGTCCCTTTTCCTCCAAGTGTGGCAGAAAAGCTTCTTCTCTCCTTCCCTGTGTCTCCTTTTCCTCTTGGGACCCGGGAACCTGTCCCTTCTACCCAACAGTTGGCTCACAGCCTTCTTAACTGACAAATCAAGAACAAATTAGCGAACTGGACCTTGAGTATCAGAACCTCCCCTGACACCCAACAGGGAATATGTCTCAGTCTATAAAGCACTTGTCTCACAAACATGAGAACCTAGGACTGATGCCCAGAACTCACGAAAACAACGTTGGCATGGAGGTACATGTTTGCGACCCCAGCCCTGGGGAGGAGGAGAAAGGAAGATTGTGGAAGGGAGGTCGGGCAGTCAGTTCTAATCTGTGAGTTCCAGGCTGAGGAGAGACCCTGCCTCAAAGGAGGTGAACGGAATGACTTCGGATAACAGCTGAGGTTGCCCTCTGTCCTCCACATGAACACACTCATACACATATGCAAGAAGCACATAGACCAAACATTTACATAAACATTAAAAATAATAATAAATCTCAAAACCACTGTTCCTATTGAAACCCGCATCGAGGATGGGCACAGCCCTGTATCTACTCTTGTCAAAATGGAGGGCGTGGTAGAGGATGACCAATAGCAGTTGCCACAGAGAGATTTTAGGGTGCTGATTTGACTCCTAGTACTGAAATACATAGGTAATTTTAAAAAAACAATGTGAGGCTGAGGAAGTGGCGATATGGGAGAGGGCTCGCCGAGCATAGGCCTGAGTCCAACAGGTAATCCAATTCTTTTATCATAGGTGCTCCGCCAGCATCACAGGCAAGAAGGTGGTCCACGAGTGTCAGAGAGGCAGCTGTGTGACAAGGGCGTGCCGGCGTGACTCGAAGACACGGCTGTATGAACCCAAATGTACATTTATCCCAGACAAAATACAGACAGCTGGGGCCTCCATAATGTTCATGCAAAACCTCAATTCTGTAAGTGCTTTCTACTTCTTTCCTCAATGACCCTCCAAGCGTGTAAAATGGACGGGAAAGTATCTACATACAAACCGGCTTGTCAGGAGACAAATCCTCTTCAGGATGCATGTGACAACTAACTCTGCATTTGAAAAGAAAGAAGGTGATCCCTTATAAATTATTACAATATCAGGTTTTAATTGATTTATGTTTCAGGTGGTTGAATTTTGCACAGAAAATAACCACAATGCAGAAGCCCCAAACCTACAAAACAAAATGTGCAATCGCAGAAGCACGTGGGATGTAATCAAGGCGTCTGCTGACTTTCAGAATTCCCCTCCCATGAGAGGAACAGAAGCGCCTCCTCCACCTACATTTTCATTGCTCAAGTCCAGAAGGCGAGTGGTGTGCTTGGTGCTGGATAAATCTGGAAGCATGGACAAAGTAAGAAACGATATGCTGGATTTCTTAAATTAAGTATTTAAGCTAAATACAGAACTATAATTTATTCTGAGGTTTAGTTCTACTAAACATATAAACCTATATATATTCATGATCAAATGTATGTGTATATGTAAATATATATATATGTGTGTGTGTGTGTGTGTGTGTGTATTCATGATCAGAAAAATATCTACCCAACAATTGTATGTAAATAAGTACCTTGAATGAGTTTTTAAAAACAAGTTATTGATGCCCCAGTATAGGGAAATGCCAGAGCCAGGAATGGGAGTGGGTGGATTGGGGAGTGGGAGGATGGGGGAGGGGATAGAGGATTTTCAGAGGGGAAACTAGGAAAAGGGATAACATTTGAAATCTAAATAAAGAAAATATCTAATAAAAGAAAAAATAAAATATGTTATTGAGCCTGGCAGAGGTGGTGCACGCCTTTAATCCACAGACTTGGGAGGTAGAAGCAGGTCACCTCTGAGTTCGAGACCATCCTGGTCTACAGAGTGAGACAAAGCTCCCAAGACAGGCAAAGCTACACAGAAAAGCCCTGTCTCCAAAAAAAAAAAAAAAGTTTTACTGTTTTTTTATTGGATTAAAGGTCATTTTTTACTCCTTAACTTTCAATTTTTGCTAGAAAAAAAGTACAAGAAGAAGAAAAAAATTTACAATTTCAATATTTCATTTGTTTTATTTTTATTACATTTGCCTTTCCTCTCAAAAGCTATTATATTTTAGATGTTTTATATCCAACTTTTATAGAATATGCCACATATAATCCTCACCAAAAAGAAAAAGAAACCAATTCTTTTATAAAAAAAAAAAATTGTGTGGGTGTGTGTATGTGGGTGGGGAGCAGCGGGGTGCTGGGAATTGAACCCAGAGCCTTGTAAATACTAGGTATGCATTCTGACACTATTTTTTTTTGTCTGTTGGTATTTTGAGACCAAGTCATGATATGGAGCCATAGGTGGCCTCATGTCTGCAAGGTGGTCACTCAGACAGGTCTCAATCTGTGTCCTTCCATCTGTCTCAGGTCCACGTGTGCTTGGATTGCAGGAATGTAGGCCCACCTCCATGACATACCTTGTGAAATACTTGTTACAATTTCATACATGTACGCAATATATTTTTAACATATAAAACCCCACTGCCCTGTCTGTCTCACTGCTTCTCGCAACACCTCAGCAATTATCCCTACAACTCTCAAGGGTATTGTAGTAATGGCTCGCTGACTGTGGAAAGCACAGGAAATTCATCAATGTCTACCTGTTGAGAAGGATGAGTCCCCTTCCCCAGCAGACCTGAACTGCCCTGAAAGCCTCTTGAGCCCTCCCCCACCCACACAGGGATGTTGACCTTGCCTGACTTGATCTTGTGCAGGTATCCAGAGCTGAGTTCATAGTGCAGTGACCACGTCATGGCCAGTGGAGGGCGCCTCACAGCTCCAGCTCTAAGGCTCTTTCCACCTCCTCCCTTGCCCTGTTTCCTGGACTGGGGAGAAGACAGGATACAGTGTATCATTTATTCTCAGCACTTTGACTAGTTATGAGTCTCTGAATTAACCACTTCCCATTGCAAAAAGAAGCTCCTGTGAATGCCCCAGAAACTAAGGCCCAGAGTCAACACTAATCTATAGGTATAAGCATATTTAGAAGGCAAAATGTAAGTATTTGATAATATGTACACTTGGCAAAACTGGTAGTAGGGTCCCCAGTACAACCTATAACCACACCAGCCTCGAGTTCATGACCATTTTTGCAGTGTGAGGCATGAACTCTTTCTTGTGGAGAGGGTGTCATAGCCAACCAGAAAGCAGTTGATTGCACCCATGGCAGTGCTGTGACCATTACACCAGCAGACACATTTTTTTGGCAATTGCCCAATTGCCACCATTAAAATAAGACTATCCCAGTGACCTTATATTTCCAGACGCCTATATAGCTCCTTCTGGCAGCATGAAAGCTATCCATCAGGGAAGATGATTCTTGCTTGTCTCCATCTTGATTTCACTGCATCCACCAGCCTGAGAGTGTTGTCTACTGCCTAGTTCTGGGGAGGAGCCAAAAGTAGTGATAGGGATTGATCTTGTTTGGTGGCCCTTTGGAAGGAAGTGTCCCACACTTTTCATTGGAGTTATTGTTTAATAACATAGGCTTTCTGGAAGCAGCAATAGCCCATCAAGCACAGACATAATTTTTAAGAATATTATATAAACAGTGCTCCATAATCTTCACAAATACTTCTATATTAATGGACATTTTTGAGATATTCACCATGTTACTTTTTAAAATACATTCCAATAAACACATCTTATGCGCTTTAAAAATCATTTCCTCAGCTGAAACTACCAAATACATAATTGTTGGAAAATAGAGCATAGACTTTGAAGGTTGTCAGAACTATAACAACTAAAGTTTAAATATCTTAAACTTTTTAATTAGATGAAAGAGTTAAAATTTTAATGTCCATTAATTATTACCATGTTCTATGGTCCATGGATGCCTTTATTGTTCATTAATCAGTCAAGGTTGGAAGAGACTCTGCTATTGTACATGCATCTTTCTCTTACAGGAAGACCGTCTTATTCGAATGAATCAAGCAGCAGAACTGTACTTAACTCAAATTGTGGAAAAGGAGTCTATGGTTGGATTAGTCACATTTGACAGCGCTGCCCACATCCAAAATTATCTAATAAAAATAACGAGTAGTAGTGACTACCAAAAGATCACCGCAAACCTCCCCCAACAGGCTACTGGTGGAACTTCAATTTGCCATGGACTCCAGGCAGGATTTCAGGTGATCTTTTAAACTGAATGTAACTGGACATTGACTTTCCATCCTATCTGTTTACCTTTGAATAGGGTCCTGAATTCAGAGTTCACTCATTTAATAGCATTCTGACCTGAAAGAGAAAAACCTTTCTGAAAGTAGCTTCACCAACTATTATTTACGGCCACACCTTTTCAGATTTCATTTGCTCTACTGATAAAATCCTGAGATGCTGTGTGACCAGAGGTAGAGGACAGGGCAAAGGTTCCTTGGGCAAACAATTATCAAAACCTCAATGAGGAGCTACACATTTCTCTGGGATCCCATTAATAGATAGAATTTGTATGAATAGAAGAAGATGCCACAGAACGGGTAGAAAGAAGTTTGTAACAACTGTGTAGTACAGATAAAAGGCATAGCACACTAATTTAAATTGGAGGCAGCTTCACAAGCAACAATCAACAAACACAGGTGCACACAAAATTAAATCATGATGGTGAACAAGAAAACGCAGACTTCCTTTTGAGCACTGTACTCAGAGGTTACAGTATTTGTCTGATTCTCTCCCACCCCAAGTCAGCCTCCACTTTAGTATTTGTGGTCATGTTTTGAGCCAGCAAAATGGGAGACTATTTCCGTTGCTCATCCTCCCTGTGTGAAAGTCATCACTGCTACCCTATGCAGACCTTTGATTCACACTATCCCTTAGCTTGCTTCATGGCACCCAGGTCAAAAATCAGATGGGTTTTTAAAACCGGAGGTGCTCACTCTACTGTATATTATCTAAAGGATCTTGTGAAAGTAACTCAATATTGAAAATCTCTTTCCTGAACCCAGATGGCTATAAATAGGGTTTACCACATTTAACTGTAGCAATTATATAAGTAAATGTTCGCAAAGATTTGCTATTTTGAAAGTAATTGTCATACATCTATTCAGTTCTAAAACATGAATAAGATAACCAGCTTTCACTTAATGAAAACATATCAAGACATAAATGTATTACTTTCACAATAACTATAAAGTAGCTATATGTTGGCCATACAGTATATTACTGACTGTGCTAAGTGCTGTGGATGTGTGATCTTGTATCCTTAAACTTTTAGGAGTTAGGTAACATTAGTAAAACCATTCTGCACAAAATGAAGCTGAAAATTGGAATAGTGAGATTTATCCATTATAAGACAATTGCCAAATCTAGGAATGAGAACCGTATCTCTACAGTCTATAAACAATCATTACACTAACAGTCTGAAAGAGGGGTGTGTGTGTTTGTGTGTGTGTGTGTGTGTGTGTGTGTGTGTCTTTGGGAAAATCTCAGGAAAGACTAACATAAATTAGAAAACATAATTTCTTCTCAAGGTACCTAAAACAAAGACTCTTAACTAATATTCTTGGTGGAAGTCAGAAAAATATGCAGACCAATTATAACAAAGTATATCAGCTTCTTCCTTCATGATAAGTCAAAGTTGTTTTGTTTTGGGTAAATCATAAAATTCTTTAATAATAACTAAATAAAATACATGAAAAGTGACATTTCAAATAATTGAATCTTGCTAGTCCAACTGTGGTCATGACTTTGCAAATGCTATCAAGTCGGAAGGAATCTACAACTATCTGAAAGTCTTGAATCTTCATCAAGTGTTTTGTGGGGAGATAATAACAACTATTTACATTCATTTTAATTTTTATTCATTTAGTAGCTACTGTATGCCAGAAATCATTACTGGAGATTTGTTCATCCTCTACTGAGTAGCCAACATGTCTATCTCTGGAGGATTAAAAGTACTGAGAAGTCTAGTGCTTGCCCATTTCCGTGTATCATCAAGTCAGCTAAGAAAGAGAATATTAAAAATATGTGCATTCTTAAGTTTATCAGCAGTGACAGCATGTAATTAGCACCCTGCTTTTCACAGGCAATTACCTCCAGTGACCAGAGCACTTCCGGTTCTGAGATCGTATTGCTGACAGATGGGGAAGATAATGGAATAAGTTCCTGCTTTGAGGCCGTCTCTCGCAGCGGTGCCATCATCCACACCATCGCTCTGGGGCCTTCTGCTGCCCGAGAACTGGAGACTCTGTCAGACATGACAGGTACAACTTCGGAACCTTTGGACAGATGTTCACCAAGTGGGAAGCTTTTCAACACTTCCCTGTTTAAAGTTAATTTTTCTCTCTTCTTTGACCTTCAAGTTCAGTTCTTTCCTTTCTCTGCTTCTTCGCATGTCCCCATCTTAAATTATTCGGTGCCTGCTGCTTTCATTCATCCTTCACCCACTTTTTCTTCATTGCACTAAACAGATGCTCTGTCTCCATGGTTACGCAAATACAAGTAGAAAGTGTCAGCTCAATACCAAAGTACCATTCAATCCCGCAGTAAAGATTTAGACGTCTCATGATAGGTGAGGAGGTGAAAACCTGGAGACACAAATGATTTTCTCAATTAAAACCCTGGTCACCGGATCAGGCCTCCCCGCCAGCCCACTCTGCTCCCACCACCTCAGGAGATCCGAGTATCTTCTCTCCCTAACAGGTTTTCCCATCACACCCTGACCCAGCACTCACACCCTGCTTGGGTTACTTCCAGGATCTTCCAGTTGGCCTTTCTGAAATGCATTACTTTAGTTAGCATGCACTGGTTGGTACATTTCTGGCAGTCATTTGTCTAACTCCTGTCCTTTGTTATCTAGTCTTTCCCATATCTTCATACCCAAAAATCTTCTTTCACTCGCATCATTTATTCTCTGCATTTTGCCCATGACTATTCTGTTATACATTGGCATCCTCTGAAGCAATCTTCAGTCTCACCTTCTATAGAACCACTGGGTACTTAGCCCAATTTCACTATTGCACTTACCTCTGCTGATTGACATAAAATAATGAAATTTCCCTTATGCTTACATTTTCCACTTCTCTTTAACTTACCTATTCTGAATAAGATGTTTTGATTAATATAGGTTTATAGTAAGTTCAGAGATACTCTGAATGTCCATGGTTTAGAAACTCATCTTCTGTGGAGTTTAAACAGAAACGTTAACTCGAGGCTGGTGAGTCAGCTCAGTGAGTGAAAGTTCACAGCCTGAGTTCAACTCCTGAACCAACATGGCGGAAAGAGAGAAGCAACTTCAACAAGCTGTCCACTGACTTACGTGCAGACACAGAATATAATTATTTAATAATAAATGAAACATCAGGTGGACTTTAAACTAAATCTCTGATAGCACATTTGATTTTCCCATTTAAAATTCTCCTTCAGGAGGGCTTCGTTTCTATGCCAACAAACATGTAAGCAGCCTTATCGACGCTTTCAGTAGGATTTCATCTACAAGTGGCAGCGTCTCCCAGCAGGCTCTGCAGGTCAGTACATGGAGAGAATACTTTGAAATATTCCCTCACCTTTGCAGTAAATTCCTATTATATTTCTTATTACCTCTTCTTTCTCTAATAAATCATTCTTTTGCCAAAAAATTAATTCCATTATGAAAAACACCATTAGTGTATTTTCTTTCAGAAGTCATACAAAATGTGGTTACCTTTTCCTCTGGCATTCTTCTATCCTTAGTTTTACATGGGGTGTCTGTGTGTTTTGTTTGTGTGTGTGTATGTGTGTGTGTGTGTGTGAGAGAGAGAGAGAGAGAGAGAGATGAAAAGCTGTTCAACAATTCCCTGTGTTAACTTTACTTTTTGTCTCTTCCATGACCTTCAAGTTCCCTTCGTTCCTCTTTCTCAGCTTCTTCACATGACAGCATCTTAAATTGTTCAGTCCCTGCCACTTTCATTCCCTCTTCATCCACTCTCTTTTCATCGCACTAAGCACAAGCTTCTGTCTCCATGGTTACTCAGATACAAGACCAAAGTGTTGGCTCAGTTGCAAAGTACCATTCAAACCCACAGTAAAGATGTACACATCTCATTTTTAGGTGAGGTGTGTGTCAGTACATGCACAGGAGGGGAGAGAGAGAGAAAGAGAGGGAGAGAGAGAGAGAGGAAGAGAGGGAGGGAGGGAGAAAGACTGGTGGATTGTGGTTTGAAGAATGTTTTAAATCATCATTACAACTAAATCTTATTTATGATTTTTAAATTACTTTGAACTGTCTAAATTAGAAAATTCCACTACTTAAGATAACAAATAGGTTTTATGTGTTTGTTTTTTCTTTCTGTTACAGTTGGAGAGCAAAGCCTTCAATGTCAGAGCAGGGGCATGGATAAACAGTACAGTACCTGTGGACAGTACCGTCGGCAACGACACGTTCTTTGTTATCACCTGGACGGTACAAAAGCCAGAAATCATTCTTCAAGATCCAAAAGGAAAAAAATATATAACCTCAGATTTCCAAGATGATGAACTAAACATCCGGTCTGCTCGACTTCAAATACCGGGCACTGCAGAGGTAAGTCTATTCTTTTCACCATGTTTTATTAATCCATACTTGTGCTGTAAAAATAAAATAATGACATGCTACATTATCAGTATTAAGATCAATGAAAGAATAGTTTTCACTAAAAATTAAGTTGAATATCTAAGTGTTCAAATCTATATTATCTATTAATTTTTAACAATCACCCATTAAAATCAGTATTGAGGTTAGCAATGTAGGTCTCTACTCTTAGTAGGACAGTTGTTTACCATGCGTAAGGCGTGAGTTCCATATTCACCACCCCAAGTTTTTCAATTTTATTTTTCCAAGTAGCAAGAAATCCTTAGCAAAGTTCTTAAAGAGAATTTTTTCAGACAGGTACTTGGACTTACAGCATCACGGGTACCAAGTCTCAGTTGATTACAATGACAGTGACCACTCGAGCAAGAAGTCCCACCATGGAACCACTCCTGGCTACCGCTCACATGAGTCAGAGCACAGCCCAGTACCCTAGCCGGATGATTGTGTATGTACGGGTCAGCCAAGGGTTTTTGCCTGTTCTAGGAGCCAATGTCACAGCCATCATAGAAGCTGAACATGGACATCAAGTCACCCTGGAGCTATGGGACAATGGGGCAGGTAATGGGAGCCTGTATCGATACCATGAATTTAAATTCTCCTATAGGATTCTATAACTTGGTAGTCTATATTTTTAAAATAGTTATGAATCTATTTGAGTAATACTGTCTTTAAAACTTCTTACTTGGTTATCTTGACAAAGAAAGCCCAGACAAAAGCACATGTATTTTGGTTAAAGTTGGTTATCAGTTTCATGCTTCCCATGGAACATGAGGTACAGTTTTTCCATTTTTACTGTTATGACTTTGCATATGTTATTTAGGTCTAAATATGTTTTCTTTGTTCTGGTAAACTTCTTCTATAGTATTCATTATACATACTTATAGGCTTTCCATATGAGTATATTACAGATTTAATCACATTCACCCTTCAGTATCTCTCTCTCTCTTTTCCTCCCTCTCTCTCTCTTCCTCCCTCTCTCTCTCTTTCTCCCTCTCTCTCTCCACTCTCCCTCTCTGTTTTCCTCTCTCCTGTTCTCTCTCTCTCTCTCTCTCTCTCTCTCTCTCTCTCTCTCTCTCTCTCTCTCCCCTTCCTCTGTCTGTCTCCTCCCACCAATAACCTTCATTTTACTTTCAAATATAATTTTATTTATCTATATAAATTTCAATAGCTACACATGAGAGAAAACATGTAGGTTTAATGTTCGGTCCTGTATCCATTCCACAGGTGCGCAGGTATTCCCTTGTGGCAACACTGCGCTACTTTGTTACTGTGGTTCTAGCAGCACCTCGATACATCGTTACTGTGGTTCTAGCAGCACTGAGCTACTTTGTTACTGTGGTTCTAGCAGCACCTCGCTACATCGTTACTGTGGTTCTAGCAGCACTGAGCTACTTTGTTACTGTGGTTCTAGAAGCACTGCGCTACTTTGTTACTGTGGTTCTAGCAGCACTGAGCTACTTTGTTACTGTGGTTCTAGAGGCACCTCGCTACATCGTTACTGTGGTTCTACCAGCACCTCGCTACATCGTTACTGTGGTTCTAGCAGCACTGAGCTACTTTGTTACTGTGGTTCTAGCAGCACTGAGCTACTTTGTTACTGTGGTTCTAGAGGCACCTCGCTACATCGTTACTGTGGTTCTACCAGCACCTCGCTACATCGTTACTGTGGTTCTAGCAGCACTGAGCTACTTTGTTACTGTGGTTCTAGCAGCACTGAGCTACTTTGTTACTGTGGTTCTAGAGGCACCTCGCTACATCGTTACTGTGGTTCTACCAGCACCTCGCTACATCGTTACTGTGGTTCTAGCAGCACTGAGCTACTTTGTTACAGTGGTTCTAGCAGCACTGAGCTACTTTGTTACTGTGGTTCTAGCAGCACTGCGCTACTTTGTTACTGTGGTTCTAGCAGCACTGAGCTACTTTGTTACTGTGGTTCTAGAGGCACCTCGCTACATCGTTACTGTGGTTCTAGCAGCAGTGAGCTACTTTTTTACTGTGGTTCTAGAGGCACCTCGCTACATCGTTACTGTGGTTCTAGCAGCACTGAGCTACTTTGTTACTGTGGTTCTAGCAGCACTGAGCTACTTTGATACTGTGGTTCTAGCAGCACTGCGCTACTTTGTTACTGTGGTTCTAGCAGCACTGAGCTACTTTGTTACTGTGGTTCTAGCAGCACTGAGCTACTTTGTTACTGTGGTTCTAGCAGCACTGCGCTACTTTGTTACTGTGGTTCTAGCAGCACTGGGCTACTTTGTTACTGTGGTTCTAGCAGCACTGCGCTACTTTGTTACTGTGGTTCTAGCAGCACCTCGCTACATCGTTACTGTGGTTCTAGCAGCACTGAGCTACTTTGTTACTGTGGTTCTCTAGTATACCTCACAGACCTAGTAATACCACCACCAGCTTTGTTCCCTTTATTCGGAGATGATTTGGCTATTCTGGGGCTTTTGTGTTCCCATATGGATTGTACTTTTTTTTTCTACCCGTGGAAAATGTCATTAAACCTTTTATTGGGGTTGTTGAATCTGCAGATGGCTCTGGGCTGTGAGTCCATTTTCACAGTGCTAGTCCTGCTGATGTAAGCACGAAAAGCCTTTCCCATTTCCTTCCTGTGTGGTTTACGGTTTTCACTGAAGAGGTCTTTCACGTCCTGGATAAAGGTTACTCCCGGGTAATTTTTAAGGTGTTATAAATAGTATGGTTTTCCCGATTTCTTTCTCAGTATGTTCATTATTGGTGTGTGATGAAGCTACTGACTTTTAAATCAGTAATAATCTCGCATTCATTGGTTATAAAATATTATCATCACAAAAAAGTTGGCGAATAATTTTTGTACATTGGTTTTATATCTTGCTTCTTTGCTAAATGTTTTTGTCTGTTCTAGTAGTTTTGAGATACATTTCTGTTGTGAAATAAAAATAACTATTAATGTTAACTAAATGCCTACTACAAGTTACATTTTGTAAAAATAGCATTACTACATAGTCAAGCCAGGCTTTGTATCAAAACAGTGTGACCTAGTGTTTAAGCTATGCTGTCTACTCTCTGACAAACTCTTATCATCAATGAGCACAAACAGCATCAATTTTCATTTTAACTTACTATGTGACTAATCACTGTGCTTCATTATGAAGGTGCTGATACTGTTAAAAATGATGGCATCTACACAAGATACTTTACAGATTATCATGGAAATGGTAGATACAGCCTAAAAGTGCGTGTCCAGGCAAGAAAAAACAAAGCCAGACTAAGCTTAAGACAGAAGAACAAGTCTTTATATATACCTGGCTATGTGGAAAATGGTGAGTAGCATTAAACCAGATATGGCTTACCTGCAGACAGACAGACAGACAGATAGATAGACAGACAGATACACATACATACATACATACATACATACATACATACATACATACATAGATCAAACACTGAATAGAGAGTCACACCCACCCAACTATATAATTATGGAGTCAACCTTGTAATTTAAAACAATATTCATGTCAATGGGCCCAGCATAAATGACATTTCCACAAAATTTGTTACAATCTTCCTGTTTGTTTCATTTCCACTGAAAAATACATTTCCTGACCTTGTGGAACAAACCCTGTGGTAAGTGCTAAAGCTGAGTGAAATACGAGTATTGTCACCACAGATCTCATGAGAAGGTGATAGAGAAAGCAGGGTCAAAAATTAGTTTTAACTTATCACATTTCAAAATGATAGTTAAGCCAGCTTTCTCCCCCTTATTATTTTAACATTTATCTTTATGTGAATTAGTGCTTTGCCTATATGTATATCTGAAGGTGTCAGATCCCTGAGAAGTGAAGGGACAGACAGGTGTGAGCTGCCATGTTGGTGTTGAGTACTGAACCCTGGTCCTCTGGAAGGACAGCCACTGTTCTTAACCACTGAGCCTTCTATCCAGTCCTTTCTTCCACTTTTCAGTGTCTGCTGTCAATTTACCTGAGCCCTGAGCAGATGTAAGGTCAGCACGAGATAAAAAACAGACAAGACGAGAGTCACAAATGCCTGGGGGTGTTTTTTTTTATAGGTAAAATTGTACTGAATCCACCCAGACCAGATGTCCAAGAAGAAGCCATAGAAGCTACAGTGGAGGACTTCAACAGAGTAACCTCTGGAGGGTCATTTACTGTGTCTGGAGCGCCCCCTGATGGCGACCATGCTCGTGTGTTCCCACCAAGTAAAGTCACAGACCTGGAGGCTGAGTTTATAGGTGATTATATTCAACTTACATGGACGGCCCCTGGCAAGGTTCTCGATAAGGGAAGAGGTGAGTCTAATGGCGAATTTAAAATGTTATGAAAGACACCCCTTTACCTTTCATTTTTCTAATGCTTCTTCAATGTCTCACTTATAAATAATATTTATGGAGTGTCCTCTATAGGCCATTATTCATTTATTTTTTTATATGTAAAAGCTGAACTTCAGAAAAGTTGAAATAGGACAAAGTTATTCCTGTCATTTTAATTTAAAATTCTTAAACCATCTCTAATAATAATGTCCTGTCCCTGACTTCTGCTCCCTGTCCGTGCGACCTTGAAATTACTTTAAAACAAACACTAGCAGATTTCTGCTACATTCTTTGTTTCCTAAGCACAATTTTCTAAGTATTTCTATACTTGGGAAATTATATTCAACGATTGTTGAGTTTTCAAATACAATCAAGTTTGAAGGGACAACCTCTACTCTCAGAACAGTTAACCAAAAGGACACACAAGCACCCAGATACTTTAGGATAGATGAATGAGATAGGCAGATAGATGACAGACAGATAGATCCACCTACATAGATTACAAGGATTCTGTGTAGGACAGCAGCAGGGGGGCACAGCTTAAGCATCGGGTGAACTGAGTTGTAAGCACAAGCAGAGGCTTTAGCCAGGCCCTGGGCAGAGGTGCAGAGTGACTCAAAAGGCAAAGCTTCTCACTGCACATCTAAAACATTTTCACCTTTCCTGAAAACGTTAAAAAACAAACCCATGTGGATAGGATGGAGTCCAGTGCTCGCCTGGCATGCATAGGCCCTCAGTTCAATTCCGAGCACCACATATAGGTAACAAATAAACAAACTTATAAAAAAAATGTCCACACCCACACCAAAAGAGGACATTAGATGTTTTCCTTTCACATGTAAGGATATAAGAAGATATTTTCTTATCAATATAAATGACTGAGGTAGATTACTAACGTCAGTATCAGCCTGTGAGTCAACACTCATATAAGACTCCTCCTTTCCTTTCCTGATAAAATAATAGTTTTTTAAAAAAGCATTTCAGACAGCCACTAACTAGGACTTAATACTTATTAGTAGAGCTAAACATTTTTATGCATTTATCATTTATAATTCCCACCACCAGAATAGTGAGCATTCCAAGAGTGGGTTTTAAAAACTAAATATATTTTAAACATTTAAAAACTGAAGCTGGGGGAGCTGCTAGAAAAGTGACCTGGTAAAGAAGAGTGCTTGCTCCTGTACCCCAGAAAAACTGGGCAAGATGGGGCATATCTCTAACCACAGACTGGGTTGAGGAGCAGAGACAGACACCTGAGGGAGGGTTGCCACTGCCCAGGAATAACACCTGGAACAGCTAGCTAAGGTTGCAAATGTTTTAATTCAAGCCAGAAACTTTTAAAATAGGAAACCATATCACGTTCTTACAATTCAAGACAGAGATTTTTTTTTTAAGACTGTGTCTTTCATCTTGGAGACCAAAGGAGTAAGATCAGCAAATTCAGTCTCCGGCCCTAATGTACACACACTGAAACTGGAGATGAGACACATTAAAGAATAATAGCGATGACTCAACAAATGGCTCACCAGGCAAGAGCTGGTTGTTCTTCCAGAGGAGCCAGGTTCAATTCCCAGCACCCACAAGGCATCTCACAATCTTCTGTTACTCCATCTTCAAGGGACTCTCTTCTGGTCCTTTACACCAGACATGCACATGGTGCTCAGACATGCAGGCAGGCAAAACACCCACACACATAATAAAATAAAGTATTAAAATAAACTCTAAAGAAGCACAGTAACATAGAATTAAGGGCTAGTGAAGCCTAGCCTAGCACATGACTAGCTCCTCAGCACATGTTTAGTTAGTGTTCTTCCTACTTCTGTGACCTTTGACACCTCCTTATCTGTCATCCTCCTAGGTCCTGTCTCTGACTGCTCCCACATTGCTCCTTCCCTGAACTTGATAAAAAGTCACAGAGGACACTTATGGTCTTTACTGAACATGAATATTATGTGTTCCCTGCTCTAATATAAAACTGAATTCCATTGTTTTTTCTCAATAGAAACCTGGCTTCTGGGTGGAAGGCAGGTCACATATCATCTTACTTAGGGTTTCACTGCTGTGAAGAGATACTATGACCACAGCAACTATTATAAAGGACAATATTTAATTGGGGCTGGCTTACAGCTTCTGAGGTTCAGTCCATGATTATGATGGGAAGCATGGCAGCATCTAGGCAGACATGGCACTGGAGGAGCCAAGAGTTCTACATCTTGATCCAAAGGCAACCATGAGAGACTCGCCATCACAAAGGCATAGGATCACAAAGCCAACTCCTACAGTGACACACTTCCTCCAACAAGATCACACCTATTTCAGCAGGGTCATACCTCCTAATAGTGCCGTGTCCCATGGGCCAAGCATATTCAAATGACCACATTCCACTCACTGGCCCCATTGGCTTGTTCAAACATATGATTCTGTGGGGCCATACCTAGCCATAGCATAATGCAAAATGTATTTTGTCCAACTTCAAAAGTCCACAAAGTCTATAGTAATCTCTACATCGTTAAAAGTCCAAAATTCAAGGAATCTCTTCAGAGATTCTTGCAATCACTTAACTGTAATCTCTAATAAAATCAAAATCAAAAAGAAGATCACATACTTCCAACATCACAGGATATAGATTACCATTCCAAAATCTCATAGTGGGGAAACACTGAACCAAAGCAAGACCGAAAGCCAGCTGAGCAAACTCCAAACTCTGCATCTCCATGTCTGATGTCACAGCGCTCTGCAGATCTCCAACTCCTTTCATCTTTGTTGACTGCAACACAATTCTTTCTCTTGGGCTGGTTCCACACCCTGATAGCAGCTTTTCTCAGCAGGTATACTGTGAACCCAGCATCCCTGGGTTTTTCGAGTCTCCAAGGCAACTTCAACTTTACATCCTCTTATTCTAACCTCTGGGATCCACAGTGATCTTCTGGGATCCTCCAAAGGGCTCGTGTCACTTCTTCAGCTCTGCCTTCTGTAGCACTCTAGGCTCTGGTTGACTCCACTTCAATGCTGCTACTGTTCTTGGTAATCTTGGTGGCATCTCCAACATGCTGGATTCTTCCTCTGGAACTAGGCTTCAGCAATGGCCTTTCATAGGCTCCCTTTAATGGAGCCAAGCCTCAGCTTCTTTGCATGACCCTTTCAGTCCTAGGCTGTCAAATGCAACTTAGGCTGCACCTTCACCAATGGCCTTTCCTGGCCTCTCACAGTGCCAAACCACAGCTGCTCTTTATGACCCTTTCATGCCTTCAAAACCAGTACCACCTGGGTGATTCTCACAAGTCCAACTGCCAATGAGATGTCTATTTCTGGAACATAGCTTCTTTGTTCTCTCCAAAAACACTTCCCACAGTTCAAATAACCCTCAGCACCACAGTCTTCCATGCTTCTACTAGAATGGCCCATTAAGCCCCACTTAAAGCATGCCACTGCTTTCCAAAGTTCCAAAATCCACATTCCTCCAAACAAAAGTATGGTCAGGCCTATCAGAGCAATACCCCACTCTTGGTACCAACTTCTCTCTTAATTAGGATCTCGTTGTTGTAAAGAGACACCATGACCAAAGCAACCCTTATGAAGAACATTTAATTGGGACTGGATTACAGGTTCAGAGGTTCAGTCCATGATCATCAATGTAGGAGCATGACAGCATCCAAGCAGACATGGCACTAAAGGTCCTGAGAGTTCTACATCTTGTTCTGAAGGCAAACAGGAGAAGACTGAATCTCTCAGGCAGCTAGGAGGAGGCTCACAAAGCTTACCCCCTACAGTGACACACTTCCTTCAACAAGGCCACACCTATTCAAACAAGGCCACACTTCCTATTAGTGTCATTTCCCAAGGCTTATGCCTATTCAAAGAACCACATACATATATGATACTGAATTAAGCTTTTCTGTGATTTTGAAAACTGGACATTTGTTTGTCAATAATTGCTCCTATATTGTTTTAAAGTCAGTGAGATAGGATAACCAGACACATACGGTATCTGGGCTCTCAGTCTAAAGCTGGCATGCACTGCTCAGAGCTTCCACACAGGTGCAGGGCAGAGGCAGAGACCCATCCTTGGAATATTAATGAACATATCTCTCTCTTCCAGCGCATAGATACATCATCAGAGTGAGCCAGCATCCTCTGGGTCTCCAAGAAGATTTTAACAATGCTACTTTAGTGAATGCTTCCAGTCTGATACCTAAAGAGGCTGGCTCAAAAGAAACATTTAAATTCAAACCAGAAACTTTTAAAATAGCAAATGACACCCAGCTCTACATTGCAATCCAGGCATACAATGAAGCTGGTCTCACCTCTGAGGTCTCCAACATTGCACAGGCTGTCAAGTTTACTTCTCTAGAAGATAGTATCTCTGCACTGGGTGCTGATATTTCTGCAATCTCTATGACAGTTTGGGGGTTAGCTGTGATTTTTAACTCTATTTTAAACTAGAAGATACAATAGCACTAAAATGCAACCCTGTATATATTTGCTGACTGTTGCTTTAGAATGACTTTACTACACTCAAAGGCTGCCTGTCAACACTTGTAATATAGAAGTTCATATTCAAAGTTGAAAATCCCGAGTTACTAACAACATTCTTCTGCTATATGTAGATCAAGATTAACAGTTCCTCATTCAATTTCCTAATTGTTCCATTTACTATGGAAATTAGATATCCATTCCCTTTTCACAGTGTGATGCAGGTTCACTTTACAAAATATTACCAAAATAAAATTTGTATAAGTCAATTAAAGGGAATTATTCTTATATAATAGCAAACAATTTTATAGTAGAATTATTTGTAAGACAATTAATAAAGAATGCTACCTGCTTTTACAACTGAAATCAAGAGGGACTATGAAAGTAATTTGTAGGGCTGAAGAGATGGCTCAGTGGTTAAGAGCACTGATTGCTCTTCCAGAGGTCCTGAGTTCAATTCCCAGAAACCACATAGTAGCTCATAACCATCTGTAATGCGATCCAATGTCCTCTTCTGGTGTGTCTGAAGACAGCAACTGTGTATTCATACACATAAAAATAAATAAATAAATCTCAAAAAGAATTTCATCTATATCATCAAAAGGAATTTGTAGAGAAAAATGGTCAAAAGAGGTCATAAAATCAAATGATTTTGTCATTGGCTGAAGTTGTTTTATCAGTACACAAAGTGACTAGCAAGAATGTCTTTACCTATGAATTGCAGGCATCACACTGAGTCTGGTTCTGTCCTGGGACCATCATTTGATCTTAAGAGCATCAGCAAGATGTACAATTAGAATTGAGATTAATTTTTCACCTTTGTAGCTCTTGGATCTAGAGAAAAACTTGATATGTAGTAGATATTCAATAAATGTTTGGTAAATAATTAATGGTTGTTTTAGTTTTAAAGAAAAAAACAAATGGATCCAATCATATCAACAATGCCTCCATAATATCATGGGTATGTGAGAACTTAAATATATATGTTTTAATATTAACCTTAAATTATAAAATTAACCTTAAAATATAAAATTTCAAACATTTTTTAAAATATTTTTATTAGGTATTTTCCTCATTTACATTTACAATGCTATCCCAAAAGTCCTCCATATACCCCCCCCCCACTCCCCTACCCACCCACTCCCACTTTTTGGCCCTGACATTCCCCTGTACTGGGGCATATAAAGTTTGCAAGTCCAATGGGCCTCTCTTTCCAGTGATGGCCGACTAGGCCATCTTTTGATACATATGCAGCTAGAGTCAAGAGCTCCAGGGTACTGGTTAGTTCATAATATTGTTCCACCTATAGGGTTGCAGATCCCTTTAGCTCCTTGGGTACTTTCTCTAGCTTCTCCATTGGGGGCCCTGTGATCCATCCAATAGCTGACTTTGAGCATCCACTTCTGTGTTTGCTAGGCCCCGGCATAGTCTCACAAGAGACAGCTATACCTGAGTCCTTTCAGCAAAATCTTGCTAGTGTGTGCAATTGTATCAGCGTTTGGAAGCTGATTATGGGATGGATCCCCAGATATGGCAGTCTCTAGATGGTCCATCCTTTCGTCACAACTCCAAACTTTGTCTCTGTAACTCCTTCCATGGGTGTTTTGTTCCCAATTCTAACAAGGGGCAAAGTGTGTACATTTTGGTCTTTGTTCTTCTTGAATTTCATGCATTTAGCAAATTGTATCTTATATCTTGGGTATCCTAAGTTTCTGGGCTACTATTCACTTATCAGTGAGTACATATTGTGTGAGTTCCTTTGTGATTGGGTTACCTCACTCAAAATGATGTCCTCCAGGTCCATCCATTTGCCTAGGAATTTCATAAATCCATTCTTTTTAATAGCTGAGTAGTACTCCATTGTGTTGATGTACCACATTTTCTGTATCCATTCCTCTGTTGAGGGGCATCTGGGTTCTTTCCAGCTTCTGGCTATTATAAATAAGCCTGCTATGAACATAGTGAAGCATGTGTCTTTTATACCGATTGGGACATCTTCTAGATATATGCCCAGGAAAGGTATTGTGGGATCCTCCGGTAGTACTATGTCCAATTTTCTGAGGAACCGCCGCCAGACTGATTTCCAGAGTGGTTGTACAAGCTTGCAATCCCACCAACAATGGAGGAGTGTTCCTCTTTCTGCACATTCTCGCCAGCATCTGCTGTCACCTGAATTTTTGATCTTAGCCATTCTGACTGGTGTGAGATGGAATCTCAGGGTTGTTTTGATTTGCATTTCCCTGATGATTAATGATGTTGAACATTTTTTCAGGTGCTTCTTTGCCATTTGGTATTCCTCAGGTGAGAATTCTTTGTTCAGCTCTGAGCCCCATTTTGTAATGGGGTTATTTGATTTTCTGGAGCCCACCTTCTTGAGTTCTTTATATATATTGGATATTAGTCCCCTATCTGATTTAGGATAGGTAAAGATCCTTTCCGAATCTGTTGGTGGTCTTTTTGTCTTGTTGACAGTGTCTTTTGTCTTGCAGAAGCTTTGCAACTTTATGAGGTCCCATTTATCGATTCACAATCTTACTGCACAATCCATTGCTGTTCTATTCAGGAACTTTTCCCCTGTACCCAGATCTTCGAGGCTTTCTCCTCTATAAGTTTCAGTGTCTCTGGTTTTATGTGGAGTTCCTTAATCCACTTAGATTTGACCTTAGTACAAGGATATAGGAATGGAACAATTCGCATTCTTCTACATGGTAACCACCAGTTGTGCCAGCACCATTTGTTGAAAATGCTGTCTTTTTTCCACTGGATGATTTTAGCTCCCTTGCCAAAGATCAAGTGACCATAGGTGTGTGAGTTCATCTCTGGGTCTTAAATTCTGTTCCATTAGTCTACTTGTCTGTCACTATACCAATACCATGCAGTTTTGATCACAATTGCTCTGTAGTACAGCTTTAGGTCCGGCATGGTGATTCCACCAGAGGTTCTTTTATCCTTGAGAAGAGTTTTTGCTGTCCTAGGTTTTTTGTTATTCCAGATGAATCTGCTGATTGCCCTTTCTAATTCGTTGAAGAATTGAGTTGGAATTTTGATAGGATTGCATTGAATCTGTAGATTGCTTTTGGCAAGATAGCCATTTTTACAATGTTGATCCTGCCAATCCATGAGCATGGGAGATCTTTCCATCTTCTGAGATCTTCTTTAATTTCTTTCTTCAGAGACTTGAAGTTCTTATCATACAGATCTTTCACTTCCTTAGTTAGAGTCACGCCAAGGTATTTTATATTATTTGTGACTATTGAGAAGGGTGTTGTTTCCCTAATTTCTCTCTCAGCCTGTTTATCATTTGTGTACAGAAAGGCCATTGACTTGCTTGAGTTAATTTTATATCCAGCTACTTCATTGAAGCTGTTTATCAGGCTTAGGAGTTCTCTGGTGGAAGTTTTAGGGTCACTTATATATACTATGATATCATCTGCAAAAAGTGATATTTTGACTTCTTCCTTTCCAATTTGTATCCCCTTGATCTCCTTTTGTTGTCTAATTGCTCTGGCTAGGACTTCAAGTACAATGTTGAATGGGTAGGGCGAGAGTGGACAGCCTTGTCTAGTCCCTGATTTTAGTGGGATTGCTTCCAGCTTCTCACCATTTACTTTGATGTTGGCTACTGGTTTGCTGTAGATTGCTTTTATCATGTTTAGGTATGGGCCTTGAATTCCTGATCTTTCCAAGACTTTTATCATGAATGGATGTTGGATTTTGTCAAATGCTTTCTCAGCATCTGACGAGATGATCATGTGGTTTTTGTCTTTTAGTTTGTGTATATACTGGATTACGTTGATGGATTTCCGTATATTGAACCATCCCTGCATCCCTGGGATGAAACCTACTTGGTCAGGTTGGATGATTGTTTTGATGTGTTCTTGGATTCAGTTAGCGAGAACTTTATTGAGGAATTTTGCATCGATTTTCGTAAGGAAAATTGGTCTGAAGTTCTCTATCTTTGTTGGGTCTTTTTGTGGTTTAGGTATCAGAGTAATTGTGGCTTCATAGAATGAGTTGGGTAGAGTACCTTCTGTTTCTATTTTGTGGAATAGTTTTTGAAGAACTGGGATTAGATCTTCTTTGAAGGTCTGATAGAACTCTGCACTAAACCCTTCTGGTCCTGGGCTATTTTTGGTTGGAGACTCTTAATGACTGCTTCTATTTCTTTAGGGGATGTAGGACGGTTTAGATCATTAACCTGATTTTGATTTAACTTTGGTAACTGGTATCTGTCTAGAAATTTGCCCATTTCATCCAGTTTTTCCAGTTTTGTTGAGTTAGCCTTTTGTAGAAGGATCTGATGGTGTTTTGGATTTTTTCAGGATCTGTTGTTATGTCTCCCTTTTCATTTCTGATTTTGTTAATTAGAATGCTTTCCCTGTGCCCTTTAGTGGGAGTACTGGCTTCTGATGATGGTGAGTGGTCTTGGTTTCTGTTAGTAAGATTCTTAAGTTTACCTTTCGCCATCTGGTAATCTCTGGAGTTAGTTGTTATAACTTGTCTCTGTTTAGAGATTGTTCCTCTGGTGATTCTGTTACCCTCTATCAGCACTCCTGGAAGACTAGCTCTCTCCTCTGAGTTTCAGTGGTCAGAGCACTCTCTGCAGGCAAGCTCTCCTCTTACAGGGAAGGTGCACAGATATCTGGCGTTCGGACCTCCCTTCAGGCCGAAAATGAAGGCCCAAAACAGGAACTTTCCCAGAAGCTGTGTTGCTTTGGCCTATCCCAGAAGCTGTTAGCTTCTGTGTGCACACTCTCTCCTGTGCAGACTACTTTTCGGCGGAGTCCTGGAATCAAGATGGCTCCCTCCGTTCCTGAGGCAAAAGCCTCCCAGGCCAGGTGCACACCTCTCCTCTGGCCGGGAAGGTGGTCGGATGTCCGGAGCCTGAAAAGGATGCTGTCCCAGAAGCTGTCAGCTTCTCTGTGCACACTCTCACCTTTGCAGACTACTTTTCTACGGAGTCCCAAAACCCTCAAACATTTTTATTTACTTATTTATTTCTTTATCTGTTTGTTTTTTATTACCTCAATAGAATGTATAATCTATTCTTAAAATGAGGCTGATAGTGTTGCTATGGTAGGATCTTCCTGAGAAAGAAAGTTTTATTAGAGGAAAGCCTTTCTTTATAGACAAGATATCAAGAACTTTTTAAATATCTAAAAGGAAGAAGCACTATGAAATCAGAAAAATCAAGAAAACAAAATTTAAAAAACATATGAAAACCAATATTACCAAGTGGACTTCATGTTAGTGAGCCAAAGATTAGTTAATATGAAAATAGTATCTGTATAGGACCACATTAATCACTAAAAAAAATGTGTCAAGTTTTTTTTATTAGATATTTTCTTCATTTACTTTTCAAATGCTATCCCGAAAGTCCCCATATACCCTCCCCACGCCTTGCTTCCCTCCCCACCCACTCAACTTCTTGGACCTGGTGTTCCCCTGTACTGGGACATATAAAGTTTGTAAGACCAAGGGGCCTCTCTCCCAATGATGGCCTACAAGGCCATCTTCTACTACATATGCAGCTAGAGACACAAGCTCTGGGGTTACTGGTTACTTCATATTGTTGTTCCACCTATAGGGTTGCAGATCCCTTCAGCTCCTTGGGTGCTTTCTCTAGCTCCTCCATTGGGGGCCCTGTGTTCCATCCAATTGATGACTATGAGCATCCACTTCTGTATTTGCCAGGTACTGGCTTAGCCTCACAAGTGACAGCTATATCAGGGTCCTTTCATGTGTCAAGTTTTGATGAAACTCTCTGGGCGAGGGAGAGTTGTACTTGCCAAGTATAAAAAACATGCACACTGCTTACATGGATATGTGTATGTGTGTGCATATATGTGCATTTGTGTTCCGTAATCTGTGAAGAAAGATACTCACTAGATCTAGAAATGATGGTAGATGCCTGTAATCCCAGTACTTAGGAGACTGAGGCAACAGGATCTCAAGCTTGAGACCAGTGTGGGCTGCATGGTAAGACATCATCTCAAAATATCAAATAAACAGACAAACTGTAGATTAGTTTTCAGAATTAAACCAGAAGGCTGGAGAGATGCCTCTGCAGTTAAGAGCACTGGGATGTTCCTCCAGAGGACCAGGGTTCATCTGCAGCACCCCTGTGGAGACTCATAGCCTTATTCCTTAGGGAATACAACCTCCTCTTCTCTCCTCTGTGGGCACTATGCACATGTGCTGCACAGACACTCATGTAGGCAAAGCATCGATACACATGAGATTTTAAAATTAAGAAATAAAAGTAAAAATCTCTAAATATTCAACAGTAAGGACCTCCACAGTGAGAACGTGAGACACTCATTTGATCAGCCCTTCCACTGACCTGGTTACTTTCTGTTGCTGTAATGAAACATGGACTAAAACTTAGGGGGAAGAAGGGCTTGCTTGGTTTATATGTCCAGTCCCAGTCTATCAATGGAAGAACCCAGGGCGGGAACCATGGAGAAACTCTACTTACTGCCTTGCTCATTCTAACATGTTCAGCTGGCCAACCCAGAGCCACCCACACATGAGTGACACCATCCCCAGTGGACAGGGCCCTCCCCCATTTGTCATCAGTCAATAAAATGCCCTTAACTAGAGGAAACTCTTCAGTTGAGGCCTCCTCTTCCCAGGAGACACAAGTTTGTATCAAGATGACAAAAAAAAATCTTACCAGCATATACATAACTAAAGGGAATACATTAAACCTATTTCAAACACATAATACCAAGTAAGAAAACTCACAGAAGGGCAGATACGATGTTACATAACATACACAAAATAAAATATAAATAGTTCTATATTTGTTTGTGAATATAAAAAACACACTAAACTCTTCATGGAGATGCTCCCTTGAAGCTGGTGTTGGAGAAGTTGGACATCGCATGATAGAGGAGCTGAGATCTGAACTCTGGTCCTCTGTAAGAGCAGCAAAGGCTCTTAACTGCTGATCCACCCATAATGATATTGGTCTTGTTTCCTTGACAGAAGCAGTGATGTTTTAACTCTTCACGTTGGTTCAGTACAAAATAAGTTGTTGCAATTCTTAGGCTTTCAAAGAAAGCACAGTTTTTCATTTTTAAAATTACATATTAGTCTTTATACGTAAACTGTCTATTGACACATTCAGACATACACAGGCACTGACATTGGGTCATCCGTCATGACCCAAATATAACATTTTAGCTAAATTAATTTTGTGTTGCTCTCAGATTCACAAAAATAATACACACATTTATTAAACTATAAATGGCCACAGCAGATAGCATAAATTTTATTTATCTTTCATCTCCTCACCACAGGCAGACCTTAGGCTATATTTTCACTTCATCAATGAGAGAACTAAAGATCAGAGATACAAAATGACTTGCCCAAGATCAAACTAAGACCACAAACTGTGTTGCTGACAACCACAATCTGCATAATTACAAACATTGTGCTCATACCATGACTATCTAATCCATTCCACAAGTCAACACCTTCATCTGCCTGACATAAGCAAAATCCTGAGTGCTAACAACCCTCTCATTGTCAAAACACCTTTAGTTTTTAGAAATATGTATTTTTATAAATAATCACAAATAATTAATGGGTTAAAGTTTTAAAAATAGCTATTTAGTATCTTTAAAACCAAGTTTTCAGGATAATTATCTCATTTGGAATATTTTATTGAGATTGACTCTCTTTGTGTGTGTGTGTGTGTGTGTGTGTGTGTGTGTGTGTGTGCATGTGTGTGTGTAAGCATGTGGGCAAGCAAATATAGTGGTTAAAAGGCATCTTACAGAAACAGGTTCTTTACCTCTGCCCATGTGGGTCTTAGGAATCAAAGTCAGGACATCAGGCATGACAGCAAGTGCCCTTGCTGCCTGAGCCAGCTTGCCAATCACTTGAGGATAAACAGGATCCAACATTGAAATATTAGTAACAATTCTGCCTTGTATTTGGTACTTGTCTTAGTTAGGGTTTTACTGCTGTGAGCAGACATCATGACCAAAGCTAGTCTTATAAAAAGAACATTTAATTGGGGCTGGCTTACAGGTTCAGAGGTTCAGTCCATTATCATCAAGGTGGGAGCATGGCAGTATCCAGGCAGGCATGGTGTAGGCAGAGCTGAGAGTTCTACCTCTTCATCCAAAGGCTGCTAGTGGAAGAATGACTTCCAGGCAATTAGGGTGAGGGTCTTATGCCCACACCCACAGTGGACACACCTACTCCAACCAGGTCACACCTATTCCAACAAGGCCATACCTCCAAATGGTGCCACTCCCTGGTCCAAGAATATACAAACCATCACAGTACTCACTAAAATGTTACTAGCTTTTAGGTCTCAAAGATATTTTACAGTTGAGAGAGTTTAAGGCTTAATGAAAAACCCAAAATTTTTATACTACAAGAGAATTCTAACTTCCATACTGAATGTACAACCACAAAAAGCTATGACCTCAGTTTCAAACATATTGACAAAAACATTCTCTCTTTTCATTAGAGGAACATAGAAGCTTACAATAGCTTAACTGCATTTTTACTCAACACTTTAATTGTAAGACAATAAACTTTTTAGGCTTCTCTGACATCTATCTAGTAGAATCATCATAGACATTCAAAATATATAAAATACACACTTGTATTTTAAGTAAAAGATTAATAACTTAATCACTATTTTTTTTCTTCCTCAGCTAATTATTTCATTGTTGCTAATGCTGCTGGCGTTGTTTTGCAAACCAGCCAGTGGCTCACATGAACTGAGTTTCACCTGGGAGGCCAACCAGGCCTGAAAGAGAGGGAAACTAGGCAGGAGAGAGAGAGAGAGAGAGAGAGAGAGAGAGAGAGAGAGAGAGAGAGAGAGAGAGAGAAATGGAGCCAAGACAATATTCTGATCAAGGCTCAAATGTTTAATGGCGACTGCACTTATAAAAAGGGGGGTAGGGAGGCCCATTCCCTTAAATTCATCCTTGGAGCCTGGAACTAGCTGCAGGTGCTGACGTGCAGGATAGGGCATAGTCTCTGGAATAGCAGTATATTGAAGAGAAACATTGACAGTGGCTGAACAATAGAGTGATCCTGGGATAAAGGCTCCACCTTAGGTAATCTCCTTAGGGGCAGCAAGGTCAAGTTCTGGCTCAGCCAGCTTCAGGCTAAGAAAAGGTTACAAATTGTTATTTGAAACAGAGTTTTACTAAGTATGTCACCCTGGCTAGCCTGGAACTTTCTATGTAAACCAGGCTGGCCTGAAACAGAGATCCACCTACCTCTGCCTTTTGAGTGCTGGAATTAGAGGGTTGCACCACCACACTTAGCCATGTGAGACTTTAAATATTATAGGTTGTTTATCAACTCAAGATAACAAGAAACATCACTTAAGGTTTCTATACTTCACTCCGTTGACCTGGGTGACTAGGTAAACTATTAAATAAAATGTGCATGGTTTTCAAGTAGAGCAGCAGATTTTGCTCTTTATCCTAAGATTAGTAAAAAGACATTAGTGGTTGAAAGCAAAGGAGTAACTTAGTGAAAAAAAATGTTTAAGTTTGGAAGGGTTTTATAATTATGAGGTAACTAGAAGGCCTTGATGGCCTATTTCCTGAGACTAAGGAAATATTGTTAATTTTTCTTTAGATGCATAAATGGTATTACAGTAATATTTAACAAGAAAGTTCATACCATCTAATGGATAAGATGAAGAGAATTTTATGACACCTGTGCACAAGTAGACCCTTGGATGGAGGCAAGAGTGTTATAGAAAAGAATAAAGAAATGACAAGGGAGACCTTGGGAAATTTCCATTAGAGTCCAGGAAAATAGAGACATGGGGGCTGAGACCACATCAGAAGTGCTACCAGGCACTGCCAGAGGAACTCTCAGGAGAGGGCAGTCAAAGCATCACACAGGCAAAGCAGGAGAGGGTTCTTAAGGAAATAATGCAGGTAAAGTTAACACATCGAAGCAATACCTGGACAATGGGTAAATTCTCAACACACTGTCTTACGGTGATGAGTGAGATAAAAACAGTGTAGAAAAATTACTGCTGGAAGAAGAAAACGAAAATAGTTCTTGGGCACAGTGGTAGAAGGGGCCACGTTTGAGTGATCCAGGGTAAATGGAGATTCATAGGCACTGAGGCTGTAATTGCTAACCTTGTTTTCAAGGTTTTGACCTCTAAGGGAAGGAAGGAGATGAGAAGAGGGCCAGGGTTGTGAGGGTGACTAGCAGCAGTGTCTGTGGTTGTGACAATGAGAGAACTGAGGTTCCATTCAGGAGGTCCTGGCTTACATATTCAAGTGCTGGTAAGAATTCTGTAGGAAAGGGGAACAAATGAAAAGATAAGTACATACATTCGACAGTAGTAAAGGCAGAATTCAAGGCACTGGGAAAGGCCTGGTTGCTGACGACAGAGGACGTTTTTATTGTCCCAGGAGCGAGAGGGTCAAGTGTACACAGGATGGGAAGGGCCTTTCCCTGCTCCCTTCCCCAGGAACGAACAGAACAGTTGTCTGGGCTGAGCAGGACCCCAGCACCTAGGAGACTAGGCAAGAGGATTACACTGTCGGGGCCAGCCTAAGCCAGAGAGACGCTGTCTCCAAAGCAGACAAATAAAAAGAGAAAAAAAGAAATATTCATACAAAGCAACTGTATGCCCCCTCCCCAGTACCCTCTCCCACCTGTCCCTCTGTCTGTCCATCCCTCATTCTCTCACCCCGTTGCTCTCATGCTTACATTTAGACCTGTGTCACACATGCTTCATCTATATTTACAGAGAGAGACAGAAACAAATGTCACCACTGGCTAACTCTGAGTATCTGAGTGACTGGCAGCTCTCATCCCACTGCATTTCTGTGCTATTTGGGTATTTTAATGGCCATACATTGAAGCCATTAAGTCAGTAAAGTATTTGTCTTAAAATCCAAAAGTGATGTAAGCCAGAAACATGATGTGCATGTGAGCATGTATACACACATCATCTAAGACACATCCATGTCAGACAAACCTATACACAGACAGAAACTGAAAACACAAGCAGTACAGAAAGCTACAAATTCAAAGTCAACACCTCCTCCCACCCTTTCTTCTCCAGCATCCTCACAGACTCTGCCAGCAGCCAACAAAGCACACATATAGTGGAGAGTCGGCAAAGGACCAGAGTTCAGTTCTCAGTGATCCTGGGTGGGAAGTAACCGTGGGAAGCTACAGGGTCTATAGCTATGCTGATTTCTCCTCTGGCTTCTGAGTGCACCAGGCACACAAGTGGTCCGTGGACATATATGCAGGCAAAACACTCAAATACAAATTTTTTTAAAATCTTTCTACAGTGTCTAACGTACAGATACTCTTGACTACTATTGTTCCCTATTAATATATAGTAAAATCCTCACAAATAATTCAACTTTTAGTTTTTGTCTATAATGGCATTAAATAGCAAAAAATACTGTCACAGGCCAAATGATAGACAACAGAAGAAACCACAGTTTATTTTATCTCCTTTTAACAGGGTCAACGTTCACCCATCCACTCCACCCCAGTTTTTCCTGTAAGTTTTTTCTTTCAGTTGTGACTGGAACCGATGGCCTAACACTTACACTTGGAAAATTCTACCCACTGAGCTCCAGCCTCAGAATTTCCTCGTGATTTTTTTTTAATTATATAACTGACCTAAAACCTGCAGAGAGGATCCAGAGAGCGTGAGACTCCTTTCATTCTTGCATGACAGCCGCAGAGCAAATATCAACAGCTGCGTCTCCTGTAACTATTCTCTCCTTCTTCGCTAGCACAAGCTCTGTCTTGTCCAAGACAACAATACATACTGTTAAAGACAAGACCTACCATTCTCTCACAAATGCTCTTAGTTTTTTTTTTTTAACAGAGCACATTTCCTTTATTAGATCAAACTGCCATTGCGAGGACCTAAATGGCCCAGTTCTCACTAATAATGTGAAAATGAAAGTTTGCGAGCTGAGAGTTATGGAATGCTTGATTTAAAGGAGAAAGGGACACTGAGCTGGTGTGTACTTTTGCCTTTTCCCTTCATTTCCTTTCTAATTTGAGAACATATGTGTGATACCTAGAGGTTCCAGAGGCATCTTGAAACACCAAAATGAAAGTTACATGATAAGAACTGTAAAACAGGATCTATCGGACAGTGGTTTGGTCTTTGCTGTCAGGATACTTAATTTTTTCTTGTTCTTTCTTCTTTGCACATGATTACTTAACAAACCACAACCAACAGCAATAAACTGTGTCTCATTTAAATTTAAAGCACCTTTAGCTGGATAGTTCTTCATTCTGACATCGCACTATGAAGCAAACATACCATTTGCTTACATAGGACATCAAACTAATATGATCTAACAAAATTGGTTGTTATTACTTCACCATGCCATTTTTCCATGCAAAATGATGCACTCATGTATCATTAATAAAATGGTAAATATTAAACATGAATGACTTTTTAAGGCAAGATCCGTTTATCCCAAGATACATAGCAGAAAATGACCTCTAACTCCTGCTCTGCCTGCCCCTCATCTCAATTGTTGATATCATAGATATATGTCACCATATCTATTCTATGAATTGCTGGGGATCAAACCTAGGGTTTGGTGCATAAGGAGCACCATTACTGTGCTGTATCACAGACATGAATAACTTCATAATTCTCAAAGTAGTTCTAATTTTGCAGATCTTTAGACTGGATCTTGGAGACCTTCAATAAGCAATGCACTACATTTTGAGGTACATTATCCCAGGATAACCTAGGTTTACCAGTGAGTTTATGTTGGGAGCAACTTTCTTTTGAGACATATTAGAGGAGCTGACTGGTTTTGTGTGTCCACTTGACACAGCTGGAGTTATCACAGAGGAAGGAGCTTCCCTTGAGGAAATGCCTCCATGAGATCCAGCTATAAGGCATTTTCTCAATTAATGATCAAGGGTGGGAGGGCCCACTGTGGGTGGTGCCATCCCTGGGCTGGTAGTCTTCAGTTCTATAGGAAAGCAAGCTGAGCAAGCCAGGGGAAGCAAGCCAGTAAGTAACATCCCTCCATGCCCTCTGCATCAGCTCCTGTTTCCTGATCTAATGAGTTCCAGTCAAAACTTCCTTTGGTAATGAATAGCAATGTGAAAGGGTAAGCTGAATAAACCCTTTCCTCTGAAATTTGCTTCTTGGTCATGATGTTTGTGCAGGAATAGAAACCCTAAGACATTAGATTTGGAGTCCCACAGCACCCAAAGGAGGCTCCACTTCCAAGCACTCTCGCATACTCAGGATCACAGGATCAGAGGATCCCAGGAGCTTAATCATACCAGGTTCTCAGGGTCACAGAGGCAGCTTGACTCCCAGGAACTCTGACACACCCAGAATCTCAGGATCACAGTATCCCAGAATCAGAGGATCACAAAGATAGCTGGACTCTGAAGAGTTCTGACATAACCTGGATAACAGGAAGGACAGACTTCAGTCAGATATATAGAGGACAGATAGCACTAGAGATAATCAGATGGCAGGAGGCAAGCATAAGGACATAAGCAACAAAAACCAAGGTTACTTGGCATCATCAGAATGCAATTCTCCTACCATAGCAAGTCCTGGATACACCATCACACCAGAAAAGCAAGACTCTAAAATCACTTCTCATGACAATGATAGAGGACATTAAGAAGGACATAAATAAATCCCTTAAACAAATACAGGAGAACACAGGTAAACAGGAAGAAGCCCATCGGGAGGGAACACAAAAATCCCTTAAAAAATTACAGGAAAACACAATCAAACAGGTGAAGGAAATGAACAAAGCCATCCAAGATATAAAAATGGAAATAGAAACAATAAATAAATCAAAAAGGGAGACAACCCTGGAGTTAGGAAACTTAGGAAAGAGATCAGGAGTCATAGATGCAAGCGTCACCAGAAAAATACAAGATATGGAAGAGAATCTCGGGTGCAGAAGATACCATAGAAAACATTGACACAACAGTCAAAGAAAATGCAAAATGTAAAAAGCTCCTAACCTAAAACATCCAGGAAATCCAGAATCCAATGAGAAAACCAAACATAAGCATAATAGATATAGAGGAAAGCAAAGATTCCCAACCTAGTAAATATCTTCATCAAATTTATTGAAGAAAACCTCCCAAGCCTAAGGAAAGAGATGCCCATGAACATACGAGAAGCCTACAGAACTCCAAATAGACTGGACCAGAAAAGAAATTCCTCCTGTCACATAATAATCAAAACACCAAATGCATTAAACAAAGAAAGAATTTTAAAAGCAGTAAGGGGAAAAGGTCAAGTAAATATAAAGGCAGACCTATCAGAATTACACCACAGTTCTCAACGGAGACTATAAAAGCTAGAAGATCTTGGGCAGATGTCATACAGACCCTAAGAAAAAATAAATACCAGCCCAGACTACTATACCCAACAAAACTCTCAATTACCCTACACAGAGAAAACAAGATATTCCATGAAAAGCCAAATTTATATAATATCTTTCCACAAATCCAGCCCTCCAAAGGATAATAGAAAACACCAACATAAGGAGGGAAACTACACCCTAGAAAAAGCAAGAAAATAATCTTTCAACAAACCCAAAAGAAGATAGCCACACAAACATAATTCCACCTCTAACAACAAAAATAACAGGAAGTAACAATCACTTTTCCTTAATATCTCTAAATATCAATGAACTCAATTCTCCAATAAAAATATATAGACTAACAGAATGTACATGTAAACAGGATTCAGCATTTTGCTGCATACAAGAAATGCACCTCAGTGACAAAGACAGACACTACCTCAGAGTAAAAGGCTAAAAAATAATTTTCCAAGCAAACGGTTCCAAGAAACAAGCTGGAGTAGCCATTCTAATATGAAATAAAATCAACTTTCAACCAAAACTTATCAAAAAGAATAAGAAAGGTCGAAGGAAAAACCTACCAAGATGAACTGTCAATTCTGAACGTCTATGCTCCAAATGCAAGGGCACCCGCATTCATAAAGAAACTTTGCTAAAGCTCAAAGCACACATCACACCCCACACAATAATAGTGGGAGACTTAAACACCCCACTTTCAGCAATGGACAGATCATGGAAACAAACTAAACAGAGACACAGTGAAACTAACATAATTTATGAACCAAATGGATCTAATAGATATTTATAGAACATTTCATCTTAAAGCAAAATAATATACCTTCTTCTCAGCACCTCATAGTACCTTCTCCAAGATTGACCATATAATTGGTCACAAAACAGACCTCAACAGAAACAAGAAGATTGGAATAATCCCATGCACCCTACCAGATCACCACGGTCTTAAATTCCAACAAAAACAACAGAAAACACACATACACATGGAAGCTGAACAACACTCTACTCAATGATAACATGGTCAAGAAAGAAATAAAGAAATACATTATAGACCTTTTAAAATTTAATGAAAATGAAGGCACAACATACCCAAACTTATGGGACACAATGAAAGCAGTGGTAAGAGGAAAACTCATAGCTCTGAGTGCCACCAAAAAGGAACTGGAGAGAACTTACTCTAGCAGCTTGACAGCATACCTGAAAGCTCTACAACAAAAAGCAAATACACCAAAGAGGAGTAGAGGGCAGGAAATAATCAAACTCAGGGTTGATCAAAATCAATCAAATAGAAACAAAAAGAACTATACAAAGAGACAAAACCAGGAGCTGGTTCTTTGAAGAAATCAACAAGATAGATAACCCCTTAGCCAGACTAACCAAAGGACACAGAGACAGTATCCAAAATAATAAAATCAGAAATGAAAAAGGAGACATAACAATGGAAACTGTGGAAATCCAAATTCATCAGATCCTACTATAACAAAGTTTATACTCAACTAAATTAGAAAATCTAGATAAAATGGACAATTTTTCTAGACACATACCAGCTGCCAAAATTAAAACAGGATCAGATAAACCATCTAAACGGTCCCATAACACCTAAAGAAATTGAAGCAGTCATCAACAGTCTTCCAACCAAAACCAAAAACAAAACAAAACAAAAACAACAAATACAAAAAACAGGACCAGATGGGTTTAGTGGAGAATTCTATCAAACCTTTTTTTTTTAATTACAAACAAACAACAAAACAAACTTCAGAACATACTTAAAATGCAAGCTGACATATTTATACACTGTTCTTATTAGCTGTTGGCAGGGCTAAGACACAGATATTCAGAAATCATGGTTTAGTGGAATTACTACTGGGTGTGACTGAACACAATCCTTAAAATATCTTCAGGGCTCACAGGTCAGAAGGTGTAGGGCCTTGTGGGGGGAGGGGCGTAGGATGGACTGCCAAGGCACAGCCCATGTATTCTTGAGTCGTTCAGCATCACCACGAAGTATTTCTGGACAAATCCAATTAATAACGCAGATCAAGTGCTGAATTTCTTAATAGCAGATTTGTTTAAATATACAAGAATTGCTCAGTCCATTTTATTCTGCTGTGGTATTAAACTCCTGTAAGTTCAATCCACCCCATTACAATGTCTTTCCTATGAATCCTTTGGGGATATGTAGCCTTTGATTCACAGTTTGCAGTACAAATACCCTGATATATCATTTATTTGCTATCAAGTATTAAATTATTATGCTTTTAAAATTCAATGTCTTTAAACCAAATTTGTAATTAGCATTGCTTGGAGCAGTTCAGAGCATTGTGTTTCTGTCTTCCTCCTCCACCTCCTCTTCTCCCTCCAGACTCTGATCTTGGAACAAACTTCTAGGGATAAGAACTTAGGCTCTTTTGGCATGCAGCATTTCAACGAGAAGGTTATTATAGGGCACAGCTAGTCTTCTGCCTGCTTGCTGATTGCCCGGATTTCTGGTAGTCGAAGAAGTAGCTGTTCAAATTTCTCAGTTTGTTGTGGGTAGTTGCAAACTGTGTAGTCCAGCAGGGTGGTGTTCACCTGCTCTTGGACACCTTCCACCAGCTGGAAGTTCTCAAGATTCTTGACATCTCAGCTGAACAGCACCAGGAACTTCAGACACACAAACTCTCGATGATCGAACTGAAGGAAATGGAGTCTCACTACAAGCTCCTGTGTGAGACTCAGGAAGTTGTCAAATGTGATTTCTGTGTTTGAGATGATGATTCTCCAGTAACCAGGAAGATTGTCCCTTCCTTCCCACGAGCCACTTATCAGTAAATGTGATTGGGGATCAAGAGCTCACTCCAGCAGTTCTGAAGCAGTTTCAAGCAGTTTCATCAACCTTCAGTTCCCTGAAGAAGATACTACTCCTGGCCCAGTCAACAATGGAGAACAGGATCTGGTCTACCATTTTGCACAAGAGTCCAAATGTGCTCAGCTTTTCCTGCCTGTTACTCTGCTCTTGCTGGAGGTAAGTCATGATCTTTGCTTGAATTCGAGGCTCGTCTGGTTCACACTTCAAAAGTTCCAGTCTCAGGTGTGGGATGCTGGCTGGGGAGCTTGTCTGGTAACCATCCATGTAGGAGTAGCCCATCACTGACTCAGGACAGCTGGGGTAGGGGTCTGGCTACTCAGTCTTGATGGCCAAACTAGGAAAGTGACCATATGGTTGGTAACCATGCAGGCTGCCATGAGGTGGCATTGTCATGCTAATGGAAGATGTGACAAAGGGACTTCTGTCATAGTCTGTTGGAGGCAAGGCTACATGACTCAGAGGTAGGCCTTTGAAGGTAGAATGAATGTTCTGAATTGCAGAGGTCAGGTCTGAGGGCATTATTTGGATCACCTGAGACATGACTTCCAGTTTAAGTTTGTTGAATCAAATGAGGGCTTTCTTCTGTTTCTTCGGGGCCCTGTCTCTCATGTACATTGACCCAAACTTATTTCTGCCTCCTTGCATGCAGTCAGCACTTACAGCTTACAGCTTCATTCCAACATCAATACATTTTTTTTAATGACAGTAAGGACAGTGTTTTCTCTGTATTTTGGCAATTTGGCAATTCTGGTTCTCTATGCACATGTACCTTTTTTGGTTTTGGACAGTTCAATTAAAAAAAACCCTGGAAGTTTTCAAAGGCAAGGAGACCGTAATGATACCCAGGTACTTTATCATCACACACAGGACAAAGCAATTCCAGATCTTCATCATAGGAGTAATTCACCATTTAAATTGAGACACTTCCTGTGATCTTCCCTTGTATATATTTGGCCATTCTATTCAGTCTTTTCCCTCCACACAGGAGTATGTGCATAAGAGCTCGAACAATCTTGCATGTTTTCTGGCATCTGCCCCTGTTCCCCATGTGATCAGACCAGTCCTGGGGCTTCTGTCTCCACTTTGGGCAGCATTACAAGGCAGATGCAGGCGGGAATAGGATGTCAGTGTCAGTCAGGAAGCCGAGCACCGGTTTTCCCGGAGTTGTTCCTCAAGTTTGGGGGAGTGGTGAGTCTCTGATCCTGGTGCAGTGTAGTTGCCAGTGGCCACGGGTTACTGGATTTCTGAAAGAAAAGATGGGGTTGGGTGGGAAAGGCAGTGAAAGAAATAATAAGCCAAGACAAAATTATCTGATCAAGACCCGATGTTTACTTATGAGTCTGAGCTTATAAACTGGGGGTTGGGGTGGGGTGGGGGGACCTCACCCCCCACCATGCCAGGATCTTCTAGTCACTTTGTCAGAATCTTTCAGGAAAACAAGCTCAGCTGCTCAGCAGGTAGCTTCTTGCAGGAAGCTGCAGATGTGGCAGACACAAGACTTTACCTAGGTCGGAAAACTCCACTGTAGGTGAGATAGCAACTGTGACAAGGTCTGAGCCAGCCTGCTCAAGTCTGGGGGGAGGGCACAGGTCCTCCCTTTTTATTTATTAAAACTTAGCTGGACTGGTACATAAAATTTACTTATGTTCCATGGTCCTGCCTGGGAATTGTGGTTGCTGTCAGTCACGCCTGTATTAGGACTGAATTTATTGGACTCTTTCTGACCCATCTTGGAGGACATGTGCAGCTTCTTTGTATTTATTTGCACAAACACAGCCTTTTAGCATTTATTATAAATAAATGTGACCTCTTGGCACATGCCTCTCTATTAAGTTGAAAAGAATCATAGACCAGTGGCCCATCTTTGGCTGCCAGCCCTCATAGCACACCATTTTCCCATTCAGACCAAAGCCAAAATATGCACTCAATGAATCTCATCATAGCAATGAATAACTGCCATCTGAGCTTTGCTGAAGGTGAGCCTGTATGGAGGTAACCAACCTGCTTGAAATACAAAGTCAAAAGTTAAAGGCAACAGGGTTGTTCGGCACCTCTCCACAAGATTTATAGCTATTTGTTCTCCACTGACTTCAGGATCTATGTCTATTTGTATTCAGCTGGGCTAGTACTTTCCCACAGAGACCAAAACTTAATGCCAGCAAGCACTTAAGACAGTTGATGTTCAAACAAGGTCCCTCCCAACACCAGTGTGGGGAAGGTGACTTTGAGAATAAACAGAAAACTGTTATGTCTCAGGTAAATACTGGCGGCTAGGCTGCAAGTTAACTCTGCTGGCTAATAAAGATTTTTTAGCGATCATCACAATTGGAATCTCCAATATTGAATTTATTTCTAGACCAGTCCATGATTGAGTCAGGATAACTGGTCACGTTAAAGGAAAAAGAAGAGTCATTATAAATCCTCCTCTTGATTAATTTTTCTAAATCAGTTTCCAAGGTCTCTATGTTCTCTGTCCCAAAGGTCTAAATGTTTGAAGCAAGGCAGCTTAGCTTGTTTAATCTGAGACATAGGTAAGCAAAAGTGGGTCAAGAACATATACCCAATACAGCTTCCCTGTCACATTGTCAGCATTATCCTTTGTGTCATTATGTCACACCAATCACTCTGGGGGCTAGCAAGCTCTTGCAGCATTCGGTGAGAAAAACACAAACATGTCCTCTTCCCCATATCATCCATGTGCCAATAAGTGGATCCTTCCATCTCACCTAGGCATGAGTGTCCCTAAATGTAGGATGCTATAGACACTCAGTAAAGAGCTCTTTGGCATTCGATTTTTAAAATTTTTAAAATAAAAAGTGTGATTTAAATAATGTCCTCAGGGATATAATTTCCCCATTTTTTGTTTTTTAAGAAGATATTGTTTTAAAGTTCCACAATACCTTGTCCTTGAGAATTATAAAAATAATCCCAGGGATGCAGGGATGGTTCAATATACGGAAATCCATCAATGTAATCCTGTATATACACAAACTCAAAGACAAAAACCACATGATCATCTCATTAGATGCTGAGAAAGCATTTGACAAAATCCAACATCCACTCATGATAAAAGTCTTGGAAAGATCAGGAAGGCCCATACCTAAACATGATAAAAATCAATCTACAGCAAAACAGTAGCCAACATCAAAGTAAATGGTGAGAAGCTGGAAGCAATCCGACTAAAATCAGGGACTAGACAAGGCTGTCCACTCTCGCCCTACCCATTCAACATTGTACTTGAAGTCCTAGCCAGAGCAATTAGACAACAAAAGGAGATCAAGGGGATACAAATTGGAAGGGAAGAAGTCAAAATATCACTTTTTGCAGATGATATGATAGTATATATAAGTGACCCTAAAACTTCCACCAGAGAACTCCTGCAGATGATATGATAGTATATATAAGTGACCCTAAAAATTCCACCAGAGAACTCCTAAACCTGATAAACAGCTTCGGTGAAGTAGCTGGATATAAAATAAACTCAAACAAGTCAATGGCCTTTCTCTACACAAAGAATAAACAGGCTGAGAAAGAAATTAGGGAAACAACACCCTTCTCAATAGTCACAAATAATATAAAATATCTTGGCATGACTCTAAATAAGGAAGTGAAAGATCTGTATGATAAAAACTTCAAGTCTCTGAAGAAAGAAATTAAAAAAGATCTCAGAAGATGGAAGGATCTCCCATGCTCATGGATTGGCAGGATCAACATTGTAAAAATGGCTATCTTGCCAAAAGCAATCTACAGATTCAATGCAATCCCCATCAAAATTCCAACTCAATTCTTCAACGAATTAGAAGGAGCAATTTGCAAATTCATCGGGAATAACAAAAAACCTAGGATAGCAAAAACTCTTCTCAAGGATAAAAGAACCTCTGGTGGAATCACCATGCCTGACCTAAAGCTTTACTACAGAGCAATTGTGATAAAAACTGCATGGTACTGGTATAGAGACAGACAAGTAGACCAATGGAATAAAATTGAAGACCCAGAAATGAACCCACACACCTATGGTCACTTGATCTTCGACAAGGGAGCTAAAACCATCCAGAAGAAGAAAGACAGCATTTTCAACAATTGGTGCTGGCAAAACTGGTTGTTATCGTGTAGAAGAATGCGAATCGATCCATACTTATCTCCTTGTACTAAGGTCAAATCTAAGTGGATCAAGGAACTTCACATAAAACCAGAGACACTGAAACTTATAGAGGAGAAAGTGGGGAAAAGCCTTGAAGATATGGGCACAGGGGAAAAATTCCTGAACAGAACAGCAATGGCTTGCGCTGTAAGATCGAGAATTGACAAATGGGACCTAATGAAACTCCAAAGTTTCTGCAAGGCAAAAGACACCGTCAATAAGACAAAAAGACCACCAACAGATTGGGAAAGGATCTTTACCTATCCTAAATCAGATAAGGGACTAATATCCAACATATATAAAGAACTCAAGAAGGTGGACTTCAGAAAATCAAATAACCCCATTAAAAAATGGGGCTCAGAACTGAACAAAGAATTCTCACCTGAGGAATACCGAATGGCAGAGAAGCACCTGAAAAAATGTTCAACATACTTAATCATCAGGGAAATGCAAATCAAAACAACACTGAGATTCCACCTCACACCAGTCAGAATGGCTAAGATCAAAAATTCAGGTGACAGCAGATGCTGGCGTGGATGTGGAGAACGAGGAACACTCCTCCATTGTTGGTGGGAATGCAAGCTTGTACAACCACTCTGGAAATCAGTCTAGCGGTTCCTCAGAAAATTGGACATAGTACTACCAGAGGATCCCGCAATACCTCTCCTGGGCATATATCCAGAAGATGCCCCAACTGGTAAGAAGGACACATGCTCCACTATGTTCATAGCAGCCTTATTTATAATAGCCAGAAGCTGGAAAGAACCCAGATGCCCCTCAACAGAGGAATGGATACAGAAAATGTGGTACATCTACACAATGGAGTACTACTCAGCTATTAAAAAGAATGAATTTATGAAATTCCTAGCCAAATGGATGGACCTGGAGGGCATCATCCTGAGTGAGGTAACACAATAATAAAGGAACTCACACAATATGTACTCACTGATAAGTGGATATTACCCCAAAACCTAGGATACCCAAGATATAAGATACAATTTCCTAAACACATGAAACTCAAGAAAAATGAAGACTGAAGTGTGGACACTATGCCCCTTCTTAGAAGTGGGAACAAAACACCCTTGGAAGGAGTTACAGAGACAAAGTTTGGAGTTGAGATAAAAGGATGGACCATGTAGAGACTGCCATATCCAGGGATCCACCCCATAATCAGCATCCAAATGTTGACACCATTGCATACACTAGCAAGATTTTATGGAAAGGACCGAGATGTAGCTGTCTCTTGTGAGACTATGCCGGGGCCTAGCAAACACAGTAGTGGATGCTCACAAGCAGCTAATGGATGGATCACAGGGCCCCCAATGGAGGAGCTAGAGAAAGTACCCAAGGAGCTAAAGGGATCTGCAACCCTATAGGTGGAACAACAATATGAACTAACCAGTACCCCGGAGCTCTTGACTCTAGCTGCATATGTATCAAAAGATGGCCTAGTCGGCCATCACTGGAAAGAGAGGCCCATTGGACATGCAAACTTTATATGCCCCAGTACAGGGGAACGCCAGGGCCAAAAAGGGGGAGTGGGTGGGTAGGGGAGTGGGGGTGGGTGGCTATGGGGGACTTTTGGTATAGCATTGGAAATGTAAATGAGCTAAATACCTAATAAAAAATGGAAAAGGAAAAAAAAAGAAAGAAATTAAAGAAGATCTCAGAAGATGGAAAGATCTCCCATGCTCATGGATTGGCAGGATCAACATTGTAAAAATGGCTATCTTGCCAAAAGCAATCTACAGATTCAGTGCAATCCCCATCAAAATTCCAACTCAATTCTTCAACGAATTAGAAAGGGCAATCGGCAGATTCATCTGGAATAACAAAAAAACGAAAATAGCAAAAAATCTTCTCAAGGATAAAAGAACCTCTGGTGGAATCACCATGCCGGACCTAAAACTGTACTACAGAGCAATTGTGATCAAAACTGAATGGTACTGGTATAGTAACAGACAAGTAGAAGAATGGAACAGAATTGAAGACCCAGAGATGAACTCACACACCTATGGTCACTTGATCTTTGACAAGGGAGCTAAAACCATCCAGTGGAAAAAAGACAGCATTTTCAACAAATGGTGCTGGCACAACTGGCGGTTATCATGTAGAAGAATACGAATTGATCCATTTCTATCTCCTTGTACTAAGGTCAAATCTAAGTGGATTAAGGAACTCTACATAAAACCAGAGACACTGAAACTTATAGAGGAGAAAGTAGGTAAAAGTCTCGAAGATATGGGTACAGGGGAAAAATTTCTGAATAGAACAGCAATGGCTTGTGCTGTAAGATCAAGAATCGATAAATGGGACCTCATAAAATTGCAAAGCTTCTGCAAAGCAAAAGACACCGTCAATAAGACAAAAAGGCCACCAACAGATTGGGAAAGGATCTTTACCTATCCCAAATCGGATAGGGGACTAATATCCAATATATAAAGAACTCAAGAAGGTGGACTCCAGAAAATCAAATAACCCCATTAAAAAATGGGGATCAGAGCTGAACAAAGAATTCTCACCTGAGGAATACCAAATGGCAGAGAAGCACCTGAAAAAATGTTCAACATCCTTAATCATCAGGGAAATGCAAATCAAAACAACACTGAGATTCCACTTCACTCCAGTCAGAATGGCTAAGATCAAAAACTCAGGTGACAGCAGATGCTGGCGAGGATGTGGAGAAAGGGGAACACTCCTCCATTGTTGGTGGGATTGCAAGCTTGTACAACCACTCTGGAAATCAGTCTGGTGGTGCCTCAGAAAATTGAAGATAGTACTACCAGAGGATCCCGCAATACCTCTCCTGGGCATATATCCAGAAGATGTCCCAACCGGTAAGAAGAACACATGCTCCACTATGTTCATAGCAGCCTTATTTATAATAGCCAGAAGCTGGAAAGAACCCAGGTCCCCCTCAACAGAGGAATGGATACAGAAAATGTGGTACATTTACACAATGGAATACTACTCAGTTATTTTTAAAAAATGAATTTATGAAATTCCTAGGCAAATGGATGGACCTGGAGGGTATCATCCTGAGTGAAGTAACCCAATCACAAAGGAACTCGCACAATATGTACTCACTGATAAGTGGATAATAGTCCAGAAACTTAGGATACCCAAGATATAAGATACAACTTGCCAAATGCATGAAATTCAAGAAGAACGAAGACCAAAGTGTGGACACTTTACCCTTTCTTAGAAATGGGAACAAAACACCCATAGAAGGAGTTACAGAGACAAAATTTGGAGCTGTGACGAAAGGATGGAGCATCTAGTGATTGCCATATGCAGGGATCCATCCCATAATCAGCTTCCAAATGCTGACACCATTGCATACACTAGCAAGATTTTGCTGAAAGGACCCAGATATAGCTCTCTCTTGTGAGATTATGCCGGGGCCTAGCAAACACAGAAGTGGATGATCACAGTCAGCTATTGGATGGGTCACACGGCCCCCAATGGAGGAGCTAGAGAAACTCCCCAAGGAGCTAAAGGGAACTGCAACCCTATAGGTGGAACAACAATATGAACTAACCAATACCCGGGAGCTCTTGTCTTTAGCTGCATATGTATCAAAAGATGGCCTAGTCGGCCATCACTGCAAAGAGAGGCCCATTGGACTTGCAAACTTTATATGCCCCAGCACAGGGAAACACCAAGGCCAAAAAGGGGGAGTGGGTGGTTAGGGGATTGGGGGGGGGTGGGTATGGGGGACCTTTGGGATAGCATTGAAAATGTAAACGAGGAAAATACCTAATTAAATAAAAAAAAGAAAAATGCGAATTGATCCATTTCTATCTCCTTGTACTAAGGTCAAATCTAAGTGGATTAAGGAACTCCACATAAAACCAGAGACACTGAAACTTATAGAGGAGAAAGTAGGGAAAAGCCTCGAAGATATGGGTAGAGGGGAAAAATTCCTGAACAGAACAGCAATGGCTTGTGCTGTAAGATTGAGAATCGATAAATGGGACCTCATAAAATTGCAAAGCTTCTGCAAAGCAAAAGACACCGTCAATAAGACAAAAAGGCCACCAACAGATTGGGAAAGGATCTTTACCTATCCCAAATCGGATAGGGGACTAATATCCAATATATATAAAGAACTCAAGAAGGTGGACTTCAGAAAATCAAATAATCCCATTAAAAAATGGGGCTCAGAGCTGAACAAAGAATTCTCACCTGAGGAATACCGAATGGCAGAGAAGCACCTGAAAAAATGTTCAACATACTTAATCATCAGGGAAATACAAATCAAAACAACCCTGAGATTCAACTTCACTCCAGTCAGAATGGCTAAGATCAAAAATTCAGGTGACAGCAGATGCTGGCGAGGATGTGGAGAAAGAGGAACACTCCTCCATTGTTGGTGGGATTGCAAGCTTGTACAACCACTCTGGAAATCAGTCTGGCGGCTCCTCAGAAAATTGGACATAGTACTACCAGAGGATCCCACAATACCTCTCCTGGGCATATATCCAGAAGATGCCCCAACTGGTAAGAAGGACACATGCTCCACTATGTTCATAGCAGCCTTATTTATAATAGCCAGAAGCTGGAAAGAACCCAGATGCCCCTCAACAGAGGAATGGATACAGAAAATGTGGTATATCTACACAATGGAGTAGTACTCAGCTATTAAAAAGAATGAATTTATGAAATTCCTAGGCAAATGGATGGACCTGGAGGGCATCATCCTGAGTGAGGTAACCCAATCACAAAGGAACTCACACAATATGCACTCACTGATAAGTGGATATTAGCCCAGAAACTTAGGATACCTGAGATATAAGATTCAATTTGCAAAAGACATGAAACTGAAGAAGAATGAAGACCAAAGTGTGGACACTTTGCCCCTTCTTAGAATTGGGAACAAAACACTCATGGAAGGAGTTACAGAGACATAATTTGGAGCTGTGAGGAAAGGATGGACCATCTAGAAACTGCCATATCTGGGGATCCATCCCATAATCAGCTTCCAAACGCTGACACCATTGCACACACTAGCAAGATTTTGCTGAAAGGACCCAGATAGAGCTCTCTCTTGTGAGACTATGCCGAGGCCTAGCAAACACAGAAGTGGATGCTCACAGTCATCTATTGGATGGATCACAGGGCCCCCAATGGAGGAGCTAGAGAAAGTACCCAAGGAGCTAAAGGGATCTGCAACCTTATAGGTGGAACAACATTATGAACTAACCAGTACCCCTGAGCTCTTGACTCTAGCTGCATATGTATCAAAAGATGGCCTAGTTGGCCATCACTGGAAAGAGAGGTCCATTGGACTTGCAAACTTTATATGCCCCAGTACAGGGGAATTCCAGGACCAAAAAGTGGGAGTGGGTGGGTAGGGAGTGGGGGGAGGGTATGGGGGCCTTTTGGGATAGCATTGAAAACGTAAATGAGGAAAATACCTAATAAAAATATTTTTTTAAAAAAAAGAAAGTTCAAAAAAAAAAAAAAGAATGAGATTACATGGCCAAATGTTCTTGTATAAGGCCTATAATCTGCCTGGGATACAAATCTGAGGTGACATTGTCTTAAGGAATCTTGTCCAGGCAGTCCAGGATGAGTTTTTAAATGTCCAAAGACAGTCTTTTAAAGGAACAATACTTTCTCTTAACTTGAGTTGTATATGCATTAATAACTGCAAATTTGAGAATTAGCAGTATCTCAGTATCTAAAAAAGGAACAATTTTAAGCAATTGTAAGCTCTGAGAGACAGAAAGAGAGAGAGAGAGAGAGAGAGAGAGAGAGAGAGAGAGAGAGAGAGAGAGAGAGAGAGAGAGAGAGAGAGAGGGAGAGAGATTGGCTATCAGTATACAAGTTAAAGCTTGATTTTTCAATATTTCAAAACAGTGGCTGCAGCACCCAATTTAATTATCCATGCTGAAGCAGGAACAAACTCAAAAGAATAAACATGTGATCCAATCACATATACTTCTCTCCCATAGAAGGGCTGTTTATAAATACAGTAGATGTAGTCTTTATGGGATGCATACATAAATTTACAGAAAATACAAAAGCATGCATAGAAGCAATTTTAACAACTTGTCTTTTAGATAATGATTATCAATTTTGCCTAAAAATTTACTATTCAATAGGCCAAATATCAATATTTTGCAATAACCAATTTAACTGCTGTTTTAGTAAAGGACTAGACATCTCATCAGGTTTTTAAGACATTTTTTCCAAAATACCTTCTTGATTCTATCCTACAATTTTTTATTAACACCACAACAGCTTCATAATAGGATGTTAAAACTTTACTTGGAGATGAAGAAAGATGAATCCACATTAATGCTCTCTTTTGCAAAGAATTGCTGTGGGCACACTGAATAACAATAACTAAAATAAGCAGCTAATATTTGATTACAGAAACTTCCTCGACTTTCTGCAAAGCTATTTGTCTCTCACCAGTTAATGTGCATCTCCCTTGATAGCATCCAACAAAGGCTTAAAACATCCTTAAGGTGAGGTCTTAGCCAATTAACATCTCCTGGAAGCTTTTGAAAATAATTTGAAGTTAGTAAATCATCTTTTCTTCCTTGAATTTTCTATCCCACAATTTTTCTAGGATATAACTGAGGTCCTAAATATTGAGAAAGATATTGCCTCTGAATCTTTTCTGAAGCAACAACTAATCCCCAAAACTTTAAAGTTCATTGTGTAAGAGCAAAGGTTTGTAGTAAATTTCCCTTCAGAGGCATTAGCTAATAAAATACTTTCCATATAAGAAACAATATACACTGAGGGATTCAAAGTCCTAACTTCTTGTACTGAAGCAGAGACAAAAGTTGGGTTTTTTGTTTTGTTTTCTTTTGTTTTGTTTTACATAATGTAAGGCTATTAGCCATTCCTAGAGGCAAAACTTTTCAATGATTACAAGCTCACTAGAAGCAAACGCTTTTACAATTATCAGGATGCAAAGGAAGAAACAACCTTCCAAATCCATAATAATTATATATGGAGTAGGCAGGCCAGATTGTAATGCCTCGACAAGTTCTACAGCCTCATTGACCTTTCATAAATCTTAAATTTAAACTTTATTTTGACCAACACCTGGATAGATGTGTAATAATGTTGTTTTGGCTTAAAAATAGTTCCCCGGAGGCAAGGAGTAGTGAGGTACCAAAAACATCCCCAGGCAAGGTTTGCAAAACAAAAGAAATTATTCTGTTGTCTGTCTATGCCTCTAATTTTTGGACAGTCTTTTTCTAAGGTGATTTATACTTAAAACATTCCTTATAACTTTATTGCTGTAAAAGCATTGCTTGTACTGTAGTCCCCTGCAAGGCAGCAACCATAGCCGAACCGATTGTATGAGGGTCCACTTTCTGCACAAAGACGAATATATCCAGATAGACTTTGCTTTGTATGGCCAGATGGCTGCAAGGAGCTGCATTAGCATTCTCATAAGATGATTACTCTTGTAATCATCCTAATTACAGTATATGGGTGAGTTAGGAAGCCTGAGCTTGTGATCAAACTGCAAACTGCAGACAAGGGAATTTAACCATAAGTTTTAAGTTTCATTTTGCAATATTAGAGCATAACCAATCTCTTGGTAAGCAAAACCCAATTTTAAACAATCTACTCTTTAAAATCAATACCAGAAACGTCACTTTCATGTTACGAAGTTTGGCTACCAATTCTTATATAAGAATGCATGACAGTGCAACTTTTAATGCTTCATTAAAGAGATATTGTTTTAAATTTAAATTATCACTTATAAGTCTAGATTCTAGGATAAGAATTACATAAAATACTATCCCAATTTAGAAGTATCTTTAGAGGCCTGGTTTCATGGGCTGGTTCATGCCAGGTGTTGTTTTTTTTAAATGACTCCAATCCTGAGTTATCAGTTTTAAGCTCACTTTCTTGTTACCAATGTTATACCTTTTTTTATCATACCCAATAACTTATAAGCCAATACTCTATGACCAAGACATAAAGAGCATATGTATACCTTTAAGACCATTCAGAAACCAAATGAAGTGGCTACATGAATCTTATAAATTTAGACCAATCAAAGAATTTTACTTTTTCTAGCTATAATTTCAAGAGAAGAAGCACTTTGTCGTTTGCTGAATCCAATAATCACAATTGGAGAGAATTTTCTAGGAAAAAAACAAGTATCAGCTTATTTGCCTTAGAACTAAGATGCTGCTGGTCCCTTTTAAAAGCAGCTTCCCAGCAGGGTCTCTCCTGCTGTGCTTGACTCCTGGCTAAGGGAATGGGGCACCTTAAATCAGCCTCCACTGTGCAAACTGAGACTGAATCAAGAGATGGATAGCCAGTAGATAAAGTTCTAACCATTTTTTTCTTTTCAACATGAAACATAGAAAAACAGTCTTTCAGACAAAAGCAGATCCAAATTGACATGTGGAAAGATTGGTGCACTAAACACAGACAATACAGAGAGGGTTGTATCTCTGGTTACAGAGAACTTGATGTAACCAGAAATAAGGATGTCTCCTATAGGGGCCAGAGAGAAAGCAGGACATTTCCGCAATTGAAACCAGGAGAAACTCATAATTACTTCTTATCCTCATACTGTCCCAGTCCAAAAGGACCTAACTCTCTCCTGCTTCCTCTATTCCTCTGTCCAACCTGGAAGTTCCTTCTACTTACCTGCCCCGACCTGCAGGAATAATCAATGGGGACCCAGGGCAAGGGAGTGAGAGAGTGGGAGAGACACGAAGAATGAGAGCAAGTCAATCATACTGATCAAGCTCTGAAAAACTTTATTCAGGAGTGGCAATATAAGCATAGGCAAGAGGAGACTCCATTCTTACTGTTATGACCACAAATGTTCTCTCAGGATTGTTTGTGTAAGCTAGAAAATATCCACAAGGCCATGGCTCAGGCCATGGCTCCTGGCATCTCCTCCCTTCTAATTATTTTTACTAAGGCCCCATGGAACTGGGGTGATCAATATTCATCTCATCCTTGGATGAGTGGGCATTAACCAGCAGGGGGAGCATTGACCTGATTCCTCCCATGGGTACCGTCACGACCCACAGTCATGGCTCTTGGTATCTTTTGGGAAGGGGAGGCAGAGCCTTAGAAAAATCCTTAGGATTAGGTTGAAAACAGACACCAACCTCCTTGCAAACCAGGATTTTCTCACAAGGAATTCAGAGATGGTCCATGTTAGACCTTCCCCTATGCTTAGCCTTGCAACCTACACTGGTGCCCATACTGGATTCATTTTATCAAGAACCAGTATGCACAGGTCTGAATCCTATGCAGCTCCTGAAGGTTCAGCAAGGCCTCTGTCAGCCAAATCAAGTCTATGATAATAAATTTGCAAGGGTCTCGATGCCAAGGAATCAATCTACTGTTTTATAAAACCAATAATTCTGTTAAAAATGAAAGGCCCCAAAGTTACTAATAATAAAATGTTTATTAAAGGTCCAAGGAGGGGCATCAAGAGGGTGAACATGGAAGACTTCCACCAATTATCAGCAGTGACTGAAAACTGTTTTCTCTGGAGCTCCAACTTAAGTTTATGTAACTGTTGGATTCGAGTTTCCACTATGTCTGACTCACTCACATAGAAACGTATTCCTCTTTCAGAAAGAGACAGGGGCCACCTTTCTCAGCAGTCAGCAAATCAAGTGCTCTTCGATTCTGTAAGGCAACTTGGGCTATGGAAGTTAATTGTCTCTGTAAAAAAGCTAATGACTCAATAGAGGCTTCCAATGCCAACGCAAATTGTAGTGAGAAGAGAATGGGTTAAAGATCCTGCAGCCAAACTGGCAGCCACAACAGTTACCAAGGAGGCGCTGGCCACTACAGGAAGGAAAACAGCTCACTTGATTCTAATATCTGGGGGGCTATTCCAGCTCAAATCTTTGGTGGGAGTTAGCAAGGTCAACTGAGGAACTAGGGTCATGGGAAGACACAGCAATTCTTTCTTTATGTTTTTGGAAAGAGTTTTAGTAAGGGTACCATTACACCAAAAATAGAACCCTTTAGGAGCAATCAGATCCTGACTAGGCAAGCTCGTTTGCCTGCACAAATTATCATTGAAACTAGTATAGCAAAATTTAAATTGTAGTTGTTCAGGGATCAAGAACAAGGGTACTTCAAAAATTAGGGAAAAAGTTTTACGACTGTCACCAGACATTTTAAAAGGGATGGGATAAGGGACAGCTGTCGATGGAGGACAACCTAATGCAGCACAAAGGAAGCAGGCTGAGACATTTCCTAATCCAGTAATACTGGCAAGTATCAGGCCCTCTCTTAAGAGAGATAGCCATGAAAAGGGGTGAGGGGTGTACAATGTGGAGAGTTGTGTACTCAGCTCCTTTTCTTTATTCTGTATCTAGTGTTCTAAGAAGCTCATAATTTTTTCCTTGGAAAACTAGGGAAGAGGTGCCTGTAGCTGCAGCTCCCACAAAAGCATATAGAGTTCTAAATCTTTAGTAATTCATTTCTCTATTGATAGTGAACGTTCCTCCAGCAGGCATATCCATCAACTTAGTGTTGTTTACCTTTACCACAACTTCTAGGCCTTCCCATACTGTTGGATATAATAAAGGGTGGCTCAAGGATGAAGGGCCAATACAGCTTCTCTATCATCATTGTCAGGACACTCTAAAAACCTCATGATCAGCATCATTCTTTGTCCCAGCATCAGCATGTCTCACTAACCACTCTGGCAGCTAGCACGCTCCTTCAACATCCTGCAGAAAAAAAACACAAGCATGCCCTCTACCCCACACTCGAGTTCCTTGGCATTGAAATTTTAAAATTTTTGTGGTGTACAGGGATATGATTCACCCTTTTTTTTGTACTCAAAAGCCAATTTTTCAGAGTGCAATGCGCACGTTAAACAATTCCTTGTCCCATGGATTATAAGGAATTCCAGTTTTATGTTCAATTCCAAATTTCTTACAAAACTGTATAAAGTTGTTTCCAGTATAAGCAGGGCCATTATCTGTTTTGATGATTTTAGGCAATCTCATAACAGTAAAAGCCTGTAAGCAATATCAATTACATTTCCAGAAGCTTCTCCTGTATGTAGAAGCGAAAATGAGTCCTGAACAAGTGTTAATACAGACATGTATATATTTCAATTTTCCAAATTCTGAGTTACATCTATTTGCCAAATATGATTGGGCACAAGGCTTCATGGATTAACCCCTAAATGAGGAGCTTGAGACAATGTAAGACAGTCAAGACATTGCTTTAAAATCATTCTAGCTTGCTCCTTAACACTCTTATGTAGGAGCCTTAAGGTATGACTAGAAAAATGAACTTTATAGTGACCACATTTAGCCAAAACAATAGGATCTGAAACCAAAGATTTTCCTATCAAATCTCTGTCAATACAATCATTGCCTGCAGCTAAAGGTCGGGGAAGATCAGAATGAGCTCTTATATGACCAATATAAATAGGATTTTTTTTTTTTTTAGCAAGAATGGTGTTTGTGCCACAGCACCTCCAGTAGGATCTGTGTGACAAGTTCCACAGACTGAGGCAATTGACCTCAAAAGACCGTGTAGGTGTATGAGTCATATTAAATATCAACAAATGTAAAGGCAAAGAATAATCTATATAAATAACAAATTGTTTTTCAGTAGCTCTTTCTACTTGAAGTAAGGCCAACAACCCTTCTGGAAATTAAAACTCGAGGAGAGGTAGGATCAGTACTCCCCCTAAGAATATCAAATAAGGGTTTCAATTCTCCTGTAGTGAGCTTTAAATACGGACAAAGCAAAGTAATATCAGCTAACAGCTTTTGAAAATTATTTAAAGCTTTTGTTTGTTTGTTTGTTTGTTGTTCTCTTTTCCAACACCAAAATTATAAGAGAATTTAATTAAAGCTGAAACCTAATGGAGTTTAAATATACATTTTTTCTATTTTATTTATTTATTATTAGATATTTTCTTTATTCACATTTCAAATGTTATCCCCTTTCCTAGTTTTATCTCTGAAAATCCTCTATCCCCTCCCCCCTCTCCCTGCTCCCCAACCCACCCACTCCCATTCCTGGTCCTGGCATTCCCCTATACTGGGGCATAGCATTTAAAGTTTTAAATTTGTCCCTACAAATAATTATATTCTGAGGAAAAACCGCTTGATCTGTAAACCTAAAACCTAAATGACTATAAGGATCAGTAGCTACCACTGTGCCTCCTCTCCCTTCTCTGGCAGAATTCCCAGAAGAAAGAGACAAAGAGTTAGACTTTGAACATGAGAGAGAGAATAGGTTTCAGAAAAGCAGTTCTCCCCTGTTCAGGACCTTTTAACAAAAGAGAAGGAAAATGGAAATAAGCTATTTCAGAGCTCTCCTAGAGAAAGGAGGAAATCGGGAGCTGTCCTGCTTCCTCTCTGGCTCCTATGGAGATAGTCTTAGTTTTGATTAGAATATCTGGGTCTCTTTGAGACATCAAGTTATAGTCCCTCTTTGTCTGTTGTCTGACCTTCGTACACCAATTTGTCCATATGTCTGTCAATTTATGTTTTGTTTTGTTTTGTTGTTTGAATGATTGTTGTTCTGCGTTTCATTTATATATTTACCATTCCTACTTCTGGGAATTAAGAACAACATAAATGTACTTGAGCTAAAAAGTTTTCTAATATCTGTTATTTTGTTTTTGTAGTTTTGTTTTTTACTCTTTTGATTTTATTTTATTTTAAACCCTATTCCTCCCACCTGGAGCAGCTCTTGGCTGTGAACAAATTTTCTTAAGCCGTGTTCCTCCTGTCTTGAGGGATTCCTTGAGATTCCTTTAAAAACAATTTATATTTACTTATTGTTTGTCCCATAGTCTAGCCACTCTTCCTCCCATTCTCGGATCATTCTCACAGTGCGAGCCTTCACTCACTTCTTGGTGAAGCAGCAGCCCATTGTAGTCCTTCACTCACTTTTTGACAAAGCAGAGGCGCAGTGCAGGTCTTCACTCACCTCTTGACGGAGTGGCGACCCAATGCGGATCTACACTCACTTCCTTTTTTTTTTTTTTTTTTTTTTTTTTTTTTGGTTTTTTGGTTTTTCGAGACAGGGTTTCTCTGTATATCCCTGGCTGTCCGGGAGCCCTCTTTGTAGGCCAGGCTGGCCTCGAACTCAGAAATCTGCCTGCTCTGCCTCCCAAGTGCTGGGATTAAAGGCGTGGGCCACCACACCGGGCCTTCGCTTACTTCCTAATGAAGTGGCGGTTCAGTGTGGGTTTTCACTCACCTCTTGACGAATCGTAGACCCAATGCAAAGAGTGGTCTCTCTCAGACCCCAAACCCAGAGCCACACGCTGTGTGCCAGTTTGCCCCGACCTGCAGGGATGATCATCGGGGACTCAGGGCAAGGGAGTGAGAGAGTGGGAGGGAAAGACAGACGAAGAATGAGAGCAAGTCAATCATACTGATCAAGGTCTGAAAAACTTTACTCAGGAGTAGCAATATAAGCATAAGCAAGAGGAGGCTCTGAGGGAGGAGGGAAGAGCCAAGGGGCTCTCTGAAAGTCAGGTGGCAATCTTCAGCTCCTGAAACCAATGGTCACCGTGTACGCTTTACCCACAAACATTCTTACTGTTATGACCACGAATGTTCTCTCAGGATTGTTTATGTGAGCCAGAAAATATCCACAAGGCCATGGCTGAGGCCATGGCTCCTGGCACTTACCCAGTGATTGGCTACTTTATTCATTAGGGGATTCATTCACAAGAACAGCACCAGGCGCATCCGCAACAAAGCGGCATCTTTCCCGCTGTCTTGTGTTTGAACGCTTTATCGGTCCAGTCTAACTCATGAGACAAGGCTTTGAGTTCTTTGGAGACAATGCCAGAGTTTTCTCATTTCTGTGCCTGACCACAGAGCACTGGGTGATGCTCCTGAAGCACTCAATTTTTTCACATAAATCGAAAAATACAAGAAAATCAAGGAATAAACATTAATTTGCTGAGGTCTACTTTGTGCCAGAATAGGACAATAACATCTTTTTTTCTTTATCATTTTCTTTGTTTGCTTGCTTGCAACATGGTCTTACTGTGTAAGGCAGTAAGACATGTTTCCCATGGATTAATTCATTTAGCAGTTCCAACATCTCATAACAATTCAGATATTTTACAAAAGACAAAGCTTAAAAAAAAAAAGTCACACAACCCTAACAGAGAAATATGTGACTTTTAAGTGACCAGGACAAGAAGGAGTTGGGCTCACATTCAGCCAGCTTCGAGCGCACTCATGATGACACTGTACAACCGACTCAAGCTATAGAGCACTTTAGTCAATGGAAAAAAACAAAAAAACAAAAAAACAAACAAACAAACAAAAAACTCTCAGGTGAAGAATATTAAGTTCTCAAGTTACAAAAGGATGTGGAATACTCAGTGCCACTCAAAAGCCGAAACAAACTAGGAGCTATCATGGAAGATGACAAAGGAAAGTCCCACGTGATCCAAGGCCGGTTTTGAAGCATTGTGCTTCTAACAGTCCCCTCCCGAGAAGGAACATAAAGTCATAAATCTCTGCCACGCCCACTCCAGCCCTGTTCGTTGTTTGCTTTTTTAACACCAGCCTTTCCATCTGCTCTTTCCTGTGATTTTTTTTTAAATCACTTGCTAACCTCACCCTATAAACAGACCCTGAAAACTTAGAACTGTGGGGCTGTATCTTTATGAAGATGGGGTGGCAGTGATGAAGACGGTCACAATGACAAGTACCCACAGCTATGAGGGTGGCTTCACAAACAATCCAAAAGGATAGCTCACTTCAGGAAATACTTGGTGCCTTAGAAAGAACCATAGATGTGTTTACCTTAGTCCCCACTGACATTTAACCATTAAGTCTCCAGAATGAAAGCAATAAGGACGGTCACGAGGACTTCACCCTACACATAAATGCAAATATTCTGGACTTGATTTGTGGCTGTCCAGTGGCTTAGACTCAAGCAGGGCTCGCCTGAAAGGAGGGCTGGAAATAAAAAGGGCAGGGGGGCGGGGAGGAGATGGGAGGGTGAAAGAAACATGGAGCCAAGGCTCATGTTTAATATTTAGCACAGCATATATATAGGGGTAAACCTCAAAACCCAACCCCAGAATAGCAATGCAGGTAGCAACAGCACAGCAGCCAATCTGATAAGTTTCCATTTCTTGTCCGTTCATGAATTCCACTACACCAAAGTTCATAGCTGCAGCTAAGGCAGCTGTTTCTGTTCAGGCCGATAAGGCCTATCATACAAAGTATGTATATCCTGCCTATCATGGCAAATAGCCAAGGTCTTCTGGGAAGAATGTTCAAGGACTGCTTGTCCAGGACAGGCTGGGGGGGCAGGGATCACATTATTTCAAATTCCCGAGCGAGGCACACACATAAATACCCTTCTGTGCTGCTCCTTCTCACTGGAGCAGTGCGAACATGGTGCCAGGGCTGCAGGTCCTTCTGTTCCTCACCCTGCATCTCCTGCAGAACACAGAGAGCTCCATGGTGCATCTCAACAGCAATGGATACGAGGGTGTGGTCATTGCCATTAACCCCAGTGTGCCGGAGGACGAAAGGCTCATCCCAAGCATAAAGGTAAGAAGGGGTTTTATTGTCAGGTCAATAATTCTGTTGCCTGCGCATCCAAACTCACACACACAGTTACACATTCACACACACAGTTACACACTCACACACACGGTTTTACCCTCCTAAAGGGCACTTTAACCATCTTCATCATGTCTGCAGTATTATCTACAGTCAAGATGGAAATTTGCCTAGCTTTATATTTTTATTATATAATAAAATCTGTGTTTAACCTGTTAATAATTTATTAACTTGGTAAAGTAAGAGACTTCAGAAGAAGAAGAGTTCTCACACTTTATCTTAGTAATGTTGGTTTACAGAGTCTATACAGCAAATGTCCTGCCCACTCCTCCAGCTGCTCCTACGTGCTCAACTTTGGAAAATCCTTACCTATCTTAACTTAAAGGAAAACTGACACATGCTTAAAGCTGATGTGTTCCTAATTGCACTTGTTTAATAAAAATGTTTGCGTCGTGTGTACTTTGTCCATAGGTCCTTGCAACATTTCCATGCAATGCTTAGGAGCAGAAGGCTGGGTTCCTCTAAAAATTGAATGAATTGTTTGTAGGATTGTAGCAAGTAGCAGGCAGAAGCAAACCAGTCTTATTTGTATTTATTATTAGACATTGAGCAATGCCAGAGTGACTCAGTGGGTTATAAATACAGCTGTGTATACATATGTGTAAAATGATAATTGAAGATGAGGTCGTGAGTTTGTTAGGGAAAGGAGGGTTGTGGGAGGAATGGGGGAAGGGTGTAGACACATTCATATATAAAGTTTACCAAAAAAATGTGTGTTTTTTTTTAATAATCTGGTCATTTATTTATATGCTCTACTTGGGTAGTAACTCAAAATAAAACAAAGGCAATTTTAATTAACATAGAATACAATAATTACCAAACCTTAAGCTCCCTGTGAGTTTGAACAATGCAATTGTAAGAAAATTGATTAACGCACCACTTGCCTGCAGACTTCTGACATTCATCCCTGTTATGCCTAACGCACAGACTGCAGTCGCATCTCCAATCCAACTGCCACCTGGAGGGGTGGGCAGGTGAAGGTCAGGGTTAGCTTTGGGCATGTGGAAATGAGTTTACGGATCCAAGAGATTCAGTCAAATGTATCCCAGTTTTTCAGTTACTCTGTGCACACACACTTGAGGAAGAGGAGCCCCCGTTTGCTTCTTCTGGTTTATGTATAGATGATTTATGCTCAGTTTGTTTTGAGATTGCTACCACAATGCACTTTTCATTTTCTCAGGAAATGGTAACTCAAGCCTCTACCTACCTGTTTGAAGCCAGCCAAGGAAGAGTTTATTTCAGAAACATAAGCATATTAGTCCCGATGACCTGGAAGTCAAAACCTGAGTACTTAATGCCAAAACGAGAATCGTATGACAAAGTAGGTTTCCTGTCCAGCTCCTAAACTGTTTCTTGTGGGTTTCCAAATGAATGTTTACAAGGTTTGATAATTGTTAACCATTAAGTTAGTAATAAGTATTATAACTTGTTGTTGCTTTTGTGTGTCTGTGTGTACATTTGTGTGGACTATTTGTACACATCCACATGTTTGTGTATGTGTGTAGATGCACACAAACATGCTCTCCCCAAGTGTGTGTGTGTGTGTGTGTGTGTGTGTGTGTGTGATCATGTAGGAGTCAGAGGTTAATATTAGGTGGTTTCCTCTATTTGCTTTGGACCTTTAACTTTTAAAGACAAGGTCTGCTACTGAACCTGAGAGTCATCAATTTGGGTAGGCTAGCTAGAGAACAATCTCTGGTAGTCTGTCTGTCTCTACCACTTCACCAGTGGGGTTACAAACACACGTCACCATACCCAGCTTTTGAGTGGGTATTGGGACTGAAACTCCCGTTCTTGTGCATAAACAGAAAGCACTTTACCCACGGAGCCCTCTACTCAACCCTAACTTTTATCACTTAAGTGAGACAGTCCTTGTTTGTAAAATCTCTTGATTCTAACATCTTGGAATCTGACTGGGTTTGCTGTTCTGTGTTTAGGCAGACGTCATAGTTGCGGATCCTCACCTGCAACATGGAGACGACCCCTACACCCTTCAGTATGGACAGTGTGGGGACAGAGGACAGTACATACACTTCACTCCAAACTTCCTACTCACTGATAACTTGCGTATCTACGGACCCCGAGGTAAAAATAACTATTTTATACTTCTTATTTCCACTGGGGAAAAGCAAACCACTACCATTAATGTGGATTTCTAAAACTTTAAGAAAATTAAGCCTTCACTAACACCTGTGTTTGAAACTATGATAGTTATATCCCACCTATTTGTGCATTCAAATTAATACATAAAATGGGTCACTTGTTATAACAAGCATATTCGAATTTTTCAGCTATTAAAAATTATCAATTTCTTAGAGTTTGTAACAATTGCAATTTGGGAAATAGACAAAGTGATTGAAAATAAAAGGAAACTGTATTCAAATACATAAACTTCAGTTTTGTAGATGACAGTCTTCTCTCTCAGGCAGAGTCTTTGTCCATGAGTGGGCCCATCTCCGGTGGGGAGTATTTGATGAGTATAACGTGGACCAGCCTTTCTACATGTCTAGAAAGAACACTATAGAAGCAACAAGGTATCACTGTGAACTTTCCATTTCTACAATTTGTTGCCTGAGAGTCTTCTGCTGTCTGTACTTGGCAGTTCAACTGACAGAGTGTTAGACAGTTCACACAATATTCAAACTGTAGCACTTTGTATTAACACATATTTGATTAGTTCTGGTGCCTTGGAATGAAGATAATCAGATATATGGACCTAACTCAGACTTACTAGAATTTTACAAATATCATTTATTGATAGCAAAAATATGAAATAGCTAAACCCAAAGACATCAACAAATTGCAACTTAATCCTACTGACATATTCTATATTATTTTACACTTTGATTTCTTCATGCATATTGTATACTAACTGTGTGTAGAAAGAAGACATGTGACGCTCCTCCCTTCTTTACATTCTCATATGCCCTGCCCTTCCCTCCAGTCTATGTCGCTTCTACTTCTTTCCAAACCTTATAGGGGATAACCATTTCATTGAAGACAATTAAGTTGCCAGACAGCTTTGTGATAAAAATGCTTTTCTTTTAAATTGGTGAAAAATCCTGTGTCTCATGAGGATCTGAGAGTACATTGATCTTTTTTTTTTTAAGAAATAAAATTCTCTGAGAAATCTAATCAAACCCTATGCATAAACTGGTAGGTATTTAAGCCTTTAAATCTAAAAGTGACAGACACTTAGTACATTGAGAAAAGTATTGAGAAAAATAGAAGTTGATGTGAAGAGGCAGCCAGTCTTTGAAAGGACATCTATCTTATAAAATAGTGTTCTTGAAAACACCTACCCAGCCTGCCTCCCTCCGTGTGTGATCTGCAGAGCTGCCTGGACCCGTGCACAAAAGGATCAGCTGAGAATGAATTAATTATGTTCAATTCTTCCTTCAGTGTAAGTCAAAAGGTAAACTGAAGACTACTATAAAGCCAAAGCCGTGTGAGAATTTAAGAGAATTTTAAGCTTAATTTTGATCACCACACTCCACCAAAAACAATTCTTAACTTTTAGTCAAGAATTGGTTTTTTTATTTATTTTATTAGATATTTTCTTCATTTACATTTCAAATGCTACCCTCTTTCCTAGTTTCCTCTCCAAAAGTCCCCTATAGCCTCCCCCCCTCCCCCCCGTTCTGCTCCGCAACCCCCCTGGCATTCCTTTATACAGGGGCATATGATCTTCACAAGACCAAGGGCCTCTCCTTCCATTGATGGCTGACTAGGCCATCCTCTGCTACATATACAACTAGAGACACAAGCTCTGGGGGGGGGGGGGGTACTGGTTAGTTCCTATTGTTATTCCTCCTGTAGGGTTGCAGACCCCTTCAGCTCCTTGGGTACTTTCGCTAGCTCCTTCACTGGGGGAGAATTGTTAAGTAACTCTTAGTTCATTTCATTTCTACAACATTATTATAATACAGTAAATACTATCTTTGGTTCAATGATAACGAACATGAACTAAAAATGCTGTTCTCAACTGTTGCATGTAGTTTTTAAAACACACTACCAACTTGCCCAGGAACTGCGGCACTACTGGTCCCTCCTGGCTCCCGTTTGCTCCACATGGCTTAGCTCCAGGCTTGATTGCAACCAGCACTAAGCCAGCTTCCTTTGAAATCCACAGATGAAAGACACACACTCAGTTATTTCACCTTAATTTGCCTGCCAAGCACAATTGCTGGGCGCTAACACCTCCAGCCCGGAAATGCGTGCCCTAACCAATTTAACTCCATCTCTCCTCCTGCCCTAAACTTAGTGGCTTGTTCCAATTAGCTCCTGCCACACATCTTTGGCACCCCGCCCATAGCTGAGGCCACAGGCCCTCGCTGCCCCCGAGGTCTTACATGGTGGCTGTGTCCCTTTTCCTCCAAGCATGGCAGAAAAGCTTCTTCTCTCCTTCCCTGTGTCTCCTTTTCCTCTTGGGACCCGGGAACCTGTCCCTTCCACCCAACAGTTGGCTCACAGCCTTCTTGACTGACAAATCAAGAACAAATTAGCAAACTGGACGTTGAGTATCAGAACCTCCCCTGACACCCAACAGGGAATATGTCTCAGTCTATAGAGCACTTGCCTCACAAGCATGAGAACCTAGGACTGATGCCCAGAACTCACGAAAACAACGTTGGCATGGAGGTACGTGTTTGCGACCCCAGCACTGGGGAGGAGGAGAAAGGAAGATTGTGGAAGGGAGGTCGGGCAGTCAGTCTAACCTACTCTGTGAGTTCCAGGCTGAGGAGAGACCCTGCCTCAAAGGAAGTGAACGGAATGACTTCGGATAACAGCTGAGTTCGCCCTTTGTCCTCCACATGAACACACTCATACACATATGCAAGAAGCACATAGACCAAACATTTACATAAACATTAAAAATAATAATAAATCTCAAAACCACTGTTCCTATTGAAACCTGGGGGGGCACGGCCCTGTATCTACTCTTGTCAAAGTGGAGGGCGTGGTAGAGGATGACCAATAGCAGTTGCCACAGAGAGATTTTAGAGTACTGATTTGACTCCTAGTACTGAAATACATAGGGATTTTAAAAACCAATATGGGGCTGAGGAAGCAGAGGTGTTGCAGAGGGCTCACCGAGCATGCACGGGCTCTAGGTCCAATAGCTAGAATCACCAAGGTAATCCAATTCTTTTGTCATAGGTGTTCCACCAGGATCACTGGCACCAATGTGGTTCACAACTGTGAGAGAGGCAACTGTGTCACAAGGGCGTGCCGGCGTGACTCGAAGACACGGCTGTATGAACCCAAATGTACATTTATCCCAGACAAAATACAGACGGCTGGGGCCTCCATAATGTTCATGCAAAACCTTAATTCTGTAAGTGCTTTCCACTTCTTTCCTCGATGACCCTCCAAGCGTGTAAAATGGACGGGAAAGTATCTACATACAAACCGGCTTGTCAGGAGACAAATCCTCTTCAGGATGCATGTGACAACTAACTCTGCATTGAAAAGAAAGAAGGTGATCCCTTATAAATTATTACAATATCAGGTTTTAATTGATTTATGTTTCAGGTGGTTGAATTTTGCACAGAAAAAAACCACAATGCAGAAGCCCCAAACCTACAAAACAAAATGTGCAATCGCAGAAGCACGTGGGATGTAATCAAGACGTCTGCTGACTTTCAGAATGCCCCTCCCATGAGAGGAACAGAAGCCCCTCCTCCACCTACATTTTCACTGCTCAAGTCCAGAAGGCGAGTGGTGTGCTTGGTGCTGGATAAATCTGGAAGCATGGACAAAGTAAGAAACGATATGCTGGATTTCTTAAATTAAGTATTTAAGCGAAATACAGAACTATAATTTATTCTGAGGTTTAGTTCTACTAAACATATAAACCTATATATTCATGATCAAATGTATGTGTATATGTATATGTATGTATATATATATATATATTCATGATCAGAAAAATATCTACCCAACAATTGTATGTAAATAAGTACCTAGAATAAGTTTTTTAAAACAAGTTATTGATGCCCCAGTATAGGGAAATGCCAGAGCCAGGAATGGGAGTGGGTGGGTTGAGGAGTGGGAGGATGGGGGAGGGGATAGAGGATTTTCAGAGGGGAAACTAGGAAAAGGGATAACATTTGAAATATAAATAAAGAAAATATCTAATAAAAGAAAAAATAAAATAAGTTATTGAGCCTGGCAGAGGTGGTGCACGCCTTTAATCCACAGACTTGGGAGGTAGAAGCAGGTACCCTCTGAGTTCGAGACCATCCTGGTCTACAGAGTGAGACAAAGCTCCCAAGACAGGCAAAGCTACACAGAAAAACCCTGACTCAAAAAAAAAAAAAAGTTTTGCTGTTGTTTTTATTGGATTAAAGGTCATTTTTACTCCTGAACTTTCAGTTTTTGCTACAAAAAAAGTACAACAAGAAGAAAAAATTTACAATTTCAATATTTCATGTTTTATTTTTATTACATTCGCCTTTCCTCTCAAAAGCTATTATATTTTAGATGTTTTATAATCCAACTTTTATAGAATCTACCACATATACTCCTTACCAAAAAGAAAAAGAAAACAATTATTTTGTGAAAAAAAAATTGTGTGGGTGTGTGTATGTGGGTGGGGAAGAGCGGGGTGCTGGGAATTGAACCCAGAGCCTTGTAAATACTAGGCATGCATTCTGACACTAATTTTTTTTTTGTCTGTTGGTATTTTGAGACCAAGTCATGATATGGAGCCATAGGTGGCCTCATGTCTGCAAGGTGGTCACTCAGACAGGTCTCAATCTGTGTCCTTCCATCTGTCTCAGGACCGTATGTGCTTGGATTGCAGGCATGTAGGCCCACCTCCATGACATACCTTGTGAAATACTTGTTACAATTTCATACATGTATGCAATATATTTTTAACATATAAAACCCCACTGCCCTGTCTTTCACTGCTTCTCGCACCACCTCAGCAATTATCCCTACGACTCTCAAGGGTATTGTAGTAATGGCTCCCTTACTGTGGAAAGCACAGGAATTTCATCAGTGTCTACCTGTAGAGAAAGATGAGTCCCCTTCCCCAGCAGCCCTGAAATGCCCTGAGAGCCTCTTGAGCCCTCCCCCACCCACACAGGGATGTTCATGTTGCCTGGCTTGATCTTGTGCAGGTATCCAGAGCTGAGTTCATAGTGCAGTGACCACGTCATGGCCAGTAGAGGGCGCCTCACAGCTCCAGCTCTAAGCCTCTTTCCACCTTCTCCCTTGCCCTGTTTCCTGGACTGTGGAGAAGGCAGGATACAGTGTCTCATTTATTCTCAGTACTTTGACCAGTTATGAGTCTCTGAATTAACCACTTCCCATTGCAAAAAGAAGCTCCTGTGAATGCCCCAGAAACTAAGGCCCAGAGGCAGCACTAATCTATAGGTATAAGCATATTTAGAAGGCAAAATGTAAGTATTTGATAACATGTACAAACATGGCAAAACTGGTAGTAGATTCCCCAGTACAACCTATAACCATGCCAGCCTTGGGTTCATGACCATTTTTGCAGTGTGAGGCATGAACTCTCTCTCGTGGAGAGGGTGTCATAGCCAACCAGAAAGCAGTTGATTGCACCCATGGCAGTGATGTGACCATTACACCAGCAGACACATTTTTTTGGCAGATGGGCATTGTACTGCCCATTTGCCACCATTAAAATAAGACTATCCCAGTGACCTTATATTTCCAGACGCCTATATAGCTCCTTCTGGCAGCATGAAAGCTATCCATCAGGGAAAATGATTCTTGCTTGTCTCCATCTTGATTTCTCTGCATCCACCAGCCTGAGAGTGTTGTCTACTGTCTAGTTCTGGGGAGGAGCCAAAAGTAATGATAGGGATTGATATTGTTTGGTGACCCTTTGGAAGGAAGTGTCCCACACTTCTCATTGGAGTTATTGTTTAATAACATAGGCTTTCTGGAAGCAGCAATAGCCCATCAAGCACAGACACAATTTTTAAGGATATTATATAAACAGTGTTCCATAATCTTCATAAATACTTCTGTATTAATGGACATTTTTGAGATATTCACCGTGTTACTTTTAAAATATATTCCAATAAACACATCTTATGTGCTTTAAAAATCATTTCCTCAGCTGAAACTTCCAAATAGATAACTGTTGGAAAATGAGCATAGACTTTGAAGGTTGTCAGAACTATAACAACTAAAGTTTAAATATCTTAAACTTTTTAATTAGATTAAAGAGTTAAAATTTTAATGTCCATTAATTATTACCATGTTCTATGGTCCATGGATGCCTTTATTGTTCATTAATCCGTCAAGGTTGGAAGAGACCCTGCTATTGTACATGCATCTTTCTCTTACAGGAAGACCGTCTTATTCGAATGAATCAAGCAGCAGAACTGTACTTAACTCAAATTGTGGAAAAGGAGTCTATGGTTGGATTAGTCACATTTGACAGCGCTGCCCACATCCAAAATTATCTAATAAAAATAACGAGTAGTAGTGACTACCAAAAGATCACCGCAAACCTCCCCCAACAGGCTTCTGGTGGAACTTCAATTTGCCATGGACTCCAGGCAGGATTTCAGGTGATCTTTTAAATTGAATGTAACTGGACATTGACTTTCCATCCTATCTGTTTACCTTTGAATAGGGTCCTGAATTCAGGGTTCACTCATTTAATAGCATTCTGACCTGAAAGAGAAAAACCTTTCTGAAAGTAGCTTCACCAACTATTATTTACGGCCACACCTTTTCAGTTTTCATTTGCTCTACTGATAAAATCCTGAGAGGCTGTGTGACCGGAGGTAGAGGACAGGGCAAAGGTTCCTTGGGCAAACAATTATCAAAACCTCAATGAGGAGCTACACATTTCTCTGGGATCCCATTAATAGATAGAATTTGTATGAATAGAAGAAGATGCCACAGAACGGGTAGAAAGAAGTTTGTAACAACTGTGTAGTTCAGATAAAAGTCATAGCACACTAATTTAAATTGGAGGCAGCTCCACAAGCAACAAGCAACAAACACAGGTGCACACAAAATGAAATCATGATGGTGAACAAGAAAACGCAGACTTCCTTTTGAGCACTGTACTCAGAGGTTACAGTATCTGTCTGATTCTCTCCCACCCCAAGTCAGCCTCCACTTTAGTATTTGTGGTCATGTTTTGAGCCAGCAAAATGGGAGACTATTTCCGTTCCTCATCCTGCCTGTGTGGAAGTCATCACTACTACCCTATGCAGACCTTTGATTCACACTATCCCTTAGCTTGCTTCATGGCACCCAGGTCAAAAATCAGATGGGTTTTTAAAACCGGAGGTGCTCACTCTACTGTATATTATCTAAAGGATCTTGTGAAAGTAAGAATAATTTTTATTCATTTGGTAGCTACTGTATGCCAGAAATCGTTATTGGAGATTTGTTCGTCCTCTACTGAGTAGCCAACATGTCTATCTCTGGAGGATTAAAAATGCTGAGAAGTCTAATGCTTGCCCATTTCCGTGTATCATCAAGTCAGCTAAGAAAGAGAATATTAAAAATATTGAAAATCTCTTTCCTGAACTCAGATGACATGGTTATAAATAGGGTTTACCACATTTAACTATAGCAATTATATAAGTAAATGTTCACAAAGATTTGCTATTTTGAAAGTAATTGTCATACATCTATTCAGTTCTAAAGCATGAATAAAATAACCAGCTTTCACTTAATGAAATCATATCAAGACCTAAATGTATTACTCTCACAATAATTATAAAGTAGCTATATGTTGGCCATACAGTATATTACTGACTGTGCTAAGTACCGTGGATGTGTGATCTTGTATTCTTTTACTTTTAGGAGTTAAGTAACATTAGTAAAGCCATTCTGCCCAAAATGAAGCTGAAATATGGAATAGTGAGATTTATCCATTATAAGACAATTGCCAAATCTAAGATTGAGAACCTTATCTCTACAGTCTATAAACGATCATTACACTAACAGTCTGAAAGAGGGGTGTGTGTGTGTGTGTGTGTGTGTGTGTGTGTGTGTGTGTGTGTGTGTGAGTGTTTGGGAAAATCTCAGGAAAGACTAAACATAAATTAGAAAACATAATTTCTTCTCAAGGTACCTAAAACAAAGACCCTTAACTAATATTCTTGGTGGAAGCCAGAAAAATATGCAAACCAATTATAACAAAGTATATCAACTTCTTCCTTCATGATAAGTCAAAGTTGTTTTGTTTTGGGTAAATCATAAAATTCTTTAATAATAACTAAATAAAATACACGAAAAGTCACATATCAAATAATTGAATCTTGCTAGTCCAACTGTGGTCATGACTTTGCAAATGCTATTGAGTCGGAAGGAATCTACAACTATCTGAAAGTCTTGAATCTTCATCAAGTGTTTTGTGGGGAGATAATAACAACTATTTACATTCAACTATTTACATTCATACATAATTTTTATTCATTTGGTAGCTACTGTATGCCAGAAATCGTTATTGGAGATTTGTTCGTCCTCTACTGAGTAGCCAACATGTCTATCTCTGGAGGATTAAAAATGCTGAGAAGTCTAATGCTTGCCCATTTCCGTGTATCATCAAGTCAGCTAAGAAAGAGAATATTAAAAAGATGTGCATTCTTAAGTTTATCAGCAGTGACAGCATGTAATTAGCACCCTGCTTTTCACAGGCAATTACCTCCAGTGACCAGAGCACTTCCGGTTCTGAGATCGTATTGCTGACAGATGGGGAAGATAATGGAATACGTTCCTGCTTTGAGGCCGTCTCTCGCAGCGGTGCCATCATCCACACCATCGCTCTGGGGCCTTCGGCTGCCCGAGAACTGGAGACTCTGTCGGACATGACAGGTACAACTTCGGAACAGTTTGAACAGATGTTCACCAAGTGGGAAGCTTTTCAAGACTTCCCTGTTTAAAGTTAATTTTTCTCTCTTCTTTGACCTTCAAGTTCAGTTCTTTCCTTTCTCTGCTTCTTCGCATGTCCCCATCTTAAATTATTCGGTGCCTGCTGCTTTCATTCATCCTTCACCCACTTTTTCTTCATTGCACTAAACAGACGCTCTGTCTCCATGGTTACGCAAATACAAGTAGAAAGTGTCAGCTCAATACCAAAGTACCATTCAATCCCGCAGTAAAGATTTAGACGTCTCATGATAGGTGAGGAGGTGAAAACCTGGAGACACAAATGATTTTCTCAATTAAAACCCTGGTCACCGGATCAGGCCTCCCCGCCAGCCCACTCTGCTCCCACCACCTCAGGAGATCCGAGTATCTTCTCTCCCTAACAGGTTTTCCCATCACACCCTGACCCAGCACTCACACCCTGCCTAGGTTACTTCCAGGATCTTCCAGTTGGCCTTTCTGAAATGCATTACTTTAGTTAGCATGCACTGGTTGGTACATTTCTGGCAGTCATTTGTCTAACTCCTGTCCTTTGTTATCTAGTCTTTCCCATATCTTCATACCCAAAAATCTTCTTTCACTGCCATCATTTAATCTCTGCATTTTGCCCATGACTATTCTGTTATACATTGGCATCCTCTGAAGCAATCTTCAGTCTCACCTTCTATAGAACCACTGGGTACTGGCCCAATTTCACTATCACACTTACCTCTGCTGATTGACATAAAATAATGAAATTTCCCTTATGCTTACATTTTCCACTTCTCTTTAACCTACCTATTCTGAATAAGATTTTTTGATTAATATAGGTTTATAGTAAGTTCAGAGATACTCTGAATGTCCATGGTTTAGAAACTCATCTTCTGTGGAGTTTAAACAGAAATGTTAACTCGAGGCTGGTGATTCAGCTCAGTGAGTGAAGGTTCACAGCCTGAGTTCAACTCCTGAACTAACATGGCGGAAAGAGAGAAGCAACTTCAACAAGCTGTCCACTGACTTACCTGCAGGCACACAAATATAGTTATTTAATAATAAAAGACACATCAAATGGACTTTAAACTAAATCTCTGATAGCACATTTGATTTTCCCATTTAAAACTCCCCTTCAGGAGGGCTTCGTTTCTATGCCAACAAAGACCTAAACAGCCTTATCGATGCTTTCAGTAGAATTTCATCTACAAGTGGCAGCGTCTCCCAGCAGGCTCTGCAGGTCAGTACATGGAGAGAATACTTTAAAATATTCCCTCACCTTTGCAGTAAATTCCTATTATGTTTCTTATTACCTCTTCTTTCTCTAATAAATCATTCTTTTGCCAAAAAATTAATTCCATTATGAAAAACACCATCAGTGTATTTTCTTTTAGAAGTCATACAAAATGTGGTTACCTTTTCCTCTGGCATTCGTTCCTTAGTTTTACATGGGGTGTCTGTGTGTTTTCTGTGTGTGTGAGAGAGAGAGAGAGAGAGAGAGAGAGAGAGAGAGAGAGAGAGATATGAAAAGCTGTTCAACAATTCCCTGTGTTAACATTACTTTTTGTCTCTTCCATGACCTTCAAGTTCACTTCGTTCCTCTTTCTCAGCTTCTTCACATGACAGCATCTTAAATTGTTCAGTCCCTGCCACTTTCATTCCCTCTTCATCCACTCTCTTTTCATCGCACTAAACACAAGCTTCTGTCTCCATGGTTACTCAGATACAAGACCAAAGTGTTGGCTCAGTTGCAAAGTACCATTCAATCCCACAGTAAAGATTTACACATCTCATTTTTAGGTGAGGAGTGTGTCAGTACATGCACGGGAGGGGAGAGAGAGAGAAAGAGGGGGGGAGAGAGAGCAAGAGAGAGAGGGAGGGAGGGAGAGAGATTGGTGGACTGTGGTTTGAAGAATGTTTTAAATCATCATTGCAACTAAATCTTATATATGATTTTTAAATTACTTTGAACTGCCTAAATTAGAAAATTCCACTACTTAAGATAACAAATATGTTTTATGTGTTTGCTTTTTCTTTCTGTTACAGTTGGAGAGCAAAGCCTTCGATGTCAGAGCAGGGGCATGGATAAACGGTACAGTACCTCTGGACAGTACCGTCGGCAACGACACGTTCTTTGTTATCACCTGGATGGTAAAAAAGCCAGAAATCATTCTTCAAGATCCAAAAGGAAAAAAATATACAACCTCAGATTTCCAAGATGATAAACTAAACATCCGGTCTGCTAGACTTCAAATACCGGGCACTGCAGAGGTAAGTCTATTCTTTTCACCATGTTTTATTAATCCATACTTGTGCTGTAAAAATAAAATAATGACATGTTACATTATCAGTATTAAGATCAATGAAAGAATAGTTTTCACTAAAAATTAAGTTGAATATCTAAGTGTTCAAATCTATATTATCTATTAGTTTTTAACAATCACCCATTAAAATCAGTATTGAGGTTAGCAATGTAGGTCTCTACTCTTAGTAGGACAGTTGTTTACCATGCGTAAGGCATGAGTTCCATATTCAGCACCCCACGTTTTTCAATTTTATTTTTCCAAGTAGCAAGAAATCCTTAGCAAAGTTCTTAAAGAGAATTTTTTCAGACAGGTACTTGGACTTACAGCATCACGGGTACCAAGTCTCAGTTGATTACAATGACAGTGACCACTCGAGCAAGAAGTCCCACCATGGAACCACTCCTGGCTACTGCTCACATGAGTCAGAGCACAGCCCAGTACCCTAGCCGGATGATTGTGTACGCACGGGTCAGCCAAGGATTTTTGCCTGTTCTGGGAGCCAATGTCACAGCCCTCATAGAAGCTGAACATGGACATCAAGTCACCTTGGAGCTCTGGGACAATGGGGCAGGTATTGGGAGCCTGTATCAATTCCATGAATTGAAATTCTCCTATAGGATCCTATAACTTGGTAGTCAACATTTTTTAAATAGTTATAAACCTATTTGAGTAATACTGTCTTTAAAACTTCTTACTTGCTTATCTTGACAAAGCAAGCCCAGACAAAAGCACAAGTATTTTGGTTAAATTTGTTTATCAGTTTCATACTTCCCATGGAACTTGAGATAGTTTTTCCTTTTCGCTAATATTAGGAGTTTGCATATGGTTTTGGGGGTCTAAATATATTTTCTTTGTTCTGGTAAGCTTCTTCTTTAGTATTCAACATATATATTTATAGGCTTTCCATATGAGAATATTACAGATTTAATCACACTCACCCTTTGGTACCTCCCCCTCTCTCTCTTCCTCCCCCTCTCTCTTCTTCTTCTTCTTCTTCTTCTTCTTCTCCTATTTCTTCCTCTCTCTCTCTCTCTCTCTCTCTCTCTCTCTCTCTCTCTCTCTCTCTCTCTCTCTGTCTCTTACTCTTTCTCTCTGTCTCTTCCTCTCTCTCTCTCTCCCCCACCCTCTCCCTCTGTCTGTCTCCTCCCACCAATATCCTTCATTTTACCTTCAAATATAATTTTATTTATCTATATAAATTTCAATAGCTACACATGAGAGAAAACGTGTGGGTTTAATGCTAGGTCCTGTATCCATTCCACAGGTATACAGGTATGCCCTTTGGCAACACTGCACTACTTTGTTACTGTGGTTCTAGCAGCACTGAGCTACTTTGTTACTGTGGTTCTAGCAGCACTGAGCTACTTTGTTACTGTGGTTCTAGCAGCACTGAGCTACTTTGTTACTGTGGTTCTAGCAGCACTGAGCTACTTTGTTACTGTGGTTCTAGCAGCACTGAGCTACTTTGTTACTGTGGTTCTAGCAGCACTGAGCTACTTTGTTACTGTGGTTCTAGCAGCACTGAGCTACTTTGTTACTGTGGTTCTAGCAGCACCGCACTACTTTGTTACTGTGGTTCTAGCAGCACCGCACTACATTGTTACTGTGGTTCTAGCAGCACTGAGCTACTTTGTTACTGTGGTTCTAGCAGCACCGCACTACATTGTTACTGTGGTTCTAGCAGCACTGAGCTACTTTGTTACTGTGGTTCTAGCAGCACCGCACTACTTTGTTACTGTGGTTCTAGCAGCACCGCACTACTTTGTTACTGTGGTTCTAGCAGCACCGCACTACTTTGTTACTGTGGTTCTAGCAGCACCGCACTACTTTGTTACTGTGGTTCTAGCAGCACCGCACTACTTTGTTACTGTGGTTCTAGCAGCACCGCACTACTTTGTTACTGTGGTTCTAGCAGCACCGCACTACTTTGTTACTGTGGTTCTAGCAGCACCGTACTACATCGTTACTGTGGTTCTAGCAGCCCTGAGCTACTTTGTTACTGTGGTTCTAGCAGCACCGCACTACATCGTTACTGAGGTTCTAGCAGCCCTGAGCTACTTTGTTACTGTGGTTCTAGCAGCACCGCACTACTTTGTTACTGTGGTTCTAGCAGCACCGCACTACTTTGTTACTGTGGTTCTAGCAGCACCGCGCTACTTTGTTACTGTGGTTCTCTAGTATACCTCACAGACCTAGTAATACCACCACCAGCTTTGTTCCCTTTATTCGGAGATGATTTGGCTGTTCTGGGGCTTTTGTGTTCCCATATGGATTGTACTTTTAATTCTATCCCTGTGAAGAATGTCACTAAACTTTTTGGGGGATTGTTGAATCTGCAGATGGCTCTGGGCTGTGAGTCCATTTTCACAGTGCTAGTCCTGCTGACGTAAGCACGGAAACCTTTTCCATGTCCCTCCTCTATGGTTTACGGTTTTCACTGAAGAGGTCTTTCACGTCCTCAATAAAGGTTACTCCTGGATAATTTTTAAGGTGTTATAAATAGTATGGTTTTCCCGGTTTCTTTCTCAGCATGTTCATTGACTTTTTAATCAGTAATAATCTCATATCAGATGAGCTTCATTGGTTATATAATACTGTCGTCACACAAAAGTTGGCTAATATTTTTTTACATTGGTTTTAGATCTTGCTTCTATGCTAAATGTCTTGTCTGTTCTGAGTGCTTTTGGACACCTTTCTATTGTGGAATAAAAATAACTGCTAATGTTAACTAAATATCTACTACAAGTTATATTTTCTTTTTTTTAGCTCTTTTTTTTAATTTATTATGTATTTCCTCAATGACATTTCCAATGCTATCCCAAAAGTCCCCCATACCCTCCCCCCCACTTCCCTACCCACCCATTCTCATTTTTTTGGCCCTGGTGTTCCCCTGTACTGGGGCATATAAAGTTTGTGTCTGATGGGCCTCTCTTTCCAGTGATGGCCGACTAGGCCATCTTTTGATACATATGTAGCTAGAGTCAAGAGCTCCGGAGTACTGGTTAGTTCATAATGTTGTTGCACCTACAGGGTTGCAGATCTCTTTAGCTCTTTGGATACTTTCTCTAGCTCCTCCACTGGGGGCCCTATGATCCATCCAATAGCTGACTGTGAGCATCTACTTATGTGTTTGCTAGGCCCCTGCCTAGTCTCACAAGAGACAGCTATATCTGGGTCCTTTCAGCAAAATCTTTCTAGTGTATGCAGTGGTGTCAGCATTTGGAAGCTGATTATGGGGTGGATCCCTAGGTAAGGCAGTCTCTAGATGGTCCATCCTTTTGTCGCAGCTCCAAACTTTGTCTCTGTAACTCCTTCCATGGGTGTTTTGTTTCCAATTCTAAGAAAGGGCACAGTGTCCACACTTTGGTCTTCATTCTTCTAGAGTTTCATGCATTTGGCAAATTGTATCTTATATCTTGGGTATACTAAGTTTTGGGCTATTATCCACTTATCAGTGAGTACATATTGTGTGAGTTCCTTTTTGATTGGGTTACCTCGCTCAGTATGATGCCCTCCAGGTCCATTCATTTGCCTAGGAATTTCATAAATTCATTCTTTTTAATAGCTGAGTAGTACTCCATTGTGTAAATGTACCACATTTTCTGTATCCATTCCTCTGTTGAGGGGCATCTGGGTTCTTTTCAGCTTCTGGCTATTATAAATAAGGCTGCTATGAACATAGTGGTGTATGTGTCCTTCATACTGGTTGGGACATCTTCTAGATATATGCCCAGAAGAGGTATTGCTGGATCCTCCGGTAGTACTATGTCCAATTTTCTAAGGAACCGCCAGACTGATTTCCAGAGTGGTTGTGCAAGCTTGCAATCCCACCAACAGTGGAGGAGTGTTTCTCTTTCTCCACATCCTCGCCAGCATCTGCTGTCACCTGAATTTTTGATCTTAGCCATTCTGACTGGTGTGAGGTGGAATCTCAGGGTTGTTTTGATTTGCATTTCCCTAATGATTAAGGATGTTGAACATTTTTTCAGGTGCTTCTCTGCCATTCGGTATTCCTCGGGTGAGAATTCTTTGTTCAATTCTGAGCCCCATTTTTTAATGGGGTTATTTGATTTTCTGGAGTCCACCCTCTTCAGTTCTTTATATATATTGGACATTAGTCCCCTATCTGATTTAGGACAGGTAAAGATCCTTTCCCAATCTGTTGGTGGCCTTTTTGTCTTATTGACAGTATCTTTTGCCTTGCAGAAGCTTTGCAATTTCATGAGGTCCCATTTGTCGATTCTTGATCTTACAGCACAAGCTATTGCTGTTCTATTCAGGAATTTTTCCCCTATGCCCATATCTTCGAGGCTTTTCCCCACTTTCTCCTCTATAAGTTTCAGTGTCTCTGGTTTTATGTGAAGTTCCTTGATCCACTTAGATTTGACCTTAGTACAAGGAGATAGAAATGGATCAATTCGCATTCATCTATAGGATAACAACCAGTTGTGCCAGCACCATTTGTTGAAAATGCTGTCTTTCTTCCACTGGATGGTTTTAGCTCCCTTGTCGAAGATCAAATGGCCATAGGTGTGTGGGTTCATTTCTGGGTCTTCAATTCTATTCCATTGGTCTACTTGTCTGTCACTATACCAGTACCATGCAGTTTTTATCACAATTGCTCTGTAGTAAAGCTTTAGGTCCGGCATGGTGATTCCACCAGAGGTTCTTTTATCCTTGAGAAGAGTTTTTGCTATCCTAGGTTTTTTGTTATTCCAGATGAATTTGCAGATTGCTCTTTCTAATTCATTGAAGAATTGAGTTGGAATTTTGATGGGGATTGCATTGAATCTGTAGATTGCTTTTGGCAAGATAGCCATTTTTACAATGTTGATCCTGCCAATCCATGAGCATGGGAGATCTTTCCATCTTCTGAGATCTTCTTTAATTTCTTTCTTCAGAGACTTGAGGTTTTTATCATACAGATCTTTCACTTCCTTTGTTAGAGTCACGACAAGATATTTTATATTATTTGTGACTATTGAGAAGGGTGTTTTTTCCCTAATTTCTTTCTCAGCCTGTTTATTCTTTGTGTAGAGAAAGGCCATTGACTTGTTTGAATTAATTTTATATCCTGCTACTTCACAGAAGCTGTTTATCAGTTTTACGAGTTCTCTGGTGGAAGTTTTAGGGTAACTGATATATACTATCATATCATCTGCAAAAAGTGATATTTTGACTTCCTCTTTTCCAATTTGTATCCCCTTGATCTCCTTTTGTTGTCGAATTGCTCTGGCTAGGACTTCAAGAACAATGTTGAATAGGTATGGAGAGAGTGGACAGCCTTGTCTAGTCCCTGATTTTAGTGGGATTGCTTCCAGCTTCTCACCATTTACTTTGATGTTGGCTACTGTTTTGCTGTAGATTGCTTTTATCATGTTTAGGTATGGGCCTTGAATTCCTGATCTTTGCAAGACTTATCATGAATGGGTGTTGGATCTTGTCGAATGCTTTTTCTGCATCTAACGAGATGATCATGTGGTTTTTGTCTTTGAGTTTGTTTATATACTGGATTACGTTGATGGATTTCTGTATATTAAACCATCCTTGCATCCCTGGAATAAAATATACTTGGTCAGGATGGATGATTGCTTTAATGTGTTCTTGAATTCGGTTAGCGAGAATTTTATTGAGTATTTTTGCATCGATATTCATAAGAGAAATTGGTCTGAAGTTCTCTATCTTTTTGGGATCTTTCTGTGGTTTAGGTATCAGAGTAATTGTGGCTTCATAGAATGATTTGGGTAGAGTACCTTCTATTTCTATTTTGTGGAATAGTTTGTGCAGAACTGGAATTAGATCTTCTTTGAAGGTCTGATAGAACTCTGCACTAAACCCATCTGGTCCTGGGCTTTTTTTTGGTTGGGAGACTATTAATGACTGCTTCTATTTCTTTAGGGAATATGGGACTGTTTGGATTGTTAACTTGATCCTGGTTTAACTTTGGTACCTGGTATCTGTCTAGAAATTTGTCAATTTCGTCCAGGTTTTCCAGCTTTGTTGATTATAGCCTTTTGTAGAAGGATCTGATGGTGTTTTGGATTTCTTCAGGATCTGTTGTTATGTCTCCCTTTTCATTTCTGATTTTGTTAATTAGGATGCTGTCCCTGTGCCCTCTAGTGAGTCTAGCTAAGGGTTTATCTATCTTGTTGATTTTCTCAAAGAACCAACTCTTGTTTGGTTAATTCTTTGAATAGTTCGTCTTCTTTCCACTTGGTTGATTTCACCCCTGAGTTTGATTATTTCCTGCCGTCTACTTCTCCTGGGTGAATTTTCTTCCTTTTTTTCTAGAGCTTTTAGATGTGTTGTCAAGCTGCTAGTGTGTGCTCTCTCTAGTTTCTTTATGGAGGCACTCAGAGCTATGAGTTTTTCTCTTAGAAATGCTTTCATTGTGTCCCATAGGTTTGGGTATGTTGTAGCTTCATTTTCATTAAATTCTAAAAAGTCTTTAATTTCTTTCTTTATTCCTTCTTTGACCAAGGTATCATTGAGAAGAGTGTTGTTCAGTTTCCACGTGAATTTTGGCTTTCCATTATTTATGTTGTTATTGAAGATCAGCCTTAGTCCATGGTGGTCTGATAGGATGCATGGGACAATTTCAATATTTTTGTATCTGTTGAGGCCTGTTTTGTGACCAATTATATGGTCAGTTTTGGAGAAGGTCCCGTGAGGTGCTGAGAAGAAGGTAAATCCTTTTGTTTTAGGATAAAATGTTCTGTAGATATCTGTTAATTCCATTTGTTTCATAAGTTCTGTTAGGTTCACTGTGTCCCTGTTTAGTTTCTGTTTCCACGATCTGTCCATTGATGAAAGTGGTGTGTTGAAGTCTCCCACTATTATTGTGTGAGGTGCAATGTGTGTTTTGAGCTTTACTAATGTGTCTTTAATGAATGTGGCTGCCCTTGTATTTGGAGCATAGATATTCAGGATTGAGAGTTCCTCTTGGAGGATTTTACCTTTGATGAATATGAAGTGTCCCTCCTTGTCTTTTTTGATGACTTTGGGTTGGAAGTCAATTTTATTCGATATTAGAATGGCTACTCCAGCTTGTTTCTTCAGACCATTTGCTTGGAAAATTGTTTTCCAGCCTTTCACTCTGAGGTATTGTCTGTCTTTTTCCCTGAGATGGGTTTCTTGTAAGCAGCAGAATGTTGGGTCCTGTTTGTGTAGCCAGTCTGTTAGTCTATGTCTTTTTATTGGGGAATTGAGTCCATTGATATTAAGAGATATTAAGGAAAAGTAAATGTTGCTTCCTTTTATTTTTGTCGTTAGAGTTGGCATTCTGTTCTTGTGGCTGTCTTCTTTTTGGTTTGTTGAGGGATTACTTTCTTGCTTTTTCTAGGGCGTGATTTCCGTCCTTGTATTGTTTTTTTGGTTTTTTCGGTTTTTTTCTGTTATTATCCTTTGAAGGGCTGGATTCGTGGAAAGATAATGTGTAAATTTTGTTTTGTCGTGTAATACTTTGGTTTCTCCATCAGTGATAATTGAGAGTTTGGCTGGGTATAGTAGCCTGGGCTGGCATTTGTGTTCTCTTAGTGTCTGTATAACATCTGTCCAGGCTCTTCTGGCTTTCATCGTCTCTGGTGAAAAGTCTGGTGTAATTCTGATAGGCTTGCCTTTATATGTTACTTGACCTTTCTCCCTTACAGCTTTTAATATTCTATCTTTATTTAGTGCATTTGTTGTTCTGATTATTATGTGTTGGGAGGAATTTCTTTTCTGGTCCAGTCTATTTGGAGTTCTGTAGGCTTCCTGTATGTTCATGGGCATTTCTTTCTTTAGGTTTGGGAAGTTTTCTTCTATAATTTTGTTGAATATATTTGCTGGCCCTTTAAGTTGAAAATCTTCGTTCTCATCAACTCCTATTATCCGTAGGTTTGGTCTTCTCATTGTGTCCTGTATTTCCTGGATGTTTTGAGTTAGGATCCTTCTGCATTTTGTATTTTCTTTGATTGTTGTGCCAATGTTCTCTATGGAATCTTCTGCACCTGAGATTCTCTCTTCCATCTCTTGTATTCTGTTGCTGATGCTCACATCTATGGTTCCAGATTTCTTTCCTAGGGTTTCTATCTCCAGCGTTGCCTCACTTTGGGTTTTCTTTATTGTGCCTACTTCCCTTTTTATGTCTAGTATGGTTTTGTTCATTTCCATCACCTGTTTGGATGTGTTTCCTGTTTTTCTATAAGGACTTCTACCTGTTTGGTTGTGTTTTCCTGTTTTTCTTTAAGGACTTGTAACTCTTTAGCAGTGTTCTCCTGTATTTCTTTAAGTGAGTTATTAAAGTCCTTCTTGATGTCCTCTACCATCATCATGAGATATGCTTTTAAATCCGGGTCTAGCTTTTCGGTTGTGTTGGGGTGCCCAGGACTAGATGGGGTGGGAGTGTTGCGTTCTGATGATGGTGAGTGGTCTTGATTTCTGTTAGTAGGATTCTTACGTTTGCCTTTCGCCATCTGGTATTCTCTGGAGCTGTGCAGGATACACTCAGCGGGGTCCTGGAACCAAGATGTCTGTGCAGGGTATACTCGGCAGGGTCCCGGAACTAAGATGTCTGCTACCAATGCTCAGGCAAAGCGCTCCTGCGCCGGGCAGGTCCCTATCCTCTGGCCGGGAAAATGGTCACCTGCCTGTGCAGGATACACTCAGCGGGATCCCAGAACCAAGATATCTGCTGCCGATGCTCAGGCAAAATGCTCCCGCGCCGGGCAGATCCCTATCCTCTGGCCGGGAAAATGGCCAGCTCTCTGTGCAGGATACACTCGGCGGGGTCCTGGAACCGAGATGTCTGCTGTCCATGCTCAGGCAAAGCGCTCCCGCGCCAGGCAGATCCCAATCCTCAGAATTCTTAAGATCGCGTGGCTGGTGTTGTGGGTATCTGGCGGTAGTCAGCCGACTCTGCGCCCGAGCTACCCCAGTGCTGCTCGGACCGAAGGGGGCTTGTGCCCCTACTCAGACCGGGTTTTCTGCTTTCCTAACTAATGCAGTCTTAGGTCCCGCACGATTGGATTGGAGCAGATGCTGTGTTCCACTCACCAGAAGTCTTAAGATCGCTTGGTGGGTGTTGTGGGTAGCTGGCGATAGTCAGACGACTGAGCACCCTAGCTATCCAGGTGCTGCTCGGAAGTTATATTTTCTAAAAACAGCATTACTACACAGTCAAGCAAGGCTTTGTATCAGAACAGTGTGACCTAGTGTTTAACTGTGCTGTATACTCTCTGACACACTCTTATCATCAATGCGAACAAACAGCATCAATTTTCATTTTAACTTACTATGTGACTAATCACTGTGCTTCATTATAAAGGTGCTGATACTGTTAAAAATGATGGCATCTACACAAGATACTTTACAGATTATCATGGAAATGGTAGATACAGCCTAAAAGTGCGTGTCCAGGCACAAAGAAACAAAACCAGACTGAGCTTAAGACAGAAGAACAAGTCTTTATATATACCTGGCTATGTGGAAAATGGTAAGTAGTATTAAAACAGATATGGCTTACCTGCAGATAGATAGACAGACAGATAGATACATAGATACATAGATAGAGCAAACACTGAATAGAGAGTCACACCCACCCAACTATATAATTATGGAGTCAGCCTTGTGATTTAAAACAATATTCATGTCAATGGGCCCAGCATAAATGACATTTCCACATAATTTGTTACAATCTTCCTCAGTTTGTTTTATTTCCACTGAAAAATACATTTCCTGACCTTGTGGAACAAACCCTGTGGTAAGTTGTAAAGCTGAGTGAAATACGAGTATTGTCGCCACGGATCTCATGAGAAGGTGATAGGGAAAACAGGGTCAAAAATTAGTTTTAACTTATCACATTTCAAAATGATAGTTAAGCCAGCTTTCTCCCCCTTATTATTTTAACATTTATCTTTATGTGCATTGGTGATTTGTCTATATGTATATCTGAAGGTGTCAGATCCCCGAGAAGTGAAGGGACAGACAGGTGTGAGCTGCCATGTTGGTGCTGGGTACTGAACCCAGGTCCTCTGGAAGGACAGCCACCGTTCTTAACCACTGAGCCTTCTATCCAATCCTTTCTTCCACTTTTCAGTGTCTGCTGTCAATTTACCTAAGCCCTGAGCAGATGTAGGTCAGCACGAGATAACAAACAGACAAGATGAGAGTCACAAATGCCTGGGGGTGTTTTTTTATAGGTAAAATTGTACTGAATCCACCCAGACCAGATGTCCAAGAAGAAGCCATAGAAGCTACAGTGGAAGACTTCAACAGAGTAACCTCTGGAGGGTCGTTTACTGTGTCTGGAGCGCCCCCTGATGGCGACCACGCTCGTGTGTTCCCACCAAGTAAAGTCACAGACCTGGAGGCTGAGTTTATAGGTGATTATATTCACCTTACATGGACGGCCCCTGGCAAGGTTCTCGACAATGGAAGAGGTGAGTCTGATGGCGAATTTAAAATGTAATGAAAGACACCCCTTTATCTTTCATTTTTCCAAAGCTTCTTCAATGTCTCACTTATAAATAATATTTATGGAATGTCTTCTATAGGCCATTATTCATTTATTTTTATATGTAAAAGCTGAACTTCAGAAAAGCTGAAATAGGACAAAGTTATTCCTGTCATTTTAATTTAAAATTCTCAAACCATCTCTAATATTAATGTCCTGTCCCTGACCTCTGCTCCCTGTCTGCACAACCTTGAAATTACTTTAAAACAAACACTAGCAGATTTCTGCTACATTCGTTGTAATGTACAATTTTCTAAGTATTTCTACACTTGGGAAATTCTATTCAGCGATTGTTGAGTTTTCAAATACAATCAAGTTTTAAGGGACAACCTCTACTCTCAGAACAGTTAACCAAAAGGACACACAAGCACCCAGATACTTTAGGATAGATGAATGAGATAGATAGATGACAGACAGATAGATCCACCTACATAGATTACAAGGATTCTGTGGAGGACAGCAGCAAGGGGGACACAGCTTAATCATCAGGTGAACTGAGTTGTAAGCACAAGCAGAGGCTTTAGCCAGGCCCTGGGCAGAGGTGCAGAGTGACTCAAAAGGCAAAGCTTCTCACCGCACATCTAAAACATTTTCACATTTCCTGAAAACGTTAAAAAACAAACCCATGTGGATAGGATGGAGTCCAGTGCTCGCCTGGCATGCACAGGCCCTCAGTTCAATTCTGAGCACCACATATAGGTAACAAATAAACAAATTTGTAAAAAAAAAAAAAAAAATGTCCACACCCACACCAAAAGGACATTAGATGTTTTCCTTTCACATGTAAAGATACAAGAAGATATTTTCTTATCAATATCAATGACTGAGGTAGATTACTAACATCAGTATCAGCCTGTGAGTCAACACTCATATAAGCCTCCTCCTTTCCTTTCCTGATAAAATAATACTTTTTTTAAAAAAGCATTTCAGACAGCTATTAACCACAACTTACTACTTATTAGTACAGCTAAACACTTTTATGCATTTATCATTTATAATTCTCACCACCGGAACAGTGAGCATTCCAAGAGTGGGTTAGAAAAACTAAGTATGTTTTAAAAAATTTAAAAACTGAACCTTGGGGAGCCTCTAGAAAAGTGGCCTGGTAAAGAAGAGTGCTTGCTCCTGTACCCCAGAAAACCCGGGCAAGGTGGGGCATATCTCTAACCACAGACTGGGTTGAGGAGCAGAGACAGACACCTGAGGGAGGGTTGCCACTGCCCAGGAATAACACCTGGAACAGCTAGTTCTAGTTGCAAATGTTTTAATTCAAGCCAGAAACTTTTAAAATAGGAAACCATACCACATTCTTAAAATTCAAGACAAAGATTTTTTTAAGACCGTGTCCTTCATCTTGGAGACCAAAGGAGTAAGATCAGCAAATTCAGTCTCCGGCCCTCATGTACACACACTGAAACTGGAGATGAGACACATTAAAGAATAATAGCGATGACTCAACAAATGGCTCCCCAGGCAAGAGCTGGTTGTTCTTCCAGAGGAGCCAGGTTCAATTTCCAGCACCCACAAGGCATCTCACAATCTTCTGTTACTCCATCTTCAAGGGACTCTCTTCTGGTCCTTTACACCAAACATGCACATGGTGCTCAAACATGCAGGCAGGCAAAACACCCACACACGTAATAAAAAAAAAAGTATTAAAATAAACTCTAAAAAAGCACAGTAGCATAGAATTAAGAGCTAGTGAAGGTCAGACTAGCTCCTCAGCAAATGTTTACGTAGTGTTCATCCTACTTCTGTGACCTTTGACTCCTCCTTATCTGTCGTCCTCCCAGGTCCTGTCTCTGAGTGCTCCCACATTGCTCCTTCCCTGAACTTGATAAAAAGTCACAGAGGACACTTATGGTCTTTACTGAACATGAATATTATGTGTTCCCTGTTCTAATATAAAACTGAATTCCACTGTTTTTTCTAAATAAAAAACTGGCTTCTGGGTGGAAGGCAGGTCACGTATCATCTTACTTAGGGTTCCATTGCTGTGAAGAGACACTATGACCACAGCAACTATTGTAAAGGACAATATTTAATTGGGGCTGGCTTACAGCTTCTGAGGTTCAGTCCATGATCATGATGGGAAGCATGGCAGCATCTAGGCAGACATGGCACTGGAGGAGCCAAGAGTTCTACATCTTGATCCAAAGGCAACCATGAGAGACTCTCTCCATCACAAAGGCATAGGACCACAAAGCCAACTCCTACAGTGACACACTTCCTCTGACAAGGTCACACCTATTCCAACAGGGTCATACCTCCTAATAGTGCCATGTCCCATGCCCAAGCATATTCAAATGACCACATTCCACTCACTGGCCCCATTGGCTTGTTCAAACATATGATTCTGCGGGGCTGTACCTAGCCATAGCATAATGCAAAATGTATTTTGTCCAACTTCAAAAGTCCACAAAGTCTATAGTGTCTCAACAATGTTAAAAGTCCAAAATTCAAGGAACCTCTTCTGGGATTCTTACAATCTCTTAACTGTAATCTCTAATAAAATCAAAATCAAAAAGAAGATCACATACTTCCAACATCACAGGATATAGATTACCATTCCAAAATCTCATAGTGGGGAGACACTGAAGCAAAGCAAGACCGAAAGCCAGCTGAGCAAACTCCAAACTCTGCATCTCCATGTCTGATGTCACAGCGCTCTTCAGATCTCCAACTCCTTTCATCTTTGTGGACTGCAACACAATTCTTTCTCTTGGGCTGGTTCCACACCCTGAGAGCAGCTTTTCTCAGCAGGTGTCCTGTGGACTCAGCATCCCTAGTTTTTTGGAGACTCTGTACTGGCTAGTTTTGTGTCAACTTGACACAGCTGGAGTTATCACAGAGAAAGGAGCTTCAGTTGAGGAAATGCCTCCATGAGATCCAACTGTAAGGCATTTTCTCAATTCGTGATCAAGGGGGAAAGGCCCCTTGTGGGTGGGACCATCTCTGGGCTGGTAGTCTTGGGTTTTATAAGAGAGCAGGCTAAGCAAGCCAGTAAAGAACATCCCTCCATGGCCTCTGCATCAGCTCCTGCTTTCTGACCTGCTTGAGTTCCAGTCCTGCATCCTTTGGTGATCAACAGCAGTATGGAAATGTAAGCCAAATAAACCCTTTCCTCCCCAACTTGCTTCTTGGTCATGATGCTTGTGCAGGAATAGAAATCCTGACTAAGACAAATTGGTACCAGGAGTGGGGTATTCCTGTGACAAGCTGACCATGTTTTGGGGAGGACTGTGGAAGGACTTTGGAACTTTGGGCTTGAAGATCCATCCGTTGTTAAGAGCTCTGTCGGATGCCGTGTAGGAGCTTGGAAGATAATGTTGAGAACACCGCAGAAGATGGAGGTCTGGTTTGTGAAATTTCAGAGGGAAAATTAAAGACTCTTTTCAGGGCCATTGCTGTTCTTGATTGTGAAGATTCTGTAGTTCTGGTTAGCTGGGGCTGAAGAATCAGCTGTGATTAACAAGATACCAGAACTACCAAAGCAAAAACTTTGCATTATTGGGACTATTGATGCTGGTTAGCTGGAGCTAAGAAATTAGCGGTGATTAAGAAGAGACCAGCATCATTGAGGTGACATCTTCTGGGAAGTGTTTTCTGAAAGCACAGTGGCTGTGTTCCAGATATAGCCAAAGTTGTACCTTGTGCTGTGGCTGGACTTGGTAATGTGTAAGGGTCACCCAGGTGGTACTGGTTTTGAAGGCATGAAGGAGTTGAGCAGAGCAGCTGAGGCTTGGCACTGTGAGAGGCCATGGAAGGCCATTCGTGAAGGTGCAGCCTCAGTTGCAATTGAAGGCCCAGGACTGAAGGGGTCATACAGTGTTTTGGAGATGCCAGTGCCATGAGATGACCACCAAGAGCAGCAGCAGCAGTGGGGTACAGGCATCTGGAGCCTAGAGGATGATGCGTGTGCTACAAAGGGCATGGCTGGAGAAGTGACCCAAGCCCTTGGAGGAGCCCAGAAGATCGTGAGTTGGATCCCAGACATTGGACAGTTGGAGATTGACTTTTGCTTTTGATTGTGACTGTGCCCTGATATTTTCCCTCTTGAAGGAAGAAACTGTTTTAGTGGAGCCCACAGTTAAGAGACTTTTAATTGTAAAAAGACTTTGGATTTTAAAAAAGATGGATATTTTAAAGAGATTGAAATTTTAAGAATATGTAAAGGCTGTGGGACTTTTAAAGTTATTTAGATCTTGGGGATGAATAAGATTGTAAGGGTTGAGGCTTACTAGTGATGTTTTTGTGTGTCAAGTTGACAAGGGGTCAATTGTACTGGCTAGTTTTGTGTCAACTTGACACAGCTGGAGTTATCACAGAGAAAGGAGCTTCAGTTGAGGAAATGCCTCCATGAGATCCAACTGTAAGGCATTTTCTCAATTCGTGATCAAGGGGGAAAGGCCCCTTGTGGGTGGGACCATCTCTGGGCTGGTAGTCTTGGGTTTTATAAGAGAGCAGGCTAAGCAAGCCAGTAAAGAACATCCCTCCATGGCCTCTGCATCAGCTCCTGCTTTCTGACCTGCTTGAGATCCAGTCCTGCATCCTTTGGTGATCAACAGCAGTATGGAAATGTAAGCCAAATAAACCCTTTCCTCCCCAACTTGCTTCTTGGTCATGATGCTTGTGCAGGAATAGAAATCCTGACTAAGACAGACTCCAAGGCAACTTCAACTTTACATCTTCTTATTCTAGTCTCTGGAATCCAGTGATCTTCTGGGATCCTCCAAAGGGCTCGTGTTACTGCTTCAGCTCTGCCTTCTGTAGCACTCTAGGCTCTGGGTGACTCCACTTCAATGCTGCTGCTGTTCTTGGTGATCTTGGTGGCATCTCCAATATCCTCTGGAATTAGGCTTCACTAATAGCCTTTCATAGGTTCCCTTTAATGGTGCCAAGCTTCAACTTCTTTGCATGACCCTATCAGTCCTAGGCTGTCAAATGCAACTGAGGCTGCACCTTCACCAATGGCCTTTCCTGGCCTCTCACAGTGCCAAACCTCAGCTGCTTTTCATGACCCTTTCATGCCTTCAAAACCAGTACCACCTGGGTGACTCTCACAAGTCCAACTGCCAATGAGATGTCTATCTCTGGAACATAGCTTCTTTGTGCTCTCAGAAAACACTTCCCACAGTTCAAGTAACCCTCAGCACCTCAGTCCTCCATGCATCGACTAGAATGGCCCATTAAGCCCCACTTAAAGCATGCCACTGCTTTCCAAAGTTCCAAAATCCACATTCCTCCAAACAAAGGTATGGTCAGGCCTATCAGAGCAATACCCCACTCTTGGTACCAACTTCTCTCTTAATTAGGATCTCGTTGTTGTAAAGAGACACCATGACCAAAGCAACCCTTATGAAGAACATTTAATTGGGACTGGATTACAGGTTCAGAGGTTCAGTCCATGATCATCAAGACAGGAGCATGACAGCATCCAGGCAGACATGGCACTAAAGGTCCTGAGAGTTCTACATCTTGTTCTGAAGGCAAACAGGAGAAGACTGAATCTCTCAGGAAGCTAGGAGGAGGCTCACAAAGCTTACCCCCTACAGTGACACACTTCCTTCAACAAGGCCACACCTATTCCAACAAGGCCACACCTCCTAATAGTGCCATTTCCCAAGGGTTAAGCCTATTCAAAGGACCACATACATATATGATACTGAATTAAGCTTTTCTGTGATTTTGAAAACTGGACATTTGTTTGTCAATAATTGCTCCTATACTTGTTTGTAAAATCAGTGAGATGGGATAACCAGACACAAATGATATCTGGGCTCTCAGTCTAAAGCTGTCATGCACCACTCAGAGCTTCCACACAGGTGCAGGGCAGAGGCAGAGACCATCTTTGGAATATTAATGAACATCTCTCTCTCTCTTTTAGCACATAGATACATCATCAGAATGAGCCAGCATCCTCTGGATCTCCAAGAAGATTTTAACAATGCTACTTTAGTGAATGCTTCCAGTCTGATACCTAAAGAAGCTGGCTCAAAAGAAACATTTAAATTCAAACCAGAAACTTTTAAAATAGCAAATGGCATCCAGCTCTACATTGCAATCCAGGCAGACAATGAAGCCAGTCTCACCTCTGAGGTCTCCAACATCGCACAGGCTGTCAAGCTTACTTCTCTAGAAGATAGTATCTCTGCACTGGGTGATGATATTTCTGCAATCTCTATGACAATTTGGGGGTTAACTGTGATTTTTAACTCTATTTTAAACTAGAAGATAGAATGGCACTAAAATGCAATCCTGTACATATTTGCTAAGTGTTGCTTTAGAATGACTTTACTACACACTCAAAGGCTGCCTGTCAACAATTGTAATATAGAAGTTCATATTCAAAGTTGAAAATCCCGAGTTACTAACAACATTCTTTTGCTATATGTAGATCAAGATTAACAGTTCCTCATTCAATTTCTTAATTGTTCCATTTACTATGGAAATAAGATATCCATTCTCTTTTCACAGTGTGATGCAAGTTCACTTTGTATATGAAAATAAAAAATTTGTACAAGTCGATTAAAGGGAATTATTCATATTTAATAGCAAACAATTTTATAGTTGAATTATTTGTAAGACAATTAATAAAGAATGCTTCCTGCTTATACAACTGAAATCAAGAGGGACTATGAAAGTAATTTGTAGGGCTGAAGAGATGGCTCAGTGGTTAAGAGCACTGACTGCTCTTCCAGAGGTCCTGAGTTCAATTCCCAGCAACCACATGGTAGCTCATAACCATCTGTAATGGGATCTGATGCCCTCTTCTTGTGTGTCTGAAGACAGCAACAGTGTACTCATACACATAAAAATTAATAAATAAATCTTTAAAAGAATTTCATCTATATCTTCAAAAGTAATTTGTAGAGAAAAATGGTCAAAAGAGGTCATAAAGTCAAATGTCTTTTGTCATTGGCTGAAGGTGTTTTATCAGTACACAAAGTGATTAGCAAGAATGTCTTTACCTATGAATTGCAGGCATCACACTGAGTCTGGTTCTGTCCTGGGACCATCATTTGATCTTAAGAGCATCAGCAAGACGTACAGTTAGAATTGAGATTTTTTTTTTCACTTTGTAGCTCTTGGATCTAGAGAAAAACTTGATATGTAGTAGACATTCAATAAATGTTTGGTAAATAATTAATGTTTTTTTTACTTTCAAAGAAAAAAAAAAAAAAACAAATGGCCCCAATCACTTCCACAATGCCCCCACAATATCATGGGTATGTGAGAACTTAAATATATGTGTACTCTATAATATTAACCTTAAAACATAAAATTTCAAACATTTTTATTTACTTATTTATTTCTTTATCTGTTTGTTTTTTATTACCTCAACAGAATGTATAATCTATTCTTAAAATGAGGCTGATAGTGTTGCTATGGTAGGATCTTCCTGAGAAAGAAAGTTTTATTGGAGGAAAGCCTTTCTTTATAGTCAAGATTTCAAGAACTTTTTTTTGTTGTTGTTAAAATGTCACTTTTATTTTAGCACACCTGAATTAAGTGTGGGACAGTGAAACAAATACAACAGGATATATACAGCACGTCAAGGAGGCAGGCTTTAAAACCATGCTATAGGAAAGAGAAGACTGGGAGGACGCCCGATTTAAGCAGCTTTGGATAATGATTAATGGATATGCAAATATAGTATTCTCCAGTGGATTTGGCAAAGATTTTGTTTTTCATCTCCAGTCTTTTAAAGTAGACAGCTGATTTTCAGAGCACATAAGATTTAAATACAAACAGTAGAATTCAGCAGAGTGATAAAGGTGCCTGCAACAAAACTGACCACCCAAGGTAATGGTGGACAGCTAGGCTAGAATCCTCATCCAGCAAAGCAGGCAGAGGGGGAACTGCAAAGTGGGGTTCGTGGGTAACCTTAGCTTCTACTTGCTACTCAATTCACAAAGTCAGAGGCCTTTACAGATAACCCGCACGCACCCTTTAATTTTCTGCTATGTAATAGGATTATAAGGCCACAATATTCCTTTGGGGAAAACCCTTTAATGATTTTAATATCACTTACTTGTTCTTTTGAAGTGTAAAGTGTCTTAACTGGACTATGATTACAGATCAGTTTTAAATACACCATTGCTACTATATTAAAATTATTTATACTATTTATATCTAATATTCAAAGAAATTTACTAGTAAATGCTACATTAGGCATCAGTCTGACATGCTTATTAATTGATGCCATAGGTATAATTATAGGTCATGACAAGAGTCTATTCTGTCTCACTAAATCAGGAACACCGCATTTACAGAACAAATTAACACACATAGTGCAAACACCCAAGGACCATGCTAGCTTTTCAACTAGCTGTCACAGCTCAGACATGAATCCTTCACTGTGTGAACAGAACTCAGATCCAAATCTTCATCAGAAGGTGCCAATGGAAGTTGTCAGACGCCTTCCAATGTAGGTCCCCAAGCCAATGGCCAGCAGATGAGACAGTAACTGAAATGGAAGGAAAACCTTCAGAAAGTCTGCTGAGAAAATTCCCCCTTTCTTCATAATGCTTGTGTTTCTCATGATGAGAGTAGATGTGCACTTCGGGTGTTTAAAAAGGAACTCCTTGGGGGTGAATATTTTCTGGCCGACTTGACCAACCCCATATTCAATCTGAGTTTTTCTTCAAGATACTTTCAACTTCTCTTCTTCTCTCAATATAATCTTCCTCAGACAAAGTGCTGTTTTTCTCGCCATAGCTGTGGGTGTGTCTCTTTCAGCTCTGTTGGTATCTTGTGATGTCTGGGAGCAAGGTGGGCTGTCACAGTGAGAACTCTTGGAGCTACTTCGTCCAGATTCATGCTGGGCATCCAACAGTATTTTTTCCATGTCGCCATTATAAATAGAGATGGAGGCTGGAACGCTGCTCCCATTGGAATTGCTGAAGTGCAGTTCTACCCAGGAGCCCTGCAGGTTCTCCTCCCCACTCTGCGACATGGTGGCTCGGCAAAGGAGCCCAAGCCCAACTGCATAGGCCTGGGAGGCAATCACCGAGAGGTAGCAGGGGCAGCCTGTGCCGCTCAGTTCTCTCAAGAACTTTTTAAATATCTAAAAGGAAGAAGCACTATGAAATCAGAAAAATCAAGAAAACAAATTTTAAAAAAACATGAAAACCAATATTACCAAGTAGACTTCATGTTAGTGAGCCAAAGATTAGTTAATATAAAAATAGTATCTGTATAGGACCACATTAATCACTGAAAAAAAAACTGTGTCAAGTTTTTTTTATTAGATATTTTCTTCATTTACATTTCAAATGCTATCCAGAAAGTCCGCATATATCTTCCCCCGCTCTGCTCCCCTCCCCACTCACTCCCACTTCTTGGCCCTGGCGATCCCCTGTACTGGGCATATAAATTTTGCATGACCAAGGGGCCTCTCTCCCAATGATGGCTGACTAGGCCATCCTCTGCTACATATGCAGCTAGAGACACGAGCTCCAGGGGATACTGGTTACTTCATATTGTTGTTCCACCTATAGGGTTGCAGACACTTTCAGCTCCTCGGGTACTTTCTCTAGTTCCTCCATTGGGGGCCCTGTGTTCCATCCAATAGATGACTGTGAGCATCCACTTCTGTATTTGCCAGGCACTGGCAGAGCCTCACAAGAGACAGCTAAGCTATATCAGGGTCCTTTCACGTGTCAAGTTTTGATGAAACTCTCTGGGGGAGGGAGAGATGTATTTGCCAAGTATAAAAAAACATGCACAACGCTTACAGTGATATGTGTATGTGTGTGTATATATGTGCATTTTTGTTCCTTAATCTGTGAAGAAAGATACTCACTAGATCTAGAAATGATGGTAGATGCCTGTAATCCCAGTACTTAGGAGGCTGAGGCAGGAGGATCTCAAGCTTGAGACCAGTGTGGGCTACATGGTAAGACATCATCTCAAAATATCAAATAAACAAACAAACTGTAGATTAGTTTTCACAATTAAAACCAGAAGGCTGGAGAGATGCCTCTGCAGTTAAGAGCACTGGGCTGTTCCTCCAGAGGACCAGGGTTCATCTGCAGCACCCCTGTGGAGACTCATAGCCTTATTCCTTAGGGAATACAACCTCCCCTTTCTCCTCTGTGAGCACTATGCACATGTGCTGCACAGACACTCATGTAGGCAAAGCATCGATACACATGAGATTTTAAAATTAAGAAATAAAAGTAAAAATCTCTAAATATTCAACAGTAAGGACCTCCACAGTGAGAATGTGAGACACTCATTTGATCAGCCCTTCCACTGACCTGGTTACTTTCTGTTGCTGTAATGAAACATGGACTAAAACTTAGGGGGAAAAGGGGCTTGCTTGGCTTATATGTCCAGTCCCAGTCTATCAGTGGAAGAACCCAGGGCAGGAACCATGGAGAAACGCTACTTACTGGCTTGCTCATTCTGACATGTTCAGCTGGCCAACCCTGAGCCACCAACCCATGAGGGACACCATCCCCAGTGGACTGGGCCCTCCCCCTTTTGTCGTCAGTCAAGAAAATGCCCTCAATGACATCAAAGACAAGCTCAAGGGCCAATCTGATAGAGGAAACTCTTCAGTTGAGGCCTCCTCTTCCCAAGAGACACAAGTTTGTATCAAGATGACAAAAAAAAAAAAAATCTTACCAGCATATACATAACTGAAGGAAATACATTAAACCTATTTCAAACACATAATACCAAGTAAGAAAAATCACAGAAGGGAAGATGAGGTGTTACATAATGTACATAAATTAAAATATAAATGATTCTATATTTGTTTGTGAATATAATTAAGTAAGAAACACACTAAAATCTTCATGGAGATGCTTAGATGGAGACAAGAAGGCAGTTTAAGCTAATGGTATTGGAGTTTTTTAAAGATTTATTTTGTTTTGAAATTATGTGGTGTGGGAGGGGTTATAAGCATTAGAGTTCAGGTGTCAACAAAGGCCAGAAGAGGATGTCTGATCCCTTGAAGCTGGTGTTGGAGAGGTTGGACATCGCATGATAGAGGAGCTGAGATCTGAACTCTGGTCCTCTGTAAGAGCAGCAAAGGCTCTTAACTGCTGATCCACCCATAATGATATTGGTCTTGTTTCCTTGACAGAAGCAGTGATGTTTTAACTCTTCACGTTGGTTCAGTACAAAATAAGTTGTTGCAATTTTTAGGTTTTCAATGAAAGCAGTTTTTCATTTTTAAAATTACATATTAGTCTTTATATGTAAACTGTCTATTGACACACTCAGACATACACAGGCACTGACATTGGGTCATCCGTCATGACCCAAATATAACAGATTTTACCTATATTAATTTTGTGTTGCTCTCAGATTCACAAAAATAATACACAGATTTATTGAACTATAAGTGGCCACAGCAGATAGCATATATTTTCTTATTTATCCTTCATCTCCTCACCACAGGCAGACCTTAGGCTATATTTCCACTTCATCAATGAGAGAACTAAAGATCAGAGATACAAAATGACTTGCCCAAGATCAAACTAAGACCACAAACGGTGTTGCTGACAACCATAATCTGTATAATTACAAACACTGTGCTCATGCCATGACTATCTAATCCATTCCACAAGTCAACACCTTCATCCACCTGACATAAGCAAAATCCTGAGTGCTAACAACACTCTCATTGTCAAAACACCTTTAGTTTTTAGAAATATGTATTTTTATAAATAATCACAAATAATTAATGGGTTAAAGTTTTAAGAATAGTTATTTAGTATCTTTAAAACCAAGTTTTCAGAATAACTATCTCATTTGGAATATTTTATTGAGATTGACTCTCTTTGTGTTTGTGTGTGTGTGTGTGTGTGTGTGTGTGTGTGCATGTGTGTGTGTGCATGTGTGTGTGTAAGCATGTGGGCAAGCAAATATAATGGTTAAAAGGCATCTTTCAGAAACAGGTTCTTTACTTCTGCCCATGTGGGTCTTAGCAATCAAAGTCAGGACACCAGGCATGACAGCAAGTGCCCTTGCTGCCTGAGCCAGCTTGCCAATCATTTAAGGATAAACAGGATCCAACATTGAAATATTAGTAACAATTCTGCCTTGTATTTGGTACTCAATAGAGTGTTACTAGCTTTTATGTCTCATAGATATTTTACAGTTCAGAGAGTTTAAGGCTTAATGAAAAACCCAAAAATTTTTATACTACAAGAGAATTCTAACTTCCATACTGAATATACAACCACAAAACAGCTATGACCTGTTTCAAACATATTGACAAAAGCATTCTCTCTTTTCATTAGAGGAACATAGAAGCTTACAATAGCTTAACTGCATTTTTACTCAACACTTTAATTGTAAAACAATTAACTTTTTAGGCTACTCTGACATCTATCTAGTAGAATCATCATAGACATTGAAAATATATAAAATACACACTTGTATTTTAAGTAAAAGACTACTAACTTAATCACTAATATTTTTTTTAATTTTCCCAGCTAATTGTTTTGTTGTTGCTGATGCTGCTGGCATTGTTATTTGAAAAAGAGTTTTACTAAGCTTGTCACCCTGGCTAGCCTGGAACTTTCTGTGTAGACCAGGCTGGCCTGAAACAGAGATCCACCTACCTCTGCCTTTTGAGTGCTGGAATTAGAGGGTTGCACCACCACACCTAGCTGTATGGGATTTTAAATATTATAGGTTGTTTAGCAACTCAAGATAACAAGAAACATCACTTAAGGTTTCTATACTTCACTCCATTGACCTGGGTGACTGGGTAAACTATTAAATAAAATGTGCATGGTTTTCAAGTAGAGCAGCAGATTTTGCTCTTTATCCTAAGATTAGTAAAAAGACATTAGTGGTTGAAAGCAAAGGAGTAACTTGGTGAAAATAATTGTTTAAGTTTGGAAGGGTTTCATAATTATGAGGTAACTGGAAGGCCTTGATGGCCTATTTCTTAAAACTAAGGAAATATTGTTAATTTTTCTTTAGACACATGAATGGTATTACAGTAATATTTAACAAGAAAGTTCATACCATCTAATGGATAAGATGAAAGGGAATTTTATGACACCTGTGCACAAGCAGACCCTTGGATGGAGGCGAGTGTTATAGAAAAGAATAAAGAAATGACAAGGGAGACCTTGGGAAATTTCCATTAGAGTCCAGGAAAATGGGGATATGGGGGCAGGGACCACATCAGAAGTGGTACCAGGCACTGCCAGAAGAGGGCAGTCAAAGCATCACACAGGCAAAGCAGGAGAGGGTTCTTAAGGAAAAACTGCAGGTAAAGTTAACACATCGAAGCAGTACCTGGACCGTGGATAAATTCTCAACACACTGTCTTACGGTGATGACTGAGATAAAAACAGTGTAGAAAAATTACTGCTGGAAGAGGAAAAAGAAAATAGTTCTTGGGCACAGTGGTAGAAGGGGCCACGTTTGAGTGATCCAGGGTAAATGGAGATTCATAGGCACTGAGGCTGTAATTGCTAACCTTGTTTTCAAGGTTTTGACCTCTAAGGGAAGGAAGGAGATGAGAAGAGGGCCAGGGTTGTGAGGGTGACTGGCAGCAGTGTCTGTGGTTGTGACAATGAGAGAACTGAGGTTCCATTCAGGAGGTCCTGGCTTACATATTCAAGTGCTGGTAAGAATTCTGTAGGAAAGGGGAACAAATGAAAAGATAAGTACATACATTCGACAGTAGTAAAGGCAGAATTCAAGGCCCTGGGAAAGGCCTGGTTGCTGACGACAGAGGACGTTTTTATTGTCCCAGGAGCGAGAGGGTCAAGTGTACACAGGATGGGAAGGGCCTTTCCGTGCTCCCTTCCCCAGAAACGAACAGAACAGTTGTCTGGGCTGAGCAGGACCCCAGCACCTAGGAGACTAGGCAAGAGGATTACACTGTCGGGTCCAGGCTAAGCCAGAGAGACGCTGTCTCCAAAGCAGACAAATAAATAAAAAGAGAAAAAAAGAAAAAAAAAGAAATATTCATACAAAGCAACTGTATGCCCCCTCCCCAGTACCCTCTCCCACCTGTCCCTCTGTCTGTCCATCCCCCATTCTCTCACCCTGTTGCTCTCATGCTTACATTTAGACCTGTGTCACACATGCTTCATCTATATTTACAGAGAGAGAGAAACAAATGTTACCACTGGCTAACTCTGAGTATCTGAGTGACTGGCAGCTCTCATCCCGCTGCATTTCTGTGCTATTTGGGTATTTTAATGGCCATACATTGAAGCCATTAAATCAGTAAAGTATTTGTCTTAAAATCCAAAAGTGATGTAAGCCAGAAACGTGATGTGCATGTGGGCATGTATACACACATCATCTAAGACACATCCATGTCAGACAAACCTATACACAGACAGAAACTGAAAACACAAGCAGCAGAGAAAGCTACAAATTCAAAGTCAACACCTCAGCCAACAAAGCACACATATAGTGGAGAGTCGGCAAAGGACCAGAGTTCAGTTCTCAGTGATCCTGGGTGGGAAGTAACCATGGGAAGCTACAGGGTCTATAGCTATGCTGATTTCTCCTCTGGCTTCTGAGTGCATCAGGCACACAAGTGGTCCGTGGACATATATGCAGGCAAAATACTCAAATACAGATTTTTTTTTAAATCTTTCTACAGCGTATAACGTACAGATACTCTTGTTCCCTATTAATATATAGTAAAATCCTCACAAATAATCCAACTTTTAGTTTTTGTCTATAATGGCATTAAATAGCAAAAAATACTGTCACAGGCCAAATGATAGACAACAGAAGAAACCACGGTTTGTTTTATCTCCTTTTAACAGGGTCGACGTGCACCCATCCACTCCACCCCCGTTTTTCCTGTTTTCTTTTCTTTCAGTTGGGACTGGAACCAATGGCCTAACACTTACACTTGGAAAATTCTACCCACTGAGCTCCAGCCTCAGAACTTCCTCCCGATTTTTTAAAATTATATAGACCTAAAGCCTGCAGAGAGGTTCCAGAGATCGTAAGACTCCTTTCGTTCTTGCTTGATAGCAGCAAAGCAAATGTCAACAGCTGCGTCTCCTGTAACTATTCTCTCCTTCTTCGATAGCACAAGCTCTGTCTTGTCTAAGACAACAATACGTACTGTTAAAGACAAGACCTACCATTCTCTCACAAATGCTCTTAGTTTTTTTTAACAGAGCACATTGCATTTATTCGATCGAACTGCCATTGTGAGGACCTAAATGGCCCAGTTCTCACTAACGATGTGAAAATGAAAGTTTACGAGCTGGGGGTTATGGAATGCTTGTTTTAAAGGAGAAAGGGACACTGAGCTGGTGTGTACTTTTGCCTCTCCCCTTCATTTCCTTTCTAATGTGAGAACATATGTGTGATATCTAGAGGTTCCAGAGGCATCTTGAAACACCAAAATGAAAGTTACATGATAAGACCTGTAAAACAGGATCTATTGGACAGTGGTTTGGTCCCCAGGATAAAGGAAGTGGGGAGAAGAAAAAGGAGGGAGGAACAAGAAAGAAAAACAAAGACAGGAGGGTGATGGGTTTGAAGCGGTCTTTGGATACCTGAAGCCAGGCTAGGTCGCATGAGGCCTTTTCTCAGAAAACAGAAACTAAATTAGCTGAGTGTAGTGTGGGTGTCTGGGTGGGTGGGTGTGGGGGGAAGGGCTCATGCCTTTATCACACAGCTAAGAGTTGGAAGGTTGAGGCCCTGCCAGACAGTAGGTACTCAGGAGTGAAGGAATGTATAACCGGATAGGAACCTTGTCTTTCTTCTCCATTGTCTCTCTGAAATGCTCTTATATACCTTCCCAGGGGATGGGAGATACTTTCTAAATATGCCTCAGATGACCACCAGCCACCAAAGGGACTGAACCCTTCAGCACCTACTCAATGCCTCACACACAATAGGTCCTCAACAGTGAGTCAAAGTATAATAGGGTAGGGGACAATGAAGACAATCCCGTTCAGCAAAGATTGGCTAGGTGTCTACCCAAGCCATAGGTAGCCTTTGACCCCAGACCCAATACAGGAAATCCGGGCCAATGATTCTATAGTGTCAGTTCTGTTTCCTTTTAAGGAACGTTTTGTCCATGCTTTTCTAAGGAACTTTTGTCCGGGCGATTCTGTCACAGACACTCACTGAGATGCTGTGGGAGGGAATCAGGGTGAGAGCCCAGGAGGCTCTCGTTCTGGTAAGAACTTCCACTGATGCTCTGACACTGGCTTGGTGCTTAGTGAGCTGTCAGGAGAGCCTCAGCCGCGGCTCCACCCAGTGGTGAATCCTCGGCCACCCTGCAGGGGTCGCTGTTCCCATGAGAACCTCTGCAGCGGCTCCACCCAGTGGTGAATCCTCGGCCTCCCTGCAGGGGTCGCTGTTCCCATGAGAACCTCTGCAGCGGCTCCACCCAGTGGTGAATCCTCGGCCACCCTGCAGGGGTCGCTGTTCCCGCGAGGACACCCCCGCCCCCCACCCCACGCCATCGGTGAGGCCACGCCCCCCTCCCGGCCGGCTGTTTTCCGCCGCGGTTGCACAGTCGCCGGGCGGCGGGGCGGGGCGGGGCCTTCCTCCGGACGCGACCTCGGTCCCCGTGGCTCGCAGCTGCTCGGCGACGCGACAGGCCCAGCGTGTGAGCGGAGAGGCGCGCGCTCGCGGGCGCCCGCCCTCTTCCCTCCCCCGCCTCCCCGCCAGGAAACGACAGCTGCGCGGGGCTGGCGCCGCCTCCCGCCACCTACCACGTCCGCCCCGCCGTCGCCGTCGCCCGGCGCCCCAGCCCGGCCGCGGCGCTCCCCGCCTCCCCGCTAGCGCAGCCGGCGGCTCTGCCCGGCTGCCGCCCGGCATGAACATCATGGATTTCAACGTGAAGAAGCTGGCGGCCGACGCGGGCACCTTCCTCAGCCGGGCCGTGCAGGTACGGCGGCGGCGGTTGGGGCCGGGCGGGGTGGTGGCGCCGGGGAGGGCGAGCGGAGGGCGGGTCGGGGACGGCGTCGCCCTGGTACCCAGGCCTGCCGATGGGCGCGGCCTGGCGCCCCTGCCCCGCTGGCCGTTTCCGCCTCGCTCGCCCGGCCGCCGCCGCCCCGCGCCCCGGCAGGCGAGTCGGGACGCGGCCCAGGGCGGACACCTTGGGTTCACCCCGGGGCGGAGGCCTCGGTGCCCCAGCCGGCGAGGCAGGGCACGCCGAGCACCTTGGCGCCACCCCCACCCTCCGCTGCGCTCGCTCTCGCCCTCCGGGCCGCGTCCGACCGAGAAGGGAGTTTCCTTTTCCTGCCCCTCAACGCAGAGGAGCTGCCAGCTCAGTTCCCACCAGCCCTCGCTGCTGCCCCTTGGAAGGATTGTCCCAGAGCTTAGCAGCCCGTGGGGGAGATGGAGATTGCCTGTCCCTGTCGGTGTCCCAGCTTCACCAAGGACGCAGGACACCTAGGATTAGGGGTGCCCTGACGCGTTCCCCAGATGGGCTATATAGAGCAGGGGTGAGAGGAGGACGCGATTCACGTTGTTGTCACATTGGAGGGGACCGGGCACGCTTGGCTTCAGGCGCACTTGGAAGGGAAAAGTTCACTGCGTCTCCTTATTCTGTGATTAAGGAAGTGTCAGCAATAGGGAACTTGGGCAGATTTTTTACAGTCAACACCCACATTATGCAAACTCAGTTAAATCTCGGAGCAGATGTCAATTTCACAACGTGGCTTGTAAACAATCTGGTATTGAAGTTAGTGACATAGGGTAGCAGCAGCCCTCTGTTCCGGAAAGAGAAAACAAAAGTAATGTCCCATGTGCCAAAATCCCACCGAACTATAAATCTCACGTGTGCTGCTTTATTTCTTGATTCATTTCATTTTACTGGCACTGTGAATATCATATTTCGTTATCCTTGGCAAAAGAATCGGACAGTTCCCCAGGGTAATGACTGCCTATCTTATGAAAAATAGTATGACGAGCAGTTTACTGTGCATTGAACGTACTAGCTGCAGCCCATCTCTGTCACTTTGCCAGAGAGGCATTGTTCGCCCTCCCTTAAAAAGGAAGCAGTCTTAGAGAGGGTAAATAAACTGGCTTGACTTGCTTGGCTAGCAGACAACCAAAGTTGCCCTCTGACCCACTACTTACTATACTAGAGGCTGCGTTTTCCCTCAGAATGATCATCACGGGGTTAAGATATGTAAAATAGCAATATGATGTGGCCCCAAGAGAACTTAAAGATCATTTGGTAAAATCTGAACTCTTACCAACAGTGAGTAACGCTTAGGGATGGGAGATTCCACCTCGCTTTTGATTCCCTGGACCAGTGCACTGTGTGAGAAGCTCACAGCCATACTCGCCCCTTAATCCTCCTTCCTCCCCAGAAATGTGTGATTCAATAATTGGGGGATGAGATGAGGTGTTTTTAGACTTAACATTAACTCAGTAGAGGAGCCGAGGCTGTGGTAAGTTTTGTTTAGTGTTGCTTACCTGTTACTCCAGGTATTTAATGTGACAGATACTACATAATCCACAGTTTAATACAATTATGTGTCTCAATCAGACACAAAATACATAATTCAATCTAAATTATTGAAAGACTCAATTTTAGAAAGTAAAGCTAGAAATTTTCATAAAAATTATACTTCCCCAATGAATTTTAGTTTCTAATTGTTTCTGGTGCTTTTTTACCGAAAAGGTTTTTAAGTTGTATCCTAACGTGTAAGCTGGCAAATAATTTTCTCTTCAGTCTTATTCAGTTCTATGTTCCATGTTTAGCTTCACTGATTAAAATAAAATCAGAAGAGTCTCCTCCCAGCCCAGCAGCATAGAGCGCATGAGCAAACAAGGCAGTGGAAGCGGAAAGGGTACTTACTCGGAGAGGTGGCGGTGGCCATGCTATGGTGCCAGGAGACTTGGGCTTCCCATTCTAATGGCATGAGGCACCAAGAGACCTTCGTGAAGTAACAGAAACACAGTGCTTGTGGGGCTTTGCTGTTTGGTTGGTTTTTATTTTGGAAGAAAGCTATTCCAGACAAACAAGTTGAGAATACTGGGGAGGCCAGGTGGAAAAGAGCTGTGTCCCCAAGACCAGCTAAGTATTTGTGACTAGTTGACTGTGTCAGACTAGCCCTGGAGTAGGAGAAAAACCTGTGAAAAATGACTCTGGATTGTGACTTCAAACATTTATTAAGGAGGGAATGAGAACTGAGGTTTTAAATGTGTCCTTTTATGTTGTCTGTTAACATTACATGCTGAAAAGTTATGGTTATACTCGTTTGAGGCTCACTCTACAGTTTTTCAGAAGAACAGACCAAGTAATTGAAAGCAGATTAGCAGAATTTTGGTAGTTGTTGAAACTGAATTATAAGTAAGGTTTATGAAGATTCATTATACTGCTTTCCACTATACTGCTAGTTTTTTGTTTGACACATTCCACGGTATTTTTCAAGTAAATTTACAAGGAAAGCAGGGTGTTTCTAAGTTACAACGTGAAATCCAGAATGCTGGAATATTAGTTTTCAATAAAGCACTGTTTTCTTATTCCAGCATTTCGTCAATAACTGAGTTACTGCTCTGAGCTATGGTGATATCTGTAGAGTGCCAAAGTGCCAAGTTCCATGCCAAGAGTAGTTTAAGAACTGTGCAGTGGCTCTTTATAAGCAAGAGTAGTAGAGAAAAGTAAGCTTTCTCATTTCTAAGTAATTTCCTTTCAAAGAAAATTGTACTTTAAAAAAGTGGGCCATTCTCTGGTCACCTTCCATAGGTACATACATACATTTTGCTCAGGCATTTTATTAGAAATTATCCTTTTGTTTTAAGTGGAAACATGAGATCAAAACTATTCAAATATATAAATAGGTAGATAAGTCTTGGTACTTTAAAAGTGTTAGGGTAGAATATATATAGGGGACTGGCTTTTACTAACTCATCCAGTGCCTAGTATAATGCTCTCAACTCAAAGACAATCCCTTTCTTAAAACACTGTTGGGAGAGTATATAAAGAATTAAACGTTCAGTCCTTGTGCCATTTTACTGTGCTGCAGATGAAATAGTGTGAAAAACTTGGCATCCGATTATGCTTTTGGAGAAGTTGGGCCCCCAAATATAAGATCATGGGAAATAATCCTATTTTATACAAGTTTACATTTTAGTAAAGAAGTTTAATTACTTCTGGTTAGAAATATAACACTAGCAGTGTTACTGCATACCTGTCCCAGCCCCAGCTTCCATTGTTTTTTTAATCCAAGATAGCAATTAAGCCATCCCTACATTGGTAATTAATGTGAGTATCCTGTGAAATGCAGATTGGTCTACAGTGCTGTAAAATACACCACACAGTGAAGCACGGCATGGCTGTATTTGGATTATCGTAGTAAAATAAAAACTAACTTCTTGAGGTCAGCATAAGTCAAACAAGTAATTATTCAATCCCAGTACTTGACACTTTAGCCATAGTGTTAATCATTCCAGTCCTCAAGTTATTCATCACGAGAATTATTGTTCTTACCTGTAAAGTTTTGAAAAATGTCTGATAAAAGAAAATGTATAGCTTAGTATATGGAATTTTTAACACAAACTAAGCCCTGACATTAGAGAATTTAGAAGCATGGCAAAGATGCATTCTCTACTGGGGGTAGTGGGGGGGAGCATTTTAGAAATAAGCTGGGCACGGTGCATATGCCACGGTGCCTGAACTCAGGAAAAGAAGGCAAGAAAATCGAGTTGGAGGCCATCCTGGTGTCCATACCTCAACTGTCTGCCTCTCAGTCGTCACAACACTAATAAACTGCTAAGCTCTGAGCACTAACAAGGCCATGTGTGCTGAACTGTGACACATAGGTGTGAGTACGGTGAGACCAGGAAATGACTGTTTCTTGCGCACCCTGCTCGCAGGGGCCGCCCTCCAGAATGGTTGTCTAAACAGCTTCTGCATTCAGACTCTTACAGAAAGTTTCCTTTTGTCCGTGAGGAGTTTGCTCTTCTGTCTTTGAGGGTTTGTTTGTTTTGTTCATTGTCTTCTGAACTAAAATCAACCTGCTCACTTTGGTAGGTCCCTGCTGTGTCTGTCCGTCCCTGCTGTTCGTCCCTGTTCTTGTTTGCTTTCTGCTGCTGTGATAAACACCATTCCCAAGACCAACTTGGGAAAGAAGGGTTTACTAATCTTAAAGCTCACAATCTACCAGCCACTAAGGTTCTAATCATTAGAAATACTGTCATAAAGCTTTCCTGAATCCTAATTTGTCTCAATAAACTCAGTGACTATATCTTGAGTTACTTCCATAAACATGTTTTAATAGTTTCTAATCTGTACCTTTAAATCTAGTATCACTAAATATGTTAGATATAACTGACATTTGACATACTAAGAAGGGGGCCTGTATTTTCATAATTCTTAGTAGTACATTTCAGTTAGTTCTACCTTTTAACAGAGACCAAATCTTATTAGAAAAGTACCTCATACAAAAATTAATGATGTTGATTTTTCTGTTATTTATTCTTTAAAAGTCTGTTCTTAGATATAATAGAGATCTCTTTATGGAAATTGATGTTTAATATACATAAAAGTGGCAATAGTGAGCCTGTGGAAAGAGCAACTGGCAGTCATCAGAAGGAACACTGTGTGCCCCCCACACCCTCCACACTTACCTCTGCACAGCTCATTTCAGGCGAGCTGCTCTTATTCACGGTGCCGCTCTCCATCCCGCGCTGGCACCCCTGCTCCTTCAGGCTCAGCTGGCACCCCTGCTCCTTCAGGCTCAGCTGGCACCCCTGCTCCTTCAGGCTCATCCTTCCCCAGTCTGTAACTCCTGACTCCTCCTCTTCCGATAATTATTCTTCTGGACTTAGATTTATTATTATGTCACACAGAAAGAAATCAAACCACCTACGTTGGTCTTCTGTTGAGCATCTCTAAACCTTTGCATCCTTATTCTCAAATTGTTTACATCTTGTTTCTTCCCTCTAAAAATGTTAGATTCTTAAAAACAAAGTCTTGGCCTGCTCTGTTAGGAAGCTGAGTGCTTACCCTGGTACTAGCACATATATCGGTGCGTAACATTGTTGAGGGCCAGGGACATGGCTCAGCCAGTGAAGCACTTGTCAGCAAGCCGATGTTTGAGTTCTGTCACCACGCCCTCCGTGTCCGGGGAGAGAACATGCTTGCAGGCTGTCTTCTGGCTTCCTGCCACTTGTATGCATGTACACATGCACGTATGCACACCGAATTAAATGTAATTTTACATTTTTAAAGAAAAAGTATTTGTTGAAGGAGTGACTAGATAAAGGAAAAATGGCATATATTTTAAAAGCTAAGAGAAAATTTTCTTGGCCCTCTTTTAAGATAATGATCACCTAAGTGTGTTTCCTTTCCCTCTGTACTTTCTGAGTTTTACCATTGGAGGTAGTTTGAACATGTAAAGTGCTAATACATGCCTCTCCAAAAGGTCTGCTGCTTAGAATCCTGAAGAACGAGTAAGGTCTCCCTGGCTCTGTCCTAAGGACGAGGACACAGTTTACTTGGCTGACCTTGGGATCAGGGTTTGCCATTCTTGCCGCCCAGTCCTTCGTTACAGCGCCCTGTGCAGGGCCTGTGCACAGAAGTTGGCAGGTTTAGGAGTCTTACAGCAATAGCTTTGGAACTGCTCTTCAAAGTTTATCCACTGAGGTGACCTCTGGCCTGAGAAGGAGGTTTGGAAACGGCTAGGAGAGCTATTCAGCTAAGAGTGCTGATAATCCTTTGGAAGTATTAAGCCAAGAAGAACGAGCTCCAAAGAGATGGGTGAAAAACTCAGAGAAATAAAGCAAAAGAAAGGAGAGAAAGGGAAGGAAGGGGTGAGGCAAACATGCTTCAGTTAGCTAACCATTGAGTCTGTTTTCCTACATTAAGGAGAAACGCTGTACATTCTAGAGGAAAACTGCATATGACGTAGAGCCTTGGATATCCCATCTGTTGTTTATCTGAAAGCATCCAGAAGGCTCCATTTGATCAGAAACCTTTTTTCTCTATTATGTAGACATGGCTGCCTTTCCTCAGCCACTAACACAGCCTGTATAATCAAAATGGGTACGTTGAATGTATCCAACTACATTTTCTGGTCTTCAAAGAAAACACCTACATTTTGGGACTGGAGAGGTACCTCAGCGAATAAAGATGCATCACTCTTGCAAACAGAGGGTCTGAGTTCAATTCTCAACACCCATGTTTGGTGGCTGAGAACTCTCACTAATCCAACTTCAGAACTTCCAGTACCCTCTTCTGGACTCTGAGGGCACCTACACTCTTCATGCTCACACACACACACACACACACACACACACACACACATGGACACACGGACACATACACACACACACACACACACACACACACACTCACACACACACACATACACACATACACACACACTCACACACACGGACACATACACACGGACACATACACACACACTCACTCACACACATACACACTCACACACATACACACACACACTTAAATCCTTTTCTAAAAATAAATCTTATAAAAAATCCTTCTGCTGTATGAAGAATGCAGCAGAAATTAGCCTCTACACTCTGTTGGAGCAGACCCTTAGGAAGCAACTCCAAGGATCCCATAAATGTGTCACTTGGGGGTAGTTAAACTTACAAGTAATACCTAAGTCATAGAAGAATTAAAATATTTCAGATTTGAATAATAATTACCAGGCTCTAAGTAGAGAGATTTATTTCTGTAGACAGTCTTATTTAACCCTCAAAACATTTGTTGTTTGGGAAGCTGAGACAGGAAAAAGTCAAAACTACTCTGAGCTACACAGTAAGACCTCATCTCAAAAGAACGTATTCATTGTGTCACTTTTATGATGGATGATACAAAAGGAAAAAAGACTGAAAAACTTGCCCATGTCAGTTAACGCACAGTCAGTATCCAAAGACAGAGTCAGCCAATCCAAGTCTTAGTGGTTGTTTGGAATACTTATTATACACCATGCAGTTTATCAGAGGACAGTGTGAATTCTGTGGGTGGGAGGATGGATAAATGATACAGGCACAAAACAACACTAATAAGCAGTGACTTATACACAAGCCTGGCGTGATTTACATGGCTTACATGGCTCAATCGTTTGGATTTGATTTTTACTCTTCGTCAGTTTCCTGTATATTTGAAGTGTGTTTACATTCTTATATTCTTATTTTAAATATTCACAGTTCACAGAAGAAAAGCTTGGCCAGGCAGAGAAGACAGAACTGGACGCTCACCTGGAAAACCTCCTTAGCAAAGCTGAATGTACCAAAATATGGACAGAAAAGATAATGAAGCAGACCGAAGTGCTGTTGCAGCCAAATCCAAGTGAGACCCTCCCTTCTCTCCCCCTTACGTGTTGCTGCCGATGGTTTTCAGGTTGAAAAGAGTGTGTTCTGTGTCTCCAGGGTCTTTTTTGTGGCTTTTATGTGTGTGATTTAGGTTAGAAGAGATGATGAACACAACACGTCTTTATACCTCCTAACAAATTTATAGTTAATGTCATATAGGCCTGTTTAGAAAACAGACATTTTAAGTTTGATATTTTCCTATAAGTTATTAAACTTGATTTTCAGACAAGCACAAAGTGTTGAGGATCAATCAGTCAGTAGCCTTGCAAATGAGGTGTGCTCGAATTGTTACAGAGAGCATTGCTAGGTGAGCTTCTTAGGCAACACAGCGAGCGAGCGAGCTGGAGGTGGAGCCTCAGCTGGAACCAAATGTATTGACATCTAGTCTTTTTCCCCCATTACTCGTTTATTCACTTTACATCCAATTGCAGCCCCCTTCCTCCCAGTCCCCACCTCACACAGGCCATCCCCATTTCTCCTCCCCTCTCCTGATAAGGGGAAGCTTCCCCCACACACACCATAGCAACCCACTCTGGCACATCAAGTCACTGCAGCACCCGGTGTATCCTCTTCGATTGAGGCTAGACAAGGCAGCCCAATTAGGGGAACAAGACCCACAGGCAGAAAACAGACTCAGGGGCAGTGCCACGCCCCCTCAATTGTTGGGAGACCCACATGAAGACCAAGCTGCACATATGTGCAGGGGGTGGGGGAGGCCTATGTTCAGCCTGTGTGTGTTCTTTGCTTGGCAGTTCAGTCTCTGGGAGCCCCGTACAGTCCGTTACTTGACTCTGTGCCCCAGTGTAGGGGATGCTAGGGCAGGAAGACTGGAGGGGGTGGGGGGGGGGTAGGATAGGGGGTTTCAGAAAAGGAGACCTGAAAAGGGGAAAGCATTATGTAAATAAAGAAAAATATAAAATAAAATAAAAATAAACAAAGGGCAAGGCAACCATGCATGTTTTTCTTTTCCCCAATGCTATTGTGAGCACATTGCAAAATTCCATTGTCTTAAACTTCAGGCATTATAAAAATACTAATAATTGTGTGCCATTGTAGTTAAGCTGTTATAACCTTTAAAAGTTAACTATGTAAGCCTTGAGTAAGACCTCTTGTCATTGGACACCACAGACGCAGTACAGTGTTTGCTCAGTAACTAACATTTAAGTTATATACAACTATACTTTAACACTAATACTGCTTCTTTTTCTACTCAGGGCCCCACATGTAGAACAGTCTGTATGCAGTTTGTTTTCTGAACAAGTGCTCAGTGACTGGCGGGCGAGTGGAGACGGATAACACAGTATCCACTCTAGCCTTTTCTCCATTGTTTTCCAGGAAGTAAATCAGGATAATTGTTCTGTGCTCTAGTTATAAAATTATGTGAATTTAAAGTGACCTTTTATCTTTCCTAAAAGTCCTATGATTTAGTTTTGGTTTTTTTGGTTTTTTGTTTTTGGTTTTTCGAGACAGGGTTTCTCTGTGTAGCCCTGGCTGTCCTGCAACTCACTTTTGTAGACCAGGTTGGCCTCGAACTCAGAAATCCTCCTGCCTCTGCCTCCCAAGTGCTGAGATTAAAGGCATGTGCCACCACTGCCTGGCTAATTTAGATATTTTAAAAGAACTATGCATAAATACATAGTGCTATAGCAGAAATGCCTGTATAATTTCAGATCTTATGAATAACTTAATGAAATGAAGCAATATTTACTAATATACTATATATTTACTTATTTATTTACTTAAAACAATGTGGGATTATTTACCTTTTAACTCATGACCATATAGGTAAAAAGCAATTAGAGCTGAAAATCATAATTAGAAAATTGAACCGTGGTCAGTATTGCATGGACAGATAATTCAGAATGACTCACTTTAGTTGTAATAAAGGCTTTGGAGTTTTGTTCTTGTTTTGAGGTAGGGTCTCTTTGTATAGCTCTGGCTACTTGGAACTAAGTAGATCAGGCTTGCCTCAAACTCACAGATATTATTCTGCCTCTGCCTCCAAAGTTCTGAGACTAAAGGTATGCTCTTGGCTAATTGAAAGGTTTTTAAGTTCTGTTTTACAATTCTTGTGGTTTTGCAGCAGACTCTGCCAAAAAAGCAAGTATTATTTTGACACTCTCTAATTCATATATTTTATGTGCTAGAATTAACAGTTTAGCCAACTTCTAAAGTATTTCCATTACCATTTTTTGGACCTTAAAAAAAAACAAAAAAACAAAAACCAAAATAACCAAACCTGTTGACCTATGGTCTAGGAAGAACCCAACCACTCACTCTGATTACTCCATGCATCTGCACGTGTGTGCACCTCACCCCCACCAAAAAAACACGTGTGTGCACCTCACCCCCACCAAAAAAACACGTGTGTGCACCTCACCCCCACCAAAAAAACACGTGTGTGCTCCTCACCCCCACCAAAAAAAACGTGTGTGCACCTCACCCCCACCAAAAAACACGTGTGTGCACCTCACCCCCACCAAAAAAACACGTGTGTGCTCCTCACCCCCACCAAAAAAAAAAAAGATATTTTAGCCGTCACACTGCTGATCAGTGTGAAGACTGTTCCAGGGCGGGGTTGTTGTACCCCTTAAGCTCTGTGTCTGTGTTTAGACTCTGTAAGAGAGAATGACATGTTCACGCCAAAAGGTTGTCAGATATGACTCTTAGACCTTAGATACTTTGTATCCATGTTTCCCTAGCTACATATCCCTGATTTTTAAATCATAAGCGTAATTTCAGAGGCTGTTAAAGGCAACTTCACTATATATTAAATATATAAATTTCTTTTGTGGAACGTAAAATCTCAAAAAATACCCAAATGACAAGTTTAACTTTAGAATATTTGCCTTTGTGCTGAGATACATTACCAGATTTCTGAACTATAAACCTTTAGAGATTGTGTAGTGAGCCAACATATAATTGGACTTAATGAGACATAGTTGAATAAATGCTAATTTTGTATTTTTAAGAGGTAGTAAATGGCTGGAAGGGGAACAAACTACTTAAATAATTTTGCTAGTTTATTTAAAATTCTTTCCCCTTGTGGTTTGGGGAGTACAGGTCTTCGCTGTGCAGTGGACTCTAGCCTCGGATAACAGCATTTCCGCCTCCACCTCCCGTTGCTGAAGTTGCAGGCCTGTGCCACCATGCCTGCTTTTTCACTCTTTTGAAATACTGATATTCCTAACCTCTCTCCTAGATGCCAGGATAGAAGAATTTGTTTATGAGAAACTGGATAGAAAAGCACCAAGTCGTATAAACAACCCGGAACTTTTGGGACAATATATGATTGATGCAGGAACTGAGTTTGGCCCAGGGACAGCTTATGGTAAGTTCAAGTGGAGGTTCTGAGTGGAAACTGAATCAGATTTAAGATCAAGTTTATTACGATAAAATTTTGATGAAAAAAATAGAGCATTCACATCTTAAAATTAATTCATGTTCTTATTGGTCTGACATGACCTCTGTTGTAGTACTGATTGTTATAGTGACTTAGATTAAAACTTTCAGTGGTTATTTATTTTATATTAAAAGTGCATGTTTGGCCCGACCATATTGCTTTTGTTTACCTGCTGGATGTCAGTACCCAGGGTATGTTAAGTAGTCGTCTTGCCTGGATTCGATGGGTTCACTGCAACTCGGGTTTTCTCTTGTGACATTGCAGCCAACCCAGCTTTGTCAGTTGCTCTGCTTGCTCTGTGTACATCTGTGTGAATGTGTGTGTGCCTGTATGAATGTGCGTGTGCCCCGGTGTTTATGCACAGGTCAAAGGACACCTGGCAGGAATTAGCTCTCTCTTATCATGTGAGAGTCTCAGGGATCAAACTCAGGCTGTCAGGCTTGGTAACAAACATCTTCCCTCCTAAGTTGTCTCTGGGCCTACATGGACCTCAACATGTTTCTGTTATCACACCTAATTTTCTTATGACACAAGACTATTTTAGATTTCTATGACTAATATTCTGCTTGTGTCAGAAGGAAATAAACCTAAGTATTATATAATGCCATTAACCAATTAAATTAGCTTTTTTATATATGTAACACTGAAATATTTACAGTATATTCTTTGATTTCTTTGAGAAATCTGAAATGATTAAATTTACTGCTAATAATAATTGCTAATTTTAAAGAAACTTCATGATATATTGCTTGCTTGTTCTGGGCTATTTATCAGAGACAGGTAGGAGATTCTAGGAGACTGAATATTAAAATATTTTAGATTTTCTCTTTTTCTTAACCAATTTGTACTTCTAGTAATTCTGGTGAATGTGTCTGGGAGTTGGAACTAGACTTTAAGAATCTATTACAAGAAAAGTGGCTAAAAATGTGTATCCCAGGCTCTGGACAATAAGCACAATATATTTGTAATTTTGGTAAACCCTCATTTTTTAAAATACCTTTTGGAGTTTTGAGGCTGGGTGTTGCTTTGTAACATTGTTAATAGTAGAAATTCTTTTGTGCCCATTTTAAAAACAAGAAATTTAGGTTTGAAGAGGCTGTACAACCTGTGAGCACATTGGTGACGATTCCAATGCAGATGTCTGTATCCAGAGGCCGGAGTTCTTAACTATTTACCAACCTGGATCTAATCTCATTTTAACATAAAAGGATTAAGATCTACATTGTCCAAGCTTTATTGGAAATTGAACTGGAAATAGAGTCCTGATTGCGTGGCTCCCCTTCTGTGGCTCCACTCTCTATCTCTGCTTAGCTACTTTAATGTTTAAATATTAGGGCTACTCTCTCTGGTAGAATGTGAGTGCGTTCTCTCTCTCTCTCTCTCTCTCTTTCTCTCTCTCTCTCTCTCTCTCTCTCTCTCCCTCTCTCTCTCCCCCTCCCTCTCTCTCTCTCTCTTTCCCCTCCCCCTCCTCCTACCTCCCTCCCTCTCCCTCTCCCTCTCCCTCCCTCTCTTTCCAAGGAGAAAGGGTCCCTTTGGCTGGGAGGTCACAGCAGCAGCCCCTAGGAGAGATGAGTCACTGCCTCTGCCGTAGAAGCAGGGATGAGCCTGCTTTCAAAGTGTTCCTTTAAAGGTTGCAGTCCCTGCCCAGAGAAAAGTCCCACCCACAGTGTGTCTCCTACCTAAATTACACCCCATCTCCAGACATGGCCAGAGGCCTCTCCCAGGCAGTTCTGGATTCCGTCCTGTTGACAGTTAATACTACCCATCACTCTTGGCATATGATAACAACAATGAGTGAATTTTAAATGTCTTTCCTGATTTGAGCTATAGGGTTTCCTTTGAGCCATGAGACAGTCTAGTAAGTTCAAAAAGGTAGAAAGAAACCCTTGTTCTGGACCAACAAAAACAAAAAACACAGGTCCATGGGTGCTGATTGCCCATAAACACAAGCCTAGTGAATGGGGCTACTGAGAGTTAGACTGTGACCCCGTTTTCCAACACCGCCAGACCCCCTGGCACCTCAGTATGAACTTTTCTCAAGGTGTAAGTCTTGGGGAATTTGAGGTGTATACAGATGTAGGAACAGGACAGACTGCGACTTGATCTACCCAGTAAAAGACTGTGCTTGTACTGGGCTACATCCCCAGGCCAGCTTTGTGTCTCCATGTACCCGTCCTCTTTAATCTCATCGGCAGAGATTATAGTTAGCATATGATAGGATAGGCGCTTAGTTCATCTCTGTCCTTTTCATTTATATAATTTACCTTAAATTACTTTTAAATAAGTGTACCTTTCAAATAATGTTTGGTTCTGCTGACATAAACAGGCTGACGGTGCACTTTTTTAAGCCGATCAAGCAGGTAAATTATATTAATTTTCTGATATTATTAAACTATTAAAAAGATACAATTTTTTTTGTTTCTTTGAAGGAAATGCCCTTATTAAATGTGGAGAAACACAGAAGCGAATTGGAACAGCTGACCGAGAGCTGATTCAAACATCAGCCTTAAATTTCCTCACTCCTTTAAGAAACTTTATAGAAGGGGATTACAAAACAATCGCAGTAAGTAGGAAAATGATCCATTTGTCGCAAGATTTAGACTTCTGCTTTGTCTTTGATGAATAATCCACCCTCTTAGTTATGGTAAATGTTACAGATTCAAATGCTTAAATATTCTAAATAGGTGCACACTCACCAGAATACAAACTAAACTTCAAGAAAAAGCTTTTCGTAACATAATCCCCAGTCTTTAGCCCTACCTTTAAATCTGTGGAGAAATTCCTGGAATAACTATGAAAATAAAATATTGCTATAGTATACTTGCATGTTAATTTAAACTAACTAGAAACCTAAATATCGTAAATTGTATTTCTGTTCCATACTTTAGCTATATATTCCAAGAAGTGTATTGTTTTTGAAATGCTATTCATTGCTGAAGCATAAACGTTTATGTTGTCACTTTCTTTATAAACTTAGTCTGTTCGTCCAGAAAGCTTGTCTCATCACTGACAGAGAATAGAAGCTCTTGGTCACTGTTTCTTCCTAAGACTTTCTCAGTGCTACCCATTGTTATACATATAACCCTATCTATATTGCATACTACAGTTATCCTAGGACATTTCAGTATATTTACCGTGTTTTACTTCTGTGAACATCAGTAGTCTGGGCTTTACTTAAATTGAAATTACTAAAAAAAAATACTAGCTTAAGCTCAGAATATGGCTCAGTGTTTGCCTAGCATGATAAAATTGGGTTCAGTCCCTCCATTAAAAATAATAATATGTCAGTAGGATGAAATCTGATACATGGAATATAAAAATGAAGAAAAAGGACTCTATTACAGTTATTATAAAGTATTGTGTAGAAACTTGAATTGCTATTAACAACAATATACTGTTTATATATTATTCGGTCTGTAAATTTTAAATTCTGTTTTGTAGTAGTTGAGTTACATTTAGTGGTGTGACATATTAAGAACAACTGGCCCAATGTATAGATGGCCTTACAGATTTTAGTGTTCTTGGCTTTACTTTATTCTTTTTGATTATTTATAGAAAGAAAGGAAACTATTACAGAATAAGAGACTGGATTTGGATGCTGCAAAAACAAGACTAAAAAAGGCAAAAGCTGCAGAAACTAAAAGTTCAGTAAGTAGTGTCTGTTTATTTGTGTCTAATAGACAACCATTTCAGCTCAGGAACTTCAAAGATTGTGAAGTATTTTACTGGTACACCATGCAAAATGCAGATTACAGAACAGTGTGGCAAGCAGGCCATATTTCTATTATGAAACACATTGGTCAGAACTAAACACATCCAAGCCAATACAAAAGAGTCATCAAGAGGCATTAATCACCACCATGGGGGGAGGTGTCTCCTAAGGCTACCTTTGTACTCTATTCTTAGTGTGCATGACTAATATGCTTTTTTAAAAAAGGAGATAGATATAATAGGAATGGGAAAAGATTTTAATTAAGGTGAAAATGAATCAATTTTGAAAATATTTGCCTATGGCTTAAAAAGTAAATAAATTTTGTTTCCATGTGTAACTCAAAGGAATTGTCAAAAAGAATAGTTCCATAATCAGCTCCCAAACGCTGACACCATTGCATACACTAGCAAGCGTTTGCTGAAAGGACCCTGATATAGCTGTCTCTTGTGAGACGATGCCGGGGCCCAGCAAACACAGAAGTGGATGCTCACAGTCGGCTATTGGATGGGTCACACGGCCCCCAATGGAGGAGTTAGAGAAAATACCCAAGGAGCTAAAGAGATTTGCAACCCTATAGGTGGAACAACAATATGAACTAACCAGTACCCCCCGGAGCTCCTGTCTCTAGCTGCATATGTATCAAAAGATGGCCTAGACGGCCATCAGTGGAAAGAGAGGCCCATTGGTCGTGCAAACTTTATCTGCCTCAGTACAGGGGAACGCCAGGGCCAAGAAGTTGGAGTGGGTGGGTAGGGGAGTGGGTGGGGGAGCGTGTGTGGGACTTTTGGGATAGCATTGGAAATATAAATGAAATAAATACCTAATAAAAAAAAGAAATTTAAAAAAAAAAAGAATAGTTCCAAAAAGGTTGAATAGTGTTAGCATGGTCTCCCAGGTGGCTCTATGTGGAGAAATAAGTTTGGATGTATTTTTAGAAAGCCAGCTTTAAAAATAGGGGTTTTTAATTGTATATTAAATATGATAGTTCAGTGCTTTTAGCTATAACTTTTATTGATATACTCTATTCTAACATGTACATTATTTATATCAGGACGTAACAGTTTGAAAAATAGTATAATATAAACAAATGTGAGTTTGTTAGAAGAAGCTAACATTTTAACTTGAGCATAGGGATGTGTGTGGTTACGAGGCGTGATATCAGGACTAGCCACCACAAGCACAGCCGCTGTATAGAAAGCATATAACCTCACTGCCAGGGAAGTCCTGCAGTCGCCTTTGGAGAAAGAAAGGTTGAAATGTATACTTTGTATTAGCGAGTGCTGGGCAGGGCTAGCTCTGAGACAACAGCAATTCACTTTCATTTTCACTTCTCAGTTTATTACAACGTCATCACCACAGTGTGATTTCCATTAAACAAGCCATCTGTAAAATTAATATTTTACAAATGAATGCAGGAGACTCCAAGAGACCCTACATTAGTTTATTGGTTTCTAGTTGTTATGACAGATAAGTTAGCATGGACTGACTTTTGAGATTCTAACTTTATAATTAGGAAAATCTTAACAAGAATCATTATTCCCTTAATAAGGGGAGTAGGAAAAAACCTGATAACTGTGGCATAAGACTAGTAGTGCCAGGCTGCAGTGGGAACATTTACTTAACAAGCACGAGGCTGGTCTGCTTTTAACATAGCCAAGTGCCAGGAAGCCCAGATCTCAGGGTGACTGTCCTCTGCTTATGCTACAGTGCTGTAGCACTGCTCTTAGCATAGGAGCTAAGTATAATAGACACCTTCTGAAAAAAACAAAATAGTTCTGGGAGAGTTGTTGGCAGTTACTACAGCCATGAAAATTCGTGTTCAGAATTACAAGATGATACAGGTGGTATAGCCCAGCAATTTGATTTATTTTAATGTTTCTAGAAATATGGCATTACATAAAAATTTATCGATAGCCAAATCATGAAAATATTAGTCGGGACAAAAATTCTGGGTCTTTTTCCCTAGTTAACTCATTCTTCTTCAGTCATTGCCATAAATTTGAATCCCACTAGGTAGGAAAAGTGCTCTTGGTTGATTCCTGCACGTAGCCGTGAGACATACTGCTGCATTTGGTGAAATCGGCTCTCTCCCTGCTCTTTCGGTAAATGAAAGAGGAGAAGCCGCTGCGACTTTAGTTTTGCCTTTTGTTTTTGTTTTTGTTTTCTGCTATAGTTGTTGATTTTTAGCTGGCAAGTAAAGAGGGTACTTGTTAGCCTAGATATTGTTTAGTTTCACTGCTTTCTTAAAACATGAGTTATTTTGTGACTCCCACTGCTGGACTAGGGAGGTTCATCACCACTTTCTAAAATATTTTAGTTACTGTTTTCCTGGTTTTGCTTTTTAAATTCTGTTTGTATTGAATGCTAATTTTGTTAAATGTTCCTACTTTAATTAATACTACAAAATTTCTGCTACCCTCAATTCACAAATTAGTAGATTAGCCTTAGCTATATTATTAAAAAACAAAAACAAAAACAAAAAAGCCAGATGTAATCTACCTGTCTCCAGCATTGAGTAACTTCTGTTTAGGTTTGTGTACTGAAAAATGATAAAACGATACCAGAAGCATTTCTCAAAAATGTCCCAGCATAGTGAGACTAAAAAAGTCTCACAGTGAATATGAAAAAAACTATTGATACAGTAAGACTCTACTGAGAGCGTGCGTGGTCAGCCATAGAATACTTGCCCTGATTATGTTCCCAGCACCACTAAATAAATAAATAATAATGAAATAAAGAAAAGCAGACATAGGTAGGCCTGTGATCCTAGCACTTGAGAGAGTACCCCAGCTGCCTTCTGAACTTGAGGCCAGTGTGGGGTGAGTGAGAACTGCTTAAAAACAAAACAAAAATGCCAATAAACAATCATGTCAGAGAAGTGCGGAGAAAAGTGAATTAGTGTGTTTAAATCATGAGGCACCTATATTTGGTAACTTAATAATAATATTATGTTTTAAAAACACTTGTTTAATGAGGAGAAAGAATTGGTTTTAGTGTTTTTTAGCATTTAAAGGAATCTATGAGAAAGTACCCCTTCAGGTAATTTCCATAGCATAAATTCTTTTTGTGACTTAAGTATATCCGCAGCAATCTAAATCTTTAGCCCATAACTCAGTAGGTTAGCGCACTGTCATTAACCTCAACTTTACCTATACACATTTGCATTTAAAGCTCATTAGAAACACAGGCACTGCTTATCTTCCATGTGTATAAGCTAGATCCACATGGCTGAGAAAATGGTCACAAACGCCAAAAGTTCACAGAACAGAAATGAGCATTAAACAGGAAATGTGTTGGTATGAAGTAGGCTTTCATAGATGAAAATTTAATAGTGTTAATTTGTAATTTTTAAAGCGTATGTTTCCCATAAATGAGTCTGATTAGAAATTAAGTATCAACTGGTTTTTGTTTTGAAAGTTCTGTATCTCTGGGTAGGCACTATTGCATGAACTCTTTAGAAAAGCAGATGTGGTTTGTTTCTTTGTAAATAAAGAGCATGAGCGTGCAATGGCTGCCGAGTGTGTGCTTTCTTGTGCAGCAGTGACCCTTGCAGTGTGTTCATGGCTATAACGTGTTCTTTGTCTCTCACCTATGCACTTAAGCAACTAAACTCCGCCCGCCCTGAAGGAGATAACATTATGGTAAATTTCTCTTACATGCTCAACTTCCTGCATGTAAAATGGCTGAAGGTTTGTTGGCCTACTGTGTTTTCTACATCTTACATAAAATGCCTTCTCTTGCTACTAGCTGCATGTCTAAATAGCTGAAGTCAAGCATTGCTTGTGTCTAGGCATTGAAAATGCCAGTCGGAAGGACAGCTAGCACATTATAACAGCCAAATGTATTGCCAAACACAGATTGCAAAACCATGCGTCTATAATGCACTTTTTCATCTAGTCTTAGATGTTCATGTAGTGTTAATTTAGGCTGAAATTTCACAATTACTTTTAGCGATGAAAATTAACACAATTTACATTACTTAAAAAACATGAAAGTATACAAAGTGACTTTGGGGTTTTTTGTCTTTTGGTTTTTGGTTTTGTTTAGTAACTTCATTCTTTACTGTATTACTATTGAAATTCAACATAGAATTATTGTTTCTGCCATTCCTGGATGACACAAATTCCAGTGGCCAGGCCTATTCCATATCCAGTGCTAATAACTCACTTAAAGTTTCAGGATGGCGATAGCCTGGAATACGATAATGAAAATTGTTTATAATAGTTAACATTCAGACAAATTGAGCTCAAATTGAAAACATTTTTGAGATACTGAGTTTTGTTTACTGTAATGAAGTAAAATTGTGTGAATATAGACACAGTTGGTTCATGTTGGTTTATAGCAATTGGTAGTCCTTGCGGCTGGATACATGTCTCAACCAGAACAGTGCTCAGAACAGGAACTGGGCTTGGACGCCCCAGCACCTACATAAGAGCCAGGCATTGCAGTACCTATCAGTAACCTCCGCCCTGGAGGCAGAGGTAGGAGCCGAGGCTCCCCGGAGCAGGGGGCTAAGCGCCAGCTTCAGTGACAGACCTAACCCAAGAATAAGGCGAAGAGCATCAAGGAAGTCACTCTCCGTAGTCAATCTCTGCCCTCTACATCTCTGCACCAACACACATATACACATACGCACACATACACGCCTGCACGCACAAATGAGTACATATACTGACACACAAAAATTTTTTTTGAAATTATATTCTAAATAAATTATTCCCACTAAAAGTGGCAAGAAATAATAGTCTACTTACTTAATAATTAATGGATCCTTGATTGATTACTTTTAGTCTTTTAGCACTGAGCTAAAAGCAGGAAAAAAAAAACCTGATGTTTTGGTACTAACTGTTGCTTCTACCTATTAGTTTTTGAAGCCCTGGCAAAATTATAGTTTTCTTTAGATAGCAAGAGAATGCATTTATTTATTTCCATTGTCTTATCTGTAGGTAACAGAGAAGGGTGAGACTATTCCAGTCATTTTTTAATTTTATGTAAATCATAGGTTTCCTTTTGTCCGTGGTAAAAATACCTAAACAATTAGCAAGACTTTGTTCAATTTATTAAAAACATTTGTATTACAGCTGTTTCTGGTCTATTTACAATAAGATATTTAACTGTCAATCTTAAATGTATTATATTTCAAAGTGCTTGTTTCTCCCAAAATATCATTGTATCAGTATTCAGTGTCCATATATCCTTGATTTATTTTTTACTTCCTAAAATTTTAGAATTTATTCCTCAAAGAGAAGTTAGAAATCATATAGTTCCGACTTTTCATTTTGCACGAGACTGTAGGTTCTCTATGATAGGTCAGATTTCTCCATTTGAGGAAGCTGCTTTTCTTATTTGTAGAGTTATATGATTGTTAAGTTGGTAGTGTTGATACATATAGAAGGCAGACTTCATGATATACTCAGCTATACTGATTTAGATTACTACTGTGTTAGTTTGTAAGGGAGAGAATATGCCATTTAAATTAAAGCACATTTTTCTGTACTAAGTTGTAGGAAATGTTCAATTCCAACTTTATTTCATGCTGTATATTTCTCTCTAATTTTTAATGCTGGCTAGATTTGGGCAGAGGAAGTGACAAAAGTAAGTAAACCTTAAACGCCTGGATCAGGAACCAAATGTCATTGTCATTGAGTTAATAGACACTAGATGAGCAGATGAGCACCGGCCTGGAGCCACTCATCACTGTGACCTGTGTTACAAACGTGGGAATTACGGAATTATCGAGTGTGCTACTAACAGCAGTTCCGTACAGCACTAGAATTAGGCCAACATGAGGAGTCCTAGACAAGAGCTAAGCAAGTGCTATTCATACAGTGCCTTCCTAGAAGACAGGTGAAGTACTTGAGTTATTTATTGATAGTTATTTTTCAATGATATCTTAAATGTAAAGATAATAAATATTGTGGCCCCTTGTCTTCAGAGACCTGGGTTCGAGGAAACTAATGGTGGTCTCTTGAGCACCAAACTGACTTTTTCTGTCACTTTTGTAGGAATAGCCATAAAATGTGTAGTTTAAGGCTGTATATATACAGCATAGCAAATATTTTATTTATAGTTAACTTCATAACTACAGATATCCATCATTATACTATGTGACAATTGGGTCTTTTAATTTTCGTCCTTCCCTTTAGTGTAATACTGTTGCTTGTAAAAGTGTCTCTCTGCCTGTGGTCAGCTGTCCTTCTGCCTGTGGTCAGCTGTCCCTCTGCCTGTGGTCAGCTGTCCTTCTGCCTCTGTTACTGTCTTTTACTTTCTCTTGGCTGGGAAATCAAGTTATAACTCAATAATTTAAAGAAGAAAATGATAGTAGTGTAGATTGACTTGGAATGTTATTGGGGTCTTCAGACATTTGTCATGGGCTCCCCCCATTTACTTGCAGGCCTACCAAAGTCTGCATTCCAAACGAGGGTGTTAGCAAAGAGGACACGTGGGAACTGTGGCCTCAGACACTTAGATAGCTTGATAAGCCTTACTGGTATCACGTATAAAACTACAGACTCTACAGTGTGTTCCAGGCATCGTTTCTAGAACTATTGGCTGTGTGGTTTGTCAGTACAATAACTGTGGTCCACCCTGGCTCCTCATTGTTTTTGAACCTCTGACATGAAAAGAAGGCAAAACAATGTGTGAGAGAATATAAGCTGAACCATAAAAGCAAGATAAAAATACCATGGCCAAAAGCAACGTGAAGTAGAAAGTTAACATTGGCTTGGGGTTCTAGAGGGAGAGTCTGTCATAGCAGGGAAGACATGACATGGCAACAGGAGCAGGAAGCCAGCTGGTCACATTTCCATCTGTCATAGGAAGCAGAGAGAGAGAGCAGAAGGGTTAAGGTTAGGGTTAGGGTCTTGGATAGGATCCTAGAGCAACTGATCCTGTACTCGATTGTTAACTGGTTCATGGGCCACTTCTGTTACAAGGATCACCAAGGTAAAGACGGCTATGGAAGGAGACGGTCTGACCTTGCCTTATGACATGTGGGAATGGTGTTGATTGTCTGCGTATGATTGATTATTTATGGTAGAATCTGTCACCTGCAGTCATTTCCAGTTGTGGGATTAATCTCTGAAGATTTATTTTTTTCCTCCTCACTTTACTACGAACTACTTCTAACCACTTTGGATCTGTAATGCCAGTATTTAGGATATTTAGATATTGTTGCTTTCTCTGTGAACTGTTTTGTTCCAGCACTAAACAGAAGTCAGTACTACTTCTCATTTCCAAAGTCAGCAACTTCATCTTGGGAACTGGAGAAAAGCCCCAGTGAGGGTATTTATATCACGTAGATCAGGAGGTTAGAGCACTTCCTTTTTCCTTTGAAAAGAAAAGGGTGTACTCAAGACCAACTCTAACTGGCAGAAAAACTCCAATCTTAATGATGCTAATGACTGAACCCTATTATGCATAACTTAGGGAGAAATCGTAAAAGAAAGTTAGGGTATAGGACCAAGAATCCCATGAAGGAAGCCAAGAGCCTGTCTTAGTAACAAGTGTTGAGTAACGAAACACAGAGGTGGGAAGCCTGTGGCTTTACTCTTTAACCTTCTATTTGAACTTGAAGACTACTGTTAAAGTGCCAAAGAAAAGCACACAGTAATAATTTGGAGTTTTAAACATAATACTGCTTTATACTTATAAAATGTGGTACTCTTATGATTTTGTAAAATACTCAATTCAGCAAAATACTAGAAAAGGTACAAAGATATCTTGACAGTCATAATGTGTCCAACTAATGCTTTGGCATGGGTCGAGTGCTGATAAAGGATGGGTTGTGTCAGTTGTGTTTGGTGACACAGGTAGGTCTAGAAACTCAAAAACAGTTAAGACATACACAAAAGAGTTGGTGTATCATCAGACTCTAATTTGGAGTATATTGGGAATTTCTTTCTTTTCTTTTTTTCATTTTGGTATATGTAAAGTGGACTGAGTCTTCTATTGAGAGCCTAACAGTATGTTATAATTTCAGTCTGAACAGGAATTGAGAATAACTCAAAGTGAATTTGATCGTCAGGCAGAGATTACCCGACTCCTGCTTGAGGGAATCAGCAGTACACACGTGAGTGTTACATCATTGCCCCAAAAAAAAAAAAAAAAAAAAAAAAAAAAAAAAAACGCTGAGACAACCCCAGGCAGCTAAGGAGGAGCATGTGCAGGCGAGAGCTTCCTGTGGCATTTACCTCTCAAGGAAAGCTGAAGAGAGTTTACAAGGATCTGAAGAAATGTGTTCATTTTCTCTCACATCTCACCACACATTTTACACATTGCATAAATTTTCCTGCTGGTTTCTATTGGCTAAACAAAGTTTGTCAACATATTGTTCACCAGTAATTCATCTTAGTAAGTCTGATAGGAGTACCCCAGTAATAAGCTTTACAGTAGGTTGCCACCGCTGATTCTCCCTTGTGACAGTGTTAGCCTTTGTTCCCCTTGGCTTGTAGCACTTGAACTTCTGAGAATGACCGTAACTTTTCCATTGCAGGCCCATCATCTCCGCTGTCTGAATGACTTTGTAGAAGCCCAGATGACTTACTATGCACAGTGTTACCAGTATATGCTAGACCTACAGAAGCAACTGGGAAGGTAGTGTCTCCCTTTCTATGTGAAAGTCATGATAGGGGGAATAGGCTCAGTGGGGAGCACTGGCTGGGCACACACCGCAGCATGGATCTGTTACTGCAACACCAAGCTGGGAAGCGAAGCAAGAGAGTCCACTTCCCAGGCCAGCCAGCAGGGTCAGGAGGGAGGGCAGCGGGAAGTGGACTGAATGAAGCAAGCATGACACCTGTTGTACTAAAACTCTACTCTGCTCACTAACAACAACAACAAAAGACATCATTTGTTTAAGTCCTGATGAAAGACGGTCAAATTTTTTTTATATGTGAGGGCTGGTGACATGGCTCAGTGTGTAAAGGCTCTTGCTACCAAGCCTAATGACCTGAGTTCAATTCCCAGGACCCACTTGGAAAAGGAGAGAACTCCTAAAAGGTATCCTCTGAGCTCCACATGACCTCTACATGCCCACCACATGCCCACCATGGCACATACACACATACCACAGAAAATAAATGAAATTTAATTTTAAATATTTAAGTTTTTTATGTATAATCCAACAGCAGGAATGAAATTTTCTAGAACAGTTAAAGATTCTGTTAGCTTGCATACAGTTGCCTTTTTTGTTATTATCAGACTTCTGAGGTAACATCTTTAGCATTTCTAGCACAAAATGATGTTACCTGAAAAAGATACTGAGGCTTAACCTCTCTCTTACTACTGAATACTTTTGCTGTTTGTTGAGGAAGATAGACATGGCTACATTAACACTTTATTCTTAAAGGTAAGTTAATTCATGTTTGTTAATTTTGGAATAGTCCGAAGACCCCACGCCCCTTACATAATTATTTTGAATATGGTAATATACTTTAAAGCAAAATGATATATAAAGCACATAACTGAATCATTTAACTATTAAATATTTATAGAATCCCTGCCTTAGGTCGCAAATGTATTCTGGACTTACATCAGCAAACAAGCCAGGGTACTTGCCTTGGGGAAGCTTATATGTAAGGTGACATTTTAACAATGTATGTAGGATCTAAGAGTATCTGCCATGGATAGACCAGCCACGTAAAGTGGTAGAAGGAGCAGGGTGCAGTGAGGACATCTAATTATGGCCCGGCTGACTCCAGATGAGTTTCCCAGCTGGAGTTATTTTAGTGAGAGTCATATAGATGCACAAGGCACGGATAAATGTTACAGGCAGACAGGATACAGGAGAGATGAGAGAAGCAGCGAGGGAGTTTGGGTAATGGACAATACTTTGATTCTAGTGAGAGCAGTGGTTTAGTGGGTAAGGAATGCGGCTGGAGGTGTGGACTGGGTTGCAGCATGAATGGCCATAAAAGTGAACTGTAGTAAGGAGTCAGGTACTCACAGAACCATTGAGCAAGAGCAGTGACGTGTGAAGGAAAGACAGCAGAACTTACAGTTTAACAAGAGAGTGTTGATCCTGCACAGTCATCCTTCAGATTTAGGTCCACTCTAAAGTTAGGCAACATCACAAAGCTAAGTTTGGATCTTCAGAATAAACTGGCAGAAAACTAACAAATTAGTGTTCTGGTAGACCTGCATGGTTTACATTTCTACATACTTGGTGTTTTAGTAATCGTATTCATGTCTGAATGCAGAACAATTTAAACCCGAGAAACCTAAACACTTCCTTCCCACTTGCCCTGAGACTCTGCGAGTGGAGCAGACGGGTTGTACTTGTACATACTTAAGCTATGCTGTCCTGGGCACACGGCCATGGAAACCCAGCCGCATCACTGTACTCTGCAAGCACCTTACAGAGTAGAACCAGTGCTGTCCTAGAGAAGAAAGTCCGTCTTGCCTCTCTACCTTCAAAGGATTGCATTACTGTGACAGGAGTAGAGGGAATGTTAACCCTCTAGTTTCTTCCAAGATCCTTTTCCAAGAGAGGGTGGGATGTAAGGGCATATGCCTGCAGGCTTGTAGTGAGACCCAGGCGGGCGGGGCCAGCCTGGCAACATAATGAACCTTTTAGCTAGTTAGTTACTTCTTCCTTTAGGTTTTACTATGCAGACCTTAACAAATAAGAAAGCATCCAGACTGCACTAGCCAGCCCAAAGCTATTCCTAGAGAAAAAAGGCATGTTGTGATAGCTGTGTTGATAGTAGCAGCTGAGTAACTCTGTCACTTCTGTAAGGGCTAAAGCTGTGCCCAAACACTCCCCACACACGTCCTGCGTGTTTCATAGACTTTGCTATCTTCACCACCACACAGAATGGGCACTGTTAGTCATAAGGAAGCAAGAACCAGGCACACAGGTAGTGATTTTTTTAAATTATTTTTATAGTAATTAAAAGGCTTTAACCTTTCAGCACTTTTGTTAAAAATAAAGATTCCGTAAGTCTGGGCTCTGTGGTAAGGTGGCAAGCTAGAGAGAGTGCTAGAGTCCTAATCATGGCACAGAGAGTTGAATCAACAAGAGCAGCTGGCAGGACAGTGGTGGCGGCGTTTGTTATCTGAGATGCTGGCAGAGGAACTGTGACAGACTGAGCAGAGGCTCCAGGTAGCTCTTTGTAAAACACAGCCAAAGGGAAGAGCATCTGCAGGTTTGTTCCTTTAAATCCAGAGCTAGCAGTGAGTGGCTTCCCAGGTAGAGGAGAAGGACGGACTAGACTGAGAGCACATGGTTGTATCGGACAGAGGGAGGGATTGCGAGACTCGTCTCCGCAAGACACAGTTCTGTACCTACAACAGGATCAGCCGCAAAATACAGGCAGCCATCAACAGTAGGAGACTAGGCACCACTCCCTCGCTGTTATTAGTCCTCTTCACTAAAAAGGACGAAGTCTGTCATCTGGCTGCAAGGCTTTGGGAAGAATGGCTGGCATTTTGAAGGTAAATGAGAGGCTATAAAATGGTCACCAGGAAAACACGTGAGTTTCCTAGACCTAATGTACAATGCCAGGCAGCATTGTAGACCAGTTTAAGGGGTTTTACTCACAAGTATAAGACAGCAACAGAGATTTTTCTTTTTCTTCCAACACAGTGGCTGCACTAGTACTGAGCCCGTGTGTTGGGGAGAATTTGCCAAGTGAATGTAGTGATGTGAGAGTGTGCAGGCATGGCGTGGTTACCGTAACTCACTCTGGACACAAAGGAAGGCTAGCCTGGTACTGGCAGGCTGTGTAAGTGGAATTATTAGAGGAAATGTGATAAAGAAGACAGTAGAAACTATGCTGCTTCACCTTGCATTTTCTGAGATTAGTAAGTCTAGATGGGTGGGAGGCTGAGGATGGGCAGCAGCTGGGACCTGGTGGGAATCAACACAGAAGTTCATGAATATAAGAGGCTAAAGTTTTGGAAAAATTGTCTTGCATGGCTATTAAAATCACCAAGAATTATATATAATATCATTCCACTTAGTCAGGAAGTATATTTTAGCAATGAAACATCTTCAAATGTTTGCAACAAAAGATGGGACAATATATGGGAGACTGGTGTGAAGGTCTAGAGAGTTGGTTAGGGAAGGGTAGAAATGGGAAACATAGGGTCGGTCCCTGCACTGTTGACCTCTGCAGTCAGACAGGAGCAGGGTCAGACAGAAACATGAGTCATGCAGGGCATGTTGCTAGTGGCTGACTGGTTCTAGGCAGGACAGTGGTCATAAGGAAAATTTTGTCAGGCTATATAGATGGCTCAATGGTTAAGAGAACTTGCTCTTGAGAAGACCTGAATTAGATTCCCAGCACCCACATGGTAGCTCACATCCATCTGTAACCTCAGGTCCAGGGGATCCAACAGGAATGTGTAGTGCACATACATACATGCAGGTAAAACATTCATGCACATAATGTAAAATAAATAGAAAAAAATGTAAGGACAATGTTATTTTCCGAGGCATGAATTTCGTACTGCTTAACAGATAAAAGGCCTCACATGTTTTTATGACTAGCTTGATTAAAGCATAAGTATGGGCAGGGTATGTGACTCTGTAGAAGAGCATCTGCTTGCACACACAGGCCTGCTGCTTCAGTAGGAAGCGGACCGCACAAGCAGCTTTAAACGCATTGGAGACTCTACACTATGTCACTTCTTTATTGTAGGGCTTTAATTTTTCCTTTAAAATTAATAGAAAAATTACCTTGTAAAATTTGCTATATTCTCCTATTAAGTTTTATATTTCATCACAACTATCAATCATAATAAATTAAGTTGAATGCATTTTCTCTAGGTCTTTGTGCCCATAAAGTAATCATAACACTGGTTATTCTTAAAATAGCAATGCTGAACATGCTAGACAGTACATACCTGTTCCTGATAGGAAAATGTGATATATTGGCTTTATGACAAAGCTCAGGCAACCAAATATTTCCCAAAATAAATAAATAAGGAAACTTCACTTTTACAATAGTACCTACTATTTAGCTTTTCTTTGTTTTAACAATTCACAGAGAAGAAAAGAGATTAATCGTGTGGGGGGGTGGGGGGGAATGTATATACTTAAGAATAAACATCCACACATATATACCCCAGAGAGGAGTGTTAGCCAAAATGTTCTTTAAATTTAAGTCAGTAAGGAGAGACAGCTTTGAAGTATTTGAGTACTGCCTTCGAGGGAAGAGAAAAGCGACCATATACTTCCTCACTAAAGGACATCTTTCCAATGAGGAAGTTGGTAACTGGTGACACCAAGTGGTGAAAGTGAGGAACTTTAATCACTGGAAGAGAGATAAGTAAAGTTTCTTTTTTTATTTATTTATTTTTCTTTTTTTCCAACAGTTTTCCATCCAATTATCTTTCTAACAACAATCAGACCTCTGGGACACCAGTGCCATATGCTTTGTCAAATGCAATTGGTCCTTCTGCCCAGGCTTCAACGGGTAGCCTTGTAATCACCTGTCCTTCTAACCTCAATGACCTTAAAGAATCCAGCAACAACAGGAAGGCTAGGGTCCTCTATGATTATGATGCTGCAAATAGCACTGAACTGTCACTCCTGGCCGATGAGGTGAGTGATATTTGTCCAGGAAGAAAATTAGATCATAGACAAACATACCTAGTCTAATATTAGTGCAAAATGTAAATTTCTCACTGTAACTTGGAAAGAGTTTATTATGAATGTTTCATGAATTTCAGTTGTTAATATTGACAATTTAAATTTTTATTTTATATATTAGATTAATAGAAATAATGTTTTAAATGTTTACACGTTTTACTTATATATAGAACTGCCACTGATAAAATCCATAATTTTTCAGCTAAATGGATATTTTAAGTCTTTAAATAGTGAATAATTTAAACATTTAATGTAAATCTGATATTTGCTATATGCCTATGTTAATATAGTTAATAATTGGAAATATTATATTTTGTAGGTAATCACTGTGTTCAGTGTCGTTGGAATGGACTCCGACTGGCTAATGGGAGAGAGAGGAAATCAAAAGGGCAAGGTGCCAATTACCTACTTAGAACTTCTCAATTAAACAGGGAGACCACGAGAGGTTACCCATCACAACACCATATTTATATAAATAACTCTAAAGCAGGTTTAAATATCTTCCAATGTTAATGTCATAAGAGACTGAAAAAGAAAAATTATAAGCCATCAGAAACTGGCCATTCTGCCAATAAAACTGCATGGTTAATCCTTCATTACAGAATCTATGTTAGCGATTTCATGACAGGAGTGTTTTCTTAAACAATTCTCTTTCTACTGAGGTTTTACTAACAAGCAACTTCTACTTTTGAGCCCCAACTTAAAAATGAAAGGATTCTTTTCTACTGAATTTTTCATTAACAGGAAGCTTTTTCTTTTATGCAAAATAAATTTATTGTGCATGATACCAGTGACTCATTTATTAGATACAATAGCCAAAGAATAAAGTAAAAACTCCTTTTTACCTTGCTGCCCAATAGGAATCAGATGACTTAAATACTAGGCCTTACTAGGGTCTCTTGGCTTTGGAGTTTTGCTTGGTTTGGGTTGGGTTTGGTTTATTTATGTTTATTACACTACTGGATAGTTTCTTTTAAACCTGAGTCTTGAAAAGTATTACCTTATTTCATAATTTTGTTAAGATTGCAGAACACTGGGGACAAATTCATTCACTAAGAATAATCTTCAGATTATTCAGTTGCCAAAATTTGATGACCAATCAGAATTGCATCCATTGAGAAGATACTACACTACAGTAAAGATTTGTTGTTGAACAATGATTGTGTATAAAATACAGATTGGTGCGACAGCCTTCATTATAGGCCAAGTCATGCAGTGGATGCAGTCTGTCTTCAGCAGGATCTTTGGTTATGTGGCGCGCGCTCTGGAGGTTGCTAATGACACATTTGGAACTAGAGAATTGCTGTGAGGACCATGCTATCCATCAGCAAACGTTGCTGTGAATTGCCAGTTGAGGAATTCTTTGGTTAGGTCTTCATGTCTCACTCGTTCATCATCCATCCATTCAAAAGACATTTATTGAGGGCCAGGTACTTTGTTGATCAACTAAGTACACCTCTAACAGGATTGATATTGTGATGGAAGAAATAAAAGTGTTGTGTTTAGGAATTACCTGGTTTGGGTCTGAGAAGTCAGAAGTAGAATCCCACGTAGAAGGAAAGACTTGTTTTGGGCCTAGAACCAACAGAACATAAAATTGTCCAGAGTACCTTAGTAGCGGAGTACAAAGGTGTAGTTCACTTACTCACAGAGTCTTGTAAACTTTTGAGCCCTAAAGTACTATTTAAATAGCACTTTAAAGCATCCATTTGTGTTAAGAGCTTGGTAAACATGGAAAACTTGGTTCTTGGTCTCAGCATTAAAAACCCCTTTCTCTGCAGTCAGATAAATTCCTCTGCAGTTTTCTAGTTCTGTAAGACTCTGACTTACACTTGAGTTACATACTTGAGGGACTCCAGAGACAACTGAGATGCTAGTGTTCTAGGGAATCAAGTGAATGAGGTTTGTTGTTCTTTTTCTTCCTCAGAAAGGAAGTTTTATAGCCTAAAGCGCCATCTGTTATATTTGTCCAAAATTAGGTTTTGAGGGACTATAGAAATTTGGGTGACTTTAAACAGCAGCTTCAGTTCAGCAAATTCAGTTTATGGGAAATAGATCAGTGCAGGAGAAAATATAAATATGGACTGAATTGGTTCTGGTTTGTATCCTCACATATTGGGCTCCCTGGAGTTCAACTCAGATTTAGAGCTGCCATTTTTTATCAGTATAATGGGAATAAGCATTGTTACCTAGCAGGAGACTATTCCACAAGTATTACTTTGTGTTTTGTGCTTTTAGGCAAAGACCTGGCATATAGTACATATGCTGTAAGCCCAGATGTCCTTTTCAGTCCCTGACACATGGGCAGTGAGGAACATGTCTGACCTCTGTGCTGTGCTTGCCCCCTTCAGCCCATTCTCCACCTCCCGGAAACCCGAGCAGAGCCTCCTCACCCCGCCCACACTCCTCACCCCGCCCACACTCCTCACCCCGCCCACACCCCTCACCCTGCCCCACACGCTCCTCTGTGTAAGCTCTGTAGCAGGACCCGGTGCTTCCAGCAGGAGTGCTGGTTACTGAAGATGCGCTTAGACACAAGAGGACCCACCCAGGCTGTAGTGCTAAGAGGAGCAAAGGCGCTTTCCTTGTACCTTTGTCTATTATCGATCCAACGTAATCTTTAGGCCTGCTCTTTTGTTTTCATTTTTTTGTTTTCATGAGCTTTATTGTTTGGTTGGGAGTTTTCTTTAATTTTGGTTTTGACTTAAAGTTATGAGTTTAGTTTTTGCTCACGTAAAGGCCCAAGGAAATTGTGTATCATAGAAGAAAACTCTTAGAAAACCCATTAATTCGTGGTGTAATTCAAAGTTATTTAAATAAACTCTTGGCGCCTGAGCATAATTCAGTAGCACATTAATGAGTGGAGGGTACATATATTCATAAAATAATAAATGAGATGTTTATAGGCCCTCTACAAACTGAAAAAGAAGTGGATTTTAACTACCTTTGTCCTTAAAGGAATCTGACCCACATGGTTATAGTTAAAACATTTTTTCATGGTGCTAATCAAAAAAAAAAAAAAAAAATTCGTGTTGCAGGAGATGAGGTTCCTAAAATGAGAATGTACCTCACTCCGATGGAACAAGGAAAATAAGGCCTAAGCCAGCATCCCCAGGTTGCCACAGCCCATCCTTCATAGCAGGAAAATAAGGCCTAAGCCAGCATCCCCAGGTTGCCACAGCCCATCCTTCAAGCAGGAGCGAAAGGAAGCTAGTGTTAGTCAGGAAGGATGGTTCTGAGGAGAAGTGGCAGCGGGGAGGAGAGAGGGTGGCACAGACTTGTTTATGCAGAGAGCTCTCACAGAGGACTGCTTTGTCACACAGTCCCAGCACCTGAAACTTTGCAATGAACTGCCTAGTGGCACAAGCCAGAGTGAAGAGCTGTGGAGGGGAGCTCGGCTCACAGCCAGATCTGCTTCACGCCCTCTGCTTCCCTGTGTGCTTCCCTCCCTGTCACATCATAAAACTATGACGTAAGGGAAAGTTCACACGAGACTTTAAACCAGCCGTATCAGCATTGCTGCGAACTTGTTGAAAATGCTAATTGCTGTTTTCAAATATTCTACCTTATTTATACTTTTGTCTACACGGGCCTGTGGATTAGTAGCATTAATCTTCCCTGTGACCGCTTTTTAAATGTTTTAAGACAAAAACCTAATTTTACTTTCTTTACTGTGTTCTAACTATTAATTGTAATTATGTTGTTATTTTTATAATTTATTTATTTAGCATGTAACTGTCACTTTAGAATGTAGCCTTTCTAAGATAGAGACTATAATTCTGTTAATCATAAATCACTCTTAGCACACAGCTTGGCTCTTATATGCTCAATAAATACTTGTTGGGTAAAAGGGAAAAAAATGCTAATACCTGTGTCTTCCCCCACAAAACCTACTGAGCCAAATTCTGGAAGCAGGGCCCCACAGTTGTCCAGGAAGCCATTTGCATGGCCCTGCGGTAGTCAGTTGTAAGAACCACCGCAGGGCCGACAGAAGTGGCCATTCACCCTCAGGCACCAACGATTGACAACACTTGAACATTTCCCCTTGCCTCTGTTAGCCTTACCGCCACCCTCACTGGTTGAGGTCCTTTCAGACCCGTCTAAGAAGTGGGTCCGAAGGTAGAAGGATACAGTCAGTGTCAGTGAGGAGAGGACTGCGTAGAAGAGCAGGGCCTGGGTGACAGGAGTCTGGGAATGTGGACCTACCTCTACAGCAGTGTTCTCACCTGTGTCGTATGACCCTTTCACAGGGCTCGGCTAAGGTCATCGGAAAACACAGATATGTATTTACATTATGATTTGTAACAGGAGCGAAATGACAGTTATGAAGTAACAGGGAAAAGAATGTTACGGTTGGGGTCACCATAACATGAGGAACTGTATTAGAGGGCCACAGCGTTACACAGGCTGAGAATCACAGCTCTAAAGAAAGTGAGCTCTAACCACCATACTTCCATACAGTGCCTTTGAACTGGGGTTTAGCTTCAAGACACCCTGAGAAACCAGTGAAGCAGTATTAGACTAATGTATGCACACCTCTGTACCTCAGTCCCTAAGCTGTAATCTAACTCCTACGACAGTAGACTTTTTAAGAATTGTTAATGCTTTTTTATTAATACAAGTCATAATATGCTGACAAAAAGAAAAATTTTAGAGGTTAAAAATAAAACATGGCCTACAGTTCCACTATCAGAGAAGTGCTATGACTGAGGTGGCCTCCAGGCTCTCTGCACACTTACAGATTTTTTTAACGGGATCAAATTGTACATGCTGTTTTGTAACTTTTTCACTCAACAGTCCCATGCCTATCTTGCTGTGTCATGTGTGTCTACATCTTTTTTAATGGATGCATGATATTTCCTCATATGTGCCACATTTTGTTAAACTACTGTTGAATTTTTAGGTTTCCAGTTTTTCACTAATAAACTGCTTTGAAGAGCACTGTGCTGCTAGCTCTTTGTGTTCCTAACTCTTTCCTCAAGTGCTACATGGCTTACATGTGCCTGGGTCCACAGATGAGCAGTCCTCCCCTCCACCTGCTAGTGGGGACGCTGCACCATCCATGTCAGTCCTTCCCTGATGACCTCAAGTTTCTCTGGCCACTGGCAGTGAAGCTGAGGAGTGGGCTGAAAGTTGGTAGAGCTGACCCTCCTGGCATTGTACAGAAGTGGGTGTGGAAGCTGGTGGTAGTGGATGTTGTTGACGGAAATGGAGTTACTTCCCAGCACTCAGACTCTTTCCTCAATTACCTAGTAGCATTCTTTCTCTAGCTGATGAAAGAGTAACAGAGGGGCTGGTGAAATGTCTGCAAGCCTGAGGACCTGAGTTGGTGTCCTCATGTACCCGTTAACCTACCATATGCAGCTGCCAAGAACAAAATGTAAAGTCCTCCAAGCTCCACACAGTCATTGTGACACCTCCTTCATTCTTTCTCCCATACAAGAACACACACTAATCAGAGTCGTCTGCCTTAGCAATCTCACAGTGACAGAGCCCTGGCCCGCACACTACCTACTGAGCCCTAACCTATCCCTTCATACCTGCTGCATACCACCCACACCCACACCCGCACTGCCTGCTCATTACTGCCTAAGACTAAGGGAGGCCCGAGCACCAAGGGCTCCCACAAAGTACAGAAGCTCTTAAATTTTACACACACAAACCTAATTCTCCCAGGAGAGCACCTTCATCAGCATGGCTAGGAAAGAAAAATGCCATGATACATCTATGAGACACTCCCACTCCTAAGGCGCGGGGAACCTTGCAGATGAAGAGGCAGAAAGATTGTAAGAGCCAGAGGATCGGGAAATTTGCTGTGAGACTGTGCCTCATAGTAACATCAGAAGCTGTGTCGTAAAGTCTCACCAATATGACCGCCCATATGGTCACCAGTATGACAGACATGCCAAACTGGGGAAAGCCCACGAGGCCTCAACCCTAGACAAAGAACTAGAAGCAACTAAATAAAGCAGGGGCAGGGAGAGGTGGGCCTGAGGAAGGAGCACACTAATGGTCAGCCCTGAAAACATACAAGTGACACTCTATAACATGTTATACTTGGGGATATATAGGTGTGTGTGTGTGTGTGTGTGTATACCAATGTACACACACACACATATATATATATGTATACACTGCATCAACAGTTGATTAAAAAAGATATGAATGAAGAAAAGCAGGAAGGGGTTATGGGAAGTTTGGAAGAAGGAAAGGGAGAGGAGAAATGTAATTAAAACCAAAAGTAAACATCAATAAAAAGATAAATGTCCTAAGTGGACGCTGCAGCCATGTCATCAGGGTTCCCTTTGTCCCACATCCTTTGGAATGACACTGCCCTTGTCCATTTCTATCCGCATAAGGGAGTTTCTCTTGGGAGTATATTATTCTCCCCTGCACTCTGGCTTTGATTAGGAACATATCACAACATCCACTTTTTAATATATTTGGAACCCAACACTGGGAGTCATAGAGACCAGCCTTATTACTAGGATCCATCCCAACTGCTATTGCTACAACATAGCACTACTGCTATTCTGTCTAGACAGAATAGGTTGGTGCTAAAACCTCTCCGCACAGAAAGTAAGACTATAGACTTTGGAATACTATATAGACTATAGAGTCAAGAAATTTTTTTAAACCTATCATTATTACCACCTATGTCTGAGGCAAATTATATGACCTTAATTCCTGTTTGTTTGTTTGTTTTCACAAGTAATATGCAGACTGACGGCCCGGCCTCCCTGGTGTGAAGCATGCGGTAGTTCTGAAACAGCTCCCTGGCCAGCAGTGCACCACTGGAGAATGTCTTAGAAATCCAAACTCTCTGATCCCCGCAGAATCAGGAAATCCAGAGGTGGAGTACAGCAGCATGGGCTTTACAAACCCTCAGGGAAGATGATGTGTGTAGAACCTGGTGGGCCACCGTTGTGCAAATTAAAAGAATTCACACAACCTGCACATCATAAATAGTTACTCATTTCTAAGTAACACCATTAGCATTTCTAAAGTACTGAAATGGACCATTCACAGGGAAATTTCTTATGTCCCTTTCATAACTGCCAATTTGACAGCCAAAAGTTTGAGGTTAAGATTTCTGATGAGCATATGAAGCACACATCCCAATACTTTCACCATAGATATAATGGCAATATTTAGAAAAAAAAGTAATTGAGATGATCTTAGTGTTCTATTGCTGTGAAGATGCACCATGACCAAGGCAGCTCTTGTGAAGGAAAACATTTCATTGGAGCTAGCTTACATTCAGAAGTTTAGTCCATTTTTGTTCTGGCTAAGCATGGCAGCACACAGGTAGACATGGTGCTGGAGAGGTAGCTGAGAATTCTACATCGAGATTGGCAGGCAGTAGGAAAAGAAACACTGGGCCTGGCTTGAGCATCTGAATCCCCAAAGCCCAGCCCCAGTAACAAACTTCCTCCAACAAGGCCACACCTACTCCAACAAGGCCATGCCTCCTAATTCCTGTTACTTAGTACCACTCCCTCATGAGCAAGTGTTCAAATATATGAGCCTGCAAGGGCCAGTCCTATTCAAAACACCACAGAGATCTGTCTATAAAAATCATCTCACTTCCTAAAAAGAGAACTATTAGAAGAGGGGTGAGACTTTGCTCAGAAAACAGTCCAGATCTGCTTCTACACGGGGAAAAACCAAGTGGGAGAGTTTGAGCTTCAAAATGCTAAATCATAGCTCGGAAACATGATCAGGTTAGCTTGGAATTGCTCAAAGCACACATAATGGCATGGTATGTTCTAAAGAAATCTCATTATACGTGCATAACAGGACTAACTGTACCCCATGAACCTTCCTAACAAAGTTCATTTCATAATGGAACCCTGGAAAACTAAATGAATTTACCTTCAACACAGGGTGTTTGGATATAAACGAGTTACATGCAGGATTCTAAAATAATGGTGAGTTTAGAACACTTTCTCATAACCCATTCTTTTAGAGAGCACTAGACAGCAAGTCCCGCAGAACTTAAATATGTGGTTCATACGGCAAATTATTCACGTAAGCTCATAGGCCCTAGGATTCCTCGCTGATAAAAGGAAAATGTTAGAAATCAGATCACGAACGTCTTTCACGCTCTTGTATCCCAACAGACTTGAGAAAAGCCCAAGTTTTTCAAGTTTTAATAATAAACTAAACCACACTTACTCACCGGAACAGTATGCACAATTCTAGTGGTGGCTGTTGGGTGGGGTGAGTTTGCTTATATGTTAAATTACAAAGCTGCTCGGTCAGAATGTTTGGGCTGATAAGTAACCAGGAGACATTTGGGAATCCCTCTCAACCAGGACGGACCCGGACCCAGCCCTCCCCTCAGAGGAACTGGACACACACCATGCTGACTTGGTAGTGGTTCTAATGAGCCTTTATGAACAGTGGCACGGCATCCTGTGGATTCAGGGCCTTCAGGATTCCCTTCGAAAATACTGATAACACACGGTACTCCTAACATTTGGCCTACAGTTAATGAACACTATCTTCCTTGAGCCCAACAGAAAGGCATGTCTGCCCCTGCTTTGCAGATAAGAGAGTCGTGAGCCATTCTGAGAGAAGGCAGCAGAGCCAGGTCTTGTTTCCAGCTCAGCAGCCCAGTCTCTCTCTTTACACTTAATTGCATGTGTGCACACATGAAGAAATATGTATGCCATGACACATGCATGTGGATGTAAGAGGACAACTTGTAGGAGTCAATTCTGTCCTACCAGGTGGCTCCTGGGGATGGCACTCGGGTTGTCAGGTTGCTACCAGGCATCTTTTCCCACTGAGCCACCTTGGTGGCTTGAGAGCCCCAGCCTTAGTCAGGGTTTCAAAACATTTTTTCTATATGCCCATAAAACATGGCCAATATCTCTTTATTTTCTATACTGATGGCCTAGAAACTGTTTATGAAGCAGAAAATGTGTTGCCCCTAACTATGAACTAAACTAAAAATACCTACAGCCCACTGAGCCAACAGGGGACCTGCTGGCCTCATTAACTGCCACATCTGAAAGAGCAATCAATGTCGGTTTAAGTCAGAGGTTCTTTAAAATACAGCCCCTAGAATCAGAAGGTCATGGATATCTTCCCCTAGCATGTAAACATGACTATAAATTCAATATTCTAGACTATCCCCTATATTCGACTAAATACCATAAACCACAGGACTATTACAAGCCAACATATGAATGTACTCAGACATAACTGCTATCTTACAGACATTTTAACCAAGTCAGTTCTCTTCTCTATGAGTATCCCCTTCCCCTGTTGGTCTATTCATCTACCGTCCTCCACGAAGCCAACCACTGGCCCACCACACCCCCTTCTCACTCTGGGCCTATTAAACTTGGGGATAGCTAATGTGAAACTTTGTCAGACATCTGGCTCTCACTTCAGGACCACTAAATGTGTTGTCACCCATATGATCTCCTTAAGTAAGATATCTCAATGGTATCGGGTCTAATCATCCAGTGCCCAGCAGCACTTCAAGGTCAAGTGTCTGGTCTTTCCTCGTTAGGATGCTGTGACTCGGCGTAGCTGTCAAGGCATGAAGAACCAATTATCGTGTAGCTGGGCTTCAGAGTTCATATCATTAGTCCACAAGCCAATGAAGGGCTAAGGGTATGCTTAGTGCTGGAATGTCCTTTCATACTTGAAGAACGTTCTGTTTAACTAAGCCTGCGGAAATAAGGCTTTCTTTCTGTCTCTCCTTTCAAACTGCTTCCCTGGAAAAACACAAACTACTTCCAGCCATAAACTGAAGTGTTATACCCTTTTCCTGGCATTTTCCTCAGTTCTCTATACCAGTCACTAATGAGTAACTTGATGAGCAAGCAGTATTCCCAAAAGACAGAAAAGGGGTCCATTCCAACAGTCAACCTGAATAGAAAAGTGTTCTCTCTGCCTCTCCAAGTCTATGTGATTTTACTGGGATTGTGTTTGTTGGGAGAGCTCTGTTTGTTCATTCAGTATTCGGTAGAGCACTCCACCGCCCTGTTTAGTAGGATAGGAGTATGTCATTTAAAAGAAAGTAGTTGTGTCCCATGGCATGAACCAGGTGCCAGCCACTGCTGGAGTGCTCCACACATGTTATCTCACCACATCCTTGTACCGTGCTGTAGGCTGGAGACTGTTGTACTGGCTTAGATGAGAGCCTGAAGCTAATAAAGAGCCTCTCTGCTCAGCTCTCCTGAGTCTCCTGATGCTTGCAGTGTCCTGAGCCGTTCCTCCCATCCCTCCCTCTCCTCTGGATGCTAGCACCTCTCGTTTTCCCATAGGTTATCAGATATACTGCCATGGCTGTAGACCTCCCTTCATGACCACTCCTACTGTTCCTTTAACTACCAAAACTACGCCCACCCTAACTTTAACCCCTCAATACATCTGTGTTTGAGGGATTCCCACCTATGTGCTCTGAGAGTTGACTACACAGCAGAGCCCCCGCCCAGTCTCAGGTCTTCTTCCCAACTCTCCTAGTAAGTAAAGCTCCCCCAGTCCCAGAGAGGTTGTTCGTCAGACTGGCTTGGGATACAGAATGCTTGAGCTCTGTTTCTGCTTCTGACTCTTCTCATCTGTGGGACTATAAAAAGTCAATTGACTTCTGTATGCCTCCTTTTTATTTTATTTTTCCTGTGTGTGCATATGTATGCAAGTGCTCACCGGGACAAGAGGACAATGTTGGGTGTGTCATTCGGTAGGAACTGCCCACTTATTTGATACAGGGACTTACAAGTAGCTAGGCTTGCTGGTAACTTAGCCATAGGACTTGCTTCTGCTTCCCCAGCTTTGGGGTTACAAATGTACATTAACACCACACCTGGTTTTGGTTTTGTCTGTGTGTTTTGTTGGTTTTTTTTACCCCCCCATGGAGTTTTAGGGAATTGGGCTCGGGTCTTGCAAGGCAAGCACTTTACCAATGGAGCTGTGTCTCTAGCCCTTTGCCTCAGCTGCTTGAGCCTCATAGTGTACTGGCTGCGGGTCTTGCAAGGCAAGCACTTTACCAATGGAGCTGTGTCTCTAGCCCTTTGCCTCAGCTGCTTGAGCCTCATAGTGTACTGGCTGCCTATAGCTGCCAGTTTAAATATGGCGGCATGTGTGGCGTGCTGTCAAGAGTTGGTTAAGTGTTCCTAAAATACCATCTATCCAAACTCGCCAGACTCTTAATAGAGAGCTCTAAACCCATGTTCACACAGATTGCCCTGGTTAAACCCACAGTGTCACAAAATGACTCAAAAAGACGTGAATGTGAGAAAGGGATTTGTAGAGGGCGGGAGACAGGGTGAAGAGGGAGATAAATAGAAGTGGGGGTGACAGGAATCAGAATGAGATGTACAGGGATGAAACTGTCCAAGCCCCAAGCTGAATAAGAATTCCCTGCTATATCGTCACTGCATAGATGTGAGGAGTGGGAATGGGTTCAGAGAAATCGAAGGGGCTCCCAGAATGCCTTGCGGTTCTTGATTGGCTGCACTATCAATTTTTAGGCACATTATATATAGATTCAGAAGATTTTGGTGCATGCACCTGGGCGCCTCACCAGCATTTGGAGTTTATGAATGTGCTCTGTGTTTTAAGAAATCTTCTCTCAAGAGACCCTGCCCGAGCTGCTAAGCTGGGCTAGGCATAGTAGAGAGGAGAGTTTCCAGTTCCTATACTGAAGGTTCAGCTAGGAGCGGTCCCGCTTAACTGTGGCAGGTCCCAGAGGGAACAAATACAAGGTAAGGTAAGGAACAAGGGGAAAGGGAGCTGGCTTCTTGGAGAAGCACCCTGGACCTCAGACAGCAGGCGGCGCGGGTGTTAGTGCCTGCGTGCCTTGTCTGTTCAGTTGCCCTGTGGGGGCTGCCGAAGGGATTAGTCACTGGCCCTGTCCATTCTAAACCTCACAGACTGATCTAATGGTCCACCGGGAGCAAGGCCTTGGGAATGGGGAGTCTCTGGCCAGAGCCCAGGCTCTCCCAGGCTGTGTAAGTTAGAGCCTTCATTTCTCCTTCCGTCGAGCACAGAGAAGAGGGATACTCCCATGGGGGCCAAGGGGATGTGGGTGGAACTCACTTGCAGCACAGCACCACTCTGCCCTCCATGCTTCAGTCACTGTGGCTATCAGAATTTCCTTTCTCTAACCTTGCAAGGTTTCTGCCAAGGAGCCTTTTGGGGAAAGGGGTAGGGAAGAGAGACAAAGGAAGTCCTGGACAGACACGCCGACCCTTCCTGTGGTTCTTGTGGGCAAATAAAGCTACTGACGACAAAAGCTAATGTCAGCCTGTTGGCTTCCTAGTGTGGACGCAGGTCTGGCAAGAGTTTGGGGAGTTCCTGGGTTAGTATTATTTGTTCCCTACAACACTAAAGAAAGCTTTTAAAGAGCTTTTGGGGACTAGGGTTATAAATTAATAGTCATGTGCCTTGCCCTAAAAAGCAAAGCAAAACAAACCCTACAAAACTTTGAACGTCTCTGGAAATCAGGGAGGTGACTCAATCGGCTCAGATGACTTCTGCTGAGCAAGGAGGAGGACCCAAGTTAAAATCCCCAGAGCCTACACACAAAGCTGGGTGTGGTAACTTGTGTCTGTAACTCTAGCACTGTGGGAGGACGGAGACAGGAGGATTCTGGCACTCACTGGCCATTAGTTATCTCCAGGTTCAGTGAAAGACCCTGTCTCAGTGGAACAAGACAGAGTATGATAGATGGGACACTAGAGGCCGTCTTCTGGTCTCTACACACTTACACACACGTGCCCATAAGCAGACATACACACATACACACACTCCAAATAAATCAATAAAATGAAAAGCATTTGCATTAGAATGTACGATCATTTGTAGGTAGATGTTCTCTGATCCAGATATCATCAATGGTCTTTCCAGCGTGGAATTAGTGAGCAGATGATTTCTCTGAGTTCAACAAACTCTGTAGTACAGCATTGCTGGGCTAGGAGGACTTTGCTATTCCAACAAAATAAACCAACCAGTGTGATGGCTCACCGGGCAGAAGCACTTGCCAGGCAGGACTGATGATCTGAGATCAGTTACCTGGGAAGGATGAGAATCAAGACCTGAAAGTTGTCCTCTAGTCTCTACAGGTGCAGTGTGGGGCACTCATGCACACATGGCCTGTACATGACTCCATACACACCACACGCACGCGTGCGCACACGCACACACACACACACACACACACAAAAATGAGGATTAAACTTTAAAAAAAAATTTGAACCTACAAAGTCTGTCCAGCTCAAATTTAGTAATTGAATGAGTTCTGTGCTAAGTGTTATGTAGATGAAGCAGAAACGGTAAGCTATTTGCACATCTGACCACAGTTGGCTAGATTTTCCTCTTGCCTGATCGTACCTTCTACTGTCTTCTTTTCTAGGTGTTCTCTGCTGAAGTCAGTTCTGCTGTTGAGCCCTTCCAACTTCTTATTAAGTCACCCTTCTATGCCACTGCTTCTCTTTCTTTCCTCTCAAGGACGTTTTTGTCCCTTAGTCCCCGTGCATCCTTGAGTCTTAGCAAGCTCTCCTTAGGGCAGCTCTCTGGACATTGGTGAGCTCAAGTTTGTAGGAATTAAGGTTAAAGTTAGGGTGGGTGCAGTGTTGGTAGTTAAAGGAGCAGTGGGAGTGGCCACGAAGGGAGGTCTACAGCCATGGCAGTGCATCTGACAACCCACGGGCAAACGGGTGGAGCTCCACTAAGGTCGAGTGGGGTCCAAGAGCCCACATCGTGAAGGAAGGCAGATCACGGGACCCCAGGAGGTTGTAAGGAATACAGGTGGGCAGGTAAGACATTCTTCGTTCACAGCACACGGACTGCTAGGCAGGCAGATGCTGGCAGCCACCTAGACACACGCCTGCTGGCTGGCACATAGGCAGACATGCAGCCAGCCCTACACAGACTAGCAAAGGCAAAAAGTGACCTCAAGGACACATTTATACGGAATCACACAGAGGCAGCATGTTAGCAGGAATGGGTGTGTAACAGATCATGTCACTGTTTACTGCTGGGTCCTCCAGACACAAGATGTCAATCATTTTACACTCACCTATAATCCCAAGGTGCCTAGCATCTGTCATCTTAGTCCATTCTAGATAGCCATATCAGTGTGCTGCTGTCTAAACATCTTCTAGCTTGACTACCCCGCTGTTCCCTTCAGAGAGTGAAGAGGGTGATGCTCTTCACGTGAGCTTCGGAAGAGGAAGCGGTCAGTGCACAAGAAGGGTCAATTGGGGAATTGCCGCAAGGAATGATGGGACTTCTTCCACTAGAGAGCAAGCTTCCTTCTTGAGGCTTCTCCTGCTCCGCTGGCAGGACTCCTGGATAAACAGGGACTATGCAAATTCCCTCTTCCAGACCACTTGTGGCAATGAAATGAGATAGATGTCTGAGGCACTTTGTTCTGTCTGGTACCCTCCCCTTGAGCATGTGATTGTCCTTACACACACATGTGTACACACACACACACACACACACACACACACACACAAACCACAAGAAAACCCCTCTCAGCTGGCATGACCATAGCAAGTTGGAGGGAAGAAACTATTTTTGCTTCTGAACTTGGAGGTAGAATGTCCCCTTGCTTCTGTTAATCCCAAAGATGGGAGGAAAAAGACCACCACCCCAAATCATCATGGCCAAATTCTTTAAATGGAGCTTTTTTATTTGTATACATGAGCTGCCTCCCCCTAAGGTGGGGTTGGAAAGGTCAGCCTTGGATGTGACAGAGACCAGGCTTTTATAGAGCTCAGGGGTAGAGGGGGGGTCCCAAATAGGGGATAATAAGCCAGGTTACAGGAGCAGAACGTAACAGGTGGTCAAAACAAAGTGACCACAAGGGAGTCACAGCAAGCTAGGCATAGGAGGGTCTTAGAACCTTTGAAACAAAGGTAGGTTTGCAAGATGGTTATAAATAATGAAGCAAAGGCATGATCGTCATTCCTGGAACAGAAAGGACAGAACCATTTGCAGTTGAAGCTGAGGGCGGGGGGGAGGGGTGGGGGGAGGCAATAGCCCAGTCCTGGAGAAATAGGTTTGATCATAAACAGGAATGAACCTAGTTTGTCTTTCCTATAAGGTGGCTTTTAAGCCTAAGATGGAGGCAGGTTGGTTCTTCACCTCCACTAATGAAGACAGCAATTCCAGGCCCCTTCTCAGCAACCCTTTTGCGGGCATCACCAATGAGAGACAAATCAAAGGGACTCAGCCCCTGCTCTTGTTTCTGCTTTGGTAAACTGAGAAGTTTAGGCTCAGAAGTTGCGAAATGGAGGGAAGAAGATTGCCTAAGGAAAACACAGGCTCCGAGTGAGTAAAACTGAGAGCGGGCCACAATTTACAGTGAGACCATCTCTCATGGGGCTGGGGAGAGGGCCTAGGACGAAACCAAAACAAACCAGAGGAACTAAGACAGATGCCTTTCCAAAGTTCTCATCAAAAACCTAATGGGCCGTGCTCTGTGGACGCGATGGTGCTTTACAAACTAGACGACAGTCCTTCATGATGTCTAGCTGCAGAGCCAGACCCCTCTTCTCCACCCACAGCCAAGAGAAGCGCTGCTGTCTATGCACCACTGATGTTTCTCTTTGATTGTTTTTTTTTTAAATAGATCCAAGAGGAATAGACATTTGGTGTCATCCTCCCCTGATATATAGAAGCTACAGAGGCTTTTAGAAGATACAACAGACAGATTATATGTAAATCAATAACAATTTTTCTTTTGTTGCTCAAACCATGAATACCGACTAGCTAGGTTTCATGATATCCCAATAAGGTAAGTGAGTTTTATGATTCTGCTCCAATCCAATTATTCTTTAGTGTTTTAATTAGCCTAAATGATTTTCTTTCCCTCTACAGAATTTTTTTTTCCAAATCCCTACGTTTTCATCAAATTGTCTTGCCACAGCTGAGTACAAGCAGCAGAGACAGCTAAGTGCGGTGCAATTAGTCAGACAAAAGTGGAGAAGCATGGGAAGACAGCATTGGCGAGGACTGGCAGGCATAGCTGAAGAGTAGCTGAAGGGACCAACCCAGATGGACGTGTGGGGGAACACCCAGTCAGGTACAACAGAGAAAGGCAACCGACTGATAAATGGGGGCACTTGGTAGCAGTTACAATAGCTGAGGATATCCTGAAGCCAGCTGACATACTAGATTTCTCCCAGAGGGAACATGTGTACCCCTCCCTTGTCTGTATCAGAAGAGTGTTCTCTGCCTGGTGGGTGTGGGCTTGTCCATGCAACCTTCTTTGTACATGAAATGTTAAATGCATTAGGCTTGCTTTCACCGCATACCTTACAATGAGGGCCAGGGGCCTCTCATCCCTCTACCCTCCCAACACCACGTTCTTTCTCTCTTTCTCAGAATAAATCAGAACTAAACTAAAAGCTAAAAAGCAAAAGACAGAAAATAACAAAAACAAAACAAAAACAAAAACAAAAAAACACACAAAACATCAAGTCTATTTGATGTTTGTTGGCCAACTACTCTTGAGCATGGAGCCTGCTCTGGAATGTGGCCAGAATACCCAGTGTCATTCCATTGGAGAAATTTAACTTTCCCTCCCTCGGTAGGTATAAACTGCAAATAGCCTCTTGATTAGGAGTGGGACCTGGTGTTCACTTCTCCTTCCTTGCTCTGGGACTCTGTCTGACTTGAACCTGTGAGGTCCTGTGCCTGCTGCCACAGTCTCTGTGAGTTCATGTGTGACTCAGTCCCACTGAATCTGCAAGGCACTGTTTCCTTGGATTTATCCACCACCTCTGACTCTAAGAATCCATCTCCTCTTCCACGTAGATCCCTGAGCCTTAGTGGGAGGGGTTTGATTTAAAAAAAAAAATCCCATTTAGGACTGCGAGCTACATAGCCCATACCTAAACCACAGCAACAGACTGATGAGCAGGGGTTTGTAGTGTGTTGGTGCCATTAAGCTATGCCTTTGAGGCTTCTGACAAAACGAAGAGAAGACCTGGCCCTGGTAACGCCAGTCCAAACAAGGTGAAAAACAGAACAGACCCGGATTGCATCCACTGCTCAGAGCAAGGCTGAACAAGATTATTCCACCTAGAAAGTTCTTTCTGGCTTCAAGGCCCCACTAAAGCAGCTTCTTACGTGACCGTCTTCCCAATGCCAGTGGTTTTCCGGTCTTCAAGTGGGAGCCTGCATGTCGCTGTCTTAGGGGGTCCTGCCCTGACTGTGCTCCTGTCAAACGTATGCCTACTTTTTTTTTCTCATTTTTTTCTAAATGCACCCAGCTCTTTTTCATCAGAGTTTGATTGTATGTCTTGTTTGTCTCTCCCATTATTCAGTATTCCCTGAGATCCATGACTATAATGGAAGCTTTGCTTAACTCTAGCGTAGTCCTTTCTGTGTAGCAGACATTTAGCACACACGTTTGGAATGAGAGTTAATAAATCTCCCCCTGGTGTATGAGTGGATGATTACTACCCTGATGGCCTGGGGGAGATTTGCATCAACAATGGTAGACTTGCACCCACTACCCAGTGTCAGAAGAATGCAATGACGGTGTCTATGGGTAGGCTTGACCTGAGAGACAGGCATATTATCTTCAAAGCAAAGTAGGACAAAATTTAGTATCTTAACAATTTGCTCTCAAAGTTTTTGTTTATTAAGAACTTGGGAAGAGTTGGGCTGGGTATTTTTGGCTTAGATGTCTGTGATGAGGCTGGAGACTGGTGGTAACGGGAGAAGCTAGGACTAGCAGCCAGATGCATCTCTGTACCTAATAGCCTCAAGGCTATGTGATATTGCTGCACAAATTTGGGCATGGCAAGTGATGGAGATGTACCTCAGTATCTCACCTCATCACAAGAGAAGTCTCAGAGTCACCTGTGTTTCTCACAGGCTTGGCTCAGGTCCTTCTTGGCCTGAACCCCTCCTCCTAACTACAGCTACAGCCATTAAGGAGTTTCAAGCGTGCACTCCTTGCTCTTTTATCTGGTGACTTTCTGCAGAACTGCAGTCAGTCCACAGATCCTACAATCCTGTTGAGGCTTGGTCTTGCTGTCTATTATAACACTAAGTGGGGGAAGCGTACGAGGGCAGGTTGCTGGTGGCAAGACCTAGAGTCTGCACATAGACCCAAGTGACCCTGCCCCCAAATTACTTCTGACTGTTAAATAAAGATGGCAACAGGCAATAGTTGGACAGAAGAGATATAGGTAGGGTTTAGCTTTCCCAGGCTTGGGGAAAGGAGAATGGGGAAGAAGGTGGGAGAGGGAGGAGAAGCTGCCATGGGTTAGGTGAGCCATAAAAACATGGCCCTGAAGTTCAAAGCAGCATAGATGAAACCTAGTAAGGAATAATTCAGGGCTATCGATAGGAAAGTAGATTCTAGTAGCATAGAAGGTAGATATCTGCCCAGCTCTAGTGCTGATTAAGGCTTGTTGTAAATATAAGCCTAATATGTGTGTCTTTTATCCTGGAACTAAATGGTCAAAGGTGGTGTAGAAACCCCAAACTGGGATTTAAAAATGTCTACAACACACAGGGTCATCCAGGAAAAGGGAGTGGCTAAAATCTCCAGGGATAATCTTAGTCTACAGTACATGGGAGCCACTGGACAAATGCCCTAGGGATGGACTGCTCCGGTACCATCATGAAAGACTCGGTGGCACCATCGTCTAAAGCAGGGAGTCCAAAGAGGTGGCCCCATCGATTATATTCTTCCTTCTCCCTGTCCCTTCACACGAGCTTCAGGTCACCTTACAAAGAACGCTATCCCTCCGCACAGCCCTGTCATGAATGCTGCTTTGGGAGAAATTTAACTAAGAGATGAATGTATTGGTGAGGTAACAAAATCCCAAACATGTCTTCTTAGTCATGCAAAATTACTGGCAGGTGCAGGTGCAGAAGGCAGGTTAATGGCAATTCGAGCATCGGTAGACGTGCGCTTTGGTTTGTTGTTGGGAGCTCATAAAGAGGAGGAGTAGGTACTGTCTATGTCTCCTAGGGGAAGGAATTCTCATAATAGACATGATGAATCTGAATATGACTCCCACACACACCGAGAGAGAGAGAGAGAGAGAGAGAGAGAGAGAGAGAGAGAGAGAGAGAGAGAGAGAGAGATGAAGGTCTCCCGGATAGATGGTAAGACACCGAGCTCATAAAACAGAGATTGTTATTCACATGTCTGTAACATCTGCACTCTAGGCTCAAGATGGAACCTGGACAAGTTTTACTCACAGAACGAGTGAGATGCAAAAGTGGTCTGTCCTGCAGACTCATGGAGAAAGCAAAACAGTTAGGGCAAAGACTAGGGCCAGGATGAACATCCTTAGAATTTCAAGAACATAGGCATGCTCGACCCAGAAGCTTGAGCAAGCCCTCCAGTGCGGTCCCTCACACTTGGTTTTGAACACAGTGCCAGCTTCAGACATGAGGAAACAGGTAACCTAGTAACTGCTGTGCCACTGTCCTTGTCCCTTCACTTTCTGGGGTTGTGAGGGCTTCAGCAGGACCCAATGCCTTCCTCCTTCTCCTCCCAGAATGCAGCCGTTTTCCCTCATGACCACGATCACCCCTGGCCTAAAACTACCCTTCACCTCATTTCCCTCCAAAACGTAATCTCACAAATTTCCGTCTCCTTAGGCTTAGCCCACTCTCCAGCAAACCAGATGGATGCATCTGGCATTCAGGGCTGATGATAAGTTACCCTGTTAAGGACCATTTGTATCGTAATAGCACTGTCTACGCCTCAAGCCCTCGAGACCAAGCATATGCTAAGCCCTCGATAGAAAACCCACAGGAGTACTTTGGAATATTTTTAAAATTCCAAGGGAAACACAGAGGCATCTGTCAGATTGTGCACAAATTACTACTATTAAGTTATTTGGATTTACCTACTTAATAAGCACAAACTGTTAGAAATTTGTTCACAGAAGCCGTGGGGACGAAAGTAAATGTTCTGTGAACAGAACGTTTGGAGACGTAAACCTCAAACCTAAGCAGGGGGTGGGGCGGGGCGGGGTGGGGCGGGGGCCGGCGGCCTGTGAGGTTACTTAAATGTTCTCAGGAAAGAGTCTGCAGAAGTACCCAGTCCACAGCCTGGTGATTCCATCCTTCCAGCTGGTCAAGGTCCCTAGCTTTGTCACCAGACTCCTACATCTTCCTAGAGAGTGACTTCAAGACTATCTATTCTAAAGCACTTCCTGACCATGGCCCCAGGGAGAGAGAGAGATACTCAGGGATCATGAGGTTCTGTGGTAGACCTCCATGTGGGGAAAGAGCAGAAAGCAGCTAGGTCCACAGGTTCACGTCTGTAAAATATTACAATTAAACTTATTCTTGTTTAGCTTCAAATGAATGAGACTTAAAACTATGATTTTTATTTATTAAACTCTGCACAATTAATGGGGAATCACCCCCAATCTCTATCACTAGTCTGACTACTACCTCATCTGTGCTCCCCAAATTCTTACTGTTGGAACCTCTCCGGGTTATTTCTGTCTCAGCAGTCTGGAGTCCTGGGGAGACATTTTACTCTGACATATGCTGCTGGTCCATCACAACTAATGGAGACCTCCTGTTCTCTCCATCTTCTCTGAGTGTTCTCTCTCTCTCTCTCTCTCTCTCTCTCTCTCTCTCTCTCTCTCTCTCTCTCTCTCCCACACCCTCCCTCCCTCCCTCTCCCACTTGTGGTGCCTACCTGTGACCCCAAGTCTGGTAACTCAAATCTGCCTCTCTGTATTCCCCCCACTAATTGGCTGTCACCAGTTTCACTTAACCAGTAGTTTTAAATTAGGAAGCACGTCTTACACAGCAAAGGCTGGTGGTATACTTGAGGATCCTCTCATCTTGAAGCAACCAGATCTTGGGGCACAGAATTTAGCATCTGAGTACCAGCAGCACCAGACCACCCACCCACCCACCCACCACCACCCACCCCCGCACGTTTCCATAGAGTCACACTCTTCACTCTTCCAAATCATTTAGTTTGGTCCCATCTTTTCTTCAACGTCTAAGGATAGTCATACTGAATCTACATTAGAATGTAAGTTCCACTGAAGCATGGTGGCATATGTACACTACTGTGCAACCAGTACCTGCTTTACAAGAGTGCCTGTTCTATAACGGGCGCTCAATAAATATGCTGAGTGAACAGAGTTTCACAGAAGAACTAAGCCCTAGCACCCTATGAAATATCTCCTCTCCTATGCATCAAGAATGACGCACGTTAACTCAGAGAAGGAAAGGCTGAGTTCGCGAGCCAATGAGTGGTTGAAGAATTCCTACTCCTCTCAGTAGCCTGTTTTGACTCCCAACCCATGCTTTTTTGCCTCCACTAAATACTCCAGGGATGGAAACAGTTAAGAGCCCAAAGCTCCTGCTTCTAGTGGTGAGCCCTTAGGAGGGCTGCCCAGTCAACCCTGGAAGGTGGGTCGTGGGACCTAACAGCTCTGTAAGCAGATCCGGCCTTTTAAAGGTCTCATGAAAGCAGATGCACACCGTTGAGGCTGCAGTCTGGGTGCTGTCTGGTACTGATAAGGCTGCCTGGGAACGCCCCGTCCTATCCCTACCTCGATCCAAAGGCTCTTTGAGAGGCGGCCAAGCATGTGAGTCCAGCCAAGCAGCCCTAAGTGCATTATCTTGTCTAAGCAAAGCATGAGAAGTAAATTAAGATGCTCGCTGACATCACTGACTTAACAGTTAAAAAAGAAGAAGAAAACAAGCAAACCCCCCCCCTGCTTTTACCTAATGCATGACCACTGCCCTAAAGAAAAAACTCTCCCTTCCCTTAAAGTTGTATTTAACTTAAGAGGAAAAAAAAAAACCTGGGTGCTTCTGCCATCTCATTCTGTAAAGAGCCTTTTAGGTCATCTTCTCTGGCCACTTCTGAACCATTCACTAGAAAGGGATTGGCATTACCTTAATTAACTTAGACCCACAAGATCTATCCTACCCCTAGAAGCTAAGGGTGCAGACCCCTAGGTTTAGGAGGGAAAAGTAGATAACAGAAAGGGAAATGGGGATTCTCTTAGCTGAGAAACCAAGAAGAGGCACCAGTGTGCACCCGCAGTGTGTGTGGCGAAGTACTTCACAGCTCGCATGGACACTGACAGGGGCAATAGCTGCGTTAAATGTTACTATTGTCGGACCGATGTCTCAGACATCCTCCAGCAGCTGCAATGGCCAAATGGCTTAAAGAAAATCAAAAGACACCACGCAAGTAGCTGTTTCCTGAAAGCACTGCTTCACCACTCCTATATGCCATTTGTGAGTGAGTCACACAGATGAGACATGCTGGAAACCACCTCGGGACATGCTGGAAACCCACAGAAGATCCCACAGCGGGGAGAAAATGATAAGCTGTGAGCAAAGCCTGAGGCTGGCCGTTGAACGGGTGTTCCTCCAGTTCCAGGGGATACTCAACAGACTCCACTAAGTGGAACTGGGGCTGAGCTTTGAAAACAGGCCCATCAGCGGGGCTGGGAAGCATTCAGAGAGAGTTGAAAGAATCTGTTGGTTTTTCTCTTGCTCTGTAGCAAGTGACCATAAATTTGGTGGCTTAAAAAATACAACCTCTCCAATAGTTCAGTAGGTCAGAAGTCTGACATGCATTGTACTGAGCTAACAATGACTGGCAGGGCTAGTCCATTGCTGAAAGCCCTAAAGGGGAAACAGTAGCCTCTGCTCACAGGCTTGTGCTGGCATCGCTCACATCCTCTCTTCCTTTATCCCAAGCAGCAAGAGTGGCTTGAAGCCTTTTCATGATGCCATCTTGGTTCCATTTCAAAAGACTCACGTGACTAGACTGGACCCTGGACAATCTGGCATGATTTTCCCATCTCAAATCCTCAGCCTTAAGAATGCCTGCAAAATGCTTCTGCTACAGAAAGATACTCTGTTCTCAAAGTAGATTAGACATGGAAATTGTAGGGTGGGTAATGCTGCCTAACACAGAAAAAAAAGAATCAGACAGCTCACACTGCTCCAGCTGAGAGACCAGGCATGGAGAGGGAGGCAGAGGTAATCTCTATATTTATGACAATTCTAGGTCTAATGTTTTTGAATAATGGATTTTTTTTCTGTATTCTCCATTCATAGTTGTTTCTTCCCATAGATCTTACTAGCCAACAGCATCTTCAAAACCTGAATGAGAACAGTGTGTTGCCCCTTTCTAACTTGGTGACAATACTATCATCTCTCAGTTAGGCTAGGATACATTTTGCTGCGACAATCAGTAAGCCCCAACTCTCAAATGCTTACGAGAGTTTCTCTCTTGATCATCATACGTGTTCACCAGAGGTTGGCTAAGGAGCCCTGCCCCAAATCCCCTCTCTTCAGAGCTCAGACACACAGGAAAACGGTAACCTAAACCTTCCCAGATTCCACACAAAAAGAATGAATTTAAATGGTCTCACACCAGACATTACACACTCCAGCCTAAAAGAGGCACTAGTCCATTCTACCCCCAGTTCATTGGCCGGAGCTCTTCGCACAAGCCCACCTGCACAGATCAGGCAGAGAAGCCCCCTCCCCCACCCCCCAGTGACCACTAGTGAATAGATGGAAATGTGTGAGCCGACTGACAAACGGGTACTTCAGTTTTGCAGGAGTTGTCCCGATGGATATCCTTCAATATCTTCTGTGCTGAGTCATGGAGATCTGTGGCTTTAGCCAATCAGACATCAAGTCTCTCTTACTCTTGCTTCTCACTGTCCTGCAGCTCTCCATTGACCTTGCTTGCCTTGCCACCATGCAACAAAATGGGCTCCGGTGTTTCCAAAACTTGCTTCACTGTGTTTGTTAGACGTCCGCTTCTCATTCAGAACTAATACAAATACACGTTTTTACCTGTGTATACACACCTTTACCTGTGTATACACACGTGTGCACAGTAACTGCAGTCACTCTTATTCACCCTCCCTCCATCTTCTCACTGCGATGACGCTATCCCATTGAGCTGGCTTCATGAACTCCTAAGCTTGACGACCTAGCGTCCCTGGCACCTAAGAAGATGCTCTTTCCTCCTGCCAGCCCTCTCAGTTTTCCTCTTAGATTTCTTTTGTTCATCCCTTCATCATTAATCAAAACTTTATTAAGATCTTGTCACTCCGAGGCAAGATGCGCTAGGGGCTGAAATTACAAAGATGGATAAGGCAGAGCCAGAGTTCTTGAAGAGTTTATAGATTATAAGAGACTGACATACAAATGAAGAGTTGTCGTGGCATGGGAGACATCCTATAACTAAGGATGGAAATATTTTCATGAGGATTCAGAGGAGGAGCAACTTATGCTACTTAAAACCACCAAGAGATTCCTTCCTGGGGGTACAGTCCTCTCTTTAAAGCCTCTTTACCACCCGTTCAGCTGTCCAATTGGCCCTCCCTCAGCTTCTGAACAAAGAATTATCTCTAGGCTTCAATAGGTGCCTAAGTTAATGCCCTTGACATGTTATCTCTGCTTGTCCCAAGATGAGGCTGGAAATCACACTGCCACCCCAGGTTACAACACTGGTACAACCTTAAAGTTCTTGCACATGTTGTTGACACTGGACAGTGTCCTCTTTCCACCTTTTGTTTTTATTTTGTTTTTTTGTTTGGGTGGGTTTTTTTTTTCTGATGATAAATCAATCCTATTCTTTAATTCTAGCTTCAATCCTGCTACTTCAGGAACCTCCCTCAAGTTGTTTCAGCCTAGCTTACTCTCTTACAAAAACCCTAGAACACTTTTTATCAAATTTTATTTTGTACATTCTTTTAATTTACTTTTAGAACTAAGCTTTGTGCACTATACAGAATGTTTCACGTACATCTAAAAGTGTTCCTTCTAAGTTTAATTTTCAATGTATTTTATAGTCCTATTGGCTCAGAATTTTTTAAAAATGTTATATATATATATATATTAGATATATTAGATATTCAATTTATACAGGATGTCTACTATATACTTGGCAAATTCATTTCTCATTGTAAACCAATCCTCAAAACCAGATTTATTTTCAGTCGGGAAGTCTGACTTCTTTTTTTGCAATTCAGATGAGCGTGTGAATGTCCATCCTGAAGATGATGGTCTTGCTTTTCAATTCTAATTCAAAAATGGTTGGATGGGTACCTCACTGGCATGTCCTCATTGGACCTTGCTAAGAGTTTACCTTTGAAATGACATAGGGGAGGCTCCCATCCATTCTTCTGATAGCATTGGTCCTGCAAGGCACACTATAATTGCCTCTATGTTTGCTGCCCTGGAGCAATCCACAGTTTGTGGAAGAGAGATTGTTCTTCACCAAGGGGGATTTAAGAGACAGTGGGAAGAATCAGATAACCATACGCTTGATGTATCATACCAGTTTTAGGAAAGGGCACAGTCAGAATTGAGACTCTAGAAATTAATTCCCTTAAAATTAACTCAGGGATTCATAGAAAGCCATTGTTTTCCCTCCAAGGGGCCAGCATTCCATTTGCACTGAAGACCCCATGTGGAGTCCCTAGGAACCTATGACTCCCTCCTCAATTGGATGGGTGTTACCAGCTCTCTGGTACCCAGTTCAGTTTTAAGCTATTCCCTTGAGATCATCAACTCAGTTCTTCTCATGAAGATCCAAGCTGACCCCAAGAACTCACATGAAAAGCTGCCATGTGTGGTACAGGCTTATAATTCTAGCCCTGGGGACACAGGGACAAGGAGGATCTGTGTGGCTCATTGGCCAAGTTGCCTGGCCTAATCCATAAGGCGCAGGTCCAAGTAAGAGAGCGGGGGATCCTATCTCAAAAACACATGGAGGACGGCTATTATGAGTAACAAGCCCAAGGTTGTTACATCTGGCCTCCACATGTAAACACACACACACACACACACACACACACACACACACACACACACTGTAAAGAGAAGGATGAATAAACAATATTCCATTCCCATCCAAATACACGTTTTCGGGGACACAGTTTCAGTGTCAGAGCATCTGGCTGCAGACACAGGTTTTTAAAAGTGCTATAGTCACAGTGCAAAGATTAACAGATCAGCCTTTGTGCGCACAAATATCACATGTCTGAAATATCACATGTCTGAAATATCACATGTCTGAAATATCACATGTCTGAACCCAGAAGGGCTGACCTCCGATGACTCAGGACCTTAGTTTCTTTTCTTGTGGATGTTTTTGTTTAACTTTCTGATAGACATCTCAAGGTAAATCTTATCTGATTCAAAACAAAACAAAACAAAACACAACAGCATCCCCCAGCCCCCACCTCCGTGCTTCCCAGCAAATATATTAGCCCTCCACCAAAGTCAGTCTAACAATAGAAATGGGGTTTTGCCTATTCTTTGAAAACAAATGTGAATCTAAGGAGAAACATTGAAACATTTTCTAAACCAGCCCAGCAGGCTAAGAAAGAGCCAAGTGAGAGCCCCGCTTCTGTCCCCTCTTCCTAGCCTCTATACCTGACCCAGCATCTCTCCCCTCTCTCCCCCATTTAAAAAAATACCAAAAACATTGCTATGATTAATGGCTAAGGAGCGAGGCAGAAATGTAAGTTATCTATTTTAGGTGTAGACCAGATTGACTTTCCAACTATTCCCTTTTTAAAGCCACACTTGTCTCCCAGTGACAACCACGGGCTCCTTCCATTTTCCTTCCCAGGCACACTCTTGAAAACTCGTGCTCTCTCCCAGGGACCCCCTACGGAGGGATTCAAGCCTGGCTGGCTTCCTGTGGCAGAACTGGATCCACTGCAGCTTCTGCAGGAGCAGCTGCCCTGCCAAGCCCAGTGGCCCGGCTCACCAGGTCACATACTGCTGCACATTCCCGGGCAATATTTCAGAAGCTTACTCACCGTGCCACCCGCTTCCCCCACCCCTGCTCCCAAACAAGACATTAGGAAGGAAACATGAGAGATTGTACTTTAGCCTAATTGAACAATAGCCCTTATTTCATCCTGAGTAAGATAAATGGGCTGTCGGACCTCACTTCTCACTTTATCTGTAATGAGGTTTCTCTCTCAACTGTTTACTGAAGTATTAAAAAGCACTTTGCCGCGCCTGCTGGTATATTCCATCAGAGAGAGTCAATAGAGCAGATGAAGACGTATGAGAAAGCCAGGGAGATAAGGTGCCTTTTATGAAACTTCAGATTCTAAACCCATTAGAAAGAACAACCTCCCCGTGATGAATTCAGAGGGAAAAACAGACGGTTTCTCCCGCAGCAAAGTGACTGTTTTATATGGCAGGACATCGGACAGGCTTTCTCAGGGTCAGACCATGGTGGATAACTAATCGTAGTCATTAACAAGGTAAGAAGGTGCCAGAACTGTGGGGTCCTAATAGGCCATTAGTGCCTGAGAGGAGCACACACTTCTCGGGACCATTAGCATCTCTGCAGCGGAGGCACTTCAGTGGATTCTTCTCAGAGTGATGCCCTACGTCAGTTCTTGCTCAGGCTCTGTGTGTGACTGTCCGTGGGCCACGCTCACATGTTGAACGCTACAAAAGTGAGCACAGGGGATTTTAAGCCTGGGTGTGATGAACTTATATAAGTCACTCACCTTCACTGCAGCCTGGTGTCTTTCTTCCCTTACATCTGTTTGATGGATTGAAATTGTATGGATGAATTAAGCGTGGATTCTTTTGCATTGTATTCTGTAAATGTTTTTTTTTTCCCCACGATGGAAACATCCCATCCTGCTGGAAAGTTCCTTAAGCAGGAAAGTAAACAACTCAAAATAGCTTAGGGAAGTCCCTGAAACTGAGCAGATTCACTAAGCCCCTCCCTGCCTGGGTAAGCCATGTCCCTCTGAGCCTAGGGGAACAGAGTGGCTAAGACATCTCTCGGAGGAGAAAAGCTGCAGATACTCTGAGAGCAGACCAGCTGCCTGGAAGAGGTTTAGTGCAGAGTCAACGGAAGAGAACACTCTCTAACCTGTTGAGCTGCCTGCAGGCTGGGCAATGAGCTCCAGGTTTCCCGGGTTTTATGAACTGTCACTCATGCTAGGGGAGCCTTTGGTGATGCTGCTGTCTTTGAGTCATTTCTGCTCCTGTAAGTAACCTCTCACCCACATTCCTTTAAGTAACCCCAATAAAACTCACCGATTTACCAGTTGCACTTTGGTATCTGTATTTGGGTCTGTCATGAGTTCTTTATCTGGGGTGAATTAGATACACACCTTCCTGTTTTGTCAGGCAACACATTGTAGTGGGCATTTAGAAACTGCTGCTACGAAAGAGCGTTGAATCATCGTTTGGGCTCCTGAGAGTTTAGGCTCCTGAGATTCAAGTTTGGAAGCTCTGTCTCCATCTTGAGGGTCTCTTTCAGTTCTACTATGGTATCTCTGCTGTCTGAGTCAGCTTGTTAGTCACACAAGGAGTGTCTGTCTACCTTGCCTTATCTCCTCCCTCCTTCAAGGCTAAAGGCACAAGACAGATAAGCCAGGAACCTGTGGTCAGTTACATAGGATTCCAGGAAGAGCACTGCCAGCCATTGCAGACTCCCTCCTCAGAGGATGTTAACTATTTATGAAAGCAGAGTTGCCAGCTGGTGCAAGGGTAGGCAGGTCCTGAGAAGCACACCATCTCCTCCAGCAATAAGAACAACTATATATACCATCTTGCAGAATCAGAAGTGTGGCCGCAGTGAACACCCCCTATCTTGATTTTTCTCCATTTATTGTCTCTATAATTGGTGTGTTGATACAGGTGTTGATGCCTACCCCTGTTGGAGATTGGTTCAACTGCTTTGATTCAATTGGGAATCTGTCCACAGGCTAAAGGTCCTTGTACCAAATGGATCAATCAATAAAGATGCCAGCGGCCAATGGTTGGACATGGGGCCGGACCCTTAGAGGTGTGTGGGTTAAGACTCAGAAAAGAATGAGGCAGAATTGCCATGACATGTGGAAGAAGAATGGGATGGATGTAGGAGCTGCAGGAGATAGAGCCAACCAGCCATGTGAGATTTCAAGTAAGTGGCCACTGGCCACTTCCCTAATTGGGCCTGGGGTAGCAGAAGAAGGTTTAGGAGTGCCCAGCCTTTGTGGTAGCTAAGGCATTTTAAAAGTAAGCTAATGTGTGTGTGTGTGTGTGTGTGTGTGTGTGTGTGTGTGTGTGTGTGTGTGCCTTTCATTCGAGGATCCAAAGATATAGCTCCTGGGTGAGTGCACACATGAGATCCTCCTGGAGCACAAAGCAGTGTAGCCCAAACTCACTGCTACAAACCATGTTGGGGCACTGCCCAGTAAAGCAGACTCCCTCCTCAGATGGTGTTAATTATTCACGATGATGAAGTTGCCTGCTGGAGCAAGTATAGGCAGCTCCCAAGAAGCAGACCATCTCCTCAAACAGTAAGGACTAGCTGCCAGAGCCCAGGCTGTGGTCCTGACACTTTGGCTACAGTTCCATTCAACAGTCTGCAGGCCCAGTGTGTCCGTTCACGTAGTGGAGAGGACAGGACCCGACCCGCAGATAAGAACTGAAATGGGTGTGGCTCTTTAGGAGGAAAAGTCAAATATCCTTGGGTCAAGCCCACACTGACTGTTCTTGCCTGCTTCCAGTATCATGCACAAACCGTCGTTCTGAGGCAGATTAAAGTAGTTACCCCCTTGTCCTGTCATCTGCTTTTCTGTCTGGTCTCTTAGATGCTCAGTGTCTAAAGCATGGGGCCAGGTTCTGTTCATGTCTTTGTGATCTTTCCGGAACTGCTTCTGATATACACTTGGTATAATGCAACATTTATGTTCAGCAAATTAAATGGGTGAATAAATAAGTATAAAATATACATAATAAGCTGGGAAAATGGACAGCATAATGAGAAGATCCCTAGATTAGGGACCATATTAGGAAAGAAATTGTTATTATTATTCTGTAAAAGTCTTATAGTGAGCAATGTCTGTTCAATCATTTAGGGTTGGGTTCACGTTGGTAGCTACCGCATTATGCTCTAGGTTCAAACTGAGTCTGTGATGTGAACTAAAACAACTCTACTTGTCTTTCAGTGTAAACTGAGTCAGAAGCTAACAACCTGCACATCTAATGGATTATTTAAGCCTAAGCCAACGTACAATTTGGAACGAACTGACTCTGGTCTGTCAAAACTTGCTATTGATTCAGACATCCAACCTTTTAGGCCTCTCAGATTTTGTCACCTAAAAACATGATTGATGTCCTTGTGTCCCTGTGATGGTTTGAATGAAACTGACCCCCACAGGCTCATAGGGAGTGGCACTGTTAGGGGGTGCGGTCTTGTTGGAGTAGGTGTGGCTTTGTTGGAAGAAGGCTTTGAGGTTTCAGTAGCTCAAGCCAGGCCTGCTGGCTTATTTTATCTTCCTGCCGCCTATGAACCCAGATGTAAGAACTACCAGCTACCTCTCTAGCATCACATCTACTTGCATGCCACTCTGCATCCCACTATCACAACACAATGAACTAAACCTCAGAACTGTAAGCCTGCCTCAAATATTTCCTTTATAAGAGTTACCGTGATCATGGCGTCTCTTCACAGCAATAGAAACCCTAACTAAGAGAGTCCCTATATTATCAGTTTTCTTCTAAGGCGGAATAAAATTACACTACAAATAGAAACAGTGAAGTGTTCCTTAATCTTCCTATAACCAGGGTGCAAAGTCTCCTTTGCACATTCTTGGTCTAATTTATAAAATAATATTCTCGGTCTCACTGATAAAGTAATTTAAAAACAGACACAGAAAAGACCTAGAGGACAATTTACTAGAACTAGAGAATAAACATGTTTTAAGAATCAGGATAAGGAGTTTAGGAAAGGAGAGAAAGAAGGGACAGTCACACTTCTATAGAGTCAAAGTGATCCACCATAGAGAGACAAGTCGGGCACTCTGGAAAGAGAAAGAACAAAGTACTCAGAGCCTTTCTTCTTCTTCTTCTTCTTCTTCTTCTTCTTCTTCTTCTTCTTCTTCTTCTTCTCCTCCTCCTCCTCCTCCTCCTCCTCCTCCTCCTCCTCCTCCTCCTTCTCCTTCTCCTTCTTCTCCTTCTTCTCTTTATTTCTTCTCCTCCTCCTCCTTCTCCTTCCTCTTCCTTTTACTCTCCCTCCTTCTCTCCCTCCTCCTCCTCCTCTTCTTTTTATTTTTTTTTCTTTCCATTTTTTATTAGGTATTTAGCTCATTTACATTTCCAATGCTATACCAAAAGTCCCCCATACCCACCCACCCCCACTCCCCTACCCGCCCACTCCCCCTTTTTGGCCCTGGCGTTCCCCTGTTCTGGGGCATATAAAGTTTGTGTGTCCAATGGGCCTCTCTTTCCAGTGATGGCCGACTAGGCCATCTTTTGATACATATGCAGCTAGAGTCAAGAGCTCCGGGGTACTGGTTAGTTCATAATGTTGATCCACCTATAGGGTTGCAGATCCCTTTAGCTCCTTGGGTACTTTCTCTAGCTCTTCCATTGGGAGCCCTGTAATCCATCCATTAGCTGACTGTGGGCATCCATTTCTGTGTTTGCTAGGCCCCGGCATAGTCTCACAAGAGACAGCTACATCTGGGTCCTTTCGATAAAATCTTGCTAGTGTATGCAATGGTGTCAGCGTTTGGATGCTGATTATGGGGTGGATCCCTGGATAAGGCAGTCTCTACATGGTCCATCCTTTCATCTCAGCTCCAAACTTTGTCTATGTAACTCCTTCCAAGGGTGTTTTGTTCCCACTTCTAAGGAGGGGCATAGTGTCCACACTTCAGTCTTCATTTTTCTTGAGTTTCATGTGTTTAGGAAATTGTATCTTATATCTTGGGTATCCTAGGTTTTGGGCTAATATCCACTTATCAGTGAGTACATATTGTGTGAGTTCCTTTGTGAATGTGTTACCTCACTCAGGATGATGCCCTCCAGGTCCATCCATTTGGCTAGGAATTTCATAAATTCATTCTTTTTAATAGCTGAGTAGTACTCCATTGTGTAGATGTACCACATTTTCTGTATCCATTCCTCTGTTGAGGGGCATCTGGGTTCTTTCCAGCTTCTGGCTATTATAAATAAGGCTGCTATGAACATAGTGGAGCATGTGTCCTTCTTACCAGTTGGGGCATCTTCTGGATATATGCCCAGGAGAGGTATTGCTGGATCCTCCGGTAGTACTATGTCCAATTTTCTGAGGAACCGCCAGACGGATTTCCAGAGTGGTTGTACAAGCCTGCAATCCCACCAACAATGGAGGAGTGTTCCTCTTTCTCCACATCCTCGCCAGCATCTGCTGTCACCTGAATTTTTGATCTTAGACATTCTGACTGGTGTGAGGTGGAATCTCAGGGTTGTTTTGATTTGCATTTCCCTGATGATTAAGGATGTTGAACATTTTTTCAGGTGCTTCTCTGCCATTCGGTATTCCTCAGGTGAGAATTCTTTGTTCAGTTCTGAGCCCCATTTTTTAATGGGGTTGTTTGATTTTCTGAAGTCCACCTTCTTGAGTTCTTTATATATGTTGGATATTAGTCCCCTATCTGATTTAGGATAGGTAAAGATCCTTTCCCAATCTGTTGGTGGTCTCTTTGTCTTATTGACGGTGTCTTTTGCCTTGCAGAAACTTTGGAGTTTCATTAGGACCCATTTGTCAATTCTCGATCTTACAGCACAAGCCATTGCTGTTCTGTTCAGGAATTTTTCCCCTGTGCCCATATCTTCAAGGCTTTTCCCCACTTTCTCCTCTATAAGTTTCAGTGTCTCTGGTTTTATGTGAAGTTCTTTGATCCATTTAGATTTGACCTTAGTACAAGGAGATAAGTATGGATCGATTCGCATTCTTCTACATGATAACAACCAGTTGTGCCAGCACCATTTGTTGAAAATGCTGTCTTTCTTCCACTGGATGGTTTTAGCTCCCTTGTCGAAGATCAAGTGACCATAGGTGTGTGGGTTCATTTCTGGGTCTTCAATTCTATTCCATTGGTCTACTTGTCTGTCTCTATACCAGTACCATGCAGTTTTTACCACAATTGCTCTGTAGTAAAGCTTTAGGTCAGGCATGGTGATTCCACCAGAGGTTCTTTTATCCTTGAGAAGAGTTTTTGCTATCCTAGGTTTTTTGTTATTCCAGATGAATTTGCAAATTGCTCCTTCTAATTCGTTGAAGAATTGAGTTGGAATTTTGATGGGGATTGCATTGAATCTGTAGATTGCTTTTGGAAAGATAGCCATTTTTACAATATTGATCCTGCCAATCCATGAGCATGGGAGATCTTTCCATCTTCTGAGATCATCTTTAATTTCTTTCTTCAGAGACTTGAAGTTTTTATCATACAGATCTTTCACTTCCTTAGTTAGAGTCACGCCGAGATATTTTATATTATTTGTGACTATTGAGAAGGGTGTTGTTTCCCTAATTTCTTTCTCAGCCTGTTTATTCTTTGTGTAGAGAAAGGCCATTGACTTGTTTGAGTTAATTTTATATCCAGCTACTTCACCGAAGCTGTTTATCAGGTTTAGGAGTTCTCTGGTGGGAATTTTAGGGTCACTTATATATACTATCATATCATCTGCAAAAAGTGATATTTTGACTTCCTCCTTTCCAATTTGTATCCCCTTGATCTCCTTTTGTTGTCGAATTGCTCTGGCTAATACTTCAAGTACTATGTTGAAAAGGTAGGGAGAAAGTGGGCAGCCTTGTCTAGTCCCTGATTTTAGTGGGATTGCTTCCAGCTTCTCTCCATTTACTTTGATGTTGGCTACTGGTTTGCTGTAGATTGCTTTTATCATGTTTAGGTATGGGCCTTGAATTCCTGATCTTTCCAGAACTTTTATCATGAATGGGTGTTGGATCTTGTCAAATGCTTTTTCTGCATCCAACGAGATGATCATGTGGTTTTTGTCTTTGAGTTTGTTTATATAGTGGATTACATTGATGGATTTTCGTATATTAAACCATCCCTGCATTCCTGGAATAAAACCTACTTGGTCAGGATGGATGATTGCTTTAATGTGTTCTTGGATTCGGTTAGCGAGAATTTTATTGAGGATTTTTGCATCGATATTCATAAGAGAAATTGGTCTGAAGTTCTCTATCTTTGTTGGATCTTTCTGTGGTTTAGGTATCAGAGTAATAGTGGCTTCAAAAAATGAGTTGGGTAGAGTACTTTCTACTTCTATCTTGTGAAAAAGTTTGTGCAGAACTGGAATTAGATCTTCTTTGAAGGTCTGATAGAACTCTGCACTAAACCCGTCTGGTCCTCGGCTTTTTTTGGCTGGGAGACTATTTATAACTGCTTCTATTTCTTTAGGGGATATGGGACTGTTTAGAAGGTCAACTTGATCCTGATTCAACTTTGGTACCTGGTATCTGTCCAGAAATTTGTCCATTTCATCCAGGTTTTCCAGTTTTGTTGAGTATAGCCTTTTGTAGAAGGATCTGATGGTGTTTTGGATTTCTTCAGGATCTGTTGTTATGTCTCCCTTTTCAGTTCTGATTTTGTTAATTAGGATTTTGTCTCTGTGCCCTCTAGTGAGTCTAGCTAAGGGTTTATCTATCTTGTTGATTTTCTCAAAGAACCAACTCCTCGTTTGGTTAATTCTTTGAATAGTTCTTCTTGTTTCCACTTGGTTGATTTCACCCCTGAGTTTGATTATTTCCTGCCGTCTACTCCTCTGGGTGAATTTGCTTCCTTTTTTTCTAGAGCTTTTAGATGTGTTGTCAAGCTGCTAGTATGTGCTCTCTCCCGTTTCTTCATGGAGGCACTCAGAGCTATGAGTTTCCCTCTTAGAAATGCTTTCATTGTGTCCCAAAGGTTTGGGTACGTTGTGGCTTCATTTTCATTAAACTCTAAAAAGTCTTTAATTTCTTTCTTTATTTCTTCCTTGACCAAGGTATCATTGAGAAGAGTGTTGTTCAGTTTCCACGTGAGTGTTGGCTTTCTGTTATTTTTTTTGTTATTGAAGATCAGCCTTAGTGCATGGTGATCTGATAGGATACATGGGACAATTTCAATATTTTTGAATCTGTTGAGGCCTGTTTTGTGACCTATTATGTGGTCAATTTTGGAGAAGGTACCATGAGGTGCTGAGAAGAAGGTATATCCTTTTGTTTTAGGATAAAATGTTCTGTAGATATCTGTCAGATCCATTTGTTTCATCACTTCTGTTAGTTTCAGTGTGTCCCTGTTTAGTTTCTGTTTCCATGATCTGTCCATTGGTGAAAGTGGTGTGTTGAAGTCTCCCACTATTATTGTGTGAGGTGCAATGTGTGCTTTGAGCTTTACTAAAGTTTCTTTAATGAATGTGGCTGCCCTTGTATTTGGCGCATAGATATTCAGAATTGAGAGTTCCTCTTGGAGGATTTTACCTTTGATGAGAACAAAGTGCCCCTCCTTGTCTTTTTTGATGACTTTGGGTTGGAAGTCAATCTTATCAGATATTAGGATGGCTACTACAGCTTGTTTCTTCATACCATTTGCTTGGAAAATTGTTTTCCAGCCTTTTATTCTGAGGTAGTGTCTATCTTTTTCTCTGAGATGTGTCTCCTGTAAACAGCAAAATGTTGGGTCTTGTTTGTGTAGCCAGTTTGTTAGTCTATGTCTTTTTATTGGGGAGTTGAGACCATTGATGTTAAGAGATATTAAGGAAAAGTAATTGTTGCTTCCTGTTATTTTTGTTGTTAAAGTTGGCATTCTGTTCTTGTGGCTGTCTTCTTTTTGGTTTGTTGAGGGATTACCTTCTTGTTTTTTCTAGGGCATTGTTCCCATTCTTGTATTGGTTTTTTTCTGTTATTAACCTTTGAAGGGCTGGATTCGTGGAGAGATAATGTGAGAATTTGGTTTTGTCGTGGAATACTTTGGATTCTCCATCTATGGTAATTGAGAGTTTGGCTGGGTATAGTAGCCTGGGCTGGAATTTGTGTTCTCTTAGTGTCTGTACAACATCTGTCCAGGCTCTTCTGGCTTTCATAGTCTCTGGTGAAAAATCTGGTGTAATTCTGATAGGCTTGCCTTTGTATGTTACTTGACCTTTTTCCCTTACCGCTTTTAGTATTCTATCTTTATTTAGTGCATTTGTTGTTCTGATTATTATGTGTCGGGAGGAATTTCTTTTCTGGTCCAGTCTATTTGGAGTTCTGTAGGCTTCTTGTATGTTCATAGGTATCTCTTTCTTTATATTTGGGAAGTTTTCTTCAATAATTTTGTTGAAGATGTTTGCTGGTCCTTTGAGTTGAAAATCTTCATTCTCATCCACTCCTATTATCCGTAGGTTTGGTCTTCTCATTGTGTCCTGGATTTCCTGGATATTTTGAGTTAGGATCTTTTTGCATTTTCCATTTTCTTTGATTGTTGTGCCGATGTTCTCTATGGAATCTTCTGCACCTGAGATTCTCTCTTCCATCTCTTGTATTCTGTTGCTGATGCTCAAATCTATGGTTCCAGATTTCTTTCCTAGGGTTTCTATCTCCAGTGTTGCCTCACTTTGATTTTCTTTATTGTTTCTACTTCCCTTTTTAGGTCTAGTATGGTTTTGTTCATTTCCATCACCTGTTTGTATGTTTTTTCCTCTTTTTCTGTAAGGACTTCTACCTGTTTGATTGTGTCTTCCTGTTTTTCTTTAAGGACTTGTAACTCTTTAGCAGTGTTCTCCTGTATTTCTTTAAGTGAGTTATTAAAGTCCTTCTTGATGTCCTCTACCATCATCATGAGATATGCTTTTAAATCTAGGTCTAGGTTTTCGGGTGTGTTGGGGTGCCCTGGACTGGGCGAAGTGGGAGTGCTGGGTTCTGATGATGGTGAGTGGTCTTGGTTCCTGTTAGTAGGATTCCTACATTTACCTTTCGCCATCTGGTAATCTCTGGAGTTAGTAGTTATAGTTGACTCTGTTTAGAGATTGTTCTTCTGGTGATTCTGTTACCGTCTCTCAGCAGACCTGGGAGACAGATTCTCTCCTCTGAGTTTCAGTGCTCAGAGCACTCTCTGCTGGCAAGCTCTCTTACAGGGAAGGTGCGCAGATATCTTGTTTTTGGACCTCCTCCTGGTCGAAGAAGAAGGCCCAAAACAGGGCCTCTCTCAGAAGCTGTGTTGCTTTGGCAGTTCCCAGAAGCTGTCAGCTTCTGTGGTGCAGACTCTCACCTGTGCAGACTAAAATCCTAAGTTCCAGGGAGTCCTGGAACCAAGATGGTGACCGCTGCTGCTGAGGCTGAGGCCACCTCCCAAGCCAGGCGGACACCTGTCCTCTGGTCCGGATGGTGGCCGGTTGTCTGCGGCCCGCCCAGGCTGCTGCCTCAGCGGCTCTGTGCTTCTGCCCGTCCCAGAAGCTGTCCGGTTCTCTGGCGCACCCTCTAACCTGTTCAGACTAATTTCCTAAGTTCTGCTGAGTCCCGGAACCAAGATGGTGACCGCTGCTGCTGAGGCTGAGGCCGCCTCCCAAGCCAGGCAGACACCTGTCCTCTGGTCCGGATGGTGGCCGGTTGTCTGCGGCCCGCCCAGGCTGCTGCCTCAGTGGCTCTGTGCTTCCGCCCGTCCCAGAAGCTGTCCGGTTCTCTGGCCTTCTTTTTATTTTTTAATTTTTTTGGAGTTTTTATTGTCAGTAAGAGCATAAGGTGGTCCTCCTCAGAGAATGGCATAGGCCTTAAACACAAAAGCAGCACTCCACCCTTTTGGTGAACAAGGAGAAAATGTTTAACTTTAATATTATTTAATTTACCACTGTATTCGGCTAGGAACTACTCTGGGTAGATTCGAACTCTGGGAAACTCTACTGTAGGACAGAGTGACAGAATCTGTTGATTCTGTCATTTAACCGTGTAGCTTTTTAGCCAAAGGAGAGTTCGCTGTGTTTCTGTCACCAGGGTACCTTGTAGTTCAGTGTCCAGTTTAAGGCTCCTGTCACTCATTTGTCTTTAACTTGATTTTAGTTATAAGCAGCTCATGTGTCAGTACTAATTACTGAAAGACCAAGACTAGCTGATATTTAATCCAACAACGGAAGCCCAGTATTTGAAAACCAGTTATAAGCAGCCTGGGGATGGGGGTGGAGATCCATCTGAGCACTTGGAATCTGCCTCATCCTTGATCTTCTAACACCATACCTACTCCCTCTCACCCAATAGGTCTGCAGGCAGCTGCCTCTAGGGGTCAAGTTTTAGTGTTTATGAACTGCATATGTCATTAATTTGTGGTTCTCACTGTCTCCTTGTTCATGGCTTCGTTCTGTTTCCCTTTTATCTTTAATCTGACAGTTATGTTGTGAAGCAGATTTTCTCATTAACACAGACAAGGCCCTGCTCCAAAGGCAGTCCCCACTTATTTGGTCCAGACACGGAAGGCACTTACCATGCAGGTCTCTCTATTTTTGTGAAGAGCGCTACTGACCACTGAGCATGCCATTTGTCTCAGTAGAAAACAAGATGCTGGTATTCATGTATCTAAAATGGTACCCTGGAAGCTACAGGGGGCTACTTTATTCCCTATCAATCTCATGTGCTATACTTTTAAAGATTCATTTATTTATGCATATTAACACTTTATTTGCATGTATGCCATGTGACAGAAAGGAGCACCAGACAAAGAGGGCATCAGGTTACATCATAGATGGTTGTGAGGCACCATGTTGTTGCTAGGAATTGAACTTGGGACCTCTGGATGAGCAGCCAGTGCTCTTAACCACTGAGCCACCTCTCCAGTCCCAACTGCTGTATTTTTAACTTGGAGAATAAATATCAATAATAACCCACTAAGTCAAGAACTCCCCGAGGGCAAGAACAGTGCCTGTGTATCTTTGCCTTGAGTATCCAACCAGGGCCTGGAAGACCATTGTATCTGTCCCATATTTCTCTCACCATGTTCTTTAAGAATCCAGTTCTCTAAAGATGACTGACCAGGCTGCAACTGCTCGAGGTCTCTGATTTTACAACCAATCTTTTTAGGGAAGACCTGTATTCCTACCATACTCCTCCACTCTCAGTGAAGCATCACTTCTTACTTTTTTTTTCCCTCAGTTTTAATAGATTATCTGCTTAAAAAACCATTGCAGAATGCTGCTACTTAGTCACTTTTCCTGAAGAATCTTGAAATAAAACCTATACACCCCAGATATGGCACAATGATAGACCAAAGTAAGGAATGCACCCAAATCTAGTTTGCCAAATCCATGAATGCAATTGGAGTTATTTATGGCTCATGAGTAAGGTGTTATTTACAAGAACATGAGAAATGTATGGACAACTACACCTCCAAAGAGCATCTCCTCTGAACACTACAGATATTGCCCACTTATACATCCTAGAGATTGAGAGTGGCCTCTGAATTGCCTTATACACTGTCTAGTATGCTGCTAGTAAGCCCTACCTCACCTTCACATGTTAGTGGGTCTAAACCTTTGACAATAATATATATTTATGTGAATAATCACAGCTGTTCTGAGTTCAAGATGGCAATGGTGAAGTAATGCCTTAAGTAATCATTCAAAAATAGACAGCTTCTTCCAGCTCTTCTGTACTTTCCTGTCTATTCTCCATGTTGTTCTCAGAGTCTTAGAGGGGGTGACACTGGTTAATTATTTTCTCCCATTCTCAGATTTGACAGCCTAAGAGTCCCCAAGGCAAAAGAAGCCACCCTGACCGAGGACAAGTGCAGCAATAATATATGAGCATACACAACACAATTTTTGTAAAAATAAATAAATAAATAAATAAATAAATAAATAAAGCCAATTTTGTAGACACATTGTATCCATGTACCAGAACAATAACAGTAGCTCAATCTTCCCAGCTACAAGGTTTATCTGCAGTAACAATCATAGAGCCCTCCTGTGCAGCTGGCCTTAAATCTGATCCCAAGTCAGTTGGTTGCACTCATTACCATAGTGCCACTATGACATCGGTGGGCACACTTTTACCTGGCATGTTGATAGTGCAGTATGCAGGACCTACAATTGAGCAGGCCTTTTGGTGACAATTCTTCTCCAGAAGACTACATAGGACCTTCTAGCACTGCTAAAGCTCCCAGCTCAATCCCAGCTTGATGTCTCCATATTCTGCAACTAAAGATGATAACGTCCTCAGCAATGGGGCTTTATTCTCTAGCTCTTACTTGTGAACAATAGTGGTAATACCCTTATGGTCTGTAGGACTTCAGGGGCCTCCTAGTCAACAATTTACCAGTTGGTAGGGAAGTAATTTACCCTGGCAGTGGGATTATATTTAATAACCTATGACTTCTGAGCATGCCTTTTCCTATATATTGAATGCTCCTTCTATGTCTAAAATCCTTGTCTTAGTTAGGGTACTATTTCTATGATGAAATGCCATTACCAAAAAGCAAGTTGAGGAGAAAAGTGCTTATTTAGCTTATACACCCATATCGCTCTTTATCATTGAAGGAAGTCAGGGCAGGAACTCAAACAGTGCAGGAACCTGGAGGCAGGGGCTGATGCAGAGGCCATGGAGGGGTGCTGCTTACTCACTTGCTCCCCATGGCTTGTTCAGCTGCTTTCTTATAGCACCCAGGACCACCAACCCAGATGACACCACCCACAATGGGGAGGCAGAAGGCCTAGACAAAGCTTGAAATAGTGACACAATACCAAGATCTTAAGAAGCAGAAAGACCATCCTTGGTAATATGAGACCCAGTCTCAAAATAACTATAAATACAAGAAAAAGTCCACCCCCCCCCAAAAAAAATTGGGTCGGTGGTGGCACATGCCTTTAATCCCAGCACTCAGGAACCAGAGGCAGGCAGATTGAGTTCGAGGCCAGTCTGGTCTACAAAGTGAGTTCCAGGACAGCCAGAGCTACACAGAGAAACCATCTCGAAAAACCAAAAAAAAAAAAAAAAAAAAAAAAAAAAAAAAAAAAAGCCCAACAACTTCAGCAACATCATTAATAGCACTGATACATGCATATGGAAGTTCCAGAAGTAGAATAGAAAGGAGCAGGACATATTTGAAAACATAACTCCAATCCTTCCAAATTTTAGAAAGAAAGTGGGGCTGTACATTCCAGGCTCTCAAAAGCTCAAAGTACTGCAGTTACAATGAATGCAAAAACATGACAATGAATGCTCACATGACACTCACACTGTAACAAGAGTATGGAGAGCCAGGACAATGGTTTCTGAAGAGAAAAGTCTTACCAAAAAGAACCAAAAACTTTGTCAAAGCTATAAGGAAGATAACTTGACGACATTGAAGAAGTTAGACAGTTTCTTCACACACACACACAGAGAGAGAGGGAGGGAGAGAGAGAGAGAGAGAGAGAGAGAGAGAGAGGGAGGAAGGAAGGGAGAGAGAGAAAGGCACGCTTGAGAATATGAAAGAATAAACTTATTTGACAAGGTTCGTTTGAAGAGTTTGCTTTGAGAAGAAAGCACAGCTAGGACAGCCTTTTAAAAAAATATTTATTTATTTATTTTATATGTGTGAGTACATTGTTGCTCTCTTCAGACATACTGGAAGAGGGCGTCATATCCCATTACAGATGGTTGTGAGCCACCATGTGGTTGCTGAGAATTGAACTCAGGACCTCTGGAAGAGCAGTCGGTGCTCTTAACTGCTGAACCATCTCTCCATCCCAGTAGAACCTATTTCTAACTTCATTCTAAGCCATCTTTATAGCCGATAAGTATGGCTCTCACCCCTCATCAAAGAAGCACCTTCTGCAGAGATGGAGACCATCACAGAAATCCACAAGTCAGAGAACAAAAGATATACATACAATACAACCCCCACGTCTCAGGCTGAGGAAATGGCTTGGAAGAGGTGTTTAGAAGATTGCTGGATCACATATTGACTGTGATACTCTAGTGGACTAATACGTATGTCCACGCTTTATCATTTCACCATGCACACCACCTCCAATCATCGGATTAACTGAGAGAACAAAGGTTACTGTAGAAATCAATTGTCAAGATTAACTGAAGCTTGGCCACTAGTTCTAAGCTTAAGATTTATCCTTTCTGTGAAACGTCACATTCCTTCCTTTAAAATATTTACTAGGTTCTATAAAAATAGAGAAAAGGCCATGTGAGACAGCTCTTGCTAAAAGGAGACTATTTATATTAAGATAAAGAATTTTAGGGCTGGAGAGATGACTCAGCAGTTAAGAGCACCGACTGCTCTTCCAGAGGTCCTGAGTTCAATTCCCAGCAACCACATGGTGGCTCATAACCATCTGTCATGGGATCTCATGCCCTCTTCTGGTGTCTGAAGACAGCTACAGTGTACTCACAAACATTAAATAAATAACTCATTTTTAAAAAACAGAAAAGAATTTTAAAAAGTAATGAGAACTAAAACTGGCTACAGGGCATTTCCACAACAAGCTACTGGGTGATTTCATCAAGTTTGACTGACAACATATCAAAAGGACCCTGTAAGATAAACATTTCCAACCACCTCCTTTGCTACAAAACATCATAAGACATGCTCTTGAATTTGTGTTTCTCATCTCAGACTAGTGCCACCTTCTTCAGAAGACGTATTCCTGGGGACGTCAGGAAAGCTGGGAGGTTCCTCAATTGTCACCTGCATAAGCAACTGAGTGCCCAAGTCGCTACACTCAAAACCCTCTGACGTTCATAACGCTCACTCATTTATATTTCTTAAATGTTTTTATATCTTGGTCTTTTGGAATTCGTCTAAAATATTAGTGATTTACCTTGGTATAGTTTTCAATTTGATAAAAACCTACGCTGGCCCTGGTTTCACTGAGTCTGAAATGAAGACGCTAACAGGGCATCCTCTCCTCAGCCACGCTGTCCTATGACTGCCTTCGGCCCCGCTTTCTTTACACCAGGTCTTTATGCCTCAAAAGATTCAAGGTTTTCACGAATCTCATGGGAAAAAAAAAAAAAAAACAAGCAAGCAATAACAACAAAACAACCTCTTTTCTTATTCAATACAATGTAGATAAAGGAACATCCCAGACTACAAACCATTAATACTATTTTAAATCTTCCTTTTAAGAAGACTCAATATTTAGTTTTAATTGGTGTGTGTGTGTGTGTGTGTGTGTGTGTGTGTGCGCGCGCGCGCGCATGTGCACACATGTGGATTTGTGCACATAAGTACAGTGTCTATGGAGGTCAGGAGAGGATGTTTGGATCCTCTGCAACTGGAGTTACAGGCTTCCTTATGTGCTGCTGGGAATGGAACTCAGCGCCTGTACAAGGACATTGTATACTCTTCAACTCTGAGCCATCTCTCCGGCCTCTAAATTCTCCTTTTGGTGAGGGAAGGGAGAATTTTTATTTTAGATGCAAACTCATGGAACCAAAAAAAAAAAAAAAAGTACATCTAACCAGTTACATCACTGTATTACTGCTGATAATATAATTGTTGAAATGTACATACTGGCACGAGGCCTAAAAGACTCTGGGAAGCACCACAGTATCTTCAAAGCTCTGCCAACCTCGAGGTAACTTTGACTTTGTTGATTTTTATAAAAGATACCCCAAAAACGGGAGTTGGGTTCTTTAATCTAAGTTATATAAAAGAAAGTCTCCAATGACAAGGACATTCATGGTGGGGTTTTTTGTTTGTTTGTATTTGTTGTTCTTTTGTTTTATTTTGTTATCTGTTTTTTTGTTTTGTTTTATTTTTTAATCAAAATTGGTAAAAATGGGACCATTGAGATGGCCCAGTGGATAAAGACACTTGCCTCCAAGCCGAACAGCCTGAGTTTGATCCCTGGAACCCATATGGTATAAGAAGGGAATCAACTCCCACAGTTGTCCTCAGACCCACAGACATGTTCCATGGCACATGCATGCCCCCCCCACACACACAAAATAAATTAACTAAAAAATGTAATTTAAAATTTTGGGTAATGGGCCAAGTGTTAGAGCTAAAAGAGACCTCTTGGATGGTATATATAGAGATTAGGAATTTTAACACAGACTACATTTGCTAAAAATAATGTTTAAGGCATATCTTAATTTGAAAGGCTTCTTATTCAAAAATAGGACATGTAAAAATAGTGTTATTTTAACAAGATGGAATTTGCAACCTAAAAGACCATGCCTCAAAAGCTCATGTTTACTGACTAAATAGGTCTTCAAGGTACCCCAAAGTAAAGTTACCTTGAATTTAAAAAAAAATACTAAACACTGAATTTTGCCAATGAGAAATAAATAGGCAATATTATAAAGTAGCTAAGACTTCTAAAGTGATGTCTTCCCCTATTTAATTATGAAAATTAAAAAAAAATTGTTTTGTACACACACACATACACACATACAGGTCTCTGGAATCGAGGGGCTGAGGAGATGGTTCAAACTGTGATTGACTCCCGCATAACTGTAAAGATCTGAGCTTGGATCCCTAAAACCCGTGTAAAAGCCAGCAGCAGAAATGCTTGTTTGTAGCCCCAGTTCTTGTTCTAAGATGGGAAGTGGAGGCAGGAGAGTTCCCCAAAACTTGAGGGCTGGTTGGCCTGGCCTGTGTAATGTACCACTCAAACAAGAAAGAGACCCTCTAACTCACACAAGATGAAGCGTGAGGATCGACCCAGAAAAGGGCGTCCATCCTCCGACCTCCACCCCACCCCCATCTATGGAATCACAATTTCTCATAAGTCTGACATTTTGTTACTATACCAGCCATGAATGGCATATTAGGAGGAAAAGCCAGTTTTGTTAGGAAAAGATTTTAAGTGGTACTGTACTGGCTGGTTTTGTGTGTCAACTTGACACAGGCCATCGTTATCACAGAGAAAGGAGCCTCCCTTGAGGAAATGCCTCCATGAGATTCAGCTGTAAGGCATTTTTTTAATTAGTGATCAAGGATGGGAAGGTGCCCTATGGTTGGTGCCAACCCTGGGCTGGTGGTCCTGGGGTCTATAAGAAAGCAAGCTGAGCAAGCCAGGGGAAGCAAGTCAATAAATAACATCCCTCCATGGGCTCTGTGTCAGCTCCTGCTTCCTGACCTGCTTGAGTTCCAGTCCTGACTTCCTTTGGTGATGAACAGCAGCATGGAAGTGTAAGCTGAATAAACCCTTTCCTCCCCAACTGCTTCTTGGTCATGATGTTTGTGCAGTGCAGGGATAGAAGCCTTAACTAAGACAAGCACCTTACTAATACTTGTTTTCTTACATAATGTGACTTTGTTTCTTTAAACTAAAGCCTGATGTAATACCAAAACAATAGGCCAAATGAAATGAATGGTAAGAAAAGAGTTAAAATAGCTTAGATATTAAAAACCAATCCTTTTAAATATTAGAGCCAGTCCCTCCACATGAGGTCATAACTATGGAACAAACTGGCCAAAAGAAAATGTAATATAAAACAATAAGTTATTCAAAATATGCTAAATACCAAATTCCACATATCTATGAAATGAAATATATCATAGAGTACAAAGACAGTAGACATAAGGTGTGGAGAGCCGTGCCACGAGCAATCGCGTGCGTGCCGTGAGCAATCCCCATTATAAGATGACGCTGGCTTCCACTGCACTTAACTAGTAAACAAGCCTTATGCGCAAGTGCAAGAGTGAACTCACGCCTAGTCACTGCCCATCTCTGCGTAGTAATGGGGTGATGGGCTAGCAAAGAATCAAGAGCTGTCACGCCACATCAGGTGCTGAAACGTCACGCTGCTGGCTATATAAGCAGCGCCATTTTCCTGGTTCGGGGTCTTCCCTCCTGATAAGTAAGCAATAAAAGCTTTGCCGCAGAAGATTCCGGTTGTCCTGAGTGTGTTCTTGCCGGCGGGGACAAAAGCTCGGGATAATAAGGAGAAAACATGCAGTCAGTCTGGGAAGAAGCATTCACACACAGAATTTCTTCTTGGTTAGGGTGTCCACTTTCCTCATCCTTTGCCTAGGTCATACTGTGGTCTTGATCATTTTAAGTAAAATACTCCTATTCATGTTTCTGTTAGATGCAGAAAAAAAGCAATAGAGAAATAATTAGACCTGGATCATGATGGTTAATGATACTGATAAGGTTTGGGTACCTTTCCCTTAATTGCTTGAACGAGTATTTCTTATCCCAGAAGGCTACTGTGCTGCCTAATCAGCCACATCTTTATCAGATCCTAGAAATGAGCCTTCCTAGTACCATGGAGCAAAATATTTGGACTCTGCCTGCACAAAGATAAGATGTAGACATGAAGCATTATAAGATAAACTTCCTGGGGAAAGGAATCCATCTACTTTTGTAGGCTTAAGCAAAAGAACTCAGCTGGGTGTGATCTCCTGTGATCACCACTCCCTAAATCTTCTTATTCCTTCCTTAGTAATTTTCTGACAAGTTAGCTCACAGCACAGCTGCTTTTGTTCTGTTAGATTCATGAAGCCCCTCATATAATTCATAGTGCATCCTTAATTTTTTGCATAGTTGAGAAATTATATATTTTCTAACTCATGTATTTAGAGCTCTTTCCCACAGCCTTAAGGGCTGTCCTGAAGGTCCCAGCGTTTACCATTTTGCTGAGACATAGCCATGCCCTCGACTCCTGGACTCTGTTTCTAATTATCATGGAGTCACTAACATTAACAAGGAAGATGTTCCTCAGAAGGAGTCCTCCACGCTAGTATTGGTTCCAGAAAGTATGTACATTATTACACAGACAAGCCTTCTGACCACAGTAGCCATGGAAATTCACGGTGGCTCACACTGAGGAGCCCTGTCCTAGGGTCAGGAACTATGTCATTCTGTCCCCACCAAGGCTACACTGGGCTCAGCAGATCCACATGGTGAAAAAAGAGAATCAAGTCCTGCACATTGTCTTCTGACCTCCACCCACGCACGGTGGTGCATGTTCCCAGGAAAGGCACATGCACAAGATAAAAATGTAATTAGAAGGATTGTTTGCAGATCCAAAACCAGGTTACCTACAGTGGTTCTACTTACCCTCACTGGCGTTAACGGCCTTCCATGTCCAGGCCTTTGGCTATCAGGTATAGGAGTTGAGATGCATTCATGTGGCTCAGTGATTAAGACCACATATAGCCTAGTCTATAGCGAGTTCCAGGCTGTACGCAGAAACCCTGTTCTCAGTTACTGCTGAGGAACCTGGTTTACTTCCTGCCACACACATAAGGCTCACAACCATCTGTAATTCCAGTTCCAGGCCACTCTTGTGGCCTCCATGAGCACCAGGCATGCAGGTGCTACACATAATTACATAATACAAATATATATGTAGACAAATACTCATATACATAAAAATAAACAAATACATCTTAAAATAAATCTTTACAAACAAAAAAATTATTCTTATCAGACACTAGCTTCCATGGATCCATATGCTACAAGCATCCTCAGACAGCATATAAAACCTACAACAGAGTGTTTCGTTTCTCTGCAATCAGCCTGCCTGGGATCACCAGTAACATATTTGGTAAGTTCATTGATTAATGACTTTCTATATTTTTTAAACTAATAAAATACCTTGTAACTGCCCTCACGGTGTGTTTTGTAACTAATAAAATATCACCTATCTGCTTGCACAGTGGAACCTATCTTTCTTAGCAACCTGACTCTGTGTTCCCGGGCCATGGAATTCACGTTTGGCTCGAGAACAAGGTCTCTCTTCTTCCCTTTGAGATGAGAGCAGTGCTTTGAATTAACAGTGTCGCCTGGGATGGAGAGAGCTGGGTGTTCAGCAGTGGCCATTCCTTTTACACTGGGATTACAAAACATGAAAAGGAAGCTTTGGGGAGCTGTAATCCTGACTGAATTAGTACCACATTTTTATTAGACCTTAAAACAAACAAACAAATCAGGTTTTATATTTAGCACAGTTTCAGATTCCCATAAAAAAAAAAAAGTCCAAAGATGTCTATACACACATGAATGACTCCCCCATTTAACCATGTCCCCCGACTCAAGAATGTGTGTCACACAGCATCCTGGTGACAAATTCTTCACAAGCTTGTAGAGCCATCAGAACTTGTCAAACTGTACTCTTTAACCATATTTAGCTCACTGGATGCCAAATACAAAGATGATTTTTTAAAAAATTATCAGGGGTATAACACCATTTCAAAAGTAGAATGGAAGTCTTTTTGTTTTCCTTAGCACTCCATCTTCTGCCTGAAATCTGACTTACTATGCACCCCAGACAAACATCAGCCCCCTGTGCTATGTTCCTGCTATTGACCTCTGTGGCCAGTGACCAGTATTCTAGACATCTGCTTCCACCCTCAGAATACAGCTCAACAGCTGCTAGTAGGTGGAGCCCATCCAGACCCAAGAGCAACTGTTCCAACAGCTGAGGAATGCTGGAGGGGTGGGCAGAAGTCTGAGAGCCGCTGGCTGGAAGGATAACACACAGCTGCCACAGGAAACCTGGCTGACACCCAGTCCTCACTTGGGGTCAGAAAAAGGATGGCTTAAACAGGATAATAACGTCTGGTGTTGTCTCTGCCCCTAATCTCTGTCCTGTTGACCCTCCAGGCTGTAAAGAAGCTAGCTGCATTGTCTGTCTGTCATTATCTTAAACTATACTTAGAGACATGGGCTATTTAGCAAGCCTGTGCCTGTCTTCCTAAAAGCTGGGAGAATCTTTGACCCTGGCTTCTAAGCACAGTAAACAAGGGCTCCCTTGGTTGCCAGCAAGCTCAAAGTGCTCATTAAGCAAGAAGGTTTCTGGCCAGTGGCTGGAATGACATCATGCTTCCTCCTGGAATCCAACTAGAGGTAAAAATCAGGTCATTCCATTTACAAGGAGACAATGCTCCCTTCCACTGCCTGTTTCTGGGCTTGCTGGCCTTCCAAGAGATCAGTGAGAGAGAGAGGGCTATTTGAACTCGTGCTTTGAGAACATCTCTTAAACCACCTGTCTTCATTCCCCGTGATACATAATGTCATCTCGCTCTGAGTGGCTATGTTAGAGAGCAAGGTGACCCTCACTTAACCATTCCAGACTTTTCAAAGTGTGCACTTGACAAGACATGGCAGCGGCAGCTAGGCCTTGTTAGTTAATGCGGAGACAGCCCTTCACACTCATTAACACAGTACAAGAGGAAGGAAGGAAATGTTCTTTTTTAATCTCTTAATACCGTTGATCGCTTTGATGAGAGGGAGAGAAAGATACTAGAGTCTTAAAAGAGGTCCACTCAAATTTCTTTAAGGTGAAACACAAATGAACAGTTTTCAGAAAGCACTGATCTACAGTCTGCTCTTTTTCTTTTCCTCTTCTTCCTAAAGCTCTCTTCAGAGTTCTTTAGGATTTAACATTATTCAACTCAGAGACCCAGATCTTTTCTGAGTCTATAAAATTTTAGTTTATGTTATGGTATTTGTTCCTGTGATAACATAACTTATCAAACTTAACAATTGTGTTCGTCAGTTTTCTGTTACCGTAACAAACAACCTGAGATGGTCAGCTTTTAAAAGAGTGAAGTTTGGAAGGTTTCTGCCCCTGGTGGGTTGGTTGGTCCTTTTGCACGGGGACCGTAAAGGGAACACATATCCATTTTCTATTGTGTCTAGGAAGCAAGGACCCCACAATAACATTTTAGGGCACATGCCCAGTGACAAAGACCTCTGTGACGGTTAATCTAGTCAACGTCACTGCATCTGGACTCAACTATGAGAAACATCTCTAGAAGCATCTGTGGGGCTGTCTGCACAAAGGTTTAACCAAGCAGAGACACTTTACCCTCAATTTGAGCTGGGCCGTCCTATTGGCTGCCATCCCAGACTGGACAACAAAGAACAGAGTTGGAGGCCAGGGTTCTTCACTCTCTGTTTCCTGACTGAGAACGGCTGTGGTCAGCTGCCTCAGAGTCTTACCACTGAGCCTTCCCCACCAGCTGGACTGTATCCCCTCAAACTGTGAGCCAAATAAACTATTCCCATAAGGCACTACTCAAAAGGAGTTTGAGAAAGCCCAGAGCAATAAGAAAAGTACCTAGTACAGCCTTCACTCCAGCCATTACTTCCCAGTGGCACAGGAGCAGAAGGGAAGCCTTTGTGTACCTTTGGGGTACATTCAGATCCAAACCATAGCAACGATGCTATCGCCTTATAGATTATCCTTCCCCCACCAACTGTGTACATTGAATCACCTACCAATTCTCTCATAAATGATTTGAATAAGACCTTAGCATGTGCCACCTGCTTATTTGAGAATTATCTTCTTAGTTGTTTAGACATTGTGCTTTGACACTCTCCCTGCATTTAACCAAGCTAGAAATAGCAGATGATTCCCCATCTTGAGAAAAAAATGGACCAATATTAGTTTGGTTTCCCTGGAAGTAAATCCTAAGACACGGATTTGAGAGCACTATTGTATTTTGGCAGTTCAGAGACTCCTAGAAAAGATATGAGAAAGTGACAAAGGAACGGAAGGCAGCTAGCCTCCTGTCACTGTAGGCAGCAACAGAGTTCAGAACCACAGCTAAACTGCAACTGTTAAACATACAGAAAACTGGAATACTCAACTACTGCATAAAAATAAGGATGTGACCACCCCAAAGTTTGGAGAAGGTTTTTATTGTAGATACGAGGGAGAGTACAGCCAGAGGTGATGGAACTAGGCGGCTGATTCCAACAAAATCACACACACACACACACACACACACACACACACACACACACACGGGTCTCACGTGGGAGGTTTATAAAAAGGAAGGGGCGAGGGGATGCAGAGGCTGCCTCTGGGGAGAGAAATTGAAGATAAAAGGGTGGGGGGAGGGAAAATGTGGCTCTTTATAAGGACCACAGCACATGCTCAAAGGGGGACATACGACAGAGACAACAACGGGAATATACCACTTCTGGGCAGCAAATGACGATACATCTTATTGTTGCTGGCTTGTCTAATGTTCCTATCATTGCCATGTGGGACTGGCCATGGAGGTTGCCTGATTGCCAACAAGAAGCATCTGGAAAGTCCAGAGCAGGGAGAGAAAGCAGTAGACTGAACAGGAGAGGACAGAAGGGGAGGGCTGGAGAGGAAGAGAAGAGAGTGCAGAGAAAGGAGAGAAGGGGGAGGTGGAGGGAAGAGGAGGGAGAGGAAGAGAGGATACCAATGGCCAAAAATAAAATAAGAGGGAGAGAAGAGGACCAAGATGGCACATGGTCACAAGGGTAGAGTTATCTAGGAATGAGAAGCTGGAGGTAGGGAAGGCCAAGAGCTGGAGAAGGTTAGGGTAGGGCTGGGGCGTGAAGAGCCAGCGGGCACTCTAACTGGCACTTATGGTGCAGAGAGAGCCTGGAGGCCACACTGGCTTTGGTATGCTAATGGGCACCCCAGTCAGCCGTTGGTCCTGAGTTTCTTTTGGACCTGACACACTACCAATTGTGCAGTCCCTCTCTAAGGACTGCTCCTGAGTGGTTCAAATCTTCCAGCACTTTCTGCCAGGTTAATGCTAGCTCTTCCCAGGGCTAGATTACCTTCTAAAACTGCAGGCCACAGGCAACTGCCAAGCCTGGAGATTACCGAGGGCTCAAGGGGTGTAGGCAAGGTGCTGAAGATCTATTTAAAAATCAAACAAAACAAAATGTTCCCATTTCTTAGGAAATAATGTCATCCTTGAGGCAGCAGAATGTAACGTGTGTGCAACGACTTCCACATAGGACAGAGAAACTCTTTCCCTGCAGTAAATATCTATATTCCAATCTTCTCCCCAAGGGCTATTTCTTCTAAAGTAGTCACAAATGCAGGGTACATAAAGTCAGCTTTCTAAAAGAAGCATCTATCTGCTAGCTTTGGGAGGTTCCTGTACAGTACATTTGCCACCAGAAACCAGCAGAGGATGGTAAAGGGCCATCTGCAACATGAGTGGAAATTTATGGTCAAATATTTCAACATCAGGGGCTTGTCATATCTGAACTTTCTTACAATTAAGCAATTATAATTTGTCTTTTGCAAAGTTACAAATTTTCCTCAGTTACTACAAGACCACACAATCCACCAGGTTTGTTAAGAAGAAATTCTAAATGCTCTGGTTTTTACAGAACACTGCTGTGAGCCTAGAGAGTGTCAGCAGTGACCCAGCGCTCTTGTGGCGCTCTGAGGCACCTGGGGACATCTTGGGGCCACACAGGTACCGTCATATGGTGTCTTGAGGACCCAGAAAATGAACACAAACATGGGACAGAAAATGTTTGCACTGTGAATTTTCCTTTGTTCTCTTTACACAAGATTACTCTAAAAACCATTCGTTCTCCCTGCAACTAGAATGCCAGTGCTGTTTGCAAGTGTCCAAAGTACAAGGGCATGAATTTTTATCCAACACCTCCTGCTAATGAACATACACACATACATACACACACACACACACACACACACACACACACACACACACGAGGTGGGATTAAGCTTTTCCCCTTAATTCTTTTGCTTCTGTTTCCTGGTATTTCTAAAAGGGGAAAATCGCCAACAGGCACTCATAGCAGTTGCCATGATGTTTCTTCCAGCTCCATTCCCACCCAACACCTGCTCCTATGAGCAGATGTCAGCGGGCCTTCACCTCTCATCTGAGTCTCATAGAGACTAAACAATAACTCCTTAGATTTCTTTTTCAGCTCAGGGCCAACTAGGGTGGAGAGTTATACTTCCATTATTCTTCTTCCTCCCTCCTCCTCCCTCCTCCTCTTCCTCCTCCTCCTCCTCCTCTTGCTCCTCTTCCTCCTCCTCCTCCCTCCTCTTGCTCCTCTTCCTCCTCCTCCTCCTCCCTCCTCTTGCTCCTCTTCCTCCTCCTCTTCCTCCTCTTACTTCTTTGACGTGCTCTCTCCCATAACTCTTCTCTTCTTTTTGCGATACCTAGTGAATGTTCCCTGACACATCAAGAGATGCAAACAGCTGCAAGCAGCCATGGAAGAAAATGCGGTCAGCACCCGAGGCACTGACCTGCAGCTGGAGTTTCCCAACCTTTCCCCTCTACTGACACCACTGATCACTAAAGCAGCCAGAAACACACCAGTCAGTACCTGGGCTACATACTAGTGCATCTGGCTTCTGTGCTATCATTCAACAAAGCATCCTAAATAAAGCATGCTCTGTGCTAAGGCTGGAGGGAGTCCTACACAATGTTTTCCTGATTTCTCACGTCAGTTCTGGCCACCATCACTCCACTTAAGAGACCCTAATGATCGATTTTCCAGCCCCAGAAATTCTTCATGTTTTGATAGAATAAAACTTCTAACACAACACTCCATCCTAACCCTCATTTCTCTTTAAAAATCTTTAGTGTATGGAGCTGGGGAGATGGCTCAGTTAAATGCTTGCTTTGCAAGCACCTGAGATTGAGCCCAGAACCCACATACATCTGTAAAAATGCACAGTGCTGAAGAGGTGGAGACAGACATTCCCAGGCCCACTCACTGGTCACCCAGTCTAGACTAACTGCAAGTTCCAGGCTGGTGAGAGAAACCCTGTGTAAAGTAGGAAAGAAAGAGGGAGGGAGGGAAGAAGGCAGGGAGGGAAGGAGGGAGGGAAGGAGGGGATAGGCATCTTAGAAACAATGACCAAGGTTTCTGTCTGGCTTTCACATGCAACATATTCATGTGGATACACACACACACACACACACACACACACACACACACACACACACACTGTTTTAATAATTTCCCTAAAAACCCAGCATGTAGCACAAACACGACAAGCCTCTGAGAACGTACTGTCTGCCCATTTGCTCAGGCTTGTCTCCTCGCTGGCTTCCCTAACATCTCCAAAAATGCCACACTCTATGTCTCTGTTCCAAGAGTACTCCCTTCCTGTCCACCTGTTCACTCTTGTTACTCTTCAAAGTTTCAATGATATCTTAGGGTGTGTCCTCTCACATCTAGCTAGGCGAGATTTTTTTGCTTTAAAATACAAAGTTACATCTCCTTTGGGGTTCTCTGATCAACACATGAGATTCACTGTTTGGGGAACCAAGGCTCATTTGCTCCTTTCAGTGGGGCCCCTACACCCCGCCAGACCCACATTTTTTCTATGACCATGTCAGGCTGAGCAGGGACAAGCCAAGGAGATCACCACTCAAGAAAGCTAATTTGCCTCCCTTCACTGGGAAGGCTGGCATAAAGAGTTGAAGATAGCCATCTAGCTTCTCGATCAATGAAGAAGCTAGGGAGCTATAGGGTAGTCATATTCCCTTAGGGGTGGCTTGGGGGCCACAGAGAGCAAAAGAAAGAGCAGCCAAAGAGCAACCAAAGGATTTCTGAGGCTCTCAAGAGGCGTCTGGTTCTTGGTTTTAGCCTCATTCTGACATGTCTCTTTATCCTTATTTTTCTAAATCTTTCTCTTAGGAGATCCCGATTATCTTTGTTTCTGATAACCAAAGGCCAGAGGATGACACTGAGTGTCCCGTTCTCTCACTCTCCACCATGTTCCTTTGAGGCAGAGACCCTCACTGAACCAGGAACAGACCAGTGGCCAGCAAGCGCCACTGACCCTCCCGTCTCCTCCTTCTGTCTAGCACTGATGTTGTAGGTGCACACAGCCATGCCCAGCTTTGATTTACGTGGGTGCCTAGGATTTGAACTTGGGTCCTCACGCTTGCACTGTATGCATTCTTTCCCAGTGAGCCATCTCCCCAACCCAGAATGTCATTAATGCTTATGCTGAAAGGTCCAAAGCTTTCCGGTAAGACTTGAGTCATGACTCGACAATACCATCAGAGTCCCCGTTTCTTTTCTTTTTCCCATCTCTGTTTTTCTCCTAAAGATGGCTTCTGTAAAAGCAGACCCAAAGTATCTGCCAAGAGAAATCCAGGCCTTTCTTCCTGTGTGATTTCTAGCAGGATAGAGAGCACATTTCTGTTTTAATATCCTTAGCAAATTCCTGTGTCTCCCCCTAAAATAATGTGCCGAATAACCACTGAGTCAGTTGCTATGGTAGTGTGTGCATGTGCAGTGAGTCTATGTGGAATCAAAGTGTTAGGCTCCCTGCTGGCTCACATGGAACGAGCCTTTAAAGTCATGTGAGGTGTCCAAGCCTAAATGGGCGTTGTTGACAAGAGGGTCAGAGAACCGCAGGAAGAGACTTTGGAAATTGACTTTGCTCAGGGAGGTCTCACCTCCTTGTCTTTCTGTTGGAATAAGACATTGGCCAGAAGAACTGAGGGGAAGGGAAGGTTTATTTGGCTCACAGTTTATAGTTCATTGTCAAGAGAAGCCAAGGCAGGAACTTAGTAAAACCAGGAGGCAGGAACTAAAGCAAGACTGTTGCTCCCTGGCTTGCTCCCATCCTCGCTGTCAACTACCTTTCTTATACAGCCCAGACTCGCCTGCCCACAGTAAGCTGGGTCCACCTGCATCAGTTAGCAGTCAAGAAAACATCTACAGGCATGGCCATGGCCAATGTGATGGAGCCAACTGTTCAACTGAGCTTCCCTTTTCCCAAGGGTGTCAAATGGGCAACCCAATTCACTCCTAAACCAGACATTTCATGGGGGCAACTCAGCCTTTTAGAATATCAACACCTAAATTTCAATCTCAACCCTGGTGGGAACTTCCAACTCCTGGTACAAGTTTCCTGGACCAGCATTCCCACTTCTCCTTGAGAATCCATTTCAGTGTGGAGCACTGCTGTCCTGCTGTCCTGCTGTCCTGCTGATTCTTAATGGTTCTGAGTAACCACAGCATTGCTGTTGGAAACTAACATGTCCCCTGCAGGCTCATGAACACCTGTACCCTACCTGCCAGTGCTACTTTGGGTGATTGTGGAGGTACCGTCTGGCTGACAGAAATACAGAACTAAGGACTGATCTTTGAAGATTATAGCCTGGCCATGGATCCCTGACAAAACCATGCTTTCTTGTATGCACTAGGTAAATTTTCTCCACCACAAACTCTGCCTGCTGCCAGATGAAATCCCTCTGAAACCCTGAGTCAAACTAAATCTTCCAAACTAATTTTTCATTGTTTCTGGCTGCTCAGAAAACCCCAGGAAGGTTAAATATTAGGGCTCCTCAGACCCCTGTCCCCCAGAATGGGCTTCCATAATGCTCCTTCTCTAAGCCCTATGCTCCACGCAGACAGTGCTCTGCGCCTTGGCCTTTCAATGGGAACTGGGCTTTGGTGACAATTCGGCTTTTGAATTCACAACCTGAATAGTTTGTTTCTTCAGGAAACATGTTCTTCAGAAAGTTCTAGCACCTAAGTTCGAGTGGAAAGTTGGGTAGGTTTCCAGTTTCTGAGTTTTCCTAATAGCACAATGTCACTTTGTTGGCTTCACCAAGCACCTTCAGTCACTGTTCCAGGGCGCTGAGTCTCCACTTCTGCCCTAGCGCCTTTAGCATCAGGGCCACCGGGCTACCTCTCCTTTCTCTTCATTTCTTCTCATAAAGTCACTCTCCTCAAGGGTGCTAAGATTCCTGAGCATTCTATGGACTAGTCATAGCTGGGGCCTTCCACTCCCATGTCTGTGAGGGAGAGACTTACTCTCATCCCAGATAAAGAAAGTTTCTGTGTTCCCCCAGAATCTCAGAGCGAGTGCCCACATGTTTTCCCAGCAGGTTTCGGCTCAGGGCTCCTCTCTCCTGCTTGCTCAAGGGAGGAGAAACAGTTAGCTTCTCATTTACCATGGCTGGCTGAGACCCGGTTTGTCATTAGCTGAGTGTGAATAGATGCTGAGGAACACTGTTCACAGTGTTGGCCAAATGTTAGGCTGCAGTGTTGGAGCATAGACGAGTGGCCTAACCAGCAAACATTCACCTGTCAGGGTTTGAAAGGCTGCAGGTCCCGGGACTGTCATAAACACTGTAGAGCCCACCACTGTTTTGTACACAGGATTTGTTATAGCTTCACACAAGAGGTAGGTGACAGAAACTGTCATGTCTCATTATTACCGTCATTATTATTACTTTTTGAGAATGGCTGGCCTTGAACTCACAGCCCTTCAGCTTCAGTTTCTCAAGTGTTGGTATAAAAGTGCCATTATTATATGGAAGCATAATGTCTCTTCTCACAAAGGGACTAATCTCATTCATGGTGATTCCTCTGTAAGTGCACAGTCTACAACACTGTTTAATAATATCTTGTAACTCATTTCCTTATCAACTCAACTTGACAAGCTCTTATACGCCTATTAACACCAGCCTACTCTAGTCTGACCCACAGATAACGATAATACATCTTGGCAAGTCACATCTCCAATCTTCACTTTCTCAGTTGATCCAGTAATAGAAATGGCTCTCAAGTCATATAAAGAAAGTGTGTGCATGTGTGTGCATGTGTGTAAAGGTACAATTTAAGAAGTAGTTCCCACACCATTGCATACACTAGCAAGCGTTTGCTGAAAGGACCCTGATATAGCTGTCTCTTGTGAGACTAGGCCAGGGCCTAGCAAACACAGAAGTGGATGCACACAGTCAGCTATTGGATGGAGCATAGGGCTCCCAATGGTGGAGCTAGAGAAAGTACCCAAGGAGCTAAAGGGATCTGCAACCCTATAGGTGGAACAACATTATGAACTAACCAGTACCCCGGAGCTCTTGACTCTAGCTGCATATGTATCAAAAGATGGCCTAGTCGGCCATCACTGGAAAGAGAGGCCCATTGGACACGCAAACTTTATATGCCCCAGTACAGGGGAACGCCAGGGCCAAAAAGTGGGAATGGGTGGGTAGGGGAGTGGGGGGGAGGGTATGGAGGACTTTTGGGATAGCATTGGAAATGTAATTGAGGAAAATATGTAATAAAAAAAATATTTAAAATTAAAAAAAGAAAACAATGTACAATCAACCTTACTTGCCTTGGATTTCTCATATAATAAACTTTTACAACCTCAAAAAAAAAAAAAAAAGTAGTTCCCATGGGTCACACCTGTGGCTTTCAGTTAATGTCTGTCCCTGAGGTAGTTGTCATTGTTCCCTTTAGTGGAAGAGGATCCAGAGGCTCAGGAGTGTTGTCTTGCTCAAGGTCACTCAACTGAACTGGATAGAGAGCACCCTGACAAACAGACCTGAGGCAATCTGCTCCAAAGCCATGGCTCCCAAGCCCTGCTTGCTACCACAGCACAAGCGGCAGTGACCAGCCCCATCAGAGTGGCAGGTAACAAAAGCCAATGATCAAAGAGAATTTACCAGACACAAAAGGCTGGCCGACCGCATGCTGAAGATCAGATCCTGAAGAAAACATTTGTCCCATACAAAACTACAACAGGACTTTTCTGAATATTAAGCCTTGTGCAAAGAGCTTTGTGACATTGATGACCAATAGAAAATGCACTTACTCAAGGAACAGGCAGGAAGTTAATCATTTTAAAGAGGCTTTTTTGGTTTGTTTGTTTGTTTGTTTGATACAGGGTTTCTCTGTGTAGCCTTGGCTGTCCTGTAAGTCTCTCTGTAGATCAGGCTGGCCTTGAACTCAGAGAGATCTGTCTCCTCTACCTCCTGAGCACTGAAATTAAAGGTGTGGGCCACCATACCCAGCTGAGGCTTTTTTTTTCTTCTTCTGATGGTTCAGAATTGTTTTATGAATATTAAAGAAATATTATCTCTGATGTGAACAATTAAAAGGAAGCCAGTATTGAAAAAAAACAAATTAAAGCTTTATAATATCTACGCAGTTATGAGCAGGGGGAACTGCTAAATCTGAAATGACAAAAGGGAAACCATCACTTCAGAAAAGGAAAGATCTAGAAACTAGACTTGTACAAGTGAAATGCTCTTCACTGGAATAAGTCTGGGGAACATTTTAAACCTCAGGACTAGGTGTTTGGAAAGCCTTGTAGTGAGAGCCTTATGGCTCTGTGGTTAGTACGAGACAAAGCTGTTTAACCAGGACAATGGCTTCGTATTTCTTCTTTCTCCTCCTCCTCCTTCTCTCCCTCCTCCTCCTCTCCCTCCTCTTCCTCCTTCTCTTCCTCCTCCTCCTCCTCCTCCTCTTCCTCCTCCTCTCCCTCCTCCTCCTCCTCCTGCTCCTGCTCCTGCTCCTCCTGCTCCTCCTCCTCCTCCTCCTCTTCCTCCTCCTCTCCCTCTTCCTCCTCTTCCTCCTGCTCCTCCTTTTCCTCCTCCTCTTCCTCCTCCTCCTCCTCCTCTCTCTTCTTTCTATCCATGTAGTGTGCACTACCCCCCACAAGCACCAAGGGCTTCTCCCTGTGCATAATCACTGTTTTCCAAGACCACTCCCTCTGAGGTTCCTGCTTTTGAATCTCAGAGCTCCAGTGAAACAGACTGACAGCAATGCATGCTGGGTGGTAGGGCAGGTGATAAAGTCAGCCTAGAAAACGGTCTAACCCAGTGTCTGTGCTGTTTTTATTGTTGTTTGTTTTTTGTTTTCCAATTTGTCACAAACCTAGACCAGCCTGGGAAGAGGGAATTGTAGTTACGGGGTGGCCTACATCAGATCAGGGCATGTCTGGTGCATGCAGACATGTTTGTTTTTTGATTGCAACTTAATGTAGGAGAGCTGGACCCACCGTGGGTGTGGGGGAGGGGTGTACCAATCCTGGGTGGGTGGGCCTGGGCTGTGAGGAAGCAGGCTGAGCAAGCCAGAGGAAGCTAATAAGCAGCACTCCTCTGTGGTCTCTGGTTCAGTTCCTGCCTCCAGATTCCCACTTTGGGTTCCTGTCCTAGCATCCCTCGATGATGAACTGTAACCTGTAAGCTGAAATAAAGCCCTTCTCCCTCAGATTGCTGTTGGCCATGGTGATGATCCTAAGCACGGAGAGCAAACCCGGCCAGTATCTATCTTCTCGGTTTGTAGCTAAGCTTACCCTGAACAAATACCAATGATGTCAAGAAATTCATTCCAGAAAAATATATTTCATCTCATACAGAACAGAAAAACAAAAACAGAAGAAACCACCTCCAAACATTCATGTTTCACAGTGAAGAGCAAAAACTTATAATTTTGGGTCTTATAGCATTGTGGTATCTAAGAATTCAGGGCTGAAGAATAGACCCAGGCGGGTCCAGGCACAGCCAAACCCACCCTGTAGCTAAGAATGTCCGGCCATAAAAGATAAAAAAGAGAGTGCAGGAACTAGCCAGGGCTATTAGGACGGACCAAATGGCCATCTGGCAGGATGGCACCTCCGGGTGGCGCCTCCCTATAGCCCACCATAAATCATACATTGACCAGGTGTCCTGCTGACCTCGAGAAGTCCAAGCCCTTGTGCCTCCCTACACCTTAGCCGGCACATACTGCCCTGTTAATTTGTAATCACACCCCCCCACACACACATTTAAATAAGCCAACCATGTTTAACCCCGCAAATTCTTTCGGCTCCCCCCTTTTGGTTTGTGGTTTTTGCCTTTATAAGCCTGTAAGAAGTTTGGGCAGGGGTCGAACTCCTCTGCCCCCTGTGCGGTGCATGAGTTTCACCCCAGCATGCTGGCTTGAGCGCTCCTTTGTTGTTTGTGTGTTTGTGTGCCATTAAAGCCTCGTGTACTTACAGCGAGATCGGTCTCAGCGTCCTACTGGGTGTGCGCGCCTTCCTGAGGTGGGATTCCCGCCGGGGTCTTTCAACAGGAAACCATCGAGGGTTCAACCACAGTCCTGAACTCAGGGGGGAGGAGCAAGGTGCCACAGGCGTTCATTAGGAGTCATTGTTTCTTTTGATCGAATGCTTATTCATCACGAAGATGAATTTAGTCAAGTGTTTGAGGAAACAGAAATGGAGGTGGTACAGGATGGAAGATGATGTGAAGGCCAATCAGAGAGCTGGCAGGCTGGCATCCACCTGTCCCAAGTTCAAGTTCAAGCCTGGGGCGGTTCACGGGGGAGTGTTTGAGATTCACTCCATTGTCAGCTTTTCCTTTTCCCTCCTGGCCATCTCTGAAATCAGGCCCTGAGCAGTTTTAGGGGAATGTTCTGCAAATTATGATCTATCTATATCCTATGACGGATGCTATTAAAATATGGTCTAGTTTTTAGTGCCTTTTGCATCATGGTTTCGAATGCTTAAAACTTCCTTAAGAACCTTATATCATAGAGGGCCCTGAAGGTCTCGTGGAGTTCTAGAGGGTGTTTGGGTGACTGTGTTTATGTTCCCTTGGGCACTGTAGACTAGATCTGTCCGTATCACAATCTCTGAATCTAGTAACAACTACATCGTACATCAGAACGCAACTGACACTTACACGTGGGCAGTGGGGTTAAAGGTCATTTTTATTCCTGAAATACTTTTTCTCTTTTAAGACTGTCCACAACTCTTTTTAATGAAAAAGAGCAAAATATTTAATTTGTAAAAAAAAAAAAAAAACACACACACACACACAAGGAAGCTCAGAAGAAATAGAGTGCTTGTTTCTGACATTTATTGGAGAACTAATAAAAGAATTCATCACTTTGGGGCTAACTAGGAACAAACAGAGAGTAACAAGAGAGAGAAATCTGGTCTTTCTGTGTCTGAAGGTCTGTGATCTCATTTCTATCACCCAGAGATGCCAGTGTAAATAGATGTATATTTTAACTCTGCCCTGAACAGCCAGCAGGACTCCTTAACTGAGCATGCTCAGTAGTAGTCCGACCCATAAGGAACTTTCCCTCACGAATACACACAGGCTCCCAGAGTGAAACCGCGAGGTTTCTTTTGTTCTGGAAGGACGCTGCCTTGGGAATCACTCTCATACTCTCATTACTGGAGACGAGAGCCCTTTCTCCCTGTTATTGTGCTAGGCTGTGTTTATTCTGGCTTTGCCCTCACTGAGATGGTCCCGTTCTGTTCAGTGACAGGGATCCAACCAGAGCCCTAAACACTGTGCATAGCAGCACAGATCTATAATCTCAGAACTCAGGGGACTGAGGCAGGAGAATCAGATGCTCACATCCATCCTGGATCACACTGTGAATCCAAGGCCCTTCTAGGCTACCTATTAGAATCCTATTTTTTTTTTTTTAATGTAAAAACTTTTATTGAACTTTTGAGTAACAGTCGTATTTTTCAAAAGTACTTGGGAGACAAATAGTGAGATAGTGTGCACACTTACTTGCTAAATTTCTTCTGCTAGATTCTTTCTAAGGTGAGTGTGTGTGTGTGTGTGTGTGTGTGTGTGTGTGTGTGTTTATTCATTTGTTTTGCTCTGTGGTCTCACTGTATAGTCTAGGCTAGCCTTGAGAACTTACGGTCCTCCTGCCTCTCCCTCCTGACTGCCGGGATCATAGGTGTGTGCTACCATGCCTGGCAAGTCTTTCATTACTTTTAAAGATTTCAATTTTTAAACTTAAGTGTGTGTGTGTGTGTGTGTGTGTGTGTGTGTGTGTGTGTGTGTGCCTCTGTATTTGTATGCCTATGCCTCTTGTGTGTGTGTACCCTCAGGGGCCAGAAGAGGGCTCTAGAGCCCCTGGAGATGGAGTCGTAGGGCATTGTGAGGAGTTCATTGTGGGTTCTGGAAACTAAGCTTGGGTCATCAGCAAGTGCTCTTAATGGTCCAGCTACATTTCTACCCCTGATTTTTTTGTTGTTGTTGTTTTGAAAACCAGGATAATAAAAAAACCCTGAATAGCAGGGTTCCCTCACAAGCTTGCTGTAAGGGTTAACAGAGATCAAATTGATAGAGCACAAGCCAGCATTCCATGATGTGTGCCTGTATGAAAGCATCAAATGATAGGTGATGGTGATGATGGTGATGATGGTGATGGTGACGGTGATGATGATGTGTCCGATATTTGGATTCTTGAGGGAGGTAGTGACATAGACTAAAAGGAACCCTGAGATCATCCAGGAGCTATTGCTCAACTTTTGCCATGTGAAAAGACTGGGTACAAGGCAGGATCCCAGCAAGACAGGTGATGCGCTCTGTTCCAAGAATGAACTTGAAAGGGCTTGATCAGCAGATCGCTTACTGAGGGGTAGGGAATTAAGCTCCTGTCTCTGTGAGACCCCAGCTCATAAAGAAGAAAGACTATTTTGGCTCACAAGGCCAGAGGCTTCCGTCGTGGAGCCTGAGGAAAAGCAGGTCACCATGACAAAGAATGACCGTGAGTGCAAAGCTACTCACCTTTTGGCAACCAGGAATCAGAGGAGGACAGGAAGTAGTTAGGGTTCCCATACTATACTTAAGGACACACCCCATAACCTAACTTCCTCCAACTAAGTACTAGCCTCTTCAAAGCTCTGTCTCAGCATCACAGACTATCAAACCTTCAGGATATGGGCTTTGGGGAAACATCCATGCTTCAAACCATAGCATGCTGACAGAGCTAAGGGAGCCATCAACAGACGGGGAGGCATCAATAACTTGTGACTGCAAGCCACTGTCAACCACCACTCCTGCCTGTGACGGTCAAGGGCAGGGAGTGATGTCACCCAAACTCAGTAGTGGCTGGAGTCCGGGAAGAGAAGCCAGACCACAGGAACTGTGCTAGCAGAGGAAGTCAGGCAAAACCCCAAATGCCAGCATGGTGAGAAGAAGCAAGACAACAATTCTGAGGGTCTTCTCTTAAGAGAGAAACCTTCTCAACTCATTTTCCCCCTTTGTGTCTGTCAAAAACCAAAGCACAAAACTGAGCCTGGGTAACAATAACACAGATTTGTTAGTGGCTGAAGAAAGAAGTGGGAGCCTCGTCTTGAGAAGTAGCTCACAAGTCGGCTTCTCGGGACAGAAGGAGGTAAAGAGGAATGGGGGAAGGGCAGGCCAGTGAAGGGGAGGAACATTTATAGTCTTCCTGAAATAAGCAGGGCTTTCCCAGAACACTTTCATGGTCTGGGGTTTCCTGCAATGGTGGCTGGTGGCATGTCACTTAGCATGAAATTGGAGAATGATGAAGACTGTGGTCTTCTAGAAATCATTTGAGTGGCCATTTTGGATACGGGTGGTTTCACCTTGAGATCATGAAGAGCAACGTCTGCCCTCCAGGCGTCCTGTTCTCAAAGATAAACACAGACAGGGTGGTAGGCAGCTAGGCAGGCTGTGCAGATAGCAGACTGGGTGTTGGAATAAGTTTCAGCTCCTCTCTCCTCCTGACCACATATTTCCTGCTGGTGTGCTGCTAGCTAAAGTTCGCCAGAATTCATGCTGCAAGGAAGCCAGTGTACCACACAGGGCTGTGAAGGAGAGGGGCAGAGGAACCAGCCCAGCAAAATTGTAACCGCAAATGTTTCCAAAGCTTTGCCTCTTCCCTGGGCGGGTCCGCCTGGATGGAAGTTGTGTGAGGAAGGGCAGTCACTTGGTGATAGCACCCAAACTCCTTTCAGGAAAAAAAGGGGATGAATGAAAAAAGAAAAGATAAAGAAAGGACAAGACTGCTCCTAGGTATGGTGGAGGAGAAGGTTTATTATAGATAAAAGGAAGAGCATGGCCAGAGGCAGACACATTTGGGGGAGGCCAGAGAAGACATGACCCTGTGCCTAGCCACCAGGGGAGAGGGGACTGGGGAACAGAGGGAAGAGAGAAGGGAGGAGAGGAGAGAGGGGAGGGGTCAGAGAGGAATAGAGGGGAGAGGGGAATAGAAGAGAGAGGGGAGAGGGGAAGAAGGAGAGGGAGAAGGGAGAGGAGAAAGGAAGGGGAGAAGAAGGAAGAGGGAGAGGCCAGAAGGGTAAAGGGTAAAGTCAAAGGGGCTAGGTCATCAGAATGGCTGATTATACAGGGAAGAGCCACTGGGGAAAGGGCAGACCAGCCCCTGAGCTCGAGTAGTTTAGGGTAGCGTTGGGGTGTGCCAGCCATATTCTGTAACAGGTAGGAACCAGGGGATGCTGGGGGAACCTGGTGGACAGGTCTGCCTTGATGGTTTAAGTAGACACCGCAGCCATTTGTCCCAGGTTTGAGAGCTAACAGGGGAGCCTATTGATGGAAAACAGAGACCTACCCACGCCAGGCGATCCTTGTGATGTGAAGGGTTCTAAGAATTGGGGAAGCAGATTCTAGCGAGCATGAGCCACCCACACGCAATGGTGTTCTCCTGTGAAGGCACCCGGGAGGCTCACCTTGTTTCAAAAGCCTTTCAAAGCTTAAAAGAAGAAATGAACCCCTTGCCTTTATTAGGATTTCTATTGCTGCAATAAAATACCACAGTCAAACGGCAACTTGGAGAACGTCATTCAGCTTACACTTCCACATTGCTGTTCATTATCGAAAGAAGTCAGACAGGAATTCAAACAGGGTAGGATCCTGGAGGCAGGAGCTGATGCAGAAGCCATGAAGGGGTGCTGCTTACTGGCTTGCTCTTCATGGCTTGCTCAGCCCACTTTCTTACAGAATTCAAGACCACCAGCCCAGGGGCTGTACCACCTACAGTGGGCTGGACCCTGCCCCATGACACTAATAAGAAAATGCCTTATAGCTGGGTCTTATGGAAGCATTTTCTCAATTGAGGCTCCTTTGTCTCTGAGGACTCTAGCTTTTGTCCAGTTAGCATAAAACCAGTAAATCCCCAGACTACAAAGCAGGCTGATGGTCCAGCTGATGTAACAGGCTGAAGGAACTGAGTACAGAGTCAGAATTCTGGGAAGAGAAAGTGAGACACCTTGGTGATCAGGTTGCAGAGGGAGTTTGGAATGAAAGCCTGAGGGAGAGATGGACTCTGCCAGATATTAGGATGTCTCCCAAGAGCTCTATAAATAGAGCTCTATAAATGTTTAAGGCTGATGTGTTTCCGGTGTGAAATGGCATATTGTAATTGTTTCATTCATTCATTCATTCATTCATTCATTCATTTTGTTCTTCTCTGTGCCAGATACGGTGCTGGGTACTAAGGACAGAACAAGGGGACACTCTGCAGAGATGTGTCTTTCTGGTCGGCGAGTGCTTCATGAGACTGAGAATAAATTGGTAAGATTACCCATTATAGAAGGGTCAATAGGATTCTAAGGGAGGAAGACTTCTCCACCTTACAAGATTAGAAAGTAGAGACTTAAATGGAGCGAAGCAGTTTTTGTTGCTTCAGAACCTATCATAGCCATTAATAGCCTGGAAACCTTTACCTACCTGGGGCTTCATCCCTCTGTATTTATTGATTCTATTTGACACTGCACACAATCACACCGGAAGCACACACATATATTTATATTTCTTATACAAGTGTTTCTCAGAACAGTGTTACTCTAAGAAGAGGCCACAGACCAACATACGTTCACAAACTGACAGCAAAGCCAGTGTTGTGTGACAAAACCTTCCCTGGAAAGGACATTCTCTCTTTGCCCCATCTACTGTGAGAATGAAGAACATTCTCTGAAATCAGACTGTCGACATTCCAGAAGATGTCGACATCACTCTGAAAGGGCACACAGCCTCAGGGGAACTCTGCAGAGGGACTTCAATCACATCAATGTAGAGCTGAGTCTTCTGGAAAGAAAAAGAAAAGGCTCCGAGTTGACAAATGGTGTGGTAACAGAAAGGAACTGGCCACTGTCAGAACCATCTGCAGTCATGTTCAGAACATGATCAAGGCTGTTACACTGGGCTTCCGTTACAAGATGAGGTCTGTGTATGCTCACTTCTCCATCAACGTCGTTATCCAGGAGAATGGGTCCTTGGGTGAAAGCCGAAATTTCTTGGGTGAGAAATCCATCCGCAGGGTTCGGATGAGGACAGGTGTTGCTTGTTCTGTCAAGCTCAGAAGGATGAATTAATCCTTGAAGGAAATGATATTGAACTTGTTTCAGATTCAGGGGCTCTTATTCAGCAAGCTACAACAGTTAAAAACAAGAATATCAGAAAGTTTAAGGAGGGCATCTCTATGTCTGAGAAGGGGACCATGCAGCAGGCTGACGAGTGAGACCTCAGTTTCCTGGCTCCAGAAACAAGATCCTGATCACAAGTACAATTTGAGCTCTTTGAGGAAAATATAGGATTTATATATTGGTAAAAAATCCTCCCCTGGGGAAACACGACACACTTCTATTCACCTAGATAGAAAGTCCCATGACAGCCCCAACAGACCAAAGTGCCAAAGTCCTACTTGGTTAACGAATGAATTTCACTGGGGTTACTTACAGGAGCACAAATGAATCAAAAAATAGCTGCATCACCAAGCCCACCCCAGCATGGGTGACAGCTCAAAACTGGGAAAACCTGGAGCACACTGTACAGTCTGCAGGCAGCTCAATAGGTTGAAATGTGTCCTTTCCAGATATCTCAGCTGGTTTCTGCTTCTTCCAGGCGACTGGTTTGGTCTAAATCTTTGCAGCTTTGCTTCTCTGAGAAGGACTCTTAGCTTTTAAAGCTTAACTCTGCCAGGGAGGGGACTGGTGAATCTAGTCAGTTTCAGGGACTTCCTGAAGCTATTTTGAGTTGTTTACCTTTCTGCTTAAGGAGTTTCCCTGTAGGATGGAATGTTTCGCTCTTGAGGAAACTGTTACACAGCACATAGAGATAAGGAGTGGACCTTTTCATGTCAATCTTGTGTCTTTGAATCTAATAATGAAAATATCTACATTTGTATTTTGTAGGTCTGCTTTGTTATCACGTTTTCCTGGTGACACTAATTGTATTTTATAAAAGTCTTGGTCAGTAAATCATGAATGATTAAAAAGAAGAAAGTCAGAGCCAGGCGTGGCACATGCCTTTAATCCCAGCAGAGGCAGTCGGATTTCTGAGTTCGAGGCCAGCCTGGTCTACAAAGTGAGTTCCAGGACAGCCAGGGCTACAGAGAAACCCTGTCTCAAAAAAAAAAAAAAAAAAAAAAAAAAGCACTATAAGAAGTTTAAAAGGCATCACCTGGAAGATGCTTTAAAAATGTGATAGTTCATGGCTGGGGGGTGGGGGTGGGGTTACCAAGTCATCCATCCATCCATCCATCCATCCATCCATTTAATCATTCTTTTTGGTGGTTGACACAAGGTCTTACTATTTAGCTAAGATCAGTCTTCAAACTCCTGATCTTTTTGCTGCAGCCTTCCTAGCTCTGGAATTACAGGAGAGCACCACCATAGCAGGCTTTTGGTGGCCCATTTAAAATCAACTGAAGAGTGTTTTGCTTTGTTTTTTAAAAGCCCCTGGGCAACACTCCAGGTGGTGACGACGTTTCTTCTCTGTCCAGTACGCAGGCAATAAGATCTTAGAAGATCCATAGGTGCTTCTGGTGTGACCCTGGATGAAACCAGGGTATGGTGGGCTCTGAACTCATAGAGAGTAGGGATGGTGGGCTCCAGCTGCACAGAGGATGGACTGGTGGGCTCTGGCTGCACAGAGGGCTCACCAGGATGCCTTTGAATGGACCACCTGACCACGTAAACTTGAATCTAAATCTTTGGTGGTGGTTCCTGGGCAATGATATTTTCATTAAAATGGTTCTAGATTATTTCCAGAGGGTTGGAAAGAAAAACCAGCTGAGGATGAGGTGGATACAAAAGAGGGAGTCAGTTCAGTGCCTTTTCTAGGAGTCAGAAACAGCTCTTCTGAGATTCCACACCTCTTTCCCATCATGGAGCTACAGGGATAGCCGTGGCTGAAGCTGGAGGTCCCTGGTTAAGAAAGCTGGGTCCTGTAGCAATCACTCTGGGCCTCTTCACAGGATCTAGTGAGAAGCAGAGAGGCTCTGGCCACTGCTACTTATGAAGGCTTGGCCAGCCAGGTGCCACGACTCCAGTAGGCAGAACAAAAAGCGGCACCTTGACTCTTTCCCTTAGAAGCGCTGTGACTCTGCAGACAGGGTTTCGGAGGGAGGGGAAGGCTGGTGGAGGTTTGTGCTTGGAGCCCTTTGTGCTGAGCAAACACTTTCATCCTAGCAGCAGCTGCACTACCGAGCGCTCCATCACTTCCTAATGGATCCTCTGAAAGGGTCCAGCTGTTCCTTTCCATCAGGTCCTGAAAGCATGCCTTTCATTTGAAGAAAGCACACATGCATTAGGACTCGATGGTATGAGGGGGTTTCGGAGTGGAGGAAGGCAGTAGACGAGTGTTGACATTTGCTGCTAGCAATTGGGGCCAAATAATTATACCTATTAGAAAAAAGAAAAAAACATGTTAGCGCAGGAGCCATGAGGCCAGCCTGGAAGCAGGCTGCCAGATACAGTGGCAGCTCTCTTGTCACAAAGCTCAGAGATACTTCGTTTTTCTGCCGGTGTAACTGCTAGGGTCTGAGTGGTTGTTCTGTTGAAATCTAATCCTCAGTGTGGTGGCACCAAGAGGTGAGCCAGATAGCCTAATGGTTAGGAGCTCTTTGCAGAGGGCCCTGGTTTGGTTCTGAGTACCCCCCCCCCGTGGTGGTTCACAACCACCTGTAACTCTGGTTCCAATATATCCTATGACGTCTCTAGCTTCCATGGGTTGTTGTAAGCATGTGGTATTAATATATATACTCAGGCACACATACACATAAAATAATAAGAAAAAAATTAAAGGCCTTTGCTCTCATGAAGAGAATTAGTACCTTTATAAGAAAACTGGGAGGGCTTCCTTGCTTGACTCTTCCGTTTTATGAGGCGATACCTAGAAAGTGCTGTCTATAGAGCAGAGTGCCCATATCAGACACAGAATCCGTTGGAAGACCAGTCTTACTTTCCAGTCTCTACATCACAAAATACATAAACAAACCCCCTGATGCACATGTAGAACTATAAATGATAAATAACTTCCGGGCTGGAGCAATAGCTCATTGGTGTGAGGTCTTACACGCGTTCTCACGACCGGCCAGGAAAGACACAACAAACCAGAATCTTTTGCGGCAAAACTTTATTGCTTACATCTTTAGGAGCAAGAGTGTAAAACTTAAACCCAAAAACGAAAGCGAAACCCCGTCCCTATTTAGGAGAGTTATCCTTTGCCTAGGACGTATCACTCCCTGATTGGCTGCAGCCCATGGCCGAGTTGTTGCCACGGGGAAGGCAGAGTACATGGGGTGGAGAAATACCCTTGGCACATGCGCAGATTATTTGTTTACCACTTAGAACACAGCTGTCAGCGCCATCTTGTGACGGCGAATATGGGGGCGGCTTCCCACAGTTCCCCCTTTTCTATTAATAAGAGCAATAGGCCACCCATATTAATGAGAGTGGAGATAGAGGTCAAATCCCCAGTGTGCAGGTAAAGGAGCCATGTACAGGATTAGCTCTTAGGCTCACAGGCTTTTACCCAGAGCAACCCTGACCTGCTCCCATGTCGTTTTACCTGGAGAGAAGGACACTTGGACACTCAACCTTCTTGAAAGATGACATGTCTCCCTAGAATAGGCTCATATATGCCGCAGAGCCCTTCTACTGCAGTGCTTAGCCGTGTAACTCTCTCGGGCTGCTGAAGCACACTCACTCTATCCCGTGCAATGAGACTAGCCTCGTGGTGTGCAAGAGCTGAGTGGCCAGCGATCTATTGCTTAAGCATAGATAACCATAAATCAGGGGAAGCACCATGTTCTAGTCCTGTAAGCGCCTGGGCAATAACCACCTTGTCTCTCCTAGTTTGGGCCTTAAGCTTACAGACCAACCAAAGAAGCAACACTAATCCACAGCAAAGTGTATCTCCAAATAATATCAATCCCACCCATTCTTTAAAGAAGGAAAATGCTGAGGAGATCCAATTGGGTAATCCTTTGGTCAGGGACAGGTCCAAGCGCGTGGAGTTGACCTGAAGTCTCAATTCCCGAAGGATCTGTTCAAATTTAGCCGTCCAATTCTGTAACATATACTGAGAAAGACTTTTTGACAAATTAGCTGTCCTAGTAAATTTCTCATACTGAATGGAAGTAACACACAATCCCGGAAACTTTTGTTCACATCCCAGCTGAGCTATTTGCCATAATACATCTAGTTGTTTCTGGACAAGATCTATGAGTTGATTAACCAGCATGAGACCACCCTGTATCATGACATTAGCTGAGGCCTGTTTATCTATGACTGTAGTCACTGAGGCTGACAAAGTGTTAATAGTGTCAGTCGTCTGGACCTGTCTAGACAGAGCCAAGGCTGTCTGAATCAAGGCCAAACCCAGTTCCTAGTTAGTGGTAAAAAAGCAGGGGAATATTTGAGCATTATACATCACCGGCATTGGGAGTGGAAATGTTGACATTATCCCCCAACGCTGCTCTCTCTTTATTATTGACGCCCTGGACATCACCAAGACGAGGGACATCAGTATTCCCTTGGTCAGTCTGGATTTTTCGGGTGAGTCTTTCTGGTATCCAAAATGGGTTGTCATCATTCTGTGGGAAAACACAAATAGCTCCCCTGGATCTTATCAAAATAGGATCCGGGCCATACCATTTATTATTAAGGACATTTTTCCATTTAACCATCTCATTGGGCCTATCTGGCTCTGAACAATGACGTTTAGCCGCAGTATGGCCATGAGCATCAATATTTTAAAAATTGAGTGTAAAGAGTGCCATAGACACAGACACTCTTGGTACTCGGGGTAGAGTCTCGATTCCCCTCTTCTGTTTTATTAGATAGGCTTTGAGGGTGCGATGCGCACGCTCAACAATACCCTGTCCTTGAGGGTTGTATGGAAGTCCAGTCAGGTGGGTCACGTCCATCTGACGGCAGAACTGCTGGAATTTTTGAGATGTATAAGCTGGTCTATTATCAGTCTTAAGGAGTTTGGGTTTCCCCCAAGCACTCCATGCCTCAAGACAATGTTGAATCACATGTGAGGCTTTTTCACCTGTTAAAGGTGTGGCAAACATTACACCAGAGCAGGTGTCAATAGAAACATGTAAATATTGATTTCTCCCAAAGGAGGAAATATGCGTGACATCCATTTGTCAGACCTGTAATGGCCTGGCATGAGTAGATAAAATTTGACAACAATCTAAAGGCATTATTAAGTAATCAGAATCACTTTCAGTAGAACCAATCCCTCTGGCAGCTCAAGGAATACCAGAGGAAGGAAAACAGCCATGTAGGCTTGGCAAAATTATTAGTTGAGCTATTCTGTCCCTTTGTGATATAGAAAAGACAACTTGAGGACAAGAACAGAGAACCTGAAGTTCCCCTTTATAATCCTGATTTACAACTCCAGGGTGGACAATAAGACTTTGTAGGCTGCAAGAGCCTGCCTCTGTTATTTTGGCCACAAAATCTGAGAAGGACTCCTGAGGTCCCTGGACGATCTTTGTTAGTTGTCTAGTGGCTTTACCTGCTCGGGAGAGCGCCTTTCAGGCCCTAATAGCCTTTTCATCTGATTCAGAACTACTAAGAACTGGCTCCTTGAGCTCATCTAGTGATGAGTATAGGTTCCTTCTCCTAGAAACCTCCGCTAATTGATCTTTTTTCTTTTCTTTTTCCTTTTCCTTTCTTCTAATCTCTCCCCAGGTATTCTTACCTGACCTTAACTTTTTCTCGGGTTCAAGACCCTTGGAAAGGCCTGTATACTTATTTTGTGTACCATATTTCCTCTTTGCTCCTACTCTCTCTCCCGCTTTACTTCTGATAGATTGCCCTGAATTTCATCCAGAATTTTTAGCCCTGCCTTAACCACTTGATAACATGTGAAAAGGAACAAAAAGGCTCCTAACACTAGAAAAAGTTCAAGGCCAAACATACCTTGTAAAGCTATTTCCTACTTTACTTCTGATAGACTGTCTTGAATTTCGTTAGAAAGTTCAAGACCAGACTTACCTTGTAAAGCTATTTCCCACTTTACTTCTGATAGACTGTCTTGAATTTCGTTAGAAAGTTCAAGACCAGACTTACCTTGTAAAGCTATACTTACGGGTACCCTGTTCCCCAGCTGAAGAGTTCTGAATTCACGCAGTTGAATCCTTCTCAACAGTCTGTTTTACGGGAACCTTTATGACCGTGACCCGCAGTTCTGGTTCCGGAATGAGGGATCTTCCTTGCGCCAGTGATGGTTAATTCCCGTCCCGAGTTTTTTTGTTCCGGGTTTTTTCTTCCCGGATTTTCTCGTCCCGGGTTTCGGCACCAACTCTTACACGCGTTCTCACGACCGGCCAGGAAAGACACAACAAACCAGAATCTTCTGCGGCAAAACTTTATTGCTTACATCTTCAGGAGCAAGAGTGCAAAACTCAAACCCAAAAACGAAAGCGAAACCCCGTCCCTATTTAGGAGAGTTATCCTTCGCCTAGGACGTATCACTCCCTGATTGGCTGCAGCCCATGGCCGAGTTGTTGCCACGGGGAAGGCAGAGTACATGGGGTGGAGAAATACCCTTGGCACATGCGCAGATTATTTGTTTACCACTTAGAACACAGCTGTCAGCGCCATCTTGTGACGGCGAATGTGGGGGCGGCTTCCCACAGTGAGGGTCTCAGTTCAGCTCTGAGAACCCACACAAAAGCCAGGCTCTGCGGACCTGATGCTGTGGTTGGGAAGACAGGAAGTAGTGCAGCAGCCATTGCATTAGGCCCTGGAGCTACAATCCACGATGAGCCACGGTCATTGTCTTCTCGAGGTGGACATGTCTGTGGAGATCGTACCTCCAGTAATCCATGGTATTAATTGTATGTCACATGATCGACAATAGTGGCAAGAATGGGCACATTTTTCTATTCTCTTTTTTTTTTCTTGGTTTTTCGGGACAGGGTTTCTCTGTGTAGCCCTGGCTGTCCTGGAACTCACTCTGTAGACCAGGCTGGCCTCAAACTCAGAAATCTGCCTGCCTCTGCCTCTCAAGTGCTGGGATTAAAGGCGTGTGTCACCACACCCGGCATCCTTTTTCTATTCTTAAAACACAGTATTTTTTTCATTTTCTCCCTTTTACCCCCTCCCCTAACTGTCTGAAAAAGGTATCAGGCGAGGCCAAGCAGAAGAGGCAGTGGTCCAGCAGGGCCACGAGCTATGGCAAGACTAACATCCTAGTTAGTTTTATCCGTTAGCTTTAAGTAGTTAGCTCTGACACACCCTAGAGTCAGCTGAGAGGAACTCTCACCCAAGGACCTGGAGGATTGCTCTGTATTGGACTGACCTAGGGGCATGTCTGTAGGGTATGATCTTAATTGTTAGTTGAAGTTGGAGAGCCCACTGTTTGAGACACCATTCCCCTGGCACGTGGTAGTCCTGCACTGTATTATAAAAACCAAGCTGATGGGGCCAGGAGATGACTCAGTGGTCAAGAGCACCGGCTGTTCTTCCAGATGACCCAAGTTCAATTCCAGGCACCCACACAGTGGCTCACAACCATGTGTAGCTCCAGTTCCAGGGGACTGACAACTTCCTCTGACCTCCTAGGGTGCCATTCACAGACATACACACAGACAATCACATCAAAGTGATCCAAAGCCATACCACAGGAAACAGCGTGGGTCACCAGAGTCAGTGCCGTGAAATGACTGGTTAACGTGTTAACGTGTTAGCTGATAATGCATAAGCTGACTAGCCAGCATCAGACGGACTGAAGGCACTCTACAGCTCTGGCTGGAACTGCTTACAATGTCAGCATCTATCCCGAAGTCTAAAATAGAAGCAGAAGTCAGGAATGTTCCAAATGAGGAAGACGTTGAGACTCATGGGAAGCAGAAAAAATGTGTGATCCTGGCTTGAATCCTCTGCTTATAAAAAGCTGCCGATTCCACCGGAAAATCTTAAGTGGACTTGGCTGGAAGAAGGATGTAGGGCAATTCTTTGTAACTATTCTTGTAACTTTTCCACAGGAAACTATTTGAAAAAAAATTAAGTAGTATGATTGCTGTGGCAATACAGCTTATTTGAGCTACTGGTGTGGCTGAGAGAATAACAGGGTGCTGTTGGGTGGGAGATGGGTTGGGGATAACAAACAGGTGGCTCTGAGCAAGAAAGCGTGTTTGTCAGAGGGAAGGAGGATTCATGGTTTGAGCTTCCCTCGTTTGAGCTGTGAGTTTCTTCTTCCCAGCCATGTTGGCCCAAGCACCTTACCTCGAAACTCTCTGTTGCCCTCCCTGCTAGCACTGTCTGTCTACCAGATGCCCCCTGAAAGCACTGTCTACCAGAGGATCCTGAAGATACTGGGAAGCCGAAAGAAGGCTCCTTCAGACACTTAGGAGATATCAGTGCAGTGACATCATATGGCCAGCAGATGGCAGCAGGCAATTCTGGGAAAGAAGAGCCTACTGGAGCAGGGAGGGAGGGCTGGTGAGGCCAGGGCCTGGCTGGCTCCAGCTGTTGGCTCTCTGTGAATTACAGCCTCCTGCCAGGCAACAGAGCCTCCTACAACCCAACCTTGCTCTCTGGAAATAATGGGGGAAAGAGAAGGAGGGCTGAGAGAAAAGTCTTCATTGTGTTTTTGAAGAAAGATGCTTTTATTTCTTCCAATAATGCAGGAGAGAAAAGGAGAAGCCATCATTTCGCAGAACTTGAATGAAATGCCTCAGAGTCCTGGGAGTTAATAGAAAGAGTTGGATTCACTGGTGAGAGGGCGGGACACACCCTCAGTACTCAGGACAAAGGAAGAATACAGACTCAGTTCACTTGTAGTGTGGAGGCAGGGGCTTGAGAATCAGATGAGCCAATCTGTGCATTACAGGGTGTGGTTAAGTATTCGAAAAATCGCTGCAATTGTTGCTACTTATTGGACACTTATTGAGGGCCAGCAAATAACACCCGGCACCAACCCAAGTGTTCGGTGTGTGCTCTATCATGAAATCTCTTCCAGAGTTATGTGTGTGTATGTATTTTGCATATTTCACATTTAAAATTTCAGGCTTAGAGATTGTAACTCATTAATATAAGTTTGTGAGGGTGTTTTACTGTGTGCCTACTGGGGACATACTGACAAGACCAGGGTTGAGGACAAACATGATCCTTCTCTTTTTGTAACTTACTGTCTAGCTGTGAATCCTAGGGTTGAGAACAGAGCCAGGACTTGATTTCAGGTTGGTCAGATACAAACGACTTCTGCTGCCGTTCTAATAACAATAATCGCAATAAAGCTGCACCATTGCTTGCTGTTTAGCACCCCGCTTCCTCCGAGCAGGCCTTTATTAAACCTCTCATTTGTAAAGTAGAAGTTAAAAACACCTAGTTTATAGTTGTCTGGAGAATAAATAAGATAATTCTAATTAAATGCTTACTGTAGTCTGGCATCAAAACTCATCAATAACAGGTCATTGTCATTACTAGGACTGCCTTGGGGTCTGAGATCACACACACACACACAAGTCTCATTAACACATCCTGAGAACTGTCCAAGATTAGACTGTGTCCAGCCTTGAGGTGGAGGAGAGGTTTCATCCCGGAGATGCTAGTTGCTGTTGTTGTTGTTTTGCCTTTGGGAGGGTCACTCCATCATTCTCTCTCCATGTGTCCTGGATGTGGCTGGCCCCAACCCCACCAGGGCTAGACAGATAACTCAGAGCAAGCCGTGTGGGATAATTCCTCCTCCCTGTTGATCATCAATCGAAGGATGAGTATCTCATCCAAATAGCCAATGAGAGTCACTTCAAGGGCTTTTCAAAGAGTTACCAGAAAAGAAATGATCTTTCAACTGAGGCTATTTGCAGGAAGGAATATCAGAACTGAAAGAAGCTGAGAGCAAGGTCACCCGGGAGAAAGACTGTATGTAGTCAATGGATGGCTTGAGAATCCTGATGACATCATCCGAGCCCTGGAGCCAGGGGCTGGCAAGCTTTTACTGGAAAAGGCAGGATCATAAATATATCAGATCATTCCTGCGAGGACCCAACGCATTATGGCTTGAGAGCGGCCTTAGACACTGTGTAAAGAAGTTACGTGGCTTCGTGCCACTAAAACTATTTACAGGAGCACTTGATGGGGCCCGGAGAGATGGCTCAGGGCGGAATGCTTTTCCATAGGGCCTGGGTTCAGTTCCCAGAACCCACATCAGGAAGTTGATAATCCCATATCCAAGGAATACTGCACCCTTTCTGGCCTCTGCAGGTACCCACATACATGTGGGAGACACACATTCATAAGTAAAAATAAAAATTAATCTTATAAAAAAGTCAGGCAATGGGCTAATGATCTCTCTTCTCTGAGGCTGTATGGAAAGCCAGACACCACTGGACTCTTCAGTTAGGGCTGCTGCTCACTTCCTTTCCGGATTAGGCCAGTTTGAGATTTATATCACAACATTGGAAAGGGCTCTGATACAAGCTTCAATTTGATAAAATATGACCTTAATTAATCTGGCATGTTACAGATTACCTAATGGTAAAGAGACTAATTTATCACTCCTATCACCAAGTGGAAACTTTCGGGGCAGCCATTCTTGCTCTAAGTCTATTCTGCAGTGGCTCGTGTTTGAGGGCGCGTGATCCTGCCAAGGAAGTTGAAACATAACTGCCACTAAATCTCCCCAGAGAAGCAGAGCAGGCGTGGGGTAGGGTGCACCTGCAAAGTCTTGAGCAGGCCGTCCAACAAGGGACTACAGTAAATCACCACAGATGAAAGGATCCCAGAAGCTGTCACTGGGCAGAATCTTCTCCAGTGATTATAAAATGAGGGGCTGGGGGTGGGGGTGTTCTGACAGGGGAAGGTCGGGATCTGTGGAAGAGACGGGGCCCAAATGTTCCCGTCCGTGGGATTTATCACCCTTCTTAGGAAATGACTTTGCTGTATGGAAGATTTTGTGTTCTTTGGATCAAGGCTGCTTGTTCTAGCTCTCTAATTTCCTGCAGCTACTCAGACTTTCCTGGAATTAGGCTGATTTATTTGAAAGCCGAATACCGCAGTCCTCATCCTTAGCGCTCAGCAGAGCTCCTGATGGCAAGTTGCAGATATCAGATTTAAGTACCTGCTTCTAAAGAGCGACATGTTTACAGAGCAAGCAGATGTCCTAGGAGTGGCAGAGGATAGCCACCAGCATCTTTACCAGAAGATGGAAAGAACATCACTGGTGTGGGGTCTAATGGGGTGCTAAGTTACACAGCACAGATCTGGAATTCTGTATTCATTACAAGACGGGGGCTGATGTGGGTGAGAGGCATCGAGCAGGCCCCTGGAGGGTGAAGAGTAAGGAAACTTCAACTGGAAAGGATTACTGGGACAATGATCTGGTCCTGAGGATGAACAAGTCATTGCGTTAGATAAGTGTTTATAAAGCTCCTTTGTGCTAGACACTGCACCGGGTCCCACAGACACAGCAGTAGCTAGAACAGTGTTCAGCCTTTGTGACACCTGCAGTTTAACAGGCGATGCAGGCGACACCAAATAAGAAGGAAGACATATTTGCAGCCATTGTGAGAGGTTAGTTAGATGGAAGGGCAGGGGGGTGAGCTGGAAGAAGATGGAGATGGTGCAGTTTATTATGGCACAGCCTGGCGTGGGATGCACAGCACATTCGAATGTGGTCCGTGGGAGGGATCAGAGATGGAAACTGAGAAGTGGTGGCCAGGGAGTATGGGAGTGTGTCAGGGAAAGGTAAACTGCAGGCTTTGGTTATCAGCCCTTGTGTGTCTGCCTGATGCCCTAACAACCTGTGACCTCACTTATTCAACCCAGGTCCATGTCCCTGCTAGATGAAAATCAGTAGGTCTTGTTCTAGATGACATTTTATTTATTTATCATGGGAGGTGGGGACTACAGGTACCATAGGATGTGAGGTCAGACGGTAACTTAATTTTCTCCTAAGAGTCCCAGGGATTCGACCCAGGCTGTCAGGTTTGGTGCAAGCACCTTTACCTGCCGAGCCATCCCACTGACCTAAGAGTGAGTCGTTCTTGAACCAAACCGAACTGGCCCTATTAACAACACATAAAAACAAAGCAAAGAGTGAGGTCTTGCTAATCTCTGTCCCCTATCACTCCTCTGTTGTCGGCTTTAGCAGACCTGAGACTGCTATGGAATGCTTCTCAGGGACTTTATCAGGAACACATGCTCCCGGGCTGGAGAGATGGGTCAGTGGTTAAGAGCACTGACTACTCTTCCAGAGGTCCCGAGTTCAATTCCCAGCAACCACATAGTGGCTCACAACCATCTGTAATGGAATCCAATGCCCTCTTCTGGTGTGTCTGAAGACATCGACAGTGTACTCATATACATAAAACAAATAAATCTTTAAAAAAAAAAAAAGAAGAACACACACTCCTAATGATCAACACTCAGGATGCTGAGACAGGAGGATTACAAGTTCAAGGCCAGAATAGGGTATTTGATGAGATGCCGTCTCAAACAAACAAAAATGGAGCCGAAAGCCAAATCACCCCCACCCCAAAGCATCCCAAGGTCTCTGTGAAGAAAGTGAGTTTTCCTGTCATTTGAGCTCTGACAGTCCCTTCAAGCCACAGACGAATAAAGGCCATAGTAAACTCAGAGTAGATGGCACGTAGCAGAGACCTCTGGAAGGCATGGAGGGGACACAAATGATATAAAATGAAAAGCACTCCCTGGAAAAGTTTGATGGTAAAAGCAATGTCACTTTGTACAAGGAAGTTTGTATGATGCTAATAAGCAGACGAGAGGCTCCAGGGAAACACTCTTTCTAGACTGAAAGCAAATCGTGTCTAACTAACGTTCCTAACTAAGACCTCTGAGCTCAGTCAGGAACATCTATCATTTCGTTATGATGGGACTGAGTGTATACCACACGCCGTGTAAGTGAAGCCCAGTCCATGAAAGGATTAAACGATCAGGGCAATGCTTAAAGTCTTTCAAATAATGGTTTCTTCACACAAGGAGGGTCTTTTCTCTTTGCCAAAGTCCCATCATCACATTCCGTTCGTTCTAGCTGGCTGACCTGACATTGCTGCCCTTTGATTGCTGGTATTTGGACAGATAGGACTTTGAACAGTGAGTTAACCTTTGTGGCAACTGCAGTATCAGTGGGTGGGCCCAGAAGGAGTGTGTTGTGTTTTATAAAAAAGATAAGGAGTGAAGCGATATGTCTGGTGGATGTGTAGTCAGGTGTGGGGGAAGGGGGTGTCTTCATGGGCCCATGCTGGGGTATCCCTTCCCTGTAAGGTACCAGCCACACAACTGACCGTATAGTATAGAATAGAGTCTATTCAGGGCATGGAGAGGGGTGTTGAGAGGGTAGTAGAGACAGAGAAAGGCAGAGAGAGAGCCGAGGAATACAAGCTGGCCATGAGCACGGAGAGAGAGGGAGGAGGGGAAGGGGAGGAGGGGCAGGGGAGGAAGGGAAGGGATGAGAGGACAGAGGGAGAGCAAGAAGGCATGAGAGAGTGGAGGGGGCGAGCAGCCCCTTTTATAGTGAGTCAGGCACACCTACTGTTGCCAGGTAACTGTGGGACAGAGCCTGGACAAAGTGCTAACAGAGTGGACAGTAAGGTCATCAGGAGACTGGGAAAATGGAGCCTAGGTAAACAAGATGCTTCAGCACAGGGGCGGCAGTGGTGCCACAAGTTTACACTGAGTGAAAATGAAGGGTTAGTAATCACCCACAGAAGAAGGGAGGCAAAGCCGCAACAGAAACCAGAGTACAGTTGGGTCAAGCAGTGAAGAGTGGAAAACAGGACTAACAACGCAGTTTTCATTGCATAATTGTGATGCAGACTGGGAAGCCGGCCCACCCTCCCACCGACAAATAGCAAGCATCCCAGACTTAAACATTGCCAGAAAAAAAAAAATAAGCTTTCAGTAATGAACTGTAGCTAAGTTGTAATCCTGGCTCTGGGGCTGATGGGAGCATGTTAACCAAGGCCCTGGGGAATGTCAGAGACGTAAGCTGAAATCATGTTAATTCCTGGGTGTTCCAGAAGCCTCTGTGCATCGACATGATTGTTTGATTTCATGAAACCCTGACTCGTCACTTCTACACAATAAGAAGCAAAGACTGGTCTCAATTTCCTGCCAAGCAGTTTTTAGGTCACCCCTGGCCAGAAACATGTCTGTTTAGGGCTATTTTAATTTGGAAGTGTACTGGTATGTGCCTGATTTATGCTCTTTGAGGAAAAATCAGTATTGTTCGGGATGCGCTGTAGTAGTTAAGACTCAAGGAGCAACGTGGCACTCAGGTCTGGAATGGGGAGACACGGAGAAGGCTGAGTTTTACCCTACCCTCTGTTTTAACTCATCTGGGATTGCTATGACAAAACACCTAACTGAGGCAACCCAGAGAGTGGCGATTCTCAACCTGTGGGTCATGACCCCCGGGGGGGGGTTGCCTAACAGGTATCCTGCATATTAGATACTTAATTAGGATTCAGAACAGTAGCAAAATTACAGTTACAAAGTAGCAAGGCAGTAACTTTATGGTTGGAAGGGGGCCACCGGCATCAGGAAGGCTGAGAAGCACTGTGATAGACATTTACTGGGAGCTTAGAGTTTCAGAGGGTGGATTCATGACCATCACGGCAGGGAGCCCGGCAGCAGACATGCAGGTATGGGGGTGGAGCTGGAGCGGCAGCTGGGTGCTTATGTACTGAGCTTTGAGCTTTTGAAACCTCAGAGCCCACCCCAGTGACACACCTCCTTTAACAAGGCTATACCTTCTTATCCTTTTCAAACATTCCCAGAAACAGTCAACCATAAGAGCCTAAGGGGCCATTCTTATTCAAACCACCCCATCCTCCCTCTGTGTGGCTCTGCTCTTGCCAATCCCTCTCCTCCAGACTCTCGCTCCTGTGTTTGCAGCCATGCTTCTCTATGGCTCTGACCCATGAGCTCTCGCTCATACTGACTTCTGCCTCACTGGCCATCTCTGCCTCCTCCCCCTCCTCCTCTTGCTCATCCTCTTCCTTCTCTTATTCTTCCTCCTTTCCATCTCCTCCTCTTCCTCCTCCTCGTTTGTAAGTACCCTCAGTCTTCCTTTTGGATAAGCCACACCTTCTTTGGCTTTACAGCCAATCTAGCTCTTTCCTAGAATTGTTCTCATTTCTCCAAAAAAAACCCGTTCCACTCTTCCCTCCACCCAATTTCTTTTCAGCTCACGTCTCTGTCACCCTCTTGGATCCTACTGTGTGGCACTGTCGTGGGTTGAATTGTAATATTCATTAGTCCTAAACCCTAGTACCCAGCATATGACTGCATTTGGAGACTTGAGAGAGAGAATTAAATTAAAATCCAGTCATTATGGTGAAACATAATCAATACGATCAGTGTGTTATAAAAAGGCATAATTTGGATATCTTTTTATGCCCAAAGGGGAGACTATATGGTCCAGGAAGTAATCTATGATAGCACACTATCAGTTTATCAAGCACATAGCAAGCAAAAGAAAAAGAACAAACAGCAGCTGACAGAAACAGCAGTCAGAGAGCAAAGTATTTTCAAAACAGAAGTTGAGAACATCTGACAGAGACGAGTGGAAAGGCTAAGACCATCACCGAGGGCTTCAGCATCCTGCAGAAACTGACCGTGAAGTTGAGGTGGTCAGCCGAGATGGAGGGTCTCCCGGTGAATGAGCTTCTTATGGCAGAGCTTCCAGTTTCTCCACCACTGTGGGCATTGTTACAAAGGAGAGTTCAGCATACTGGAAGTAGCTTACCTTCTAGTTGTTCTCAAGGACACAGTGCCTTTTCTCTTGTTTTACTGTTATTTTCCCTCACAGAATTGTGGGGATTGCCCATCCCCAGATGAAGAGCCTTAAAGGACACTTTGAGACCAGTAAATATTTTTGGATCTGAAGTCTGTGTGTGTGTGTGTGGGGGGGGGGGGGGCAACACTTCTTCCAGAACTAGTTGCTCAGTTAGCTCAAACAGCACACGGTAATAGTCACACGTACACACTACCACACTGGACTTGTGAACACACAGAGTGTACAGACTCGAGCTCACCTCCAAGTAAGAAAAGAGGTCTCAGAAGAAACTGAACCAACTAACTTTGATCTCTGATGGCTGGTTTCCTGCTGTGAAAATAAGAAGTTTTGTAAGACAACCAGTCAGTGGTACTTTGTTCTGACAGCCACAGAAAAGCTAATAATGGAGGCAGTCCGAAGGTGCTCTTACCAAGGTCACCTTGTATTAGTTATTTTTCTGTTGCTGCGGTAAAATAACAAAAAGCAACTTAAGGAAGAAAGAAAGTTTATTTTAGCTTACAGTCCCAGGAGGCTCGAGTCCGCAATTGCAGGGATGGCAGCAGGGGCAGGAAGTTGACTGATCACCCTTCATCCACACACAGGAAGAGGAAAGATGGGGGGGGGGAAGAGAGAGAGAGAGACAGAGACAGAGAGAGACACAGAGAGAGAGACAGAGAGAGATAGAGAGAGACAGAGAGAGACAGAGAGACAGACAGAGTCAGACAGAGACAGACAGAGAGAGACAGACAGAGACAGACAGAGGGAGACAGAGAGAGACAGAGACAGAGAGAGAGACAGAGAGAAACAGAGACAGAGAGAGAGAGAGACAGAGAGAGAGAGACAGAGAGAACTAGAATCCTAAAGTCCATTCTAGTGATGTATGACCACCATCAAGGCTGTACTTCCTAAAGGTTTTGTAATCTCCTCAAACAGATGGGGATGAAGTGTTCAAATACACCCTTCCTATGGTTTTCTCTCACTGAGATCAAATAGACAGAACCTTCTATAATCAATGTGGGGGTAGGGGATAGCTAAATGATAAGGAGGGGATATTTTTCACTCAATTCTCAGTTCTCTCTCTCTCTCTCTCTCTCTCTCTCTCTCTCTCTCTCTCTCTCTCTCTCTCACACACACACACACACACACACACACGGTTTAGGTAGAGCCCAGGGTAGGCTCTAACTTGTTTTTTAGCCAAGGCCGTTTAGCTGTGAACTCTTGGCCCATCTTCTGCCTCCACCACCCAAGTCTTAGGATTACACCTGGGACTTTCCAGTTTATGAAGTAAGGGATTAACCCCTGCCTTTCTGTGCTCCTCCCCTGGGGCTCTAGGAAGAGAATATAGGAATATTCTTGCTTCCTTTCTTCCTCACTGGCCTCTCATTCCTTGCTGTCCCTCTCCGACAGGATGGATCCAGTGCTGTAGTACTTCCCCCATCACTACAATCCTCCTTAGGATGCCCTCACTCCTTATGGTTTCATACAGTGAGATCCAATGGATGGAGCCTCTATAGTATCTGTGTGTGTGAGAGAGAGGGGGTGGGGCGGGAGGAAAGGGAGAGGGAGAGGGAAAGAGAGAGATAAGAAGTAACCTATGAGCAATCCAATGTAATAAGGAAACCAGTCAGCATGGCACAGTGTGTATACTAAAGTTTATCCTTGAAAATGCCTTGGGAGAGCACCTAGAACCAGGCATGGCAGGAGAAGTTGCGTATTCACTAGTGTGAGAACTGAGACAGAATGACGATGATGGGCATTTCCCCTCTCACCTACTTCGGGTGGATACACAACTCTACTCACACACCCTCTCTAGTGTGCCAAGTGTGCATGGTTGTGTTTGGACCATTAGATGTATGGATGGTGAGTTGTATTGTTCTAGCAGTTTGGTAAGGATTCTAACCCTTTCCTTTTCAGAGCCCCTTCTGAGCTTCAAACATACACAGCCCAGTCCACCTGAGCATCTCTCCCATCTCAGTTACTTCTTTAACGGGCATGTGTGAGTGCCTGCATGCTCTGTATGAGTGTGCACCACCGATGTGCCTGGTGCCAATGGAGGCCAGAGGTGTCCCAGATTCTGTGGAATTGGAAGTAAAACTGGTTGTGAGTCTCCACTGTGGCGTCTGGGGACTGAAGCTGGGTCCTCTGTAAAAGCAGTCAGTGCCCTTAACCACAGCCATGTCTTTGGCCCCCACCTCTCCTCCTGAACCCAAGGTCAGAGGGATTGTTTTTAATTTCCTCTTCACTGGATAGTTCTGAATGGTTTCAGCATCTGTGGCCCGGTCAAGTCTTCCTTGCACCTGGTCCTATTTCCTCTCCATCCTGAGATTTGGGGGACAGTTGTAGTGGCACACATCTTTAGTCCCATCACTCAGGAGGCAGAGGCAGGTGGATCTCTGTGAGTTCAAGGCCAGCCTGGTCTACATAGTAAGTTCCAGGACAGCCAGAGCTACATAGTGAGATCATGTCTGTGGCTGGGGGTTGGGGGGCTGGTGCTTTGGGTCAAACTCATCTGTGGCCCTAAAATCACATTGGCTTCTATTGAGTCTGGAGAAGAAAAGGAAATTGGTTGCCACTATGTGAAAAATGAGGAAGTTTCACATTTAAAATTCCAATGTCTTATTCTCTTGAGAAACTGTTTGGTAATAGTCTATCTATGCTCAGGCATAGAAAGGCACGAGCTACAGAGAGAGCAGCTATTTTCCTTAGATGGCACATATTCTGCATATGTGGCACTATTAGAGACATTCAACTTCTTGTACCAGCTTCCATGGCTATTGTAACTGGGAACTTCCAATTCATTTTATACACATGTACTAATTACATTATTACATTAATATTTTACTTACTAATGCCGTGCTCTAATTCCGTCACTGCTCTCAGGCTGTTTAAAAAAAAAACCCACACGAGTATTTCTTGTTATTAATCTGGAGCAGCACCTATTGAAGATTCTCGTGCTTTGCTGAGTACCTGACAAGCTGGCTATCCTCACAGCCAAAGTTACTTAAAACACGCATATATGATGGTGTGAAAATGCTGAACATTTGCTCAAGATCCTGCACAGGGCAGTCCTGCAATGTGTTACTTTGTAGTGATTGTTAACAGTCTAGTTAGTTACAGGGGCTTGAGAGAAGGCTCAGCTGTTAAGAGCACGGGCTACCTTTTCAGAGGACCCAGGTTTGATTCCCAGGACCCACACAGTGGCTCCAATCCCCAGGGATCTAGCGCCCTCTTCTGGCCTCCACAGTCACAGTGGCCCAATTGTGCATGGATAGATACACGTGCTGGCAAAACACTCGTATACATTAAGTTAATGTATATGTACAGGGGAAGTGGGGCTGAGAGGGTGAGGGAAGTTTAGTTTCATGCTCTGTACTTTGTAGCAACTTCCAGTGGGAAGTCTAATATACTCTAAATTCTGAGAATCATGGATCTCTAGGGGTAAAGCTAAACATTTCTTTATTACTTTATTAATTATTAATAATATTAATTAATTAGCTCTTAAAAAGTTGTTTGTTTAACTAAACTTTTGTGAACTATGCCATAATTTAAATATGCCTTGGCTTGCAAAGATGACATATCCTTCCATAAAGAGTCTCTCTCTCTCTCAAGCCGGGCGTGGTGGCACACGCCTTTAATCCCAGCACTTGAGAGGCAGAGGCAGGCGGATTTCTGAGTTCGAGGCCAGCCTGGTCTACAAAGTGAGTTCTAGGACAGCCAGAGCTATACAGAGAAACCCTGTCTCGGAAAACAAAACAACAGAGTCTCTCTCTCTTTTTCTTTTAAAGATTTATTTATTTCATGTATGTGAGTACACTGTTGCTCTCTTCAGGTACCAGAAGAGGGCATCAGATCCCATTACAGATGGCTGTGAGCCACCACGTGGTTGCTGAGGACTGAACAGACAGTGCTCTTAACCACTGAGCCATCTCTCAAGTCGGAGAGTCTCTTAAGAATGTAACAACGAAGCTCAGCCTGGCGTGCTCACACCTTTAATCCCAGCACTCGGGAGGCAGGTGTAGGTGGATTACTGTGAGTTCAAGGCCAGTCTGGTCTACAGATTGAGTTCCAGAACAGCCAGGGCCATACAGAGCAGCCCTGTCTCAAAGTAAAAGAAAATGTAACTCCTTTCTAGTTTCTTTGTTTAAAGTGTGTGCGGTGATGGTAATGTGCCACTGACTAACAGCAACAGAGCATCACTCAGGATAACAGAAAAGTCCAGAGAAATCTTTCAGCTCCATCTTAGAGAAGCTTTTAAGGGTTTTCTCTGAGGGTATAGGGAGACAAAGCACTAATGTCCTTTTGAAAATCACCATGTAGCAGATACTAGCCTGGATGGCAGAGGGGTGCCCTGTGTGGATGGTTGGTAACAAGTGTGAACCTCGAGCAAATTTCTAGTCTATTCCAGAAAGGGCAGGGCAGGAAGCAACAAACTCAAGCATAGGCCTGGTTGTGGTGGTGCACGTCTTTAATCCCAGCACGCGGGAGGACGAGGCAGAATCTGTCTGAGTTCCAGACCAGCTAGCACTATGTAATGAGACCCTCTCAGACACAACTGAGAATATAGCAGTAGCAGACACACCAGTGGGGAAATGAGTAAGTATAACAATTCTTCATGGCTGACATCCTCATCTCTCCTCCTGGCTGACTCTAGCCACAGCCACGTCATAATGGAGGCCTGGAGGTACCACTTGCTTGGTTTATGTTGATAGTGATCTAGTGAAAGTTACTGAGAACAAATTTCCCAGCATTCTCAAATGTGTCTACATAAGAACCGAGGTGTTAGATCATGGGTTTGGTTTTTTTTTTTTTTCCCCTAGTTTACTAACTCTGTAATGTCAGGCAGAATAAAATACCTAGCTACACTGAAGACACGTTACATCTATCACTTCCTTCTGTTCTAACACAATAACTCTGTTGAAAAAATTACTTTAATTCAAAAAAAAAAAAAAGAAAAGAAAAGGCTCATTTATTACCCAGTAACTTTTCCATGTCTGTTTGCAAATCAACCAGAAGACATATTTTACAACCACTGTGCGACTTACAGAAACTTCTGAGCCAACTGACATTACTGTTTTCAAACAAAAGATGACTTCCTTTTAAAAAATAATCTGTTGCCTTCCCTTGTAAAGTGTTCAGTGATTGTCTTCTAATTAGCTGTCAGAACATTCTATGTGCAGCCAAACATAAACACAACCCCATGTGTTATTCCTAATGAGGAAAACACAAACGTGGTAAGATACCTTGGGTAGGTGGCTTTGAGGAAGAGCTGAAGTCACAGATGGCCAATCTTGGAACACAGACTGCACACGGAACCTACTGTAATAGTTTAGATGTGCGCTGTGCTTTTCTCTGTAAACCCTTGTACTTGAAGGCTAGTCCATCGGCATAACGTGGCAGGCGTGAGTCAGTATCCTCTGGAGAACCAGAAACAATGGGACATATTATGTAAATTCTATGGACTTCTTTTCTATTTTAAGGAACTGACTCATGTAGCTGGAGGGGTCGGGACGTCTGAAGTCTACTGCAAGCAGGGCAGCCTAGCAGAACAATATTGCTGTCTTAAGTCAGGTATTTACAGAGGAGACTAGTAGTCTAGAAACCCAGGAATGCTGCAGACTTAACACAGAATTCTGTCTGTGTAGAGAAAGAAGCCTTCACCTTTGTTCTAAGGCTATCAAGCATTCTTAAGGTCATTCCCTACATTACAGAGGTCATTTTATAAATGCTAATCACATCCAGAAAGGACCTCAGTGGCTACTTCTAATGTTTGAAGAAAGTAGGTACTGTAGCCTAGCCAAGTTGATACATTAGAAGAGATGTTCAATTGCTACATGTAGATTGTATCCTGAAAATGCTCATTGATAGGAATTACAGAAAAAGTGACCAGACAAGCACAGTTACTGACTTGTGCAAGGGTTAGTGAGTGTCCCACAACACTTGCTCTGCTCTAAGGCTGAGGGCCTTGTACTGAGCTTCAGAGGTATTCATGTTACTCTCTTTAGTAGTTTACTCTCTTTAGAGTTTCTTTAGCAGTTCATAGCTGATTAGGTTGCTTTGCTTACATCAGATCTCTGAAAGATGATTTCTGTTCCTTCTTGCGTCATCAGAGTGCCTAACAAGTGGACTGATCTGGGCTTGCATGTTAGTGACTTGGAGTTTCTCAAGTTCCCCATGGGAGACAAATCCTGAGAGCAAAACCAAACCAAACAATCACGCTGTCCACCCCCAATGTAGTGCTGGCCGGGAGATGAGCAGTGTTTATCTTTTAAAGTGTTCTTGATGGCCCAGAGAGACAGATGTTTCCAGCACCTATATTGAGCAGTTCATGACTACCTGTAACTCCACTTGGAAGATCTGACACTCTCATTTGGTCTCCATGAGCTTCTACACGCGTAGGGTGAACATAGAGCCATACACAAACACATAAAAAGAAAACTACCTTACAGCTGGAGAGATGGCTCAGTGGTTGAGGTCTCACTGATCTTGCAGTGGACCCGTTAGGTTCTTAGCACCCATCTGACAGCTCACAACCCCCTATAATTTCAGTTCCAGGGGATCCAACATCCTCTTCTGACTCTGATGTGCCACATTCCTGTCCATATATATTCATAATTAAGAAAAAAAAATCTTTAAAACCTGCAAAATTTGGCATCCGCTGTACCGTTTGGATCTTGAATGTCCAAAGTCCCAATGCTGAAGGCTGTTTTGTGACGTGTGATGCTCTTGGGAGGTGGTGGAGCCTTTAGGTGAGGCCTGGAGGTAATAAGTTAGATCATTGGCTGCACGCCTGGAAAGGAATGCTGGGATACCAGGCTTCCTTTTTTCTTTCCCTCCCAGCAACCACGAGATGAGCAGCACTTTGCTGGGTGTTTCCTGCCATGATACACTGCTGTGTCAGACTCTAAAGCCACAGGCCAAACACTGTGGTTCACAACACGGGAAACCGTGAGCCAAAGTCTCTTTCCTCCTAGAAGTAGAGCATCTCAGGGATTTTGTTACAGTGCAGAATGCTAATAATCATGCTTCGTCAATAAGTCCCTGCTCTTTCCCTTGAAGCTGGGCTTTGTAACCCTCTGGGGAGATGTGGAATTTCCGGCCCCATGCATTAAAGAAGGGCAGTGGCCTACAAAATAACGTGTTTATTTTGGGAGCCCACTCGACAACCTGGGAGGAAACTCAGGCTGCCTAATGGAAAGACTGATAGCTGTATGGGTTAAGGTTCTCTCTCTGAAGAGGGGCCTCATAAAACAGAGGTGATCTGCTCTCACAGGGCACTCTCACAGGACAGATAGGTGAGCATGACAATCATTTTGAGTAGGTTTTGGAGTTACTGCTTGTAGTGGTTTGAATAAGTTTGACCCCCATAGACTCATGGGTTTGAACGCTTGGCCCACAGTGAATAACACTATTAGGAGGTGTGACCTTGCTGGAATAGGTGTGGCCTTGTTGGAGTGAGGATGTCACTGTGTAGGTGGCCTTGGAGGGCTCCTGTGTCCAAGCTTTGCCCAGTGTGCAAGAGACCCTCCTCCTGGCTGCCTTCAGATCAAGATGTAGAACTCTTCTAGTGAGATGTCTGCCTGAATATTGCCATACTTCCCACCATGATGAAAATGAACTGAACCCCTGAAACTATAAACCAGCCCCAATTAAATGTTTTCTTTTATAAGAATTGCCTTGAAGTACAACCAATTTGAGTTTATCCTCGACAAGCTTAAAAATAAATGAGGCTCAGACTACTGTTATTTCATTTGGCTTTGACAATTACTAGGGAGAGGGGGTAACCCCTAATCTATTCTTCTAACTGCTGGCCTGGCTGCCTCCTCAGCACTGTACCCCAGATAACTTGCTGTTTCTCCTGGCCACGTGCTCACGGTCCATCTCCCCTCGTGGCGGCTTCCTCCTCTCCTCTCATTCTACCTCCTCCTTCTGGTCTCTCCTCACTCCTCTGGCTTTTCCACTCCCAGCCAGGTAACTCAAAACCCACCTGCCTTCAAATCCCTCCAGTAATTGGCTATAGCCAACTTTATTTAACCAATAATTTTAGATCAAGGAACAAGGTTTGCACAACAAAATCTTGTAAATGTGAGAATTCACTTATTAGCCTTTGGGTAGAGAATTTAGCATTGCAATCCATAGCGACAGACCAAACCTCAACAGTGTTTCTTCACAGCAATGGAAACCCTAACTAAGATGCTGCTGCAACAGAAACTTGGCTGTAGAGGGTTTGGCTAGGGATTCAAGTCATTGTTTATAAGCTCACATTGGGCAGGGAGAGGCAGGAAAGCCCTTCAGTCTGGGCTGTAGCCATTTTGGAGATGCTCAAGCCAGGAAGAAAGGGACCAGAATGCAGTGCGGCCAGAAGAGATCTCAGATGTGGGATGGTAAAGAAAGGGGTTCATGATTTAGATCAGACATGACCTGGGATCCTGGGTCGGAACACTGGCTGGGTGGTAGATGAGACGACTGGTGCACGCTTGTAACCAGCACCCAAGAGGCTGAGAGATTCCAAGTTCTAGGTCAGCCTGGGCTACAGATCTTCTATGGAGATCTAGATTTGAGATTCATGTTGGTGAGATGTCAAATGTCTGGAGTGACTCAGGAGGCAGTTGCAGAAAGATCAGTTGACCCCAGAAATTCAAAACCCGCCTGAACAACAAAGGGAGACCCTATCAAAAGAGCAGAGGGCCCAAGGAAGAGGGGGAACAGGCGAAATTCCCTGTTTCACAAGCTAGTAAGTATTCCAAGGGTTGCGCTTATACAAATGAACCCTGGAAACTCAATTTAACATTGATGCTTAGGTTTGTTTTCCTGCAAAGGAAACTGAGTAGTTTTAAAAAGCAAATTGGAAAAAGGATGTGCAGGACATTTGAGGATCTTAACTGAAGAGATTACCTTCCAGGCTTCTGTGATCAATGATTGAGCTTCAGTGATCAATGACTGAGCGGCAGTGATGATACCCGCTGCCTGTCCATGACCCTTATACTGAACTTGCTTTGTCATTGCCTTACTTAAGGCTTCTTGTTTTGAGAACTGGAATACAGCTAAATTGTTACCATGGCACGCACCGTCACCTTTGCCTCCTCTCCAAGGTCATTTCCCATCACTTTTCTTTCTGGGCTGTCAGACATGGTGACCGTCTTTAGGGTATGGGAAAGGCTAGACTTGGGCTGAGGAGACTGCTCAGTTGTTAAAGCACTGGCAAGCACAGGGGCCTGAGCTGGATGCCAAGTAACCTTAAAAACCAAACCAAACCAAACACCAGAAAAAAAACCCCAAAACCAAACCCAGCCAAACAAACAAAAACAGAAACAAAAAAATAAAAACCCAAACAACCCAAAAATCCTGGATGTGGTGGTGGTGTGGTTGCAAGCCCAGTGAGGGGCTACACAGGCCAGTCAGTTCACAGCAAGTGAGGCTCTGTTTCTATAAACAAAAGGTTAGGGACAAAAGGTGGGGTGGGGAAAGGTGACCTCTGGTCTGTACCAGCATCCACTTATGCACATGCATGCACACACACACACACACACACACACACACACACACACACACACTCACACTCACACTCTTACTCCCAGGTCAGAGGGGTTGTTTGTTTGTGCTGACCAGAGGGTATTTTCCATTTACTTTTTCTTGACAGCTTTTGTTTATTCTTTTAGGCTTCAGTTTGCCACCTTCTCAAAGATCCCCAGCCATATCTGTCTCCTTTGTACTTTTCTTCTATTAACTTTATTATTTTAACCGTAATTGTGTGCTTTGATTTGGGCTGTTTACAGGTTGCCTCTGAGCAGAGAGTGAATGCAATCCGTGCAGTCTCACGACTGAAGCTGGGGTCAAGGAAAAGAACAGAGTGCAGAAAAGGGGACCGCAAGATGTAAAGAAAGCCATCTTTACATCTTTACCATAGAGTGGGAAGGAAGGTCTTAACTCAACCATGGGTCCTGGTGCTGTGACCATACAATAAGGAGTATTTCCTTCAAGAAATGCCTGGAAGCTAGGCAAGTCTTAGAACTTGGAAGGTGAGGCAGGCGGATCTCTGAGTTCAAGGCCAGCCTGGCCTGGAGTGAGATTCCGAACAGCCAGGGCTACACTGAGAAACCCAGACTTGAAACAGACCCCCCACCTCCCCCACCTCAGGACATGCAGGAATTGCTGCCTTTCCAGCCGGGAATGCAAAATGGAAACAAGCCACACTGGGAATGCTAACACTTCCTCAACAAGTCAACATCAGGCCAGGAGGCTGGAGTTACATTTTGATGTTAGGGGACTTGCCTAGCATATGCAAAGCCCTGGGTTATAGCCTCAAGCAGTAATAGAGACAAACACATTTCTACTCTCATACTTACGTAAGAAAAATAAAACCCGTCACGCTCAGAACCTAACAGTATATGGTGGAGCACATACAGATTCTATCTGGTTATAAAGACACAAGACTGTTCTTGCACAGATGAACCCTGATGGGACACTGGAGTGGTGTGTGGATGGTGGAGCAGGCATGGGGAATGACTGGTAATGGGACAGGATTTCCTTCTGGAGTGTTGAAATGCAGACAATCCACCCATGGTTGTGCAGTTCTGAACATGTTAAGAGGTCACAGGATTGTGCACTGTAATGGGTGCACTTTATTAAGGGAGTTCCATTTCAGTGAAACTGCCTAGAAGCCCAGCTGACTCCCGTGTTCTGCAGTGTCAGTGAGAAGCGCCTCAGGCCTCACATCTATCAGCCTATGCACACACACCCGTCTACTCTGAGAGCACAGGGCCTCACGTCTATCAGCCTATGCACACAGGTCTACTCAGAGAGCACAGGGCCTCAGGTCTATCAGCCTATGCACACCCGTCTACTCAGAGAGCACAGGGCCTCACGTCTATCAGCCTATGCACACAGGTCTACTCAGAGAGCACAGGGCCTCACGTCTATCAGCCTATGCACACCCGTCTACTCAGAGAGCACAGGGCCTCACGTCTATCAGCCTATGCACACCCGTCTACTCAGAGAGCACAGGGCCTCACGTCTATCAGCCTATGCACACCTGTCTACTCAGAGAGCACAGGGCCTCACGTCTATCAGCCTATGCACACAGGTCTACTCAGAGAGCACAGGGCCTCACGTCTATCAGCCTATGCACACCCGTCTACTCAGAGAGCACAGGGCCTCACGTCTATCAGCCTATGCACACCCGTCTACTCAGAGAGCACAGTGCTTTTGAGTTTAGAATCGCCTTTCAGCTCCAATCTTCTCAACAGGATAAGGCAGATCTTGCTCAGAGGTCCTTATTAAAAATCTCTGCCTAATTTGGGGAGATAACAAAACAGTTAAAGTTAGCAGTAACAAAATTTTAACAGGGAGAAGAGTCACAAATATCTGTGAACTTGAATAAGCTCAACCACACACCAGGAACTGGCTATAAAACGGTGCTTTTTAGAATACAAACTCCTTAGTAATCAGTTTCTTTCTTAAAAAAGCCATTCCTTGATTTTAACTGGCCAAACCCACTTTGAACTGGCCAACTTGAAACTTGTAATTACCATGTAGGACTAAGCAGATACCCATCAGCCACAGCTCCTGGGAGGCTTGAAGCTCAGATACTGTGGGTTCAGCTTCTGTGATCTTTCTACACTTGAAGACAACAGACTTCTCAGGCCTCTTTTCAGCAATTCTCCCCCCTCGGCCCTTGCCCAGTCAGATATTCATTTAACTGGCTCTTCCTGCCCGGAAACCAGTCCAATTTATTTTCTATGTCAATGCCAGACGTTCTTTTTTGAAGTTTCATTCTTCAATACCTCTATTCTTCTGTCTGTGGTGGCAAAGTCTCTGTCCACAACCGGCTTAATCTCCCTCTTGTTCTAAAATAGCAATAACCACCGAGGAGAGGGCACATTCACCAGGACTGGAGCTGTCAAAGCGCCGCCCTCGGCATTACCGCACTGATCAAAAGGAGCGGCTTCTGCCAGAATTTCTTACTCTCTTCTCAGGAGCGTAATCATGCAGGTTTATATGCACTCTCTTACTGACTTTATAAAGACTTGATTTTAGATGTCACAGGACAAAGGACAGCTGATAATTAACAACCAACCTCTGCTTATAACAGACGGTATTAAGTTCCAAACAGTACAGCCATTTTTGTATTTTGGCTTAAAAAAGAGCTTGTATGAAAATGAAGAACATATCAAGAAACACGAAAGGACAAAGCAGACTAATTTAAAATCAAACATATTTGAAAGTTTTTATTTATATTTTGGTCCTATAAGTGAACATTCTTAAATGGAACTCTTCTGTAAGAATACTTTTAAAATAAAAATTTGCCAATTATCAGATCTACACAAGTCCTTAACAAAGGTTTTCTGTGTAATCCTCATTAATGCAAACCTTTATAAGTATTAAATTCGTACTGCAGATCTTCAGTCTGTTCCATAATAATAAGCTACAAAACCTGTATGTGGCACATTCATTACAAACTACAAATACTTGTACTGAAAAGAAAGCTGGGCATGCCAAGAGGCTCTGGGGTGGGTGCTGCTGAGGCGCAGGGCATCCTACGTGTTTGTAGTTTTCTGTCAATTACTTTCAAAGAGCACACAGCAAGGGAGGTGTCTCCTTTATCCACTTCCTCTATTTAAAATTCTGTTGTTTGTAGAACTGGAGCAATTATCACAAACTTATTTGCATAATTACCCAGATGCCTCCTTACAAAGCGTTTCACTGGTGAGAGCAACAAGTGTAGAAGAAGAGAAATTTCTAAGAGCTGGGTTCCTTAAGCTTGCCAGATCCTGATATATTATGGACTGTGGTGCTACTTCAGCTTCTTGTCAGAAGATTAATGATGTACATAAAAAGGATGACCAATGTAAGCATGCAAAACTAAGTTATTGTCTAGGTGCTGTGATAATTCATTTGATTAGTATAAAAACTACTAAGCATGTTTATATGCGTTCCAACTTCTCGCTCAGGAACTCTTCCACACTGTCTGTGTTCCACTTGAGGATGCTTAGTTCTTCAGCAATGTTCCCGTTGTCGTCCAAAAGCTTTAGTACAGGGTCTGAGCCTCGAACATACTACAAAGACCAGAGATAGCAACATCACTGTCTGCTTAGAACGAGGATTTTCACTCTTACCCAAGATCAAAATACTAGATTAATTGTGCTAATAATTTAAGTTTTTACACATATTACAGTCAACAGTCTTTTTCAGCAAAGACCCAAATGTGATTTCATAAAGGACAACAATGAAGAAAACGCCATGTTACTTCAGAGAGAAGAGCATGTGCTGGTACAGGGAAGATTTAAGCTGACTTAAGGCCCATTGTTGGATATGGCTCTCTCAGTTCCAGTAAACTTAACGGCAGTGACAGACAATACAGAACAATGTATTACAATAAACTGAACACACTTAGTGAGATCAAATCTGTTTCCAAATTATGTAACACAACTAAAACGCAGTAATGATGAGTAAGTTCCTAAAGCCCCTTCCAGCTACTATGCTTCTGTTTCTAAATAGTTGCTGAATTATTTTGTTTTTTTGGGGGGTGGGATGGGGGTTTCCAGACAGGGTTTCCCTGTATAGCCTGGCTATCCTGGAACTCTGTAGACCAGGCTGGCCTCACTCAGATATCCACCCGCCTCTGCCTCCCAAGTGCTAGGATTAAAGACATGTGCCATCACTGCCCGGCCTTACTTATTTTGTGTAGTGTATGGGTGAGCGCATGCCATGTCTGGGCAGTGCTTCCGGAGGGCAGAGGAGGACATTGAATTCCCTGGAGCTGCAGTTACAGGTGGATGAGAGCGGCTATGCAGGTGTTATGAACTGAGCCCGGGTCCTCCGCAACAGCAGAGTGAGTGCTCCTAACTGTGGAGCCACTCTCTAGTCCCCACATGCTTCAGTTTCTAAAGCTGTAGCTCTAGGCATGACGTGAGTTCTGGTATTATCATCGTCTTACTTTCTGTGGTACGAGAGCCTTGCAGGTGCTAAGCCCTTTGCTTATTTCCAGTTATTTGTGGGGTTTTGACTCGAGTCAATACTAACAATATTGAGAATAATGCCTAAACATTTCTGATTAGGCTACTATAAACTACTTCTAAAGTTTTAAATATTTATTCTAAGTTAGTCTTTGTCCAACCCTCCAACTAAGTTAGCTAGACTATAATTCAGTTACTGAATTTCTTAACAAAATTATTAGTGGGCTCAAACCAGTAAGGTGTGAGGAACTAGGACTGCTGCCTGCTTAGCACATGCACGGCTGGTATAAATAACACTTGGAAATAATTTGTACACCCCCTTACGATAAACAGGGAAGACAGAAGAACCACAACAGACACACAAAAAGCATTTGACAAAACAGAAACAGAACCCACCTGACTGCCCCCTCCAGAAAAAAGACCAAAAACCAAATGCAGCAACGTTAAGCATAGACCGGCTTCTTCCCCTCAGTCACCAGGCCTGGCTTCTGAGGTCAGAGATGGGAGCTGACTGCTGGGGCGTGTGCATGTGGCTCAGCTACTTCAGAACACAGCTACAACTTGTGACCAGTTCCATGTGAAGGCAATGTGTTTGCTGAGGCTCAGGGTTGTAATCATTGTCTGACTGTCTTTAAAAGCAGACTTAATTTTAAATATCACATGACAAAAACTGTGGGTAAAGATTAATGATCAATTTATTGCCAACAGCAAGAAGTTGTAAGCTTAAAGCCATCTAGCCACTTCCATATTTTGGCTAAAGCAAGCTTATAATGAAAAATGAAAATGTGCCACAAAATAGCATTTCTAAAGCAGCACAAAATGGTGCTTTTTTCAATTTCCGACAATGTACACTCACTCTGCTGTACAACCCACCGTGGTATAGTGAGAAACTTAGTGTGGGAGCACAGGCTCACAGTCTAGGGAAACATGTGACTTCAGCTTTCTCGTGAGGACCCCAGCATGGCCCCTTACCTTGATCTGTAGACCTCTGAAGAGTTTGGGTTTATCACTTCTGACAAAAGCTTAAAAGAGAAAAATATACAAATGGGTCATGTCTAAATCCAAGCTTGCTATGAAATAAAGCAAACATGTCTACTTGAAAACCAAGGGAATTTAAACAGAGATAATAGATGTAGAGGCATCCCTATCTAAACATTTAAGACACTGTTTCAAATTAACCAGCAGCCCAAATCTCAATGGCAGTTTGTGGGCTTGACAGAATGACGGCAAAGCTCGCTGTGAAGAGCTCAAACAGTTCAAAAGGAACACGAGAGATCAGTTTACCAGTGCATGCCCCGCATCCTACAACTGTTACATTAAATCAGAAATCCCAACAGAATAGCTGTATGTGATGAAGGTACCAAGCAAAGAAGTAAGAGTGGAGTGATGGGATGTGCACTGGAGGGACACGTGCACTGGAGGGATGTGCCTGTGTGCGTTATTCAGAGGGAACTGTCAAGTACTTAGAAAGAAACAGGACCTATATTGTCGTATATTTAAATATATTACAGATGAAATGACAATTTAAATTTGCAAAGATATTTATTGGATACTTTCTATGTGGCACACAGCAAAGGCAAAGATACAGAAACATATAATTCCCACCTTATAAAATTTCTAACCTAGTGTAGGAAAAAAAAAGGCAGTAAACCAATTCCCAAGACTCTGGCTAAAAAGGAGGCTTAGAACACTAAAAAGGAGGGGCTTAGAACACTAAAAAGGAGGGGCTTAGAACACTAAAAAGGAGGGCTTAGAACACTAAAAAGGAGGCTTAGAACACTAAAAAGGAGACTTAGAACACTAAAAAGGAGGGCTTAGAACACTAAAAAGGAGGGCTTAGAACACTAAAAAGGAGGGCTTAGAACACTATCAAAGTTTATAATACAAAGAACGCAATGAATGTGAAATATAAAATTCTTCTTTGCATGGTCCTAAAGCAAATGTTTTAGATAGGTTTACATAAAAATAGGAATTTCAGGGCAACAAAGCACTGCCATTAACAAAACTCAAGAGTAAAAATGAAAAAAAAAAATTAAGAGAGATCTTACAGATAAAGAGAAAAGCCAAGTAGATGGAAAATAAGATGTGATATGGCCAATAAACACTGTTTCTTACTCTGGACTGCTTAATCTTATTTGAAAGTCTGCAAAACACTCCCAGCTATTCAAGCCACTTTTCAACTGTGTAAGAAACCACTGTGGCAAACGGACTATCTAAAATCTGCCCTATACACCCAGCAGAGCTATGAGTACATCTAATAGTTCCATTCATTCAAATGTCTTTTAATGGCTGGACTGAGTGAACAGGCTTAAAGGGAATGCCATGACGAATCACTAATGACCAATCCAACCAAGTTTTCTCTTGTGCTGCACATATCCAGAAGCGTAATTCTGAAAGAGGAGAGCATTGTAACAGGCCAGTCATGCGTCACAGGCAGTAAATGAAGCTTTCAACAATCATTTGAGAATTTATATATATGCTGCATTGCACAGACTATATGACAGCATAAGCTTTTTAAGAACAAGAAAGCTATGACTTTCTTAGATCTCCAAGAAATAAAAACCAATCACATTAACTGGATTGATTAGTTGGCCTGCCTCAGGGAGACAGACACTGTTCGCTTGCTTACTCTGGTTCCTAGATTTTGTAGGTAAAACATAACTGAGTCTGGACAGGACACGGAAGTAGAAGGAAAGCTGTCGAGGGGAACCAAGGGAGCACTGGGAGGGGCAGAGGGCATAGGGCGGGGCTGGGTGTGCTCTATGTTCTACATCAGTATGAAAATGCTACGCAGTGCTGTGTGCAAGGAAAATTTAAAAAGAGCAAACAAACCCATGTTGCAGGGTTAAGACTTAGTTCCCAGCACCAAGACAAATAAATGTTAATATTCTCATTCTCTCTGTCCACCCCACCTGTCTGAAGCTGGGGTGAAACCCAGCATGACCCCAGGCTGGCAGTCTGGGTTACCATTCTACTATTAAACTGCACCTCAGCCCAAACGCTGTTAAATTAATATGTAAAATGCACTTTTGAGTTCAGAGAAAGATTTTACTATGTTGAAGTGACAAAAATATGTGTAAAAAAATGGAACTAAAGAACTCAAAAATTTTCTTAAAGATTTATTTATTTATTTTATACATATACATTGCTCTCTTCAGACACACCAGAAGACAAACCCTATTACAGATGGTTGTAAGCCACCATGTGGTTGCTGGGAATTGAACTCAGGAACTCTGGAAGAGCAGTCGGCGCTCTTAACCACTGAGCCATCTCTCCAGCCCAGAACTCAAAATTTAAAGATCAACTTGAAGATAAAATGTCTTTTTTTTAGCATAAATATATATTTTTAAATTTAACCTTTTGTTTTGATTGTTCATGAATTTCCCATCAGGCACCCAATCCTACCCATTTCCCTGAGCTCTGTACTTGCCCTCCACCTTGCCAGCTCCCCACCAAAAGAAAAATAACAAATAAAGTTTCCAAAGGACTTTTCTCATGTCAAACAATTCATTACTAAAGTCTGCCATTTAGTAACAGTCAAAGCTGCTGGGATGGGAAGAAAACTGACCAGATACACTGACTGCGTGCTGACTGTGTGCTGAGGGGTGCAAGACACAGCTCAGCCACAGAGTGTGGCCACAGCATGTGCAGGGCCTGAGCCCCAGCCTTGGCACAGACAAAAAAGTCTGCTAAAAAAGGCAACAGATGTTAGCCCGCAGTCAGCCAGGAATAAAAATGACAGTTTATCAAGTCCAATGCTCTCTGCTCTGAATGCAGTCATGTACTTAATCCACCAATATAAAATATATAAAACATAAAAAAGTGCCTGGTCAGTCAGGAGTAAGGAAAGTCTTACGATGCTTTGCAAGTTACAGGCGAAATTCTGACAGTGAGTTTTTATAAAGGTTGGCATTTGGAAGTGACCTTGTTATCTGCTGTACCCTCTGGGTTGATCACTGCACATCACAATCACGTGTTGTGTGCTGTGTGTTAGATGCACAGGAAGCAGGTGAAGCAGGAAAAGGACGGAACAACAGGAACCTTTTAAGCAGATTTTTATTTTTTGGATTCTGGAAGAAGACATCTAATATCTTATCTTTTAGGATACCAGGAAAACACTAGTGGCCACCACTTTCCCCCTGAGATCAGGGAGCCTACTTTGTACTTTTAAGGCAGTTTCATGATAAATCTTGTAGTAATGAAGGGCAACTGAGAGATGCTACACAAACTTACACACCAGGCATGAACACTGTAAGCTCTGCACTCAGGAGGCTGAGATAGGTGCTGAAGACTTTGAATTTGTGTCAAAACTCAAATCAGATTAGGTGTACAAAAAGAACAGATATGTATTTCAACTTAAAAGGAAAGCTACCTGTGACCTCAACTCTACAACCTCACACAGGAACTACCCAGCCACTAAAAAGGCTACTGTGAGACCTATCAACCAAAAAGGAGTTGTTTGAAAAGGATTCCATTTCATAAGCCTGATTTTCTTTTGTTCCTCTGTGTGTGTGTGTTTGTTGTGTGTTTGAAACATGGTCTCAACAGGTAGTTTTGGCTGTCCTAGAACTCACTTTTGTAGACCAGGGTGGCCTTGAACTCACAGTGACCTTCCTGGTTCTGCTTTTCAAGTGGTAAGAGTCAATTCAAGTACCACCATCCCTGCACATCATAAAGCTGACTCTCAAGGCAAGCATGCAAGGATAAGAGGAAACCCTTAGTGAAGGCAGGCTTCCTGGAGACCTGAGGCTCCATCACGGTTTGATGGCTAACTGCAAGATCAGATTTTGAGAATTACCTTTTAAACATAATTATCACTAAAATTCCCTGTGATGACACACATTGCATGACTCTAAATTCTGTGTTAATTAATTCTCTTCTTGTAGCTTGTCAAGCTACATAGGCCTTAGGTCAATGTTCTGTAACTGACAGTAAAGAAGTCTATTAGAATGTGCTAGAGGAATTCTACTTCTATCTGCTACAAGAAAAGCCTTCCTAAAATTTATACCCAACAGGAGTAAAAGAATGATTTCATGCTCTTTATTTTACATCTAACTTTCATATGTTGTATTTGTTTATAACAAATAAAGTGTGTGTATCAATTCCTACTAAGACTCTACCTCCTGAAAAAAGAATTGGAAAACATTCATATATACTGTTACAGAGTATGTCCTGAAAATCCATATTCCTGGGAATATTTAGTAAAATTATTCTTATAAATGATGACTGTAAATGATTGCTACATACCTTGGACTTGAGGGAACCTCCCCAATTTTCATCCGCAGACTTCAAGGATGGCTCCTGCATACAGCTGTAAAATGGAAACCAGGAAGGTTACAAATTGGAAAGTCGTCATGGAGCTGGAAGATAAGGCTCAGGGAAGACAACCCTTGTCAAGCTTGTGTTTCTCTGGGTTTCACCTCAGGCAGGACTGTGAAGAAGCACACAGTGCAAACCTTGGAGTAAAGCAGCAAAGCAGCTGTATAGAACTCCTTACCAAAAAAAAAAAAAAAAAAGCCAAAGCGCAGTAAGATGGTACAGCTCCAGACCAAGGAGAAGCCATGCTAGAGTTTAGATGCCCCGTAATCAATGGTTTCAGTTATCCTGGCCAAATGCATCCTGAAAATATAAACACAAAATTCCAGAAACAAATGTTTAAAATTAGGTATGCTCTGGCAGCATGCTGAAATACTACGCCACCCTGCACAGGACATGAAACCGCTTGTCCATGGTATCCATGTTACATGTGCTGTCCACTCCTTAGTCACTCAGGAGCTGTCCACAATACAGACAAGCACAAGCTTGTGACCAGCTAACACATGCTCTAGAATTAGGTTACACTTAGTGAATCCCACTAAGAGTCTTGGAATGTACCCCTTATAATAAAAACGAGGCAGATAAACTGTATACTGAATGGCAGAGGAACATCAGCTGTATTTGGAATAGACTGAGACAGTAGGTTGACATTGAGCATGACAAGATAATGACATTTCTTAAAACCTTTTTACTGATTCGTTGTGAGTTTCACACCATGCATCTCTGTCCCCTGGTATCCACCCTCTGCCCTTGCAATCTCCCTCAAAGAGAATAAAACACGTGTGTGGGCACACACACACCCCCAAAGCGAAGCACAAAGAGCATCTGGTCATGGGAGCTGTAGTGTGTCACACACAGTGTGGGCCACAGCATTCCCCTCTGCCCACACACCTCCACTTGCACATCTTGACTGCATGAGTCGCTGGTCTAGTTTGAGGTCTCTAGTTCCTGTTACAATTTAATTAGATGCTTTAGGAAGGCCGTTCAATGCCTTTAGATTGCTCGTAACATTATGTGACAAATGGCTGAGAATTAAAAGTCAAACAGTCAATGTTTTCAGACAGACAGTGTATCTGAGTGTCTGTCACATATATGCAGGTGGCCATGGAAACCAGAAAAAGCCATCTGAAATGCAGGAGCTGGGGTCCCAGCATGGTGAGAGCTGCCTGATGTGGGAGCTGGGGTCCCAGCAAACTGAGATCCTCTAAGGAGCAGTGGCTGCTCTTCTCTCTCCAGCCCCACCCCCATCTTTGAAAGGTACTGACTACAGGCTGTACTGTATAGACACAGGGAAAGTCACTATAGGAGTCACGCAAGTTGTTTTTTTTTTAAAATGAAATTAAACTTTAGCTGACTCAGTGGGCGATGTTACTTCCTCAGATGCAGAAGCTGCACGCTCTCTTTGTAGTAAGAGCTCATCATAGCACGCAACAGATCACTGCTGTGAATAAGGAGATAGAGCCAAAGGGAGACATCACTTTTTCGAAGCAGTCAAAGCCTAGCCATTGTTTTCTAAGATTTATTTTATGGGCAAAAGCGTTTTATGCTATCTTGACATAAACTAGTCATTTAGAAGGAGAACCTTAGTTGAGAAAATGTCCCCATCAGACTGTCTTGTGGATAAGCCTGTGGTGTCTCTTCCTGATTGATGACTGATGTGGGAGGGCCCAGGCCATTATGCGCAGTGCCCCTCTTGAACTGGTGGTTTGGGTACTTAAGAAGGCAGGCTGAGGAAGCCACCAGGAGCAAGCCAGTAAGTAGCACTACTCCATGGCCTCTGCATTGCTTCCTGCCTGTAGGTTCCTGCCCTTACTTTCTTCAATGATGGACTGTGGTGTGGAAGTGTAAGCAAAATCAACCCTTTCCTCCCCAGGCTGCTTTTGGCTATGTTTTATCACAGCTATGGAGACTGAAGCCAGCTGATGCATATGCATATAAACCATATCAGTGCTTAGTGCTCTCAGGTCAGAAGAGGACATCAGACTCCCCAGAACTGAACTTAGGGATGGTTGTGAGCCACCGTGTGGGTGCTGGGAATTGAACTTGGGCCCTCTGTCACAGCAGTGAGTGCTTTTAACCACTGAGCATCTCTCCAGCACCTCAATTATTCTCTTCATAGGCATCACATTGGAAATATAGGGGTCCTAAGAGAAAGATAGCAAACTTAAGACTATATATCACATCCATTTTATTTCTTCTTAGTTTGTAGATTTATTTTTTTATGGTCATCCAAGAATCAAATATAGATTTTATTGTTAAAGCTCTAAATTAGTACCTACTTAAGTTTTTTTTTTTAAAGAAATCATGTAGACACAGCTAAAGGTAATTAGCATTTCCATGATTCTGGGTCGTATTAAAAGTCCTTATATTTTGGGTTATCCCAGGCCCTTGAGACACTGAGGGGCTTTGTTGTGGGAAGCCACATGTGCCGTTGCTGAGTGGCACTGACTACTGCTGGCCACCACGCATAAGATTGGACAAACAACCAATGTGTACATATGCAGTAAAGTTTTTTGCAAAGACACTGCCTGGCCTGGGCATGATAATGAGGTTCTGTAAGGTACTGAGAGAGAGTAGCCAATCAGATGAGGAACATGCAAATGAGGCTTAGTGCATAACCAATCCGGGTGTGAGACACGCCCCTCCTAGGCCTATAAAAGCAGCACCAGTTCTGGGCTGGGGGTCTTTTCGCCTCTACAATCAAGCTCTCCCAATAAACGTGTGCAGAAGGATCCTGTTGCAGCGTCGTTCTTCCTGGCCAGTCGAGTGCGCGCAAGACTTTGTGTAAGCTGTTTATGAATTCTCAAACCACTGATGGATTTTAAATGAAGAATCTGGATGATCTCTCTGGTTCTTTCAATCAATAAAACATTCAAGATTAATCGGATCTAAGTTTATAAAATGCATTTAAAACACAATTGGCTTAATGCTGGTTAGGAATATGGGCTGTATTACTAACAAGGCGGTGAGCAGGCAGGCAGGAAAGGAGCATCAGCAGCAAGGAGACAGCACTGTCCTGTGAGCACGGCTACTGCCAAGAAGCAGGAAAACAGCAGTGGCTGAGATGGTGAAGAATTGAAGCAGTGTGCACAGCTGCTATGTATGGAAACCTAACAGTGGTGTCCAAAACTTACAAGCATTGTCACCATGACTGGAGACTTTACTTTCAGGTGTTTAATCAAAGAGGAGAGAAGAGATACAAGGGTTAATTGTACACTGATCATAGCATCTATGATGGAGGTGACTCAAGTGTCCACAGACATCTCAGATGAAGGCATGATGGAAATGTGGTGTCACATTACTACTCAGCTTTCAAAAGAAGCTCTAATACACGTGGCAAGAGGAATAAACCTTGAGAGAAAAACTGAAGGCAAGCACAAAGAAAAACATCATGTGACCCACAGAGAGTGAAGTTCGGGGAGGCAAGGCTGGACGGCAAGTGCCTGGCGAGTGGTGGGATGTCCCTGTGTAACTAACGGGTATGGGGGGCTCAGTGTGAGAAGATCAGAATGTTAGGGAGAAAGGGAGGCTCCCCAGAAGTATGTACAAGATCCTGTCAGTTGGGAAAACAAGCTAATTAACAAATGGGGAGGGAGCATAGATTTTCCAAAGTCAGAAGTCTGGGTGAAACCCACACATGCAGCAAGCCAAACACTGGCTCTGAATCAAGACGAGCAGTTTGCTGAAGTGGTTGATTTCAAGCTGAGGCCTAAGGAATGTCTTGGAATTTCCACTGCAGAAGTTCTAGAACGTAACGCTTGATTCACTGGAGAGAAGCATCTGGCCAAAGAGAAAGCCAACAAAAGACAAGGCAGGGCACTATCGCTGTGCTCACTGGATTTAATGGCGAGCTGATGCGTGGTCCCTGTGTCCCCTCAAGCCTGGTCTTGTCACTTGGCAGTTTTTCTGTCAGAGAACACACAAGGCTTGACTTCATAGCTTCAAATCCTTGTATGAAATTTAAGACTTAGTCCAATACAGCTTAAATAATTAGTTTATTTCAAGGTTTCTTACAGTTGTGTTCATTGCCATAGTTACTGCCACTACAAAACAATGTTTCCACCACGCATACTGTTTTACATTTTACTTCATTGCTCATTCCAACATTCCCCTCTCCCTTTTTTTTTTTTTTTTTTTTTGCAATTCTGAACAATAAGCTAGTCATACATGGACAAATAATAAAGGCACTATTCTTGAATGCAATAGAAACTTGTTAAGGTTGTACATTTATGCCACAAAACACACTGAAAATATGTACCCCACATCTGTTGACACAGGATCAAGGGAGAGAAGCTGGGCTGCGATTTTAGCAAATCACTTAGCAAAGTGGCCAAACAGCCTTCTATTTCTATACCTGTAAATTAACTACGTGCATCTTAACTATCTGCTGAATTCTTTCCGTTTAAGGAAGCTCATGAAGTTTAGAGCACTGCCCGACACTGAGCAAACACTGTTTCCTTCTGTGTCTTCAGGCCCTGTATTGGGATTGAGAGGCTAACATTGACCTTAAGTTAGGCTCTAGAGGAAGAACTGTCCTAAATGGTAAAATCAATACTACACTACAAAGCTCAATAAAACTAACAGAACATGTTCTCTCATTGCATTTTAACTATGAAAGCTATGGGGACGAGGCCTAGGTTCCTTCAATACTTTGATGAGTAGGATTTATAGAAACATGAACAGAATTTCCCTGTAAATCTACAAGAATGCACAATGGCTAATGGTGATTCTATTAACTTGACAGAACCTAGAGTCCATGGAAGTATACGTCTGTGATGGGTGACTTACATGGGTGGTTAACTGAGGCAGGAAGCGACAACTTCAATGTGGGTGAGATTATTCCACAGTTGGGGTGTGGGACTCCATGAGGAGACTAGCTGAGTACTATCATGGCTTCTACTTGCTTTCCGACTCCCTGCCTCTGTGCCGCCTGTGGTTGCCACTCTTCTGGAAGAGTCCTCTTAAATAGTAATAAGTTATGGGATATAAGTAGCCCTTGTTATGAAGTGTCTGTGTGTGCCATTAGTCAGTACCTCTTGAGCAGTGGTTACACGGATCTGAACTGATTAGTGTTGCCACCACTAGTCAGTACTACCTTACTTTGGTTACAGGGAATCTGAACTGTTGCCACGCATTGCTCCCATTTTAAAATTCCTTTCAGAAGAATGCTTTTATGTAGCACTGAGAATCATCTGCTAAAGATACTTGTGTTTCCTTTGAAGAAGGCAGTTTCAGTGGAGGCTCTGGATGGTAGAAAAGTGAAGCTATTTTAAGCAGCATGAAATTTCTTTAGAGATTACAATGTCATACAGTTAGCTTAGCTTCCTCTTCAGCCTTCTGTTTTCTCCACTGTAGCGGCACTGTGTCTCTGACAGGTCAGCACTTAAACTTGCCACTTAGACAATGTTGTTCAAATGGACTTCTGCAGCATGGCGAAATTGCCTTATAAACCTAAGAGTTATTTTGATGTACTTCTTCCCAAATTAATAAAAAATACCTCATTTATTTAAAAGCTTTTGTTTGGACCTTAGCTAAAGTAAGGACAGGTAATATAGTTTTGAAAAACCATCAAAAGTAACAGGCGTCAGTCACACTGTGGTAAAGAGAGATGGAGATTAGGGAACAGAAACTGCCATTACATTAACTCGTCTTCTTAACTGAAGGTTCAACAGGGGCCTTAAGAAGGGCATCTGGCCTTTCATGTTTAAATCATTCAATCTTTTTACAGAAGCTCTGTGTGGCAAGATTTAATATTAGTATTTTCTAGACGACATCAAACAGTGTTCTGGTTTAAAACTTTAGGATTGCCAGTCAAACTGGGATGGATGAGTCTGGCTCTGGCACCTAAACGCCCTACAACTTTTGGGCAGCCTGTGATCTAATTTGTTTTGTTTGTTTGTTTGTCAAACTTTTCAAGTGCATTACAGGCTTTTTCTGAGGACTAAACCAACAGTGTAGAGAACACACATTAGATACACATTCTCAGGCGAGAGTATATAAAAATAATCATGACAAAACTGAAGAACCTGGGATAATAATGTGCTGCTCAAAGTCACAGTCAGTACAGAGAAAGAGAGAAAGGCGGGAGAGAGGAGGGAGGGAGGAGTGAGGGAGGAGGGAGGGACCTTCAATTCTCTCAAAACCCTATCACACAGAGGGAGGGGATAACAGGTATATGGCAGCTGAGTACTATCATGGCTTTCTACTCCGTCTTGTCTCTGGTCTGCTTAGGATGCATGTAACTCTCGAGGTAGAATATATGCACACCTGGTGAGCTGAAGTTAGTCCAATCACAAAAGCACAGTGAAGCAGACAGAAGTGGACATTCAACTACATTCACAGACGTATTTACTATATACAATATAGTCTACACAGATATTAAAGTGAAAATAAAGCCCTTTATCAGACATTTGAGTGGCTGAGCTATGTTCCAGACAGGAGACAGGTAGGCTCAGGAGCTGGCTATGAGGTTTTACTAGAGTTGCGAACCACAACGAGATCTTTCTCCCAAGCTCACACAGAAGGACTCTACCTCACCTTAACCAGTAAAGTCTTCTTTCAAATGAGTGACTAAATAAACAACACGTCACTCATTAAACAATGCTCTACCGAGTCGCTGTTGAGGCTGGAGATTTAGATCAATACTTGAATGTGTGTTTATGCAAAGACCTGGGATGGTCCCCAGGACAGGAAAGGGAAAGGAGACAAAAGGAGGGGGGAAAGCAAAAAGAAAAGAGAAAAAGAACATAAAAAAGACAACCACAAAATGTCACAAAACAAAACAAAAATGTCCCTCCCCTTAAACAAAAAAGGGATTCAAATTATTCTTAGACCGCTAAAATCTGTTACCAAGTATATTAAAAAATAGCAAGAAAAATTAGACACTGTGGTTAGTTTGATTTCTTTTATTGTTAACTAGTTATTTTTGCTTTGTGATCATATACCTAAATTTGTGATTAGTTTAACTTCTTTTATTGTAAACTAATTGTTTTTGCATTGTGATTATAAACCTAAATTTATTTTTTTTGTGCAAAATGTCACTTGTAGTTTTAAAAAAAGAGTTCTCACCTATTTTGCCATTTGAAAGTATTTGAAAACAGTGTTTTATTTAAAACTGAACTCAATTTCAATTTTCAAAGTATGTTTGTCCTCTAAAGATTAGGCTTTGTGCTGAGGCTGTAGGTTACAATGGAGCTGGCCTAGTGAGTTTGGCTATGCAGTCCAGGTTTTTGCTGTTGCTTGTTTTAAAATCAGGCTGGGTGGTGGTGGTGGTGGTGCACCTCTTCAACCCCAGTACTTGGGAGGCAGAGGCAGGCAGATCTCTAAACTGAGTTCAAGGACAGCCTGCTGATGAATTCCAAGAGAGCCAAGGCTACTCAGAAAAACCCTGTTTTGAAAAATCCAAACCCAAACCAACCAACCTATCAACCAACTAAAAAAGAAAGGAAGGAAGGCAGACAGACAGACAGACAGACAGACAGAAAAGCATAGGGCTAGAGAAGAAGGTTGGAGGTTAAGAACCAGAGGACCCATCACACTGGACAGCTACCAATGTGTACCTTCAGCTTCAGGGAATCTGACTCCCTCTTCTGACCACTTTAGACACTTGGACACATTTGCATATACCCATACAGACACATACACAAAAAAGGATAAACCTTCAAAAAGAAAAATCAAATAGCAATACTGACTCCCAGAGCATCAGCTTAAGAAACTTTCCTAGCAGCACCTGACAATCTTTCATACCAGATCTCAAGTGATCCAAGTGATTCAAAGTTCAAACCATATCATACTCTTTACTGACATCTAAACAACTGGGACGACAGAGAGCATTGAGCTCTCGGTCTGGTAACATTTACACACACGATCTGTTCCACACTGTAGGAGACGCTGAGGTCTTTGAGCTCACAGATGAGCACTAAGGGAACCAGGAATGTTACACACACACAGGTTGATCCTTCCAAGAAATAACCTGTTACCCTCCCGGAAGGCTGGGAGCAGACAGTTAAGAGCCTGCTGAGCCTTTTGCTGTCTGTGTGGTGGGGACAACACCAGATCCTCCCCTAAACCCTTACCGTAAGCTTATCAGTTACTCTCTAGAACCCATCTTTATGGACGGTGTCACATGTCACCAATCTAAAGAACCCATCTTTATGGATGATGTCACATGTGCTTTACAAAAAGTTTCAACGTAGTCAAGTCCAATCTTTATGTAGCTCACTTTGTTCCTCAAAGAGATTTATGTGTGCTTTATTGTGTACACAGCAAAGTTTTCACTGAATTGTGTTGTGCTTAAATATGCCTAAAATAAATGACTTGGGGTCAGACCCCAAAGTTTCAACCTGCCAGGCCCCCAGTCATGTTGCGCTGCCTTCCTGCCTGTGCACTGTGACTCTGCTGGCTGTGGTGGTTGTAGAGAAGCCCCCCACCCCAACACAGCCAGCACACCAAGCGGCTGCAAACACTACTTTGTTATCATAATCTATTCCTTCCTGAAACAACTGATAGAGGAGTTGGAAGGAGAACATGAGAACACCCCGTTGCAAATTTTTATCATTAGCCCATCTAACACTTCATGTTATAGCTATCTATTTCCTGTACTCTGCCAACAGCAATCATTGCTGTGGTATTTCCTGAGTCCTCCACATTTTCTACTGTTTCCTTGCTTACTTAAACACCAAATATGTCCCTTTTAGAATATGCTGCTAGTGTTTTAGCACTATGTATCTGGCAACTGTCTGCAGATCAAATCCAACCCATTCAGTCCTGAAGCAGGAATTAGCCCACAGAGAGAGGGAAGCAACGCGATCAGGTTCAGCTGAGGGCCGACCGACCGCAGCAACCTGGTGCTAGACGAGGGTCTTGACAACTAAGCTCCCTTTAAGATCAATCAAGACAGAACACACAGCAGATGAGTTTAAAACAATCTGTGCATTGTTTATGAGTAATTTAGCTAAGCATACCCTAGTTTTTAGAAGGGTCTCTGAATTGCTAGGTATGGCTTCTGGAGTAACAAAAGATGGAATGCAAGAGTAAACTGAAAGGAGTAAGGTGCTAAAACTGGGGAGCCAAAATTATTTAAAGAAAGAAGAAAACCATGCTTTAAAACTTCAGCAAACCTCAGGGCAGGCCACTGAGGGCTGCACAGGCTCCGCAGCACACCGCGTGGGAAGCTGAGTGGCTGCTAAAGCGCTGAGCTGAGAATGAAGATGGAAGCCCAGCAGGAGAAAGATGAAAACTGATTTAAAAACAATTGATTTTTATAAATCTTAGAAACAAATAAATTTTATAAATCCTAGAGTACACAATAATATTAATAATGATAATAATAACAACAATAAGACACTTGATTTGTATTTATCCTCAGGATAGTCCAAAAAATTTTTATACAAATTATTTTTAATCAAATCATTTAATATACCGGATTATTTTTAAATCTGATGCTCATGTTCACTTTCAAAATAACCTTGGCTGGAATGGTGGTGCCTGTCTGCAATCCTATGGCTCAGGTGTCTAAGGTGGTGGACTATGTATGAATTTAAGGACAGCCTGAGTCAAGGCTCCCCCAACAAATCAAAGCGCTATCAATGAGACTGATGGTCAGCAAACTGTGCTAAATAATTAACACACTTATTTCTGATATAGCCTTAAAAATAAACTATAGAAATGAGAAATTTGTAGTTGTGGCTAACAGTACCAAAGGTTTGCTCTGGGCAACTACTACCACAGAAATAAGTTTCTGTTTCTTTTAAAGCTTTTACTATTTTTCAGAGTATGGAAATAAACGTATTTTTAAAACTATTAAGCAATTTTAAGGTAAGGCTCTATTGTATTTTTAACTTCTAGTATCTTCAAAGGCAGTGTACCACTATATATTTTAGGCTGGCTTCAAACTCAGTCCTCCTGAATTAGGCTCCCAAGTACAGAAATCTAAGGCCTGTGCTACTTTCAATTATTTTTAAAGTAATTGAAAAAAAAATGCTCCGTATCCAATTTGTTCTTGGTGAAAAGGCCTCACTGGAGTGCAGAGACCCGTGCAACTGTTCTGAAGGCTGGGGTTAGAAATACACCATCACCTAGAGTGCAAGGAGCTCAACTTCCTGGCAGACCAAAGGGCAAAACAAGCCGGACAGTAAGTCCACGAATATGCAGAACACACTAGGAGGGGCATAGGGGATATGACGACGGGACAGGGACAAGACAGGACAGGGGACGGGGGCAGGATAACACAGACCACTAACCTGACAAGAGTAGACAAGGGAGGGAGTTGAGCTAAATCCTTTTAAAGGACAGCTCTAGAAAAAGTGGTTTACTGTAAAAATGGGGAACACCAGTGGGACTTATTTAGTATCGTATCCTGCTCTCTCCAGTCTCTGAAAAATGTCTCATTTATATCATCCCTGGTTGGCCTCAAACCCCAAGCAATCCTGTTGCCTCAGCCTGAGCACTACAACCCAAGTGTGTCCCATGCTACCCAGCTCTACCTCGGGTCTTTACCCGAGACAACTCCATCTGTTGCTTTTCAACACACTGTTCCCCACGGCCACCTTGGCAGCCAACGGCTTCTTTCATTATGTCACCACCCCAGTCAATACTGAAAGTGGGGCTGGAGCGATGGCACTGTTGCTCTTCTAGAGGGGCCAAGGTCCTATTTTCAGCAGCACATGGTGGCTAACAACTGACCTAATCTCTGTTCCAGGGGATCTGATATGCATTTTGGCCTCCTCAGCCTGTGTACATGTGGTACAGACAAACATGAATTTAGATAAGTCTTTCCTTAAACTAGCCCAGTGATAGGAACCCAGAAGAACTAGCTGTTTCTCGCGGAAGGAGCTGTAGGTGCCAAACTCAGGCATGGACAGGCACTGCGCTTCCCTACCTCAAGGGAAGTTACCAGTGAGAGTAAAACCAGGAGAGCTAACATGGACAAGTGAAGACAGAAGAGAGCAACTCCCATCCATGATTTCTGTATGACACCCCACATACTCCCCACACTGTTACTACTTAACTGGGGAGTTCATGACTAAAACAAACAAATAAACCCCAAAACTTCACTCCTTTCTTACCTGGCAGGCAAGACTATTGGCTAAGGAAATTCAAATAAAACACCAATGGGAAGAACTTAACTCAGTGGAAAAACGTATTTTCAGTACCTTTCCTTCCTCCTTAAGATTCTCTATGTAAAGCTAAAGTCATTTGTATTGCTTACTAAACACTAATTGCACAAAACACCACTAAAATTCAAGTTATTTTTCTTTTACTACTTTACTTTTTTGTTCTTAAGCACTGACATATGCGCTGATTTGTATTTTAGAATTATTTTATATCAATAAAAGGGCAGGATCTCTCAATTTACCCATAATCACAAAGGGGGCTTGTGGGAGAAATACTGTCACTTGCAATCACCCCTTCTTATCCATCTTTCTAAGTTTGGAGCATTTGTGAATAATCTTTTCTGGATGCACAGTGGATGATGAAGAGATGACTCATCCGATTCCTTCAGCAATCTGTCCTTTGTGAATATCTCACCATAAAGGCAGGAGTCAGAGCAAACCAGTTAAACCTGGCCTTAAACCTCGTTCAATCAAATCAAGTTTTTAAAACTTGTTGCTTAGATTTTTACATACACAAGGCCTACCTCATGGGACTCTAAACATAAACGCACTGTGGGCTTATGCCAACCAAGAAAGTAAAAAGGATGGTGGGCTCTGTAAGCTCATCAGGGTCGCTGGGAACTCAGGGCACTGCACTGTGAGATCATGTGTGAAAGCTAGCTATCACAAGTAGTAGACTTAAAAATGTGCTTCTTCTAAAACGTATAAAGATGTACTTGGTGTTAGAAATAGACTTTATCTAGTCACAGAAAAGCATTACTATTTGAAAGTTTTACAAATAGCAACACATCAAACAACTCAGCGCAGACAAGTGAGGGAGGAAGAAAAGGGAGCCGAGCAAAGGTCTGTGAGATGGTTTCTGAAGCCCCGCTAGGTCTCTCAATAGCACCCATCTTGCTGTCGGTGGGGAGGGCTGATCACAGAACCCGTACATACTAGGTGAGTGTTCTGTTACTGAGCTGCACCTCAGCCCCTCCGATACTTTTATTGGAGAGTACAAGTACTCGTCTCGGGTACTTTACAATGCAGAAGAGAAATCTAAGGGTGTTACTGAAAAACAAAGACGGGGTAAGTTCAGGCCAAGTGGTACACACCTGTAACCTCAGCACCAAAGAGGCGGAGGCAAGAGGGGTGTGAGGTAAGTGCATGGTGGTCCATGGTCATGGCAAGTTCTACAGTGAGACCCTGCCTCCAGATAGTCCACTCACCCTCCCAGCCAAGCAACCCTCCCAGCACTCATTTCGACAGTCGGTTTAAAAAGCAGATTTTATTGGCACAACTACTTTCCCTTGACTTACTTCCCAGATAGGAAAGGCAAAGGTTATAGGTAACAGGAATTTCCAGTTACAGATCTATAAATCGACAGCTCTGCTAATCACATTTATGCCCAATATTATGTACCATGCTATCACAATATTATATATCTTTGCACAACTGGCTTATTACTACAAATACACCAAAGAGTAATTAGTTGCCGTTATTTGGCCAGATACCAGGAAGCCTAGGGCAATGGTGATCCTGTGGTGTGGTCCTGACTTGCCCTTCCCTTGCTGGACAGCCTCAGTGGAATGAATCCTGGTATGCAAACACACTTTCCTTTGATTCATCTAGCAGCCAGGCAAGCACGTGACCTGGATTTTACTGAAACTCGTAAAGTCAGAGACTACTGGTCTAACTGATTAAGCAGCCTGTATTTTACCTATCTCAACTATGAGAAATATACAGAAAAAAAACATTACCTTTTTGGTTTCAAATTGTGCTTCTTCCTGACAGCACCCTCTGCAAACAGGATCCAGTGGGAGCAGATTAAACTGTCCAAGAAGATCGCAAGAGCTGCAGAGCAAGTTGCTGGAGAAACCCAACTCTCTGCATGCCTCTGACGCAAACTCTGCCCCCAGAGCAGACGCCTGAAAATGAAAACCAGGAATGAAACAGGGCCAGGATTACACAAATCTTCCTAAAAGAGACAAACTCTTAGGTACTTTTGAACTTATCTATTTGGTTTATTGTTGATGCTTTGCTTTCTGAGACAGTCTTATCAGGTCCAGGCTGGCCCTGAACTAGCTCTGTGCTGGAGACGACCTCACCCTGATTCTCCTGTCCAGTTCAGGGTTGGGCTTACAGGCATGTGTCACAATACTGGACCCGACAGCTTTTACTTTAGTGAAAATGTGGATCAACAATAAAAGTACAAAATATAATTTTAATGATATGTGTATTACACATCTCTTATTAGCACCCAGTAGCTTACTAAAAAGGAACTTTCTTATAAGGAAGAAATTCTTACTGTAAGAACTTGGTACCTATTTCTATAGATCAATAGAAAGCATTAGCTTATCTGCAAACACACCCCTGCAGGAGGGTAGGAAAATGGATGGGACCAGGGGGTCAAAGGAGACCCCAGAAACCAAACTTTGGTTTTAAGTATCAGCTCCACCATTTACCAGATGTGTGATGGTGAAGTTAGCCTTCGCAAGCTTTAATATCAGACTGACTGTATCTGGTTGGTTTTCTAGAACAAGGAAGGGTCTGTAAGCTTCAAATGGCCTGAAAGGAATTATGTTTTAGTAGTAAAATGGTTTCTCTTACTAATATTCAACTCAGCCACTGCCACACAAAAGCAGTCACAGACAATACAGAAATGAATGTTCCAATGACAGGGTTGGCATACCAACTCTAGTCTGTGAACTTTCTCTTAAACTCATCAGTAAGACTAAAAACCATTGACATTATTAGTACATTTCCACAAAGTCCTGACCACCTCAATGGTCTTTATCAATCAATGCTTTAATCTGGTATCTCATACATTTGACTTTTATCTTCAAGACCAATCAACTATGCCAACTAAGTGCGAGGGACCTATGAGTTTATTGGTGAGTTTTCTTATAGTTTAGCTATAAGACACTTGCAACTTCCCATCAGGAAAGTGACCTATAAGACCTAATATTACACTGGGTAGCTTGAAATTAGGGACAGCAATATGGCAGACTGGGGAAAACTGCATTAATAATGTACATATTACCCCACATCTTATTTCAATGTGACTGGCAGTGCTCCAACATGGAGTAAGTGTGTGTATGTGTGCATGCGTGTGTGTGTGTGTGTGTGTTTGGGGGTATCTTCCTGCTGCACCTCCAACACAGAGCATCAACTTTGGAACTTGGTCACCATGCTGCAAAAAAGCCCAAGTTAGAGGTACAGCATGGACAGAACCATGCAGAGAGTAACTGAGGCCCCCAGCTGACATCATCATGAGCTGCCAAACAGGTGAGCAAAAAAACCTTCAGATTTCAGACTCCAGCCTTTCAGCTGAGGTCTGAAGGGATCATGGGGCAGATGAGTAACTGCTGTGCCAGTCTAGAAACTGATAGCCCACTAAATCTGAAAGCAAAATAAACTATTTACACCACTAGATTCAGGGAATTTGTTCTACAGCCAGTAGCTAAAATATGTTAAGAGCAAACTCACTTTGAAAACTACAACTGCTTAAGAACTTTCAAAAACAGAGCCTGGGAAGATAGCTCAGTGGAAAAAGTGCTTGCTGAACAAGCTGAGACCTGAATTTGGATTGTCAGCATCCACCTAAAAAAAGCTACGGTCTGGAAGGTATACCTGTAACTCTAGCACTGGATGGAGAGTGCAAAGCCAGATGGATCCCAGGACCTCACTGGAGTCTAGGTTAAATGGTGAGGAGGTAATTCTGAACAGATTTCAAATTTGGAGACAAATAGATGATGGGGTTAGAGAGAATGAATCCCAACACACTGGATGCCAGAGCACTGCCATTACTGAAGTTCTTACCGACCACCAGGTATTCTGCTAAGTACTTACATCATCATCCCATTTACAGCTAACTATGCGTCGGAAGGGAGCAGACAGGGTAGTAACAACATTTGTCAAAGATTACACAAGAAGAAATAGCATTAAGATTTCTAATCCTGCCAGGCAGTGGTGGCGGCGCAAGCCTTTAATCCCAGCACTTGGGAGGCAGAGACAGGCAAATTTCTGAGTTCGAGGCCAGCCTGGTCTACAGAGTGAGTTCCAGGACAGCCAGAGCTATACAGAGAAACCCTGTCTCGAAAAACAAAACAAACAAACAAAAAAAATCCTGGGACTGGGGAGATGGCTTGGCTGGTACAATGCCTGCCACATAAATGTGAGGACATGAATCTAGAACCAGAGGAATGGATGGATCCCTGGTGCCTGCTGGTGATGTAATCTCGCCAAACACTGAGCTCTGGGCTCAGTAAAAGACCCTGACTCAGAGCACTAGAGGAGGATACCTGATGATCAACTTCTGATCTTTCCGATCACAGACAGAGAGACACAGAGACACACAGTACACACAAATTAACAATGAGAGTCAAATCTTAGCCTGCCTTTACAATTCCTGCAAAGGTCTGACTGTGCATGTCCTCAGCAAACCCAGGTGGCAGATGCCCAGTTCCTCAGTACACTGCAGTAAGGCAGGGTCTAGTTATCGGTATGGGGCCCTTATGAGTTGATTCATGTAGTTCTTGTGTGGGGAAGTACCTATGTACAGTTTTCTCTGTTTCTCCACTAGGATCACAGCTGGGATGCTTACTAGCTGTGGCTGTCCAGCCTTGTACTGTGCACCCTCCAGAACTGGGCACCACAAATCAGCTGGTCTCAGTCATTGTTAAATCAACAGCAAACAGACTAACCTCTGGAATTCAATGATGCATCTCGGTTAGATCACTACTGAGAAAAATACCAACAACTGTAACTGTGCCATCCACTGCTCACAAGATACACGGAGAAGAGAGTCAAGCTGAACAAGGACTGCAGACCAGTTCTGAGGAGCTTCGTTAAAGAGCTTCTTCAGGTCACACTATAAAGTACTGTTCTAATCTCTACACATGCTCGGAATGTATTTCCAGGTTAAGTCATTTGCTATTATCCCAGCTGTCATCTCAGGGAAATGCTGTTAAGTGCACTGCCACTAACTTGAAATTAGAGGTACTTAGAGGTGCAGACACTGAAACAACTCTCAACTGAAGTATGAGCCAAGTCTCCACTTCAAGGCGTCATGAAGTGGCTTTATTCATTCCTGCGGTTCCAAAGCCGCACTGTGTGACTTTCACCCCTGACAAGTGCGCAGTTTACGTGGTCTTTTCACCAATTGCAAAATCCAACAATTTGCCTAACTTTTTTGGTATTTCCAATACGTCTACACACCCCTTTCCATTGCCAAGGGTTTTGTTTCTTATAAACACAGGTCATTGCAAACAGCAAGCACCACCACAGGGAGTCACGGCATTTGAGGTGACCGCCTACGGTCTTCACCAGGCATCTCTTTACTTTGGGAACTGACCATGGTTCATCACCACTTCACACAAGCTGCAGGATCCTTAACAATGATGGGAGGAGGAACTGGGAGGCTGTTTATACTTCACAGGCTACAAGTGAACAAACCGAGACAGAGAGGAAACTGAGGGAAATGGTGCCTATGTTCCCTTTGGCTGCACCCTGATCGGCAGGAGAAATGGAGGCTGCAGGACTGTGATCTGGCTAAGACCACAGGATAGGTGAAGCATGGGGTTATAACTAGCATGAGAGAATATGAAAGGGAGAAGTTAAGACTTGGTAAGTTCTGCCTTTTGGTCCATCTTTTGCGACAGTCTTGTTATATAGCCTGGGCTGGATTGTAACTTGCTACATGTAGCCCAGGTTAGTCTCAAATGTCTGATCCTCCCATTTCAGCCCCCTGAATGCCGTGATTACAAACAGCAGCTCGGATTTCAAGAGGCATCACCACGCCTGGCTCTCACTTTTTAAGTCTGGGAAGTAGATGAAGTTAAGCATTGTATTCTGGGTAATCACAGAGAAAAATGGAAAATTAAGAATCGGGGTAAATCAATTTGATTTAGATGATAGTTATTAAAAGTTAAAATTTGAAAACATTTACCTAATGTTCTTTTTAAAACTTAAAACTAAACAGCACAGTGTCATGGAGAGAGAGAAAGAGAGAGATTATAGAAGCTGTTTTGGAGAATACTTAAATGAAATAATATAGTTCTGACTAATGACCTATGGTCTTATTTGTATTTTATTTTTCTAAGATAGTATGTACTTATTTGTGGTCCTCATTCACAAAGAACAGAATGAAGTTGACACCTGCCCTAAAAAGGTTTCATTCTAGAACTTTGTATCAAGAATCAAATAATTACCAGGAAAGTTTTCTGAGTGTCAACTAAGGTTGAACCTAACATCTGGATTTCAACACTTCAGTACCATCAACTGTCAATGATGCTTCCAGTTGGGACCACTTGTAACAGACCCGTAGAAGTTAACTGGACTTGAGGGTCAATAATGACTTACAAGTAGGCTCCATCTGTCCAGGATATCCGACCTTTGCTTGTAGATGCCCCAGTTCACTCAGGAAACATTCCACTTACATGACAAGGTACTGTCTTCCCCTCCATGTACGTCAGTACAGACAAAAGGTAACCAGAAGCAGGCACTTCTCTAAGGTGAGATCCAGTCAGCACACTGGGAAAAGGAAGTCTCAAGAAACAATAGACAATTGAAAGGTACCTGAGAGATCAGGTACTGACCACCACTGATGCTGATTTCCTGGAGGAGATAAATTCTTAGCTGAAAACTGAAGGCTGAGGGGTGGCAAGATGTCTCAGGGGGTAAAGATGCTTGTCGCCAAGCCAAGGACCTGAGTTTGATCCTTAGAACCCACATGATGGAAGGAGGTTCAGATGGTAACTAGACGACAATCATTTTTATGGGTGTAGGAGAGACAGCTTCTGAGAGAACGAAGTAAGTGAAATTCACTAGAGCAAGTGTCTCCTGCACAACCCAGCCTGTTTGTTCTCTCAGTAGAACAAGCAAACACCGGGAAATAAGCCTGGTAGACAACTTTAAAGACAAACTCTACCTTAAAAGCAAGTGGGAGTGTTTAAGCACAACAGCTTTAGATTTCAGAGATGTTGCTCTAGATGGTAAGGGCAGAATGAGAAAGAATTAGATGTGGAAGCCAGTTAATGGATCATAGGCAAGCCAATATACTGGCCTGAATAACCAAACTCAACCCAAATGTGCATAGAACACATGTCTAGCTTGGGCAATAAGGAAGTTGATAAAGGCAATTTTTACGTAAGAGTCTCAATGCAGAAAGAGGCAATTCGAAGAAAAGCCAGTGGGCTGTTATTTTCAAGAAGAAAGGTCTCATAGTATTGAACTGGTTTTCAGGTATATTTTGGAAGTAAGAATAAGAAAGGCTAGGTAATTGCCAGTATATGCAGTACATAGGAAGGAGTCAACAAGACATCTGAGTTTGAAGTTAAGATTGGGTGGACAACCACCATGGCATACAGGTAGCCATAAGTTCTTCCTACTCTAGTCCTAGCATGTACTGACATTTCTTTGCAATGCAATTCTGTCACTCTTCCCATTCGGCTGTGGAGTTGGGAAGAGTTGTTCACCTGTGGCGTGGTCTGGGGACTTACTCTGACAAGTCTAATGTGATGGAGTTTGGATCTATTTACACAGTGGGAGGATCTGGCTTTCTGTTTTTAGCCTTGTCTCCCAGGAGGGAATCTGTGATCTCCATGGCAAGGTCTTAAGAGGCTTCTGCTCTTTTGGAGTATTGTCCTGAGACGGCTGTGAAAAAGAAGTCAGTCATTTACTGGGAGATGAGTTAGCAGCAGAACTGAGCGGTCCCTGTTAATGGCACTGACTAGAACTACAGTAGCTTTGGGTTTTTAGTTAAATTCACCAACTAGCTCAAACAGTGCATCCATGAGGGAACTGCTTCACTAACATAAAGGATGGTTAAATTGTTTAAAAACATTGATTGGCAAGGGGGTGGGGGCAGGTATTTACAAAGCCATAGCCTACTGAGATTTTGAAGATAGTTTGAAAACATTACTCCTTTGTTACTTTTGGTAGTGGTAACACATTCAAACGACTACAATGGGAGGGAAAAGCCAACAATTTACTTATGTTTCCAGTATAAAAGTTTAAAGGGATGTTCCCTAAGTGTTTTCTGAAGTACCAGATGTTTCAAAACAACATTGTATTGCAATGTAAGACGCTAAGAATCCACTCTTTGGACAAAGTAAGAAAAGCAGAGACAACGTTTGTGAACTATAAGACCTATGAAGAACAGAGTATTTAGAGACCTACGGTATAATTTTAACTTTCCAAAATCTTGGACAAATCACTTAAGTATCCTAAGTACAAAGACATGTAAATATGGGTGGAAAACTCCCATAGAGGAATTTACCAAAAATACAGTTGCTTCATGAGTAGCTAAGTAAGTCAAAACCAGGTTAACTCCTTTCAGAGATTTAGAACCCGTGTCGTCTGGTTAACGAGGAAAACCGCTTGTCTGGACCAAAACCCTTTAAGGTTTGGGAGTTTGTAAGCAGCGGTAGTTTCATTCACTTGTGTCTCACTCAAAGAAACGTCCCTCCTTTCTAAGCATTACTGACTATGTACCCTCTGTGCTCTGAAAAACCGATCCTAGCTGCCTGAAGCGAGGAAACCATCGTCTCTAGAGCTCCGGCTGGAATTCTGCCACGTTTCATTCCGGATGGAAGCGGCCGCTAAGGCAGCCCGTTCCACGGGCGGCTCCCAAGCGTGGCCCCGGGTTTGCCCTTCCACATCCGCGCTCTCCGACCAGCCTTGAGGCAGCCCCAGAGGCGGTCCACACTCACCGCTTGAAACGCAGTCGCCAGCAGCAAGCGCAGCCCCAGAGCGGGCCGCAGCCACCCACCCTGCCCTGCCGCCATCCCTGCGGTCTGCCGTCAATCTTCAGGGGTCTGAGGACCCCTGTGCCGGGGACGTCCACTGCACTGCCTGACGCGAAACCCGCCGCGAAAGGCCACTGCTACAAGCCTATTATCCCACAAAGACGAGTGTTAGTTAGGCGACCATGGGAGCCTGTAAGTGATCGATTGTTAAACAGTCCTCAGGTTCTTTTAGAGATTCAAATTAGGCATTTTCCTAAACTCCCCACACCGGGGCTTCTTATTCACGACATTCAATCGGCTATCCACGAAGCCCCAGCTCGGCCATCAGTAGCCCCGCCTCCTCCAAGTTTACCCAATCGGACAACGCCTTGCTTGAGTCCCGTGACAAGGAACCCAACCGTAAATCGAACCGAAAGGGCGAGAAGCGGCCTCTCTTCGGACCAATGAACACCACTGTACCGGAGGATGGGGGTGGAGCCTCTGGTTGCCGGGCAGCGTGCGTCAAGGCGTGCGCGTGGTGGCCGAGGGGGAGGGGAGGGGGCGGGCCGAGGGCGGCGCAGCCGCAGCCGCATCGCCACCGGAGGAGCGCGCGGCCGCGAGCGACCGAGGGAGGGAAGGGAGGAAGCGAGGGAAGAGGGCGTGCGGCCGTGGGGTCCCGAAGCCAGGGGGCAGCGGCAGCGGCAGCGGCAGGAGGGCGCCAGGGCCGTCGAGTGGGCCGGGGAGAAGCGTGCACCAGGCGGCCGGCGCTGGCTCCCGCGGGCGGGAGACCGGAGAGGAGGAGGGGGTCGCTGCGGCGCGGCAGTCCGCGCAGCTCCCGGGTCGGGGTCTCCTCCCGGCGCTTCGGTCGCCCTCGGGGCCCCGCTCCCCGCCCCCCGCGGTATGTCTTGATCGCGAGCGGCGGGTTTCATGGGGCTCCTCAGGATTATGATGCCGCCCAAGTTGCAGCTGCTGGCGGTGGTGGCCTTCGCGGTGGCGATGCTCTTCTTGGAGAACCAGATCCAGAAGCTGGAGGAGTCCCGGGCGAAGCTAGGTGAGGCAGCCGAGCGGTGCGCCGGGGCCGGGCTGGCGGGTGGGCATTGCCGGCTATAGCAAGTGGGCTTCCTCAGGGGGCCTCGGAGAACCTCGAGAGCTGGGACCCGGGCACGTCGAGCTCCCGCCACCGGGGAGGGAAGCTGGGCTGATGAGCTGCACGCGCGAGGTCTCTGGCCAGAGGGCTGCCCCGTCGGCCCTTCACTGAGAGAGGGGACCCAGGTCTGCCTGGAGCTGGTGCTGCTGGAGGACACAAACGCTCCCTCTCTCTTCTCTTCCAAATCGTTCTGCAAAGCCCCAGTCATGTGCAGAGATGGGGACTGGAATTTGAATTAGGGGCACCTGGGCACAGGATCCTTTGGGGATGGTGGTCGTGGGGAGATTCGTCGCGGGGAGATGGGTAGAAATGGAAGGAGACTCCGGGAATGATGGGGAGTGAAAGCGGCTCACCGTAGTGAGTGGCAGGCATGCCTGAGCCTAGGGCAGTAAGGGACCTTAGAACTGACAGCTTTGGTAGGCTGGCGGTGTGGGACAGCGGAGCCGATGATGGCACGAAAAGGAGACATCTGGGGGACTGAAGTTCTTTATGAGTGACGCTAAACTGGTTGATTTGGGCTTCAGAGTGGGGTCGTAAGTTTAGGCTGATTGCATGTACAAGAGGGGAACGTTGAGGGTTTGGAATTGCAGGGTTTACCTTGTGAAAGGAAAAGAGTGGGGAGAGTGAACCATATGGGTCTCTTAAAGCGTCTCTCTCAGTGCCCGAATGGAAAAGGGTGCTTGAAACACAAAATTGGAGTGCGAACTTGTGCAACAGCAGTCGAAAGCGCGGATAGTCGGGTGCTTCCGGATAGTGGAGAACTTTGGTATTTGGAAGTGCTCTGGAGACAGGGACTTAATCATTGACGCGTTTTGATTTAAAAATGTATGTGACACTTGAAAATCAGCTCAGAGAATGTAATTTGAATATGGGAAACAGCTTTTGCATACACTTTGACCTTGCCTGTTTCTTAAACACGATTTAAAGTTACCTTGAGGAACAGCTAGATGCAGCTTGGGGGTGCGGATTAATTTTCAAGAAAAGAAGTACCAGAAAAGAATTTAAATTTTATATATAGTAGATATTTCCAAGTTTTTGGTAGATTTTAAGGAAGCCTTGAACACATTTTAAAGAATAGTGTTATAAAAGCAAGAATCGTTTGATTGATGTCCAGCTCCGTGTGAAAGAGAAGCCAAAGGTACTTGCAGTCCAGTCCTCCTTTCTAGAGTGAAATTTGAAGAACTACTGAATGTATGTACTGGATTTAGAAAGGTTTTATGTGCTAAAAGTTATTCAGTTTAAATATTGAAGGTTGAACAGTATCTCCTTTTGCCTTTCACGTGGCTCATCTGTACAACATTTACAGTCAGAGTCTGGCCTCATTCATGATCCAGTTTTACAGGAAAGAAAGTGACTCAGCTTACAATAAATTAAAAGTTGTTAAAATGAGCACTTGTATTTACTATTTCTTCAATTGGCTTTTGGAATTCTCTAGCTGTAGAGGCTCAACCTGATTGAATGTGCCTATTGTCTTCCTGACCTAACAGTTTCCTCTCCAGCGCTTGGAAGCTGTTTGTGGACGCCACCAGAATAGCTGAGGATATAGAACACCACAGGTAGAACCATGCGTACCCTCATAGTTTTCATAAATGGGAAAAAAAAAGTCCTGTCAGGAATAAGTGCGTCCAAATGAGTATCTATGAGGGAAACAGCAATTATGCGCCAGAATAAATAATTCTGAGAGATAGGCCAGGGCTGACCACGGTGGGCCAGGCCTGTAGTTCAGTACTCTAAAAGCTGACACCCCAGGATGGTGAGTTCAAGACCAGTATGGGCTGCTGCATAGCATTATCCTGTCTTAAAGAAAAAAAAAAAAGAGAGAAAAAATAGCTTTCAAAGTAACCCAGAGATGCCGGCATGACAGATAATATAACTTTATATCAGCTCATTAATCTTCTGATTAGATTTTTTTTTGTAAATATTTTTATTTTTAAAAGACACAGGTGTTATGTTGTGTTTCCCAGGCTGGGCCAGAACTCCTGGCCTCAAGTGTTCTTCCTTCTTCATCCTTGAGAGAAATTGTAAATGTCCTTCACCTTGCCTCCTTCCCACTCCCACCCCCTTATAAAACCAGTATTGCTTAAAAGTCAGTACTGAGACACTGACCGTTATCCGGACTCCCCAGGAAAGAGACAAAAGACTCAGGTCGTGACTGGATAACTGTTGTCTGTGATATTCTTATCTAATCTTCCAAGAACTCCAGAGATAACTATTTTTCAAATACAGAATAATCCTTAAATTATATGATCAGGCCAGGATTGTATCACCAGTAAGTAACTGGTGGAGTCAGAATTGGAAGGCAGGTATGTTTGCTTCCTAATTGAGGACTCCTGTAATTACACAAGCGGTTTGAGACTTTGTAGTGGCATTCTACTGCAGTTGAGCTCTTTGAATAGCATTTATAAATTGTGTTATCGATGCATATATTGCTGAGAATGAATATTGTTCTGAGAAAACTCAATTTCTGACACAAAGGAATTGCTATAATGCCTTGCCCTTTGCTTATATCCATGTAATGAACGTAATTATATTACTCAGCGAAATGGGCTAAAATAGCTTGTTCCTGCTATTGAAGAAGAAAACCTTTGGTTGTTTGGTGTAATTGTAAGATGCAGCATTAAAAAGCATTTTTATTTTGGCATTGGAAGGCTATTGAACATTTTACCCTTAAAAATAGTTTTTATAGTTTTTTTTTTTTTTTTTTTTTTTTGGCTGTAGAAGATTCCAAAGGGTTGTAATGTCTGTTAATGACCGTAATGCAACCTGGTTAAAGTCAACAATATAGATGGGGAGATCTATCTCCAGTATAGCAATAGGTGTATTCAAAACTAAGGCATCGTTACTGGCCTCTTGGGAAATTATCTAAATAGGAATTCCTAAAGCTCCCAATATTAGTTTTCTACTTTATAGTTTATTTTTTTCTTAAAGGAAATATTCCTGCAGCTTATTGTTATATATTATCTTCCAACTTGCTTTTTTAAATTTAATATTATAAATCTTTTTCATGTCATATCTGACATGTTCTGACTTATTCTAATAGCCATCTAATATTCCAAATTATGTATGTATCCTAAATTATTATGTCAGTAATAGTTTGTCTCCACAACTTCCCCACTTTTAAGTCTTGTTATTTATTTTCTTGATATTATAAACAGTGTTGCTGGTATCTTTAGGTGATGTTTGAATAGGGGGTATGTCTGGGTCAAGGAAACATGTTCCTTACCAGTGTTTACCCCAGAGGTTAAGGCACTGGATGTTGCCAGAGCACACACATGCTCAGGTTTACATTTCTGACACTGAGGCTGTGAAACGATGCTGTTAAGTCAACTAGTAGTTCCTTAGTTTGTAGTTAAGCCTTTTACGTTGTTTATTGCTTTCTACTTGTTCTTGTTCATTTGGATAATTTACTACTTTTTAGTTATTTGGGTTTTTAAATGTTAATGTAAATAAATCATTTGTTCTTTATATCTGCTCTTTTCTAAGTCTGCCTTTGTCTCAACTGTGGTATAGTTTATACAGAAAGGTTAAAACTTTACACAAATCTTAACAATGTAGGCAAGTAGCTTTCATTTGAGACTTTGCTGAACCAAGGTAGTATAGTCTCTGTACTTGAGTAGAATACTTTATAGTTTTTATTTTATATTTGCCCTTTAAACCGTTTGTTTATGCACAGAGATTTACTGTGTTTTCTGATAAATAATCATTTATGGCAAATGTATTCATAAATAATCTGTCTTTTCTCATGTAAACCCTGTTATTCCTATGCTAAAGCTTTGTGTTCTCTCAGCTCAGTTGGTTTCATAGTCCAGTCTTTTTCATTAACCTGAAGTTCTTTAGACATCAGGAACATGTGTGTGTGTGTGTGTGTGTGTGTGTGTATGTATGTGTGCACATATATACACATACATATGCATACATCAAGATGTGTGAATTTTCTAAAACTATATATAGCTCTTATCAGATTTATAAGGGATGATGTGATTCCCTATACTGGTTTAAAAATAAATCACCAATATTTAATAGTTTAAGTAACCCAAGACAGAAGTTTTGAAAACCATGCGCTTCCAGGTCAGATTCTTGGATGCTGCTACGCTGCTGTGATAAACACTTGCACACCACGGGTCACTTTTTGAATGCAAGCACACTGAAAGCTTAGGCTCAGCTCCAAGCGATTACTCATGGTACATAGGAACCCGTAAGGAATTTAGGTAGAGATTTGGGTTCTCTCTCTTAAGTTACCTCTGTAAACATTCCAAAGTCAGAGAAACACTTGGGGTTCTGAGTTTGTGTTTCGGCCTGTAGATATTAGCTGGTAAATAAAGCAAGCATAGTTTTAATAGTCATGTTGACAGCCTTTGGCTCATTGTTGACATGTGCAAGATAAGGACCATAGTTATGAAGAGCTTTCTCTGGGAAGTTACGCTTGAAAACGTTATTCTGAAAAAATGCATTCCTGATTGTCTGGCTAGATGGTTATGTTCAAGATGGTGTGGTTGTAGATCATATACCTAATTTTCTAACAAATGTGAAAGAATAGAAGCGAAAATTAATGTAGCCGTGACTCAGAACTGTAGCCTGCTGGGCATGGTGGCACACGCCTTTAATTCCAGCACTTGGGAGGCAGAGGCAGGTGGATTTCTGAGTTCGAGGCCAGCCTAGTCTACAGAGTGAGTTCCAGGACAGCCAGAGCTACACAGAGAAACCCTGACTCAAAAAACCAAAAAAAAAAAAAGAAGTTGCTGTTTGTGAAGAATAGCTAGGACTCTCAGGAGTGTGCCCATTGCTGGTGATGACTGATGGAACAGGGTCACAAAAGCTGCTTTTCCTACAGAATCAGAGAGTTAAGACCTTCTTCCTATAGGGCGTAAACATTTTAAATAGCATATGTGAGTCACACATTTATGAAGCCACTCTGGGCTTATGGATGTGTGAGGGTATGGTCCTTTGAGTGAGGAACATGGTTCCATGTAAATTACGCAGTTGTTGACTTTGGTGAAAATTGTTAAGTACTGTTGTCTCAAAATTCTACCGAAGAACTAATTCCAGGGTCACCGCTGAGACTGCTGTTTTGGGATTTGGTAGTTTTCGAGAAATGCTTGAAACTATGCAGATGCCACCTGTAGGCAAATGGAGCAGTAGCTACAGGTGAGAGGTCTTGATTATCAGGTTAGCAGGGAAACAGGAAATTTTAGAAATGCTGGTTTGATGCGTCACTTACCGAATCTTGCTGAAGATGGCCGGAAACATCACTTGAAGTAGCTGATCGCATGGTAATTCCAGGTGGTCTGTTTCTCGTCCTGGTAAGCTTTCTAATAGTTCTGTTTAGCATGTAGTAAGACCAGGTTGATAACAAATATCCAAACACTGTTCTCTGGGAAGCACTTCACAAGAGCGGATGTTCAGAAGAATTTGATAGGGTTCACAATAACTTCATTATTCACTGTTTTCTCTCCACCCACCAGCGCCTGTAGTCAACGCCCTCTTTTCTGCCTGTTAACTACAAGTCAGTGCTCCAGTTGGGTCACGTGTGCATCTGATCCCACCCTCCATGTCTCAGGACACAGTTCTAGAAGTTTTCTGTTGTACTGTCGTAATCATGCACCCACCCCCCGCCCCCCGCCCCTGCCATTCTTCTGGATTCTTTGTGAACATATTTCTCTCCAAGCCCCAAATTAGAAACCACCCAGCTAACCCTTATTCCACAACCCTGCTCCCCTTCCCAGAACTCTGTAGAACTCTCTTTAGGTACAGTCGTCACCGTGGCATTTCCTGAATGCTGTTACCGTTTGTGTCTTCATCTTAGCATGTCAACAGAATTGGATACAATTCTGGATACATGCTTCATAGGCATTGTTTATTGGGGCCCAAGACGCACACTGTTAGTTGTGTGGGCCTCCATTTCTGTCTCCGGGCCCCCTTTCTTCCTACTCGGTTTTGAGAGCTTTCTGATTCTCTCTCAGCTGGTGCTTTATATGTTGACAGTTTATAAATGCAGTAATGCTCTTAGCTCAGGCCTATTTTCTAGGCATTAGACTTACATAATTCAGCTTCATTGACATTTTAGTGGAAGGGGGGGTTAACAGACTTTTCAAATTCATTATCTCCAGAACTGATCATCTGATCTTTCTGTCCCTGTGTCACCCAAACTCAGTTTCTTTCCTTCTCATTTTGACGAAAGCCCCATCCCTTAAGATTCTCAGGTTTCCTGGGACCTTTGCTTTTTCTCTGCATCTAATGTATCAGAAATGTCACATTAGGGCTGGTGAGATGGCTCAGTGGGTAAAAGCACCCGACTGCTCTTTCGAAGGTCCAGAGTTCAAATCCCAGCAACCACATGGTGGCTCACAACCATCCGTAACAAGATCTGACTCCCTCTTCTGGAGTGTCTGAAGACAGCTACAGTGTACTTACATATAATAATAAATAAATCTTTAAAAAAAAAAAGAAATGTCACATTAGCTTCACTTTAAAGTACTTGTAGACTGAGCCTGATGTCTGTCACTTTACCGTTTCCGCCCTATTTAAAGATGCTGTCGGCTCTCCTCTGGATCACTGCTCTGTTTTCACTCATCTCTGCTTTTACACAGAGCCCTTCCCAGCTCAGTACAACATAAATAAATGAGACAAATCTTTACCTTTTAAAGGCAGGGTCTCATGTAGCCCAGGCCAGCATCAAACTCATCATATAGCCAAATATAAGAATAGCCTTGAACTTGGGATCCTCTGCTTCTACCAGGGATTGCAGAATGTCCCCCAAGTCCAGATCTATACAGTACCAGGAATCAAATAATCAGACCTAGGGCTTCCTGTGATCAAGGCAGTCTACCAACTGAGTCCATCCCCAGCCTGAAATTTGAGTTAAATCTTGTCATGCAGAACAGGAGAAGATATTCGCAAAACATATATCTGATAAGGGTTAGTGTCTAAGATGTTTAAGGAACTCAGCTCAGTAGTAAGAAATAATCAGAATTAAGTGATCTGAGAAGATATTTCTCAAAAGAAAATTACCAATTCTTAACATATGCAAGAGCACTCAGTATTATTAATTGCCAGGGAAATATGAAATGAGATGCTACCCACATCCCTTAGAAAGACTGCTAATGGAAAGGTGGAAAACAACAAGTGTTGGGAAATCGTGGATCAAGGAAAACCTTTATGTTGGTGATGGAAATGCAAATTAATATACCAGTATTGAAAATGGGCTCAGCCGGGTGAGGTGGCACACGCCTTTAATCCCAGCACTTGGGAGGCAGAGGCAGGCGGATTTCTGAGTTCGAGGCCAGCCTGGTCTAAAGAGTGAGTTCCAGGACAGCCAGGGCTACATAGAGAAACCCTGTCTCGAAAACCAAAGAGAGAGAGAGAGAGAAGAAAAAAGAAAATGGGCTTATCAAAGAATGAAACCAGGAACTGCCTTGTAATCCAGTCCACCATCGCTTCTAGGTTCCTAGAAAATGAAGTCAGTGTGTCAAAAAGGTTTCTGCATCATCCTGGCTATTGCAGAGTCATTTTACAGCAGCAGACATAAGCAGTCAACCTTAGGGTCCATGGATGGATGGATAAAAACACATTGTCACACATGCACAATTGAGTGCTACTTAGCCACGAAAAGAAAGCAAGCGTGGCGTTTGCTCCTGCACACAGGAAGAAATGAGGTTAGGTCGGATAAGCCAAGCACAGCAGGCAAGCACTGCATGATCCCGAGTATGTGTGGGATCTGAGAAAGCTGAACTCCAGGAGAGCAGAGGGTGGATTGGAGGTTCCCAGGACTGGAGTGTGAGAGGTAAGGGCTGGGGATAGAGTTAGAGAACAGAAGTGTCTGTGGTAGCTCTGTCAGTTCCTTTTCCTGTCGCTGTCATAGAAGCAGCACAAGGGAAGCGCTCACTGCTGGCTCACAGTCCGAGGCACCGTTCATCGTGACGTGGAGGCAGCCGATCACACCCACAGCCAGGAGACAGCCACGAGTGCTGTTGCTCAGGTTGCCCTCTCCTCACCCTGTCCGGGGTTCCTCAAGGAATAGTATTCCTCACAGCGATGGCCCTAATCTAGATCGTCACTCACAGGCAGCTCAGAAACTAGCGGAATCCAGGCGGCCCCGCCGGGCGGAGGCTGATTTAATCTACATGATCCCTGCTCTGATGCCTTGGTCCTGGTGATTCTTGATCCGATCAAGCTGACCGTAGTGACTATAACCCTGTGACTATAATGAATGGCAGTGTATTGTATACTTACAAATTTGGTAATAACCCAAGTAGGTCATAACAGAAAATAAGTGTGAAGTATGGCATGCGGTTTGGTGGCTTGAGTTAGCAGTTTTACAATGCTTTGAACAAAAAATGTAGAGTTGCACTTACCAATTTAAAATGTACTGTAAGCCCCAGATATGTTAGTGTGTATCTGTAATCCCGTTTGCTCGGGATGCTGACCCAAGAGGCTTGCTTAGGATGTGTTTAAGGCCAGCGTGGGTGACCCAGAGAAACTCGGACTCAGAATGCGTTAGACGAGGACAATTTTCAAAGAAAATGATAAACTTTCTCGGTGTGCAAGTGAGTGTGAGGAAGTTTATTCTGTTACAAGTGGTGAGTGCTCTCCGTGTCTGTGGTGCTATTCAGGCCTCCTTGACTTGTGTTTTTCTTTCTGCTTAATTTGCCCTGTCCGATTTTGAATTCTTTTTGGTGGTTGTGGATAGCTGTCTCTTCTTTCAGTTCATTTTGCTTAATCTATTTTGAGGTACTGCGATGAGGAGTGTAAATGTCTAAGGATCGTGTCTTTGTAGCCAGCCTCTTTCAGTCTGAGTAACTCCATCCTTGTTAATATCCTTTGCTCTGGGACAAGTGTGTGTGTTGGAGAAGCCATTCCCGAGCAACAGCATTGGGGGTAGTGTGCTCCTGCTACCCCTCACCAGGCTGGCACCAGGCGGCTCCTGGATTTTGAGCTTCCCAGACTTCACGAGTTTGAGGAAGTAAGATTTCCTTTAGAGATTATCCAATCTCGGGGGTTTTGTTGTAACAACACAAATTGGTCCAAGTCAGTCGTGTACTTTGTGTGATGTTAATGTAGATGCTTTTCTTTCGATGGGCGTCAGTATGGTGTGTTTCTTCGTCTTGTCATTGGAAGCCAGAGGGTGCCATGGGACGTCTGGATCATTTGCTTCTCAACATTTTTTAAATCCTTCTTTTCATATGTTTGAGTATGTAGTGTCGAGCCTGTGTGTATTCATATGTGTATGTGGATGCGTGGGTGCACGTTTGTGTACAGGAGCATGTTTAGGTTGTGTGTGTGTGTGTGTGTGTTCATGTGGGCGTCCAGGGTTAATATTAAGATCCGCCCTTCTATAGGCTATTGCTTCTTTTGAGTCAGGTTCTCTTAGTCCTGGGGCTCACAGATTCAGCTGGTTTTACCACCTAGCACTAAAAACATCCCATCCTTTCACTTTGGAGGCTGGAATTACAGGTGGACCACGGTGCCTACCAGGATTCCCATGGGTTCTGGTGATCTGAACTCTGCTCTGCTTGCTTGAGCCATTTCCCCGTGCCTCCGCCTTAGTTTTGGAGATAGGATTTGTAGTAGTCAGGGTTCTCTAGAGGAGCAGAGCTGAGAGAATGTGTCTGTGTGTATACACACACACATACATACATACATGCATATATACAGATACATGTATATGGATAATACATATATACATGTATTAAAAAGGGATATATTAGAGTGGCTTACAGGCTGTGATCTCCCTAGTGCAACAATGGCCGTCTCCCCATGGAAGAGACACGAATCCAATGGTTGTTCAGTATATCTTGGAATCCTAATGAAGTAGATTCTGATACCAGCAAAGGAATACCTCAGCGGCAAGGTAGATGAGCTTGCCGACAGAGCGAGGCAAGCAGTCATGCTCTAGAAGCTTCCTTCTAGAAGCTTGTTCTAGAAGCTTCCTTCATCACGTCTTGTTTGTGGGCTGCTACCAGAAGGTGTGGCCCAGATTTAGGATGGGTCTTCTACCACAAATGATCCAATCAAGAAGCCCCTCATGGTGGTGCCCAGCTGCTTGCGATAGCTGACTCCAGATGTGGTCAAGCTGACAGCCAAGATTACACATCACAGGGTGCCTCAGTGAGCCTGTAGGTTTATGAGTTGCTACTCTGTCTAACCAGTGAGCCCTGGGGCTCTGCCTGTCTTCCTTCCCAGTTCTGGGCCCTTGAGATGTCTGTGGCTACACGATCCTTTAATCTGGGTACTGGGATTCAAACTCAGGTCTTCCTGCTTTCTCAGTAAGCACTTTTCCTTTGATACATCTTAGACACTTAAAGATTGGTTGTAGGCAGCATATAGTTGAATTTTGAATCTAATTTTACAATCTCCTCTGTAAGTGGAGTGTTTAAAGCATTTGCTTTTGATGTAATTCTTGATGTTGTTGCCTTTAAATCTCTGAATTGCCTTTGGTTTCTTTGTTCCATCTGTTCTTTTACTTTTTCTGCTTTTAGGCTGAAAGCTGCTCTCCCTTCCCCCATTTTTTCTCATTGAGTGAGACACTAGCACTGCTTTGTGCGTGTGAATGTGGTTTCTTTATGAATTATGGTATAATATGTACCATAAAGTTTGTTAAAATTCTTAATACATCTGCAGTACATTATTTTTGCTTTATGTAGCCGATTATATTTTATGAAGACGCAAACATTCTCAGGCGTTTTAAGTTTCACGTGTGTGTTTACTGTCTGTGGTATCTCTGATTCCTCTGTGTTCATGCAGATTTTCATTTTTCTTTCATCCTATGAGATTTCTATATCATTACTTATACCGAAGAATCTGGTCTGAATTCTTTTCATTTTCGTATGTCTATAAAAGCATTCACTGCCTTAATGGTTGAAAACATTTTTGCTGAGTACAGAGGTCAACATTAATATGTCTTGTCAGAGCTTTGAAGATTTGGTTCCACGGTCTCAGCTATGATTTGTGTTTTTGTTCCACTGTATGTAATACATTGCTTTCTCATGTTCGGGGCTTGTGTGGTTTCTCACTCGGTTTTAAGTGATTTGATTATCATGGCCCTTGCTGTTGCTCCCTGTGGTTCAGCTATGAAATAGTCTCCCCTAGCCATGTGTTGAGGACTTGGTACCCAGGGCTGAGTTTAGTTAGAGGTGTGGCTTCTGGGGAGTGTTTAGATCACGAGTTCTCTGCCAGACACGTAGAGTGGTTAGTCCACTGGTGGTTTCAGTTTGATGGCTGCATTGGAGGTGCTGGGAGCCAGGACACCAGGCTTCTTGGGGCATGTGCACTCGGGGTGGGGAGTTAGTGTGAGCCTTCAGAGGTTGACCTTGTTCTGGCTCTCCCCTCTGTATCTCTGTGCCATGGCTATTGTGAGGTGCCCAGCCTTGCTTTCCCGTGCCTGCACTTTAATGTGCTTCAGTGCAGGCCAGGAGAGCGGAGTTAGCCAGCCATAGGCTTCAATGTCTAAAGCCTGAGCCAAAAACTTGTCTCTTCTAGTTTGTTTTTCTCAGATGTTTTCACAGGATGCAGAGTTGACTAAGACCCTTGGGGTTTTCGGACTTTTTTGGACATATGAATTTATAGTTGATATTATGCTTGCATATTAGGGCTGTTATTCTTCAAATGGGTTTTCTGTGTTCTTTTCCTTCTCCTTCAGAAACTCATATGTGTGTTGTGTTGCGTGGACTTGTCCAGAACTCAGTGATGTCTTCGCATTTCCCCAGACGTTTTCATATTTGTTCTTTTAAATTGCTTTGGTATTGTCTTCTGTACTGTAGAATCGGCCTTTTTCCCAGGCAGTACGCCCTTCTCCCTACCAATCCTAAAAGTTCAGTTTGGATGTTTAATAAATTGTTTTCTGTCTACAGCCTTAAGATGTGCTCACTTTCCTGTCTTTTCTTTAACAAACGGAACGTTGTTATCATTCTTCTGTTTCCTTGTTTATTAAATCTGCCTTCCCTGTCATCTCTGAGGTTCTTTTTATGGACTGGCGTTTCTGTTTCTTATGAACAAGACTTTCTTACCTCTATCCAAACTATCCCAATGATTTTTAACTGGGAGCCTGGCATTGTGAATTGTCTTCTGTTATATATTGCATATTTCCATATTTTTGTAAATACTCCTAAGCTGCATTTGGGGGCATGTTCAAGTTATCTAGAAACAATCGATTTTTTGTTTGTTTGTTTGCTTGTTTGTTTCTTTTGGTTGTGTACAGGGGATTACTGTAGCCTTTAATTTACAGCTGACTCTGCCCTGAGCAAAGGCAGTATCTTTGTTACCTCCTCAGGATTCTCTGTAATGTTCTGTGCATTGCAAGAGTTTCCCGTGTAGCCCACGGGAGCATTGGTTAAGACCTTCACCCGGGTCTTGAATGCTTCGTTAGTTTCTTCTCAGCCTTACACTGCCCGGCTCTTTGCTCATTCTGAACTGTGTCCTCCTTAGTACTCTGACCAGCAGACTCACTGCCACGGTTTCCCTGCGCTCCACCTCCAGCCAACCCCTCCCGCTTCTTCTTTAGCTGAAAGTCACTCGGCGGGAGTGATTTGCCACAAAGCACTGCATGCTTTTACCTAGATGGCTTTCCCGGTGTACCTGCAGAGGAAATGAGTGGGACCCCTGGAATCTGGGAAGATGGGCAGGAGATGACCTGTAAGTCAGAAGTCAGGCTTTCCTTGTGACCCAGCCCAGTAAGGGAGATGCTGCCGATGTGGTAAGTTGAGTCCTCAAACGTACGGTGAGAGGAGCCCTCATAGGGCTTCTTTAGACAGACTTGAGAGGACTCAGCCCCCCCACCCCCCAAGATCAAAGGAAGGCAGCCTCTCTTCTCCCTTTGTTTTGTCTGTAGGCTTCTTATAAGCCGCAGCTGCTGCTCCTGCCTGCTGATGCAGCCCAGTGGGCTAGTTTGGACTCCTTAATTAAACTCCGGAGTTGAATTCTCCCTCATGTCCTACGGTCTGAAAACTCTTCAGGCTTCACAGAGGATCCACCTCATTTCCCTTCTCTGAGAAATCACCATCCTACACTGATTTTCTGTTTAATATGTAGTGTCTGAAAATTGTCTACTATGTTTTAAACACTGTTTTAAAGTAAGAGAACCTGTTTTTCTGTCTTGGTGAGAGGTGAGAGCTGGGTACATCTTGGTGTATTCCCAGGTTCTCTTAGGATAAATTAGTAAAGTAGGGTAGTCATTGTTATAATTACAACTAAAGCCAAAGTTATACATTCAAGAGTGAGCCCTGCTTTGGTCTTTTAAGCCGTGTGCTGAGTCTCTTTGTAAATTTGAAGCTCAAAGGCAGAGGTAAGACTTACTCATAGCCCAACTTCACTTCTTGTACGAATGGAACATGAGTTAGTTCATGTAAGTGCTATCAGTTTTATTCTGATCTCAGGAACCAGCTAAATGGATTCCTTAGACACAGATGAATCCAAGATGGGGATTTTCAGACTAGCCTGTGAAGCACTTGGGTCGGGAGGGTTTCTGCTTTTTCTGTGAGAGTGGCTTATTGCAGGGTATGGGTAGGTGACTAGTTTTCTTCAGAGATGACGTTTCTGCCTTCCTTTAGTAATGGTAATTCCATACTCAGTAGTAGAGTAGGAAATCATAGAAGATGGTGGTGCCAGCTACAGCCAATGTGCGTTAATGTGCGTACTGTATAATGACCATTGCAGCTGATATGCTGGACATACAGAAAACACACATGGGTTATCTTAAGGAAAACATTATTATAGTTCTCAGATGCTCCACTTGTGGCATAATTCTAGACAAATATAGAGTGTATCAAAAGTGATTATGATAGTGTCGGGGATGGTGCTTTTTAAACTGGGATTGTTGGGTCTCTCTGTTGGAAGGTGGAGTTTGAAGTTGTATATTGGTTTGGCAGTTTTAACATTCCATTTATAGGCTGGAGAGATGGCTCAGCAGTTAAGAGCACTGACTGCTTGCTCTTCCAGAGGTCCTGAGTTCAAATCCCAGCAACCACATGGTGGCTCACAACAATCTCTAACGGGATCCGATGCCCTCTTCTGGTGTGTCTGAAGACAGCGACAGTGTACTCACATACATGAATTAAATAAATAAATAAATCTTAAAAAAAAAAAAAGATTGCATTTATAGGGGAAGGTAAGTCTACTTCCCTGTCTATCCCAGTACAGTTTAGAATGGGTCCGTTAGTATTGTCCTATTTTTCCCTAAGTTAGCAACATAGCTAAAAATATGGTAAGCACCAAGAGGACTTTAGAGACCCTGGAGGTGTCTGCTGGGAAAGGGGACTCTTGTGTTGGCAAACATGTTAGGGCTTGTTCCAACCCTGCGGCTGGGACCTGCTTGTGCTGCTTCAAACCAACTTGGCACCGTAAGCTCTGAGCGTACATTGTTTGAGTTGGGATAATGAATGACTTAGGCGTGTTATACTCTGGTGTGTATTTTCAGTGTGAAATGGGTCAGTCAGTCTAGTATTTTGTGCTAAACGGAGGAATAGGTTTTGGCTTTGTTATCAGGAGCTCTGGGATAAACGCTCCTTTGCATCGGGTTTTCCAAAGAGTGCATGATGTGCTTATCCCTTGTACTTTCTTAATGACCTTAACTTTTTTTTTTTTTAAGAACTAGCAATATAGTGTACACATATCAAAAGTCTTGCTGACTTATGAGTTTTATTCAGTATCTGAAAAAGCCTAAATTCTCTACTCATCCTAAGGCTCTCTGTTGTTCCTTTGGGTTCTAAGGTACAATGCAACACTTAGTTCTTAAATATTCTTAAATATTCAGTTCTTAAATATTCAGTGATGAGAAATATTGGCATGAGATTTGGAGCTTGGAGTAAAATTGAATTATTAGCTTGAACTATAAATCCTAGAGCCTGCCGTGACAGCGACAGCGCACCCAGGGCCCATGCTCCAGGAAGCTGAGATGGGAGGACAGTGAGTTCGGACCTGCAGGCCCCGCCCCCACAAGGGAAAGACCATGGGCAAAGTCTTTCCTCAGCCCTGCTGTCACTTGCTGCTTTACCTGCGAGGACAGTGGTTCTGCAGTCAGCTTTGACACGGAGACTCTTGATCAGAGGATCCACACTTGTGGATGCCCTGCATTCGGATGCTAAGAAGCTGCCTCCAATTTCCAGCATTTTCAACTGCAGCGCAGTTTTAATGCTTTTTAATGGAACATGCTCAGGTCTTTCATAAAATGTGGGATGTTCTTGGTGTATTGTATATCCTTGGCAGAACACCAAGTTAGGCTAATCGTTTCTTCCATAGAAGAGCTAATTAGGAAGACTGGCTTGACATGATCTTAGGTGTGTTTTAATAGCTTCTTCATTTTATTAAAGTGGCTCGAATAAAAACCACTCACCATTGCACTCAAGGACATAAATTCTTATGCTCATGTTTTGAAGATTGAAACAAATAGAAGCAAACAGCCCTGTGTGCTGATAGTTCAGCTCCTGGAATAGGTTTCCTAGTGTGGGGAATGAGAGGAGTGTGTGACCTTTGCTACTGACGGACGCTGGCAGTTGGTTGTGGAGTGTCGGTCAGATTTAGTAATCAGCCTGTCTGTGGTGACTGATAGGTTGGATGGCACTAAATGCCCGTTTTCTTTGTCTACGGCTGGAACTGTGTGATTAATTAATCCCGAGACTATTTATTGTCTGTTCTTCCTCATGACTGTCCTAACTCCCCTTTAGTCCTCTTTTCTTTGTCATGACTCTTCATTCTTTGACCACTACCTCATTTTCTAAAAAGTGGTTTTCAGTTTTTTTCCCTACTGTGACCTTTGAAGATTTATCTTTATACAGTAATAAGTTGGCCACTGTCGTCATATATTATATTTTTCTTTTAATATACATAAGCATTACTTTTTGAAGTTGCTATAAAGATCAGTGAATGTGAAGATGTTTGAAAATATGAAATAATATACTTGTGTTATTATTAATAGTTATATTAGTGAGCTGACCCAATGTATATGGGCATTGCTATGAGTCTAAGGACCTCAGCTGTCCTCTAATCTCTAAATACTTGAAGGGGAACATGCTCTCTTTCTTCTTCAGTAGATAAATAAATATAAAGATGTAGTCATAATAACATCCCTACTTTCTCCTTATTGTTGTCTCCATGGTTCAGAGTAATTTAAAGTTTACCTTTCTTACTAGTGTAGGCTGTCTGGTGCCCCGATCACAGAGCTCTAAGCTAGAATCTTAGCTGTTCTTCTCTAAGGCAGAAGCACTGATCCGGGCGAGTCCTATCCTCTCCTGTTCCTAATGATACATAGGAGTCCACTTCACACATGTTGTAGGACACCTTAAAGGATAGTACCGAACTCCCATCACTGCTTCCTCCTCATCCACGCCAGCCTGGCAGTTCCCGGATGGAGCTTTGTAGGTTACAGATTGAGCTGAGATGAGGGAAGTGTTGGGTGTGTATGTGTGTACAGTGTTTGGTTCCTAAGCATTTATGACAGCTGCATTAGTGGAAGAAGGGAGAAGCCCAACTGATTCCCTAATGATAGCTGTGTTAGTGGAAGGAGGGAGAAGCCTAGCCAAACCCCGCTTTAGAAGGGCTCCCTGAGTGAGTCCTATTAGCGGGCTCTCAGTTTCCTGGTACTCACTGTCAGTCTCACAGAGAGACAAATGTGCAGGTATGCTCTGTGCCTTAAGTCTAAAGTTTAGGAAGTTCAAATACAGAATATCATAGGTTGTACCATTATATTTATTGCCAAAATTATGAGCATAATTATAGAAAAGAACAAAATTCTTTACTCTTACAGTTTTAAAAATTCACAACTCAGGCGAGGGGCCTGTAAGTCACTACCTTTAGCTGAAGAACTGTTGATAGTTGATGGCTTTTGGGGAAGGCAGCAGTTTCTTTAAGGGTGTGGCCCTGGTTGTCCCACCATGCACTTGTGAATGGTCTTCCATCTAGGAGTATATGGGCAGTACAGCTCGGAGTCCATAGGGTGTGTGTGCGCGTGTGCGTGTGCATGTGTGTGACAAAATTGGGATGAGGTGGGAGGTGAATGCAATCAAAATATAGTCATGTGTCCAACACTCAACTCAAGGAAGGTCATAAGAACTGTAATAAACTATCACACCAGGTCAACAGTTATTCGCCAGTCTTAAGTCAGAAAATTTGGGAGATTGGCTGGCTGTAATTGGGCATGCTTTAGCTTCAGCTGTTGGGCGGGTGGGGTAGGAAGATAGGTTCTAAGAGTTTGTGACTAGCTGGGGAGCAGAGACAGTATGACCTATTGCTCCATGAAAAAAGGGAAAGCAAGAAAGAACACTTGGGAAGGTTAGAACGCAAAACTGTGAGAAGTGAGCTGTGTGACCCCCCTCTTGAATTTTGCTGCTACTCTTTAAGTCAATATAGCATGATTCTGAGGTACAGGTCACCCCCTTAATGAAGATTTAATAGATGATTGCAGGACATAGTTTTGTGTGTAGAATGTCATTTGGTTTGCATGTGATGTTTTATGGTTAATACTTTGTATACTTTCCCTAGTTAATGGTAAAGCTCTGTGAAAGAGATCCTTGTTTTTCCATATACTTGAATTTTAGCCGTATTTTAAGACTTTTTGTTGGTACTGGGGTAAAGCGACTTAAGCCCAGTGGTGGTGACGGTGCTTTCTTAGTGACTTTAGACTGTAGAACTGAGGATGACAGGATTTGAAAACAAATGAATCTTTTACATTTCACCTATCCTTCCTCTTCTTCTACCCCCTCCTTTTTTGTGTGTCTGTGTCTGTGTCTGTGTGTCTCTGTGTGCGTGAACATGTGTCACGTTCATGCCTGGTGCCCAAAGAGGTCAGAAGAGGGCGTTAATGCAGAGGAACCAGAGTTGTGGTTGTTGCAAGAGCAGCCAGGGCTTTTAACCATTGAGCCATCTCTCCAGGCCCTCCTCCCTGTCCCCATGTGAAATCTAGACCTGTGTGGTGAAACTGTGTCTTAATATTTATTTCTGTTCTGAAAACGTAAGCATCATTAGTCTGGCTTTGGGCAATTATCTTTTCTCCAGAACAAAGAGGCCTTATAATTTTCTTGAATGTATGCATGTTATGGGGGAGGGGCAGGCATACTTCCTTTGCGGTTTCTGTGTAAACAGTGGAGCAGGAGGCCGTTCTCCCCTGGTCCCTATGTTGGATCACCTTCCTGCCTAACCACACATGTATGATTTTATGTTCTTAAATGAATTTTAAAAAATCGCTCAAAGGCCAAAAATTGAGTTGTTTGTTCCATGTTCTATTCAGCTAGGTGGTTTTGGTAGTATTGGACTTGGCAGATGTGCGAGAGGCAGAGCTGAGAAATCTTCAGACTTAGTGCGTGAGAAGATCAGAGAGTCACAGCATGCTCAATAATGCTTTCTACAAAGTCACCAGGCGGTTGGTGGAGCAAATACTACTTTGTTTCCATGGAGAATATTCTGTGAAGGGAGAGGTAGTTAGGAAGCACTAAGGAAGGACAGGTGCAGTCTTGCAATGCAGTTGTGTGTGATGTTAGGCACACAGCACACTTGGAGAGCTCCTTTTACTTATTAGTGGGTCTCAACCTTCCTGATGCTGCGACCCATTAATATAGCTCTTTATGTTGTGCTGACCCTCTCCCAACCATAAAATTATCTCATTGCTACTTCATAACTGTAATTTTGCTACTGTTATGAATCATAATTAAATATCTGATATGCGATTCTGTGAAAGGATTATTCGATCCAAAGGGTTTGCAGTCTGACAGGTTGAGAGCCACTGAATTAAATGGTGTTGAGTATAGTTTGGAAAGAGCAGCTATGTGATCATCAGGAGCGAGTGTGGGCACTGTAGCACTAATGACGAGTGATGTCACTGCTCTTGCTAGAATGCAGAAGACTGAATTAGCCATTGCCAGTGTAGCTTCCATCCATACAGAATAATGTCTGTAATAGCTACTGAGTACCCTTTGACAGTTTAAAAGACAATGTGATTACTTAGAAAAATACGGTGTATAAATGACCTCTTAGAGCACATTTAGCTTCCAATTAATAGTAAGACAGTAAGTAGTTCACTGAAAAGTTGCTTCTTGATATTTTTTAATTTTAGGAAAAATCTCTCTACATAGTTCATAGTTTATATAGCTATGATTGTTAAGAAAAATATGGTTTAAGTTGGCTATTCTAAGGCATAGTTTTCAAATATTTAAAATATGTACTGCTAGATTAATACTAAAGGCTAAAGAGGGGAATTGCTGAAGCATAAAAGATATTTTAGGAAGGCTGTTGGCTTTTAACTGTTTCTCAAGTCATCCATAGCATACTGAGCACAATTTTCATATATGTATTTATTTGAGAAAGGTTCTCACTAGTCCTGACTGGCCTGGAGCTTCCTGAAGCGGTGGCCACTGCATCTAGCATCGGTTTTCAGCAGCTAATAAGGTGTGCACACTCACTGCGCTAGCAGCCAAACCTTGCCTTGTGTGTGTCCTATGCATAGCTACTGCCAATGGCAGTGGAAAGGGAAGAGTTATTTTAGCTCATGGTCTCAGATTTCTCTCCTCAGTGCTTGGCTTTTTATTCTGTGGAGAGGAGAGCGTGTGGATTACGAGGCTCTTCACCACAGAGTGGGCAGGAAGCAGAGGAAAAGGAAGGAATGGGACCAGGCACAGCTTTCAGAGGACCCATCTTAGTGACCCGCTTCTCTCTGCTGGGCTCTCCTAAGATTTAGTGGGAAGAGAGTGCTGCTAGACGGTGGGTCAGCTCGTGAGGAGGTGGGGACAGGTCCCACGTTATTCTTTCTGAATAAAGTGACGCCAAAAAGTCACAGATCCTTGATTTTAGGGTAGGGTGATGATGATACATACTCATCTGTGGTTTGTGAAATTATGATTTCTGACTTAATACATCATGTCACCTGCCTGTCCTCTTCCCATATTAGTGTTAGTGATAGGATGTCAGCAGGAGAGAAGCTAAAGCACTTGCCCTGTCAGACGGGCGGCGCTCTTTCCAAGGCCAGCTCCTCAAGCAAGGAGACAGAAGAGTGTGCGGCCTAGAGACTCCATAAAGACTTGTGAACACAGTTCTGAGGGGAGGGAGGGACATGTGATGTGCCCCTCAAACATCAGAACAGAGAGGTAGCCATTATTACTGTGTGGCCTTTATCACATTCCCGCGTGTCAGTCCTCTCTGTTGTCCCTCCCCCTTCCCTGTGTCCCCAAGGGATGTTGGTCATCTTCAGCAAGGCGCTTTGCTAACAGACAGGTTAACAGCGGCCGTTGGATGCGGAGGGAATGACTGTTGTGACATGTGAGTCAGATGTGACTGACTACACATTTTGTCAGTGACAAAAAAAAAAAAAATACACTTGATAGGGTTGATTTTGAGGCCAAGCTCCAGAGGCCATGTCGTTTTCATCGCGTTAAACTAATATAATTGTATTTGCTGATACCGTTGTTTTGTTTTTCTTGATCATGCCATATTTCTTTGGCTACAGTGCTAAGTTGCATTATTTTGAACATAATTGGTTTTGGGCTTTAACAGGAAAATTAGCTACCGTGTGTATTACTTGCTGGTTTCTTTAATATCTATATTGGTTAATACAGATAATATAGTTCATATGTGAGTTCTTTTACTATGTTTAATACATCTTTGCATTATAAATCATTTCATTAGTTTGTATCATCTTCTGAGGGATCAGGATGGTCTCTGTTTACAGGGGCATAAATGGGATTAACTTCATTAATTTAGTTGCACAAGGTTACATGGCGCAGAACTAATTCACACTGCAGTTTGTGTGTTTGCATCCAACACAGCCTGCACCCACACACATACACATGCATAGGTGTGCATGCGCACAGACAGCCATCGTCTTGTTGTCCCTTGGGCACCATCTGCCTTCACTTGCTTGTTGGTTAAGGTTAGGTCTTTGATAGCTTGGAACTTGCCAGTTAGGCTAGACTGGCTGGCCAGGGGCCTTCCCATCTCACTTCCCCAGCCCCAGGTCCCATAGCAACCTGGACCTCCCCTCCAGCCCACACCCACATTTTATTAATTTTGTATTTACCCATTCTTTCATGCTAGTTAGATGGATTTGTGTCTGGGGCAGCCATCTGTTCCATGGAAACGGCATGCTGGAGTTAAGTCAGGCTAGATATTGCTTGCAGACTAAAACTGCATTGTTTTAGTAGATGTGCCAAAGTGCATGCTTAAACTTTGATCTGTTACAGTGCTAAACCTGCCCTCTCAGCCTTCTCATCCTTTCTTCTGTCTTCCTCCTCCCTCTGACCTCCTTTCTTTCTTCGCTTGTTGAAGAAAACAAGCTCCTGCCTCAGCTTCCTGCGTGGCTTGTATGACAAGGCTGTAACACCAGGCTGTGCTTTACCTGTTCTAGTCCTACCCTTACATCAGTAACGTCAGAGAAAACCTAAAACCCACACGCGTTTGTGCTCTCGGAGCTTAGCCTCAAAATAAACCCTATCAAATGTATTCTACATTTGTCACTGACAAAATGGGTAGTGAGTCACATTTATCCTTGCATGCCAGTAGGTACAGCTAGATGCACAACACATGCAGTGGGTATAGGTAGATGCACAACACATGCAGTGGATACAGGTAGATGCACAACACATGCAGTGGATACAGGTAGATACACAACACATGCAGTGGGTACAGGTAGATTCACAACACATGCAGTGGTACAGGTAGATGCACAACACATGCAGTGGGTACACGTAGATGTACAACACATGCAGTAGGTACAGCTAGATGCACAACACATGCAGTGGGTATAGGTAGATGCACAACACATGCAGTGGATACAGGTAGATGCACAACACATGCAGTGGGTACAGGTAGATTCACAACACATGCAGTGGTACAGGTAGATGCACAACACACGCAATGGGTACAGGTAGATGTACAACACATGCAGTAGGTACAGCTAGATGCACAACACATGCAGTGGGTATAGGTAGATGCACAACACATGCAGTGGATACAGGTAGATGCACAACACATGCAGTGGATACAGGTAGATACACAACACATGCAGTGGGTACAGGTAGATGTACAACACATGCAGTGGGTACAGGTAGATTCACAACACATGCAGTGGTACAGGTAGATGCACAACACATGCAGTGGGTACACGTAGATGTACAACACATGCAGTAGGTACAGCTAGATGCACAACACATGCAGTGGGTATAGGTAGATGCACAACACATGCAGTGGATACAGGTAGATGCACAACACATGCAGTGGGTACAGGTAGATTCACAACACATGCAGTGGTACAGGTAGATGCACAACACATGCAATGGGTACAGGTAGATGTACAACACATGCAGTAGGTACAGCTAGATGCACAACACATGCAGTGGGTATAGGTAGATGCACAACACATGCAGTGGATACAGGTAGATGCACAACACATGCAGTGGATACAGGTAGATACACAACACATGCAGTGGGTACAGGTAGATGTACAACACATGCAGTGGGTACAGGTAGATTCACAACACATGCAGTGGTACAGGTAGATGCACAACACATGCAGTGGGTACAGGTAGATGCACAACACATGCAGTGGGTACAGCTAGATGCACAACACATGCAGTGGGTACAGCTAGATGCACAACACATGCAGTGGGTACAGCTAGATGCACAACACATGCAGTGGGTACAGGTAGATGCACAACACATGCAGTGGATACAGCTAGATGCACAACACATGCAGTGGGTACAGCTAGATGCACAACACATGCAGTGGGTACAGGTAGATGCACAACACATGCAGTGGGTACAGGTAGATGCACAACACATGCAGTGGGTACAGGTAGATGCACAACACATGCAGTGGGTACAGTTAGATGCACAACAGTCATTGCCTGGCATCCCTGTTAACCTGTTTAGTTTGCAGACCTTGCACTCATCTGCTAATGGGCTATTGGCACTGTGCAGTCCTCTGCAGAAGGATAAGAATTCATGGTGTTTCTTCTACGGGGCTGGAGAGGGGAAGTTGTTACATATGGGGTGACAGCCGACACAGCTCACTGGGAGAGGAGCGTGTGTAAGCTGTCCAGTTTCTGCTCTGTGGTTGGAGATGGCTGTGTAGAGGTACCTGCGTCCTCTGGGTAGGGTTCTGAGTAGAGAGGTTGGGAATGTGAGCTTATTTTCTTACAGAAGTCACCTTGTGAAGCTTTGAAAGAAAGCTTGCAGTGGCTCTTCTGTGAGGACTAAGAACTTTGTGGGCTCCATTAAAGCAGTTTTATCTTCTTTTTTTTTTTTTTTTTTCAAATGATGGGGTCCTTTCCTAGTACTTAAAATGCCAATCACTTTCAATTAAATTAAGTTGCTGTGAATAATTCTTCATGCCTCCCTTTATTTTCTTCCCAATTAATTATTTATCCCTCTCTCTTTGGCAGCATTATTACTTTGCTTTCTTTTGGAAGGCAGAACTCCCTGTACTGCTTTTGTGATAGCCCTGTTATAAAAACAGTGGGATAAATGTTCACATGCTATAACATTTCTTTTGGGGGGCTTCGGTGAGTAGGATTAGTGAAAAACATAAATAAGCCAGTGAATGTTGGCAGGCGTTCAGATACTAACTCCTTTGTGCACACAGTAGTAACTTCTTACAAGTAAAATTTTCACACGGTCTCTTTGAAAATTAACGGATTTGAGATAAAGTGTGAATAATTGATTAGCCTTCACCCTGCAGAGGTGTTGGATGCATTACTGAGTTGTTAGGAAGCCCAGGAAAATGTCATACTACAAAGGCAGATAGATCACTGTCTGATAGCCAGTTTTGAAACTCATTGGTAAGAGAGGGCTCTTTAAAGGAGGTGGGATCCTGGTTTCCATTTCAGCTTTTCCCTCTGACTCTCAGTACATGCCTGAGGTCCGGGCATGTGTGTAAAACTCAAGTAGTGTTGTTGCTTTTAAATATAGATGTGAAGTATTTATGCAAATGGGTTTAAATTTCCTGTCACATAAAATGTGCAGGAGGTCCACTGGAAACTCACTGGAGGTTTGTCTTAGCTTATTGATAGGGATGAATCATTTTCATTGTCATCACTTGGACTTTTAAAAATACCGATGAGCAAGTGTTATAAGAGTGCTTGTCTTCCCAATTTGAAATGAGAAATCACGCTTATATATATCTTTTCAAGTATTGGAGGGGTTTGTAGTTTTCTCTCAAGGTTTTTTGGTCTGGGAGCTAGTATGTTACAGGTGGGCTGCCATTCCACTCTCTGGAAGTTGACTTTGAAAATTCCCCACATAAGCTAGGGTGCTGAGTTAGAGTTACAGTCTTGGGAGCTTTGCCAGCCAACAGCGTGGCTCAGTGGGTTACGGAGCTTTGTATACAAGTCTCATGACTACAGTTCTAACCCTGGACCCCACATAAAGGTGGGAGGAGAGACCACTGTGGCATGCACTGACATGCTCGCGAGTGCGTGCGTGTGTGTGTGCGTGTGTGTGTGTGTGCACCTACAGCACAATAATAAATAGTGAAAACTAAAATGAACCTTTTTAATAATCCAATTATTTTGAACATTTTTACCACAGTTGACTCAAAGACTAGACAATAGGAAAATGCAAAGATTAACCTAAGTTTACTACTGAGCTATCATTTTCTTCCAGATATAAGGAGAAATAACAAGATAGGTAAAGAAATACCACTTTCTTAGCTCGGGAGATATTTTTAGAAAATGAATAAAATCCCAGCTGCCTTGTTTCCTGCTAGCGGCATTTTTATATGGATTTTAAAATCTCTACCATGTTATTTGCCATACCTCTTCTCTCACATTCTCACAAACAAAAATTTGAGGTTGCATTGCATGTGTTATTAAAATAGACTCATTCTAATAATTGCTATTTAGGTGACTTCATGTTAATTTTAAATTCATTGGGCTATAGATGAAAGTCCTGTTAGATTTAACATGACACTTAATCTTCTACTCAGAATAATTGAAGCCAGATGGGGTGAATCTGATGGTTATCTTATTTGATCATATTTATATAGAGATAGGTAAAGCCCACATTCTCATATAATTTGGGAAAATAATGATTTTAGAACTCGCCGTGAAGTAGTACATCTATTTCCAAATTACCTAAATAAAGGTGTATGGCCCCGACTCCTGCGATATACTATAGACTGTAAAAAGACATCATGGACAATTTTAGAATAATCACTTTATAATTTGTGATCAAGGGAGATAGATATCCTTGGTCATTTTTGGTGTTTGCCTGATTTCTGAAATCCTGCTTCTCTCTTTCTAGTGTGGTGATATGTTCTCTATAACATTCCTTGAATAAAACTACCCAGGTCTGTCTTTTTGTGAAATATATAATATGCCCAAAGTATTTCTTCTCCTTTGACTCAATTTTTTTGTTAGTCATGGAGTTCCGTTTGGCAGGAAGTTGTTTGGGGTCAAGAGGTGGACAAGGTGACTTACACAATTTTCTTCTCAATTGTGCGGTCCCAGTAAGCCTGTGTACTGTGCCATGGCTTTATTAAAGTGTTTCTCCACATAGAAAGTGTGCCCAGATAGTCAGTATTGACCCCATTCCTTCTTCTCCTTGCGCAGGTAGCCACTGTATTTATCTTTTGGCAGACCTCCGTCCCCCTTCCCCTGCAAAAAATCAGCCTCTTTAGTAATGGGTCAAAATCAGTGAGAAGAAGTTGAGAGAAAATTTTATAATCAGAAACTTACGGCCCTATTCAGAAATTTAAACAGTTTTGCATCTGGATATTTTTTCTTCTATATTTTAATGTTGAGTACTGGTTATTTCTGGGGCCAGGAAGTGGTGGCGCACGCCTTTAATTCCAGCAGAGGCAGAGGCAGGCGGATTTCTGAGTTTGAGGCCAGCCTGGTCTACAGAGTGAGTTCCAGGACTGCCAGGGATACACAGAGAAACCCTGTCTTGGGGGGGAAAAAAAAGACGACGGCTTTTCTGTTAAAAATTGTAAATGTTTGCAATCCTAGACTAAGGGGACACAGACAATGGATTATTACGCTTTGTCACAGTCTGCTAGCGTGTGTTGTAATGTGACTGTGGCTTGTTGACAAGGGACCACTGGATGGTAGGATTTCAGTGGTGGGCAGGATTAGCACTGCCAGCCTCCCTTACCCAGCTGACTCCTTCACCTGTGATAAACATTCTGTCACTTCAAATGGCAGTCCTTTACATTTTAGCTAATGAATGGAATTTATTTAAATAGGATTATTGATTAGATTATCTTGGTTTTTTTATCCTGTTGTGTTTGGTGTAGATAAACAAGGGGCTGAGGTAATACTGAAGGATGTAAAGATGGCAGAAGCATTTTTAGAATCTTTCCATAAAAGTAATTTGAGAAATAATGAATTTTTTTGAGAGAAAAATCAACTTTGAGAGAGATTCTACTTTTCTTGAATACTATTTAACTATTTGTGGCATGGCTCAGTGGTTAAGAGCCCTGACTGCTCTTCCAGAGGCCCCGAGTTCAATTCCCAGCAACCATATGGTGACTCACAACCATCTATAATGGGATCCGATGCCCTCTTCTGGTGTGTCTGAGGACAGCTACAGGGTACTCATATAAATAAAATAAATAAATATTAAGAAAAAGAAAAAGAGGATGGATTCACGTGCTGGGTGGAGAATGAGAGGCCCCAGTGCTAAGTGAGGCACTGACTAATAACCTTTCTCCCCTCATCCCCTACGCGTAGATAAGCTCTTGTTCATAAGGTAAAGTTAGTGTTGTAGTTTATTTAAAAACAGCAAGAAGACTGTTACTTTATTCTTTCTGCTTCTAAATTAGCACCCTGTCTGAGTTCTCCTTCAATCAGGGATTTCCTAATGTTTCCATACTTTTCCTTGGGGAGTCCATACTTATGTGTGTAGCAAGCAGGGTGGGCCAGGGTTCTAGCTCCAGAATTTGCTGTGTAGACTAGGCTGTCCTCCAGTTAATTATCCTCCTGCCTGAACCTCCCAAGCTCACACACACACACACACACACACACACACACACACACACACACACAGAGAGAGAGAGAGAGAGAGAGAGAAAGAGAGAGAACAAGAGCTAACTTTTCTTCATGGCAAGAAAGATGATTGCTAGAAGGCTGAGGCTGTGGTGACCCTCCAGCAGTGTCAGCAGTTGAGGATGATCCCAGGTCCTGAGTCTGTATCCATCATAAACCATGAAGGATGATACTGTCTCTTTGAGCAGGGTGTACTGTAGCCCACGTGGGCTTGGAGCCAGATCTTTGTCCTTTTCTTCATCAACTCTGATAATCATGAAGCAATGCCTATGTTTGCTAGACATTGTTGTCTTTGCCCTTCCTTCATTTTAAGTTTAGCTTCTAGCTAAGGATTATTTCTTTGGTGTATTTCTGGTATTCAAGCTGCTGCATTCTATTTTCTCCAAAGCCAGTTCTTACTGTTTTTATAGCTCCTTAAAATGTCCTTGTGAGGCTGTGTAGTGCGCTTCCCTTTGGAGTACCGCTGGCAAGCAGCAGGAATCTCAGAAGAGCCGGTGTCTGAAGTGCTTTTGAAGGCAAATGGAATTTGAGTATGGATTTTGAGAATGGGTAGGGATTTGATAGGAGAAATTGAGGTAGAGAGAATGGCATGACAAAGGTATGAAAATGGGGTGCACAGTGTGTTCGGGGTCCAAGATGTGCTGGGATGTAGTAGGAGTGCAGACTGCTGCCGTGCTAATGTAGTGAGTGCCGTTGGAGAGAGAGAGGAAGGCAGGATTGTGAAATCTAGTCCAGGTTAGGTAGTAAGACAGCTATGCTCACTGCAGGTCCTGCCTCATTAGGCCTTTTACGGAAAAGTCTCATTTGATTTTTACAAGCAACAGTTTTGTGTGGTGGATAGTCTCAGAAGACTCGATTTGGGGACTTAAAGGAACTCATATCTCTTTAAAAGTTGGCTGTCATCCTAGCTAGCTCTGTCTAATCAGTATCGGCATCCTGACCTCGGGACTTTACAGACAAACTTTAAACAATCTTAGACTTGTCCTTGTAATAATATTGGATTGTTTTATTAGCAGAGAACATGATTATTAGTATGTCAGGTTTCAGAAGAACCTCAGCCGTAAATCCATCATTATGGTAGCATGAACCAAAAGCCTGAAAAAGAAGATTCCATTTACTCTGCTGTCTGAGGCTCTGTATATGCTGAGCAAGTGCTGTATACCCCCAGCCTGTGAAGATCTTGAAAGCAAAGTTAAGGGATGGTGGTTTTACTCAGTGGTAGGTTCATTGTAAGTAATAAACCCAGGATCAGTGTCTAGAACCAGTTTTTGTTTGTTGTTTTAAAGTCTGTGTATCAGATGTTCAGTGCTTTGTGTGGAACTACACCGTTTACACATTAGTAAGAATGTGCTTTTACAAGAGCTTTGACTGACTCTTAGTAATTGTCTAGTGAAGTCTTGTACAAATAAGCTAAGGCCAGGTGCGATCAAATGCAGCCTAGAATTGGATGAACAAGACACTAACTGCAGTTTCTCAGTTAAACTGCTAGGACCAGCCTGGAATGCTCTGTCACCAAGCTGTTAATTCCAGTGTTTTTAAAATTCATAGCACACAAGTCGCTTACTGGTTATGAAGCTGGGTTGCCTAAAGCTCTGGTCATCGTTGGCTGAGAGAGACCAAATCTCTGGGGAGTTTTCTTTTGCAGAATGCACATGCCAACCCTTCCCTGAAAACCACTTAGTCAGAGAGGCCATCAAAGCAAGAGTGTTTAGTTAGTAAGCACAGCCCTGCACTTCCAACAATGTGCAAACTGTCTCTGCACCTTAGAGACAGGTGTGTGGAGAGTGTGCTACCTGCCTGCCTGGTGATAGAGCATCAGAGGTGCTCCCCACTGCTCACTGCAGAGCTTACAGTGTGCATCCTTAAAATTGGTCACCGAAAGGTAAGCTTATGAAACCATAGCTTTGTTTAAAAAAAAGATTTTATTTATTTTATATATGTGAGTACACTGTAGCTGTCTTCAGACACACCAGAAGAGGGCATCAGACTCCATTAGAGATGGTTGTGAGCCATCATGTGGTTGCTGGGAATTGAACTCAGGCCCCCTGGAAGAGCAGCAGTAACCTCTGAGCCATCTCTCCAGCCCGAAGCCATAGGTTTTATAGTCTTGGGTTTTTTTTAGAGATAATTCCCCCTTTCACCAACTGTAGAGGGTCTGAGGTAGTTTTGTGTTAGCTTACTAGCATTTTCATGAGTTGTGGTAATGAGACACAGGGTCAACACTGTTGTGCCAGTTTCCAGCCATGAGGTGACAGCAACACTACCCCTGTAACACATGACAGTGCTGTACCCCTATAACACATTGTACCACTACAATACATATTACTCAGGAATAACTTGAGTGTGGGGAGCTTGCATTCTGGCTCTGCAGCGGCACTGTAATTTCCAGTGTTGTTGCTGTCTGACTACCTGACAAGGCAGACTTGAACACAGAGCATCAGTACCTGGCTTTCAGGGCATGGAGAAAGGTGGGACCAGTATATGTTTGTTTTCCAGGAAGCATCTTATTATGACAAATAAACCAAGTCATCTTTTTTTCCTTTTAGTCTATATGAAATAATACGAAGAAAATCTTTTTAAAAACTTTTTTAAAGGCAGGGCCTCTTTCTTCCTCAGGCTGACTTGGAACTCATTCTTTAGCTCCCGCGGGCCTCCAGCGCACATCGTCTTCCTGCCTTATCCCCACAAGTGCCATATTTTAGAAAGTTTTTAAACAAGATGTCAAGAGCTGGGCCTAGTGGAGCAGGCCAATAATCTGAGCTGGGGGGTGAGGGTGGGGGACTCGGGCAGGTGGATGGCAAGTTCCAGACCAGCCTGCACAGCCTGTATGAGACATTGCCTTACTTAAATTAGCCAGAAGAAGGCTGGGGATGCAGCTCAGGGGCAGAGCCCTTGCTCTGTGGTTCAGTCCCTAGTAACCCTTGACCCCAAGTCACTTCTGTGCTCTTTTTATTTTTATTTTTAGATTTATTTTCTGTGTATGAGTATTTTGTACCATGTGTGTGCCTGGTGCCTACAGAGAGAGGTCAAAAGAGGGCACTAGACACCCCCAGACGTAGAGTTACTGCTGGTTGTGAGCTGCCATGTGATTGCTAGGACTTGAACCAGGGTCTTTGGGGAGAGTATCCAGAGTTCTTAACCATTTACCTGTCTTTCTGGCTCCACTGGTGTACTTTTTTGTTCGTTCCAGAAATTTTCTGTTTGTACATTACACGTCCAGATAACATGGAAGTTAATTTTTTCTCTTTCCCCTGGAAATTGCTGTGTAGATTAGGCTAGTCTCAAACTTGTGGAGGTTCTCTGCCTTCATAGCATTCAAATTACAGATCTGTGCCCCATGCCTGACTAATTCGTTTAGTTTTGGTGGAGTATTCTGCTGACTGAATTTCTATCCAGGACCTGGGATTTAGCCAGAACACTTACCCTTGTGTTATTTTAATTCCAGCAAGTATCAGCTGTCAAGTTCCAGATACTATGTGCTGTCTCCATAGCTGGGTGGGAAAGGCTGCATGCTCCTGTACTCTGACTCAATACACACTAGATGTACTTTAATTTTTTTTTTTTTAGTGTTGGAAGATAATTTCATCAGCGATATAACAGGTTGGACGTCTAACATAAAATATGAGACAGAGTTGACCATGAAACTTTTTGTAGAAGTATTTTAGTTATTATAAAGCAAACAAAAAGGAAATATCAGTTAAATGAAACTGTCTATTTGCAGACCTGGGTCTGGTGAACAGTGTTATGTTAACAAAAGAATATAAACAGTTGTTACAGTGTGAACATTGTAGTGATTATGTAAGCTCACATGTTTAAATGGTGCTTATTGATACTAATGCAGTGTCAAGACACTGGAAAGTCATTTCCAGATAGTTCAAACAAAAAGAATTATGAGTGTAAGGAGAGGCACAAAAGTGGCAGAGCATTAGCAATTGGGGGCACTATTGTTCCTATTGAGACTGGATGATCCAGATGTTCTACATGAACGAGCTATTTCATTGTGCCTCTTTGCCCCTAACTTTTATTTTAGGTGTGAAAAGTTTCAAAACAAAAGTTGGAGGGGAAGAAGTAGCCTCTTGTCTTCCCAGCAGAAGTTCCTGGAGGTGCATCCCTCTATCTCTGCTGTAGGAAATGATCTGTGTAGTTTCAAAGGAGCAGGTTGTGTTGAGTTGAGCATCTGATGACGCTGTGAATTGGGTCTGCTGGGCAGTGGGAAGACAGGCATAGACTGGGAAACCTGAGTGAAGCCATCTCATTAGTCCATGTTTCCGGATTATCTGTCAGACTTCAGTAGTGGACTGCTCACACTTGTTCTTTTGTACAGACTGGAAGGCGTGTGAGGATATGTGCACACTCTCTGACAGCCCTCACCCCAGCCACAGGGCTTTCAGTGCTGCCAAAGGTTGGTCCTGCAACCTGTTAGTAAGGGATTGTTTCTGCTTTGTAACTCTCTGTGCACACCTGGATTGATTTAGAGTTCTGTTAAGGCTCTTGAGTTGGGATTTTAAGATGAAACATTTCTTTGAAAATAGTTGTCTCCTTGCCTGTTATTAATATATTTATTGTTAATATGCTCACCAGGTTTAATAAAGCAAAATTCAGTTATCAACTAGCATATGAATAACTCTTCATGCAGTAATGCTGGTAGTGCTGGTTCCATCTTCCCTTAAGCAGTCACTGTGCGCTGAGCCGTCACTTTCGCAGTTTGTGGTGAAGACTTCAAAACCAGCACACATTTCTTCTTTCTTCTTCACAAGTTTATGGATTTGTTATTCCTGTAGATTTACCAATCTTAGTTCATGTTTCCCTTTCCTCATTAAATGAGAACTCTACCTGAATTGTTGAAAGAAAGCCATTTTAATGTTTTCATTGACAATTCTGAATCTTCAGTGTTACTATCAGGTTTGATAAAGTAGGATTACCAAGGTATAAGCACCAGTGTGACACCATGTGGATCTGGTGACCAAGGCAGCTACAGAGTCATAGTGGGCAGGCAGCACACAGTGTGGACACTGCTGAGTCACTTAGGGGGCAGGCAGCACACAGTGTGGACACTGCTGAGTCACTTAGGGAGCAGGCAGCACACAGTGTGGACACCACTAGTTAACAAGGTGACATATACTTTACATTAGATAAGCTATAAGGTGAGGTGTCACTTTGAACAGCTACAGTTTAAAACTATTGAGTGACTTGAAGATTTTTCTGTGTAAGGTTTCTCAGCAGTGGCTAACTTAGCTAACTAAACACAGAGAGTGAAACTGGGAGGAATTGCAGTGTTCTATACATAGCTCCTTAAGTGTAGTTACAGTTCTACACAGCAGGCGCTCTAACTGACTGTGACATGGGAACTGTGGCAGCAGGAGATTGTTTCTGAACACACAGTAGCCAGGAGTTGATTCACAGTGGAGTAAAGAGTCGGATGTTTCTGACAGCACACCTGTGCGGGTCACTTGACTCCACTCCAGCCTTGGATCTGAGCACACAGCACATGCACTTAGCTCTGTGCCCAAGCCATTGCACCATATGGTGCCAACGAACGTTCCTCAAACACGGGGCTCAGATTCAAGACTGCTATATATTACAAAACTCGGTGTAGTTTCTGGATGTGAGATTTTTTTTTTGCTCTTATAGAAACTAAAGGTTTGATTACAGAAAATGGAAAGTTAGTGTTTTCTATTGTCATTATTTAAGTATCAAATTAGTACATCATTAGATGAATTGTGTTTTAATAGAATGTTACAGTGTTGAATTGCTGTTTGTATTGTTGGCTTTTATTTTTTAAAATAAAATCATTAAATAAATTTTGGCTTGGGAATAAGACTTCTAAAGTAGTCCAGCAATTTCTAAAATTATCTTAAACATACTTCTGCTATTTTTACTACATATTTATGTGAAATGATGTTCTCAGCATAGAGACTTACAACATCAACATATTGATCAACTTGAAGAACATGGAAGGGCCATAGGGGACTCAGAGCTTAAGAGTGCTGGTTGCTTTTCCAGAGGTCCCGAGTTCAATTCTCAGCAACTCCATAGTCTCAGCTCATGACCATACATATCCTCTTCTGGCCTGCAGGCACACATGCAGGCATGTATCATGAAAATAAGTCTTAAAAAAAAGAAAAGAAAAGGAGGAAGAAAGAAAGAAGAAGAACCACCCCCACCCTGAAGATGCTGCACATCTTGCAGTGTAACCCAAGTGTATTAGTTAGGGTTCTCTAGAGTCACAGAACTTATGAATAGTCTCTATATAGTAAAGGAATTTATTGATGACTTGCAGTCTGCAGTCCAACTCCCAACAATGGTTCAGTCTTAGCTGTGAATGGAAGTCCAATGATCTAGCAGTTACTCAGTCCCACACAGCAAGCAGGCGAAGGAGCAAGAGTGAGACTCCCTTCTTCCAATGTCCTTATATTGTCTCCAGCAGAAGGTGTAGCCCAGATTAAAGGTGTGTTCCACCACACCTTTAATCCCAGATGACCTTGAACACGGAGATTTAATCTTCTGGAATCCATAGCCACTCTGCCTCAAGATCTCCATACCAAGATAAAGATCAGAAACTTCTATCTCCCAGCCTCCAGATTAGGATCACTGGTGAGCCTTCCAATTCTGGATTGTAGTTCATTCCAAATATAGTCAAGTTGACAACCAGGAATAGCCACTACACCCAAGTTTTCATTCTTGTTGCAAAACTAAACAAACTCATCCATTTCATTAGAATGCAAGTTTGCTTTCATGTATAATAAGTTGAAAGATTATATATTTATCAAACAATTCCTTTTAATTTTTTAATAATTTATCATCTGTAGATGCTTGATCTGATTATCTGTTTTATACTTAAACCCAGGTTGTGTAAAAGTTTCCCAAGCAAACGGGTTTAAGAAGCCTCGTCAATGCATACACATTTATGCCTAGCTCTGGGAGGCAGAGGCAGGCAGATCTCTGAGACCAGCCTGGTCCCCAGGGCAAGTAAACATTTCTCAAAAAGCTAACTGAGAACAAACAAGCAGAAAGAAGCCCATGAGGACTTCCTTTGTTTAGGAAGTCAATGATGATAACTAATTTTTAGGATCCACTAAAGCAAAATTCCAGGTTGCTACTTTTTCTTATGTATTGCAGAGCCTTTCTGGTTTTGTTTGTTTGTTTTTGTTTTGTTCGGTTTGGTTTTTTCCTCAGTATCTCAGCAAGGAAAAATAATCTGATCAGGTTGAGATGTGTGTTAGATGATAAAGCAGTGGAGTTAAGATTAGAAAGGCTAAGTCATTTACAAGTCGAATATTTTTATTTTTAAGTTGAATTATAATTTGCCTTAAGGAAAATGTACATATTTTAAGTGTACAGCTTGGAGTCAGTTCTGAATCTCTGTCTGTGTGAAGCTAAAAGCAAACCTGGCGAGCAGTTTTCTTGCAGGGACCCACATTTTCTTAGTGCTGACGTGGTTGGTGGTGGAGCCATGAGTGACATAGGTGGCTTCATAGATGTTGCTTTAAGGCATTTGAAGTGGTGCCAGTTCTAGTGGGACAGCAGGGGACAGGGGAAGGCAGTGATATGGTTTACAGGGGGCTCAGTGATATGTATCTGTAAAGAATCCTATTTACCATGCAGCGACCCATGGCTCTAGCTGCATATGTAGCAGAGGATGACCATGTCAGACATCAATGGGAGGAGAGGCCCTTGGTCCTGTGAAGGCTCCATGCCCCAGTGTAGGGGAATGCCAGGGTGGGGAGGCAGGAATGCATGCGTAGGGGAACACCCTCATAGAGTCAGGGGGAGGGGAAACTGGGAAAGGGGAATAACATTTGAAATGTAAATAAATAAAATATCCAGTAAATAAATAAAAGGAAAAGAAGAAACCAAGTTCCATTTTCATACACGTTTATGTAGCTGTCCTGTTATAGCTAATGAATCATGGACACATGGACACGTTTCTTTGAATGCATTTTTTTGTTTAAAATACTGTATGGGCTTGTGTGTGTAGTTAGATGGTTTGGTGGGCTGGTTCTCTCACACTATGTGGGTCACAGATCCAGCTCAGGGTGGGGATCAGTCTCTGACTTGTCAATTTTAGCATCAAGTGGCTTTATCCAGTCCATCTCTCTGGCTCCTGAGTGTATTTTTCGATAAGAACTGATCAAGTAAAGGCCTCAAGTTACTAGGGTAGATCCATTGTTTGAGAAAGAAACAGGCGGTAATGCTGACTCCTTGTTGGAAAGTTTGCACTCACAGAGATTTCTGCTTTGTTTATGGTGCCTTGAATTGCACCCAGGTTCCCACCCTCCGTCCAGTTCCAGTGCTTAAGGTGCTAGCCTAAGTCTGTACTGAATCCTTCGCCCACAGCCCAGGGTCTGGCCTTTGGGTATATGAACTACACGCTCACGGAGCTGCCCCGTTCCCTCTGTCCTAGTTGGTTTTTTGTTTTTGTTTTATTTGTGTATGCGTGGGAGGTGGATACACAGAGCGTCACTTTATAATTTAAGCCTAAACTGACTTGAAACTTGCTGCAACCCTCCTTCCCCAGTGTCAGAGCTGGGATTGCAGGGGTGAGTACGCCATTCTTGGCAGGATTGTCCCACCTTCAGAGGAAAGGGGCCACTAGGGAACCTAGGTTAATTCAGGTTTTCATAAGGAATAATTTGTCTGATTCAGTGGCTGGAAAGGAATCAAGTCCTTAAAAATGCTTTACAACATACTAAGGTCTCTGTATTTTGAGCTGCAGAGTTTAAAACAAATATTTCCATGTGGCAACTTTGGCCGTAGAAAAATATCTGTATTGAAAATCTGGTTTGACATTAGGTGGAGGGAGGGGAGTCTTTCAGAAGAGGGTGAGGAAGAGGTAAGAGCCGAGGGGTCAAAGACACCAAAAGAAAATGGTTCATGGAATTCATGGAATCAAACAACCATGGATCCTAGGGCATCCCAGAAACTGGGCTACCTACCAGGGAGCCTGTAAGGGGCTGACTTAGGTCCTCTGGGTATTCGTTATGGTTGTGTAGCTTGGTGTTCTTGTGAGATTCCTAACAGTGGGAGTGAGGGTGTCTCTGACTCTTTGCCTGCTTTGGGGTCCCCTTTTCTCTTCCTGGATTGTCTCGTCCAGTCTCAGTATGAGGGCATGTTCATTCTCTTACTGCTACTTGATGTGCCCTGTCTGGGTGTTATCTCTAGGAGGAAGGAGGAGGAGGAGGAGATCTGTGGAGAGGAGAGAGGGTGACTGCAGCAGGGATCTAATGTGTAAGAAAGAAATTCCAAGAGGAATTTTTAAAATTCAAAAGAAAAAAGGAAAGACAGACAGACAGACAAACCTGGTTTGAGCAATATGAATGTACACAGAAGGAAGCTGAAAGAGGCCCACTTTCCTCTTCAGATCATCATTTGTTGCTTGCTACTTTGATCTGGTGCTCCTTAGAAAAAGCTGTGTAATTGCTGCTTGTCTTTTGATGTAGTTGTATCCTGAAAAAACCCTTTGTAAGTAAGAAAAAGCTCTACCTAGTATTTGCCTGCTAGGTACCATAAGAGCAAGCTGTAGAATGTCAGTTGTTTACCTCCCGTGAGTCAGCCTGCTGGGGATTGCTTGTCATCTGCACCATGTATCACAGATTTTAAAGTGTACTTTTTCTGGATGCAGCACTGTAATATTTAGAAATGGTAAATCAGTCATTGTAAGTTGGAGAGCAACCTTATGTGGTGAGAAAGAACTATTGATTGTTTATTTTGTTTTATAGGCTGCTATGAAAAAGACTCTTATACCAGAAAAACATAACTGTTATACTCTGCTACTGTATTTTATCATAAAATAGTTTGTTTTTGGAGAGGTTTTTCTCACTTGAGACTTTGGGTCACTTTTTTTTTTCTTCTTTTTTTGCTAGTTACCTACAGAGGTCCTCCTAATTAAAGAATTTGACAATATATTGGATTCTATCAAATGGAGCCCCTTTCCTATCCTTGAGTCTTTGGCCTAGATTATCTGGGATGTAAGAGCAGACACTGAAATCATCCCCAGCTCTGCCATTTGAAGTTGTACATGGGATGCTGTAGGTGGTGGTGCCCTGGAGTCACAGTGAGTGCTCACCCTGCATGAAGGGCCAGGCTCGCCCAGGATCAGCACCCTGCAGAGCACTCAGCCAGCCATGGTGCTATACCAAGTGTCAGATTCACATGCATGAGTGGATAGCATTGGGCTGACCAGGATGTGGTGGCCAGCTAGATATCGAAGATCTCGGATGATGGCTAACTGACTTCTGAAGTCGTGAGTCTCTTCTGGGGCTCAGCTCTGGAAAACCTGGTGCAATGGAAAGGGGTCTTTTTTATGTTGGAAAGGGGCTGTATAAAGTTTCTTCCCATCTCAACCCCTTCCCTCCCTCCCTCCCTCCCTCCCTCCCTCCCTCCCTCCCTCCCTCCTTTCTTTCTTTCTTTCTTTCTTTCTTTCTTTTTACCAAAAACATATGGTTGGTAGCTAGCGCCAGGAAGGCTGAGCTGCAAGGATGGAAAATTCGAGACCAGCTTGTAAACCCTGCCTCCTAAAGGTTGAGAGGAAGGAGTAATACATATGTGCTCAACAGGCTTTAAGGCTAAATGTATTTTGGAGTCTCTTCTATAAGTATTCTTTACATACACACGCACACACATGCACACAGTCTCTCTCACACAAACACTCACTTAAATGAATAAGTTTAAGAGGAAGCAGTAGTCTAAATGTGCAGCTCCAGCTAGAGAGTGCAGATTGGTTTGGTTGGATGCTGAAGAGCAGTAACAATGGAGGATGTAGAAATACCATCTGAATTATACAGCGGATGGCAGAACTGTGTGTGCATCAGCTGCGTTAGCTGTGCATGGAAGTCAGGGTGGGTTTGCACAGCTATTCCTGTGCTGGTTGACTCTTCACTATTTGTCTCACAGTTGCAAACTTCTAAGTGATCTAAAAGCAAAGATTAGAAAACTCTGGGTCATATTTTAATGATGTATTCTTTCATTTTTAATTATGTGTATGTATGTATGTATGTATGTGCTTTTGCCCCCAGCCCATGCTGTGCTGCAGATCGGTGCCATAAGTGCCTGTACTGTAGCAGCCACTCGCACACAGCCCAGCACCTCCAGAATATTAAGTTTCCTTTCCATTGCTAACGTCATAAAGCTTTGATTTAAAAATGAGGACCTTTCCTTTCCATCAGACATGCTTTCCATTGCTTCTTTGTGTTGTTCTGTCCCTAATGTTCTTTCACTCTGTGATTCCAACAGTTCCCGCTGTAGCTGGGTTGCTCCTGAGGGTTAAGCTTCAGGAATCGCTCCAGCTCTTGTCTTCTTTTGTAGTTACCTCCTGACAGGTGGAGGAGGCTCTGCTCTTGGACTCTCACCACTCTCACTCCTGCCAGGCACGTCCTGACATTTCCTGGCTGACTCGCTTGCTTCTTACAGGTCGCTCATTACTTCTCACTGGAGGCTGGCAATTTCTCTGAGAATATCTGAGTCTCTGTGGGCCTTTCCCGGAGAACACTCTCTACTTTGTACCTTATAGTTATTTATATATTTGCATATTTAGTTTTGCAGAATAGCTACCTGCTGCCCTCTTCTGGCTTCATATTAGTTTGACCTTAAGTAAATTTTAATTATTGTCTTGGAGAGACCCATGGTTTCCCAAAACTGACTTGATTGAGAAAAATCACTTAGGTGAATTTTTCTTTTAAATTTGCAGTACATGGTTTTCCATTTTTAGAGATTCTATTTAATTAAGTATGGGGGGAGGGGGGTGGTTATTGGTAGAGTAACAAAAACAACACTTGGTGTTAAAAGTCTCCAGCCAGTTATTAAAATCTGACTGTAAGATAAGGAGGTAGTCCTTAGACACCTGGAGATGTAGTCCTCACACTTTAAAATGTCACAGGTAAAGAAATAGACAAGGAATATAGGACTTTACCTTCGTCAGAAAAAAAGAAAAACAAAAACAAAAAGAAAAAATGAATTTGGCAGAAAAAAAGGCCTGCTCCTGCCTGTGTTGGTTTGGTAATTTTACTCTAGTGACAGTCTTGGGAACTCTCAGCAATATTTATAGCAGCCAGGACTAAGGGACTTTGACACAGCAGCCAGGACTAAGGGAAGTTGACACTAATTTTATGGAATCTTAACCCACTATGTTTTGTTTTTTGAAATGCAAAGACAAACAGAACAAAAACAAAACAAAAGCCCTCTGATGCTAACAGCTTCTGGGGCTGTTCTCCAGCAAACTGGAGTTTGGGAGCACAGGCCCCAGGTCCAGCAGCCCAGCCACCCTCCAAATACACCCGCTGAAAGGATGAGCGGAGCTGAAAGGTAGAGGACAGAGATCTAACATGTTAGGAGGAACAAATGAAGGGCCCAGGGCCCCTTGTCGAATCACTGGGTACCAACATGAGCTTTGCATTCCTATAGAGAGGAGTTTTGGGGACACATTTGCATACTCAAGCACTTGTGGCTGGGCTACGGGCTGGTTGATTATTAGTTCTGATTCTGCAGGATGCCCAAAGAGGTCTGTACAACTGACTGTCAGCATGGCAAGATCAGACTGGTTCCTACAAGGCGCTCGCTTCTGCTCTCTTGTCCTTAGTGGTATTTGTCTCCACGTTGGAGAGTCTGTCCTTGGAGGATATGGTATTCTCGGGATCCAGGTCTTGTGCTGTACCTTCAGCCTTGGAAGGGGATGAGATAAGTTGGTAGACACTCCTTGAGAGATGCTCTTGCCTGTGCAGAGTGAAGTAGGAGTTCCATCCAGAGGCAAGGACCTAACAAAACAGTCATGCTAGGCTTCATTGCCTTTTAAAAAGTCTACTTGGTGACTCAAATGAGAAGTCAGTGTTTTTGTTTTTTTTTTTTTAAAGAAACCCTGATGAAAACATACACAAACATAACAGACAGAAAAACAGATTCTGCGTGTGTTTCTGTTTTGAAGTTCTGGCTCAGAGATAATGGTGTTTATATGGCTTGGGATTCTTTGTTTCTCTTTACCTTTGGTTCACTAACTGTAATTCTCCAATCTGAAGCATATGGATCTTCTAAACTCGTCTATGTCTGTAGACTGTTTAAATGCCTTTGATCTGCTATATGCTTTAAAATAGATAAATTCACATCTTGTGTGTATAATGTAAAACGTCTGTGTTGGCAGTCATGTGGTCAGGGCTGATGCTGCTTCTTGGTGTAGAAAGCTGCTGGACATGTATGGCTCCCTGGGTTTCCTCTCAGCACCACAAGCATGAAGGGTCATGTTTTTTGGAAAATTAATTGCAACCCTGTTGAACTCATTTCATTCCCTTTTATTTGCATGAAGGATATAAAGGTATTATCCAGTTGAACAGTTTATAAATTAATGTTTATAAACTGAAGGAATGTAATAATTTTTTTCTCTTAAACTTTGGTACTAATTGCATTTAAAGTTGTTCCAAATATGTGGTGTTTAGATATATACATTTTCCTTAGGAAACTACTCCTGCTTCTCTCTCATCTTAAGCCATCTTCTCCCTGCTATTCTTCCTCCCTCTGAGATTATTTCCTTAATGTTGTTAATACAGACCTCTCTCCCCACCTCCCACCCCTGCCCTGCCTGTTTAGCCTGTCCTACTCCAGAGGCAGAGCGAACAGTGGTTAGCTGCTTCTGATGCAGACAAGGCTGGGCGAGGCCAAGGTGGGCATTGGAGTAACTGGGGTTCTTGACATTTTCCTTTCCTTTTTGTCCCCTTTTTGTTCCTGAAGCCCGTTCTTGTATGTGCTGTTCAGATGTTCTTCCACTGAGCCCCGCCCCATGGAAGATAACATTTGGTTTCACACTGAATCTAGTATTCTTTGATTCCTGAACTACTCTGAAGTATCTTGTCAGGGTTGCCAGGCATTTTACTTAAAAATTTATTTGTAAATGACATCCCTCTGAGGGGTCTTGCTTGCCCTGTGCCCATCTGGCTGTCTTTGGGCGTGAGCCATTTCACCTGCTTGTTTCCTATGCAGATTGTGTGGTTTGAGGCCGCAGGGCTTGGGGACCTGGAACTGGGCTGTTGGGAATTGGTTCTAATGCTTTTGTCTTACTTTGGCTCCCAAAAGCTAAGCTTCCAGACCTGAGGGTCCCTGCCCCCAGCTGGCTTCAATTGGTTATAAAGAATTGCTGTACAGCCAATGGCTGGGCAGGGAGATGGAGTAGGACTTTGAAATTGTGCGGGCAAGGGACTGGGAGATGGGAGGAAGAGGAGAATCGCCATGACTTGAAGGGAGAGTGGTCAGATTTAAGAGCTGCAGGAGAAAAATCATCCATCAATGTAGGTGGAAAGGGAAAGTGACCCTATTTGGAGCAGGGTGGGTGCCCAGAAGATAACAGGGTGGCAAAGATAAAATATAGATTTAGAAGATGTTATGCCAGGAATACTGGAGGGGTGTGTGTGTTAGCTGCAGAGAAGTTAGAAGTGTCCAGCCATTGAGCTACTCAAGGCATATCAAAATTGGCTGGTGAGTGAGAGAGAGAGAGAGAGAGAGAGAGAGAGAGAGAGAGAGAGTGTGTGTGTGAGTGTGTGTGTGTGTGTTTCATTTGTGAATCCAGAGCTCTTGGGCGGGCGCAGTGTGTGGAACCGGCTAGGAGCCAAAGCAGATTAACTAATTTGCCTGCGCACTTGGCTGTGTGTCTTTCATCTCCTGACCCAGCCTCTGACTTCTGCAGATGATACCTGTTCATTGTTCCTCTCGTGCACAGTCAGCTAGCACCTGGTCCAGAGGACACGAGAGCCTAGCAGTATAGCGCAAGTTATGCTATACATATTACTATACATAGACAGTACATACTACCTACCATGCATAGGAGTCAGATCACAGTTCTCCCATTCCCACAGACTTACAATAAGGTTCTTTTTCATTTAATTTCTAAAATTAAGGAAATAAAATTTCTTTCCTTATAAACTTATCTTGCAGTCCTAGTGCTTACAAGCTATTGAGCATCCAGAAGTCACTGATGCGGCACTTGGAATGGTGGTGGTGCAAGCATCCGAGCGGGAGGTTACTTTTAACCAGCACTCTGTACTCACACATTACACCTAGCATCTCAGTATGATAAATAACACCGAGATAAAGACCTGCTTACATAAATGCTTGTGTCTCTTCCATCAGTAGGCATGGTATTAGTTATTCAAGTGTGTTTCAAAAGTTAGAGCTGGCATGAAGGACTTTAGAGCTGTCTGCCTTTGGGTTGTCTCGTTAGTTTGTGGCCTTCTCCAGGGATGAGGGATTGTCTGAGAAATGCCAAGGCAATGTCCTTATGGAATGTAATGAAGAAAATAAACTCTTTCCTCATCTACTAGCTAAAAACTCTTAGCCTTCCAACACAGTTACAAACTTTAAGTATTTTTATGTCGATATTTACAACCTAACAGGTTTGTCTAACCTAACAGATAGAACACAAAGGTAGTAAGCAACTTTAGTAATTTACCCTTATGTTGTATAACTAAGCAATATAAGGTGAACGGCCTTTGATGGCAATTTGCTTTCTGAAGTCCTGAGTATACAGTGGTGCCATAGAACATCCTGAGTATACAGTGGTGCCATTGAACATCCTGAGTATACAGTGGTGCCATGGAGCATCCTGAGTATACAGTGGTGCTGTGGAACATCCTGAGTATACAGTGGTGCCATGGAGCATCCTGAGTATACAGTGGTGCCATTGAACATCCTGAGTATATAGTGGTGCCATAGAACATCCTGAGTATACAGTGGTGCCATAGAACATCCTGAGTATACAGTGGTGCTGTGGAACATCCTGAGTATACAGTGGTACACTGAAGACAGTTTTCCCATAGATTACCTCCTAAAAGTCCCTTCTTAAAAACCATTTAAGTTTTTACTTCTTAGTTTTATAAGTCATTGCTAGGTTTTTGCATCCTCACCTAGGTGGTCTTTTAAGGAACAAAATGCCTTTCCTAAGAAAGCATCCTGTTTTCTTCCCAAGGAAAGCTATTCTGTGCCTCTGTCTTCTCCACTTTCCTGAGCTGTATGTATATGAAATGCGGCACAGCTCTTCTCAGGGCGGGCCAGAGAATCCTTCTCATTTAAATGTTGGAATAACCTAGTGGTTTCTAAGGGCTAGACTTTTGTAGTAATATATGTTAAGTCAGGTATTACAAGTATACATTAATATTTTTGAAATTTAGAATTATTATTTGAAACAGAGTAGTTAACTTAAAAATTTATAAAAAAACAACTTGATAAATTATTCTCTACTTAATTGGCTTTTTAATTTAATAGTTAATCAGATTAAATTTATTTACTGACAGTTCTTTTAATTAAAAGTGCTTTAAATCATAGGTAAAAAGACAGTTTCAACATTTTCTAACAGAATGATTAAATCTTGTTTAGGTTATTCTATCAGTACACATTTTACAATTAATGTCTTAATGCAAATAAACATGATTAAAACAGTTTCCTATGTCAGCAATTTAATGATAATGAGAAGAGCTGGAAATAAATACATGTTGGTTGTGAATCAAAATGCTAAATGAACCCATCTATACAAACAAATCATTTTAAGCCTGATTATTTTTTTGGTCTACTATGGGTGGCATCAGCCTGTTACTTTTGGAAAAAAAGAAAATTACACAAGTAAATTAAGACATGGCACAAATATACAAATTTGGAAGCCTTTGCAGTATTCATAAAAGCTCCTTTATGCACTAGAATAATATGTATATTAAACATTTTAATATTTACACACAAATAGATGTTAGTTAGCACCATTAATTTTTTTCCCTCAGCAAAGCTCCCATAAATAGCTTCACCTAATGCTGGCTCAGCTGATTGATCCTCGCATGGACACGTGTGGGAGGCAGGGCCAGTGAGAGCTTCTCACCAGGACTTTATTAACTAGGTTTTCAAGTCTGTTCCATCAGACGCATTTACTAATGGTCAGTCGTATATTAGTCACTATTCTAGTTCTTGTGGACGTGGGCAGGAAATGGAGTTGAACACCTACTCTTTTGAAACCAGCTCAATGGTAGCAAGGTGTGGGAACAGTGGCCACTGAGATACAAGGCCCAGAAATATGGAATGGAGAGCTTTTAGAACTCGGGGCACATACTAATTATCTCTAGGCATGAAACAAATTTACGAAGTTAAAAAGTAAGCATTGATAAGATGTGGTCAACTTTCTGGAGAAAATGGAAGGGAATGTGTACTGGCTAGTTTTGTGTCAACTTGACACAGCTGGAGTTATCATGGAGGAAGGAGCTTCAGTTGAGGAAATGCCTCCATGAGATCCAACTGTAAGGCATTTTCTCAATTAGTGAGCAAGGGAGAAAGGGCCCTTGTGGGTGGGACCATCTCAGGGCTGGTAGTCTTGGTTCTATAAGAGAGCAGGCTGGGTAAGCCAGGGGAAGCAAGCCAGTAAGGAACATCCCTCCATGGCCTCTGCATCAGCTCCTGCTTCCTGACCTGCTTGAGTTCCAGTCCTGACTTCCCTGGTGTTGAACAGCACTATGGAAGTGTAAGCCAAATAAACCCTTTCCTCCCCAACTTGCTTCTTGGTCATGATGTTTGTGCAGGAATAGAAACCCTGACTAAGACAGAATGAGAATTGTTGGCAGAGATGAAGAAGACTGTCTGAACCACGAAGCTGTGTGATTGGGATCAGGAGTGGGGTTTACAGTGGACTCATCTTAGGTCATGTGTCAATGCCTAGACCTAACTAGATGTGTGGCTGTAAAGATGGAGGATTTGAATGTATGGTTTTTCTTTGCAATTCCAATCTTACAGTAGAGGAATGAACTGTTCATAGCAGAAAGTTTTTCTCTGGCCTGACAAAATAACAAAAATTAAATCATACAGAGTTTTGTTTTGGGATTGGTTTACATGTGTTCATTATTGAAAAATTATTGCGTTTGAGAGTCAGAAAATATTCAAAGATGACTATCCACTTTCTAAAGAAGAACCAGTGTTAGTTATTACTTTATTCCAAAATGTAGATGAGGAAGAGAGTCTTCCAAATACTTTCTGCTGGGTCAGATTTACTTATTCCCAGGCGAGGACACATGTAGGCACAAAAAGGCCAGCGTGTCAGAAAATCTTGGGAAAATGAAAATATCTGTAAAATGCTTTTATCTACAGTATAGAAAGAACCACTAAGAATCCACAATAAGAGGCAAGCATGGTGGCACATACAGCTTATACAAGCACTCAGAAAGAAGTCAGGGGTTCAAATACAGCTGAGTGGTGTGGTGAAACCTTATCTCAGAACAAACAAAGCCTCAGTGATAAGAAAACAAACAATCCCATAAAAAACAAGCAAACCACCCAAAGAAGCAGTTCACCTAAGAGGTCACACAGATGCTGGCAGGAGTGGTCATTAGAGAACACGAAATTCAAACCCTACTCTACTGGTTAGACTGCCTGAATCTCCTGATGCTGACCTGGGCATGAAGCGGTAAGTATTCTTCATTGCTTTTGTGAAGTAGACACCTGCACGTCTGTGTCCACCTCTGGGGAATGGGAACAGCATGTGGCCATGGTTGATGAAGTTGTGGTACACTCGGAATAGAGTACTGTTGAGCAGTGAGAATGAAATGGTCATTACAGCAATGTGAACAGAACCAGAGAGAGAGGTGTTAAGTGAATAGACCAGACTCGGCAAGACGGCACTTAGTGCTCACATTGGAGAATCTGAAAGGGTGGCTTTGTAAAAGTTGAGACTAGAATGATAATCCTACACTGAATTACCTACACTGCAATGTCTATTAATGTTTTTGTGACTGACAGAATATTCCACTGCAGCAGCTTAGAGTGGAGGCTCTGTTTCCTGAGTTCATATTCCTTAGAAAAGGAGGCTCCATTCCCTGAGTTCATGTCATTACACAGATGTGAAATGAGCAAGACCCAGACTCTGCTTCTGAGGGAGAACAGTGCACTTGCCCTTCTGTGCAGGGCTGCTTTGGTTTAACCCAGCAATAGCATGCAGAAGGCCTGACTGGAAATCCTAACCCGGCCTCCTTCAGGTCTTTGAAGTTGTGCAGATTGCTTGACTTCACTGAGCCCCAAATTACCATGAATACATACGGTCACCCTTCACAAGATTAGGGAAACTCTGGTCTGTAGTGACATCACATTGTTGGTTGCCTGGATCTGAGGGGAGCCTGCTTGGGATGCTAATTTAAAAGGACTTTTCTGAGATTAAGAAGATACCATGGTTTAAGTCTGGAGAAAGGGCTCACTCAGTGAGTAAAGCATTGAAGACCAGAGTTCCAGTCCCCAGAGCCCATGTAACATCCAGGACAGTGGCAGCCTGCCTGAATCCCAGCACACTGGGACCCAGTCCCCAGAACGTTACCAGCCAGAATGAGCTAGTCCTAATGATGGTGGGCTCCTGGTTCCAGGAGAGACCATGTCTCCATGTATGAGATGGAGAGTGAGCTGTCCTCCACATGCGTCCACACATACTGCATGTGCCCACACACTTGCAAAGAGACACATGCATCCAAAACAAAAAAAAAAAAAAAAAACCCAAACCACTAAAAAAACTGCCTATGTTAGATATTCTGTCAAACTCTTTCTGTACACTTTTTATCATGTATACATTATACCTCAACCTGGGTAGATTTTAAAGCCAGCATGCTTGTCCTTGAACCTTGTTTTCTTTCATTTATGTTCCCAAAATGTGAATCTTGGAGTGAAGTAGCTAGAGATTAGAGTTAAGCTCTGTCCCGTTGGCTTTCTTGCATATTTATGTAACTCTCCGCTTAGTTCATCCTCTTGTTTCTCAGGACTTTAGGGGAGAAGTGACTTTCACTTGTGCACCATTTTGAAATCATCTTACTTCCCATGTGATTTGAGAGTCAGTCACACTGTGGAACTGAGAGCAGTGTTTTCCAGTTTCAGGTTTGTTTTTAAAAAGGGTTTCCTATCTTGATGTTAGACAGAGAAGGATGCTATAACTTATAGTTATCAGAATACTAACTGACTACATAAAAAAGGGAATGGCAGAAAATAAAGCAGTGGAAGCACTGTGTTAAATAGAAATTCTGAAGCTTGGAGGGGCCTGATGCCAGTGATGTTGAGACTGAGTTCAAGGGCATTCTGGGCTATGTAGTACAGGCTCTCAAAGAGAATAGTAATAGTAATAATGATAATGACATTAATAATAGTAACAGCAACAACAATAATAATACATCCGAGTCATGGGTAAGCTGGTCAGTTAGATTCTTTAAAGCCAAGGGCAGAGCTTTTCACACACACTAGCTCCTTTTTAATAAAAATGTTTATGACCTCAAGGTAATCTTCAGCTGTGCCAAATAAATTATAAATGTGTGCTTTAACGTGAATCTGAGGGAATTTCTTGTTAAGGAATTGCTTATTCTATACCTTTTCCAAATAATGCTTTTTGTTTTAGGTTTATGAGTTTTGCCTGTATGTGTGCATATGTGCCACATACATGTCTGATGCCTGTGGAGGTCTGAAGAGGGTATTGGATCACCTACTGGACTTAAACATAGTTGTTAACCATTATGTGTTGGGGAGGGGACTGAACCTAGGTCTTAAGCAAGAGCAACAATTGCTTTTAACTCGAAGTTACTTTTCTAGCCCCTTATATTTCAGTGTGTGTGTGTGTGTGTGCAAACTGGAGTAGAGTTTTCTGAGACCACTGGCTTCAGCTAGTTGTGGATAGCATCAATTCTTCTTGATTAAAAGCAGACATGATAAAGCAAGAACATTTTAAAGAAGAAAAGTATGAGCTAAGTGAGCAGTACTCTTACTAAACCAGATGAGTAGCGTATCCAAATTATATGCTGGGAGAAGGCTCATTCCATTACCTAGACAGTATGTGCCTACAGATGAATTGATCCTGTTCTTATAAAATTGTGTTTTGTTTTGTTTTGTTTTGTTTTGTTTTTTAAGTAACATGCTTAGCGTGTCTCTGCTGTTCTCTTGACCCCCCCAGCCCTCATCCTCTTGGAAACTCTATGGTAATAATCTGGTTGCTATCCCTCCTCAGTTTTTCTGCTTTTGTTGGAGGCAGGTTCCATTTGTGTAGCTCAGGCTGGTCTCACATGTTGCAGTATATCTCTGTCTTGGCCTTCATTGCTGGAATTATAGGGATGAGCCAGCCTGCTAGGTCTAAGTGATTTTGAAGACATTTAATTCATATTTACTTTAAAGCTTTTTATGTGTGTGTTTATTGATTTTGCTTATGTGGGTACTGTGTATGCACACACAGGTGTATGCACCCGCAGAGGCTAGAGAGGGGTTGGATCCCCTGGAGCTGGATTTACAGGTCGTATGCCACCTGATTTAGAAACCAGACTTGAGTCTTCTGCAGGAGCATCAACTCCTAACTATGGAGCCAGCTCTTCTCAGACTCCTAACTAAGGTGGATTCATAATAAGGTTAGTACCCCAAGCTAAAGCCGACTCTCCCCTGATTTGATTTTGTCATTAAGCAGTGCACACGTACAGGAGACTTGTCTTAGTTCTGAGAATGGTCATCAGATGACTTACTTGGGAGACCTCTCTTGAAAAATTGCTATTACTGTTTACCACACACCCTGAATTTGTGTGCCTTTAGCTATTAATGTGTACCGTGTGCTGTGTGCAGTGTTTGTGTGTATCGTAAGTGAGGCTTGGCACGTCTGTGATTACTTTGTGGTATTTTCAGATCATATTGACTTGGCAGAGGTAAGACAGTACAGGTTTGCAATGTCATAGCCTAGAATGGCGCAGACATTGTGGTGACATTTACTGAGACTCACCCTGAATCCCTGAGCGTGGGAGCATGGGGACATGGGAGCGTGGGGGCGTGGGGACATGGGAAGAGCAGCTTTGCCCTTAATAATCCAGACTTGAGGTTTCAGCAGCCCTGCAGTTACGATGAGTCTTTTACCCTAGTCCCTCTCCAAGACAGTACTATAGCACTTAGTAAGCAGCATCTTTCTAATCTACCAACAATTTGGTAACGTTTTTATGGCTCATTATTTTTCTAGTCACTGAGCTACACCTGAACACCTCAGCAACAGTTCTCGGCCTCCAGTGAGGCAGAAGTACAGAGAGTGGAGAACGCACGAAATAGAACAGAGCTGAGAGAACACACTTAATGCATCTGGCTCTAACACGCATATAAAAGCCAATCAAAAGATCATAGCAAACCAAAATTTTTAGAGTTTTTGAGAATTTTAAGAGTTTATCAATTCTTATGTTCTATGCCACTAAGATATCTCACTGAATATCAGACAGTGTTTCAAGGTAGAACACACTGCAGTGTGTCTGTCCTAACTCACATCTGACCCAGCAGCACCATCACCTGAGCAAGCATTCAGTCAAAGGAAATGAAGTTGTGACATCTGCAGGAGTGTTCACAATAGCCAAGGTGTGGAGTCAACCAGAGTGTCCATCACCCGGTGAGTGGAGTTTTAACATAGCATGTAACACAGTGGCATGTTACTCAGCCATAAAAATGGGATAATCCTTCAATGCCTGGGAGAGTGGAGCTTCAAGATCCTGTATTCAATTAAACAAGCCACACACTGGACAGCAAATGCCACAAAGCAGCAGTCATTAGTGGGAAGAAACTACAGGCTCCATTCATAGAGGGAAAGCAGAAATCACTCCAGAATGACACACTGGGGAAGTGGGTCGTGGGAAGGACCGAGAGAGGAGCAAACAGATGGGAGAAACTGGTTCTCGGTAGACAGTTCCCAGCAGTCCCAGACACAGCTCAAACACAGAAGAGTACAAACCTTCCAGCACATGGGAGCGCTGGAGGAGAGGACTGTCATCTGTCCTAATTGATTATCATTCATGTGTCCAGATTCTGTTGTTATCGTTAGTGAACTGCATCAGTTAAAAAGAAGAGTAAAGAACCTTCAGTGTGCCTTTACTGGACACGTTTACTACAGAAGATGAATAGCAGGCACTATCCTCCGCCTTGTTAGCTCTGAGCTCCGGCTTTGACATGGCGTTGATGAGAACTGTTCTTTTTCTATCAGCCTCCTAGCATCTGTGGCCAGGAGTCACATTTGCTGCATTTAAATAGACTAGTGTCTAAATTATCAGATATATTGTAGTTAAATGTTGAGTAAAATTTGTGGCTGTGGAATTTCACATGTTACCGGGTATTTAAATGGTGAAGAATGTTTTATTATAGTTAAATAGCAACTATGTAGTTAGAAATGCATATTAATATAAATTGTTTAAACTGATAGTAATAGTGAATAGCTGTTATGAAATATATGAGTTTATCTTACTTCACTAAGAGATGAAGTGTTTTCATTAGAAAATACTAATTCTTAGGGGTTTGTACTTAAAAATTTTAAATGTATTTACTTTTTTAAAATTGTGACAAAAGATTCATAGCAAAATTTACTATTTTCAATAAAGGCAGATATTGGTTTTAGTGAAGAAAAGAAAATACACCTTTTAGTCCTTGACTCCCAGTCAGTCCTTCATCCTACATTACTTGTGGTGTAATTCATACTCTTGGGGTCTCTGAAGAGACAGTGAATTATTTCCCTTCCATTCTTAAAGAATTCGCTGGCTACAGCTCTGTGCTGATACTTATCTCGCTAATGTGTTTGCATAGTAACACAGTAATAGCGTTCAGTGTTTATAAATCACTTCCCGTCTAGGTAGTGAAGCCACTGAGTATTTCATCCTAGTGATGCAGAGTGGTATGTACTTACTGCATGCATGTGGTAGTGTGTTACATGGAACATTGTCATGTTAGTATGTAATGGACTCCTCTCATACAGTTAGTTCTCTCCTTCTCTTTATCTCCCCCCCCCCCCCCCCCGTCCAGTCCCCTTTGTTCTCCTAGTTTGGCGTCTACATTTATGTCAGATGTACATACATAATTTTCTGTATCTTTATTATGTCTAGGATTCGTATATGAGAGAGAGCATGCAATATCTGTCTTTCTGAGACTGACTGATGATATTCTTACTATGTCATTCCCCATTTCTATCCATTCTCTTGCAAACAACATTTTTTATTGTTCTCTCTGGCTGAATAAAATTTCTGTGTATATATGTGTGTACATCATACTTTCTTTATCCATTTCTTTGTTAAGTTTATGTCTATTCCTAGGCTGGTTCTATAACTTAGCTATGGTGAATGTCAGCAGTAAACACTGACTGCTGTGTAAGTCTTTCTGTGACTTACTGACCTGAAGTCCATTGGGTAAATACCCAAGGTGCTACAGCTGAGTCCTATGATAGATCTAATTTTAGATTTTGTTTGTTTGCTTGCTTGCTTTTGTAAATCCATACTGATTTCCGTATGGCTGGATTAAGTTCTCTTTCTACTAGGAGTATATGAGGATTTGTTCCCCTGGTTCCACATGGTTTCCAGAGCTGTTATTTCTTTTTCTTTTTTTCTTTTTTTTTTTTTTTTCGTGACTGGCCATTCTGACTAGAGTAAGATGGAATCTCAACATAGTTCTACTTTGCATTTAACTGCTAGCTAGGACATTTTTCTCATGTGTATTGTTCATTTGCACTTCATCGTTTGAGAGCTGTGTTCAGTGCATTACCTACTGTTGACTGGTGACATCGAGTCCTTTGACCCGGCAACCTTTACCACTTGTCTCCTCAGCAAGTATCATTGTGCCACTCAAGAACTCTCTACCTATTGGCCAAACGCTCCCGCTCTTGGTACAGACTTATATTCTGTGTCTCTGTGGACCTAAGGTTTGCAGGTACTCTGTGGGGAGAAACCAACCATGCAACACATGGCCTTAACACTGGCACACCGTTTGCAGGTTTCATTCATGTTCTAGTGTGTATCAGAATTCTGACACTTTGGGCGGGGGGGGGGGGGGGGGGATGATTTGAGACAGCATCTCACTTGGTAGCCCAGGATGACCTGGACCTCAGGGCATCCTCCAGCCTTATCCTCCCAGGTGTTGGCATTACAGGTGTAAGCCACTGCCTGGTAGAAGTTTATTGTTTTAATGCTGAGCACTGCTGGATTGTGGGTCCATGCTGTATTTTGTTTACCATTGTTCCAACAGCAGCATTTCTAACCTCGTAAAGTGGATAGATTACAGACAAGAATCAGCCTCAGGCCGGGCGTGGTGGCACACGCCTTTAATCCCAGCCCTCGGGAGGCAGAGGCAGGAGGATTTATGAGTTCAAGGCCAGCCTGGTCTACAAAGTGAGTTCCAGGACAGCCAGGGCTACACAGAGAAACCCTGTCTTGAAAAAAAAAAAAACAAAAACAAAACAAAAAAAAACAACAAAAAAAAGAATCAGCCTCAGAAGTCACCTCATCGGTCCAGCCACCTCAGATACATGAGATTAGGCAGTTATTACAAGAAGAATGTCAGACGATGCCAGGAAAGCCTGGAGATGAATGTTTTATTTAAAATTAACAGCTACATGTTGACCTAGGTGCCTGCTTTACAGTATGGCTTTACAGTGTGTGTTCATCTTCCCACTCAGCATTCTCCAGAAAGACACTTCTCCAGAGCACCCCCAGTGCAGCGGGGGGTGGGGACCTGGGGGGTTCTATGTGTAATCATTCAATAAGAGGAGAGAGATGAGGGGGAGGCTTATGCAGCCTGATCCTATTTCTTAGAGGATGTAAGTAGCTTCCCATGAGCTGCATGCTTAGGAGAAATAGTGATACTGTGCCATTTCTTACTTGGCGTAGTTTATCTGATTGAACACAGCTATTTTAAGTATCTTGTAAAAATTTACAAGAGATTAAAGGGTGCTAGGAACTCCCTGGTGCCCTAAATATTGGCCTCCTGTCATCCCTTTTACAACTCAATACTGGTGTTCATTAATTACAAGTTAAAGACATTGGAGCTTGGGGGTGTGCTTCTTGATGCAGTCATTGAAAGGCAGGATCGAGCTAAGTTTCAAGATTTCAAAGCCTTAGCCCTTGGTATCTTCTTCCAACACATAAGACCTCCTGACTTCTGTCTACCTCAGTACACACCAGGTACAGTTTGGGTCTGTGACAACCACAGGGAAGAAACCAACCACAAGGAAGGGAAGAGCCGGCACCTGCTTCTGTTTTACTGTCTGTTCATTCGTCCGTTTGTTTTAAAGAAAGTAGCAAGAATCTTCTTGCTTTATGACAGGCACTAAGTTTAGGAGTTCCGTCTGGCATGGGAGATGATCCTTACTGTGTGTTTGAGTGTGTGTTTAAAGATTTATTTATTTATTTATTTATTTATTTATTTATTCATTCATTCATTCATTCATTCATTTATTTATTATATGACTACACTGTAGCTGTTTTTTAAACACACCAGAAGAGGGCATCAGATCCCATTACAGATGATTGTGAGCCACCATGTGGTTGCTGGGAACTGAACTCAGAACCTTTGGAAGAGCAGTGCTTCTAACCTCTGAGCCATCTCTCCAGCCCCTATCCTTATTGTTTGTAATGTAGTAATGAGTTTGGCTTCATTCTTTTCAGAGAATTTAAAAGGCCATTTCCAAGATCTTTAGGTTTTGTTTTGTTTGCTTATTTATTATTTTTAACAGCAGACCTAATTTCTCCAAATAAAGGATATGTTCTCTGGTATGTTTGGTGAGTACTGTTTGACTTTAGAAAATCATTTTATTAAAGTGGGTTTGTAAGTATGGCCCTCCTTCCTTCTCCAGCCTCCTGAGTGCTGGCCTAGAGGCAGATATTGGTATGGCTGCTTAAGAGAGCAGGATAGTAAATGCTCTGTAATGCACAGTACCAATGGTGTTTGCTGGACCTTGTTTGCTGTGCTCTGTTTAATTTCCTAATTTCAGGCCCGTTAGTCTTCTGGTAGGTGTCTCAGTGACACATTGTTGTGTCCCCTGCTACAGTCCAGTGTTTTGATCCTTATCCATGGGATACAATAATATACCCCCCAAAGGTGTCCAAACTGTGAGCCTTGGATTTACGGATATGTTTTATCTCCTGAAAAAAATTAATAGCAGATGAGATTAAAGTTCTTAATCAGGGTTTTGGCAGTGCTAGGTCTGTTTCCAAGGGGCTGAGAGAAAGTTTGAGAATATTTTTTAAAAAATTAAACAAACAAACAAACAAACAAACAAACAGCAGAAACAGAAACAAGGGAGGCTTGTGGTTTCCATAGGTTATCTAGGTCAGGCCAGGGGTCTGATGCTTATGTCGGGTCAGCTTTCGTTCTGCAAGGGCTGCTGGAGAAGGTGGCATTGCTGGGTCACTGTGGAGTGGATGTGTCCCTGAGATGATTGCTTCTGTTCTGACGTGCAGTCCATCATAGGTGATTGATCGCCCTCATCTGGAAGCTGGCCTGGTCTTGGTCAGGAGTCATCAAGACAGTTACAGATCAGTCTTGTATTCCTGGACTCCAAGGGAACTGCAGAAGAGAAAGACTTCGAAGGAAAAATATTTTTTAAAATGGACATGAACTTTAGTATAGGGACGTGTCCTCTAGCTGATTCCAGCAAAGGAGTCACGCTCTTGCAAGCAGCGCTTGACTTTGTATCTGGTACCCTCTCTCAGGACCTGGAAGGTGTGTGCTGCTTACCTTCAGCGCATCAGTCAGATGACACTATCGAGATGAAATCTTGACTATCCTGATTTAAGTTGTAGTACCGTCCGAGTACATTGGATTCCCTGGCTTGATTGTGCTTCCCACTGTTAGTCTTTTAATATAGTAAGCAGGTCTCTCACTTGGAGTGTTATTAACTCTCAATCTACTAGGGGGATTCTTTTTATTCCTTCATGCAGTGTCAGTTGCTTAGAACAGAGTCAGGACCTCCTCTGTGTTCTGTGAGAATCTGAAGGAGTGAGCACAGCATCCTGATGTGCTTTGTGTTTCAAGAATGAAAATGTTAGGGTGGTCCATGTCTATAAATCTATTAAGATTCTTGATTCTAAGCATAATTCCCACTGACTATCACTTTGCTCTCCAGATAATTGATTATTACTATAAATAGCTCCCCAGAATATTGTATGATATTCATGCTAGAGGGTCTTCTTTAAGTTTTACTTCTGCAGTAGCAGAGTGTATGTACCCTCTGCAGGTTAGTCTTTCTGCTGAACAGAGTGGGTCCCATCTCAGTCTGCACATGATACACAGGCAGCCTTCAATTTCTCCTCATTAGTGGGGAATAGGGATGTTTCTTAGTATAAATTGCCGAAAAATACAGCAGTTAAGCATACATGTCGAGAGATTTTAAAAGAAAGTACACTATTAGATGCAGATATCCTTTAAAATGTGTTTGCTTACTCTGGAATAAAGATAAACAATATCAACTCATTTTATAGACAAATTAAGTAGACCGTTGTTCATTTGCGGACTGCTTGTCCAAATTGTAGACTTTTAAAAATAGAAACTCTTAGTTGTGTTATCCGCCGAGTATCTGCATGCTGTTTCCGGGGTCCAGAATGAATGCTACTGGGAAAAATCTCAACCTCACACCCTGTAAGCAGTGCCGATGGAAGGTTGCCATCGTCACGTCATGCGCCATTGATTTAGTTGCAGGAAATGCTTGTCTCTTGTTCTCTCTCAGTTTCTTTCACCAGTTATATAGTATAGACTTGACGGAGCACTTTGCCTTACCTTCTTTATTTCTTAAAAATCTGCTTGCCCTGGAAGCTATGCTATCTGTGTAAGCCATGGAATTAATGATCAGAAACAAGTTTGTTCCAAACTTCCCTGAAGTACCACTTGACCAAATGATGAAGCATTTACTGCCGAGAGCTGTGTTCCACAAGCTACTCAGAAAAGGAAAGAGCACTTCTGGTCTCTCTCCCTCACCACTGCTTCCAAAGCCAGGTAAGACTGATGTCAGTATTGCAGCCTCTGCGAATGTGGTTGGCACTGAACACCTGTTGAGAAGTGTCACACCATCCGTGCTCATTGTGTGGCTAAGGGGAGAAAGCTCTAGTGGCCTTGTGAAACAGCAAAGGCTTTCTTTATTCCCACCACATAAGCAGAGTCACTGATCGATCCCAGCCACCAGGTGAGGACTCTGGAGCCTAGTAGGGGTTGAAGCAGGGTTTATACGCCTAAAACCTGCAAGCCCCTGGGCCACCAGAAATGGAGAATTAGGGGCTTTTCCAAGTGTTTGATCATTGTCTGTTGACAATGAACCTAAATGTTTGTGCCCAGTCGATCAAGTTAATTTTTTCTTTCTGTGGATAGGAGAAGGCATTATGTTTTGGGGAACCATTGTTGATTAGAGAGGGAGTTGGTCAGCTTAGGTAAGATGGAGTCTGAAGTCCAAGGCAGCGCCTAAGACAAGTTCCTTTTATCTGCTTCCAATAAAAGTTTGTACTTCAGTCTGGCTTCACCAAGCAGCTGTCTTATAAGGCGTCACGGTGAGTCTCACGCAGTAAGAATTTCAGAAGTAGTACTTCAGCTTTATGTGCTTCAAGCCCAGTAAACACGAGTCTTACTCCAACCTTTCCAGACACGTTTTCAAGCAGAGCTTTGCTCCTTTGCACAGAGCAGGCGTTGCTCAGGCTCAGCGCTGGTGTGCCTGTGAGTGTTGGTCTCTTCCCTATGGAGAACCTTGCTCGTCCTTTTCCCTGGGATATATCAATGCTACCCCTGCCGCTTCTCTGCTGAGACCTAAAAGATTATTCCTGGGGATCCATCCTTGCAGCTGTTGCAACAGGGAACTCATTGGCTCAGCTTCTGAGTGTGTGGTCACTCAGATGAGTGCACACAACCAGTCCCTTCCTAGCCTTGCCACTTTTGCCACTTCCATGCACCCTTTTGATTCTGAGACCACTGAGTCCTTTTTAATTATCCAGATTGCCAGGAAGAGAGCCACTTCCCATACTGCCCCAAATAAAGGTTGCCAGTTTCCATCACTGCAGCTCCACTTGCAGTGGAGATCAGAGTCTAAGAGAATATCCCACAGTTCCTTTTTTCATTATTTCATTGCATTTGCATATTCTCTCTCTCTCTCTCTCTCTCTCTCTCTCTCTCTCTCTCTCTCTCTGTGTGTGTGTGTGTGTGTGTGTGTGTGTTTCTGTACGCCCAATGGAGGAGCTAGAGAAAGTACCCAAGGAGCTACAGGGATCTGCAACCCTATAGGTGGAACAACATTATGAACTAACCAGTACCCCGGAGCTCTTGACTCTAGCTGCATATGTATCAAAAGATGGCCTAGTCGGCCATCATTGGAAAGAGAAGCCCATTGGATACACAAACTTTATATGCCCCAGTACAGGGGAACGCCAGGGCCAAAACGGGAGAGTGGGTGGGTAGGGGAGTGGGGTTGGGTGGGTATGGGGGACTTTTGGTATAACATTGGAAATGTAAATGAGCTAAATACCTAATAAAAAATGGAAAAGAAAAAAAAAGGAAATATAAATGAGGAAAATACCTAATAAAAAATTAATTCAAAAAATAGTGTAAAAAAAAAAAAAAAAGAGTTCTTCCTGTTTCCCAGCACAAAAGAAAAGAGCCTTTAAAAACTGTAGCGTGGGGCTGGAGAGCTGGCTCAGCAGTTAAGAGCACTGACTGCTCTTCCAGAGATCCTGAGTTCAATTCCCAACCACATGGTGACTCACAACCATCTGTAATGGGATCCAATGCCCTCTTCTGGGGTGTCTGAAGATAGGTACAGTGTACTCATATACATAAAATAAATAAATATATCTTTAAAAGCACTGTAGAGTGTCCTTTGCCACTCCTGATTTGTTTCCTTGATCCTGTTCTGACCTTTCGCTCAGTCCTTCCAATTCAGGTAATAGATTGATTACAGTCCTCTGGCATACACATTTGTTAGAGATAGCTGTAGTTTGCATTTCCATATCACCAGCACATGTTGGGTATGAGTGTTTTGTATGCATGTGTACCATATGTATACCTGTACTTATGGAGGTCAGAGGAGGGTATTAGATCCTCTGGAACTGGAGTTAAAAACGAATTATGCATGAGCTGGGAAAATGGGCCTGGGTTCTCTGAAAAAGCACCAAGACCCTTGACTGCTTGCATCAGCTTTCCAGCCCACCACAAACACATTGAATCTCTCTGTAAATGTGTGTCAAATAAAAGCTGTATTAATAAGTACTTCTAAAAAGGAAGCAGTTTATCTATCAAATGTGTGTGTGTGTGTGTACACATACACATTTGATAGTGTTGAAGGAAGAAATGTCTTTGTTTTTATCCAGCGTAGATTCATTAAAAGACAGTTATTGAGAGAAAAGCATATAGGAGAGAAAATGTGACACAGGAACTTCTTTGTGAGTTTCTTCTAAGAAGTAGCTGAAACTATGTTTTTGTTCTAGGATTGACTAGGTAGAAGGTTATAGAAGGCTGTTCTAGAATAGGTATGGACCGAGTGTCATAAATAGTCATTTGCCTTGTCCCCTTGGCTTACATTCCTCTTGACATTCATGTCTGTGGAGATAAGGCTACTCCTGTCCTCTGTGTAGGTGTCACCCTCTAGCTGGGGGTCCTTTACTTGATGTAGGTGGAAGTCACAAGTAGGTAAAGTAGTTCCTAAGGCACTATTAGATTGGCCTCAGCCACTTGTGGTAGGTAGCTCATTGGCAGCTGGTGGCCCGTGGTTGTCTCTGTCTTCCAGCAGCCAGAGCCTTTCATTACCTGCAGCTCCTGCTGACCAGTCTCCAGCCTCCGCAGGCTGCTCCTGGTCCTCAGGAACTTTTCAGCTGCCCTCTGGATGCTTGGTCTGCTTGCAGCCTGCAGCCTAGTTATTCTCTGGTTCAGCTCACTCTGCCTAAAATAAATGACGCATAGACAGTAAAATCAACCTGATACAGAAGTTTAATTGGAACCTGAGCTGTAGAACAAAGAGAGGCAGTGCCCAGTGCACAGAGGGTGGTCTCCTAGACTGATCTGATGGGTGTGAGCAGAGGGCTCCTGGTCTGGACAGCCATGTACAGGCTTCTGCTGGCTCACTACAGACTTCGTCTTCACTCTATCAGTATCTTGCCTGCCTATGGTCATGGGAAGTCCTCCCCAATAGAGTGGTAACGTGTGCAAGGAGGGTGAGTACATCCAGGGCAGTTGAGGGCTAGGTCTTCTGCAACATCTATGGCTGAAGTGATCTCTTAAAAGGGAGGTTTTCCATCTAGTGTAGTCTTCCCTGGGGCACCTTTAGCTAGCAAAGACAGCTGGCAGACAGCTCATGGGGTCACCAAAGAAGTGACTGCTTGATTGACAACTCCTTGAGCACATGCAGAAGGAGCGGGATTGTGATTGCCACCACCTTGAGTGGCTCTGAAAGAGTGACAGCGGCAGTGTCACATACAGTGTGGCCAAAGCCAAGTCTAATGACACACACGCATGTGTGCGCTTGCACTTCCCCTGTGCCTGGCCTTAAACAGTGGTGACTGGGTTCGACAGCTCTCAGGCAGGCAGCTTGCCCACCTTTGCCAAGCTTTGACAGCTTTAATCACTTACAGAAATGACCAAAAAAAAAGTGCCTGTAACTAACATTTAATGTAAAATGTACACATGGGTAGAATATCTGTGAGGTGCTCTTATGGACCCTGTTACAGAGAGAGTCAGGGAGCCTATGTGCTGTTTCTCGGATTCCTTCAGGTTACGTGTTCTACATACCAGTTGTCATGGTTTCAGCTGGCTTTCATTTCAAAAGTCTTTTAACCTCTTTGATAAGAGGCCCTGCTATCATATGCAGGCTGCACTGGTTAGCTTCTTTGTATTTGGTGGTAGTTGCGTAAAGGTTTGGTTCTTTGAGAGAGTGTCTCACATTGTAGGTCAGAGTGGCCCAGAACTTGAAGAGATCTGCCGTTCTCCATTTCCTGATTGCTGAGACTCCATGCTCCAACATGTCTTATGCTGGATAGTTTGTTTGCTTGTTTTTTGTCAAGTTGGCACAAGCCACAGTGGTCTGGGAAGAGGAGACTTTGGTTGGGAAAACACCTCCAGAAGATTGTTCTGTAGGCGAGTTCATGGGACAGCGTCCTGATAGTGATGATGTGGGAGGGTCCGGTCCACTGTGGGCGGTGCTACCTCCAAACAAGCGTTGGATGGTAATAGTGATGATGTAGGAGGGGTGAGTCCACTATAGGTGGTGCCACCTCTGAACAGGGATGGTATAAGGAGGCCAAGCAAGTCACGAGCAAGCCAGTGAGCCATGCTCCTCCATGGTCTCTGAATCAGTGCCTGCCCTGACTCCCTCAGGGTGGGTAGCAGCTGTCAGCTAAAGTAAACCCTGTCCTCTGCCAGTTGATTTGGTTGAGATGTTTTACCCCAGCAATACAAAGCAGACTAGAATGTAGACATCCTTAGAGACCTACAACCCAGGTAGATGACTTCCTCTCCATGACCTTCTTGTCCAGTGCTGGTAGTCGACAGTATTTCCTCTGAAGAAATACAGTAGTGCTTTTTAGGGAACTCTTACTCATTTGTCTGCCAGGACATACATTATCATGTTTTTATTATCTTTAGTTTTAGGTAATTTTAATTTTGATTAGAATCTACCCTCTTGGATACAGATACAACATACAGATACTAGATAGTTTTATCACTAAAATAAATGCTTACTTTATATCACCCATTTAGATTCTATGTAGATAATGCCACTGGGTCTTTAAAAGAATTTTAATTTTTTTAGAGATATTTTACTTGTATGGGAGTTTTGCCTACTTGTCCGTATATACATGTGTGTACCTGGTACCAACAGAGTTCAGAAGAGGGCGTTGGATTCTGTGGAACTGGAATAAAGGATGTTTATGAGCCACCATGTAGGTGCTGAGAAAAATGAGGTACTCTGGGAGAGCAACAAGGACTTTTAACTGGTTAGCCATCTCTCCAGTCTAATGTCACTGTATCTAACAGTACTAAAAAAAAATACTATATTGACACTTAACACTGAATAAATGTGGTGTTCTAAAAAAGATGTTTTTAAAGTCCCTTCCATTTCTGTGAGAGAATTTGTATCTGTGAAGCATCATTACACATTTACATAAATTCACATTTGCCAAATTATACCAAGAGGGAAAACTTAATTGAATCATTTTACAATCATATAATCTATTCAATATGATTGCATTTGCTCATGATGCAGTTTGGTAAACGGATGATTGTTGAAATGAATGATAATGTTTCACAGATAATGTTTTTTTTCCCCTCTATTTGGGGTTTTAATGTTCTTCCGTTAGCATGTGTATGTGGTGCATGGCTCTCGGCTAGTGAACTGCAGTGGAGCACTGTATATATGCAGTGTGTTCTGGGATATGCAAGAGCTACATCCTCGGGATGGTACTTGGAGTACCCATAGGAAGGGGCTCCCAGGTCAGTCAGACACCATGGAGGGGAGGGCTCTGTAGCAGGGACAGAAGGCATCAGTCCTGTAGTTGACCACTGACCAGTTTTGTAGCCATTTATTGAGGGAAGAAAGGCCACCCCCAGGTGTCACTAGCCAGAGTTAAACACTGCTCTCTGGGGACTACCCAGAGTCCAGCTTTGCCACGGTGGGTGGAAGAGGAGCTAAGGGTGAGGTTTGACTCTGAGTGGTCACTGCTCTACTGCAGTGAATAGACTGCATAACCAAGGCAACTCTTATAAAAGAGAACTCGTAAATGGGGGCTCGGTTACAGCTTCAGAGGTTGGAAGAAGCCAGTCAGGGTGCTGGAGCAGTAGCTGAGAGCTTAATTGACATCCTAATCTACAGACGGCAGGCAGGCAGGCAGACACACATACACACACACACACACACACTCTGCAGATATACAGTCGTCCTCCTCAGCTCACTAGCTGAGAGCCGTGCACCACAAGCCTCCTAATCCTTCCTGAACAGTTCTCCAGCTGGGCTCTAGGCTCCTTTTCATTCAAAACCACCACAGACATTAAGAACCAAAGCCAGCACATTGAGCAGGGCAGGACACACCTTTGTTGTCTTTTCTGGCCCCCTTGTAATTGACCAAACAGTGCAAAACAGTTTCTATTTAGTTTTTATCTATTTGTTTACTGTAGTGCTAAAGATAACCCAGGGATAGCTGGACTTTTGGCTGCTTTGTCTGTTCGTATTTTTACCACTTTATCCCTTCCAGTCCCACAAAACTAGGGAGGAGAGAAAAAAGGCTGGAGGGGAAAGTGGGCGTCAATATTGTTAAGATGACTTCCTGCTGAGTAGGGGTGTCAGTTCCTTCGGGCAGTTTTGGTCTTCATCAGGCTCTCTCTAGCCAGCTACCAGTGACAGCAGGTGCAGCAGGGCTGCCCCATCTTGGGTGCCAGCATTTCTTTCTCTACCCTTTCAAGAGTCCCTAGAATCCCATGGGTCATACATTTGCAGAAACTGTCTGCGAGTGGCAAAATCATGTCCCTGCCAGAACACAAGGCAAATCATAGTCAGCTGCTGTGGACAATCTGAAGCAGCCCATGTCCCACACCTGGGACCAAAACAAACTACATTCTTGTAACGATTCTGTTTTTTACACTCTGTCACCGAGTTAACAGCCCAGCCTGGAGCAGTTTGAATAATGCTGCATATTTAACAGAGAATACATTCTTAAGTCTCTGGTAGATCTCCTCTTAAGGTTCATTCGTAATAGCCAGCAGGTTTCTTGTTTGGGGCATAGGGTAGTAAGACTATGGCTGTGTGGCACCAGCTTTTACAGTGGCTTCCTGTAACCTAACGCCAGAATTGGGTCTCGGTGGGAGCTGGGCATTTATTTGGTCAGCCTGGGAGTCTCCCAGCTCCTTGATGTACACCTGCCAGGGAAAGAAGCTGCTTTACTGAAAATAAAAGGAAAAGCTGGTTTTCTTCACGTTACCCACTAGTGGGGTGTGGGTACTACAAAGAAGGTAAACAAACACTGAGCAAGAAGAGTAACTTTGAGAACCCAGAGATGCCATTTGGCAGCAGACTGCAGACTATACCTTCTCAGCATTGATCTCAAACCGATATTACTTAGTTCTCAAAGATGCTGACTGGAAGCCAGCTACCCCCAAAGGTCCCAGGTAAACATGGCACAGTGTCCACCTAGAATCTGAGGCACAGCCTCTGCGCTTACTGACAGAGATCCAGGGTGGCTGTGACAGCTGTTGTTAAACTCCAAGGTCTTTAAGTAGGGACACCAGGGCAGTCTGCATCACTGTTCGTGAACCCTAGGCCCTTGGACTGAAAGAGAATTGTCACAGTGTCTTTTTCTTTCCTCTCTCCAACCTAACATAGTGGCTGGTATGTCACTTGGTGGATTCTAAGCATCAGTGAATGAATGGCACTGCCCCATTGGTTTGAGATTTCACTGCAGCTTATTTTTAACACTCAGGAGCCCAGCAAAGGAAAGCACCAGCAACAGCTGGCCAGTCCAGACAGGGAACTTGTTTATCCCTAACTGAGCTAATGCTGAGTCATGTTTGCCTAAAGATCCCTCATGTCAGGTGCCCAGCTGGGATTCCCAGCCTTCTGGGGAGAGAGAGGCTCAGAGGGAGAGAGAGGAATTCGAGGTGGACAATAAATTCCTTCACTTAGATAATGAACACAAGGCTGCACAAAGCTGCGCAGCTCTCAAGGGGAGCGTGCCCCTCACCCTGGCCACTCCCTGTCTTGCTGTTGAATCCAACTCTAGAGGAAGCTTGGTGTCAGACTCGGCTGCATATCTGAGAGATGGTGATGTGTGTGTTGTGCTATGCGGTGATGGGCAGCCTGCTTTTGACTCTGTTTTTCCTGAAGTCAGGGCTCAGTTGGAGGTAGTGAGAGACCCCCAAGAAAAGCAGTCACTCCCATGAGTCCTTTGACGCCAGGCTAACTCTCCTAATGTCAGTCAGGTCTCTTGACACTCAATTCCCTCTCTGGGATATACAGGCCACAGTAGAGGACAGACTGGGAAGTAACAACCCTATTGCTAGGCTTGTACTCTCATGGAGAATTTCTCATAGCTTCAACAAATAAACAGTTCAAGGGAACATCCATTTACCATACTGGAGTCTGGACCTAGGAGGCCCCTTAGGAACCAAAGGAGGAAGCAGTAGGATGGAGAACCAGATGGTTTGGTCTGAGTCTGTGGATGGCCCAGGGGGTGTGCATTGGTCCTCAGGGGCATGTGAGAGGGTACAGTGGTGAGGTGGAGGCATCCTGCCCCCTCGCTCCCCAGCACTAGGGAGGCTGAAGTTATGAAGTGGTTCAACTTAGGGGCCTCATCTCCAGCCGCCCTATGGCTTTCCTGGATGAAGCGCAGAAAGACTAACATTTTAATTTTTCTATTATGTAGACAGCGTGAAGACTCAAGGACAGGAATTAGATTTAGCCCCTTGGGATTGAGCTGCTAGAAACTACAGGTTTAAGGAGAGAAAATTAGATGAAAGGTTTTGGGGAGACAAGTACTTATGGCAATATCAGATTTATAATCTTACAGGTTTTGTGTATTTTTAAACATCTATTGGAATAATTAAATAAGTCAATCACCATGCTGGATACATCCTAGAGGAAGATGACAGGCACAAATACAGACATGCCTCCTGCTTCATCGGGGCTTACAGCGTATCCAGGATAGTAACCGAGGACCCAGGTCAGGCTCCCACAGTGGCGATGCAGTGGGGGAGCAGAGGTGGTGCAGCCTGGCTGGGAGCTCTTTCAGATTCTGTGCACAGGGAGGGTCTGCAAAGGTGAGCACCAAGGCCATGAGGAGACACCATGGTGGATCCTTGAAATGTGAAGAGGAATTACGTCAGCTTTTCCCCCTAGAAATGAGTGAAACGTACAGAAGAAAATAATACTTTAGTGTTTTAAAAGCAAACACTGAAAGATAGCCAGTGCTTACACAGAGCCCTGAAAGAGCCTGAGAGGAGGAGCTGCCCGTGCTTCTCGAGATTGTTCTGCGTGTGCTGCCTGTACATCATTTCCACCGGTCTTCCTCCCATCACCTCCACCCGTGCCTCCCTCCCCTTCCTTCACTGTTATTGGGGTGGGGTGTGTGTGTGTGTGTAAAATCTGCTGAGTCTAAGTGTTGCTTATATGCGTATGTGTTTAAAGGTGACTGGTTGAGATTGTATAACTTACGGGGCCACCCCCTCTCCTTGTTTCCTTCCCTCCCTCCCCTACCCCATCCTCTGTCTCCATTGATCCTGTAGCTCTTTATCTAGAGGTGGGACCCCGTGAGGTTTTCTCATCACATCAGCTGCTGTTGTCACTATGCAGGGTCTTACTATATTGTTTTGAGAACTCACGTAGCTTCCCTGTCACTTATTGACGATACCACCTAACAGCAGACCAGGGTCTCTGGCTCTTACAGCCTTTCTGCCCCTCTTCTGCATTATTCTCTGAGCCTTATGTGTAGAAGTTGGGTTGCAGATGTACCAACTGGGGTTGGGCACCCCATGGTCCCTTGTTCTCGGCATTCTGACCTGTTGAGGATCTCCATAACCATCTCCCATCTGCTGCAGAGAGGCTGCTGTGACAAGGGCAAGGGCTGTACTCATCTCTGGCTATCCAGCTAGGTGTTAAGAATGCAGTTAGGAAAGTGGACTTATAGATCCTCCTCTAAAGTCCATGACTTTAGCAGCCTTGGTTCACAGTACTAGACCAGAATCCTCTCCTGTTGAGCCTGCCTTAAGTCTTAGATAGCTGTTGCTTACCCCCGAGGTAAGAGAGCCTTTGCTGTACCTTTTGGGGAGGGCTACCCATTGTTGTGGTCCATGCGCTTTACAGTTGGCTAGGTTGGTAGTTGCTTTTCCTCCTGGGCAGCTTGCATAGCACCTTCAGATGCTAGGAGAGCTTCTAAGAGGGATGGCTGTAATGCTGAGCAGCACAGGAAGACAAACTGGAAGGAGAAGTTTAGGAGACATGACAGAAGTGTGGCCACAGACTGCCTTTCACATGTAACTGCTTCACAGGTCTTTGTAGCCCACTGTCTTAGTCAGGGTTTCTATTCCTGCACAAACATCATGACCAAGAAGCAAGTTGGGAGGAAAGGGTTTATTCGGCTTACACTTCTATACTGCTGTTTATCACCAAGGAAGTCAGGACTGGAACTCAAGCAGGTCAGGAAGCAGGAGTTGATGCAGAGGCCATGGAGGGATGTTCTTTATTGGCTTGCTTCCCCTGGCTTGCTCAGCCTGCTCTCTTATAGAACCAAGACTACCAGCCCAGAGATGGCACCACCCACAAGGGGACCTCCCCACTTGATCACTAATTGAGAAAATGCCTTTCAGCTGGATCTTGTGTAGGCACTTCCTCAACTGAAGCTCCTTTCTCTGCCTGTGTCAAGTTGACACAAAACTAGCCAGTACACCCACCTTGGCCAGAGATCATCCTGTCTGAAGTATCCCCTAAAACAGATATGAGCCTCTACAAATAAGTCTCACTCTCCTGGACTACAGTGTTTATTTTTAACCGAATAGTCTAATAAGAATAACAAGGCATATAATGACGTAGACAAGTGATCAAGACCTTGGAAAATAAGTAGTGAAAGCCAAGTCCACAGACATCAGGTGCTGGTTATTAGACATGGATTTAAGACGGCCACATGGAGGGATCGTGACACACACAGATATCTGCAAAGGTAGTCGTCGTCATCAAAAGTAACAGCTTTAGTAACACAAATATAAATGGAAGCCATAATAACTAAAACTGAATGAGCCTTCTGGCTTGGCCTGTATTGAGGGCTTATCAAATGAATATTCCTGCCTATGCGTAATTAAAGCTAGCCCTTATTAATAGAATGGATCTGTGAAAGGCTACACATGAGGGACCTGGCTTCTTGAGAAAGAGAAGCTTCTAAAGTGATTTTGCTATCTATTCATTTTGACTTTCTCTTTGAGAGATTTTTATAACTCTTAGTGCTGGGCGGAACCTAAGTAAAAGTAGTTTTATGTATCTCAGAAGTCCAGAAGGTTAGGCCTCAAAGCTTTGTGCTGCAGGGCTTGGAATAGTTTACACATGTTTACATATAAATCTTCCCCAAGCACGGTAAAACTCCAGGCACAGAGTCCAAGTGCAAAGCCCACCGGTGAGCAGGGCTGAGAGGTGGCCTCAGGGGTAAGAACACTTTTCTCCTGCAGAGGACCCGAGTTCAGCTTCCAGCACCTAAATGGCAGCTCACCACCTATTCATACCTTCAGTTTCAGGGGAGCTGATGCGCTCTTCTGGCTTCTGTGGACGTATAGCATATACATCTAGCAGGAAACACATGGTACACTGCAGCGTGTATCTCAGGACACAAGACACACATCTCCAGATATATTCACACTCACACACACACACACACACACACACACACACACACACACACACAGTCATTTTGTTCCTATGGGCTAAAGCTAAAAGAGAATCTTCAAAGAAATACAGTTTAGTCCAGGGAGTAGTGTTGTTCATAAATACATGGAAGAGCTAGGATGCTACCTAAACAGAAATAATGTTTTAAGTGTTGGATCTTATGCAAGTGAATACATCCTGCATCTCTTACCAGAATGAACATGGTTCTTATAGGAGGCTAACATCTCTCACAACTGGGAGACAGCCTTGTATTTGTCTACATATAGCTCTTTAAGTCATAGCTGTGTTTTTATCTTGCTAAAGGTTTCTAGTATCTATGCTTTTATATGGATCAGTCTTTTAAGTGGTTAGGGAAATGTGATGTAAGTACTAAAGTGTCTTCAGGATCGACTGCTGCACTTAATGCCTGGCCAGATACATTCAGTATCCACGGGAACACGCAGCAGCCCGGGAGCATGCTTCACACAGGTCACTGAATTTCCTTCCAAGCCAAGAGTCACTTCTAAAGTACTGTCTCAGTACGCTTGTCTAAGTCGGTAAGTGCACTGCACAAGAGAGTGGCTGGGCAGCCAACAAAGCAAAGCTGACGAATTGCTCTTGTGTTGGATGCTGTGTCTATTTTTCTTGCCTGTCTGTGCACAGTAATTTTACCAAGAAAGCACAAGTTGTCGCTTTTTGTGAGAATTATTAACGCTGGATTTTTTTAAATGGGATGGATGTTATTCAGTTTATTTTTATGTTTCTGTTCCCATTCACACATCCAGTGTCGCTACTGAATTACGAATGCCCATTGGGACCTGCAAGATGGCTCAGTGGATAAAAATACTTGCTGCACAAACACGACAACCTGAGTTTCTTTCCTGGAACCTTTGATGAGAGGAGAGAAAGAGACACCCAAAAACTAGTTGGATGTGCACAGATGCCAGGGCACATGTGTGCCCTCTTAAATACCTCTCCCTCTTTCCCCCTCCCCCTCTCTTCCTCTCCTTCCTTCCTCTCCTCCCTCCCTCCCTCGCTCCCTGCCTCCCCCCTCTCTCAAACACATACACACACAAATATTCTACATGTTTGAAAAAACTAATGCCCTTTAAGCCAGATTTTAACTTTTTTCTGTGTTTATAACATATCTGTTGAATTGTTCGTTAAAATTCACAAAAACTAGTATCTTGTTACTTTTTTTTTTTTAACCAAAACTCAGTTTAATATCCAAGTCAGCATTTAGAAATTCAGGTACAACTTTGGATTGGTCTTCTCTGGCTGTCATCTTGAGAGATATTAGAGATACAGACCCTTTGAGCCCCACCGGAGACTATCCATACAGTGTTTCAATAAGCTCAAGTGACTCGTGAACACATTAAAGTTGGAGAAGCATTGATCTGAACTCCGGCCCCCTGTTCCCTAGTGCGTATATTCCTCCACCCCTTAAAGGTAATGGGCCTCCTGCTCTAAGGAGTGTGTGGCAGTTGTCACAAGTGGAATCTTGTTCAAGTTTCCAGGGACTCTCTCGGGCTCGTGTGAGCACTCTCCGTTGCCCATTTTCCTCCTGACGGTTGTGCCACGTCAGCATTTGCACCCTTGCTTTGGCTTATCTAATGTGCTTTTACATCGTCAGCTCTCACATGTGTACTTCTGCAAACTCATGTGACCCATGTGGAGACTTCATGTCTCTATTTGGGCATTTACATTTTGTCATGTCAAAGCATAGAGTATAACGTTGTCTCTCCAACTATGGCGTCTCCAGCTCCCTCTTGGTAGTCATTACTCCATCTCTGCTGGGCCTAATAAAGTCCCATTCCCAAGAGTCTTCTAAGCCTTTCCCTCTATGCCGCCATCTCGCCTTCCCTCTGGTATAACCTCCTTTCCGTCTTCTGTATGACATGGCCAGGTTCATGTTTCTAGGGCGGCTCTCCTCCTCCTCTCTGTTTCTGTTTCTAGTGATGGTTCCTGAGAGTCACATCTGTGATTGGAATGCATCTTATAAATGTAAAATATTGCCGGGCAGTGGTGCCGCATGTCTTTAATCCCAGCGCTTGGGAGGCAGAGACAGGTGGATTTCTGAGTTCAAAGCCAGCCTGGTCTACAAAGTGAGTTCCAGGACAGCCAGGGCTACACAGAGAAACCCTGTCTCGAAAAACCAAAAAAAAAAAAAAAGTAAAATATTAAATCACTAAGTTGAAAATAGTAATGCCAACAAGCACACCATTTAATAGTTTGACTAAAACATTAGTTTTAATGTTTCTGTGTTTTACAGTTAATTTAACCGGCATAAGTAATAATTAGCCATTAACAAAGTTTAGCTCATTAAGAAACTAAAGCTGAATGAAAGATCCAGGAATGGAACAGTTGCTATAAAGTAGAAATCTCTCCATCTTTAAGTACATAAGAAAGGGAATTATGTTTAATGGTATAATATTAAATGTAAACTAGTTTTTTTATCATCATTATCTTGGTCTTTTGAGGCAGTCTTGCAATGTAGCTCAAGCTGGCCTGGAACTCACTGTATGGCCCAGGCTGGCCCCAACCTATAATAACTACCTGTCTAATCCATTTAAGTTACAGTCATAAGCTACTGTGTCTGCCTCTCTAGGCCATGATTTCATGACATGCATTAATTTATACACGTTTAAGGCCATTTTCGAGTGCTAGAACCGTGTGCAGCAGCTACATGTCTTTTTGCTGTGTCCTGCTGTGTTGTACGCAGAGGGCACCTTCTAGCTTTAGTTTAGAAACGTGAAGATAAAAAGTGTCCACACTGGGACAGGGTAAGGATGCTTGCTGATGCCAAGCTTGAAGACTTGAGTTCAATTCCTGGGCCCCACACGGTGAAGGGAGAGAACCTGCTGCTGCATCCTCCATGTGTCCCTGACTCCTACATGGGGATGGAGACCCCGCCACGCCCACCCACACACAGTAGTTAAGACTCTAAGCATCCAGATTGTGTTGGAATCTAGCTTGGGATGAGAGTCGGGGCTGGGACTAAATGGCACTTGGCATCAGAGTAGGTGGAGTAGCTTTTATATAACGAGAGTTCACGTTCCAAAAAACAACCCCAAAAGTACAGTGTACGCAGTAGTCTGCTACACTAGATTAATGGGGACGTGTAGAATTGCGTCCTTAAAGCTAAGGGAGTTTGCCAAGTCTGACTTGGTGCATTTTCTACTTCTTTCTTTAAAAGGCAAAACATTTCATCTTCCAGAGCTCCGTGTGCTGCAGCTCTATAGCACAGTGGGGATGTTCTTAGCCCTGTAGCACAGTGGAAATGGACTCGGTTTTACCATGGAGAAAATACTACCCTGGTGTACTGTAGTATTACTACACAGCAGTTTTAACAAATTTGCTAACAGTTTCTGTTGAAAAGTAGCCATGGTCCTGTCATTTTAAAGGTATTCAAAATGCCAGTCACTCAGGATCTGACTACTGACTTATCATTACTTCTCTGCAACCCTCGTTTCCAGGACTTTCCCCTTTGTTCTGCAGGTCCTAGCAAAACTTTGCATTTATCCAAATAGACAGAACCTTGATAACCCTGCTGAACTGCTCTGGAAAGGTAAAGTTATTTGTGGAAAGTAAAATCAAAACTACTTAAATGTCTTCATGTCTTCGTGCTGACGTAATTGGTGAGCCTCTGCGAAGCGATCTGCAAGCACTTTGGGCTTTACCACGTGCACACATTCCTTGGAGATCTGTCTCCAAAATGCCCATTCATCTCTAGGCTACACTTTATTAATATCATTAAGAGTCAGTCCTCTGAGGAGAAGGCCATTTGAGAGGTTGTTTACCTTGTCCTTGTACTAATAAGGGGTCTCTATAAGGAAACTAATCTCAGAATGCCTTTGAAATCTTTCAAGATGATGAAGAGGAAGTACCTTCTGCAGCTGAAACTTGAAATGAGAAAACCTTCAATATAATGTGCAATAATAAGATGCTGGGGAAGGTGACTATTGTCTAGTTCCTGTTAGTGTGCGTGTAGAACACTTTTTTCTAAGTCTCTTGTAAATGTTGATCTACTTTATAACTACTGTTTAGATTCTGAGATGTTGAAACCCGTGCATCTCACCAAATCTCTCTCAAGTGTTTCTACACAAAATTCCTGTTCTTCCTCTTCTCCTTTTTAGAAAATGAATATCATATTTTTCCACTACGTGGCCTTGTTTAGTGTACTTGTTTGGCCACTAACAGCCCTAAAACTCCCTTTTTAAAATGATGTTTTAATATGTATGTGCCTGGGTGAGGATGTGCGCATTGCATGTGTGCAGGAGCCTGAGGAGCTCAGAGGGCATCCCAGTCCCCACAGCCAGGGTTAAGGCAACTGTGAGCCGCCGTGTGGCTGCTGGGACTTGGGTCCACTTTTGGCAAGAGCTCTAAACTTCTGAACCATCTCCAGCCCTGAGCCCTCAAGATTCTTACATGACCCTGATTGGGAGAAGGATCATCCCAGGGACTTTCAGAATCACTGTTCAGCATGGCATGTAGACTGAACAGAATCAACATTGTAGTGATGGAACTCAGCGTTTAGCGTGTACAAATGTACGGCACACATACTTACCAATCTTTTAAAGCAGAAGCCGTGTTTGGGCTTTGTCTGCTGTTGTGAGTAAGGAGTGTGTGACCCAGGCATTGGTCTAGCCCAGCCTGGAATGGCTCCCTAGGAAGGGTCAGATGAAAGAAGGACCTGGAACATAGAAGCTTGGTGACACTGCCTCTGCGTTTCTAAGGAGCCTCTGTTGACTGGTTAGACTTGATTTCCTAGAAACACCGTCTTTAAGTCAAAAGCTGTTTGAGATGCATTTTATCTGTTTTCTATTAGTTGTGATAAGATTTAGGATAAAACAATTTTATATACCCTTGACAGTGGATAAAAACTTATTAGAATTCACAGAAAATGAGATTTTTTTATAGACAGATTACAAACTTTTAAAACAATGTGCGAGGCTGTGATGTGGGTTGGAGTAACTGCATATCCATAAGGCCTTGAGTTAGTTCTGAGCACAGCAGTAATAATGGTAACATTCTGATCTCACAGTTCATAAACGAAAGTCATTGCGATTTTCTTCTCTTTGAAATAGCATTTTTTGTTTTGTTTTTAAAACGTTTGTTTTAATTTTATGTTTGTATGTGTACACGTGTATGGCTATTCAGAAAGACCAGAGGAGAGCCTCGGACTCCCCTGGAGCTGGCCTTCCAGGAGGCTGTGAGATGCCCGTCCTGTGTGCTGGGAAGACACTCCAGCCCTCCGCCAGAGCAATGACGGCTCTGACTCCTCAGCCGCTCTCTAGCTCTCTATAGAGATTTCTGAACTTAAATATGCAAATTATCACTGATTCATTTTATCTAGCACATGTAGGAATGCAGCTTGCTGTGGAGCAGAAATTGCCAGTCTGATACCTTGCTTTTTAGACTTTTGAATTTTGCTCACTGCTGTTACCTTGGTGTGCGTTGTTGAATTTGTAGTTGTTTTATTCAGCAGCAGCTAATCTTTTGTGTTTCTTAGCAGTAGACTTCTTAGGGCTGGTTAAAGAGAGTGTTGATGTTACCGAGCAGAATTCCTGTATTGTTTTTTGGTGTATGTCATTGTTTGCTTAGGCAGTGGTTGCCATGGGATGAATCACTCAGAAGCCTTACGACATCCGTGTGTTTATTTGGGTGGATGCATGTCATCACACATGTGTGCAGCTACCCAAGAGTCCAGGTTCCCCATTTGCTGGGTGGGTTTCAGGCATAGAACTCCAGGCACCAGGCTTTACCCTCAGCCATCTCCCTGGCCCCCAATATAATTTGTAAGCTTTTACAAAATCAATACTTACCTAATATCGTGTCATCACCTGAAGAATGAAGAAATAAAATTAGATGCCAGTGTATACTACTAATTCAATAGGATTGGAAATAGTCCTTCCCGGCAGCACCACCATTTTGACCATTTTGTCAGTGGTAAACAGTAAGGGTGCTTCCAAGCTCAGGTGTTTGAAAGAATATTGAGAATCAGATTGAGGCTTAGATGGCGTGTAACTTCACACGAGTACAGATGCCTATTTCATATTGCTTTTAAGGGCTAACAGCGGTTCTCTAAACACTTAGAGGTGGTACTGTTACTGAAGAGCAGGCTGTCTCAGTTTACGACACCTGTGGATGATCGGCTGGCCACTGTAGCTCTCCCTGCTTATTGTGGGCCTGGTTTTGAACAGTGGGCCAAACTTTCAGTCTGATCGAATCTGACTTTCCACAGGATGGCAGTTGGCATCTTTCAAGGTACTGGTCGTGTCTCTCCAGTAAGCTTTGTTCCTTGTACTAATATTGCTATGCCAAGTCGCTATAAATCTCGAATTCAGAAGGATTTTTTTTTTTAAACTATGAATTCTTTTTGCCTGCTGAGAGGAGGAATTGCCTTCTGTGTATGTCAGTGTCTTAGTTAAGGTTTCTTTCACTGCAATAAAACACCATCGCCAAAAGCAATTTGGGGAAGAAAGACTTTATTTCCACTTACATCTGTCAGGTCACACACTCCATTACTGAGGGAAATGAGAGCAGGGGCTGAAGCACAGGCCAAGGAAGGATGCTGTGCATTGGCTTGTATAGCACTCAGAGCCACCATCCGAGGATGACACCTGTCACAGTGAGCTGGGCCCGCCCACATCAATCACCACTTAAGAAAACACCCCATGTGGTGGGGATATTTTCTCCATTGAAGTTTCCTCTTTCCCAAATGACTCTAGCTTGTGTTGCGTTGGCATAAAACTAGCCACACACTTGGTTTATTATTTTACTTAAGTTGTTCTTGTGTTATGTCGTGATAGCTCAAGGAATTCTAGAAGACCTAGTCCTGTGGACAACCTACTTCTGTAATTTTTTTGAACGTTGAAATAGGTTAATCCTGATGCCTTTTTAAAACTATAGTCATTCATATTCGTTACATACATACATACAAATTAATGTGAGGCAGTGATATTCCATACATACCTATGCTAAACTGTGTGTGTACTCCATGTCCCTTACTCCCACACACGAGATAAAATATACAGTTTTTTACTTTTCTGTGTCTAGCAATGTCCTTTTCAGAAACTTACATTATTTCATTGTTTGTGGTGTATACATACCATGCTTATGTTTTTCAGTCCGAATCATCTTTTGACAGGCATATAGGCTGATTCTTGGCTGTTGTGAATAGTATCACAGTAAACAAAGCTACACAGGGCTGTAGTGATTGGAAAAAGGAAGACAAAAGTTGAGTGATATCAAATCCAGAGATTAAATAGATGTGAGTGATTGGCACTGTTGACAAAATACTGATATTACAAAACAACGCTGCTGCAGCAGTGGTGGGCTCAGTAGAGATTGGAAAAATTTATTTTTCTAGCATCCCTTAGTAAATTGGAGAAAACTATGGGCAAGGAGGAGTTGAGGAAGATGCATAGACACAGTGATGGGAGTCTGCACCCCAGCAGCAGCTGCTGTACAGAGGCCTGAGTGATGGCGTTCCTGCCCTGCTGCTCCTCCTGCCTTCTTACTGGGACTGTGTGAGTCAGATGCACATGGCTAACAGTGTGCATCCACTCAAGTCTTTGTTTCCAGTGCAGAGGTCAACTGTGATGGTCTGATGGGGTTGTGGGGAGCCTTGCACGCTGGCTCCTGCCCTCCACCCACCACTGCACAGTCTCAGTGTGTTTGCACGTCGTGAAGCACCCTATGTGGGATGCTCTGGAATGAGTGTAATTACAGAAAAGGCTCCATTTTTACTCGTGATTTTGGAGAGCAGCGATGAGCACCCTAACCTTGTGTCTATCCGCTGTTTCAGTGTTGACAAAAAATTCCAGTGCACACTTAAATAAAAAGAAACATACAGTTTTAGAACCTTAAGACTTTAGTGTGAAAAAAATAGGAGTTAATACTATTTAGTGTTAGGCACAAAGTGTTACTCCTGTTAAATTCTGCTAGGAAGACACAGTTGTGTAGGAACATTTTAATAAAGTTCTTCAAACAAAACTGGCAAGTAATAGACTATGTAGTATTCCAGTGAGGTCCAGAAAAATGTTTATTGGTTTGAGTTTTGTTTTGTTTTGTTTTGTTTTTGTGGTTGTTTTGTAATTTTGTGTTTTCCATTTTGTTAAAACACACTACTGATGCCTAGAAAGAACAGTGCATTTAACAAAACAAACAAACAAACAAACCACATAGCTTTAGCGTTAGAGTGACTACTTAGCTTTTTAACATTTTTCTGCCTAACTCAGAAGCAGACACTTGGCTGTCCTGTGAGCCAGACAAGTCGCTGACCTGGCTCACTGTCCACAGCACAAGCCAAATCTGTGAAGCAAAGGTGTCCACATAAAGGGCGCACCGAGCCTTTGGTAGTATAGGGGTCCTGGTTTGCATATATAGGCGGGGCATGAATATTGGCTGCTGATGGGTCTTTTATCTGGAGATTGTATTCATTAGAGGGATCAAGAAGTCATCCTGAGCCAGGCATGGTGGCGCACTTGTTTAATCCCAGCACTTGGGAGGCAGAGGCAGGTGGATCTGAGTTCGAGGCCAGACTGGTCTACAGAGTGAGTTCCAGGACAGCCAGGGCTACACGGAGAAACCCTGTCTCCGAAAAAACACCAAAAATAAAAAATAAAAAGTAATCCTACACAGAGATGACTAATAGCAAAATAGACATTTTAGCTCCTATCCCCAAATCACTCAGCTACCTGATCCGTACTCAAGTGAAAATTCTTACTGAAATGAATCAGATTTTGTATTGATTTATTATATATGAAACTATTAAAGCTTAATTAAGATCACAACTTAAAGTATGGTATAATTATTCCAACTATAGTTTGAGTCTTTAGTTAATTCTCAGTATTAAAAAACTGTAATCAGAAATTGATCTACTAATGTTTGCTGTGCTTATTATTCTTTTTTTAGCAGAAACTTTTGTTCACTTCTGAGTTAAAGACAGGTCACGGTTAATATTGTATTTATAACTCTTCTTTTTCCTATTATTGTTAACTTTTGTCTTCAGTATGGTTGAGTAAACAGCAGTCTTATAAAAGAGAAGGCATTTTAACTGTTTTTAAAGTATTATCATTGTTTTTATGGATATGCATGCATGCCTGTAAACCACCTGTATTCCTGGTACCCGTGGGGTAAGAAGGTGTTGGAGCCCCTGGAACTGGAGTTATAGACAGTTGTGAGCTGTCATGTGGGGGCTGAGAATGGAACTTGGGTTTTCTACAAGAACAGCTGGACCTTTTACCCTGTGAGCTCTCTCTCCCGTCCCTGGAACTAGTTCTTAAAAAGAAAAGGGGGGGGATGTTATTTGTGGGGAAAAGGGTTGAACTTGCTTTTTGACAACAACAATAGCTTGTTGGTCAAGCTCTGTGGAAGTCCCAGTTGAATAATCTTGCAATCTCTTTCTACTCTCCTATGATTACAAAGAAATAGATTAAAGTCACGTAGAAATTTGGACTCATTGATATGTTAGAGATAACTTCTAGATACTAAAAAAAGTTATATTCTAGAATACTGTTTTGATGTACACATCCTAACACTCAGCCAGATAAGATCCTAAGAACTGCATGTATTTGTGTATGTTTATATGTATATATTTTGTATCCACCTTTAGTCCCCCCACCCCAAGACCGTGCCTCACTTTGTGCCCTTGGCTAGCTTGTAATTGGCTCTCCTTGCTGTCCTGTGCCTTGGCTACCTAAATGCTGAGTACAGGTATGGGCCATTGTATCTGGCTTCTGCCTTTACATTCTGTGGGACTTGGATTCCTGACATGTGTATAATAATAGCCACCAGACTTTTAATTTGTGGGCCCTGCCACCATCCCACCATGGTTAGATTTTGCCTGTGGGTATTGTAGAGGCACATCAAATCAAGCATTGTGAGAACTTTGCTGATACTATGTCCTGCCACTGTAACGGGGTAGTTTAAATGAGATGCAAATACCTGCATCTTTTCCCCACACACAGTTAAGTTCATATTAGGGTTGTTTGGTTTGGGGTGTGTGTGTGTGTGTGTGTGTGTGTGTTTCCCCCAGTGTAAAATACTTAACACTTCTGATATTGCCAATGAGACATTGAACTTACAGTTAGGTTTTTCTTACTAAGCATATTCAATAGTCATGGCTTTAGAGTATTTAAGCCATATGCTTTAGTGTGACATAGTTTATATGTTGCTCTCTCTCAATGCTCATATCTCCTAGGTAAACCATGCATTGAATTCTGTTTCCTGCTTCCTACATGGTTCTTATATCCATCTTAAAAACTCCCAACATTCTCAGCAGTCATCTTAGCCTTCAATGGAATGGAATGGTGTAACTCATTTCTATCTAATAGCCTTATTGAAAAATTAAAGGAAAAGTTTGCAACTTTTAATTGTAACATGGCAGCTAGAAATGTATTAAGATTTCTGAATTATGTAGAAGAGAAACCAAATATTAATAGGACATTACTTACATCAGGAATTTCAGACTGTTCTGGCTATAGTCTTCCTGGCAGTGATTTAAATAGAATGTTTTCTGTATCAGATATCACAGAAGCCAAGTCCAGCTTGCCTGAATTCTTCCCTAAATTCGTGTATTGACAAAAGCATATAAGACTATTCCAACAACTTGTATGCAGAATTCTGTCTTATTAATATTCTTTTCACAGCTCATGATCTTAGAACAAAATAATGTATGACATGTCAAAATATATATCCTATTAGTTAATAGCTCATATTGGAAATTTCATAATTACACTGTGTATAGCATTTCACCAGAAACGAAAGCTTATTGTTCGTGCTATGTTTTAACAAAACGTGTACATGCTGTAATATTCTGAAATACAATTGATCGGCAAAGTGACACATAAAAGCTTGTGCAGCATCTCTCTACGGTCATTATCCAGAGGCTCCCATCAGGTCTTAAGTTTGCATGTAAGCAGCACGGAACCTTTAGTACAGCTTAGAACTCTCGCCTTACAAGCTCTTAAAGAGTGAGGAGAGCCAGAAGTGAGTGGTAGAGCAGGGCTTGGGGTCCATCCCAGGTCTCCTTAGTTGTCACATTGTGTGGCAGGTAGGTGAACTTAGCAGGAAGCAGTGTGGGTAGAACTTAACCTTTGAGTGAGCATGAGGGCTTTATAGTCTTCTGTGTAGATGCAGGAGGCTTGGCAAGTCCTTTTCAGCTAACCCTTTTCATCTAATATGTAAAAACTTTAAGCCTGGGTAAGAATTTTCTACCTTTCTAAGTACCACTGCTGTTCACAGTGTGCATCGTCGGTTCCCATCCTCAGTGTGCATCATGGGTTCCCATCCTCAGTGTGTATCATGGGTTCCCATCCTCACTCTGCATCATGGGTTCCCATCCTCAGTGTGTATCATGGGTTCCCATCCTCACTCTGCATCATGGGTACCCATTCAGTGTGCATCGTGGATTCCCATCCTCACTGTGCATCATGGGTACCCATCCTCACTGTGCATCGTGGGTTCCCATCCTCACTGTGCATCATGGGTACCCATCCTCACTGTGCATCGTGGGTACCCATCCTCAGTGTGCTTCGTGGGTACCCATCCTCAGTGTGCTTCGTGGGTACCCATCCTCACTGTGAATCATGGGTACCCATCCTCACTGTGCATCGTGGGTTCCAATCCTCACTGTGCATTGTGGGTTCCCATCCTCACTGTGCATCGTGGGTTCCAATCCTCACTGTGCATTGTGGGTTCCAATCCTCACTGTGCATCGTGGGTTCCCATCCTCAGTGTGCATCGTGGGTTCCCATCCTCACTGTGCATCGTGGGTTCCAATCCTCACTGTGCATTGTGGGTTCCAATCCTCACTGTGCATCATGGGTTCCCATCCTCAGTGTGCATCGTGGGTTCCCATCCTCACTGTGCATCATGGGTTCCCATCCTCAGTGTGCATCGTGGGTTCCCATCCTCACTGTGCATCGTGGGTTCCCATCCTCACTGTGCTTCGTGGGTTCCCATCCTCACTGTGCATCGTGGGTTCCCATCCTCACTGTGCATTGTGGGTTCCCATCCTCACTGTGCATCATGGGTTCCCATCCTCACTGTGCATCGTGGGTTCCCATCCTCACTGTGCATCGTGGGTTCCAATCCTCACTGTGCATTGTGGGTTCCCATCCTCACTGTGCATCGTGGGTTCCAATCCTCACTGTGCATTGTGGGTTCCAATCCTCACTGTGCATCGTGGGTTCCCATCCTCAGTGTGCATCGTGGGTTCCCATCCTCACTGTGCATCATGGGTTCCCATCCTCACTGTGCATCGTGGGTTCCCATCCTCAGTGTGCATCGTGGGTTCCCATCCTCACTGTGCATTGTGGGTTCCAATCCTCACTGTGCATCGTGGGTTCCCATCCTCACTGTGCATCATGGGTTCCCATCCTCAGTGTGCATCGTGGGTTCCCATCCTCACTGTGCATCATGGGTTCCCATCCTCAGTGTGCATCGTGGGTTCCCATCCTCACTGTGCATCGTGGGTTCCCATCCTCACTGTGCATCGTGGGTTCCCATCCTCACTGTGCATCGTGGGTTCCCATCCTCACTGTGCATCGTGGGTACCCATCTGTAGTTTGTATCGTGGGTTCCCATCCTCGCTGTGCTTTGTGGGTTCCCATCCTCACTGTGCTTCGTGGGTTCCCATCCTCACTGTGCATCGTGGGTACCCATCCGCATCCCTTCAAGCAGTGCAGCAGGTGTGCTCCTTAGAAGTAGTTGAGAGCAAAAATAAGTGATCTCAAATTAGCTGCATTGTCATACATTGGACATCTAAAACAATGAAATTAAGTGGCCTTAGTATTCCACTAGACACATGTAACTTGTCTGCTCATGGCAACACAGAAAGACACTTTATTTTCAGTAGCCTGGATATATACACACAGAGAACTTTTCTTGATGTCTGTTTTATTTGTAATACCAATCTTTTCTCTCAGTCGCTGTAGTAATAGTGGATAACTCAAATGTCAGAGGTTTATTTATTTTCATATTCTGGGTATAGTACTCCGTGGATCTGCTATGGTCTCTTTCTGCCCCACAGCGTGAGGACATGTGGAGAGAAAAACTGCGGTGGTAGAACTTGTGTGATTTTCTGTTTGAAGCTAACACACTTCACTTTTGCATACTATTGGGAAATGCAGGGCAGGTGAAAGTAAGAATGTAGCTTTTCCGTAAGATAAGACCCAGCAGAGCAGATGCTAGGATGTTCATAGAGCCCATCCCGTGGTAAAAGGCATGTCCATCTTCCAAAGGCCGCTGCCCACTGCCCTGCCTTACCTGTCTGCGCCGGAGAAATGGGTTGGGTTTGCTTGTTTGTTTATATCACTCAGTTTTCTTGTTAGTTGTTTCTTTAGAACAGGAAATAGGACCATTAAAGTTAGTGACACCACTCATATCTATGCTGGTATACTGTTGTAGTTACTACAAAAATAAGGTGATAGAAATATAGAAAATATATTTCTCTCTTTTTTTTTTGTATGCAGTGACTTTCTGATGATTAAGGAACCAGTAGAGAAATTTCAAATAGCACATTGTTTATATCTCACGATCAGTGTGTCATAAGGAGACCAAAACTAGGCCTCTGTGTCACAGGGTATCTGTTGCTGAGATAAAACACTATGAGCAAAAGCAGTGTGTGTGTGCGGGGGGGGGGGGGGGACTGGAAGGGTTTATTTCAGCTTAACAGTTCTGGTAACAGTCAGTCAGTGAGGGAAGTCAGGGCAGGCACCTGACAGAACACCTCAAACAGGGTGTTCTCATTCAGAGACTCTAGCTTGTATCAAGTTGGTATAAACTACCAGCATGTTCTGGTTTGGGGCTCACTTGGCTATGAATGTGAAGTGTTATGAAGCAGTGATGTACATCCCTGCCCTAGACATGTTCTCACTATGCAAACAGCCTGTCCTTGAACTTTGCACCAGTCATCCTGCTTCAGCTTCTCAAGAGTTGAGGTCACAAGCATAGAGCGCTGTACCAAGCATTGAGCGCTATACCAAGCATGGAGCACTTTACCAAGCGCCACAGCCTCTAAAACAAGATGTGTATTCACTTAAAGTGCAGCCAAAACATAAAGATAAAAGCAGACCTAAGTGTTTTCACTTCGATAAAATAATAGAGAGTATACATTGTTTTTCTCCTGAGAATTTGGCCTTGTTTTGGTTTTCTGCTATTCTTTAAAAGCTGCTCTGCACTGTGTGGTCATTACATATTGTTGTAGGAACAGCATTGAGCTACTGTGAACTGAGTTCACGGTATTGTGTGCATCTTCTTGGTTAAGATGGGGTGTATTTGTTACCCAAGCATTTGTTCTTGCTGTCTTTAAGAAGATGATGCTCTAATTTCAGTGAGTGCCTGTGTCAGCCACACAGGTCTAGTGACTAACTGATGAGAATCCAAGCCACTGTTCCTTGGAAGTGACAGAGCATCACTGTACTACATTGTTTGAAAGCACACTTTATGCTGCATCTCAGTATATTAGGGGACTGCTCTATTGTGTAGTGTGGATTTAGCTCCAGCACTAGAAAAGTTCTCTACCCTGCTTTTTGTTGTTGTTGTTTTGGGGTTTTTTTTTTTGGATCATGTTCCTTTATCTGGTTTGGATATCCTGAGTTTATTTATAATTTGAACAATTATTTTTTGATTTTGTGTGGTCTGTCTTTGGAAGGTAGAATCTTTCAAAAGTGCTTTGTATAAAACTGTTCATTCATTGAGCAGTCTTTGCTGTTTGTGGCGTTTTGATTCCTAGATTGTTCCTACCTGTGAAAACTTGGCTGTCCAGAGAGTGTCGAGTAGTAAACACACACTGTGAGTATTACCACGGAGGTTTGTGTGGTTTATATAGTAATCCAGGTTCCACCTCCGCTATAAAGATTTAGAATTTGATAACACTATTTATAGCCCCATACCTCAGCATGAGCTGCTCAAAGCTACTTCATTAAGAGGTTGGCCACTGAGGTCTGAGACAGTAATACCACATGCAAGTTTCCAATACTCTTGCGCGCCCCGACTAGCCAGCAAGAACAACGCTGCAACAAGATCCTTCCGCACACGTTTATTGGGAGAGCTTGATTATAGAGGTGAAGTGACCCCGAGCCCCAGAAATGGCGCTACTTATATAGGCCTAGGAGAGGCATGTCTCACACCTGGATTGGTTATGCATGGGTTATGCTTACCACCTCATTTGCATGTCTCACATCTGATTGGTTAACATGTCTCTCATCTGATTTGTTAACTTCTCTCTCATCTGATTGGTTAACTTCTCTCTCATCTGATTGGTTAATTCTCAAAACCTCATCTTGGAAAAAAAAAAAAACTTTACTGCCTATGTATGTGTGGTGGCCAGTGGTAGCCAGCGGTAGCCAGCGCCACCCTGCAACGGCACATGTGGCTTCCCACAAAGTACATCTGTCTCCCCACTGCAAAGGGGAAAAGCACTTCTCATGTGTGCACAGATGAATGTAACTGTGGTGTTCGGAGTCACTGTGACAGGAGAGAGACTAAGGACTTGATCGGCTGGGCCAGCCTCCCCTGCTCACTGCTTGCCCATCTTCATTGAGATAGAGAATTCTGCTCATGCTTTTTGTCTTTCAGGCAGTTTCCTCAGCTCAGAAGGAAAAAAGTCTCAAATAATTGGAGTGTGTTGAAAACAAAGCCAGGAACATCAGAGTCACCTTTGAAAACCACATTTTAAAGTATATAATTGGGATTTTTGTTGGTATTTCAGTTAAAATGATGCTAACACATTTCAAATGTTCTGATTAAATAATAGCGCTGGGTTCTGTTGCAGGTTGTTGGCACAGGGTGGTGCCTGATACAGTCAGTCTTCTCCTGCAGTAGAATTCCTCCATTCCAACCTACCTGTTCTGCCTCACTGCAGAACACTGTCAGTTATTCCAAACTGCTTGGGGAAAATAATTTATTCAATGTATTATAGTAAATGTGCAAAGAGCAACTTGTATAGGAAGGAAGATCATAAAAATATACTACAGTAAGCGAAAAATATACTACGAAAGCAAAGGCCAGAAACAGAGTATATCCTACATAAAACAGTCATTGTGGATACTTGTCAGACAACAGAAGCAAGTCCAGAATTGTGCAAATGGCTTTTTGCAACTGTGTTTTTAATTATGCTGCCTAGAATTACAAGCATATCACAGTAAATATTTGTCATCTAGTGACTTTGTAGGTTTTAGGCTCTAGAATTTAAAAATGACAGAGTGATAATGAGACACTGAAGAATGACGGAATGATAGACTCTTCTGTTAGCCTCTTTGTACTCCGTTTTCTTTTAACTGGCTTTTGTGGGAAGTTTGGTATAGTACATTCATATTATATATGAGAACAAATGCTAGATAAATAAAGTGCCAGTTTTACTAGAACGTAACACTAGACTGGTAAACTTTACCGTACTTATTACCCAGGAAGAGAGAATTGTATGAACATTGTATGTGTGATTCCAGAATGGTTGAGATTATCAGGGTCAAAATAATAGAGTTTAAAGTTTACATTTGAAATCAGTAGTATATGATTATTACAGTCTATCATAGAATTATAAATCATAACCTATTGCCCTATTTTTGTGGGTGTGTGCACATGTGCACACATGTGCCCTGGCACGCATGTGGAGTTCAGAGAACATGTGTTTGGCACTCAATCTCCTTCCATTTTAGCTTGAGGGAATAGACTCAGGTCACCAGGCTTGTGTAGCACGCCTGTCCCTGTTGCACGAGCTCGCTGGCCCTCATTGTAATTCTTCAGAAGTAAATTGTGACTTTATAGTTTATAATACATGTTTGTATGTGCCATCTCACCTAAGAAATAAGTCGTTGTACGCTGCACCACCCGCACTGACACCTCTGTTACAGTGTCTTTGCCTTTTCCAAGCTTAATCCATGTGTATCTCCAACACAGGATCACACTAGCTCTGTATGTGTTACTCTCTAAGCGCGAGATCATTAAGTCATAGTTGTATGCTCCTGAGATCTAGAAGTTTCTTCCCTTACATGACTGAGCCGTTCTCCTCACAGACTACAGTAACTCCCCATTTCCTCCTTGCACCTGCCTCTGCCACCCACATTTCTACACCCTGCATCTGAGAGCTGAGATGCCTGTTTAGATTCATAATGTCATTGGCGTCATGCTCCAGTTGTCTTTTCTCTGTGTGCTTTATGTAGGGTAATGGTCTCCAAATCTACTCATGTTGTGTCAGACGACAAATAACTTAGTATTACGCTGTATGAGTATATCACATTTTCTTTATCAATTGGCCCATTAGTGGAGATTTTCAAGGCTTCTGTGTTTTGGCTATCATTAGTGCTGCTGTAGTGAACTTGAGAGTGGGTATCTTCTGATGGTTTTTACGTTGAATGCCCAGATATGGCATTGCTAAGTCATATGGGAATGTTATGTGCCATATTCTCAAAAAACCTCCATACTGTTTTCTATAGTGGTGTAGAGTGAAGTTTTATTTCATTACAACAATCCTTGGCTTTTTACTCAACTAGGATACTACAGCATCTACTTTTCACTTGCTGCATATATTGATGTTCAAAGTAGTCTTTCTGGTGGTGGAAGGGTCGGGGAAGGACCGGGATTTACTGTTCTACTCCCATGGAGTCCACTCTGACACTGCAGTGTTAATTCTGAACAGTGAACATTAATAAAGTGCGTACTATGTGCTGGGCTCAAGACTAGACACGTGAGTTACAATGATAACTAAGGACTTGTGTTGTCATAAGGACCAACTGCTATAGAAATACTGCATGTAAGATGACTTCTTTTACCATCTAAGTGAGGCACAGCTGTTACTTATATTCGTAGGGAAAGGATGCCATAAAAGAGATGAGTCAGGGTGTTCAGAAAGAGGGAGTAACATTTAAAGAGGAGGAGTTCATGCGTGTGTTTACATGAGATGGGAGAAATCTACCAAGGGCAAAGAAACAAGAACAAGTAATTGAGAATAGTATCCGTGTAAGATCACAAAAAGAATCATTTGGAGGCAGAGACAGGAGGATCTCTGAGTTTGAGGCCAGCCTGGTCTACAGAGCAAGTTCCAGGACAGCCAGGACTACATAGAGAAACCCTGTCTTAAACAACAGCAGAGATTCATTTGCTAAGAGAGGCATTTAAGTTTTATCTTGTGGTGTTAGTGGGGGTGTGGTGGGAGTTTGGTTTATTTTTACATAGGATATAGAAAACAACACAGCGGGCTGGTGAGATGGCTCAGTGGGTAAGAGCACCCGACTGCTCTTCCGAAGGTCCAGAGTTCAAATCCCGGCAACCACATGGTGGCTCACAACCATCCGTAACAAGATCTGACTCCCTCTTCTGGTGTGTCTGGGGACAGCTACAGTGTACTTACATAAAATAATAAATAAATCTTAAAAAAAAAAAAAAAAAAAAAAAAAAAGAAAACAACACAGCTGTTTCTCTCCATATGTGTTCAGAAGAAGAGTCTTAGCCACTCTTATGGGACTAACATTTACTGTTTCTCAGTGAAGCAGTTGTAAAATTCAAATCAAGTATGAAAAAAGTTGTCACTGTGACAGCAACCTTATATATGACAAAACAGAATATTGATTAGGCTAAGAATTGCTAACAATAAAAGCAGGAATGAGAAGTTTATACAGTCCTTACAGACTCTGCAGAACAGAACTGTGGGAAGGCATAGGGGCAGCAAAACAGGAGATACAACCACAGAGTGTCCAGCAGAGCTCTGGAGACATTGAGGAGGAAGCCTTAAGAAAATAGCACATGTCAGTCGTTTGCTCTAATTTTCATTTTGTAAACCTTCATAATGAAAGAAAGCAGAGAATGATGTAACCTCTGAATTGCCAAGGTGAATGGAGTTCCATGTTGCCCTGACTGGCTCTGCTCGAGCCCCTACAAAACACCCAGCAGTGCTTAGCACACAGCAGCATATCCAAGCCAGCTGAGAAGACCAGACCTGCAGAAAGATTCCCAGGTCGTACCAAAAAGGTTTGAAACATTTGCTACTGCTTTATACTGTAAAGTCTGTTTCACTGCTAAAGTTGCATTTAACTACATCTATCACCTTTCCTAGAAAACTAACTGCTATTGAAAACCATGGTGCTGGATAATGACAAAGAGCCAGAATGCTTATTTCTCTGCTGTGCCGTGCTGAACCAAGTCCTAAACATTTCCATGGTGCACTGCCTCATCAGTGAGTACCAGTGAGATGATGCCCACCTTTTAAGGATGTTCATTCAGGCTTTTGAGAAAAAGTTTAGGGTAGTCTTACTAGTAGCCAAGTGAAACTAAAAATCAAACTACTGTTTGCAAAGCCATGTTTAGGATGTAGCAATAGCGGCATTTCTCCTGGTTACTTTTCTGTTACTGTGATAAAATACCACAAGCAAAAGCAACTTAAAGAGGAAAAGGTTTGCTTGGCTTGTGATTCCCCAGGATAGAGTGCATCACAGCCAGGAAGGCGGCAGGAAGCTTCCACACAGCATCCACGCACAGGAAGAAGGAAGAGCTGGAGTGAGAATTTTGGCTTCTTTAAAAACACAGAAATATAAAAATATTTTGTTTTAATTTCAGGTGTGGGATTTGGGGCTGCTTCAGATTGTCAACTGCAGCTGACTCTGATTTGCCTTTTGCTCTGTCAGGGGCACGATTTTGCCAGCTGCAGATAGTTTTATGTGTATGTGATATTTAGAATTCTGGGGGCTTTTCAGAGGATATCTAAATACAGGAGCCCCCAACAGAGGTTGGCCGGTTTGTTAAGCAGTTGTGCACAAAGAAGAGATGAGAAGAAGTTAGATACCCTGATGGCAAAGATCAAACTTGCTGCAAGGAACTTGACACGCCGAATCAGCACAAAGTTGTCTAAGGTTATCTTCACACACACACCCCTCCTTTTTTCTTTTCCACTTTGTGTTAGGGGCTTGAAAGGGTGGAAGAAGAGGTGCAGAGAAAGGTGGAGAAAGAAGAACCCACAAAGTAGCCAGAGGTCCGGTTACAGAGACCTCAACCCAGGCTGTGAACCCTCAGTCACACACCTTCCCAAGCAGGTTCACTAAGTGGGACTAAGTGTTCACATACATGACCCCTGAGGGACAAATATTCCTATTAATAAACATAAAATCCTTCTGAACACACAAAAGAGACCCTGGGCCTCCTTCATATGAAGTCAGATTTCTGTTTAGCAAGCATTGACTTCTTTATCAAAAATGTGGCCCCAGAATTCTTACTACTCCTTGAAAGGCTTGGCCATATGAGCATGTCTGTCTCCTCTCCCTTCCATCCTTCCATTTGCTCATGGGGAATAGAGTCAAGGCCTGGCATCCTGCTCCATCTGTCTTAGCTAACAGGATCAACACAGTTTAAATCTCAGCAGCGTGCTGAGCGCCCTCTCCAAGTGAGTAGACAGAATTCTCTGTAGTAGGACTGCTGTCCAGAACCAGAGGTAGTTTGTCAGGATGACAGATCTAGGTCTAAGATGCGTGCTTACAAATTGATGGTCTAAGTTTCTTATGTGTGATATTGGAGAGGAAAGCATACCTAGAAGGGATTTGTCTCAGGAGCTGAGGAGGGTCAGCCTGAAATCTGACTCAATCATTTTTAAATCTGCATAGTAACATGATTACCAGAGTTTTCCTTCGGTGTGTTCAGTCATTCAGTCATAACTAATTGATTCCTCCTACCACAGTATACCTTGCAATGCTCTGAGCGTGAAGCGGCCAGTGATGCTGCTCAGTGTCTCACAGCTTCTCCCCCCTCCCATGCTGCTCAGTGTCTCACAGCTTCTCCCCCCTCCCATGCTGCTCAGTGTCTCACAGCTCCTCCCCCCTCCCATGCTTCTCAGTGTCTCACAGCTTCTCCCCCCTCCTATGCTTCTCAGTGTCTCACAGCTTCTCCCCCCTCCTATGCTGCTCAGTGTCTCACAGCTTCTCCCCCTCCCATTCTTCTCAGTGTCTCACAGCTTCTCCCCCCTCCCATGCTTCTCAGTGTCTCACAGCTTCTCCCCCTCCCATGCTTCTCAGTGTCTCACAGCTTCTCCCCCCTCCCATGCTTCTCAGTGTCTCACAGCTTCTCCCCCCTCCCATGCTGCTCAGTGCCTCACAGCTTTCCCCACCCCCATGCTGTTGAGTGTCGCACAGCTTCTTCAATTATAGGGTCACTTCCCACCAGTATTTCACCTCACTCAGAGCAGACTTTTCTGTCACTGTCACTGTCCATTTTGTGAAATGACCATTCCAGAACATCTATATAACATCTATATTACTCAACAGAGCATTTCTTCACTATGTCTTAGTGGGAATATTTTTAGGACATTTGAAGGAAATGAGCAGTGCATCTTATTCAGAGTTACAGTCATTGCAAGCACTATATTTACTGTAAACCCGTTGAAGACATTGTTTATTTTTATATATAATTGGACATATGAAAAAGCTCTGAGCTTTCTTTGGGAAAATCCTTATAGACGTTGAGGGTCTATTTTCTCAATCTTGGTTATAAAGATCGATACTTGGGTGTCTGGAAATTGATTTGTTTTCCTTCTGCCTCGGGCACTTGCGAACCTTGAGTTTAATAGCAAATATGTTCACTTTTAGGATAGACAGTTGCTTTCTTTTTCCTGGTTCACTTTTTTCCCTTTTTATTGAACCTATTGAAATATGTTTTAGAAATAAGCTCTTTGGAAAGAGAAGGCATGCGAAAAAGCTCTGAGTATTCGAAAGTAACAGAGCTGGAGGCAGAGAGACTCTGCAGACTGTGGCAGTACAAGCCAGGGTCTGTGTGTGGTGAGGATCCCCTGGGGATGAAGGTCTGCTGCAGCTGTGAGAAGATGACTTCAAGTCCTCACGTCACGTTTATGTATCTGGTTCTTTCAAACCTGGATGAGGAGCAGAACTGAAAACAACATTACTAAATTTGGTTTCATACAGACTAAATTTCTGGTATGCATCGAACTGTTATTTGAGGCTCTGTTTTCTCTTAACCTGTTAATGTAGTAAATTATACCAACTTTCCAATAAGTAAATTATTCCTAGGGTAAACATCATTCCTAGAGTAAACTTTGCTTCATTTTGGCTTATTATTATTATTATTAACATTGAATTTAATTTGCTAATTTCACTAAGCACTTGTATGTTTGCATTCATTGAATTATATCAGTATTTATAATAAGTCTTTCATTGTACTATATGAGTCTAGTTACTGATGTTGGAATATGGCATTATTCCTCATAAAATACACACACCCCTTCTTGTATGGTTTGACTCATTCAAAGATAGATGAGGTGAATCCATGTATTAAATCTGGATCACCTCTTTAGAGAAGAATTAGCTGCTGTGGCTAGTATAGATTTTTTTTTAAAGATTTATTTACTTATTTAGTTATTTCATGTATATGAGTACACTGTAGCTGTCTTCAGACACACCAGAAGAGGGCATCGTATCCCATTACAGATGGTTGTAAGCCACCATGTGGTTGCTGAGAATTGAACTCAGGACCTCTGGAAGAACAGTCAGTGCTCTTACCCACTGAGCCATCTCTCCAGCCCCAGCTGGTAGAGATTCTGACATCAGATTAATTTCTCAGATGGTTATTGTTTTTTCCCAGCATTCTCCCTTGAGGGGGATCGATATATACAACATTTTCCTAGGAATTTGGTCATTTTGTATAATTTAGTATATTTAAGATGTCTTCAGAGTCTAGAATGTAAAAGAAGTTAACTGGGAGATGAAGAATTGATCATCAGCATGAGAGGAAGTTTGATCTTTGGGCTAAAGCTATAAAACTAAGAGCACAAGGCACCAAGAACAAAATTTTCAAGAAGCGCGGAATTTCTCACCTCTGCTTACATTTATTGTGCTGTAGGTTTTCTGTTATACTCATAAAACAACTGATGTGAGTATTGGCTCAGCATGCCGGGCAGGCATGGGAGCAGAAGGGAGGTGCCGGGGCAGTCAGGATTCCAGAGGAGCTGGCATGTATGTTTAAGGTGCTGGTGACGACTCTGTACAGTAACTGATGTAAGACAGTGTTGGGAATAACTTCCAAGAGCAGCTTAGGAGAAAGTGGGCTCCTTCTGGCTCCCTGTGCTGTCCCAGGCTGTCCTGGTAGGGAAGGTGTGGCAGTGGGAGTGGCCTGCAGATGAGGTTGGTGCTGCCCTGAGTGGGGTCAGGGGTCAGGAGGCAGAGAGGGGCACTGAGCTCAGTTCCCTCCCCACCCCATCCATCTCAGGACCTAGCTCACGATGCGGGTGGCTCTGCTTACAGAGATGCAGAACATGCAGAACAGGTCTCAGTCGAGTTATTCTCTCTGGAAGTACCACACAGACGCCCAAAGATGTGCCCACAGTTGGGAAACAAGAAGGGTAATTTCTGGCTTTTGTGAAGACCATGCTCTCTCACCTGCCTTAAAACACGTTTTAGAACACAGAAAAACAGACTGCAGGCAAAATCTTTAACTTTTGTGATATTAAAGATCAACAAAGGTGCCTTAACAGTAACGTTAGGGAAACAAAGATCCAAGAAATAATTTTAGCTAAAGTTTTCCCACACTTGTCTTTAAGGTGAATTAAAGGTTAGTTTTTCCTAGTCCTAGCTGAGTTTGCCACTCATCAATTTATCATCTGCCCCCATCTGACTAAGCTCTCATTGCCCACTTTAGGAAAGTAGAAGTGGGCCTTTAAAACATCATTTCTTCACTGTGGGGTAGAGGACACTAGCGTGCGCCACTGCAGGCGGAGGGAGACCGTCCTTCCTGATCCGAGGGTGCTGCTTCTGCCTCTCCCCGTTCCCTGAGGTGCCCAGGAGTTACCAACACTCACCATTAGCTTCCTCTGCACCCAGATTTCTCCTATCCAGACAGCAGGATGCCTCTGCTTCCGCACTAAGATGCCTCGAATCGCCCGATCTCCAGGTCTGCTCCATCACCCCGAGACTTACCTTGGGAAGCTCCACTTTAGCATTTTCCTCTTCCTGCAGAAGGCTGCAAAGCATTACAATGAAGGCATTTATAGTCTGAGTCACATTACCATCGCTTTAGCTTACTAGATAGGATTGTGTTTCTAGTTGGTTGCAAATGTTGATTTTTCTTTTCAGTTTGCAAAACTGTGTGACAGAAAATCTGTAGCTAAATATCACTTTATGATTTCCATCTGTTCGAGTACAATGGTATTTATGGCATAGTCCAGATTGCAATGTCATGGAAATATCCTATTATAGCAGATAGAATTTAAAATGATCATTGTATGTTCTAATGAGAAAACATTTTTAAACAAGTGCTTCACTTAATTTCAGAGGAGACTAACTGAACGCGCAGCTTGATGACAGCATCTGTTCTTCAGTGTTTGCGCTGTCAAAGTGAAAACCTGCCTGACTTCAGTAGAAACCAATCAGCTTGCTGCTCGCTTGGGAACCTGTAGTGGGAGTGGGGTAGGCAGAGAAGAGAGTATTGTTAGAGTCACTGGGAATAACCTTGCGGTTTTATTAGCATAGACATTGCCTTCCATTCTTTCTGGAGGAGGTAGGGTTGCAGATGTTATTTTGGCCTGTGACTGTGATTTTTGACAGATTTTCTTGTGAGAGAAGGTTCACATGTACCAAATAAAAGGAGTTCCCATTATCACAAATGACTGGTCGCGTCAATCTCGTTGGCTTGAAACTGTAGGAATGCGGGGGTGGGGCAGTCATGCTCCGTGGAGTGTTGTGTTGGGATGTTAGAGTGTGCTTTCCACAGAGCATCGCTCTTGTGTCTACACCTTCATGGGGAGGTGGGTGGATTAAAGATACCTGCCACCAACACCAAGCCTGATAACTCGGGTTCTGGACCTACATGGAGGAGACACACAGCTCCTGAAAGATGTCCCCTGACCTCTATGGATGTGTGTGCCTGCAAACTAAATAGGTAACTTTTTAAAAAGAAGAAGGTGATGTTCTGCTTATTAGAGGGTATCCAAGCTCACACAGTGCTTAGAAGGTAGACTGCCACACTGTGAAACAGTTGATGGGAATGGAGGGACGGGCTAGTGGACACAGGCTTCACACAATCCTTTGAGGGACTAGAAGAGCGAATGGCAGATTGTTGTTGAACATTTGTTGTTGGGGATTGGATTCAGCGCCGATGGCGTAATCATTGGTTCTTCCCCTGCTCAGCCGTAACCACGAAGCCAATAGATTATCTTAGTTTGAAAAATAGTAGGTGTCTTAGTCAGGGTTTCTATTCCTGCACAAACATCATGACCAAGAAACAAGTTGGGAGGAAAGGGTTTATTCGGCTTACACTTCCATACTGCTGTTCATCACCAAAGGAAGTCAGGACTGGAACTCAAACAGGTCAGGAAGCAGGAGCTGATACAGAGGCCATGGAGGGATGTTCTTTACTGCCTTGCCTCCTCTGGCTTGCTCAGCCTGCTCTCTTATAGAACCCAAGACTACCAGCCCAGAGATAGTCCCACCCACAAGGGGCCTTTCCCCCTTGATCACTAATTGAGAAAATGCCTTACAGTTGGATCTCATGGAGGCATTTCCTCACCTGAAGCTCCTTTCTCTGTGATAACTCCAGCTGTGTCAAGTTGACACAAAACTAGCCAGTACATTAGGCTTAATAGAATAAATGGAAAATATAGGGTACTTGTATTTTTAATTTTTGTCTTTAGATTTATTTCTGTGTGCGAGTGCTTTGTCTGTGTATATGTCTGTTTACTACATGTCTGCCTTGTACCTGTGGCAGTTAGAAGGTGTCCTGTCCCCTGGAACTAGAGTTACAGAAGGTTGTGAACTGCTGTTGGGGTGCTGGGAACTGAACCCAAGACCTCTGCAAGAATAACTGCTCTTAACTACTGAATCATATCTCTAGCCTACTTGTAGTTTTAAGGATAATTTTTTTCTTGCATAAAAACTTACAATTAAAATGTATGTTGAAAAGTTTATCGTCTCTCATACTGTGATTTTTAAAGTCACTGTATTAGTCAGGGTTTTCTAGAGTCACAGGACTTATGGGTAGTCTCTATAAAGTAAAGGAATTTATTGATGACTTACAGTCTGAAGTCCAACTCCCAACAATGATCAGCAGCAGCTGTGAATGGAAGTCCAAGGATCTAGCAGTTGCTCTGTCCCACAAAGCAAGCAGGCAAGGGAGAGAAAGAGTGTCAGTCTTCCTTCTTCCAATGTCCTTATGTAGGTCTCCAGCAGAAGGTATAGCCCAGATTAAAGGTGTGTGCCACTACACCTTTAGTCCCAGATGACCTTGAACTCAGAGGTCTCCCTGTCTTATTCTTCTAGAATTCATAGCCACTATGCCTCAAGATCTCTATGTCAGGATCCAGATCAGAAACTTGTATCTCCCAGCCTCCAGATTAGGATCACTGGTGAGCCTCCCAATTCTGGATTGTAGTTCATTCCAGATAGAGTCAACTTGACAACGAGGAATAACCACTACAGTCACCAACACAGTTTCTGTGGTTAGAGAAAACAGGTGTTCTCATATTTGAGAGAGTAGCTTTCTGGAAATAAGACTTTCGATTTAACGAATCAATCTTGAAATATGACTCACTTTTGCTGCCGTAAGTTTATTATTTGAGGAATGTTGCAAGTGGGACTTACTTTGTTAAAGTTAGAACAGAATGGACCTGTAGAGAGTGAGCTGCATCTGTGATGTAGAAGGTGCTATTTTTAAAAGTAAAAACAAAAAGAGGCTGTGTTCTTACGGGCCAGTAGGCCACAGCTGTAATTAGGAACAGTGTGTACTTTTATTTTTGTGATAGTTTATATTGGCATGGTATTGGCCATAAAGACAGACAGGTTGGTCAATGGAATTGAATCGAAGACTCAGAAATAAATACACCTATAGGCACTTGATTTTTTTTTTAACCAAGAAGCCAAAACTATACAGTGGAAAAAAAAAGAAAGCATCTTCAACAAATGGCGCTGGTCTAACTGGATGTCTGCATGTAGAAGAATGCAAATAGATCCCTGTCTATCACCCTGCACACAGTTCAAGTCCAAATGGATCAGAGACCTCATCATAAAACTGGGTACACTAAATCTGATAGAAGGGAAAATAGCCTTGAATTCATTGGCATAAGAGACAACTTCCTGAACAGAACACCAGCAGTGCAGGCCCTAAGATCAACAACTGCTAAATGGGACCTCATGAAATTGAAAAGGTTCTGTAAGGCAAAGGACACCGTCAATACGACAACACACCATACAGCCTAGAGAATGGGAAAAGATCTTCACCAGCCCTACATCTGACAGAGGGCTGATGTCCAAAATTTATGTTAAAAATTTATTTGGCTCAGCTTTCTATGATTATACATTTGGGACTTTATTTTGTCAGTATATAGCATATATGGGTTCCTACATGAAATTATCTCACAGGAAGTGATTTTAGGTTATTCTAGGTTGTCTGTGATCCTCACTCTCAGGTTAATGTCCAAAGTACTCTGGATATTTCTTATCCATGATTCTCCTTACAGTTCACCTAATTTTTTTTGTTGTTGTTGTTTTTGGTTCTTGAGACAGGGTTTCTCTGTGTAGTCCTGGCTGTGCTTGAACTCACTCTGTAGACCTGGGTGGCCTCAAACTCGAAATTCTTGTGCTTCTGTGTCCCAGTGACAGGATTGTGTAATGCTCTTTTCTTAGCCACTTTTGACACACTCTTATTGGTCTGGTGAAGATGGGCCCAGTGGCACATCACAACAACACAGAAACAACCTGAGGAGTACGTTTGAAAGGCCCGTGTCATTAAGCATCGGTGCCCACAGAGGTTTCACTTGACCATCTGTGGTTACTGTCCTTTGTAAAGACAGTTTTCCTCCTTCCTAATCTGTTTTGTTTATTATAACTTCATTTTATAGTCCGGATGGGGCTCTAGAATGAAGAATAATGGTGATGATGACATTGTTTAAATGTTTAATAAATATTAGGAACTGAGCTTTTTGTGCACTTCAGAATCATTACAGATATATTCAGGATATAAATAGGATTATAAAGTGGATCCCTATATCTCTCACAAGCTTTGCAGTCATCAGCTCACACTTGGCCATATCTCACCTGTATCTTTACTTGTTTGTGGGATATCTCAGGCTTCATACCATTTTGTTTGTAACTGTTTCTCAAGGGAAGAAAAACTGAGCAGATGAAGTTCAAGAATCCTGTGGATACTCACAAGCACAAAGTACTGGGCCGACTTTGTAGGCATCGAGTTTTCCTTTGGAGTGCACAGGCTCTCACCTGGCAACCGTTCTAATATTCTGTGTAGCATCCTCTCTGAGGACCAGCTTTCATGGTACCAGAAAGTGCCCTGCAAGGGTCTAAGGAAGGGAAGCACCCAGAAGTCCTTCCCATGGGCGCAGTGTATGCTTGAGGAGTTCTATTTTCCTTTTCTATTTCTGTGATCTGGAGCCACCAAGATGATTATTACAAATGGTTTTCTCAGATTTCATAGTGAGGAAAATAACAGTAGGTTGATAACTCTGTTGTACAAGTTTTATTAATCGTTTTCATTATAAGGTTGTAGTTGTAAATCTGAGGCGGGGGCCGGGTGGCATAAGGGTTAAGAACACTTTCTGTTCCTGCAGAGGACCAGGCTTAGTTCTCAGCACCCACATGGTGCCTCACACCACCCGTAAGCATACATGTGGTACACATGCAGGCAAGACGTTCATATATTAAAGGAAATAAATCTAAAACTAATTTTAAATATTTAAAGTTGAGTACAATTCTTCAGTTACAAACATGCCAACCAATGTGACTAACCAAGGAACTCTCATTTCTAAACTATCACTATAGTGTGGTACAAGTCTCTTAGAAACCAGAATCATATTTTGAAAGGAAATCAAGGTTTAAAATGTTGAGAAACCGATACAGTACTGGTATGTGTATTAAGCTTCTCCCTTTATTTAATTAATATGAAGAATCAATAAATAACTTTATAAGGGAGCTGAGCAATGTGTGATCTTAACATTATGTTTTAGAAAGCTATGCAGTTACTTCCTTTGCTTACATATGTATGAAATAATCTCAGTAGGTAATTAATAACCGTGGTTGTCATGGTGACTCACAACCATCTGTAACAGGGTCCCATGCCTGCTTCTGTGTGACTGAAGACAGTGACAGTGGACTCACATACACAAAATAAATAAATCTTAAAAGAATAATGATGGCTATATATTGTAGAGGTTACAAACTGGGCAGATGGGGCCAGACAAGGGAGAAACGTCACTGCATACACTTGTAAAAATACTTCTTTAGCGTCTCCACACTAGGGAAGCTGGGGCCACCTGTAAACACTGAGAAAACACTGTCGCAAAGATAATTTATATATGAAATGATGGGGAAATCTCTCATACTTGTGGATTGCTTTCCCATGTATTTAATTCACTTGTTTCTTTCCCTTAAAATGATTTTCTCATAGCATTATATAAATGAGTCCTTTATCGTCATATCTTTTCATTAGCATGTTTGTCTATGTGGTGAGTGCGCATGATGTAGAGGTCAGAGGTCAGCGTGGAGGACCTGGTTCTGGTTCTCTCTGCTTTAACTCTGCATGGGTTCCAGGGACCAAGCTCAGGCTTAAGTGTCAAGCACCCTTACCCACTGAGGCAGCTCACCAGCCTGTGCCTTTTACTCGTAATATATAACTATCAAGTTTAGTATTCGTAAAATGAGACTTGAAAGTATGAGTAATCTCATTACATAATTCTATCTCTATAAAATTTAACGTAAGGTTACTGTGTTATACTTAGACATATTTCTAGGTTATCTTAGACCACCCACCCACAATTAAGAAACTGGGAGTACATTAAAGATAACATGAGAGACTGGAGAGATGACTCAGCAGATAAGAGCACCTGCTGCTCATGCAGAGAACTGAGTTCAGGCCTACGCACCTACACCAGGCATCCCACAGCCCTGTAATTCCAGTTTTAGTCTGCTAACCCCTGTCCTCTGCAGGCACCTGCACACATGTGCACATAAACATATGCAGACACATACTCCTAAATATAAAATATATAGAAATAAAAACAAATAAATTGAAAATAAGATAGCTTCCAAAAGTAGAGCTTTGTATTAGAAGGCAGTCGATGTCATGAGTAGCCTTGGTTTTAGATTTAGCTTGAAGTTAATAGGAATATCTCCTAGTTATAGGAAAAGAAGAAATGAGAGTGCACTCTTTGACAGATGCTGCCTGGAAATGTTGATTCTTGGGTATTCTTGGACCATCAAACCAAAAGTCAGCTCCCGAGAGTGTGATATGCCATTTCTTAGGCCATACATGAGTAGCTAGTGAGTTGGAGACCATGATGGAGGCTCACATGGAGAACCTCTGCCCTGGAGTGTGGTGCGTTTCAAACTCTGGTGAAATATAGAGCTTTCAACATGCTCACTAATTTCCAAACAGCTGCGGCATTAAGTTTTCGATAATGAGCCCAAGCCCAGCTGGAATTGAGTCCTAGTTACTCCTTATTCTTGTTATTTACTAGTGAATGGAGTCCCAGGTGCAGCTGCTGCTCTGTGAAAAGAATTCAACTTTGTAGACAGTCCTGGCCTTCCCTCCTTGAGTTTTGAAAAGGCTTTCATCTTCAGTGGTATTTATCTCAACAATCAAAGTACATATACTTAGTGGGAATTTGTACTTATGCTAAAAATATAAAAAAAAAAATCTTTGAATCCTTTTGCCAATATAATATCAAAATGAATATTTTAGCTGGATTACAAAGCTTACATTTAATTGAATCCCCACTGTTGTGTCTTTCCACTGGCGTTTGCGTCGTAACAACCTTCTAAGTTTCTTCCCAGCGTGATTTATCCGCATTTTTACTTGCAAGTGGGGTGGTTCAGCACTGGAGCTTCAGGTTGGCTGTGTGCAGTGCGCAGCAGTGAGGGTCCCTGTGCCCTCATCCTAAAGCAGCTTCAACAGAGCAGCCTGTGTGTTACATAGGTGCTTCTCTGCCATCCTAGAATAAATGTGGGTGTTAATGGTGGGCAGCATCGTAAAACTCGCATCTAGATATGAGCAGTTGTGGTGAGGGAGGTGGAGGTCTTCAGCCCGGAACCCTCCTTGAAGCATTCCATTCCGACCCCACCTTCAGGAACTCATTCACAGCTTTGACATGAGCTGTGTTGGGACTTTTCGTGGTCTGTCTTTAGGTCAGATGTATCCTGAGATGTTTTATCTGCAGACATTCACACATTACCATCCAGACATTTCTTCATCTAAACCCCTTAATCCCATTTCCCCCACTCACCCAGAGAATGTGTGTGGGGTCTGATGTGACATTAAGAGGCTGTTTTTTGTTTGGTTTGTCTTTTTTTTTTTTTTTTTTTGGTCTCGAGCACAGATGTTTGCATAGGGCCTCCTTCTCCATTAAAGCGCCGTTCTGGTGGAATCTTCCCCGTCCTCCAATCTCGTGTGAGCTTTCAGTAATGAAAGAGCAGAATTCCCTCTGCAGCGAAGCATCTGCTCAGTCACCTGGTTGTCCACAAGCTTCCATCTCTAATCAGGCATTATTATCCTTGCTGCTGCCCCGAGAGAAAAACCGTCAGCGCCGCAGCCCCGCATTGCCAGCGCTGGTGCTGTGCTTTCTGAAGAAACGGCCCTGTGCTCGGACTCCTTTCAGAACCACTGATAGACACTGCTTTGAGCCTGCTCTGTGTGCCCTGTGAAGATTCTGTAACTGTATTCTACATATGCATTTCACCTCACAGCCTGCTCAAAGGAGGGTTGTGGTGAGTTCAAGGTCAGCCTGAGCTACATAGTGAGTTTCAAGCCAACCTAAGCTACAAATGTGAGACCTTGTTTAAAAACAACAACAACAACAAAGTGAGAAACAAAACATATTCCTGGTTTGACGTTTCCAACACTGTTATGACAATGACCCAGCCGACACCTCATGCCTCACTTCCTCCTTGTCCCCTCCGCCATGCCCGGGCTTTCTGACAGCCACTTCCAGGGCTTTGCTCAGGCTGTTCCTTATGCTTACACCGTTACTGCAAACCTGCTCCAACCTGACCCACCCCTGTGTCCTTTGCCTGCTCTTTTCAACCCTGTCCCTTTGCAGCCTTCCTGTGTTTGCAGCTTCTGTCATGTGCTGGAGACTTTCTCATGGACAGTGTGTCATGTTCCCCAGGCTGATGGCAAACTCCCTGAGCTCCAGAGGTGCTCCCTGCCTCAGCCTCCCTGCCCTGCCTCTAGGCCTACAAGTGCACGCGGTTGTGTTGGCTCACTCACACTTTTATTATAAAAACCTCATCAGACTTCCCAAGGATAGGTCTGTCTCCAATATCTGAAGCAATAATTAGTTAATAAGCCTGGTACAAAATGACTTGATTATAAATGGTCACAATGTCCTCATCACTTAAAGCGGCACAGAGTGTCATGACTGCCCAGTTCCTGGAATTGCTAAAGTTATCGTGAGAGCAGTCTTCTACACACAGATAGGTCTTAGGAGGCAACTTTGGAGTTTAAGAAAAGAATTTAACACAGATGTAAGCATGGACATTGGGAACAAGAGGGAGGACATGAAGTCTGGCTTCTCAAGCTGAATTGTCCCAAGATGGTGCAGTGATTTCTGCACCCACTCCCTCCTGGTTACCTGTCATGGGCCCACTTTTACTTCTGGTTCTGTCGTGCTTTGCTTCATGGAACTCAGTGTTTATTTACCCCCAGAGAGTCCCCATTTCAGCTCTGTTCAAGCTCCTTTTGGCTTTATCCTTTGGCCCTGTGTCTGTGCCAACAGGAGCTAACAGCCTGACCCCACCCTGGCCTCCTGGAAAGCTTGCCTTTACTAAAGACCTTCCGGCGTGCCGGTCTACCTAGGATACTACTACAGAGATGGAGGCTCCCTGTTCTTCAGTCACTTCAGATAGCTCACGATGTGTTCATCCACTGTAGACTCCCTAACCGCTTCTCGTGTGCAGCATGATGATCTAGTTCACACACATTCCACATGTACGCCAGTTAGTGTGTGCCTGAAATGTCACACATCCCTGTGCCATTGAATACAGACATCATAAGAACTGCCCCTTCTTGTGATTTAAGAAAGCAATTCCTGCTGTCCTATAGTCCTGTGAGCGTTAACAGTAATGGAGATTATGTATTACCTCCACCCTTGCTTTATGCCTTCCCCTCTGTCATTGCTACGATTCCCACCCTTGAAGGCTCAATTGACACAGTGTGGTTCCCAGACCACCCCTTACCCATTCTCGGATTTGATGGTGTTTTGTTCTCCTAGCATTTGTTACAGTGACATTCATTCAGTGCTGTACAAGATGGCAACTGAAGTGGGAACCCTTAAGACATCCCTAAAATTGGAAAAATAATTTGAGATGCGATAGCTTGCTAAAGGTCATGAAAAAGAAACAGAATATCTGAACTGGACTTTATCCAGGTCATTGGAATGAGGAAAGATCAGTGCTTGAAGTCAGCACTTGAATTTTACAGTATTTTACATTTACAAGATATGTCTGCGGCACAGTTACTCTGGCAAAGAGGCAAGGAAGGGTCAGGAAGACTCTTCCTACGTTCAGTATCTGCCCCTTCTCCTGCCCATGCAGTAATGCACCACACACTGGAGAAACCGCTGACTCGTTCCCTAAATGCTCCTGAGTGGTGATTAGAAAGTTATGCAGTTAATGGATTATTAAAGTGGTAGGAGTTTAAGAATTATGTTGCTTTGGCTTTGATTTTTTTTTAACATCAATTATTTTTGAATTAATGATACACTAGCAAGAAGTTCCAAAAATAATACAGTATTCCTTGCTTTTTAGTCCCTAGAAAACAGCTGAGTACTGTCCATCTGTCTCACTGTAATAGCCACAAAATGCTTGGAAAATCCCAAAAGAAAGCACTTTCTGTAAGTGGGTTTTAAAGAGTATACCTCTGAACTATGTCCCATAGTAGTTGGCTGTAAAGTCGTGCCCCCTTCTTCTAACTACAATGAGAAAAAATACTAAATTTCAACCAGTATAAAGTGGAACACAGACTCAGGGGTCAGATTGACCTGGAATTGTGTCCTCGCACAGGTAATCAGCCAGCGGGTACATCTGTGACATTCAGTTCCTGACTAAATGGAGATAACAATGGGCTTTTAAAGTTCATTCAAGAATAAAACGTGAGATGGGTACAGGACAGAGATGCATGCACACTGGGAAGTAGGCAGATCACAAACTCAGGGTCAACCTGAACTACTATGGAAGGCCTGTCTCAAAACAAATGAATAAACACATTTTATAAATTTTTAGTAGTTTTCTTTAGTAGTTTTCTTTAGTAGTTTTTTATATTACTAAAATGAACTAATACTTTAAGATCTGTAGTTTGTTATTTTTGATGTGTTTTTAAGTGAAATTCACATAAATTAGCTATCTTAGAGTGAGCAGTCGCCAGCATCTAGTGTGTTCAGTGTTGCAAGCACTACCTCTGTTGACTTCCAGAGTATGTTCATGGCCCTGAATGAAATGCTGTGACATACAGGTAAAGAGGTGCTCCCTGGTCCTCCTCCTCCTGTGGCAGCTATCAGTCTGCGTTCTGGTTTTATGACTTTCAATATCTTACCCTTTTCACTTATTTTGAGATGCATGCTTTATTCTTTTTAAGGAGGAATAGTATGTTCCATGAGTATTTACCTGTTGATGAATTTCTGGAATGTTTTCGTCTTTTGACTGTAGAGAAAAGTGTTATTATTGTACATAAGTATTTGCTTAAATGCCATCTTCAGTTCCTTGAAGCATACCTAGAGGTGGAATTGCTAAGTCATGCTTTGTACTTAAAATTTTGAGGAATGTGAAAATGTTTTCCATTGTAAATGTACTTCCAGTCCTGTGAGCTATAACAAGAGGGCCCTGATGCCTCGACTTTCCCATGAACACTGTTTAATAATAGCTGTCCTAGTGAACACAAGGTGGCGCTTCACTGTCCTTCTGATCTGTATTTTCCCGTGACTGTTTCAAGCATCTCTTTAAGTGTATCGTCATTTGCATATCATCTTTATTAATTGTGATTCTCGTATGTGTGTGTTTGTGTGTGTGTGCGCGCGCGCGCATTAGATCTCTGCTCATATTCTACCTATATCTCAAATATTGATACTTTGTTTCACTTTTATCCACTTTAAATGTATTTTTAAAATTCTTTTTGACACTTTGTTTTCTGTTCTGGGTTTTGTTCCAGTGGGCTTTGTTGTGTGTCCTTTGCATTCTGAAGTATTTTTTTTTATGATTTTATCCTAGAATATTTAGAGTTTAGTGTCTTTGCATAGCTGCTTTCTAGTATATCTTCCTAATGGATACAAACATCATGTTTCCTTTACTGATATAATTTTACAAAGTCACAGGAAGTGTGGGAGCCACTGGTCCACTTAGTCCTTTGTAGTCTCTGTTTAGAACATCCTGTTAAGTATTTGTTGTGCATGAATTTTTAACCAAATTCCATATTATAATTTTGCTTTAGTTGTTTAAATACACTTTCAAAAACTCAAAAGGGGGAAAGTTACATTGTGCTATCCATATTTATTTAATTATCTTTAATCTTTTTTTACATTCCAGTCACTATCCTGCTCCGGGTCTGCCCTCCAACCGTTCCTCATCCCATTCCTCCTCCCCATCTCCAAGAGGATGTCTCCACCTCACCCTTCCACCCCACCAGGCCCCCCTCAACCCCTCCTAGGGTCTTAAATCTCTCCAGGGTTAGATGCATCTTCTCTCACTGAGGCCAAACCAGGTAGTCCTCTGCAGAATATGTGTCAGGGCTCAGACCAGCACCTGTGTGCTGCATTCATTCATTCACTCATTTAAAACCAACCATTGTGTGTAGACACGGGGGACATGCGTACCTCAGAGGACAACCTATAGGAGTTAGTTCTCTTGTGTGTGTGTGTATGTGTGTGTCCTGGACATTGAACGGGGTCTTCAGGCGTGGCAGCAGTGCCTCTGATGGAGCCTCTTTACTGACGCCCGGGTTAGAGAACTTTTAGAGCCAGCCTTTTAAGCTAGTTCTATCAGTGAACATTTTAAATGTGTTTTTTCTTTCATATCTACAAGAATTATCTTCGTCTTCATTCTTGAAAACCATATTCTCCAGACACAGGGTTTTCAGCCACATTTCCCATTACCGTGCACGCCCACGTTGTGGTCCCCGATGGGAATCATGTGGTTGACAGTTCTCCAATTCTTTTGTGGGTATGACTTCATCTCCTCAGGTTGCTTTCAAAATTTTTTGTTAATTATACTAGATGGATATCTTTGGGCTTTATCTTATGGGGTTTCTTGACTCCAAATGTCTGTCTCCTGCCAGATGTTGTTTTTAGCCGTGGTTTGTTGAGTTCCGTTTTAGCTGTCCCCTTTCCCCTTTCTTAGACTGTGGCATCACTGTTAGATCACAGCCACCAGCATGCCTGGGTATTGGCACATTTTATCACCTAAGGAGTAAGCAAATCCTAAATAGATTTTTAAAGAGGTTTCTATAGGATAACTTCTTTTCCAAGTATATTTTATTTGTGAATTTTCTGCATTTTTAAAAACTTTTCCTGTTGCTGTGACCAAGCACCTGACAAGAAGCAATTTAAGAAAGGGTTTGTTTTGACTTACTGTGTGAAGGATACAGTCCACCTAGACAAAAGACCTTAGCAGCTGGAATAAGAGCCTGTTCACATTAGCATCTTACCTCAGGAAACAGAAAGTGGAGCCTGCCCGTAGAAACCCTAAAAACCCACCCAGCCAGGTTCCACCTCCTAACCCTGTAACTTTTCAGAATAGTGCCACTGGCTGTTCGAAGGCAGGAGCCTACTGGGGACATTTCACAGTCCAGTCACACAGCACACGGTCTGCTGTGTGTTTGAGGATTACTTGAGGCAATGAGAGCTCCGTTAGGACAGATGGTGACTTTGGAACTGTGAAGTACACTTTGAACTAGTTGTTCTTCTGTTCTTATTCTGCATCTTTCTGTCCTGTGGAAGAAGTTCTGAATCCTTTAACAACCATTCTCCCTCAGGCCTTGGGAAGGAAAAGTGTTCTGAGCTGAGGCTTATAGAAATCATAGACTTATACCTTATAGATTGTCTTCTTAAACTCGGCCTGCCTTGTTCTTCTGCTCTTTGTTTTCATTTTCTTTTGTTTTTCTCTCACCTTATGATATTCAGAAGTTATCTGTTCATAATTTTGTAATACTATCAAGAACACATTCAGAATGGCTATAGAAAGTGTATAGACATTCGCTGGGATGTATAGACTTAGGGTGTGGTGGTTAATTTTGGTGTGTGGGGTTTTTTTTTAATTTGTAAGGTTATATATATGGTAAAGTTTGCAAAAATGAAAATTTAAAAGGTAAAGAACTTTCCTTTTCTTGCAGAAAGGGCAATTGCAAGGCACGAAGTCCGAGAAATTGAACAGCGCCATACAATGGATGGCCCTCGGCAGGATGCAACTCTGGATGAAGAAGAAGACATAATCATCATTTATAACAGAGTGCCCAAAACTGCAAGCACCTCGTTCACCAATATAGCCTACGACCTGTGTGCAAAGAATAGATACCATGTTCTTCACATCAACACTACCAAAAATAACCCAGTAATGTCATTGCAAGATCAGGTAATTACCATGTAGGAAATACACAAATACTTTCTGATATCTCCTCAAATTTGGTATTGCAAGGGATGAAGTGTTGTGGGTGGGGAGAAGGTAGGTGGCAAAACTAACTCTCTCTCTCTCTCTCTCTCTATATATATATATATATATGAATTTATAGCTTTCCTACACTTGACACATTTTCTTGCATCTAGTCTATAGTCAAAAATTTGTGAAATAAGTAAATTGATAGATAGCTAGAAGTATTAGACAGTTTTTATATTCTTCAGTTCGGAATCTCTTTTTTGTTATTGTTTGTTTGTTGAGACAAGGTCTCTCTAGGTAGTAACTGGTTATCTGGAGCTTGCCACATATACCAGGCTAGCCTCAAACTCACAGACATCCACATCATGCCCGGCTTAGCATTGTTTTTGGCTTTTAAAACACTTGACAAGATTCCCACTGCAGCAGTTGTTTATTGTCTCACTTTATGATGAGGAAATGTTGGCTCAGTACCTGTACCCGTTCTGTGCCCTCCTGAGTGCCATCTTCAGTAACTCGTGTCAATACTAGTCATAAATCAACCTGCTGGAGAGCAGATGGTGGCTGTGTCTTTAGCAAAACCTCACCTTTTAATAGTCAGGGGTCTTAGATGAACGAACGGGAGTTTAATATAGAGGATACTGTGAAGCGAAATCTAGTTTATCCATTTCTATCAAAACCTGGAATGGTGACTACAGTGGTAAAGTTCACCTTGTACATATTAAAGGCCATGGGTATGACCATCCTAAAAAGACACTGGAATCCGAGTTAACCGCAGACGCCATATTGGCGAAGCTCCACTAGAAGGTATCCCTCCTACCTGCTGCAGCGAGGTCTTGAGCTGTTTGGAAGCGGTGGAAGCTGCTCTGTTATAAACTGACTGCTCCCCACTATTAGCTCATCGATAGCACTTACACTGCCCGGGGAATGAAGCTGACTTGTTCTTGCCAGAGAGCTGCTTTTGAAGGCTAATGATTATCACCACCCATCTGCTTTTGACTACCTGGGATCTGTGGGATCGTTTATTATGTTTGTATAGAACCAAAAATATATGTCTGTTAGCCAGACCAGGTAATACTTCTGTAGATGAGAAGAAACATGAGCTTTTTAAAACTGTTGGTCTTTAAAAAAAGAAGAAAACCGTTCACTGTACATCTCAGGGGGCGGCACACTGAGTGTCACCTTTGCACACGGTGTAGTAGGTCTGTGTTGGTGCATTGCAGTCAATACTTGATTTCAAAGGAACGTGGCCTGACCCTCAATAATAGCTTCAGGTTTCCTCAGCAGTACTTTTTTTTTTTTTAAATGCTAACTTGTTTGTTCAATTTTTACTTTTTTGTATCCAACCTTCCAGAGTTTTCTGGCAGCCACAGGTATCTGGCAATGGCATCCGTGGTTTTTTCCTTCATGAAATGCAAGTGTGGAGATGCTCAGCACACATGACATTTATCAGCACCGTGTAGATGCATTTCCAGTTACATGTGAATGGGACGGACACAGCTTGTTTTCCGTTCAGCGGCTTGGCATTTATACACTGGAAGAACCCAGCCGAGAAGCAGACTCACAGCCCTAAAGCAGTTGCTTTGTACAGCGAACAGCACCGAGCGAGGCCTTCTTGTCTAGAACACTCTAGGGAAGTAGTCTCAAGCGTTAAATGGCATACTCCAAATGTCAACTGGTAGTTCAAAACCGGGTCCTGATCAGGCGTGGCTTACACAGGTGTCCTCTGATACCGATCTCATGTACAGAAGCCATTTTCTGAAAACAAGCCATGTCCAGCTCCCCATCCTTAGCACGACGTGTGTAGAGGGTCTTTAATTCAACCCAGGAAGCTTCGTCTGAATGTAAACTGAAAACTACCATAAGTTCAGAGTTAGTGTTCCAATACCTCCATCTTCTGTACTATACTTTTGCTTTGATGGCATGCTTTTGCCGTGCTGATGTATAATTTTCAGCCGAGTCATAGGAACTTAGGATGGTTTCACTATTCTCTGAGCAAATAGCTTCAGGTTGATGCCTGGCTCTGTTAAGTGAGCTGCTGTGCAGAGCCTCCGTTTACAGCCCAGTCCGCTCGTGAAGAAAGCCGGGGCTGCAGCAGGAGACTCATGTGTCAGCTTCCTCTCCAGCAGCCTGTCAGCACTGCACTTCCTAGACACCATGCTAAACTGCTTCATGCTCACCTACTTAGAGTTCAGCAGCAACGCTCCAAACGTCCCGGTCTGACACAAAGCTTGTCCAGCGAGATGACAGCAGTGCCTCGCAGCCAGAGACTTGCAAGTGTCTCATTTACCTTACTGCACAAGGGGTATATATACAAAACTTGTGCCCCATTCCTTGGGAGGGAGAGATACCAATAAAGTAAAAGGTTAGCACACGCCTCTCAAGGAGCTTTCTAGTATTTGCTTGGGAGTCTAAGACAGAGAGCCAGAAATTGAGGATTATTAAAACATCAGTGTATGATAATCTCACTGAAATGTTTTATGTGACGAAACCCAAAGAAAGCACATATTCATATCGTAGAACTTCCTGCAAAACAACTCTCCTTGTCTTTTCTAAAGTTTAAGTGTCGTGACAACCAAACAACCTGACAGTGCTAGGTTGAAAAGTCAGGCTTCAGGAGACTGAGGGGCACAGACAGCAAGGACGCGGTGTGATCTATAACTGTCCTTGTTCATAAACCGAACACGGTGTGGCATTTCAGAATCAAGTGTGGATGTGTGCCATCCTCAGATATGTGAGAACAGTAGTATGTCTGGACGTAGAGAGAGAGGCCATGTCCCAGCAGTTGCACCCTCCTAACAGAGTCTAGGTAAGGGTCTGCGGGTGCTGGCACCGTACTCTTTCTACTTGGGTAGTGGAAAGGCTGTTACCGACTGCCCTTACTGCCCAGGATGGGCGTAGTGTATGCAGGGATGTCTGCCCAGCCTCCTCTCTGGAGTGAAGCAGCTGGAACAGAGAAGAAGAAAGGTTTTTGAAGGAGATTAATAGAATATACAACACAAGAAATTAAGTAGTTACAATGAAGTGACTTTTGCTACTTAGGTTTTTGAGGTGACCCTTAATTTAGATGATATAAAAAGAATTGTCAAGGGTTAGAGAGGTGGCTCAGTGGTTAAGAGCACTGGCTGTTCTTCCAGAGGACCCGAGTTTGATTCCCAGCACCTACATGGTGCCTCACATCCATCTGTAACTCTAGTTTCAAGGGATCCCAGTCCCTCTTCTTGCATCTCTGAGCACCAGGCATACATGTGATACACAGACACATGCAGACAAAACATTCACACGTAAATAAAATAGATTTTTTTAAAGGAAGTTAAAAAACGTTTTGACTTTAGAGAATATTTTGTGGCTGTTCCTAGTAGGTATGTGGTCTTTCTTAAATCTGTGCTGTTCTCATATTTTTAAGTTTATGTGACCAGTCTTGGTTTAAACATTACAAGTATCTAGCCCCAGCGGGCCACATATAATATAAATCTATTCTCTGTGTGTGTTTCTTTAACTTACTCTCAAGCTGTCTTGTATTCATTGTTATTAGAGCTTATTATAGTTTGCGATGTGCCACAGATACTTGTCAGAGCAACAAGCTAGCTAACCCTTTGCAGCCTATACTATATAAGCTAAATATGGGTTCCAGTTCAGCCTCTTACTGCGCTGGACTGAAATGGAGCTTGATGTGCGTTCTTAGGAAGCTACTTGCACTTGACGGAAAGACCTTGCATGTTAAGATCTTCCTGGAAAGTTTCACTTACCTTTAAATTAATGTTCTTGCTTTTCCCTACAGTATTCACATTTCTTATCCAGGCCAGTACACCGGTTCTAAGGAAGCTCTTAACTATTGCATCAAGCTGTCACCCAGTAGATGAAACGGCCTTTGAGCTCATCAACCCTGACAAGCCGTTCTCCTTCCTACACATCTGTTCTTACCATTTTGTAGAGTGCATTTCTTCTTCAATTGTTTTCATGCTATGTGTTTGGTGTTTCTTGTTCAGTGACAGGCTCTTGGACCTGGCCTAGCCATCCTGTGTTAAGTTAAATACCACTTCCAAGGTATTGGGACCACATCACTCCTAGTACTGGTTAGTTTATTCAGTTACCTTGCATATTAGTTTGGCTTCTCCCTGTTTTCCTCTATTGTAGTGTAAGCCCCTAAAGGGCAGACATATTGTTTGTCCACTGTATACCTCATGCCACATGCCTTGAATAGTGACCAAGGCATGGAAGGTACTTGATACATTTTTGTTACTTGATGAGTGTATAAGCAAATCAGCCAGCCTAGATTTTGGTAGTGGTCCCTAGCTGTCCCCAGTGCCATGGCTACAGCTATAAGCAGAGTAAACCCTCTGGCTGATGAGACTTTACCTCCCCCTCTTGAGTGATTTAGAACTCACCCCCCACAGCAGCTCGGATCTGAACCTCAGTCCCAGGGCTGTGTGCCAGAGGCCAACTCCTTACTCCTTATCTGCACATCACGTTTCCCCTTAGTGTAGAAAATCTTCTCCCTGGTTTAGACTCAAAAAATATGCCTGTGGCTATACAAGAAATATTTATTTAAAGTAAAGTTATCAGTAGGAGTTGGTGTATAGTAATTACTCAAACTAATAATAGTCTTCATCTCAATAGATAGTAATTACAGAGTTGGAAGTAGGCCAGGGCATTCAGGACTACTCCTACTCCTTCAGATACTGGAAATGAGTTCTTTTGTGATCTCGGATATCAGTGTAGAGTTGAGCTTACTGAGAATGGAGGCCAACATTCTTGCGATGGTGCTGTCTTGGCTTTTTCCTTTAGTGTTGGTTCAGGTCTGATTCAGCAAGTAAATAAATCATGTCCCCCCACCTCCACGGCTTATGTTTTCCCTAGAGGTGTGTTGTGATTACTTGCTAGCCCAGCTCTGCTGGAGTTATACAACCTGACAGAAGTCATAGTTTAGCATCCGCTCCAGGCTAGCCATAAAAGTGTTATTTTCATGTACTGTATCTAACTACTCCTTCTGAGCCATCCTTCTTGATAGCACGCTTCAATCAGAGTGTCGAAACTCTGAATTCTCTCTTTTATCTTTGCCAGTGTCCGGTGCTTTCAGCCTCCTCAAAATCATCTGATGCTGTTGGGTTTTATTGCCCTTCACCTGGCATGCAAGGCAGAGTCTGTGAAGTGTACTGGTTCCTGTGGGCCACATCCCCGTGGCAGAACACCAGAAGAAAACAAAACATGCAGGGCAGGAGTGAGAGGCCGAAAATGACAGATGCAGGAACTGACTGGACGGGTTAGCGGATGGAAGTGGGCTGGAGACAGGGAGACAGTTAAGAAAGAAGATGAGCATTTACCGTGGTTGAGAGGGAAAGTGGCTCAATCGATATTTTAAAAGGGAAGCCTTCAGAACCGCCATTCTGAAAAGGCTTACTTACAGCATCTCCATGGAAACCGGCTTTGAGGAAGGGTGTATGAGAGGTCTGGCCATAAACGCACTCCTGCGTATCCCAGGTGCTTTCCAGAGGAGAAAGTGAAGCCCTGCGCTGAGACTTCGTTTACTCACACTTCCTCTGCGCTGGAGAGAAGCTAAGCCACAGCCCCTTTTCTTTATTGCAGATTTTCTTTCTCTTTGCTTCTGGTGACAGGAACAGCTGTTGTTCCCTCTGGGTGCACTGTGGTCACTTCAGGCCTAAAACAACAGGACTGATTGATTATAAACTAAAGCTTCCAAGTTAGAAGGCAGAATAAACTTCCCCCTTGGAAAGTGACTGAGTTATCTGTTAAGGAATAGAAAGCTGACCAGAACACGTTGTATAGAAAAAGAGATCCTGTGTATCTGGAAGAGCTCAAAAGTAACAGTCTGGGGAATTTAAAAGCAGTAATAATCCACCAGATATTGCCTGAACTGTAATGTAAGTTTAGGTAAAGCTTAGAGTCCTACACAGATACCTGGACTTGGTCTCTTGGTTTCACTGCTCAGTGACTGAAAACAGTGAAACAAGCCCCGATGAGTGCTGAAGTGTCCGTCTGTGGGGCTGCGGCGTGGTGATCGTAGGGGATCGGAAGCCAAGTTGTGATGGAAGGGATGGGTAAGCTCATAAGGAGTCAAGAATATGGCGACAGTGCTTTGAGACTGTCGAGGGAGAAAATTACCTACTTGAATGCTAGGGGTCAAACCTAGGTGTCTCAGATGGTTAGCTAGTGATCTGTGGGAGTTTGAACAGGTATGGCCTCCATAGATTCTCATGTTTGAATGCTTGGCCCATAGGGAGTGGCATCATTAGGAGGTATGGCCTTGTTGGAGTATGTGTGGTCTTGTTGGGGGAAGTGTGTCACTGGGGGTGGACTTTGAGGTCTCCTATGCTCCAGCTATGCTCAGTATGGCACATAGTCTCCTTCTGCTGCCTTTCTTTTCAAGATGTAGAACCTCGGCTCCTTCTCCACATCCATGTCTGCGGGTATGCCACTGTGCTTCCCACCATGATGATAATGGACTAAATCTCTGAAACTGTAAGCCAGCCCTAATGAAATGTTTGCCTGTATAAGAGTTGCTTTGGTCATGGTGTCCATTCACAGCAATCAAACCCAAACTAAGACACACTCTTCCCTGATTTATACTCCCAGTCCAGTGGTGAATCTTCGATTGCTGAGGAATTACCATAGAAGTGAGCAAAATCTGACATTTTCTATAACCAAGTTCCATTGGTGTCCTTTTGATTTCATAGTACCAGGGATTAAACCCAGGGCTTTGCATATGCTAGGAAGAAGTCTGTCACTAAGTCCTTCTTAGTCCTTGGGAAGTGATGTCTGTTGTTGTTGTTGTTTTTTTTTTCCTTCAAGTCCTTCTTGTTTGTTTTTCTGTTGAAGTTGTTCTGTGGTAAGTGGAGAGGTTGGGGATAGAGTTGCTGAGTTGATGGGACAGTTGCCTAGTGTCTGCAAGACTGTGTCCAATGTCCCTCCTTTAACCACACACACACACACAAACACCCATATAATTAGCTAGTTGCATGGGCAAATGATTGATGGTTTTCAGTGTCTTTATAAAAGTGAAGGCTATAGGATTTCCTTGATCTCTTCCATCTCTAAAATTCTGATTCTGCTAGTCAGTTCAAGATTGCTTATAGCATAATAGTCTGCCTTTTCTTCATCTCTAAGAAACTCTTCCTCTGTCCAGCTGGAAGTAACTTTAATTTGTGAACCGTTTTTGAAATGCTTGCATCTAGTGCGCTTCAGGCATCGCTGGAGCGGTGGCAGAAGCCAGGGTCACTGCTTCAGCCTCCTCTTTGTTTTGTGTACTGCAGTACTCAGGTGCCTGTTTTATGTACTGCAGTACTCAGGTGCCTGTTGCAAACCCTGCTGGCTTTCAGGGTCAAGGTGCCCAAGAGTTTCTGTAGCCCTCAGACCTGTGTTGTTAGGGCCACAGAAGAAGCCTCATGTTAATAAGGTTAGGAGCTGTCTCCTGAGCCCACATCTTCTGAAACAGTGGTCTTCATTTGGTCCAGGAATGAGTGACACCACTTCCTGAAGGCTTATTAGAAATGCAGAATTCCAGGTACTAACTGCTTCAGACCTGCTGTGTAGCTATCTGTCTCAACAGGAATTCTAGGTGGTTTGTTTTTTGCACTTTGAAGTTTGAGAGGCCTACAGCAATCTAACCCAGCCTCCTGGGCTTCCCCTCCTGTTAAAGGACACAGGTGGGATGTGCCAGTCACCCTCAGGATGCTTCACGTCCATGTGGCCCATCCTCAGGAACGTTTGGGGGAAAGAAAGGGTGCCTGCAGTGTTCACGTGACTCCCAGTTCTGTGAGTCTCTCACATCCACTCCCTATTTATATGCTCTGTCCTGTCTGACATTTGCAGTCTGCCGCAGCGTTTCCGTAGAATTTAATCTAGCACCTTTTTCATTTCCCTCCTGAACCATCCTGTCCACAGGAGATCCCGGCTTTGGAAAACAAAGCTGAGTTTCTGAGTATGCCTCAAGCTCTGAAAATGATCACCTCTTTGCCACCCCCACCCCATGTGTGTATGGATGTACTGCCTGCATATATATATGTCTATGTGGCATGTGCATGGCTGGTGACCGCAGAGGCCAGAGAGGCCATCAGATGCCGTGGAACTAGAAGTACAGGTGGTTGTAAGCCGACATGTAAGTGCTGATGACCCAACCAGGTTCCTCTGAAAGAGCAACCTGTGCTCCAGCCACTGGGCCATCTCTCCAGCCGCTCTTTATTTTTGGTTAGAAATACTGTAGTTGGTTTTCATAGGACCCAACATAATTAACAATAACAAGTACATTTCATGTCATCGTGCAGTTTATTCTTCATTCACTATTTTGTATTTTTATTCTGCCTAGTACTGAATTGAAAGAATGAATAGGAAAGAACACAATACCTCATACACACACTTGCATGTATTTGGCTCATAGTGTCACTACCATTTACATCAGTGTATCAGCCAATAATGTAGCCCCTTAAACCTAAACTGTCCCAGAACTGTATTTCCCAGCAGACACACTAGCGCATGACTGCATCTGTCCTGTCCCTAACCCACAGCAGGCCTTCTGTAGGAAGCAGCTGTAATGCTGGTAGCCTGAGGTCAGTGCTGTAGAGTAGGTCCGTGTAATTCAGATCTAAATGTTGGTGAAAGACTGATACCTCACTGTAAGTGTAGGCTCTGCCTCCCGGGACTGAAGCTGCAGCTTGGTTCCCTGCAGTGTAGAGGAGTGGGCCCTGCCATCCCTCTGTGTCTGTCTAGTCTCCAGAAGAGAGTCCTGACCAGCTGTTGTTTATTGTACAGAGAAATTGTATAGCTGCTGGCACACAAACAGTTTAAATTAACTACTTGTTTTCTTTTTAAAAATTCTTTCTCAATTTTTTTAAAAAAATAATTAATGGACACTTACAGAATTTCTCATGTTAGCTTTTTGTATACTTCCAATTCCAGGAAGTTAGGAAGCGCTTGGGAGCTGGAGCGTTGCCGCAGCAACCAAGGATGCCCACTGCTCTCTCATAGGGCCTCAGCTCAGTTCCCTGACCCACACCAGGCAGCTCGAAACAGTCTAACCCCAGCTCTGCGAGGGGCGACCCTGTACTCACCCGCAGTCACACTTATATTGCACAAACCCACACATTAAAATTGAAAGAGAATTTTAGATACTTGACTAGCTTATATGTTTTTATTTGAACAAGCTTATATATCCACCTTTAAAAATCTTACAATCATCTTTAGTCATTTTGTTAGTCGTATTTCAATTTGCTGAGGTATAAAGAAGAATGTCCTTTAAGTGATTGCTTTTCGAATGCTGTGTCAGAGAAAATATGTAATATATAGAATGAGCTGGTATGGTGGAACTCTGTATGCCCAGGCCTTGGGAGGCAGTGGCAGAAGGACCAAGAATGTGACGTCACCCTAGATGTGCTGGGCGTGAGGCTAGCCAGGGGTATGAATCTCTGCTTGTATAATACATGTATTCATATGCACACAGAAAGAATTCTTTAGATTGGAATGTTGCTTGCTTTTTCAGTGTGTATTTTTGATAGGGGGTGTATTTTTTCTGTGTGCTGGCTATTTGTATGTCAACTTGACTTAAGGTTGGCTCATCTGGGAAGAAATCTTAATTAAGAAAACACCTCCAGAGGCAGGCGGATTTCTGAGTTGGAGGCCAGCCTGGTCTACAGAGTGAGTTCCAGGACATCCAGGGCTACACAGAGAAACCCTGTCTCGAAAAATCCAAAAAAAAAAAAAAAAAAAAAGAAGAAAGAAAGAAAAGAAAAGAAAAGAAAAGAAAACGTCTCCATAGGATTGGCCTGCAGGGAAAGGGAAAGCCCACCTTGAACAGGTGGTCCAGACTGTTTAACAAACTGAACATGTCATGAGGAACAAGCCAAGAAGTAGTATTCTTCAGGCCTCTGCATCAGTGCCTGCCTTGTTTGTTCTCTCAGTGACTTTTCTTGAGGCTGGACTGTCAGTGAAATAACCCTCTCTCCTGTGTTTGCTTATGGTCATGGTGTTTTCTCACAGCAATAGAAAGCCTAAGGAAGACAGCAGGGTCCTCTAGAGAAACAGTAGGAAGAAAGAAGACACACACATTTTACATTTGTATTATGGATGTGCATTATAGTTAAGGGGAGTGGTTTGGAGTGGATCAGGGATCAGTGGTTAAGAATACTTGTTCTTTAGATAACCTGAGTTTGGCTCCCAGCACCCCCTGTGGGCAGCTCATATCACCCATATCTCCAGCTCCATATCTTATGGCTTCTGTACATATATGTATAGAAACCTGCAGATACATGCACACGCGTCCATATAAGTAACCTTATAAAAGAGAGCGAGTGTTAGAATGTCTTGCACAGTGCTGTCTGGGTAGTCCAACAAGGGCTACCTTCACACTGAAGCCACAGAGAACCCTGAAACTGCCTAGTGCACAAGGCTCAGGGCCTCAGGAGCCCCAGTCTGGCTCTGAAGGTCTGGAGAGTTCCTGAAGAGCAACTTACCGTCAGTTCAAGTTTGAAGCCCGAAGAACCCAGGTTCTAATGGAGCAGCGGCTGCAGCGGTGCAGACAGCTATAAGATAAATGAACTCTGTCAAGGTGCAAAGATAAAGGGGCAAATACCACCTTTCCCCGGCCCTCCTTCCATCTGTGTATCCCTCCTTCATCTGTACCTCGTGCAGCTCGTCCCACTGCAGACAAGCTCATCACGAAGTCTCTTGCAGCTGTGCCAGCCGCTTATCTCTTATTGATTGTAACGCAGTGAAGATGGCAGTGATGATTTGCCCTCATGGGGGTGAAGTACACCCCTGCGTCCACCTCCCGCCCTGTGTAGACTGTGTATACTGCACTGGTCATGGCCGTGGTAAAGTAGTGCGTTCAGACTCCACTGACTGCTCTTACTTCAAACTGGCCTTCCAGCCCCATGAATGCGGGGACTGGGTCCCGTTCCTGAGTGGGAGGTCTTTTGTTGATGACAGAGTCTGCTTTCTTTCCATTGCAGTGAGGTAATGAGAATGTCCTCCTCTTTTAGGTGCGCTTTGTGAAGAACATAACCACCTGGAACGAGATGAAGCCAGGCTTCTATCACGGACACATCTCTTACTTGGATTTTGCAAAGTAAGTAGCATCCAGAATGATGTACTGAAGAGTGCTTTGTCTGTCCTCTGCCTGTGAGCAGTGTTAGACACACTGACAGGCCACTTGTACACTGATGATTTAAATATTCCTTCCAGTGCTTTACTGCCCTCTAGTGGTCATAAAAGGACACGTCTCGAGCTAATTATGACAGTTCACATTCTGTTATGTTAGGGACTTGTGGCAGTTTCTCACCTGTACTGGAGGCCGGCTGATTACTCCACGAGTGTGCGGTCAGTCAAATGGGCTCACCAGGTCACTGACAGAGAACAGAGAAACCCCCCTCAGTTTCTGGTACCCTAATATGCTTTTCCTCGAACCACTGTGTTTCAGCTTTGAAATTATGAGATATAAGGGGAGACTTTTTAAAAACTAAGAATTTTCTTTTATGTTTGAATATGATTGTATAAGTCACGGTAATTTTGTCTTAATTCTCTTAAAGAAAAGTTCAAAAGACTGCAGAATACACAGTGTTCAAGCATTCTGTGGCCCCCTTGGGAGCCCTTGCATCTTTAAAGAGTAATCAGAAAATTGGTTAAAAGGAATAGTCTAAACATAAGACCCGTTTGAACATTCTCCATGGAGCACATGGCGCTGTTACAATAAAAGCCCACACGCACGTGCTCTGCTGATAACCCTCTGCTGACTTCAGAGACGACGGAAAGTGACTGTCCACAGTGGGCATGCGCAGCCTGGTTCTACCTTAGCAGCGGTGTCTGCTCTAAGAGAAGCTCGCTCTGTCTCGGTTTCACTTTTTAGGTTGGAAAAGGAAAAGGACAGAACAGCGTGCCGTAGGGTCAGACAGTGGGACATCCTAGCTTCTCTGGAAATCATATAATTAAAGAATTGCCTGAATATTACACAATAAAGTGATATATCTTGATTTCCCTCATAATCCCTAAGATCTTTTAGTAACATTGTAACTTTCAAGTTAAGTGTACAGTTTTCTATAAATAATTCATACTGCAATATTGAAAGCATTTTATAGGCGGCTTTAAAATAAACTAAAAATTCTCTCTGCAGAGGCCCTGAACCAGTTTCCTAGACTTCATTCACATGTGCGTGTTCCCTGAGGGCTACGCTACCCTTCACTCAGAGTGTCTTACCTTTCACCTAGTGGTCTGGGGCTTTTCTTTCTCTACATGGCCTGGATTCTAATACTGTAGGTTTTCATTATTAAAGTTATACATTGAGTGCCTTGGCTTTGGGCACAGTCTTGTATGTAGAACAAGGCTCTGATGTTCACCGAGGTACTTGAACTTGAAACGGATAAAGCATTTTAAAGAATAATCTTATTAAACACTGACAGCCACACTGGGTTTGAATATTTTCATAGTGGCTCATGTTACTGGAAATAATAATATATTGTAAAAATTTTAATAGAATGACAATTTTAAATAAATAGCTAAATGGAATCAGTTAGAGGAAGTTGTTTGATGTGTTCTACTGTATACAGTCAAGAAATATTGTAGATGTGACCATTCCTTAGCTTGATAGTCATAAACTCCATGATTGAGGAAGGAAGAGAGAAACATCATTTGCCAATTTAGAGTACCTTATTCTTCAAAACATGTTATTGAACTGAGTGTGGTGGCGTATACCTGTAATTTTAGTTACCAAGGAGACTGGTACAGGAGGATTACATGTTTGAAGCCAGCCCAGACAACTTAGCGAGATCCTATCTCACATTTTAAAGTGAGGGTTTAGGAAGACGGCTCCATGGGTAAAATTGCTTGGATCACAATTGTGAGGACCCAGGTTTGAATCCCTCGAACCCATGTGGAAACCAGGTATGTAGCTCAGGCATCTACATATGGTCCCAGCACTCATGGAGAGATGTAGGGGACAGAGGCGGCTCACCAGCCAGTGACTGCTGGCAGCAGCAGTAAAACCCTGTCTCAAAGGAGTGGGAAAGGAAGGATGACAGGAAAGATCGTCCTCTGACCACCGTACACCGTGACACATGTACTCCTGTGTTCACACGCACAGCAAATGCACAACACAGCTAAATGATTTTTTGAGTAAAAACATGTCTCTTGAGCTGTGGCTCTGTAGTAGAATAGTCACCTAGTTAGGATAGAAGCCCTGGGTTTACTCAGTCCCTGTACCACCACACACAAAATACTATATGTGGGTGATTAAGAGCACTGGCTGCTCTTCCAGAGGATGTGGGTCAGGCTCCCAGCATCCACGTTGTGCCTCACAGCCAGACATGGTACACAGACATTCATTCAGGCAAAACACCTTACACATGAAATAAAGAAGGTCTCAAGAAAGGGCAGAGAAGGAAGTACAGGTTCCTGCGTCCTTGGCTCGGTGTGATTCCCTAAGTTACTTGCTGTAACTTAGAAAAAATGGTAAATTCGTGGGGGGGGGGAAAGATGTTTAATTTTCCAATTTATTAGACAGATAATAAAAATTGAAACATAGTTGAGTTTTCTGGAGACTCAGGGAAAGAATGTGGAAAAACAACAAGTGAAAGATCCTTTGTGTTTGTACACTCTAGTACAGACGTCTCGATCAAGTCCTGCCTTTGTATTTTCTCTACAGTATTAGGATAGAAGAAGAGAAATGTCTTTTTACCTAGCGGCTTTGATTGGGGTTCTATCATGTGCCCTTTGTTTTAGCCTTGTGGTTTCCTGAAGCACCTCTAAGTGCTCAGTCCTTGTTTGTTTTCTTCCTAGTGATAAGCAGTCTTCAGAGAGTTGAGCGATGACAAATTAATGCCATTGACTTTAACATTCCTTTATATAGGGTGGACATTTTCAAGATGCCAGGATTAATATCAAATTGAATAGTTGTAGTTCTTGACTAAGGATAGGTTCATCAAAACCCCCTTTCTTTCTGGAGTGAAGAGACTATGCCTTACTAAAATAGACAGTATTTATAACGGTCCTATATAAATGTATGTTGTTCATGTATCAGTAGCATTTATTGAATAGGAGTTGCCCTAATAGATCAGTTGTCCTTGATACCACAGCATCATTATCAGTGAGACGAGCAGATGCCAACAAGTCACTCATTTTTTGAAACTAAGCAAAGGCAGTCTGCCACTAGTATGAGCCATTTGTGGCCAAGAGTCCCACCTAAATATGTACAGCACGAGATATGACATAAGACTGTTTCTCGCCAGACTTAAGCCAAATGAATGGCTAGCAAGAAGGCTCGGGATAAAGGCGCCTGTCCCCATGACCCACGTGTGAGGAGAGAAGCTTTTTCTGCAGTTTCTCTGACCTCACACAAGCACAGCACACACGGCACAGCAACAACAATAATGGTTTAAAGATTGGCACTAAATCTAATGCACTGCAGAAGTCTCGGAATGCAGTTTTTCCCCAAGGCTGTCTCCTTCCAGCCCCATTGCCTCTCTTTGAGACTCCAGCCAGTAGATTAGGCTCCTTGCAGATGCCCTGCGTGTGCCCGGGCTTTTAAAGCTGTTCTTGGTTATTTCCTCCAGCTATGCACGTGTGCTGGTAAGGAAACGATTCTAGTGTTGCTCCTTTTGTGCAGCACATAGCTGACATGCATAGATGTCTGAAGTGTCTTCTAGAGAGCCCGCTGGGCTGGCAGGTAGATGTAAGTGTAAATGTGTTGGAAAATTGTCACCTCACACCAACCAAGTGGACTCCTCTTTCCAGGGGGATCATTCTTGCCGGTCAGTAGTTTACTCTCCTTGAACAGAAATACATTTCTACCCTTCTTCCCTGGCCAGGATTGACGGAAGAGTCTCCAACCATGGAACTTGCTTTTCTCCCCATATAAGCTGTATAGTCAGCAGAGGTTAAACCGGTAAACCCTGTTAGCTTTGTCTCTTACTCGGCTGCGCTGTGTGTCCCAGATGCCATTTTTACTGTGCCCATTTTCTGTTCCAACCCCTTGCCTCCAGTTCTTTATGCCTATATAACCCTTCCGCAGGTACAAGTAATGGTCCATTCCTAGTTTCAGAATGAGTTCACTGATCATCTCATTAAAGTTTTGCTTCATACATAACACCCAGAATGTTGTCAGACAGCTGTACTTTGAGTAGAGAAAGGTTTGTAATATGCTGTGTCCTGTTTGCTACCCCACCCCCTGGTCCATGTGTCCAAGCCTAGGGAGACAAGGAAGAGTGCAAGCATTCTGGAGTGAGGTCTGGCTCACAGCTAATGGGACATAGAGGAGTTTCCCAGAGAGCCCGTCTAAGGGCCGCCGTCTAAGGATGCCACCGTGCCCTGTGTTCTCCCTCCTTGCAGCTTCTCTTATGTGACTGTCTCTAAGCTGAAGTGTTTCCTGTGTATTGCTGGATGTTCTCTCACAAAACAGCGTGACTGGTTAGATCCCATAGTCTGTCCACCCCAGCTAATTAATTCCTAGCCCCTGTGTGCTTGGCCATGGCCGCACTTGTGATAAAGTCCCAGACAGATGCACAACAGCCACAGCCATTCTGTAGCCTCCCCTACTCCTTAGGTCACAGTACTTGCTACACAGTCTACAACACTCGTTTCCTCTTTAATGGTTGCTGCTCTCTGGACACTCAGAAGACATCGTGCAGCTGGGGCAAGCATTAGCAAGACAAGCCCAGAGTTGATTTTTACTGAGCCTAATAGCTCACAGGTACCGCAGGTGTCTGACAAATAATAGCACTGTTACACAGTGGTCATTGGGGGTCACAAGAGTGTGTCACAACCCTCTTCATTCTGAAACAGTAGCCACCCACCTCTGAAAAGATGAATCATCGGACTTCTCTACTGGAATCCTCCAGTGACCTCACACGTGACTCACAAAAATGAATGCTTAGAGCGGTCTGCAAGGCCCACATGCCTGCACTCCCCAAGGCCTCCCAACCTCTCATCGCCATGTCACCTTGTACTCTCCCTGATGCTTCCGCCAATTCTTTTTTCTCCAAGCAGCCAGCACTAGAATCTTCAAGACCTTCATTCTTAGGGTTCCCTCTTCTCAGAATGCTTTTCCTTACCACATATCTGCATGTGTCCCTTGTATGTAACATCAGTGATGGTTTGGTGGAAAGTGGCTCTGGGCTGTGTGCGTCCTCTGGCCCCGGCCCTGGTACCCTCCTCTTGTCTCCCTGACATGCTGCCGTCAGTATTTAGCCATCAGAGCTCACCGATACGCACTGTCTCTGCTGCCAGGAAAATGTTAGCTCCAGAAAAGCAAGGGAATAGGAGGAAAAGCCAGCCAAGAGCAGCATCGTAGATACGGGTGAGCAGAGTGGCTTATGGGATGTGGTGGACGGGCAGCTTGCCTAGAGTAGAGTTCAAGAAAACAATAAGGTGGCATCTAAGATGTAAGACCAACCAATGTACGATGACTGAGGAGTTGGGGCGCGGTTGGCGCCATTGTTATTTTCATGGTGCTAGGGATGCAGTCTAGAGCCCTGGACATGCTAGTCAAGCTGTATCCCAAATCCCAGACATTTGGGGTTGATTTCAGCTACCAACGAGATTTATTTCAGGTTTCTGAAGAGCAGATGACTAACAGATGGTGTTTTAGGAAAACAGTTGAGAATTGCCAGGTGAATAGACAGGGGAGACCCTGGACACAGGACAGCCACCCAGCGCATTGCTGTCTTCTATGGGCACTGCAGAGGTCAGGTCCATTTCCTTGGGTTTTGGTAGGGGTTGTTCCACTTCTCTGCACTGCTGCTGTGCATCGGGCAGGTCATCCTCCTCCCCATTTTGCAGGCGAAGAGTTGCCTGGCGTTGAGTCCGAAGATGTGTGTCTCAGGCTGGTTGGTTCTCAGAAGAGTCTCAGTGTAGTGTTGATACTGCTATTTCAGCTAATCAACGTTTGTTATCTTCCTATGAGGCTTGTGGGGTGGTACTAACAGATAGAAGGCAGCTTTCTTAAGAAAGCTGGGCAGCTACCCTTATAGCTGGTACAGTACATGCAGCTTCAGGCACGGGACACCTGCCAGTTTCTACTGATTACATGGTAGGAGGTCTCCGAGGTCGCCTCGGCAAGTCAGGCACAGTGAATGTGACCCCATAGGATGGCACTCATGGTTTCTAAAGGCTGCATGGCGTTTGAATTGTTCCCGGGATACACAGTGATGGGTGGGACATGTGTCCGTGTCTGAGTGCCACACAGGACTCGTGAATGAGACACTAGTGATAGGCTCCCTGGGATCTGGTCTCAGCATAGGCTGTGTGGCTGCTTAAACTCCTCAATAAACAGAGGCATAAATATGCCGCTGAGGCACAGTGTGGCTGGACAGGGCTGCCAGGGCCGCCAGGGCTGCACTCACCTCCAGGGTGTCTGCTAGGCCTAGTCCCTCAGGACAGGACACCTCCTTACTCTTTGAGGGCATAGGTAGATATTCTCTATTGTTTCTTGAATTATTTTTATTTGCTTTGTTGCATCCTGAATATGAAATATTTCCCAGTCTTCACATACTCAATTTTATTTTAGTTCACTTATTTTATTATTTCTGTATACCATGAGTACTTTAGATTTTTGCATATAATTTCAGGCCGTGCCTGAACTAATGAGAGTCCTAACCCCACCCCTGGCATTCTGCTCTTTCAGATTCGGTGTGAAGAAGAAACCAATTTATATCAATGTCATCAGGGACCCTATTGAGAGGCTAGTTTCCTACTATTACTTCCTGAGGTTTGGAGATGATTACAGACCAGGATTAAGGAGACGGAAACAAGGAGACAAAAAGGTAACGCGCTTGCTGCTGGTCCTAAGTGTACGCCTCCTTTACTGTGGACATTTTGGAAGGAGCTCAGGACTGTACAGAAGCCGCGTTCTGTGACTGCGTGCGTGTCTTCTCGCAGTCCTGCTCTGTAAGTCACTCTTCTCAGCACCGTGACAGGAGCAGCTTGAGGAGCGGTCTGAGACAGTGCGTGGGACGGGGAGATGTGTGGTGGAAGAGACGTGTGCCAGAGGAGGCGCCACTTGCACACACGCACGCGCGCGCGCACACACACACGCACGCACGCACGCACGCACGCACGCACACACACACTATGAGGCGCTGCTACACATGTTCAGTTATACATCCCTGAAGGTGCCGCCACAAAGCCAAAACTTTGTCTACAAGGTGATAAAGGTTGATAATCAATATTGACCGTTACACCTGCCAACAATTTTCTAGGAGGCCATTATCAGTGAACCTGTTTTCATATACTTTGGTTCTTAGTCTTAAAATGGCAGTCTACATTTCCTTGTAATCATGAGTTTATGAAATTGTTTCACTAAGGCAGCTTCAGGCAGTGTGAGAGTAACGAGTACAGCAAGTATCTCAGGTACAGACCCGGGGTTTCTGCATCGTTTCCTCCTGGTGTCACCAGAGTCCAGTCCTCAGAACCACAGTGGTTTTGCTCTCTTTGAGTGGAACACCTTTATAGCTTCCTTTGCTCAAACATTTTCCGGGGTACGGCAGAGAGGTGGGTTAGCCACTGAAGGTACTTGACCACCTGAGTCCATTGTCTGGTACCCATACAGTGGAAGGACTGGACTGGCCTCTTGCTGCGGTGCATGTGCACGCACGCGCGCGCGCACAAACACACACACACACACACACACACACACACAATGTAAATGTATTTAATTACCTAAGATGTTCTTGGAACTTATTATTGCTTCATACTTTTGCTCAGTAAAATCCCCGTTGTTTACAGTTAAGATTGAACTTTGACCTTACCTCTGCCGTGGCGGCTTCTGAGCTGAGTTACTCACTTCCGTTCAGATCTCCACTTTAAAGCATTTACTTTATGGCATTCAGATTCTGTGTATATATTATGTTCCCCAAATGTGGTAAGCTTTGTGACGCTTAAACCCTAAAGTTTAACACAGAGCCTACTTTACTGGTGAATCCCCAAGCACCCAAGGTGTGTGCATATTAAAGTGCTGTAGAGTTGGCGTAGTGTGACAACTTGTATATAGCGTTTCCTAAGTCAAGTGTTAGCTCTGTTGCCTGAAAATAAAGGGTCCAAGAGAGATGGCTCAGTGCTTAAGAACACCTCCTGCCCTGTGAGGGCCCTGGTTTGGTTTGCATAACTTAAGCTTCATAGCTCACAACTGTGTGTAATGTCAGCCCCAGCCAAGCGTGTGCATGTGTGTGCAGTATGCATGCTGTAGGTGGGGGAGAACACATGCATGTGTAAGCACACTCATGCATGCACACACAAATATTAAAGAAAATTAGGACCCCAGAGAACTTTTGTTTATGTAGCCAACTGTTAGCGTTTATCAGTATGAGTAAACTCATAGTTTACATATATAATTTTAGCTTGTTTTATTTTCCCCATGTATTTTATATTATTTTTGAGAAGGGTGTGTGTGCCACAGAGCGAGCACATGACAGGGGACAGCTTGTTGGACTTGGCCTCTCACCATGTGGGTTTCAGGAGTCAGACTTGGGTCCTCAGGCTTGGGGCAAGCACCTTTACCTGCCAAGCCATCTCACTAGACAGAGGGCTTCCTTAAAGGGTCATTTTAGGACACCTGTCCCATGGTAACACATAACATCTGGTGTGAAGAAACCTCCTTCCTACCAAAGCGAAGAGAGTGCCATTCACTTGCACTTCTTTTGGTTAAGTACATAAAGAAAGAAAATCCAGCTTTATGCAGGTATGCAATTGGAAAAGAGAGCTTTAATAGCCTTTCCCAAAAATTAAGGCTACTTTTTAATACTACAGTGAATTTGATAACTGGAAGGTCAGAGTGTAGAGTATGAAGCTACAGTGAACTTTTACACACTAAAATTTATTAATGCATTTGATGTTGTACTTGGAGTTGGTCTGTTTTCAAACATCCTTCATTGTTCATACAGTAATACACAGGGCTCCCAAGGGTTAATGCATTTGATTACAGTGTCAAAAGTTCACATTAGTCCCACTGCAGACCACTATCAGCAAGAGCTGTGAGAAGTTGCATTTTGGAAACTTGTACTTGTCACCATAAGCCTGCAGTTCACCAGCACTCAAAGCTGTTGCAGATAATGCCTGTGTAGAATCTGTTATTAGCAGCAAATCTGTTACTGACAGGGATGCTCAATGCCCTGTAGATTGTAGGCTGCTTTAAGGAGTATGGCCTCTACTTAGTAGCATCTTCTACATCTCAGATAAGAGCTCAGCACATCTCCAAGCATGGCCAGTGTCATCTGAGAATAGCCAAAGCTACCAGAGCCCAGCACAGCTCAAGGTGAGGACCATGCACTGATACAGTCTGGCTGCTTCCTTTCATATGACACAATTGACTCCTTTCAAGAAAGCTTCGTCAAACACTCAAGCTGGAGTCCCACTGAGTCTCAGCTGTTTTTAGCAACTTCGAGTGGCTTCCAAACATCTGGCAGTGCTAATTCTCACCATTTATAGTTTCTACACAGCATTGCCCTCAGGCTACTGTAGCCTCAGGCTTTCCCAGCTACACCCAATTCCTGAAGTATTAACACTGAGACTTACTATCAATGAATAATTGCCTAGGTCATAAGCTTGGGAGTGTTCCCCAACTAGCTCATAACTTAACCTGTTTATTCTATTCTAGGATAGGTCCTGACACATGGCTAGTTCATCTCCTCAGGTTCATGTGACCATCTCCATTGTTGGGGTGAATTTCTTCCCACAGCTGATTCTATCCCAGAATCCTCTCTCCCTGCCAGAATTCCCGCATCCTTTTTCCCGCCTAAGCTAGTAGGCCAACAGTGTTCTAATTGATGGGTGATGCTTCCATACAGTACACAAAAGATCCTCTCCACATTTCCCCCTTTTAGTCCAATAAAAGTCTCTTACTCTTAACAATAATAGGCCATATATAATAATAACAATTATGAAGACTAACAGGTAAGATTACATTCATGATGTCCAGTCCATGTACCTTTGGACACCTTGGACAAAGTAGTCTACTCTCTGTCCTATCTTTTTGAGTTCAGAGTTCTGTACTTTCAATTTCTATCAAAGCTTGCATTATCAACCTAAAACATCTTCCTAGATTTAAAAACAGTTTCTTAAATCCTAAATGGTAAAACTATAACCATCTAGTCTTCACTTCCATCAGAGAACTGAGAAGGAATACATATTACTTGAGTATGCAGGAAATGCAAGCAAGCAGTTTCCAAAACTCTAGGAATGATGAAGTTCCTGAACAGTCCCCCAAATGTCTCTGTGTGTTGGAGCATCATCTTCAGCCTTCTGGCCCAGAATGTCTGACAGACTTTCTGTGAAGCAGGAAATAGGAAGGACTGCCTACCCTGTTGTAGCAAAGCTCAGCAGTCAACTTCCCTGCCTCGCTTGTCCAGTGTGCACAGCGTACTGTCAGCTGTGGCGTAATGTTACTGTGCACTCTGTAAAGCCTATCCTTGTATTATTCAAATGCTGATTTTTCTGCCCCCTCATATCTGGTTGCAATCTGGACAGGACCTTGTAATGCTTATTCTAAGAATCTCCTGCCTTAGTGTTGTGTAAACAGTGCTGCTTACTTACTCTCTGACTTGTCAGTTGAAAGCTGATCAGCCAGTTACTGAGCAGGGGAGACAACAGGGCCGGACTTCTGATACCAGTGAGGGGAGAGAGAAAAAAGGCGAGAGGATTCACCATGCGGAGAGGGTCTGGAAGACACCATGAGAACATATTTGGAGCAGAGAGAGTCAGATCAATACTAAAATACAAGTATCTCAGGGATTTTTGGCTGGGAGGTAGCCAGATTAATTTAGAGAATTAAAACAGATTAATAGCATTGCTCAGTTATTGTGCTTGGAATCTTTATTAAATAAATCTAGTAGTTTCTGTCTTATTTATCTGGGAGCTAGTAGGATAAAGGAAAAACGACTACTTAGAAAGTTGCTCTACCCGTCAGCAGTTGGCCTTGCCCAGTGGTTAGCTGGCCATTTTACAGCTAACTCCATCTGGAGGTTCTTCAATGCTCATCTTCTTCTTTGAAGTAGAGTGGGGCGCTTCCAGGAGCTGACATGTCTAGTTGTCAAAAAAGGCCTTTTATTAATAAAACATCTTTAAATGTCATATTGTGTAGATCTCTGGGGTTTTTAAAGCCTGTCTGTCTGTCTGTCATATATCTGAATAGGCAAATATTGCTTGTGTCTAGCTATTTACTATCTGTTCAATCTTGGAAATACATTTCTGTAATAAAAACTAGACTAGTATATAACATGACCATAAGTTTGATTAATGATTAGCTTGCATTTCTTAATATCCTAAACAGTTTGTAATAGCAGCTTTCAAAAGGACTAGAACTTAACATTGCATTTTTAAGAAGTACATAGAATTACAATACCTTAAAATAAGTTGATGCATAGTGTGTTATAACCAAATATAACCGTAATTTTGTGTGAGTTTACAAAGACCTATACCAGTGTAAGAATTTTGGCTTGAGGTAGCACTGTATTGTATCAGTAGATTCAATAATCAACCCTTTGTTCCTGTTACTCCTACAGCCTCCCTTCTTTTCTTTTCAACTCTTCTCCCCCCTTTTCCCTTTAGCATAAGAAAGAAGGATAGAGGAAAGAGAAAGAGAGAAATCCCTGAGTCAAGACCATTAACAACTTGTAACCAACCCATCTTTAATGACAACAACCCATTGAACAATCAAAAGCCATCAGCCTGCCTTTTAAGAATGGGGCATCACTCTCTAAAAATTGCTTCCTGCTGATTTGGGGCATCACTTTCCTTTCGTCCCCTCTCCCCAAATGATATTGGTCAGTCTCCAAACTAGCTATAGCATTTGCTGTCCAGTCTCTGCGTGCTGAGAAAATTCAGGGTTTAAAGTCCTGACTGGGCCAGTCTATGATGATGGACAATTTAGCTAATCGTTTTGAAATTGTCCTGGATGCAGAATTTTAAGAAAGCAGCATTAAGGCAGTCTGAGGTCGGCTCAAGCAGGATGCTGGAATAAATATGTCTCAATGTCTCAGCATCTCTGAGGGTAAATATTATCAGAGCAGCATTGACTTGATCGGTGCCTGTAAACACATGAACTCTCACAGGTAATATATACATTTCTGCAATAACATATGTATGGAATGTACAGTGTACACAATTCTGTTAAAGATGATTCTCCGCTCTCTGATGATGCTCTGGGTAAGGTATTTGTTTTCTTTATAAGTTAGTTTGGATTGTAAAACTAAGCTGTAATATCAATTTCTGTCTATGCCATTTGAAAGGATGGTGTGATATGTCTTGACAGTTGTGTAGCCAACAAGATGTATTGCCTACGTATTCATAGCTTAAGTCTGTCTGGAGACATTGTCATGTCTCAGACAGTCTCAGTGTTGTTCCCATGTAGAGGGATCAGCAATACAAGTTACCTGCTTTGTTGGTCTCTTTCTTTTCTGTTAACAGCCAAGGTCTTCAGGGAGTCTCCCCCACTGTTAAATCTGATGTTTAGGGTTTTGTTTTTATTTTATTTTATTTTTATTAATTTGGAAGGAATTCACAGCTTTTCTTTTCCTATGGAAACAGAGACAAAGCCTCTCCCCAGCGTAACACATTTCCATCCCTCCACATATAAACAGACTAATTTAGTTCAACAATTTTTTTTGATAAGCCAATGTATTTTAGCAGTTGTTACTTGTTTCATTGGCATCCAAAAGAATTAAAGTCAATGAAGCATTATTAAACTATCATTGGGAGACCATATCCTCAATATTCTGTGAGCATTTCCTTTAAAGTCTTGTTAGATTTCTCCATACTTGCATCTGTCTCTGTGATAAAACACTGACCAAAAGCAATGTGGGGAAGAAATTTCATCTTAGATCTTGTAGTACATTAACCAAGAAAGCCAGGGCACGATCTAGGCCAGGCAGGAACTGAAGGCAGGAACTGGAGCAAGAGACCATGAAGTACTGCTTAGTGGCTTGTTCCTCGTGGGGTACTCAGCCTGCTTTGTTTCCTGCCTGCCCCCCTCCCCCCCCCCATTGATTGATTGATTGAATGTATGTGTAGCTGTCTTCAGACGCACCAGAAGAGAGGGCATCAGATCCCATTACAGGTGGTTGTGAGCCACCATGTGGTTGCCGGGAATTGAACTCAGGATCTCGGGAAGAACAGTCAATGTTCTTAACTGTTGAGCCATCTCTCCAGCCCTTCAGCCTACTTTCTTAAAGGGTAGCACTTCGCACAGCAAATTGGACCCTCCTACTTCAATCATCAATCAAGAAAATGCACCACAGACTTGCCCACAGGCCACCCAGGGGCATCTTCTCAATTGAGATTGAAAAGATCTCTACCTAAAGGACTTTAGCTTTTGTCAAGTTGACATAAAACTAGCTAACACAGAGAGCACAATCTAACCATATTTCCACATTTGATGAGTGAATTACATCATATGCTATAAAGCAAACAATTCAGTTAAGATGCTCACATAGAAGCCTTGGGAGTAGCCCTGCTGTCCTGGAACTCACTGTATATTAGGCTAGCCTTAAACTCACAGAGATCCACCTGCCTCCACCTCTCTGCCCCACTACCTCCACCTCCTTAGTGTTGGGGTTAAAGTCATGTACCACTACACCTGGCTAACTTCCTTTTTAAAAAAGTTATTATTGTTTTGCTTGTCGTTATGTGTTTGTGATTCAGTGGGGTCTCTCATAGCCAGGACTAGCACCAAACTCAGCTGTTGTAGCCTCAAGGATGGTCTTGAACTTCTGGCCTCCAGCTCCCACGTGCTGGGGCTGCGTGCATGTACTTAGCACTCCTGTTAAGATCTAGACTCTTGAGGAAGCTCTGTGGCACGCTGTCCGTCAAGTGCCCCGTGTCCTCATAGATTGCTGTCTACTGTTCCTCTGGACACCTTCATGCTTTGTTGAATTCAGGGCATATTACATCTGCTCTGTGGTCCACTGGGAAGCAGGAAGGGGAAGCAAGTGGTTTTCTCCGAAGCAGGTGGCCCAGAAGTTGTCCATGTTTGCCGTCAGTCCACTAGCAAGCCTGTGACCGTATGGCCACACTGAATCCCAAGCAAGAGAGGCTACCAGTTCTGGCCCACAGAAGGTTTGGTTTGAAGGTAACTTTAGTCTGCCCCAGTCAGGTAGCAGATTTAAAACACTGCCTAAAAACAGACTTGAAGATGTTCTAAATTTTCTTTGCCTGGAGGACTAAAATACTTGAAGAACACAGGAACTAGGAGTTTGCTAATTAAAGAATTGAGTTAAAATAGCCATCCAGTATGATTATTCAGTTTAATTAAAATAGTATGCACGAAATCTCCAGAGTTGTCTGCAGATAGTCTGCACTGTCTACATACTAATTGTGTGGAAGCTTTTAGTATTGCAGTCTCCTTAACATGCCACTTTCTTATAGGTAAGACAACCTTTTTAATGTGCTTGGATGTCACACACACAACCATGTGGCACACATGGGATGGTTGTGGGGATGGTGAGGCTATTTAATAAGTTATTCATCTTCTGCCTTGTACTCTAGCCTGGTACAGTCATGAAGAAGCAGAGTGTGTGTACTGAGGTACAGGGAACATGCCACAAGCTACAGCCTGTTAGAAACAGTCATGGGATCAGAAACTTTCTAACCTGTCACACTTAGTTCCTTGAGCCACACTCTTTGTGAAAATTGGGGCACAATAGAGATAAGTGGAGACGTAACATATGCTTGCTTGATTTTTTTTTCCTTTTAAGCTAACTTGCCTTATGGTAAAAACCATTTTGGGGGTTGGCTTCCAGCAGGAGATCTAAACCAGAACTGTCTTAGGTTCTTGTCCTGTTGCTGTGACAAAATATGCTGACAAAAGCAACCTAAGAGGAAAGGGCTGGCTCACAGTTCCAGGTCAGAGGCATCATTTCCCGGGATTTTGGGTTGCAGGATGGCGTCTGTAGTCAGCTGTAGCAGACGGTTAGTTAACCAATGCATTCATGCTGTGTTCAGCTCACATTCTAGTTCCAATAAGTAGTTTATTTTCCCCTCTCCTTTCCTCCGTCCAAGCCCTCCTACGTGCCTGCCCCTCCCTGCAGCACAGTCAAGCAGGCCTTCTTGCCTCAGTTACGCATCTGAGATAACCCCCATAAGCACAGCCAGACACCAACCTAATTTAAACACATTTTACCCAGCACGTGGGAGGCAGGAGCAGGCAGGTCGCTGAATCCAGGGACAGTCTGGTCTAAGTCGTGAGATCCTGTATTTAAAAAAAAAAACAACTCGCCCTCACACAGACCGGCTAGGAAAGGCCTAAGTAATGCAGTGGCCAAGGGCACTGTTTTCCACTTAGACAGATTGCACATACGTAATGCGAATCCAGGGAAACGGTGAGGGCGATCTCATCTGTGTCATGAAAAGAGTGGCCTTGTCTCCAGCTCACCACACTTCCTCTAGTATTGCCATCCGAAAGGAGGTTTCTGCAGCAGCACTTCCGTGTGCTAGTTCTGCCTACAGTCGTGTGGCACCGCACAGTGTGCTCCGGCATGCAGTGTGCACATGGCTGTGACCATAGTTGAGGAGCAGGACACATGATATCACTAGTCCATGAAGCTTCCTATGGACATAAAGGTGACACGTGCAGACAAGTATGTACCCTTCCTCAGGCTGTTAGCAAGGCAGCATATACAACTCAAAAGAGGAAAAGCGCCTTTCCACCAGAAGGCTGGCCTCATGTAACCTCGGTTAGAAGAATCAGTCTACCAAGGAAGAGCATTTTAGGAGAGTTACAGAGATTTGGGGTACCTTAATATGTTGAAGAAGCCATAGGACAGACTAATATGGTAAGGGCAGATGCTCCTTGTCAAAAGTAAGCAGGACTTGCGCGGGGCAGGGAGCGGGCGCTCACTCGTGTTTCTCACTAGAGGTCAGATGTGTGCGTGGTTGGGAACCATGTGTTCGTGCTGGGAACTTAGCTCGCTCCTCTGCAGGAACAAGTGCTCTTAACCACTGGGCCATCTCCCTCATCCCACACACTTGCACTCGTTCCTTCCTAACTTACCGTGTTACCCATTTGAGAGCTGCAGAGATGAGTCACTGAGCAGAGCACTTGCCTTGCAGTGTGGAGACCTGGCTTCAGCTCCCTCCGACATGTAGAGCTGGGTGCCATGGTGACCATCTAATCTCGCAATGGTTTTTGGTGAGACGGGTACTGTGAGGACAAGAGGATCCCTTAATCTTGTGGGCCAGGTAGCCCAATGCCCTCAGCGGCAGATAAAAGACCCTGTTTCAAACAAGAGCTAAGGCAAGGGCCGATGCCCAGGGTTGCTCTGACCTTCCTGCACACCATGGCATCCTATGCTTACAAGCACACGTGCCTTTAGAGAGTCTTTTGACTTGCCCGCGCTCTTGTCTTTGCTGCAGACCTTCGATGAATGTGTGGCTGAGGGCGGCTCCGACTGTGCTCCAGAGAAGCTCTGGCTTCAGATCCCGTTCTTCTGTGGCCACAGCTCAGAATGCTGGTAGGACAACAAACGAAACTAAATAATAAACTTCTTCCTTACCTCCATAACCCACATCCCATGAGCCGGGCTGGGGTAGCCAGGGCTGGATAGAGAATTATGAGAGTCCGAACCTCACCTGACATGTAAATATCTAGATTTGTTTTCTCTAAATGGTTTTAAAGGTTCACTGTCAACATGCTCTCACGGTGTGGCTTATCAACTGCAGTTATTTTTGCTTTGGAGTTCTGTTTTGCTGAATTGCAGCAGAGGATCTTAGAGGTCAGAGGTCATTTCAGAAACCTTATTTTGTCCTAAGTTTACTGCTTCAAGTAGATCAAACAAAGCCAAGAAGTATTCATCTGATTTTATTGTTAAACTTATTTTGAGTTTTTAAGTATCCAACAATACTCTTATAACGTGTGGTTGTAATCTAGTCAGCTAGTAAACACGAGGTAAGAAGGGATTTTAATTTTAAAAAAACCTTATATCCCCAGAATGTCCTGTGTCCAAGTTCTTTAAATATTTGTACTCATTTATTTATTCTAGTCGACCATTTATTTTGGGGGCTCTAAAGATGAGATCTGGAGCCTTGCACAAGCGAGGCAAGTAGTGTATCACCGGGCTGTGTGCCCGCCCTTTGGTTTCCTGAACTTGAGACGCTTGCCTCAGACTCTGCAGTGCTGGGAACAGACATGCACTGCCATACTTGGTTTATTCAATCATTTTGATAGAAAAATACAGAAACAAAATCCATTCTGAATTAGTATATTTCTTAAACTATAATGGGAACTTCAAGAGATTTCTAAATTATCTGAGCAGCGTAGATTGACAGAAAGTTTAAGGTCCTGCCTGTAGGCTGCTCCAAAGCATCTTCATAGAAAGAGAATTGGAAACGCTGGGAGAGTCTTTCAGGTTTTAGCCACTTTCTCTGAAAAGGAAACTAATTCAATGGCCCAGATATGGCAGAGAACTTGCGTTTTGTAAATAAAGCTTTATAGAGCACAGCCACTAATGCTGGTGCATTTACCATCTGCTGAGATAGCAGACTTAAACAATATGGTTTAAGCCATATCGCCTACAAAGCCTAAGACATTTACTCTCTGCCTTTTGTAGAAAAAGTTTGCCAGGCCCTGCTTTTGAATAATGAAAAGTATTGCCCAATTGAGTTTTAAATAGAGAGGATACTTCATATATTTCATACACAGCTTGGGGAGACCTTAGAAATCAACTAAGCCCTTCTTTCTCCCCGCTTTAAGGTTCTTTTGAGGTAGAATCTCTTGTAGCCCAGGCTGCCCTTGAACTTGTAACCCTCCTGTCTCCACTTCCCATGTGCCAGGATAACAGGAATGCACCACCACACCCAGTTTTTTGGCTTGTGGTTCTGACTTTGTTTTAATAGTTGAGAAAATAGAGTGAAGCCACAGCCTTGGGATCACATTGGCACTTAAAATGCAGAGCCAGAGTTAAGCGTAAAGAATGTTGGTGCTAATTAGATCCCAGAAGTACAGTCTATTTAGGGTGAAACCCGTTAACAACATTAGCTCACACTGTAAACAAAAAGATTGTAAGCAGAGCCTCTTCTTACCTACTTTCTGTTTCTCAGAATTTCAGGAAACACTAAAGCTTATGGAAAGAAAAGACATGGAGTTTACAAATTAAGATAAACAATAAACACAAATTGCTTCTACTTTACCAAAGGGGCTCTCAGAATGAGCAAAGTTTTAGAGTAGTTTTAAAACACATAGTGCACACTAAGTCAGATAAAGGACGTATGATCCAAACAAACCGTCCTTAAAGTCAGTTCATTTCCAGAACCCTTCAGGAGCGTCTGTCTGTGTGGCAGTGGGGAGAGTTAGAATCCAGGTCGCCTTCCCAGAGGTGCCCTCTAAGGGCGCTGCCGCTACTGTGCTCGCCTGCGCGCCTGCCTCCCTATTTCCTCCACAACACTTAGCAGATTTCGTGACCGAGTTTTATTCCTTTTCTGTGGTCTCAGGAATGTAGGGAGCAGATGGGCCATGGACCAGGCTAAGTCTAACCTCATTAATGAGTACTTCCTGGTGGGAGTCACCGAGGAGCTCGAGGACTTCATCATGCTGCTCGAGGCAGCTTTGCCCCGATTCTTCCGGGGCGCTACCGACCTCTACCGTACAGGTATGTGTGTGGGAGGTTGGTTTCCACGGCCCTCACTGACTTGCTCTGTGATAAAGTAGACTACGGTTCTAGAAGAGGGGTGGGGTGGGAAGGCTAAACACAAGAACAGCCATCGTGGGCTGTATTTCTGCAGTCGCTTGTCTAAGGGCACGTCCAGACCATTGTGAGTCCATCGATATTGATGGTTTTGTGTGACAGCTTACCTCAAACTCCCCTAGAGTTTGCATCTACCCTCCATTCTCCACTATTGTAGCAAATATAGGTGGTGGGAAGCTAGATAAAGGCTTTATCGGAAATTTTTTTTTTTTTTAAATAAGCAAGGGCCAGCAAGCTAGCTCAACAGTGTGAGGGCACTTGTGGCAGGAGCCCAGATATGTGATAGGAGAAAAGGACTGACTCCAGGGACGCACACACACACAACTGGACACTGGTAGTGGTGGTTGTTTAAAAATAAGTAAATGGTTCTTAGAGTGGAGAGGGTGAGAGACTCCACTTACTGAGTGGAGTCTTGCATTTACTACTTGGGCATTTTGTTGGGTCTTTTAAGGATTCACCTTGTAATGGTGCTGCCTCGGATGAGGTTAGCTTTCTGGATTTTGCTGGATTATGTTATTAATGTTATAGGGTAATGTGTTACTTGCCCTTCACATTGTCTTATTAGCAGAAACCACTTCTTCAAGTAAAGAGGCATGTCTGTGTGTGTTCTGTAAGAATTATTTATGTTTCCTGTCTTTCCATCGTAAGTAGGAAAGAAATCTCACCTTAGGAAAACCACAGAGAAGAAGCTGCCCACCAAGCAGACTATCGCGAAGCTGCAGCAGTCTGACATTTGGAAGATGGAGAATGAGTTCTATGAGTTTGCTCTGGAGCAGTTCCAGTTCATCCGAGCTCACGCTGTCCGCGAGAAAGACGGAGACCTCTACATCCTGGCCCAGAACTTTTTCTACGAAAAGATTTACCCTAAGTCGAACTGAGCGCAGGTGTGGCCAGAGCACTCCTGCCCCGGAACTTGACTGTGTCACCACCCTTCTCAGCCCCCTGCTGATGCGTGTGCGAGCTGTGAGCCACGCTGAGCTGGGGACAGACATGAATGTCAAGGAGTGAGATGCTGGCGGGCTGGCGGAGTCCTGTGGAGTTTTTAACTTTCTGGCATTTTTACTTTTTTGTTGTTTTATTTTCGTTTTCATGATAGTTATAATCTTCTCCTGGTGCAGGGACATGGGGACTTACATTGCCTAAAATACACACATGGACGTTTAGTCAGATGGCTGAATACCATTTCAGAAGAGGTTTGCATAAGCATTTCTTTGCCTCTCCTTGAATGAAGAGGAGTCTGTTTGCCACTTACCCTTCTGGAGTTTGTGCCGCCACCTCTGCTGGATAGTGCTAAAATATGTTTGGCAGTATCTGATTTATTTGTATGAATCATGTCTCACAAAGTTTATTAGAATGTTTGATCGTGTTTTCCCAGAACATTTCTGCTACAGTTGGGTTTGCCCATATTTATGTAGGCTTTATTTTATTTTATTTGATGATCATTAGTGTTAAAGAAATCAACTTAAACCATGAATAATACTGTAAGAAGGTAAAAAGTTAAAGCAGTATTCCTGACTCCTGTCACCCCAGTATCCAATATTGGAATGATATTTCTAAGAATGTGGACATTATCTGAGGCTTTCTTAAGGATTTCCACATATCAATATCAAAAAATTGAGTTTAATACTTGTTCCTTCATGGCGTATCTGTACCCCTGAACACTGGCATATTGGTGACCGCACATGGCGACTCCATCAGTGAGCTGTGATGTGGGTAGGATTTGCCTACTCTGTACTTTTACCTGTAGACTATTTTTACTACGGTGCTTTATAATGTGTTTTAAAGCATTGCATTTACAAAAGGAAAGTGCTGTAAATATTGCATATTTTATGTATTTGGACCAAAAAGTTACAAGTAAGTAGACAACAGTGGTGTTGCACCCGTTTTATTATGTCGAGTAAAGTCGTCAGACCTCCTATCCTATTCTGGTATTTCTCGTTTAACGTTACTGTTAGGATGTCACTAAAATGAGCTAACGTAGCCTTTCAAGTTTGATAGAGAACAGTGCTCACCCCTGAGGCAGTAGTGGTCATAGAAAAGGTCGTAGAGTCTGAGGGTTCCATCTCTGGTTCCAGCTCTGCTGTCACCTTCCTGCTGTGTGACGTTAGGAAGTCACCTGACCTCCCTGCCTCAGCTTCCTCATCTTGATATCAGGACACTAAGACCTTCTCTCCCTGCCTCACAGGGATGTTGTGAGGACTAAGGAAGATGGCATGGCGAAGAGCACTTTAAAACTGTGGCGTGGTGTTCAAATGTGAGGTGTTGTCACAGAAGTATCTCTAGCTGATAGTTTCATAGTCTCTATTTTAGCAACAAAAAGGGAAAATCCACTTTTAAGCTTTATGAGAAAAAAAACCCCTTCCTCTTGATATAAATTTGTGTTTGATAAATATCTTCTCAGTGTTTTATCTTCTGTGCTTAAGCAACTATTGAAGTGTGAACGGCTTATGCACTCGAGAGACTCAGACCGTCACTAGCTGAGGAGCAGGAAAGCCTTCTATAAACTTGAAGGATGTTCTTGTTTGTATCTAACTTTGTCATCCGAAAATGGTGGCTATTTTACACTTGTGCTTGTTAAAGTGTCCTTTGTAGAATTTAATTTCTCTATTAATTCTTCACCTACTCCCTCTTTACAGCCAGGATTCAGATTCCTCTCAGACACACTTTTCTAAAGGAGTAATTATTTGTATCTTTAAATGTTTCTAAACAGGACCTCATCAAACAAAGCATTTTCAACAGAAGACTTTAAAGTATTTATTGTGTAATAGGAGGAGTGAAGGACACTGTATATCAGAAAGCACTTAGGAAGATTAAAGGAACGACTGAGTCACAGGCTCCGCCGAGATGAAAGTATTAGGGGAACATAGCAACGTTTCCCTTCCCCCTCCGTCCTTTCCAGTGCAAGTTTCTAGGTCCTGCTAAAAGCAAGTTGTTTTCTTGTCCAGGCAGGCATCTGGCTGTTGAGTAAATCTGAGGTTATTCTTGAGAGTTCGCACTAAACTCTTAGGTAGTTAAGGCAGCACTTAGAACACTAACTGGGACTTTCCCTAAACTGTCCTCATAAAAGACCAGGTAATGAGTCAGGTCTCTGTACAGCTCTTACTGTTGGAAAGTCGCTGTCACAGACAGGAGAGGCAAAGGGCCGTGGTTAGAGCTTAGCAAAACCTTTATTTACAGAACAGAAGGCATACTAGATATGAACCATGAGCCGCAAGCCCTCGCTCACCCTGTGAGGGATTGTCATGGAGAAGCCCTGTCTGTGTCCGGACCACGTTCCCCAAAGAGTTCCTCTACCTCCCATGTCTCCCAGATCGTGACCCCAAGGACTGCTTTCTGACTCAGTCCCTCCCCAGCTTCCTTCTGTCTTACCTTGCTGTCAGGTGACTCGTTTTCCTAGCTCACCTGTACAGATTCGGGACATTTCTTTTATCGCTTTTTGGAGCGAATGGATTCCAAGTGTCCTTTCTGGAGACTAAGAAAAGGGTGGGCTTGCTTCTCTAAGAGTCCTGGGAGCCTGAGTCCTTAGAACATATAACTGTGTAATCAAATGAATAGAACCACTGAGACAATGTGTATTTTTTACATGTGGCAAATGCTTTTCTTTTTTTGGCCTTTGTGCTTTTTCAGTAATTTGACCTTAGAAAAAAATGGTTTTTATATGATAGTAAAGCAAAATAACCACTTTGAATTTTAACGATAATGTCAATGTGTGTGTGTGTCTATGTTTATTTCCTACAGAAGAAGAGGTAGCTTTGTGTGTTCAGCTTGTACCAACCGTCTTCTTATTGCTGAGAAATGGCCACTATTGATAAACCTTTCTGTTTTAAAATGTAGTGGGGAGGTTATGTTTTGATCTCCTCTGGCTTTAATTTCTAGTGTCACTTGAATATATCTGGTAGCAAACCTTGAAGCACCGCATAGGAGCTGCTTCTGTGTCCCCTGATAGTCACACAGTCCCTAACATCCGCTGCTTCTGGCCTCCTGAGCATTGGATTTAAATATCCAAAACCCTCAAAACTCCAAGTTGCCAGCTTTTTAAACACTTGCTTTTCCCTTCTGTGCTGAAAATCCAGATAGCACCTATAATTTGGACTCTATTGATCTTCCTCATTATGTGTCCTGTTGGAAACCCCTAAAATTGTCTGCTCCATCAGGGAACTTACCAGAGTATTTTGATGTTGTATTTGCATAGATGGATATGAAATAGTTTATAGATGACAATTCTCTTTTTTGAATAAAATGAAATTTTTGAAAAATCTAAAAGTACTAGAGAACTTATCTAAAGCCCAGTTCCCTAATGCATAGCTAGTGTTTTAATTTATGTTAAAATTCTGCTCAGAGACCATCTGTGTAAGTCATCTTGCCAGCTTTGCCAGCCATCATTTTCAAACATAGCTATGGTCCCAGGAGCCTTTATTATGGGAGTATCTGGAACCTAAGACTTCTATGAAACTTGTGTTTTAGGAACTCAAATGCTTCTGCTTCGTGACATACTAGTGCCATTGCTGTCAAGTCTTCGCATCGTTGTACCTTGGACAGAGTTGCTTTGTGCAGGGGGTGTGGGCTGGGGGAGTACAGACAGACTGCTCTGCGGGCAGTCTTCTGAGAGGAAAGACATTCAAGGGGCTGGGTGGCCATCTGGTCACATTCATCCTATACTTTAATGCCATGTGGCTTGATGACCTTTGCAGTGCTATTTCTGGAATGGACCCTGATTGTTATGACCTGTTAAAGGTGAACTCTCGAGCCATGTAGACATGCTGTTACAGCCTGTCCAGAGTGAGGTCATGGGAGCAGCTCTAAGTCAGGGTCCAATGTAGCTTAGAGACACATACATGGTGAATGGCGGCTTTAGCTAATCATGCCCACCCCTTCCCTGCCCTCTGTCCCCTTTCCCCTCTCCTCCCCTCTCCCTGCCCTCTCTACCCACCGCTGTCATTTATGCTACACTGACCAACTTAAAACGACTTTGTCACATCCCTTAGAGAGACAGTCACCCCCTTTCCTCAGCATTCTTACAACGCTGTGCCGCTTAAGTGTTCCTGTCTGATACCTGGAAGAAAAGCTATACAATCAACACTGCAGGAAGAGGGAATGTGGCTCCACGGCTGCGTGTCCTCGTGGAACGTTTTCTTCTGCTGCTTTGATGCTAAGGTGACTTGGTGTTTGGTGTCACCTGAGAGCTCAGATACTGTCACCAGAAAGCCCTGGGTCATCACCCATCTACAGAGCTTTGCTAGCTTAATTTTTGACAAGTTTGTATGCGTTTTGTCTTTGGTTGCCTTGTGTTTATTAGTCATCGGTGTTGACATTTCAAATTGGAGATATATAAGGTATACTTAGGCATTCAGTTAGCAAGAGGAAGAAATAAAATGGGAGCAGGCTGTTGGGATAAGAGGATGGGGTGTGCAGGCCTGGTTAGCACTTGGAGCTCTCTGTCTTCAGGGCAGCCCATGGCCCTTACATCCTGAGAACAACAGCAGCGCCACCGCAGAGATCGCCACAAGTTCAGCATTTTGTTGGTTTTTTAAAGATTTATTAACTTTAGACTTTCTCTGGGTCTGAAGCCATTCTGGTCAGTAGAGTAAGTTCCAGGACTACATAGTGAAACTCTGTCTTTAAGAAAAATCAAAACCAAGAAATAAATTTTACTAATTTTGTCTGGTGTAGTAGTATGCGCCTTTAATTTCATTTAATTTCAGAATAGCAGGACTAAGTAAGGCTTGTTTTATTTTATATGTATGAATATTTTGCCTGAATGTATGTATATGCACTGTGTGCATGCCTGGTGCCCACAAAGGTCAGAAGATGACATCAGGGTCCCTGGACCTGGTATCATGGACGATTGTAAGCCACCATGTGTGTGCTGGGAACCGAACCAGCGTCCTCTGCAAGACCAAGCTAAGCCAGCTCTCCAGCCCTGATACTTTGTCTTTATATTTAAAAATAATAAGATTTCTTTCTTTTTTCTTAATTTTCCTTTGTGAATGTGTGTGTGTGTGTGTGTGTGTCTATGTCTGTGTGTGTGTGTGAGATTTCCCCAAGCTGAAGCTTACAGATAGTTTTAGGTTGCCATGGAGATGCTGGTAATGGAGCTTGGGTCCTCCTCTTAATACTCACGGGGGCAGAGGGAGGGCTACATTTTTTTCCTTCTGGATAACCAGCCTCTCCTGTAATTTCGTTTGAAGTAGGCCAAACCTTCAGAAACTGGCAGAGAGGGAATAAGTCACATGTTATTCCAACAAGTGTAACCAGAGACTTATTTCTCCTCCTTTTAAATTAATTTAAAATTCTCCAGAGGATTAGTAAATTAGGTCTCTAGACAGACTGTGGTAATCTGATCAGATTATGGAACCTATAAACAGTAATACTTGGTTTTTGGATCCACCCAGGGCCTGTTTAGAGGAGGCTGTGGATATTAAACTCTGATGCTCATTCTGTTTCTGTTGTATTTCCTGGCGGGGCTCTTCAAAGAACACCATAGATGGGAGCAGTTTAAATGCCAGCCAGTTATATTCTGCTTCCACCGCCCTGATGGCTCCATGCATGGGCACTGAGACGGATGCAGACCCAGATGGAGTTAGATGCCCTCTGCTGCAGCCATGCCGTCAGACAGTCTGTAGCGTTTGATATGGATCTTCTGAGTGGACAAGATGAGATTAGATTGGTCTCTCTGGGAGCCAGCACTATTCATTTTGTAAGAAAGTTCTGTTGGAGGCCTGAGGACTGCCAGGAGCAAAGTGGAAACAGCCCAGCTTTCTCCTCTTATCAAGATCCACAGCTGGTTCCACATTGAGCTGTGGAGCAGACCGTGGTAAAAGGATTTGAATAATGAATTAGATGGGAAGCCAAGAAGGAGGTCCCTGCCACCCACGATTGCAATACGAGCTTCATATGTTATAACTTAATTTCCATTTCTTGATGTAATGTGTGACAAAGGCTGGTGTCTCCAACCTAAAGCAAATGGCTATTTTTCATTATTGGTGGGTTTTGTGTTTTTGTTTTTTAAAATAACCCTACTATGTGCTGAGCGCTGCAGTACAGACTCCGCTCCATTGCCTCTTAACAGTTATTATACTCCTCTTTACTCCAGTATGCTGGCCTAGAACTTTAGGACCTCACAGGGTACTTTGCAATCTATTCCCATGAGAGGAGACCACCACTCTCCTCATTGGACAACTGCTGGCAGACAGAAGGTGATTTCTGTCCTGTTTGTTATAGTCATCCCTTTGAGAGGGCAAGGACTTTATTCCTGGCCACTCATGCCCAGACATAAGTCCCAGCCAGTCAGGTGGTTCTGATCCGGGGTGAAGCCCAAGAACTACTGGTTGAAAGCGGCAATTCAGTGTAAAAACTTGGAAGTCCAGCAAGTTTAACCTAGCTGGATAGATAACTAAGACTACTCATAGCAACGCTACTGTGACTTGAACCCAGATCTATCTGGCTCCAGTATTCTCTGTTACCTACATGGGACTGCCGTATAGGCTACAGTCCATTTTCCATCTCATTCTTGGTACTTGCTTTCTAAAACACTAGTTGGGGAAGAAGAAAGCAAGGAATTAGAAGAAAATGTCTCTGCTCTTCTGGACGTGAAAGTTCTTTTTCTTAGGAGTTAGACGCTCCAAACAGTTTCTGGAATGTCTATGAAAGGTCAGATAGGGCCGCTGCAGCCATCTTCCAGTAACTCGCCAAAATGACGAACACAAAAGGAAAGAGGAGAGGCACCCGGTACATGTTCTCTAGGCCTTTTAGGAAACATGGCGTTGTTCCTTTGGCCACATACATGTGAATCTACAAGAAGGGTGATACTGTAGACACCAGGGGAATGGGCACTGTTCAAAAAGGAATGCCCCATAAGTGCTACCACGGCAAAACCGGAAGAGTCTACAATGTCACCCAGCATGCCGTGGGCATCACTGTCAACAAGCAGGTTAAGGGCAAAATTCTGGCCAAGAGGATCAATGTGCGGATTGAGCACATCAAGCACTCGCAGAGCAGAGACAGCTTCCTGAAGCGGGTGAAGGAGAACGACCAGAAGAAAAAGGAAGCCAAAGAAAAGGGCACCTGGGTGCAGCTGAAGCTCCAGCCTGCTCCAGCCTGCGCCACCCAGAGAAGCACACTTTGTGAGGACAAATGGAAAAGAGCCTGAGCTGTTGGAGCCCATTCCATACGAATTCATGGCCTAATGGACACAAAGAAATAAAATACCAGCACCAAAAAAAGAAAAAAAGAAAGGTCAGATAGATAGCTGAGGACCCAAACCAACCATCCATTGAAAGAACGCTGCATCTGTGTCTTCCTTGTGGTGGATGGGTTTGGGTCTGGTGTTCCTTGTTGTACCTGATCTTTGACTCTGATGAATTGTATGGCTAAGGAATGTACGGCCTGGCCTTGGCCGTCTCCTTAGAGCTCTGAGATGCTCGGTGCTGTCCTCACCAGTAGTGATTCACAGCCAATGGTCACAGTGGAGTGAACATCTGAGTGGCTTACACGGAATTTACTCACTTGGTTATCACAAGTCTCACCTGCCTTGGGTTTTGTGTTTGTTTTTATTTTTATTTTAAATGAAAGCCCACAACCTGAAATTTAGTGCACTCCTCAAGGACGGACCAGGTAACTCGAAGCGTCCCCATCCCACCAACAGGCTCCCTTCCACCTGTTCTCAGGAGAGAGCACAGAGAGGCAGGCCACCTTGGCCAGCATGTCTCCCAAGCACGCACGTTCTTGAAAGAGAAAAGCTGGGCTAGAGAGATGGCTCAGTGGTTAAGAACATGTGACTGCTCTTCCAGAGATCCTGAGTTCAATTCCCAGCAACCACATGGGGGCTGACAACCATCTGTAATGGGATCTGATGCCCTCTTCTGGGGTATGTGAAGACAGCAACAGTGTACTCAAATATATAAAATAAATAAAACTTAGAAAGAAAAGGAGAGAAAAGCTATTTGGCCATGTACTGCTTCTCACATGTAAGCGCTATGTCTTTAGCATCTTGCTTCAGTCTCTATCTTCTGAGAAAGATAGAGCCATCTGCTGCATTTGGCAGGTAAGGGAAACCAGGACACTTTCTCAGACACATGGCTAGAAACAGGTAGAGCCATGCAGGCTGTGGGAGCTGTGAGAAGCAGAGGGGACAGTTGGCTTTGAAAGTCTTCCCATGTGTCTTTGGTAGGGCTTGGTAACAGATATGGGGCCTGGTGCTGTGGCACTTGTATGGCTTCCAGCTGGGGCTGTACCTCAGAGGTGTCCTTCAACAGAAAGAAACTGGGAGGAGAATGTGGGGGCCCTTTGTGTTTCCTTATTGCCCTTCTGGTCTCTTCCTAACATCACGCATCATTCTCCAGTGAGTATATGATAGCATTATTCTTGTTGCCATCTGATACTGAGATTCAGGGCTGGAACATGGCTCTGTGCCCTTGGCTACCTCAGGGTGAAGGGGGCAGGTCCAAGCCCTTCATTCCCAGGATCAGTTTATGAATTCTCTCCATTCAGTTTTATCATGGTCTCTACATTCAGAACTTACCTTTTGCACAGCAGTCATGACGGCAGGAGGATGTCCAGGCTGCTCTTAGAGCTTAGAGATGCTGTGAACCTGGGAATTGTATGAAGTAGACTGGGCCCAGCTTCAATGTGGGTACCCATCAGAGTGCTTGTGGCCCTGGGAATCTCCTTGGTATCTACCTCTCCACTCTCCTCTGAGGCTTACCGCTCAGTTTCGGTCTCTCATCATATGCCCACAGTCTTTCAAAAGAGAAGTCCTGAGAGACTCTCACCACCTAAGCTCTACAAAGAAGGCAGGAAGAGAAGACTGTAACAGTGTATAGGAATCAGGCACATTTGCCTTTGGGGAGTCCAAGCATCCTAGAACAGGGAAGGGTGGCGCAGGGGCCAGTGGGTAGGAAGGATGCTGCCCCAGAAATCTTTATGAGTTTAGGGCAGTTTCCCAGCTTCTTTCTGGCTGACAGATTGGGTCCCTCTGAGTCACACAGAGCCTCCCATTTAGTCACTTAGCCCTCTGGAGTCTGGGTGGCCAAGGCTTCCTGCCAAACCCTACTTCTGCTAATAGCAGTACTATTATAGTGGCTTTTATACTTAAATTTCTCTTCTTCCAGGAGCCCCAAGGTCTTTAACAAATGCAGGAATGATGTTGCAGGCCCCAAAATTAGAAACTGAAGGAAAATAGACACCTCGTTCCAAGTCTAGTCTTTTCAACGGCTTGGCCTACTTGCTTTTAAGGCTGGATCTTTAAAAATGTATAAACCTGGGTGGTGCGTGGGGGTGGGTAAAAGGAGACCAGAGCTTTGCTTATTGCTTCATGCTGTCTCGCAGCTTCTAGCATCTTCTTTGTGTGATGTTGCAGCTGAGCATCTTCAGTGCTGCATCTGGATGAGCTAATGGCTGCATCCGGGAAGCTGAGTTCAACATGTGTGTCTGAGCTTATATGCACAGGAGCAAGAGAAGGATGCCTGTGTCCCACTCTGTCACTATCTGCCTCATTCTCTCAAGGCAGAGCCTCTCGACCTGGAGCTAACTGGGTGGCCAGCAAGCCCCAGCAACCCTTGTGTTTCCACCATCTAACAGTATGGGGCTTATAGGCACGAATGTTACCAGACACAGTGTTTTTGGCTTTTTAAACATGGCTTCTGGGAATTTGAGCCCAGGTCCTTGTGCCTGCACAACAAACAGTTTCTAAGCCATCTCTGCTCCTTGTATTAGTTTTATATAATTTGCTTTCTTTATGACATTTTCACACACATTTACAGTCTGTTCACACCTCATTACCCTCTCTTGTCTCCCTCTGACTGTGACTGATTCTATGCCTCTTCCCAACTAGGCTTGGCTTCTACTTCCATGTCCACTTGTGCATTCTGTAGAGGGCTGTGCCCTCATCAGTCAGTTCTCAACAAGTTGACAGGTTATAGGTCTCTAAAGTAATAGTCACCATCACACACACACACACACACACACAGCTCCTCTGACCAAAGCTGACAGTAGTGCTGATCTAGCATCATAACACATAGTTAGAAGGCAGTTTGATGAGCACACATGTCACCAGCCTGCTCACATAGAGGTCTAGCAAGTGCTAGTCCAGCTTTTTGTCATGTGGCTCCGGATAGGCTAGAATGGCAGATGCCTTGAAGGACAGTGGCATTCTAAAAGGCAAGAGTGACATTTGGACTCCATGCTTCATTTACATCAGTGAAGACATCAGGGGTGATATAAACCAACCTCCCTTTCTTCTGTGCCTGGCCATGCTGGTCCAGGGGGAGAAGGAGGTGCTGGAGCCAGGCTTGGACAGCGCCACAAAGCTTTGTTTTCTTTCTGTTGGGAGAGAGTGCCATTTACATATAGGCTGAGCATCCCTAATCAATTGTTGAAAACAATTCATTGTGGAAAGCCACATGTGCCGTTGCAGAGTGGCACTGACTACTGCTGGCCACCACGCATAAGTTTGGACAAACAACCAATGTGTACATATGCAGTAAAGTTTTTTGCAAAGACACTGCCTGGCCCGGGCATGATAATGAGGTTCTGTAAGGTACTGAGAGTGTAACCAATCAGATGTGAGACATGCAAATGAGGTATGATAATGAGGTTCTGTAAGGTACTGAGAGAGAGTAACCAATCAGATGTGAGACATGCAAATGAGGTATGATAATGAGGTTCTGTAAGGTACTGAGAGAGAGTAGCCAATCAGATGAGGAACATGCAAATGAGGCTTAGTGCATAACCAATCCGGGTGTGAGACACGCCTCTCCTAGGCCTATAAAAGCAGCACCAGTTCTGGGCTCGGGGTCTTTTCGCCTCTATAATCAAGCTCTCCCAATAAACGTGTGCAGAAGGATCCTGTTGCAGTGTCATTCTTCCTGGCCAGTGGAGCGTGCGCAAGAATTCATCATTGAAATTCATCATTGAAAATGTATTTGACAGCCGGGCGTGGTGGCGCACACCTTTAATTCCAGCACTCGAGGGGCAGAGACAGGCAGATTTCTGAGTTTGAGGCCAGCCTGGTCTACAAAGTGAGTTCCAGGACAGCCAGGGCTACATAGAGAAACCCTGTCTTGAAAAAAACCAAAAAAGAAGAAAAAAAGAGAAAGAAAATGTATTTGAGTGCACACACGATGTTACATGTTACAAATTCTTACATGTCACAAGTATTGAAAGAGGCAGACTTGGCTCATCACCCTGTTCTGCCCCTCACCGGCCATGTTGCTTTTGGGAAAGCACTCATTTGCTTGCTTATCCTACAAAAAGTCAGGACCAAACTCTACTTGTCGTGATGTACGGAGTGAATGATGTCACATATAAGATGAGCTGAAGAACGTAATAACATTGGTGTCTCCTCATGCTTCCCCTGTCAAGGGTGTCAAACCTGCTACTGTGACATGATGTCATCGCCTACAAGGTTCATGCTCAAGAACCACTCAAGCATCCTGGCGTGGTGGAGCACACCTTTAACCTTAGCACACGGGAGGCAGAGGCAGGTCGATCTGCCTTCCAGGCTAGCCTTGGCTACATAGTGATATAGTGAGACCCTGTCTCAAAACAAGCGAACAGAACCACCAGTCCAACCACACACAAAGCAGGACACACACACATAAAATGTACTTTGTTTTGTTTTGTTTGTTTTGTTTTTTAATTGTTCTGTCGATTGACATAGGATATCTCTGTGTAGCTCTGGCTGTCCTGGAACTTGCTATATATGCCAGTCTGGCTTCCAACTCAGATATCAGCCTACCAACAATGTTTTAAGTAAGTTTATGATTGTGTGTTGGGTCTCATCCGAGGTGACCTGTGGCTGCGGGTTCCACACACCTGCTGGATCATGTCTGCCTGTCTTTCTCACTGATGGCCAGCTCAGCAGTGGACCAGTATGGGCCATATTGACAAGTTCCTCATTGAACCTCAACGTCATCTCTGTGTATAGGTGCCCACTCCCCAGTCACGTGATGCGTGGAAGCACTGAATGTCTTGGTTCCTCAGTTTCTCCATCTGGACAGTAATTTAAAAGCAAACAAAAAAAAGAACAGTCTAGGCTTTGAAGAGAGCTCCTGGGACAGAACCTATTGCTAATTGGAAAATAAATAGCTCTCCGTTGAGCTCCCTCCTTCTCTCGGGGACCCTCCTGCGAGGTGGGCTGGGAGACAGCTACACCTCCTTTGAGGACAATAGTGACTGCCCCAATGCTTTGGGGGAGATAAATGAGACAATACACCTGACAGCTTTTTAAGCTCCCCTGAGAAAGCTACCCTTGAAATCCAGCATCCAGGTGTGCTTTGCCTTGACTCGTGAATTTGGGGACTTTATGAAAATCTGAACCTACCAAACAGGCAAATTAAGGGTGAAAATTAGCATCACAAGCTGCCTCTTGGCTTGACAAAAAGATTCACAGCAGGATCCCTTTAAATAGCCAGCTCCCCTGGTGCATTTAAAATATGACTCAATTTACAAAGATTTTGATTTACATATACCCAGTCAGGAACAGTCTATTACAGAAGGAGCACATATGTTTTCTATAATAAAGATCGATAACTGTGGGATTTAAAAAATACAAAATAATTATTCTCATCATCTCAGTTGTGCAGTTAACACTTCCTGTGCTAGGAAGCCTCTCTGAAAGCTACAGCTGCTGCTGAGCCAGAAGGCGTGGACGGGGTGGGGGATGAGGGAGGGGAGGAGTGGGCAGGGGGGAGGGGAGGAGTGGGCAGTGGGGAGAGGAGGAGTGGGTATGGGGACTGGAGGTGGGGGGTCCTGAGCACAGCTATAGGGATGAGTGGTGGACAGGCTAGGGGAGCTACGCTGTCAGCTGTTGCCTGCGGAAACAAATACCTGGCTCAAGGTTGCTTCCAAACGCACTATATGCTGCTCCAAAATGAGGGTAAATAAAGTGATTTCCAAGTTAATGGAAGATTAAAATCAGTGGGTAGGGGATCTCTGATGTCTGTATAAGGCCTTATATAGAGAAGAGAGACAAAAATCCAACAGCTACAGAAGGCAAGAGAAATGAGTAAGCCCCTTGGCCCACTTTTGGGTCTAGGAGCGCATTGAGGATGTATATGCGCGCACGTGTGTGTGTGTGTGTGTGTGTGTGTGTGTGTGTGTGTGTTTGTGTGTGAAGCAGTGCTTGCCTGGCTGCGTTGCAGGGAATGTGCTGGTCAGAATAACCGCATCCCCAAAATGTACACTCAATACCTAATCTCTAAGATCTGCAAATACTCTGATATTGCTGAGGACAGATGAAGACAATGGATGGGATTAAATTTACTGAGCATCTGACCCTAAAATATGGTGATTGTAACTTAGATTATCCAGATGGGCCTGTCTCACACAGTATCACCACAGGAGTCTTGAAGAGGTGAGAACTGGGTGATGTCTCATCCTGCAAACAAGAAAACCTGAGTTTGAGCCCCAGGATACCCCAAAATGATTCACCATGGAAGCCAGGGAGGATCCCTGGGGCTCATTGAACAGCCTGTGTTCAACAACAGCCTGTTGAGCTCCAGGCCAATGAGAGATCCTGTCTCAGAGGAGGCGGATGGAATTTCTCAGGACACCCAAGGCTGTCTGTCCTCAGGTCTCCACGTGCTCTTGCATGCACATACACATTTTAAAAAGATGGAATGAAACAAATGTTTCCAGGTTTGGCCTTTGGCTGTGTTAGGTTTTGGATCTAGATCTTCCAAGTGTTGATTTGCTCCCAAGTGGTTGGCGCTATTTTAAGAGTTTAAGAAGTTGGATCTAGGGCCCGGGTGTGGTGGCACACACTTTTAGTCCCAGCACTTGGAGGCAGATGCGGGGGGATCTCTGTAGGTTCAAAGCCAGCCTAATCTATATAGTAAGTTCCAAGACAGCCTGGGCTACATCAAGAAACCCTGTTTCGAAGGAAGAAGAGTGAGATCTTACCTCAAAAATGTACCTCTGAACCTGGACACGATCTCAGAAATGCTTCAGGCCCTGTGAACCTAAACCCCCATATTCTTAACCCCCAGGCAAGAATCAGAGAGTAAGAAGAGCGTGGGCTGGCCCTCAAGCCTTCTGAGCCACCTAAGCAGGGAAAAACCGGGATTCTCCTGACTAGATGACTCCTCTTCCAGGTAACTTTCTGATTGCAGGGAAGCTCCATAGAGTCAACGGCGCCTCTGAGCTACCCCACGATCCTCCCTGCCGTGCTGGACCTTCCTCACCCCTCAGCCCCTCCCGGTTCTCGCTGACCAACTGGTTCAGAACCCAAGTCTCTGCCTGCCCCTCTGCCCCTGGTATATGCTGTAAGCTGGCTGGCCAGGAGCGGGAGTCCAGGGAGAGGCAGTGGAATGCTGTCTCCTGCACCTGGCTTCCCTCCTGTATGCTAGCTACCCCATGTAGCCAGTATGTTTGAGCCCTGTCTTCTCTGTTAGTGGGCCTCTGGCTGGTAGAGATGTAATTGGGTCCAGTTGGCTCAGAGGACAAAGGCAGAACCATGGCTTTGTTCATTTTACTTTCCAACCTAGCTTTCAGGACTAGCAGATGTTTGGCCCTCGACTGGTTCTAAGCGTACACTGTGGAGGGGTATAATTAATTTACCCCTACAGTTTTCATGGGCATCTTACTGATTGACTACTCCAAACTTGGGTTGCATCTTTAGAATATGGGTAGAATAGTGTCTGCTTCCTGGTGTTGCCCTAAGGACCAACCGAGGCTCTTTGGTGAGTTCCTTGCCTATTTGCTACATCACGGAAAAGGAGGAGCAGCTCCCGTGGTTTCTAGTTGTGTTGTTAACAAACACCAGTAAGACGGACCCTGTGGCCCTACTTTCAACTGGAGTCTTAATGTGATCGAAGTTAAATTCTGGCCGCTTGCCCCATGACTGGCCGATTAGGATGTAAGGCAAGGTTTCCAGACAAAGAATGCAACCTTAGTCAAGAAGCTTCAGAAAAGGAGGGCAAAGCAGGCTGGAGAGGTGGCTCAGTAGGTTACAAGCAGGAACTGGCAGGGTATGGTGGTACCTTGCCTTAATCCCAGCCCTGGGGAGCCAGAATCAGGTAGGTGTCTGTGAGTCTGAAAACAACCTGCTCTGCTGCACCCGTTCCCTTCTGTGTCGTGTAAGCAAGGGGACAGAGAGATGACTTGGAACTGACTGATCCACGGGGTGGGAGTGGGTGGGAGGCGGCTTTTATTATAGAGAATGAGAATGGGGGGGGGTACCAGAGGCTTCAGGGATGTCCAGAGCAGCCATGACTACCTCTCCTGGCAGAGAGAGAGGAGAGGCAGACATACCTCTCCCGAGAGCAGGGGGAAGAGTGGGAGGGAGTAAGGGAAAAATCTTTTGGGTTATAGAGGAAAAACCAGTAGCTCCAGGGTTCTGGGGCAGCCTGGCAGGGACCTGAGAAGCTCGGAAGGCTGCATTGGCTTTGGTATCCACCATGGGTTTCCTTCAATAGGGAGCCAGATGCCCCCTCCTCCAGGGGAAAGGGATAAGGAAGTGTGTCTCCCCAGGAGAGAGAAGTTTCCCACTTCCTCAGGGATGCTGAAAGTATCCAGCAGTAACCCCTGTGCTTTTTCTGTCAGCGTTCACAAACTTGGGGGAGCTAAGTTTATCATGTTCGACATAGTCAGTGTCTTTTTGAGGTGCTTTGGGTTTTCCTTCAGACCTAAGGTACAGGACAGTGGATGCTCTTATAGAACTGTGTGGGTGGCCCAGAATGAGTCTGTGTGTCTGGGAACCTGAATCAGGTGGTGTCTGTTTAACTCTGAGTGTGGAGGAGGGAGGGGTATGAGCAGCGGGGCTGCAGAGGAAGTGGGTCCTGGACAAGTTATGGTTAATTGGGGCAACTACTAGATATGTTGCCCTGGATTTATTGCTGTCTGTTTTGTTCTGATGTATTTACGAAGCCTACTCGAATTCTCAAGACTGTCTGGGTTTAGATAGTAAATTATAGACTCTGCCTCGGTGGTGACCAAGAGGCAATGGCAGAATGTGCTGACTTAAATCTCATTTCCACCCTCTTCCCTCTCTCCTGCTGCATTCACCCCAGATGGGCTTTGGTGAATGAGGGAAAGCGGGGAATAGAACCGTGGGTCCCGGTGTGGAAAGCAGGAAAGGTTAGCATATCCTCTACCCCTCCCCCACCTTTTGCCACTGCTTGAAACTCTCTTTAGTTGGAGGTTGGAGACATAAATTGGTGTGTTGGTTAACCTGATACTGTAAGACTCAGCTTACTGGGGACCCCCTGAGTGAACCACATGGAGCTGGATGCAAAAAGCAAGAGGGATTTATTGCTCCAGTGCACTGGGGTCGTCCCAGACCTGAAGGAGAGGCTACGACCACCAGCACCCATTCAGCGAGTTTTTATATGGTTTCCAGGGACAGAATAGAGCATCAGCAACTAGGCACAATATGATTGGCGGAACAGTGCACCCTTTAAACTGATTGGTCTTTAGGGAACGAGGTGACAAGGACTTCCCTTGTCTGAATGTGGGCAATGGTCAGTCCTGAGGAATGCGTCCCCATCTGCAGGTTGGTTCCCGTCCTGTGGTGTTCTGAGGAGTGTTAATTAGCCTCTCCTTTCCAGAGGGGCAAGTGTTTCATGACCTTCCCAAAGTTCCTAAGCTGACCTTTTCAATACAACCTAGAGTCCTAAGAAGTCAATGGGGGAGGGGGGGCTGGGGGGGGGGATAGACCCTGTTCAACCTCAGACAGCAAGAAGAGGCAGAGTTTTAACTAACCTGAGTCCATCTTGGCTCACACAGACTGAACCGTCTGCACTAGTGTAACAAGTGTGCACCTCCATCTACATGTGGGACTCCTAAAGCAGGAGCAGGGCTGTCTCTGACTCTGTTGCCTGCCTTTGGTCCTGTTCCCCTCACTGGGCTGCCCTGTCTAGGAGAAGAGGCGCCTAGTCCTACTGCAACTTGATGGGCCAAGGTGGGCTGATATCCATGGGGGGGGGGGGGTGTCTCTCCTTTTCTGAGGAGAAAGGGAGGGCTGGAGGGTGAGGGGAAGGGGAAGTGAGAGGTGGGGACTGGGGGGAGAAGGAGGGAGGGGAAGCTGCCATTAGGATATAAAGTAAATAAATTATTTATTCATTAATAATTAATAGTAAATTAATTAATTAAAAAGAAGAGGCAGATTTTTATTGGTCTAAGAAGTAGCACCCCCAAAATCCCTGTGGGTGGACATCTGAGGGTTCCAGGGGTTTGTAGTCAGAAGGTAAAGAAGGGCGAGTGCCTGGGAGAGACCCAGACACTGCTTTTTGTGTAAATTGTCTTTTTAAACTGCAGATAAAGTCAAATCTCTGCTTTGTGCTTTGTGACCCGCTGTTCTCTAGGGTGTGTGATGGGGGTGGGGGGTGGCTGCTTCCTATAATTCCGTATAAATAGAAATCTTTTTGTTGTTGTTTATTTTTTTGTTTTTGTTTTTCGAGACAGAGTTTCTCTGTATAGCCCTAGCTGTCCTGGAATTCACTTTGTAGACCAGGCTGGCCTCGAACTCAGAAATCTGCCTGCCTCTGCCTCCCGAGTGCTGGGATTAAAGGCGTGCGCCACCACGCCCGGCTATAAATAGAATTCTTAAAGTCTTGGGTCTATTTTATAGTGCTAATTTGGGGGAGGGGGATCCTATAAGACTTGCGTCCATCAGATTGGCCTTCGGTAAGTGTGTAGGGCATTTTCTTGAATGACGTAGAAGGGCCCAGTTTGTGTGTGGTTCCACCCTGGGCTGGGGAGTCCTGGGGAAATAAGAAAGCAGGCTGAGCAGCATGGGAGCAAGCTGGTGCGGTGCCGTGGGGTGCCTTGCGCAGCGCTCCTCCTGCATCGGATTTAGCTCCTGCCTCCAGGGTCCACCTTGATTTCCTGCCCCAACTTCCCTCAGTGACAGGTTACAACATGGAACTGTGAGCCAATAAACTACTTCCCTGAAACAGAAAACAAGCAAAGACAGTTGGCTTTTCTCTTCTCTCTTTTCTTTCTTCCTTTCTTTTTTTTCTCTTTTGGAATCACTGTTCTAATTTGATGTACTAGTTCCTGTGGCTAGAAATGAAATAATCCAAATTGAGCAAACATTTTCTCTACCTGGAAGTCTCAGCTGATGGCTGATAGGCCATGATAGGCCACAGTCAGTGTGAATGGGCAGTGTGAGCAGAACAAATAAAGTCTGCCCTTCCCTCCCCTGCCTGCCTCCCTTCCTTCCCTCTTCCTTCCTCTCTTCCCCCCTCCCTTTGTTACTTCCTCTCTCCTTCCCTCCCTTTCCCACCCCTCTTTTCCTCTCAGATAATCTCACTGCTGTGTTGTCTGGGCTGGCCTTGAACCCCTATGTTCAAGTGATTCTCCTGCCTCAGCCTGAGTAGCAGGGGCTCCAGGCACACTCAGTCAGGCGTAATGATGTGATGGTGCCCTCTCTTGCTGACTGGTCAGAGACTCTGTTTATGCTGTTACATCATCTTCCTCCATACACAATCTCTCACAAGAACTGTGGCCTCAAATTACTGTTTTATCTTCTATTCCTCTGAGTTGCCAATGGGCCTCGTGTAAACATCTGAGAATTATTTTAAACTGAAAATGTAAAGTGTAGACTGGAGCCTAGAGATGCTGATTCAAGGATTAAGGAAAGAGAGAGCAGGGTAGTGGTGGCTCATGCCTTTGTCCCAGCACTTGGGAGGCAGAGGCACACTGATCTCTGGGAGGTCTGGTCTACAGAGCAAGTTTTGTGGTAGCCAAGGCTACACAGAGAAACTCTGTATTAAAGCAAAAAAACAAACAAACAAACAAAACAACAACAACAAAAGAAAGAAAGTGTGTGTGTGTAAGAAACCAACCTTCCCCACAACCCCAAACAGCAGGACATGGTATACACCTTTAATCCCAGCACCCATGAGGCAGAAGCAAGCAGATCTCTTTGAGTTTGTGGCTAGCCTGGTCTACAAGTGAGTTCCAGACAGCCAGGTCTAGAGAGAGATGGGGGTGGGGGGGGGGCGGGGAGGAAGGAAGGTAGGAAGGAAAGAAGGAAGAAGAGAAAGAAAAAGGAGGAGAAGAGAGAGAACATATTAGCAGAGTTAGTCTGAACTGCTCAACATGTGGGAGATGTGAGTTCTTAGGTAGGGATCAGACTTAGTCAGGAGCATCTGGGAACACGGAGCAGTTCAACCTCAGGGATCCATCTTTGAAGGGTCATACTACTTTTATAGCCAGAGAATCAGGAACAGATCAGGAAGGCAATACCAGCAGCAGATTCTTCATCCTCTAGGCCGTGTCTCCAAATACCCAAGAAAGTCAGAGTAGAGGAGGAAGGATTTATTTCGGCTCATGGTTTTAGAGATTTCAGTCCACCGTCCTTGGTTGCTCTGATTCCGAGTCCACGATGAAGCAGAACATTACAGCCGTGGTGGAATGTGGAGAGGAAGCAGTCAAACAAAGAAGCATTGGGGACAGGAGACGGCCTCTAAGGACACAGAGTGATATGCTTCTGTCTGCCAGTCAGGCCTACCTTCTAAAGTTCCTAGGGCTTTCCAGAATAGCTTCATTGTTCTGGCCCCAAGCATTCTACACAGGATCACAGGGCACACCCCATATTTAAACTGTAACTTCTTACCCAGGACAACTCCAAAGGAGCAGCTCTGGGCGGACGATGACAGGGGAGAGTCTAATAAAAATAGAGAACTTCCTCCTCTGATTCTTTCCCCATCTTAATGAATAAAATGATAGAGATTACCCAAATACGAATTATTCATACCCTCATAGTTTCAAAGTTTTGTAACAAAAGTAACAATTTCACGAAAATACTTACAAGTGTCTTACAATACTTACATACTTACTACAATACTTACAAGTGTCTATAATCACTTGTCATCCCCGTCAGTCACGTCAGGATCTATAATCACTGGTCATCCCCTGTCAGTCACCTCAGGAAGCCCACTGGACCAATCTCCTATTCGGTGAGTTTGGGGATACAGTAAGCATCTGTCAGGATGACTTCAAAGTCCCATTTCAGACCTTCCAGAAACCTGATGGCATGGACAACCGAAGTCGGATAATTGCTCTGACCACAGCCAACTGGTAAGTGTAGCGGCATGGCAGGAGCAGGGCAGATCGCAATGGGAAAAACAAGAAATTAAAATAGATAGTGATCCTGAGACAAATGGATGAATCAAACCAGAGACACAGTCAAGGAAATTCATAGAGCTCTTGAATATTCAATGAGATGCTCCTTCAGGGCTGGAGGGAGGATTTAGACAGTAAAGAGCTTGCCACGGAAACCTGCAGAGCTGCATTTAACTCTCCCAGGCCTGTGTAAAACCTGGGCAGGGGGCCTTTGGCTGTAACCGCACGTCTAGGGAGGTAGAGGCAGGTGGATTCCTGTTGTTCCCGGTTCAGTGAGAGAACCTCAAAAACTCAGATGTAAGGACTGGCGAGGTGGAGAGGTCAAGGGCACTTGTCTTGGCAGAGGATAAAGGTCCTGTTCCCAGGGTTCTCTGGGTGGCTCAGGACCATCCCTAACTCTCCTTCTAGAGGATCTGATGTCTTCTGAGCTCCGTGAGCTTCTGGCATCCGCATGGTGCATATACACACACATAGGCAAACTACACATTAAAAAATACACATTAAAAAATAAAATAGAGAATGACCCAGGCAGACACTTGAAGTTGACTTTTAGTCTCCACTTGCACATGCACACACATGTGCACACACCCACATAACTTGTGCACTCACATACGAACACATACACACTAGCATACTATACATACAAAATTAATTAGTTGAAAGAAAAAAAAAACTTTAAATGCCCTATTTGTACTGTTGGCTGGGAAAGCAAAGACTGAGATGCTGTTCTGCAATCATGTGATTAAAAATTTCCAAAGCAAATGATGTATTTCTTTGTTCAGACTAAAAAATTAATGCATGTTTATAATGGTGACTTAAACTACATTAAATATAAAACCTGAAACGCTCAATTATATGATTTTTTTTTTGCCTCATAATGTCAAGTTCATACCTTTTCTGCCTCTTGTTTATTATAAAATGGAGCCATTTGAAGTGTCCCGTACAAGAATTAAATAATGAGGACTTTCTGCGGGGAACACCAGGATCTTTGCTATCCTCTTTGCATATGGACAGCTAGCTAGTTTCACCAAGGTCAGGACCTGGATGAGACACTTAACACACATCTGCATGACAGGGGAGTCACTGAAGGAAATCTCTAGAACAAAGAAAACCTCTGCTTCTTCTTAGACAAGTTTACATCCCTTGCATTTTTCATTGTCTTTATTTGCATGTCTTTGCTTAGAAAGCAAACAGTGCCCTGTCACAGGAAATACTAAGCCCCTGTCACTCCAGCTGCCCGCAGTTGCCTGCCCCCCTCACACAAAGTGTGGTACAAAAAGGCCTCTTAGGCTCTGACAACCAGATGCCAAGCCCAGAAGGGGGGGGGGGTGCTGGCGGGCGGGAACACCAGGGGCTAAGCTATCCTCTTTGCATATGGACAGAGGGTTGGTTGCCTGCGGTGTCTCTGGACCCACCCGTTGCCTGTTGTCAGTCTTCACAGGTGTAAGCCATTCTACTTGGCCGTTCCAGGGACTTTGCTCCTTCCTTTCAAATCTGCACGCGTCTCTACCCTTTCTCTCTCAAACACCAGCCCACTCCTGACGACTACATCTAGGTTGTTCCCCCCACCCCCTTGGGATAGAATGAGGTGAGGAAACTCTTTGCTTTAGAGCATAGCCTAAACCACAAGCCACATCAGTTAGCATTTTGTCTAAGCTCCGCCCCACAGTTACCTGGCAACAGCCAGGTATGCCTGACTCAGTAGCCCCCTCCTCTCTCCTCTTTTCTTGCCTTCTTGCTCCCCCACTCTGTCCCCTCTCTCCCCTTGTGCTCCTGGCCGGCCTCTTTCTTCCTCCCCTCCCCTCCCCTCCCCTCCCCTCCCCTCCCCTCCCCTCCCCTCCCCTCCCCTCCCCTCCCCTCCCCTCCCCTCCCCTCCCCTCCCCTCTCCTCTCCAGTGAGTGCAAGATGCTATCTTCCCCTCGTGCAGAGAGAGAGAGAGAGAGAGAGAGAGAGAGAGAGAGAGAGAGAGAGAGGGAGAGAGAGAGAGAGAGAGAGAGAGAGAGAGGGAGAGAGGGAGATCCATACTGGGAAAAGTAGGGTCTACCCTCGGTGAACCCACAACTGCAGGCATGGAACCTCAGCGTGTCCCAGTGTGTCCCACTCTGTTTAAGCCCGCTCAGTCCGACTCAGGCAGATGCCCTCACCTTTTGTAGCACGGTACTTGACAGTTTCACCTTTCCGTGAACATTTATCTGGTAAGGAATCACTGCATGTTCCGAGCAGTTAAGTTTATCCAACATGCAAATCTCTTAAAACCCATGCCCTTAAATATTTGTGGTCCTGTGGGATGTGACCAGCATCAGGGATGGCAGACTTGAAGGCACTCTGGGTCAGTCTGCTTTCTTTAAGTCTTCTCCAAACACTAGGTTTGGCAAATGAGTCTTGTGTCTTGCCAACCCACCACCACCCCACCCTGTGCCTGCAATTTGTAAACCTCTGTGTATTTTCAGGGAAATGTAGTCCATATGTTTCTGATTGATTTACACTTAACTCATCTAAACGTTGCTTTGCTAGTGTTATTTGATGTCCAAAGGGCCTTAGAGTCTGTTTACATCTGTCTAAGCTGCTTCCCCCCCACCCCCACCTCTGAGGCTCAGGAAGATCTGTTTTGCCAAGAATAAACTAAATTGAACCACCCTACTGGCCCTCCCGTCTATGCCCCCCCCCCAAGTTGGAATAGACTCAGGTTGAATCTGAAATAAAGATCTAAAGAAGCTGTGTTTGAAGTTGACCAAACACTACTGCATACTTCTCTAAGAGGAATTGGAGCCCTAGGCATCCCTGCTGGGAGCTGCACCATTGTTGACACCAGCTCCCAGGGGGTAGCTTTCTTTTCCAACCCTTTCCCTCTCAGCCCTGTTCTCCGCTGCAACTGGCCAGCGACCTGCCTCCATTGTCTCTTCCCATAGGATCCTGTCACTCAGAAGAATGGAATAGATTTTCTACAGTGAACAAAGAGATCCAATTCTCCGATTCTCCTGCCAGATTGGTGATAACATCTTGTCAAGCAAGACTGTGGTTTTCAAACAAAACAAAAGCAGCCTTCAGTGAGTGCTCTACACCACTGAGCCCTAATTTTAGGTAGTTTGCATTTGCCTTGCAAATGAGCCCCCAAATTACTAAACCACAACCATTTAGAGCCGTCCTGCCCGGTGCTGGAAGGATTGGGTAGCATGGGAGGAGTGACTCAGTGCCCCCCCCCCCAGTGGAAGTGGGTAGTTAGACTGCTTACATTCAGAAGGTGCCTGTAGCTCTGAAAACAGAACTGGACTGGGGACGGACACACTGCATCTTGGGCGTGCACCCTGGAGGGGAAAGTACTTAGTTGGGGTTAGGGCAAGCACAAGTCAACCTTGGATGTAATTGAGACAAAGAATGGAGTGATTTGACATTGACTTCTTGATGTGTAGGTTCATCTCGGATGTTAATTTTACATGTCCATTGCTTTCTAGACCCCCGAAAGGTATCAGGAAACGTGTCCTCAGCAGAGGGAACGTTGACGCATCCATGCGGAAGGAATGGTTCCTGGTGCATCACAGCCAGGGCTTAAAGATCTGTTTCTATATTTAATTACTTTTTATTTGCATTAAATTTAAAAATGCTTTTTATTTATTCATCGTGTGTGTGTGTCTGTGTGTGTGTGTGTCTGTGTGTGTGTGTGTGCTCCATGGCATGCCTATGGAGGTCAGAGGTCAAATTTCAGAAAGTGGGTCTCTCCACCATGCTGGTCCCAGGAATTGAACCAGAGACATCAAGCTTGGTGGCAAATACCATTACACAATGAGCCATCTTGCTAGCCACAGATAAATTCTGTATCTGTCAGTATCAGTTGTTCAGTTTTGATTATTCTGCCCTCCAGTAACCCAGAGAAGTCAGAGACTTGAAGCAGGCATTGGACCACCCAGGGCAATGAATGTGACATGAGGCTAGGAGGCCCCATCTCTGCTCTGTGGATGAGACCTCAGGGGTCCTCAACTGTATGTGGAAACAGCACGTTCTCAGGTCGGCTTCTCAGTATGTATGTAGTTATTTGAGCCTTTGGGGGAGAGCCAGGTTGTGAAGCCTGGGAACACGGGATACTTGCTAGAGCTCACTGTGGCCCGTGAGGACACTTGCAACACTCATGTAGGTTGTGCACATGGGTGATCTGACACAAGACACCCTCAGGTGAACCAAACCAGGGGATAGGTAAGCTGCTTTATGAAACCTCGTGAGATAATGGCCTTGTCAGCATCCATAAGGGACCAGTGTGGTCCCCGGGCTGTGTGTTACATCCTTTGTCCCAGCTGTACTCTGTGCACATGCCAGTACAAGGCTATAGGCATGTGCTGAGGCCAAGGAGCAGGTGACTCTCAGCAGGAGCTGAGCTGTCATTTGATAATTCAAATCTCCTTGGGCTCTGAGGAGAAACTTCTCATCTTATGGTGGCTCCCAAGGTCCTAACTTCTCATCTTATGGTGGTTCCCCAGGTGTATGCAATCTTAGACATCCTCAGGTGTAGGGTTCAGTTGCATTAAATACAATGTTACTGTTGTTGACCATTACCCATCCACCTCCATGGTTCTCTCCTCATTCAGAATGACTTTTTTAAATTTTACTTTTTTTTTTTATTATGTACACAGTATTCTGACTGCCTGCATGTATGCGTGCAGGCTAGAAGAGGGCACCAGATCTCATTACCAATGGTTATGAGACAGCATGTGGGTTCTGGGACTCGAACTCGGAACCTCTGGACGAACAGCCAGTACTCTTAACCTCTGAGCCATCTCTCCAGCCCAAGGTTCTCTTCTTAAACTGGGAATCCAGTGCCTTCCCCTGAGCTCTTGCTTGGGTAGTGGGTTAGTCTGATGCTGCTTGTATTTTAACAATTAATACTGGTCCCTCAAGATATTCTCTCTCTCTCTTTCTCTCTCTCTCTCTCTCTCTCTCTCTCTCTCTCTCTCTCTCTCTCTCCCCCCTCCCTCCCTCTCTTCCTCTCCTGCTCTCTGCTATCTTGGGGCAGTTGACCTACTCCAAACTCAGGTCCACAGAATACCATCCCTCTGCAGAAGAAATGGGGGAGATCCCCACATTTTCAAGCCTGGCCAAACCCCTGGCCTGATTCCAGGCCCACCCAGAGGTCATTGGAAGCTTTGAAGTCTGAAGATCCACCTACCCTGGCTCCATGCCCTGGTGGGAGTAAGAAGGCCAATTCTAAAGCCAGGCACTGTTGTGTCCTCAGCCCTCTCTACCTGTTCTCCTTTTTAGTCCTTTAAGGCCCATAGTAGTTTCTTCTCAGTGCGTAGTGTACCCTCACATACTCAACTGATGCCATGTGAACCTTCTCCCCAGCTTAACTAGTCAGTGTAAGGCTAGCCTGTGACTGGGCAGTGGAAGGAGAAAGTGGAACTGGAAATTTGGAAGAGGGGGTTGTAGGTAGAGAGAGAGATAAGAGGAGGAAGATGGAGGTAGAGAAAGCTGCCATGGATGAGAACGGCTTGGCTAGGAGAAGCAGCAAGGAACAAGGGGGGTGTATAGCTGGGGAGTAAGTTAGCATAGCCCTAGATCTGCCCAGTCTAGGCTTATGGCTTATAAATAAAATATCTGGATTGTGTTGTGTATACAGGCTTATAAGGATTGAAATTTCTTACTCTAGCTGGGGCCTCCATTGCCGTCATTGCACTTCGTCTCTGAATCTGACTGTTCTAGAGCCTCGTGTAGGTGCCAACACACAGTATTTGTCGACTGGCTTATTTTATGGCCCTGCCATGTTTTTACCTTATGGCCACCGAGTTCCCTCATGAGTCAGGTGTTTCCCTCCCCAGAATTTTTATTTTGAAACCTCAGCTAGAAAACAAAACCAGACCTGTGCCTTAGCCAAAACAAACATGGGGGCAGATATTGTTGCTGTCTTGCTCTGCGTTCTGTAGTCTGTGCAAAGCCTGGCAGTTTCTTTGTAACTTGTAACTACCAGTGACTTCTCACGTAGTCCTTTCTGTACGGCATCTCCAAACCCTTGTAATGAAGGAGTGTTTACAATCCTTAAAGGATTGGACCCAGTGCTTGGGACTGTGTTCTCAAAGGTACTGGCATGCTTACCCCTGTTGGGGTCATCATGACCATCGGACTCACCATGGTTGGCTCAGGCAGTAGGTACCATCACTGCTAGCTAGTCTTGTCTTCTAGATGCCGCTCTCCCCTATGAGGTTGTGGTCTTAGTTAGGAATACTGTTGCTGTGAAGAGACACCGTGACCAAGGCAATGTATAGAAGAAAGCATTTAACCGAGGGCTTGTTTACAGTTTCAGAGGGTGAGTCCAGGGTCATCGTGGTGGGGAACACGGCAGCAGGCATGGTGCTGAAGCAGTAGCTAAGAACTTATGTCCTGACCCACTAGTTGAAGGCAGAGAGATACAAAGAAAGATTCACCAAGATACTGAGAGAGACACACAAAGAGAGATAGGCAGAGAGACATGGGTGGAGGGCAACTGGCATAGAGAGGGCTTTTGAAACCACACAGCCCACCCCTAATGACACACTTCTTCCAACAAGGCCACACCTCCTAATCCTTCTCAAAACGACTCACCAACTAGAGAACAAGCTTTCTATTTGAACCTTTGGGGCCATTCTCCTTCCAACCACCACAGTCTTTCTGGTATGGAAAGCCATAAACCTTTATGATCTAAACTATTAAGTCTCTAAAAGGGACATGTCTATTAAGGGACTCGTGGGTCCTTTGGGGATAACACACACCCAACACCTGTTCTCACAATGGCTCTTCATCTGGGTGTGGGAAACACAGAATGTGTGGGGATGCACCAGGGTTGAGGACAGAGTTATAGTTGGGAGGAGTGGCTGGAGCCAGACAGAGCCCAAACAGTTCTAAATTTAAACCGAACGCTAGCAAGCCAGAATCAGAGTTACTTTTCTTGGAGCCATTCTTCCACATGGGAGTTTGGTGGTGGCTTTGGGCCCTGAGGAGTCCATGCCTTTGACCTGTGCTGGCCTGGTTCATCTTCAGAACCATGAACCCGTGGTAAGTGGATGTGCAGGAGTGCTTTCTGGGCTTCTCCTTCTCCTCCACCCTCTGCTGTCTAACTCCTCCAGTGTTTCATTTAGTCCTCAGTCACGGAGCTGTAAGGGTTGTGTTTGTCATTTGTGGTCAGAATACCTGAAAACTGATGCTTGATGTCACTAGTGGTGTGCAGGCTGTTTATCCCCCCCCCCCCCCCCGTGATGTCACTAGTGGTGTGCAGGCTGTTTATCCCCCCCATGATGTCACTAGTGGTGTACAGGCTGTTTATCCCCCCCATGATGTCACTAGTGGTGTACAGGCTGTTTATCCCCCCCCCCATGATGTCACTAGTGGTATGCAGGCTGTTTATCCCCCCTGTTATGTCTCTAGTGGTGTGCAGGCTGTTTATCCCCCCCCCCCCCCGTGATGTCACTAGTGGTGTACAGGCAGCTTATCCCTCCCACCTCGTTCCCTTCTTCCTTGCACTGCTGACTCCTTTTTCTCAGAACTGACAGATGAAGTGGGGTGAGGTAACCACACACTTAATGACCTGATACAACAGAGATTAAGACGGAGATCAACTGATTAGTCTACCTTATCCACTGAGAATGTGGGTGGTGCCCAGTTCTTCTACATCAGCTCTGTGAGTCTCTTTTCACCTAATGGGGGGGGGGAGCCCAAAGAATTAGTGCTGAGGGGTCCTAAAACATGGTCAGGTCCAGTGGCCCTGAAATCTGGCTGCACATGAAGAACTTTGAATGACATTTAATTTTGATTGCTTTGGTGTTTTTGAGACAGGATCATCCTTTGTAACTCAGGCTGGCCTTGACTTCACGATCCTCCTGCCTCAGTTTCCTTAGCGCTAGGTTCGCAGGCATGTGCCACACCAGACCGGGCTTCACAGGCGTTTCAAGTGGAGGCTAGAGTCTATTTTGGGTAGCTTTCCTAGCGGTTTGGCATTGTTCATAGTGGGTGTTTGGGTGAGCCGTGGTCTAGACATCTCTCTGCCATAGCAAGAAGGTCTTTCTGGTGTTCCAGGGAGGTGTCAACGCATCTGTGTTTACAGACGTCACCCAGGACTCCACCCAACTACGGAACCCTCCCGAAGTCTGATCGCCATTTACTGCCACATTCTTCCCTCTGCAAAGATTGGGACTGATTACCCTGCCTCCCCCCCCCCCCCCACCTTCTGGGTCTCCTAAATCCCTGGTCCCTATCGCCTACCTCTTCTTTGAGAGCTGGGCTTCTCATCTACTGTTTCTTGCTATTCTCTGAGGTTCTTGTTTTCTGCAACTCTGACTCCGGCTCTTCACTCCGTACACTTTCTCCCATCTGGAGTCTGGGTTTATTTTTCTTCCTGCCTAACTACTTCTAATATACTAAGTCAATAAACAGATTCTCTGTGGTTACATATGGCAAACAGCTGAGATTTACAGTCGAGAGTAAAATTTCCTCATTTGGGGGAAAAAAAAAACCCATCATTTCACAGATTTTAAAAGTGGTCATTCTGATCTCCAGGGCAAATAAGAGTGTTTTATAACCTTTCACAAATGCTTATGCCTTGATTAAATTTTTATTATGAATTATTAATTAAACCAAGGAAATGCAGAGGCCCAAACCTTTGCTTAAATTTGCTCCAGATTGAGACACAAACCAAAGGCGGCGAGAAAGCCTGAAGGGAGGTTTAATGATGAGCAACACATAGAAGCTACTCCAGCACTTTCATCCGCCAAGAGGCTCCAAACCAGCCATGTAAATGAGCCCACGTGCCCGGCCAGAACGGAGCTGGAAAGAGGCCTGGAAGAAACAGGACCTCCTTAGCCGCAGCTGCTCTCTTCCTGGCCTGTGTGACAGACTTCGGTCTATGGAGACACTCGGGTTGGGGTTGGTGCGTGGGTTCCACGGAGTGTTAGCCTTGTAGAGACCCTTGAGCTTTTTGAGTGAAGCTGTGAATGGGCAGGGGAGAGTAAGCAGGAGAAAAGAAAATCACCTTGGTGAATTGGAAGGTGAGCTGCAGGCCAAGTGGGTTCAGGTACAGCTCTCCAGTCAAGTGATTGATTCCACAGGGCCATCCGATATGGCTTCATCGGTTGCTAGGAAGCAAGTGCATGGACAGATGTGGGGATACAGCTCCTACACCCTTCGCCATTCCCTTCTTGAAGAAAGGACCCTTCAGGCCTTGCTTGGGGGCTGGGGGGAGCAACAGAACATACAGGGATGTGTAGGGAGATGGGTCCGCATTCTCCCAATAAGGGAGTCTTTTTGTTTGTTTGTTTGAACACTGAGGGGGTTGAGGGAGTTGGCAGCCTGAACTTCAAACAAGAGATGCTGGCCACTGAAAAGCTCTTGAAGGCTGATGAGGTGGTTCGATGTGTAAAGGCACTCGCTGGTCAAACCTGCTGAAGTGAGGCCAATCCATGTATCTCATGGAAGGAGAGAACCCATTTCTAAAAGTTGTCCTCTGACCAACACTTACTTATCACACATACATACACACACACACACACACACACACACACAGAGAGAGAGAGACACACATACACTCACAGAGAGAAAGGGGAGACAGACAGACAGACAGACACAACCAAAGTGCTGTCTGTAACTAAGGGAAGCCATTAGTCTAGTATTACCACACACTGGTAGCAAGTACTGTCTTAGACCTATCTTCATGGTACCCACACCCTTGGGATGGGCAGCAGGAAAACAGGCTTTCTTGAGGAAGCCATGGAGACGAGGTCTATGGTTGGTTCCTTGAGTATCCTTCAAGGTCCAGGTGCTAAAGGCTTGGTTACTGCTTGGAGTTATTGGGAGGTGGCAGGAACTTTAAAAGACCAGGTCTAGTGGGAGTCCTTTAATGGGATGTTCATGGGAACCCAGTCTCTTCCTCTCTCTTTTCTTGCTAGCCATAGTATCCGTCACACACTCCCACTGTGGTGGCTTGTTTTATGTCACTCTGACATAAGCTAGAGTCACCTGAGAGAAAATGCCTCCATAAGATCCAGCTGTAGGGCATTTTCTTAATTAGTGATTGATGGGGGAGGGCCCAGCCTGTCGTGGGTGGTGCTATCCCCGGGCTGGTGGTCTTCAGTTCTATAATAAAGCAGGCTGAGCAAACCTGATTAAGCAGCACCCCTCCATGGCCTCAGCTTCAGCTCCTGCCTCCAGGGTCCTGACCAGTTGGAACTCCTGCCATGGCTTCCCTCAATAGATTGTGACACTCACTGTGTCAGCAAAACAACCCCTTTCCTCTCCAAGTTGCTTTTGGTCCTGGCGTTTCATCACAGCCACAGTGATCCTGATTAGGCCACCTACCATGATGTGCTACCCTAAGCCCAAAGAGGGACAAGCAAACATGGACCCAAAAACTCCCAAACTATGAGTCAAAATAGGTTTCTCTTTATAAGTTGATTATCCCAGGCATGTGTTACACTAACAGAAAGCTGACTGACTCAACAAGTCTTGAGAAATAAATGGGTGGGGGATGGGATGTCGGGAGTGAGAGGCCATTGAGGGCACATGGGTAGCACAAGAGGAAGACGGCAACAGAGAGGGTGTCTGACCAAAGAGAAGAAAGGCTGGCTGGGCACAGAGGCCTTTAACCCTAGCATTTAGGAGGCGGAGGCAGAAGGATCTCTGTGATTTCAAGGACAGCCTAGTCTATACATGAAGTTCCAGGTCATCTAGGGCTGCATAGTGAGACACTGTCTAAAAAACAAAGAGAAAAGAAGGAAGGGAGGGAGGGGAAGGGAAGGGAAAGGGAAAGGGAAGGGAAGAGGGAAGGGGAAAGGGAAAGGGAAGGGAAGGGAAGGGAAGGGAAGGGAAAGGGAAAGGGAAAGGGAAGGGGAAGGGGAAGGGGAAGGGGAAGGGGAAGGGGAAGGGGAAGGGGAAGGGGAAGGGGAAGGGGAAGGGGAAGGGGAAGGGGAAGGGGAAGGGGAAGGGGAAGGGGAAGAAGGGGAAGAAGGGGAAGAAGGGGAAGAAGGGGAAGAAGGGGAAGAAGGGGAAGAAGGGGAAGAAGGGGGGGAAGGGGAAGGGGAAAGGGAAGGGGAAGGGGAAGGGGAAAGGGAAGGGGAAGGGGAAGAAGGGGAAGGGGAAGGGGAAGAAGGGGAAGGGGAAGGGGAAGGGGAAAGGGAAGGGGAAGGGGAAGAAGGGGAAGGGGAAGGGGAAGAAGGGGAAGGGGAAGGGGAAGAAGGGGAAGGGGAAGGGGAAGAAGGGGAAGGGGAAGGGGAAGAAGGGGAGGGGAAGGAAGGGAAGGAAGGAAGGAAGGGAAGGGAAGGGAAGGGAAGGGAAGGGAAGGGAAGGGAAGGGAAGGGAAGGAAGGAAGGAAGGAGAGAGGGAAGGCAGGCAGGCAGGAAGGAAGAGGGTGGTGTGAGTTGTCTGAGATGTGAACAGCCCTTGCTCCAGTGCTAACTTCCCCCCTCCTCCCGTCCTCTGGCCTCTACGTTCAGTAGGAATACAGGACTAGTTCTGCTACGTGTCTTTTATGGCACTCAAAAATGAACTTCAAAACTGGGTATGGTGGCTCATGACCTAGTACCTGGGAGGCAGAGGCAGAAAAATCAGAAGTTGGAAATCAGCCTTGTATATATAATGAATTTGAGGCCAGCCTGGGCTACATATAACCCCATTTTCGATTTTTTTTTTTTTTTTTTTTTTTTGGAAGTGAAGGATGGCCATTTAACGCTTTGGCTGTGGACAGCCCCTTCAGGACTCTGCATTTCTGAGCTGGCTTCTCTTGGGGCTGTGCCTAGCAGGAAGCTGACTTCCATGACATCAGCAGACAGGAGGGTAAAGAACTTTCCACCTGCCCCAGGAAGCAAATATCCCCCCTCCCCTGCCCCCCATTACTGTTAACTGGTCCCTAGTTGTGCCCACGGGAGTCCTCATGGAGAATGGCATTTGTTTGGAGCTTTCCTATATTGAAGGCGGTGCTTGTGGCAGATTGGTGACAGCGTGTCCGTGTGTGACATCACATAAATGAGTTGTAAGAACCCTGTAAAGATAAGAGCGGTGGTAGAAAGGATGAAGAGGGCCATTTCCTTTCTAGTATCTGCCGTGAATCACAACCCAAAAGGAAGACAGAAAACAGGCTGGGGTGTAGGGGTGAGGATCAGAGCCGCGGCAGAGGTGGGGCTCAGAACCAGGCAACATTGTTGCCAGAGGCTGGGTAGAGTGGGAAATTGGAGGCAGTAGAGCCCCCCTAAAGGGTGGGGTTGGTTGGGGGGCTAGCCTTGGCTGGTATCTAGTTTCGTAACTGATTACACACACTGTGTAAATCTGTCAGCACCGGCACCCACTCAGTTTGCCAGACCTAATTAATAACTACTGTCAGCCCAGAACCAGCTTGAAGCTTAGAGGAGCAATGAGCTCCTACCCGCCCCCAATAAAGGGATGACCTCAACCCTGGAGGACTCTGTCCAGGAAACTCCCCCCTTTCCTTCTCCTCATCCCCAAAGTGAAAATTAGGGCAGCGATTCCTAGTTGGAACTTCTTGAGGTAGAAGAGTCTGATCAGAGAATCTGTTCTCTCTTGTGCTTTGACGGTTCTTTCCGTAGCCGAGCTACTGGGCCTCCCAGGTTCTCCTGGAGGGTTTCAAAATAGTGGGATGGTGTCAAGCCAGGGTTTGAGTAGGTAGACTGTAACTTTTGGTTGCTACCTTACATGTGAGACATGGAAGGGCTCATCTAATTGAGGGCTAGGCAATAGGTCCAGAAGGTCTTAGACATTATTTAGCTCAGTCCACTATGGTGCTGAGTTTGGTCACATGGTGAGTTTGAGGCCTAGCAGTGCCTGGGAGCTTCTGAGCTATAGTTCATTTCCTGTCTTAGTTGGTAAGCTTTCACTTTCCCTTCCTTTACCAAAGCAAGTTGAGGAAGGATTCATTTTAAAGCGGGCTGTGTTAGAGGATCTTGGCTTCGGGGTCCCGTTTCGCATTTCCTCCATTTATTTACTGACTCGTCTGATGTCTTGGGCAGGTTAACTGTAGGGTTAGCAGGGAGGGTAGTTATAGACAAGCAAGGCCCACTTGGCTTGCCACTGTGCACACTTGGCTTGCCCCCACTTCCTTCTTTCAGAGGTGGCCGTTGCTGGACAATATGACCCTTGAAGGAAGAGATCAACTGCCTGAGATAGGAAAGTTTTATCTCTGAGGTTATTGCAAGTGTGCTCCATCTGCTTCTGTCCAGATCCGAACCGGTAGCCAGATAAACTGCTGTGTTTATCAAGGCTAAACAATCGTCAGAATGCAATTAGCCTGGGAGGCCACTGGCTCCCGATAAGCAATGCCTGCAGCTGGACCCTGCTGAGGACCCAGTCCCACTGCTGAGGACACCACACTATCGCTACCCCCTAATATACTCCGAGTCTCTTTTTTCCCTGCCCTAAATTTTAAAGGGGATTTGATGTCCTAACACATTTGTTTTGGTGTTCTTTGCCCATATTGGGAAATAAAACCCAGTAGCTTTTATAGATGGATAAATCCTTTTAAAAGGCCCTTTTGTTATCACTGTGGGGCTTGTGTGCACTAAAACAGAGTTTTAAGGGACCGATGAAACCCTATAATCACAGTTTGCTATTTCTGGAGTGGACCCCTTCCTGGTATAGACAGAGAATCACAGCCCAGAGGGCCTGGGACTTGTCAGAGGAACATGTTTGTGAACTTTGGGCAGATGTGGGTTGGAAGTTTGGTGTGGCCACCGACCTGGGCCTGACCTTGGATAAACTCCTGGAGCCGCTATTTCCTCGTCTGTTCAGGGAAACCCACAATCTGAGCCTCGCAGCATTGTTGGGAGAGAGGAACACCGTTTCCCTTGGTCAAGGTCACACAGATAACCGAGCAGGGCCAACGCCAGAACTCTAAAAGCACATCCTGGCTCCCAGGTTTCATTCTTTCCACTTCAGGGTCTTCTCTCATCTCCCATTTTCCATTCAACAAAGTGATCTTGTCCTTTGTCCCAGAGTTCAGCACACTTCATATGCTGCACCCCCTGATGGCCTGAGGCCCCATTCTGCTCAGGGACTCATGTTTATACGATGACAGCATCTATATTTTTTTGTCTGGATGAATTAATAACCGGCTTGCCATTGTATTGAGGAAAAACCAGACATCACCTCATGGTCTCAGAAAGGGAGTGTCATTTTTCCTGTACCTTCTGGCAAATGTGCTACTTAGATTTAGTGGCAGCAGAAGAGATTTTACACGGGCGTTTGCCCAGCTGGAGAGTGTCATTGGTCTGTCCACAGCCAGGAGACACCCCATTCCTACCCCAACCTGCCTCATAACATTAAAGATTGAAGTTCTGACTCTGAGGTCCTAGATCTGGCCTGAGTTTGAAGCCTTTGCCTGGGCATCCTCTGAGCCTTGGACACTAGGTGGCGCCACAGGAACATTTGAGACACGTTGTCCACTGGCTAGGACGCGCGTGGCCCTGGGAAATCCTTTGGCTTTCCACCAGCTGCCTCTACCAGATTCCTCCCTCCATCCTGTCTTAGGACCTTCATGTGCTGCACTGCTGGGCGAGGGGGAATTCGCCCTGTGGCTACGACCCAGCATTCGAAACACCAATGGGCTAAGCTCTTTTGTCCTCTGTTACCCTCCTCTCCCCGGAGTCGCTCCCTGCCCGATTATTAATTACTCATTTGCTTTGATTGGCATCAGCTAAAGGTTTGCGTGTTGAGCAAGAGGCCGTCAAAACCCCCACGGCTCCTGCGCACTGCCTGCCTGGGACTATGCTGTAGTTGGGGGGTAACAGCAGCCCGGTTGTCACTAGCTTCAGGCACTGTGTGTCCCACCCCTCCCTGATGCCCAGTACACCACTTGGAGTCGGGCTTTCTCAACTTTCTGTTCACTTCGGTTCTCTTTCCTGGGAACCGGGATTCCCTGTTACATTTCAAATCACAAGGTGGTTTCTCCGGGTCACCTGCTGTCCTCTGGCCTTCCTGTCTGCATCACCATATCCTTTGCCCCATTCAGGCAGCTATTTAGACTCCTGGGCCCACAGACTCGATCGATCCCTGCACTCTACTACAGAGCTCCTACTCTTCACTGACGGTCCTCTATCTTCCACTATTGAAACTCTAATCATATTGAGCCTATAGGTCACCATTGTGTTCCTTCAGAATACCTCCCTGCGGAGAGCTGATGGAGGACACACTGGAGTGGAGATGTCTCCCAGCCCACCCCATGCTGCCTTGTCTTTTGTACTCTTGAGAACATGACATGAATTCTGGGGCGGTTGGTACATTCCTGCCTCCTTTAAGCTGAAAGCACACAAGGGCACACTTGTCAGGATGTCGAAATGGTAGCAACTCGACTTCAGAACAGGTTTTTTTTTTCCTTCCCTAGAAATTCTTCTGGATTTATGACATCGGTGCTAGAGCAGGGCTGGGTGATGCTGTTGGCTGGGACCACAAACCCAGCGACAGAATTCCAACACGCACTTTGACTGCGAGATCAAAGGCGTGATAGGCAGAAAACGAAGGGTTGAGTTGGCAGAAGAGAAAGAGAAAAGGAAGGAAGGGTTACAAGACCAGGGATGCCATGTAGCCATCTTCTGGCCTCTGCTTCACCCTTCTGGCCAATCACATGCTTAATGTCTCCAGCATCTGTCCCCTGCCACTACCTAACCCACAGGAAGTTTGATCTATACTAAAATAACCCTAGTGGCAAATCAAAAGGACTCAGTAAACAGTACCAGTTGCTACCAAGTCTAAGACCTTGGCCCAGACTTTTACCAAACTGCAGAAAAATTGAAAGGCACGTTTTATATACCATGTTTTTAATTCGCCCCCAGGGTGGAAGAGAGGCTATCAGAGAGGATGTGGCCATGCATAGGAGATAAAACATGTGAGCATACTGGCTTCCTTATTCCCACAATGGAATTTTCTCCAGATCCTTGCCTTCTGAAATGAGACACCAGATGCAATTGCACTGTGATACCACTAGGGTGACTCTGCCTGTGGCGGCACATTCTTACCATTGCCTTGTGTGGAAATCAGTGCAACGGTGGGAGACCTGGTCAAACACCCTTCGGCTCAAACCCACATATCCCTTTACCTATAAAAGCCTCTATTGCTGAAACAGAAGAGTCTATCTACATTTCCGGTTTCTTCTGCAGGATTATCCGTGTGCTATTAGGGAATGCCTGCTTTTGATTCAAGACTTGAAATAGCAGGACTGGAATGGAGCTCAGTGCTACACTGTCAGCCTAGCAGGTGCTGGGTTTGATCTTCAGAGCTGCCAAAACGGGCGAACCTTCAAATGCTACAGGGAGCCTCGCTGGTCCACGGATGAAGCCAGTGGACTCAATTGAATTTCCACCGGGATCCTTTCCGAGACGGGCAAACCCTTCTTCAACTTGGAACTGTGAGCACTCTGTAGCTCCGAGAGCTGCCTGTCTCAGGTGGACAGAGATGGTTCTCACAGCTCATTTGGGTGCCCTATCCTCTGGTCCCTGGGCCGTTTACTAATGCTATGAATGAGGCTGTAAGTGTGAAAACCACGGATTAGTAATACCTTCCTTGAGGAAGCCTCTTTGCTTGCTAGCCAGCCTCAAGCAGTGTTATTAAGACCAGCTTGATTATTTTGAGACGGTGGCCCAATTAGAAGCTATAGACTCCTTCGACATAAGTGTTTATACATAGTGCTTCAGATAAAATACATATTTATAAGTATGCGCATGTTGTGTGTGTGTGTGTGTATGTGTGCTTAGCAACTTAATTACCTGGACTGAATTGCTAGAAGAAATATGCAGAAATGAGACCCCTTTTCTGGGGCTAGATTCAGAGCAGAGGACACGCCAGAAAGGGATGGTGCTGTTGGCTTCTCCATGACTTCACAGTGGACGTCCCAAGTGCACAGAGCACTGCCCCACTGTCAAGAGATGGCATCTTTGGCACAAGTTGATTCTGCCCTCTGCTGTGCACCCAGGATGTCCCTTTTGTATTGTGCAGTGTGGGTTGGGGAGCTCGGGGACAAGTGTCCTTGTCATAGCTCCGGAGAGACATCGACTTCAGTCTCCTGTTTCCGGGGCTGGTTGTCTATCTAGCCTTCCTAATGAGCGAATATGTTCTCTTTAAGGAAACAAACAAAGCAAAAACACCAATTCATCTGGATTTTCTTCATTTGTCTTAAATACAAACAAACAAAAGGAGGGTGGTTGTTTCTGCACCAACTATTTCCAGTGCAAGTTGCCTCATGGCTCGAGGTGCTTGGATGGTGCTTGTCACCACAGACCCACAGGGCCAGTTCCAACTGTTACTCAGTGAGACTTTTTTTCCTTCCAAAAATTCCCAACGTTCCTTTAAGGCCTATTTAGCTGCGGGTTTTGTTTATTCTCCCGGCAATCAGCATTTAAAATAAGACAAACAAGCATTTTTCCCGGGCTGTGAATCCCCGCCGGCCAGCCTCCACCTGCACACCTGAAACCAACGTGTCCAATTGAATTTCTCAGTAACCCAGAGCCTCTTCAGAGACCTGCCCCCTCCGTCGATCAGGCTGGGAGTAGGGAACTTGAGCTGCGTAAACGCAATTTTAAGAATTGCTAATGACGCTAGAAATCTGCAATGCAATTAGCGTCATTGGATTTGGCTCTCCTCCGCAGGCACAAACCTCCTTGTCGTACTGCGGTGGTAGAAGCGGCAAGCGGGCCCACGTGCTCCCCCGGCCCACCCTGGGTATGTTGGCAGCCCCTTCGCACCAAGACTGAAGCGGGAATTGGTTCCCACCCTTTCGCTGTGTAGCTGTTGACTTCTTTGTCTCTTTTCTGGGTCTTGAGGTGTGTGGAGGTGTGTGTGTGTGTGTGGGGGGGGGGTTTAGATGGAGGGTTGATTGTAACCTTCGAGATCCAGTCTTCCAAATAGAGCCACTCACTCTGTTATCTAGGAAATTGGGGTCCACTTTATGAGCCATTTTGCTCCCTAGGATTTCCGTACAACCTCAATTCCTCCTGTTCTGAACCAGTCATTTTGGCTGGGGTTCATCGTCATTTCTGTAGTTATGGGGACTCTCCTACCACCATTACCCACCATAGGCAGTCCATCCGTCCGTCTGTCTGTCTGTCTTTTTCTGTCCCCCTCTGATTTCCGTATCTTCTTCATGCTCCACAGGTGAGAAGGGTAGAAAATATCCCATGAAGAGAGACAGAAGTACAGGCAATTAGGGTGGGGTCTGAATGTGAATTATTGGATTAAAAAACAAACCTTACTTTTCCATAGGAAAATTATTTTTGCTTCCTGGAAAAATAGCAGGGGCCAAGCATGCGAATCTTGTTAGCTCCCTAAAAGGCTGCCAAATGCCACAGATGATCTTGGTGGGTCTGTTTAATTCAGCAAAAGTTTCTACTCTGGGGATCTTCTTTCAAATACTGAGGCCCAAATCAGAAGCTCGCAGAGGGGAGCTGCTCTTCCAAGATTCCAGATGTGTCTGTGAGACAACACGTTACGGGCCAAATTGATTTCACCCTTGGGAAACCGGAGATTTTTCAAAGTTATGTCTGCGAAGCCAGCTAATGCAATTCCCCATTAGTACATTAAAGTGTGCCCTTATTAATTCAAACATAAAGGCAACAAAATAAGCTGTTAAATTTAAAATATAATACATATATAATGAGGAGAATGTGTGAAAGCCTTATTCAAATGAAAATACAGGAGTGTTTGAACTACTAAGGTATCTTTTGTATTGAATTATGAGCATATGTAATAGATTTAATTATTAATTTCCCCATTGTTCTATGCATACAGACAGGGTTCAAGGCACAGTCATCTTCTGGCTTTCATAGATCTAATTTGTATAATTATTGCCTGAATAAAGAATTGCTCCAATTCCTAGCTCTCTTTCTTTCTTTCCCTCTTCTAAATACTGTTTCAATGCTGCATTCCAAAAGGCAAGCACCTGCCACTTCTTCAAAGTCAGCTGATCACTCGGGATGATGGACGGCGAGGCCGCCGATGACGTCTCCTTTCAAGTCTCTTTGTCTAAGTGAATTATCGTGCGTCCTTTTAATTTTATTGAACAAATTACATTTGTCAAGGTCTATCTTTGTAAATAAATGATAACTAGAGACACATGGATGCGTATTTCTGCCGTTCAAGGGCTCTCGTTCCATTTCTGGAAGCCAGATGAACATGGAACAAAGGAGAAACTTTCCTCTAAAAGCAATTATCTTTCTGCATTTCCCATCAGCACAATTATATTGCAGGGAATTTTAAGGAGCCGTAGAAGTAGAATTGAATGCTTAAAACTGTGTTTGCCGAATTGCTATGCAAAAGTTGAACAGGCTATGCGGGATCAGACAAAATAGTATCTCTCCCCTGGCCACATTTCCCCAAGTTCAGAGTGTGCTTCAAGGATGGAGGCAGTGTGGGGTGACCTCGGCCACGTTTAGGGGTCCTGCATTTCTTGAACAGAATTTGTAATGACATTTCTGAATCCTGAGGGCTGTTGGCAAGGTGACTGGGAACGCAGACAATAAAACCATCCACTTCCAGTTTATTTGGAAGGCTTCTGATTTGCTGATTTCGCTCTGCCCGGAAGAGAAACCTACTAGCTTATTAAGTAATCCGTGAATGGGGGTGGAGTAAGGAGAGGGCTGTTTACAAGTGGGGTGGCAGAGCTTACTCTACCTCCTAAAGCAAACCAGCAATTTGGAGAGCAACTGAGCGTGGTTTGTGTGGCTACTCTGTCAATAAGGCATATCAGCCAGGGTCATTTCTTCATTGCTGGCTTCTCCACAATTTACTGAACTGTAGCTAAGACATAAATTGTACTATCTTATCAGTGATGGCTCAGAAGTAGTATGGATGTGTGTGTGTGTGTGTGTGTGTGTGTGTGTGTGTGTGTGTGTGTGTGGTGTTTGCACGCACATGTGCACATGTGCACTTAGGTATCTTTCTTTAGGATATACATTTGGTTTTTAGTTTCATTTTTGAGACAAGGTCTCTTGCAGGCTTGGGATTTGCAAGTAGGCTAGGCCAGTGATCCCAGTGATCTTTCTCCACCTCCCCACCACTATGGCTGCTATCTTTCTTGCCAATTTTTGAATTGACATTTTGGGATGGAGGTGGGTGTGAGAGGCCACCATAGAAAACATCAGGACTGTGGCCGGTCTGGTGACATGGTCATCAAACTACTAGGCAATTGATGGAATAACATTGTAAGCAAGAGACCCTGAGGAAAAGAAATCCAGGAGCAAGGGTGACCTTGTGTCTTCAAGGAGAAATGGACAAGGGGGTGAATCAATAGCCTGGAAACAAGATTCCAAGTTTCAGTAGGCTGTATGGGGCAGGGGGTAGAGCAAGGGCCGATGGTGGGGTCTGGTTGCAAGATGAAGAGTCTGAGCTGGGTGATCAAATGGCTTGTATTTAGATGCTGTGACTGTGGTCACACATCTCTGACTGAGATATTGGTCTCCATCAGGAACGATAAAGGGAAGACCCCGGCCCTGGGATTACATTGCTAACGCTTCATAAATCTGTTGAAGGGGAAACCAAGTTTATTCTCCTAAGGAAACAAGTCTGAGGTTTTTGTTGTTTGTTGTTCGCTGTTTCCCTGTGGTTTCAGCAGTGTTAGTAATAAGCAACCCCATGAATCAAAACCAGAAGCAAGTGATCCACATAGTAGGTTTAAACATCTTGACTTGGGCAACTCTCCTCTGCCAGAAGACCACGAACACCTCATCTGATTCAGAGCACTGCACTAGCTGGCCAGGGATGGACATGGGTCACACTCAGCCAAGAATGGAATCTGGCCCCCATTAAAAAGCTCTGCCTGGCACTAGGAACAGACGTTCCCAAGTGCTCACAGTGCGTGGGTCGGAGGGGGAGACCGGGTAAGGGTGAGGCTGGGTAAGGGGAGTGATAAGGGCCATGGAAGAAAGTGAGGCTCGAGTTGATGCCCAACAAAAGTGGGGAAGGGAAAGGATAGTAGAGGAAAGAATATGGGATACCAGGGGCATAGAGAGATAGGTATCTTGGGGAGCTTCTCTTGCTTCAAGATGGCCTGGAAGAAGGTAAGGATGACCAGGAAGGGAGGAGCAAGGGGAGGGAATCAGTCTGTGTTAGATGAGAAGGGCTAGGGGTTCAACCTAGAAATTTCCACCTTCTATACTCAGCTACACAGTGAGTTTGAGGCCAGTCTGGTGTACACAATGGTAGGGTAATGCTAAGGAGCCCCTGACCTTAATCAGCATAGCATCCACAGTTGGTTACTGGGGACAGAGCCAAGTGAAAACAGGGCTTCTTACTCAAAAGCTAGGAAGAGGGTCAGTTAGAGGTTTAAGAATGAGGTAGGCAACAATATGAACTAACCAGCATCCCCAGAGCTCCCTGGGACTAAACCACCAACCAAAGAAAACACATGGTGGGACTCATGGTTCTAGCTGCATATGTAGCAGAGGATGGCCTAGTCGGTCACCAATAGGAGGAGAGGCCCTTGGTCCTGTGAAGATTCTATGTCCCAGTATAGGGGAATGCCTGGGCCAGGAAGTGGGAGTGGGTGGGTTGGTGAGCAGGGGGAAGGGAGAGAGGATAAGAGGTTTTTGGAGGGGAAACCAGGAAAGGTGATAACATTTGAAATGTAAATAAAGAAAATATCTAATAATAATAATAATAATAATAATAATGATAATAATAATAATAATGATAATGAGGTAGGATGGAGGAACACACCCTCCTCGATCTGTGCAATACTTTCTCATGAATACGGACACTTATTCTGTCATGTAACCTGTCAAATTGGTTATTTACATTGTTGGTGCTGCACTTTAAGGTGGGTAAATAGCTCAGAGACGCCAGGTCTTCCCCCCAAATTCTTTCTGTAGGCAGAAGACACGGAACTCAGCCTAAGGCATTTGATATCATCCTGCCATGACCCCTTTCATTCAACACAGGTACCTGTGTGGATGCTGGAGACATACTAGTAAAGGGGTCAGATGTATTCTGCTTTCTCATGGAACACAGAGTAGGGACCAGGAACGTGAAGTTAAATCAGAAGTTCCTTTAGGGTCAAAGGGTTAGTGGCAGACATTATTTACTTTTTTACATTCTGTCTATCTTGCTGGCTTTCTCTGTGTGAATGTCAGAGGTTAACTCACCTAACAACCTATATCACGTTTGTTTGTTTGTTTGTTTTTGTTTCTTTGAGACAGGATCTCACAGTGTAGCCCTCACTGGTCTGGAACTCATTATGTAAAACTGAAACCTACCTGCTCTGCCTCCAGGTGCTGGGGTTAAAGGCAATGTGTTTTGGCGTCACCTGTGTTTTGAGACAGAGTCTCTTATTAGTACCTGGAGCTTACTTACTTATTAGGCTAAACTGGCTGGTCAGTAAGACTGCAATATCTTCTTGTCTCAGTTTTCCTACTACTGATATTACAAATGCCTGCTGTGGTGGTTTGAATAGACTTGGCCCCAGGGAGTGACACTATTAGAAGGCGTGGCCTTGTTGGAGGAAGTGTGTCACTGTGAGGGTGGGCTATGAGACCCTCCTCCTAGCTACCCATGACACAGTCTTCTCCTGTTTGCCTTTTGAACAAAATGTAGAACTTCAGCTCCTTCTCCAGCACTGTGCCTCCCTGGATGCTGCCATGCTTCCTGCCATGAAGATAATGGACTGAACCTCTGAACCTGGAAGCCAGCCCCAATTAAATGTCCTTTATAAGAGTTGCCTTGGTTCTGAAAAACATGGGCCAAAGACATTTACCTCGATGACATCTTGGCCCCTCCCAGTGTTTCACACCATAGAAGACCTTTGGGAGTGCGTGTGTTAATGGTGTTAGCATGAACCAGTTTGCTCCCAGGTGCACTGCCCCAAGGAAGACTGACAAATGGCTCTGGTGGTAGAACATGGGCATTCAGAGTATGGCAGTGTTGATGATGGTTGGGAGACAGGAATCCTTTCAAAGACTTCATCTCATAGGAAATGACAGAATGACACCACCCACTTAGACGAGGGAAAATCAAGTCGTCCTTTTTCACAGGTTGTTTCCCAGTCCTGAGGACATCTCTATAGCCTGCCATGTGTCAGTGAGTCAGTCGGTAGAGTATGCTGTGAAAACCCACAAGCCAGCAGGGGAACATGCACACAGGTCCATACACTCTAGGAGGTCTGGACCTGGCCACTGGCATGTCTGATCTGATAACTAGGCATTCGAGCTGGAGGGTTTGCCCAGAGAACTGGGAATCAGGAAGCCCCATGAAACTCACAAGGCATTTTGGAATGCGAAGACCATCTTGGTTCTTACTGGCAGTCCTTCCCTGCTCCTTTTAATATTCTTTTGGGCCTGACCAGGCTTTGTTGTATGCTTGCTCTGAGCGGTGTGACTCTTCCTAATGGCGTTTTCTTTTCTGGCCTGTGGCATCCTTGTGTTGTTGAAAAGTCCTTCTCCATAGTAACAGACGCTTCCACTGAGTTAACACCTCAACCCATTAAGCTTAAGTGCTTTTCAAAACATTTTATTATTGGCGGAGTGTTTGTGAAGCAGTTTACCTTGGACTCCGACCGCTTCAAGAGGTTTGTGCCTATCTTGTGTTCCACGGGAGCTACGCCACAAGCCTAGCCCATTCCGGCACCCTTTCCTTGCATCTCTCTCCATGGTAGGGAGGCCATGAGACATCTTGAATTTAGTTTTTATATTGTCACTTCATCATTGAAAGAGGGATGCCATTGCTTTCGAAAAGCAAATTTTTAAATTGTATTTTGTGGGGCTGGAGAGATGGCCCAGTGGTTATGAGCGCTTGCTCCTTTTGCAGAGGACCCATGGTGAGTCCCCAGCACCATCTGTACAATGGCCTAGAACTCCATCTCCGGGGGATCTGACATTCTCTTCTGGCCTCTGCATGCGTGCACCCACACTCACGTGCATTTTTAAAACCTTTAAACAATTGTTCTGTAACATGGATAGGATATACCTAGGTAGGTCAGACAGTGAGCAGGTTAGAGCTGAGGTGTTCTGCTGTCTCTAGGAACAATAGACTGGCTTTGTCACAGTCTGCATCCTTTCTGGTCCCCTCCTGATATCAAGTTCTCTGACTTTCGTTGGTACTTAGGCACTTGTATTCATGCCTCAGTCACAATTTGACAACTTGGCTGAATGAAGAGCCTTGCACTATAAGCAAATTTGACCTATTTGGGAGGTGTGTCCCCCCCCCCCCCACAGGGACCCATTTTGATTGGTGTGCATGGAAACTTGTTAAACCTCAATGGATCTTGATGTATGACAGACACTGGCTGCAGCAGAGCCATGGTGGGCTTGTCGGGTTTTTTTGTTTGTTTGTTTGTTTTCCTGCATGTAGAATAGAGTTTGCAATCTAGAGATGGATGCATTTAACCAATAGGACAGGGAACTTAAGCAAATACTAGGTTAAAGAGCCCTCATAGCAAACCCTGGAGCACCCTTATAACGGGTAAGCTAAGTGCCATTCAGGGAGAGATTTTGATCTTGGCCCCTTGAAACAGAATGGTAAGGTAGTGACAACATGTAATCTTGAGGTGGGTAGATAGCGGTGAAGAGGCTAATGAATAATTTTTAAATCAACCCGTGGCTAATTGCTAACAGGTCATCATACTGCTTTGGGTTGTGGCTGGAAAAGCCGTTGTGGTGAAGTAGAGTCTAGAACAGGAGATACAGAGCTCAGCCCCCTCTTTGCTTCAGTTCCATGGCTATGAGACTGCAGCCACCTTTTTCCTGAAGGAAGAAGCCCATAGCTACCGGGAACTGCCTTCGCTACTCAACGGTGGGGTTGTTTCTCCTGCTTCCTGATGTCTCTATGCAGGCACTGGGGGTAGAAGCTTGGAAGGGGTCTGGTGTGCTGAACTCTTTGGCAGCCGCAGGGCCTGGATGCACCCTGGTCCAGGGATGAAGTGCTGGTATCCAGGCGGTGACCTGACCATGAGATAGAGAATGGTTGTCACAGGGACACAAGGAGACATTGAGAAACTACATTGTAGTCATTTGGCCTTTGAGCCACCAATTGCTTCTCTGTATTAGTGACAAATGTTTTCCTATGACCACTGTGTCACCTGTTGTTTCAGTCTTGCCTTTTGTGTTCTTACAAGTAATTGTGATGGCAGGACTCTCAGTTTCTCTCTCTCTCTCAGACAGGGTCTTCTACGTAGCCCAGGCTAGCCTAGTTCTCACAGAGATCTCCTGCCTCTGCCTCCTGAGTGCTGGGATTGAAAGCATGTGTCTTGTGTTTTTTACTAATTTTATTTATGCTTTGAGAATTTTATACTTGCATACAGTGCATTTTTATAAATTTCACTCCCCACTCCTTCTAACTCCTGGGTTCATCCTACATACCCTTCCCAACTTTGTCTCTCTCTCTCTCTCTGACTCTCTCTCTGTCTCTCTCTGTGTGTTGTCGGGGGAGCCCTTGCATGCCACAGTATGTGTGTAGGCCAGAAGTTGATCCTCTCCTTATATAGTGTCAGTTCTGGGATCCAGTAAAGGTCACTAAAGTGCTAAGCGGCAAGCATCTTTACTCACTGAGCTATCTCATTGGCTAACACCAAGGACCTCTTGACTAGACCCTTCTAAGGTAGATGCTACAATTATTCTACTTCACGGATGGAAACAGAGGCTCTGGAGTTAACTAGCACAAGATGGTGCTCTGGTGTGTGGTAGAACAGAACTCAAAACTGGACAGCTAGGTTGGGTTCAGTGCTATAATCATTTTATAAATGGGTTCCTAGGTCATTTGTCCTTCCTTCCTTCCTTCCTTCCTTCCTTCCTTCCTTCCTTCCTTCCTTCCTTCCTTCCTTCCTCCTTTTGATATTGTTTTTGTGTTTTCAATACAGGGTCTCACCTATGTAGCTCTGGCTGTCCTGGAACTCAAGCTGAGCTTGAACTCCCAGAGATCTGCCTGCCCCTGCCTTCCAATTGCTGGGTTTAAAGTTTGTGCCACTTCACCCGGCTTACATGCCATTTGCTCTTATAAGACATTGTATTACAAGCCCAAGTAATGAGCAAAGGGGTCAAAGGTTGTGACCATTCTTTTGGTGACAAAATGAGTGGGCAATCCCTGTCCTCTCTGCACAATCCAAGGCACTGGTCACCTGATACTTTGTCTTCACAGCCGGATATATGCATCTGAATGTTTCTTGACCACCCACCATCTAATGGACCATCGCTCTGGAGATAAGATGGAGAAGACCCAGTTCTCAGCCTCATAGCATCACCAGTCACCTGGAAAGGCAAGACGTTAAACAACAATGTGTAGTGGAGGCCACATTAGATGGAAGTGTGGCATGGCAGTCGATGATGTTGATTAGACATTTTTCTCTAGGAATTAGTCATCAGTTCTCCCTATGAATTGTTCTGTTTAATTCTGGTTAAACACAGAGGAAACTGACCTATGGGGCAGGTAGATGCTATTTTATCCCAGTTCACAGATGAGAATGTGGGAACATAAAGTGTTATAGTTCCTGAGTGACCCCGCTGTTTAATAGTGGACCCAAGACTATGAGCAAGCACATCTGGGAATGTTAACCTTGTTGGGTGTTTGGGCATCCCATTTTAATCAGTTAGTGAGCACATCTGGTGTGAAGACGCATGTCACAGTTACTGTTCCCTTGCTGTGAACATTGCAACCAAGGCAACTAACAGAAGAAAACATTTCATTGGAGGCTTGCTTACAGTATCAGAGGGTGAGTCCATTTCCATCACGACAGGGAGCATGGTGGCAGGCAGACTGGCATGGAGGTAGAAAGAGAGTGAGACTGGAGATGGTACATCAGAACCCACCTAAGCGACACACCTCCTCCAACAAGGACACACTTCCTAATCTTTCCTAAACACTCCACCAACTGGGAACCAAACATTCAAATCTATGAGCCTATGGGGCCATCCTCATTCAAACCACTACACGCAAACTCAGAAGACCTCATTCATTCACTTACTCACGCATTCACTCAGGAGCAGTTACTCGGTACCTTCAGTGCCTAAAAGGTGTGTGAATACAGAGATGGTGAGACAGTTTGGCACTATAGTACCCACTCTACATTAAAGGGCCTTGAGGCAGTTGCTGGAGAGACAGCTCAGTAGTTAAGAGCACTTGTTGCTCTTACATAGAATCTGGGTTTGGTTCCCAGCAGGCAGATGGTGGCAAAACATGAAACTCTAGCTCTGGGGAATCTTACAGCCTTTATCTTAGACACTGGGCATGAATGGGGTGCATATTCATGCATGTAGTCAAATGATCTCTCTCTCTCTCTCTCTCTCTCTCTCTCTCTCTCTCTCTCTCTCTCTCACACACACACACACACCAGAATAAAAGGCCTGGAGAAGCAAGACTTTGTTCCTTATCTTCAGACTGCTACACATTTAAAGTAAGGAAAGGAAGCCAGCAACTCGTCTTGGCTTGTATACTTGGTCATCACATAATGGAAAGAAGAGTGTAGCCTTATAAAGGGAGGGGCTCTTCTGCTGGATGTCAGTCTGACCCTAGCCACACCGGGAACTTCTAGAACTTTGGAATAAACCTCCTGAACCCTCACTCTGCAGACGAACAAGCCAGAGCTTACAATGCTGTCACTAGTTGGAGAAATATTTAAAAAACCGCCAAGCTCTGTGACTCCCTTCCAATCTCTAAGACTTGTCAATCTTGACTTGTAAATGATTGCTGAATTTCCCAATATTTAACCAGAGCATATGTTCAGGGCTTTGGCAAGCTGCAGGTTTGAGAACAGAGTATCACGAAGGCTTCCCAGAGCCAGCAAGGGAGTCTCAAAGGAAGAGCAGAGAGCAACATGGCCAACTGGAAGGGCATGTTCTCTGCACGGGGTGGGGGTAGTGTGAGCCTGGATGGGGACTTCTGGCATCAGAATTGGCTGAAATGAAGCAGGGTTGTAAGAAATAGAGGAAGCCTTTTGGGGGGTGGGAAGCAGAAGAGGCAAGGATACAAGAAGGGTTTCCTTGGGAGTAAACCCTTTCCTTATCTGCCGTTCATGTTATTTTTCTACACAAGACTATGTTGGACTTCTGTGTTATGCTTGGTCACTTTGGATAAGTAGATGAAAAGTCTCTATTGTTATAAGAAACCAGGTTAGAAGAGAAACCTCCAAACCTTCTTAATCAGAATTCCTCTAAAACATTTCAAACATTTTCATGCGTTTGACTGTTTTGCCTGCATGCACATACGTGTACTGTGTACTTGTCTGGAGTGCGGTGGAAGCCAGAAGACCATGTCAGATCTCATGGAACTAGAGCTACAGGTGTCTAGAAAATGCCACATGGGTGCTGTGCTGAGAACTGAACCTGAGTCCTCTGCAGATGCAGTCAGCGCTCTTAACCGCTGAGCCATCTCTCTAGCCCCAGGCAGAATTCTTATGAACATCTTGGCCTTTCGTTTTATTGTTATTATTATTTTACACTGCAGATTGAACCCAGGGCCTCACCCATGATAAGCATGCATTTTTCCACTGACCCACTATCTCCATTTCCATAACCTTATTTCTTCAACAAGAAGCCTCCTCATATTTAATGGTCCTGCTTATATGCTAGTCCTGGGGGCCAGGAATTCAGAGAGAAGAGTCTCCTGTTTCCTTTTAACAGTGAGGCTATCCTGAGTACCACTAGGGATGGAAATTGAAAAAAGTAAAAGAAATAGGAAAGAAGCGGGGAAGAGAGAAAGAGAAAGGGGCAGATATGGAGGGAAGGGAAGGGAAGGAGAAAGGGGACAGGAGGGAAGGAGAGAGGGGAGGGGGAGGGGAGGGGGGAGAGGGGAGGGCGGATATCTGTTACTTATTTCTTTGGGCTAGGTGCTCCCCCCTGGTTGAGGAACTCTTTTAAGATTCTAATGACACCTTGGTCTTAGAGGGATTTTTTTTGTTGTTGTTTTATTTGTTTGTCATATTTTGTTTTGTTTGATACAGAGTCTTCCTATATAGCCCTGACTGCTCTGGAACTCACCATGTAGATCAGGCTGGTATCAAACAGAGAGATCACCTGCCTCTGTTGGGATTAAAGGTGTGTGCCTCGATACCCAGCTTGGATTTTGCCAAAAGAAAATTGAGCTGTAATTCTAAGCATGCTCATGAGCAGCTAGCTAGCTGTCCAGAGGATTCAAGACACCCTCTTCTTAGGAAGTCAGGTTGGCTGCAACCACCAGGGAAAAAGATAGGCAGATGCACATCCCAGATACTTTAGAGACAAGAATATTACCAAGTGGGTACCTTGTATCATCAATACATGCCCTTATGAGTGCAGTAGGGGCATTTCCTTAGCTGCCACAGCACCCTGGAATGCTGCCTGCCTAACTTATAAAAGGTGTGTTTTTTTGTAATAAAAATACTTGGCTTGCAGTCTGAAGGCTTGGGGCTAAGACATGGGCATCTTTACTTAGCTGTGTGTGTCTCCTTCACAACCTGGTGATGAAGGGCGTATGGCAAAGGCTTTTGAACAACACTCTGAAGCGGTGTGCAGTTTAGTCGGTGACCGTTATCCAGCAATATCTAGCCATTGTCCGTATCTAGATCCCACATGAGTACCCAGAGTCTATGGCTTGGTGGGTCTATGCACAACTGACGGGTAAAGCTGGGTGATAAGGATTCTCACGCCGCTTCCTGTTTTAAAGAGCTAAACTGTTCGTGGGCAGTTTCCCAGGGTGTGAATGAGAGATTCCCTCTCCTACCCTACGAGAGTGGTCACCTATTTAATCACCTAGACCTCCACCTCTATTTAAACATCCAGATACCCACCTTCTGCCTTTGGCATTGCTGAAGGTCTTTTTCTCCCATGGGTGCTATGTAAGCATAATTCCTTTTCACGCCCCTTGCTGGCCTCAGTTTCCCAAGCCTGAGCTCCTATTTGTCGGGATCCATCAGGCCACCCTTCCTGTCCCAGTCTCTGCGTCTCATTCTCTCTGGCTTTCCAGAGTCTTTGTTCTTTTCCCTTGAGGGGACCCTGTTTTGGGACAGGCTGTTTTCTGATGAAAATGCCTATGAGCCTCAAAATGTCCTAACTGTACTTTTGATGTCCTGGACACCCCACTTACTGTGGCTGCTCTTCTTCCTGTTTCCTTGAATGGTCTCTTTGAAGATCCCACAATCCCATGTGACATCATTCTGAGAATATAGTTGTTTTTTCCTCTGGGAAGAGACCTCTGAGTCCAGACAGACTCAGTTACCTCTGAATCCTTGGCAATCGCTATGCTAGATTCATTTTTTCTATGTTACCCTCTCCACTGGACCCGATAACTTCCTAGTCTGTGTGTGTGTCCCTGTATGTGTGTCCTTGTCTTCCCATGACAACTCTTTCCTGTGACCACTTGTTCCCAAGTCTTATGCGCAGTTGTCCAACAACTTCTCCACTGTCTGGTACTTCCGTCCTTGGTGCCCCTGACTTCTGCTGCACCTTGGGGCTTAAGATCCCCAGCTCAGGGCTTCACAGTTGGTCCTGTTGTCACCTAACTCCCTGGGCTGATCTGCTTCTTCCAGTTCTCAGGCTTGGGGCTTTGAGGCAAGGTGAGTAAGAAAGCAAAGCTGGTCTCTTTCTCTGTGGCAGTTTGGAAGCATACCCTTGCCCTCCAAGCCCTGGGAGGAGAAGCCAAATGCCCATTTTCAAAGTGTGACTACTGAGGCTCACTGTGCAAGGCTGTTATCTCAGCAGGAGAGCAATTTGCAACCATTTACGACCCTCTCACTCCCCCCTCCCCCTGTGTGTGTGTGTGTGTGTGTGTGTGCACACGTGCGTGCGCACGCTACCACACACACCAGTCCATGTCTATTAGTGCAGATGGTGACAAACTAACTCCCTATTGAGGGCTCAGGGCAGAGGGGGAAATGGATTTTTGGCCTCCGTCTGTCCTTATAAACAAGAAAAGTCTGAATGATTTTAGGTTCCCGATTCTTGCCTCAAAAGAGCACAGTTTGCTTCTTCCAAACACAAGAGGTTGTAAATTGGTAATTCATCTCAACCGAAGGCCACATGATGAGCAGTTGTAGAAGTATTTCTTTTTCTTGCTGGCAAAAGACATCTGAGTGTGGGATGTTCCTATCACCGTTTGCAGCCCAAAGGCAGCGTCTTGGCCAGCCCTGGGCTCTGTAGTACCTCCTGTCCTTTCACCTGCACAGCCACAGGGTAGGTAGGTGGCTTCTGCATTGTCCTGAGGGTTTCTTTCACCCTTTAGGAAAAAAAAAATCCTGCTCTAATCAAAACACTTTACTCTATTTCCTATTGTCAGATAATCCTGCCTGAACTCATTAAATAACAGTGTGTGGGTTATTTGCTGTCAGTGAAATTATCAAAGACATTTTTCAGTTGCCCCTTCCCTGCCCCCCCCCCCCCCGGAAAAACATATGCTTCAGTGCCAACTGAAACAATAGAGAAGAAGTGTTACCAACAGTCTTGTCCAGATGACCCTGCCCATTTGAGATCACCTCTTAATTTCAGCACAGGGGTCACCCCGTGAGTTCTTCTTTTTTTCTTTTCATTTTTCGAGACAGGTTTTCTCTGTGTAGCCCTGGCTGTCCTGAAACTCACTTTGTAGACCAGGCTGGCCTCAAACTCAGAAATCTGCCTGCCTCTGCCTCCCAAGTGCTGGGATTAAAGGCGTGCGCCACCACTGCCTTAAGCCACAGCTTGCCACTCACACGGTTACAAAACTCACTGTCCTTATTGCAGTTAAGGAGATGTGGAAAGCCCTGTGCTGTGATTTGCTGGGCTGTATACCGTAAGGGGACACTGCTGATTCCAGACTCCCGTATTTAATTTAAGCAGTCTGCAATACCTTCTTCAAATGGCTACTTATATAATAAAAATTAACTTGGGATATAAAAAAATACACCATTGTGGGGTTTATGACTTGGTGTGGTTCAGTCTCATGTCTTGGTTGGAAACATCTGTAAGTAATGTGTGCAAGGCTAATTTTAAATCCTGCCAAATATTTTCCATTTAACATTTGACAAACTTGCAGAGGTGGCTTACAGATCTGTACGCTGTTCCCAGGGCCGTAGACCTCTTTTTTTTTAATTTTCTTTTTTTTTAAAGAAAATAACTGTAATTTAAAACTTGTTTTTCAAACACCTTTTACATGTCAGTGCACACAGGCTGCCTCTTGAACCTCTTGAAGATACTGCTGCAATCAATCCACTGCCCCTAAAAGTACTTACCTTGGTTTTAACTTTTGCTTTAACTTCTATGGTAGGTGGGGAGCCAGCAGAAGCCTGGAGAGTTAGTTGGCTGTGCAGGAGAGGATGAGGTGGTAAGAGCCACTGCTGGGGGGGATGGGGAGGGTGGCCACCATTACAGGCATGGACAGAGGAGACAGACTAAGCCCTTCCAGGGCGTCCAGTAATCAACGTTGTGTTTCTTTACTGCTTAAAAACCGAAAGTTTTCACTAATCCTCGAAGGAGCCAGGCCCTCTGATCTATCCATGAATCTGAGCTATAAAACTGGTAAAAGCCAGCCCCTCCTTTGTCCGCTAGTAGGGTTACCCAATAAAACGGAGGGCCCAAAAAATGTGAATTTCAGATAAACCACAAATACCTTTTTGGTTCAAATGCATCCCCGCCAGTATTTGGGACATACTTATATTAAAACTAGAGTGTGGCAGTATCCGGAAGCCAAAGTCATCCGGTATTCGGTTGCTGAACCGGGCCAGCCCTTCCATACCTGGGTCAGGAGGGTTTGCTGGCTGCATCCTATGGGTGGCCTGGATTTAAGCAAGAGGGTGGGCGGAAGCCATTAATGGCTCCCTAGGAATGGGGTGGTCCCTGGAAGATCTACTACGGTGGTTATTAACCCCCCCCCCCCCCCGCGCTATGAATTGCTGACTCAACATCCGGACAAGCGGGGAGGGGGGGTGCTGGACCTCAGAAACATAATTAAACTGTTTCCACGGCTGACTCGAAAATAAAAGTGTGGGGGTGGGGGTGGGGTGGGGTGGGGGGTGGTGAGAGAAACTTGTGGGGGAAGTTAAACAACAAATGGTGAGGTGTGGCGTGAAACCTCAGGGAAACTGTCGGTTTTGCTTCAAGGGAATTGAATTGTGAAACTTGCAAGTTGCGAAATTTCACTCGCTGATGCCTGTGAGAACTGAAGTTTGCTCTAATTGTCAATTAAAGCTGGGATCTAAGGAGCCTTAGGGCGGTGCTGGCCCAAAGGGAACCCGGCGCGGGCGGGATGGATGTCAGTGCTGGCCACTGGGGGTCAGGATAAGCTCGCAGAGTGGCCCTTCGACGGGCTGTGCGGTCGGGAGGGAGGGGAGCGAGGCTCTGCCCTGGGAGGCGGTGCCTGTGAGCCAGGCCTTGTTGGCCTTCCTGGTTGCCGGGAGAGTCAGGTACCAAATGGCCTTTACCAGAGTGCAGTCGGCTATGTGCAGATGACCACGTCCTGATAACAAAAGAAGTATGGGCCTTGTTGAAGATTTTATGAATCAGCGAACAATTCATTTGCATTCATACGGAGACTTAAGACAGAAACAGCCAAGCCTTGAGTGTCTTGTCTTAGAAAAGTTCTAAGAACTTGTTTGGGGGGTGGGGGGAGAGAGAGAGAGAGAGAGAGAGAGAGAGAGAGAGAGAGAGAGAGAGAGAAAGCATACAGAGGGGAAGGGAGATGGGGAGGGAGGGAAAGAGATACAGAGGGTGAAGGAGTGAGGCACGGAGAAACAGAGAGACACAGAAAGACATAAAAAGGGATTAAAGAGAACACCCCCCCCCCGCACCCCCCTCCAAAGTTAAGATGCTTGTGAGCCGCTGTTGACTTCAGATGAAGGTTGCCTTCTTGTTAACCCGGGACAGGACGCAGCCTCAGAAGAGGACGCAGCCTCAGAAGAGTCTCCCACCAAGGGATTAACCACACGGAACAGTTAGGGAATGTGAGGTCTCCGAAGACTTGAGATCAAGGAGTCTAAAATGTTTGTAAGGAAAAAACTCTCAGTGGCTCGGGAGCTTTACCGAGACACTTTAAAGGAGAATCAAAATTGCCCTTATTTAAGAGCTTTGGAGATCCAAATATAAGCCTTTTTTTTTTTTTTTTTCGCCGAGAAGGCCACTCACTCATTTGGTGTGCCTTTAATGCTTACAGGGAACACTGGGGTTCCTATTCGGTCCCCAAACACAACTTTATAATTTTTTTGAGAAGTCCATTTTTCTTTTTTCTTTTTCCCCTTAGTGCCTCAGATTTCTGTTCTATTTGGGGATGATATGTTGAAGGGAGTTTGAATGGCGCCTGAGAGACAAGCTTGGTGTCTTTCAAGTGGCTCCAAGTGCTTGGGTGGCAGGGTTCCTCACATTGGGGATGATGTCAAAGGTTCTCTGATGACAGTCACTTGGTTTAGAGATGATTCATCATGGGCATTTCAGCCATATATCCAGCCATCTTTACTGAGGACTCCGTCTTTGTAGGGCTGGTGTTGAGGTGGGGGCGGGGCATGGTATCTGAAAACAGAATCTAACGGGGTGGCCAAGGATGTGAAGGGACACAGTAAGCCCTTGACTGGCCCAACTCTGTGTTCTGGCCAATGAGGAAATCATAGTTCTTTTTTTCTGGAAGGAGGAGAAGCCACAAGTTTATTTAATCTTTTCTAGGCAACTTATTTTTATTGCATTTTTAATTTCCTCTCCTGCATTACCGTGACCCCTTTCCCTGGCTTCCCACGCCTGTCCTTAATTACTTATCATTAGCAGTGTACACGGGGGCCTTGCTGCATATTTATAAATGTGATCATTAGTACATGGAAAGACAAAGGCTTCTTTAAGACTGTCATTAGTTATTCTGTTTTCATGGAAATGTTCATTAGGAGAAACTACCCACCTGGTTAAATAATTATAATTAAGAACTGGTGATCTCCTCTGCATTTTTAACTTGATCTTCCGTCTGTTTGCAGGAGGCTAAACAAGCCTTATTTGGCTAGCATTCTATCATCTTTCATTTTCTCCAGAGTTGTCAACAAATGCAGAGGCCTTGTTTGAAACGGTAGGTGTTGACTGATTTACAGCGCGGTGGATATAATTTTGGTAATCCAGTGGTTCGTCTCTGAGCCTGCAGACCAGTCGTGGAATGGTTGAGTCACACTGAGTCCAGGAGCTTTGGCTGGTTTTAGTCCTTGGACCTTCTTTGTCCAAGGCTGTCCTGAATCTCTAGGACCAGAGAGATGCTGGGCTTGGCGGCCACTGGCTGTGACTGCGCTGTGTGCCAAGTAAGACAAGTAGCAGTTGGATGGTGTGAATGTCAGTTTTTATGTGTTGCTGACTAGGGTACCCACAGCACCCACTGGTGGCTGCGTCCTTGCCAATGCCCAAGCAAACACAGTCCAGCCTTTGAGTTGGTAGCAAATGGCCATGAGGTCCATCGGTGGGCCAGGTGACAGAAATACCAAGGAGGAGGCATGGTCATACCGCCACGGACTCCCCTCTGCCAGGGCTGATCTGGTGCAAACTGTCACCCTGGGCTGATGAGAATTTGCCAGGGACAAACCACAATTGTGGGAAATGCTGGGTCAGGGCATAGCTCATCTGTATACAATTAGGCAGCACTGCTCATTCAGTGCCATTTTGAGAAGCTAAGGAAGTCTGCAATCAGTTATATCTCCAATTACCATAAAAATATATTAGCCATTCATTCATTTATTAATGATTCATCAGTTAACCACACATAATGAGCAAATAATTAGCAGCGCTGTACGGTTGCCAAAATTGAAAAAGTGTTGGCATTTTAAAGATGAAAGGTTGCATTTATGCAAAAGTCTGGTGATGATAAAGTTAATGTGGGAGATCATTATAAAAGTGGCTGTCCTATATTGCAGGCTGAGGTACCACAAAACTTGCCTAATTGAAGTGGAATTAACATTCCCCCCAAGTCTGCATGTTGCCACACACAAAGTGCTGGGTTTCTCCAGAAGATCTCCCTTCAGTGAGCTCACCACACAATACAAGTTAATAAAATGCCAGACAGCTACACTGTGTTCTTTGTTTGCTTGGTTCGAGGCCTCGTGGAAAACAATAAATTGCATTCGTGTCAGCTGAGGCCCATCCCTTTGCTAATTACTGTTTGGTGCTGAAATGACTTCTGTGAAATTGGGAGCCGAGGAAATGGGGATCCGTACAAGGGAGGCTTTTCAGAGTTCTGCAGTAAATGTGAGATAGGCCTCAGGCACACAGATGTTAAAACACTGAATTCCCCCACAGATTACACTAATGGAAACCCTGTCAGCGAAAGTCAAACCCGGGTCTGTGGTCAAAATCTAATTAAGGTTTCTGTACTTAAAAAGAATATGAATGCCTCGGGGTGGTAATGAATGTATAAGAAACTCACTTGTTTGTAAAAACTGTTAGTGTGGATAGTAAGAACCGCGGAGCGGTTACCTGCGATGGACTGAACACCTGCTCTCTCAGTCCGGTTCTGCTTTTGCGCATGCTCTGGAAGGCTGGTTCCAGAGGTCAGTGAACTCTGCTCAGGCCACAGTGGCCTCTGCCTTTGGGGTCTGGGACAAGGCATGGTTTGAGGTCAGCGTGAAAAACGGATCCTTACAAGTTGCCCTGGAATCCCAGAGGATGTCTTGCTCTGCCACATGAAAACCACCCCAGATGATCCTGCCCAACTGCCTGGCGCCACTGAGGAAGTAGTGCTTGGGGAGGGTGTGGGGCTAGCCAAATCTTTCCTACCAGGGGAAACAAAGGGTCTTCTGCTTGCAGCTCACCCTCCAGCCTGTGAGACAGCCTCCTGGAACAGCTGCAGCGTGCAGGCACGGCCGGCCGGGCTTCTAATAGAGGAAATGAATTTATAATGGTGCCGTCTCTTCATTTTCACCAAGCACAAATTTCCCCTTAAATACTTAAAAACAACACCCAGAGCTGGATATCCCTTAAATTTCAAATAAATGAAATCTTAATCCAGCCTGTTGCTGAGTCTGAGTTGTTATTAAAGAAATAAATTTGAAACAGCAAGTGGTTTGAGAATTTTTGAATTTAATTATTTAAATCTACTTAGGGTAACTCTCGTGTGCTATTTCGGTTTCCCATGGAGAACATGAATTCTGGGAAAGGTGTCCCATGCAGGGCCTTGGAAATATTAACTTTCATGTATGGCTGTGGCAGTGGCGGACAGCCTTTGCCGCCCTCCTGTGAGAAAAGGGGAAAAAAAAAGCCCTCTAAGATTTTTTTTTTTCCCTTGTGACATTCAGTCAAGGAGTAGGAGTTATATGTTTCAAAGAGAGAAGCCAAGTTTTCTTTTCAACTGCCATCCGATTCCCTGTTTAAACGTCACTCATCTGAAGCTTTTCCGAGAGCAGGTGTGTGCACATAGTCACTCATTGAACCACGCTAGGGACCAAAAGGGAAAGAAAAATGATCACTGCTGCAACCGAAATGGCCAGCGACTTGCTCAGCGCGTGCTCTGGCTTGCCAAGTGGTATCTAGGGCCTGATTTTTTTGACATTTGTAAAAAAGAATTGTCCTTTGTAAGGAACAGGTTCAGGCCTGAGTTCCCCTGTTTTTGTTTTGTTGTTGGTGTGTGTCTGTGTCCTCCAAGTCCTGGGACTTGCCTTAGTTCTGACAGCAAAGGAAACCTTCATATGCTAGCAACCTAGCTTTGTAATGGTGTCTACACTGGGTGTGTTTGGGTTGGGGAGCAGGGGGTGGAGAAGGTGCAGGGTTAGGGCATAGACTGTGACAGCCTTCCTTCCAGCTCCCTGGGACTTAGCCATGGAGCCTGATGGTTTGGGTCTGTCTCAGAGGGTTAAATGGTCATGCACCTGTGTACTCGATGGCCTGTGGCCTCACCCACACACATGAGACCCTGAGGCCTGAGCCAGAGAAACTACAAACAGCCAGTTTATTTCCCTTTCATCCGGCTATTTGATATTAGAGCAGTCAGGACCTCGGACTTGCCAAACAGAACTTTCCCATCCCCATCCCCAGCTAGCAGGAGGATGTTGACTTGGAGTGATTTCTAGATCCTGAGTTCTACTACTATTATTACTATTATTATTCCTGCTTAATAGAAAAATCTTCCTGGTAGCCAAAAGTCTTTAAGAAGAAAGCACGGTCTTAGTGTGGGGCCCAGCCTGAACCTTGACCGTGTCTCCAGTAAATGCAAAACACCGTGGAAATTGCATAACTCACAGGGTTGGGATGTTGAGTGACTGTTTTATCATTCAAGAGAGCAGACATGAAGTTAGATTAGGGGTTTCCCCCGGAAGCTCGGCCCTTAGCCAGCGACTGCTCAGAGGTAACATCTGTAGTAACAGTAGCATGGACGGAGAGCTGATTTGCAGGGTTGACTTCTTTTTCAAAGTCTACATATGTTTACAAGATAGCTCCTTTTCTTGCAGATGCCCTAGGACTTTGGGGAGGAAAGGTCATGGTTCCTGCTCCTGAGGGATGGGGAAGGGGTTTTCAGTCAAGCTGAGAGAGTAAGCTTCCCAAAAGGGTGAATCAAACTTCACGTAGCCAAACTTAGCATCATTACAATGCCCAGCATGTAAGAGCCAGTAAATATTTGTTACGTGAGTGTTCCTGTTGGAAAAAGAGTGTGCCGTGCCTTCTGTCTACTAGAGCTGTTGTGGGACAGGGACTGTAAGATGTCTAACTCAGTTTGCGCCCCATGCATTACATAAGTACAAAATACTAGGTATCACCGTAATTAACAAGGGTCCCAAGCAGGCAATTACACTGCTTCTCCCCCCTTTTTTTTTTTCGGTGAAGTTAGTGACATTTAGATTCTTTTGTTGGGCAGATGGTAGAATATCACACCTGTTGGAGAAGTAGGCATTTTGGGAAGGGACATTAATTTGGGACTATTTATAATAAAGAAAGCACACTGGCTTCTTAGTAAGTACTTGAGTGTTGCTCCCCCAAGAGGTAATCCAGCTGAACACTCTTAAGTCCTTTTTATTTCCTTTTTCATTAATTAATTTATTTATTCACTTTACCTCCTGATCACAGCGCCTCCCCCTTCCAGTCTCACCTGAACACTTAACTCTTTGAGGGAGAGCCTCAAATATCACCTCTTCTTATAATGTTCTGCTTTCTCTATGTTTCTGTGCCTTCTGGACTGGCTTTAAAATAGTTTACATTTCAAAACGTGTGTGTGTGTGTGTGTGTGTGTGTGTGTGTCATAGCTCACATGTGGAGGTGAGAGGACAGTTTGCTGGAGGTGGTCCTTGGCCCAACTTTTGTTTGTTGTTTTATTTCATTGTTTTGAGAAAAGGTCTCACTGTGTTATCCTGTTTAGCCTGAACTTTGCTATTTAGAGCAAGCTGGTTTAGAATCGTCAGTAGATCCCTTTGCTCCTGCCTGCCTGGTGTTGGGATTATAGGCGCAAACCGCACTCAATGCCTGCCTTTCGGATCTGCGTTTATTCTCCGGTTGGTTCTCAGCCTTCTCCCTCTGCTCGCTCACCTCCCCTAGCTCACCTCCCTCCACTCTGTCCTTTCCTTCTCCTTCTTCTCTCACCCCTCACCATCCTCCTCTTCCCCCTTTTCCATCAGTCTTCCATTTCTCTGGAAGCCCCTCAAACTTCCTCAGGGCTTAACTCAGCTGAAGTCGGCAGTGAGCGGCTTCTGGACCGATCTCCAAGCTTCCGGTTCGGAATCAGAAGCCCTGTGCGCATCAGGCTGACGGCTCGCGGTCCTGAAACGCCGTGTTTGCTCCTGGGGCCTTTGCTCTGACTTATCTCTCACGTTGAAGACTGTTATTGCTGCTCCACCTTTCCAAACTCCTCGTGATATTGATCATCCCCTCTTGGACTACACCTTTCCCAACTCCCCGTGTGATTGATCACTTCCTCATTGAAACCGTTCTTTGCTTCCTTGGTTTTCACTGCATCTAAGCTCCTAATGCCCACAATTTAGCAACTCTTTCATTGTACTCTATAATTTAGTCTTAGCTTCCCATATAAGCCCTAAGCTTCTTATAGCTAAAAGAGGCTACAGTGCTTATTATGTACAATGCTCTGTATTAAGGTGCATTGCATTATTATTCCATTTAATCTCCATGACAACCCTATGAGGTAGGCCTTTTTTTTTTTTTTTTCCTCTCCATTTCCATTTTACAGATAAGGAAGCTCAGGCCCTGAGAACATGTCTGATTCACCCAAGGTTGTTCAGCAAGCAACCAAAAGCCAGTGCTGGCTTCGGCAGTATCCTGCTTTGTACCTTTCTAATCCCACTTTGGGACTGAAGGGCTTGTTCCTCCAGCCGTTGTCGGTGCTGCTGACGGGCAGCATCATCTGTCGTCACTGCTGTCCTCTGCTGAAGGAGGCCTCTTTGCTCAGTACCACACCTCCATTGCTGGAAAAGTCTGTCTCACACACTGGTGTTGCTGGGATACAAATATTGGTTCCCTGACCCCAGTCTGGGGCAACTTCTAAATTCAAACCAGCTCCAGAGGTCTTGGTGAGGTTCGCTGGGGTGTTTACTCTGATTCCACTAGAGCTCAACCTCTATGGCAGCCCCTCCCGCCCGGTTTCCTTCTTGTTTTCCTTTCTACAAATAGCGGTCCCTGAGAGAACACACTAATAACGCTCTTGTACACAAATATCTGATTCACACTCTGCTGCTTCTCAGGGAAGCCACCATAAGGAGCTGGTACAGGAGTAGTCCGAGCAAGGTGATGTGCAGTCAGATTCTGGAGCCAGGGTTCGTGCTGGCCATGAGTAATGCGGGCCCCACCTCTGGAGGCTCTCGAAACCGAAGCGGATCAACAATGGAGCTGGAATGGTGTGCTGAGAAACAGTCAGAACGATAGTACTGAGTGCCTATTACTAGGAGGTAGGGGCATAAGTGCTTTGGAAAAGGAGGCAATTAATTTAGCAATTAGTATGAAAACCTTAAGGCCTGACTGATTAAATATAAAGCAAGTTGGATCCTTTATAATTAGGAGGCAGAAAAGTTAGCAGTAGAGATATAAATTCCTCCTAAGATGGACAGGGTTCCAGAGGAATTTGAACACTCTACCTAGGTGAGGGTGCTGGCATTGCCAAGCCAGACTCTGAGATATCTGATCCTGAGATATGTTGGGTGATAGGTCTCACTAAGTCTGAAAGTCTCCTGCTGCTCTTGCCTGAAGACAGACCTCTTCCCCAGTTGCAGTTAGGGGTTAAATCTGCAGGGTTTGAGTCAGGCAAACCGAGATTGCTACTCTCAGTGGCTCACATCCTTTTTGTTTTCCAGGCTATCTGGCTATTTGGCACCGAATTAGCATTTCCACTTCTGTTCTAGCAGGTTAGGCTGTTGGGTGGCATTTAGCATCTCCCCACAGACTCTGTATGTTGTTTGAGTGTTATTACCCATCGCACATTTCCTCCTCCTCCTCCTCCTCTTCCTTCTTCAGCTTTTGACAGGTTCCTTGTGAGTTTCACATCATGCAGCCCAATCCCACTCATCTACCCATCCCCTCATACCTACCCTCCACCCTTGCTACCTCCGCTCCAGCAGAGGAAAAAAAAAAAACCTCCTTGTGGAAGAAGCTGTAGTGTGTCACTGTGTGTCCCACAGTGTACCGCTTTGCCCACAGTGTATCCATTGCAATGACTTGTTGGCCTGGTCGGAGGCCTCTGGCTTCTGCTACTCTATCAATGCTGGAACCTCACTGGGACTTCTCTTGGATATCCTGTTGTTTGTGTCATGGAGATCCTGTAGTTTTGGATCTATAGCTCCTTTGTACACTCCAGCTGTTCCTTGATGTTGGGGTGGGCCAACTCAAAGCCCTGGATCTGGGCCTGAGAGGTATCTGAGCTGGTTCACCCACCAGCTCTCTGCTTTCATGCCCGTGGGGTTGGCTCACCTGCAACCTCCACAACCAGCTCTATCTTGCTGCCCAGGTAAGGGGCTGCACATTTCTTAAGGAGCTACTATGTGGTGGGTTTTTGTCTGAAGTATGGGAAATCAGAAAATGTTTAAGAGAAATAGAATGCTTTCCCTTGCTTTTAGGAGATTCATAATTTGAGGGTGGAAAAAAAAAACCCAACCTAACAAAAATCTACCCGGACTACTATTAAACACACCAGTGCACGTGGTGCTAGAGAGCTCATAAAAGATGGCTGTGGTTGGGAAAGGCAGTGGCTGAGCTTACCTGTAGGCGGTAGACAGAAGAGCTGGGTGAAGGGCATTCCAAGGAGAGCAAAGGTTTGGATGACGAATCCCACAGGCGGATGTTGCTGTAGCATATGTCAAACCTGGGGGCGGGGGGGGGGGATGGAGAAGGGTCACATGTGTTGTGCTATGGATGGCACAGAGCCATTGGCAGGAATGAGGTTGTCTTGTGTTCTCTACTTTCCTGCTTGCAGTTGAATCTCCTCTTTTGTAGTTGTATGAACGTTGAGCATCCTCTTACAACAGATGCTGCTTACCAAAGCCACACGGGAAGCTTGCTGTATCCAGGCAGATGATGCATTCATACCAACGTAAACCTTCAGATGCGGCGGGTACCAAGCAGTGCTGGTGGCTGAATAGCCATGCTTGAGGTTACTACTACCCCCTGTCCGTAGGTTCCGATAGATGGCTGATAATGCCTACTTGGCATTTTATATATGGTTGAAAATTAATCATTTCTCCCAAATTATTTATGATAGTAATACCTAAAGGCTTGGTAGAGGAAATTGACAATGTCTTGTATACCCAGAGCTCCAGAACACCAGCACTTTGATACACTAACCCAGAAGGCCCTGCACATTGCCGATGCATGGGAAGGCCTCATTGGTGGGGAGCAGTTCACTGTATTAGTTAAGCTTGTGGGTAATTCCGAAGGCAGATAACCCACATAAGACCGCCATGTCTTCAGAGCACACATGCACAAAATATAAAGATTAAAGAAAGCATTGAATCCTAAGGTCACCATGCCTTGCAGATAAGAAGAATGGATGACTGCTGATCAGGTTTAAACTAAATTTTAAGGACAATTCGACATTTGGTGTGGATGAACTGATGTGAGATAGAAGCCACTCTTGCCTTCCTAACAGTTTTCCGCATTAACAACCATAGACGATGCACAATTGTGAGTTATCATAGTCTATAATGGGTCTACTAGGATGGGAAACATGCTTGTTACAGAAATGTGTTCTCACTGAATCTTTCTGATGGCAGTTGGATCATGGCTTAGCTTTTGGTTTCCCCTTAGGTCCCATTGGGCCCCGTGGATATTGCTTTAACATAGTCCAAGATGCCAACCTGCACACTGTATGAAGGGACTTGAGAGATGCTCTGCTCTTGAGATATGACTTTGAACTGTGCATCATAATTGAGAGGTGGAGGCTGTGCTTTAGAAGTGAGAGAAACTTTTTTTTTAAGAGCAATGACCATGCGAGACAGCCAGAAAGGGGAGGAGTACTTGAAGCAAACATTTGGAACCATCCTCTGTAAGTAGCCTTGGTGAGTGGAACACCTGGGGCGGACTGAATGTGGGAAAAGCTTTAAAAGGTGTTTGCTTTAATCTGTTAAAACCACTGTGAAATTTAGTTCAGATGTTATATGGATCTGGGTGAAAACGGTCAGATTTCCACATAAATGGACCAACTGGGAACTGTTCATCCTCTTGGGATCCCCAGCTTTCTAACCAAGCCTCCCTCTCATCCATCCAGCCGCTGCTCCTTCGCCTTCCCTCTCCCCAAAGCCCCCTTTAATCTCTAATAAGATGGATTCTTTAAGTGCAGTACAATCCATTAAAGCCCAGTGGTTCCCATAGAGGTTCGTGGGATTGTCCTGCTCAAAAGAGGTCAAAGCAGAGATGTCAGCTGATGGAGGTTCTTGAACTGGGTTGAAAGACTGACTGAAAGAGGATGTGAATGGCCTCTGGCTCCCCGAAGACATTGCACACCCTTTCTTTGTAGACACAATGACTACCTAAGAGAAATCATGGTGGACGCAGATGGACTTCTGGGCTCTGCGTCTGAAATGCTGGTCTCATCAACTTTTTGAGTCATAGAGAAGAGGTGGAAATGCAGGGCTAACGGGCCAGGTCTGTCCCATTGTCACTTTAGGATGAGCATTTCTGTAGTGGGAGCACGGGGGGGGGGGGGTTGGAGTGGGGGAAGATAACGCAATGATTTCCGAATTCCTTTTGACTTCAGGATTTCATGAAGGGGAAATCACACATGGCCACCTTGGATGGCTATATTGCTACTGTATGTTTTCTTTAAACAGAGTCTCAAATCCATCCAATATGAAGCAGATTAGTAATAGGAACCAGAAATCCTGGAAAGGCCACCCTCAGATTCAGGAAATCTACTGCCTTTCCCTGGATCTTTGTGTTCATTTCTTCTGACTCCTGGGTGGGGGGTCCATTCCAGGGAAGCAACATTTATATGAATCCAAGCAGAGGGAGAATTTTTCTCCTTCATCTCCCCTTCCCAAACAATCTAGCTTAGTTCATCATCTTGTGTTGACATAACTTATGAATGCTAATTAACTCATAAATGCTAATTAATAACTCCATGTGCTTCTATTTACTGGCAAATATAGGCATCCAGGTGCAGTGTAGACCCAGACTCTAACTCAGTGGGTTTCTCTATCTCTGAGCTGAGAACCTGGATGGAATGGTTCTGCTACACCATCGAAGTCACGTTTAAAAAATATGCATGGGATTAAAATGATTTCCTCACAAAGGCATCATCTTCCATAAGAAAATAAAGCAGAGCCAAATCCAGCTGTACTAGTCATTGTTCTCCAGAGACACTAAATCCGTAGATACAAATGTGGATGTATAAAAGAGATATTGGCTCATGTGATTATGGACATTCAGAAGCTAGTGTCTGTAAGGCAGAGAACCAGAAGCCTGGGAGATATTTTCGTTCTATACACGAAGACCTCAGAACCAAGGGAGCTGGAGGTATTGGTTCCAGTCAGAGTGTGAAGAAGGTTTGTGGTCCAGGGGTCGATGCCTCTGGGCAGCAGAAGGTAGATATGCCAGTTCAAGCAGAAAGAATGAACTCACTCTTCCTCTGTCTCCTGTCTGATCTACTCCACGGATTGGATTGTGCATACCGGCTTGGCAAGGGTGGTCTTAGTCTATCAATCAAATACAGATCTTTTTCAGAAATACCTTCACAGGGCCTGGAAGAACGAGTGGCTTTCCGTTGCCATCCCTCAGTCAAGCTGACACATAGGATTGTCCATTGCATGTACAAACAGTAAGATCAGAAGTACAGAGATGGCAGAGCCCGTTGTAGCCTGACCTTGGTGTACAGCAAAGTGTTGTCTCCTTGTCACAGGGTGTTGTAGGGACCTCAAATGTGTGCAAAAGACAGCTTGGCAAGGCTGGACCTGTAGAAAACCAGTGGGGCCCTGAGGCATACAAAGCATCAAGGCCTTGGCTGTCTTATAGTTAGAGTCTTATACTGGAGTAGCAGGCAGCTGTATAAAGTCTAGAGGGCATCCTAGCCATAGCCAGACCCTCACTATGATGCTGTGGACTCATGCTTAACTTTGTCTTTTCTGGGAAGCCCTGTGCAGCTCAGGTGATTATGGAGGCTCAAATGCTTCCAGCAAATGAAATAAATCTTGGCCTTGAGTCTAATGATCACAAACCTTGGGATTTGTCACGCCACGCTTCAGTGAGGAATTCCCCCCCCCTGCCCCCAACAAGGATATTTTTGTGTTACTTACTATGCCTGCTGTATCCGAGGGTTTTGTAAACTGAGGCAGAGGAGTTATATAGCTTAGGCAAGCTCACAGATCTAGGAAGCAGTGACGGTTCTGGGATTTGACTTCTGCCTTGGGTGCAGCTGTAGGCTGTGGGACAGTTCTGACACAGGGGGTCCCCGCATGCAGCCTTCCTCTCTGAGAGTTTCCACCCCTGCCTCTCTGAGCTACCTAAGAGCTGAGGCTTGGACCTCAGTTCCTCTCCCAGCTACAATCTACTTCTGAGCTTCTCCCCAACCCTCCCCACCAAGCCTCTTTGACGTGCAAGTCCCTCCTCCCACAGTAGTGTTCTCCAGTGGCTGCCCTTCCTTCCTCTCAGGCCTGTTTCTATCCCTTACAAAAACCATCCCCGGTTGTTTTCAAAGTCACTGTTAAATATACCCAGAGCAGAAACCCTCAGGGAGAGACCATGCCAAGAGGATGCAGAGCTAAAGGGGAATAGTCATACCCTTGCACAAGCCCCTGGCAGACGAGCAGTGCAGATTATTGCTTTTGGATAAGCTTCCTAGGTGTGGAGGAACTTTCCTTTGTAAAGAAAGAGAATCTCGATAGGCTCTCTTTGTAAAGAGACTTTATGGGTAGCGAGGATGGAGCTAGAGACCTGCTTTTAAAGGTGGGTGCGGGAGGGGAAAGCTCTCCTCTGGGTCTCTCCCAGGGGAGCAATGAACATATGGTTGCGTGACACCTCTCACACTGTTCTCTGGGACAGTCTGACCCTATCTTCCCTCCCTGGGTGGAGTTGGATAGAGATGGGACAGTGACAGTGTCTGGCAGCCCCAAATGCCGACAGCTGTGCAGCCCTGGAATAATTGCCTATATCTGTTTCCCCTCCCTTCCAGGTCTTGGAAAGTGCTCCAGCAAAGGATGCTGTGCGGTGTGATGACCTGCAAAGGCAGCCCTTCCATTTACGTTTCAAACTCCAAGTCAGCCGTGTCAGAGTTGGAGCCGGGGCTACAGAGCTTAATGGGTCAGACGCAATTAGCAGCCCGGAGAGCTCACGCTGCGGTGCGATTTATTTATTTATTTATTTACCCATCAGATTCCAAGAATGCGAGTGCTTAAAAGCAACCAAACAATTGCTCTATTGTACTGAAAGAAAGCCCAGTTCATTCAGAAATCAATCGCACCACCAGGTGGAGCTCACTCTGGTCCCAAACAGATGGGGGCTGACCCTCCTCCCCAAACAGTGAAATCCTGTTAAATTAAAACCTCCATCCAGAAGTGGCACCAATACAGAACATGAACAGGATGGAGTCAGTTCCTTTCCGGCAAATTCTTTTCTTCTCCTGCTCTTTCCCCTTCTTTTGAAAAGAATTCAGCATTCCGGGTTCATCAGCGTTAGCATCTCTGCCGGCACGCAGCCGGCTACCCTTTGCGGTTCGTCGTGTTACTTTAATGCGACTGAAAAATTAAAGGGCAATATTGGGCCAATGCAAATGGTTTTGAAAAGCATGTGCATCCGTGCAGCGCTCTCGTTTAATTAATAGTCTGGTAAACTATTTGGTGCACTTGAAGTCAGCGGAGAAGCACAAAAACTCCATGTTAAATATCCACTCCATATTTAACAGGCTGCAGTGAGGAGCACTAGAACATGCAGGCCCTTCTCGAGTTTCACTGTCTGAGAAATTTCAAAGCTGACCCAAGTCAACCTAAAAATGTTTAACACCCTGGGCCTGAACACAAGAAACCCTGTGATGAGCAGACATTAATTACATTTTTTTTTCTTTTTTAAAGAAAATGAGAAACTTTTTTTTTTTTTTTTTTTTTTTTTTTTTTTTGAAATAGAGGCTTCGGAACCTAATTGGCAGCTGCAGAGGTAGTGAGTGAGAGCCAGATCATGTGGGGAACTTTTAACACACTAACAGGACTCAAACGAAAACTTGAATAGCAGACACCTTTGTTTCCAGTCAAATGGGCTGATTAAGAAATGAAGCATTTTAACGAGTTCTTAAAATGGAGAATTAATTATTTACATGTTAAAAATTAAAGCAGGGTTATGTGAATTCTACTCTTGCTTAGGAGTTGAATAGGGGCAGAAAGAGTGAGCCCATGGGTGACGCCTTAAGTCATGAAGTGAAATTAAGGATTATAATTTCTAGTGACAGAAGTAAGAACTGCTTCAGGTTCTAGGCCAGGTGGCTTGGCTTGATCCTTCAAGTCCAGACTAGTTATGATATTGCCTGGAAACACAAGAAAACTATACTGGGTAGACTGGATTGTGACAATTGAGCAACAGAAAAAAACTAGCTATTTTAATCCTGGCCTTTGGAAAGCAGAGGCAGAGGGATCTCTGTGAGTTGAGGCCAGAGAATGCTACTACTGAGTGAGACCTTGGTAGGTGGGAAGAAGGAAGGGAAGGAGGAGGGAGGGAGGGAGGGAGGGAGGGAGGGAGGGAGGGAGGGAGAGAGAGAGAGAGAGAGAGAGAGAGAGAGAGAGAGAGAACACACACACACACAATGCTGACTGGTGGGGGGTGGGCACAGGCCTGCTTTTAAGGGACCCAGGGAGAAATATGCAGCAAGAAGTGAACAAGCCGTTCTTTATCTTACTGACAGATGCATTTGGATGCAGGGAAACAAGGGGGTCTCAGTCATTCCTTGGATTCAGAAGGAAAAGAATGGGCATGTAACCTTTGACCCGTCTGGCTCCAGCATCTTTGTCCAGCCCTTTGGCCCTGACCTCCTCACATTCCAATATCCTGAAGCCAGGCTCTCCCCAAGCCTGCGCTGCAAATGATCTTGGTGTTGTGGATACACACTCATGGGCTCAGGTGTAGTCTAGAGACACCCCGCCAGGCTTGCCTGACAAACTTATAAAACTATGGGCTTTTGGGTCCCAAAGTGACCGAGTTGGGTGGAGTGGGGCCCAGGGTTCTGTCAGAGTACTGCAGCTGAGAATCACTGCCCCAGGCTCCACTTAGAGGCCACTGGACTAGTTCTTTAACAGGTTCCCTTGGTCAATTGCTCACACGTGGAAGTCTGAACACAAACCCCTCATTGAACAGAAAGTCCCTTAGGCCCCTGAGTCAGTTCTCCTCTGAAACACAGGGAGGGTAGGAAGGCTCTGTCCTTTAAACCGCGTCCAGTGGTACCTGAAATGTCATTTGACTGATGAAGGATGAGACGAGAAGGGAGGGGATTAATGACAAACGGATCTGAGTCCTTGCTAAAATAAAAACGGATTCCTACCCAGTGTCTCTTGAAACATAGGCCGTGTGGCAGCTTGTGTGTGGTGGGCCTTGTGTAGAGAGATGTGCGGTGCAGGAGAACAGATTTCAGCCAAACCCAGGATCCTGAGCTCTGGGAGAGGTGACGCCTTTCTTCTGTGAGGAGAAGAAAACTTTCTAGAGACGGGAGAGCAGACTGTATCGCCTGATGGATGTGAAGTTTCCAAGTCCGAATGGTCAGGTTTGCTGGCTTTGACTTTGCTTTCTCCGAGCTTGGCCGGACAGCCCAGCATTTTCTGCCACTGTTTTGGGGCCCAGGGTTGATGGAGTAGAAGTCACAACTCTCCTTCCGTTTCAAGAACTCAGAGAAAGACAGCGCTGGCCGAAGAAACTGGCTGTGGGTTTTCAGCTATGGGTTATGAATGCTTTGGGCATCTGTATCCTCTTTGGGCGTTTTAATTTTGATCAGAACAGTGCGCAGTCATGCCCGGGAGGGAAAAGAAGGAATAATAAGGCAGACTACTGGCACTCTGTGGTCTGTTCTATGCAAACTTTCAAGCAGCACATGCCTACTAGGATTCAAGATTCAGTTCCTGGGATACATTCAAACCTACAGCACCGGGGACATGACTTAGTGGTAAAATGCTTGCCGAGCAAGTACCAGGACCTAAGTTCAACCCCCTAGAACCCACATAAAGAAAGTCGGGCTTTGTGATATACAGGTGTAACCTTAGTGCCAGGGAAGCAGAGGTAGGTGGATACCTGGTAGGCTGCAAGCAATGAGAGACTCTGTCTCAAAAAAGCTAACCGGTGCCTGAATAGTAACACCTGAAGTTGTCCTCTGGTGTCTCTGTACCATCCTTGTACCTGTCTGAACACACACACATGCACACACACACATGCACGCACACATGCACACACACACTCATGCATGCACACGTGCATGTGCACACAGAAGACATTTACAAATGTGGCTTTTATTAGGCTTACAGTAGCAGCCCTTGCCTATGGAAAATGGCTGCTCACTAAGAACTTCCCCAAACTCATGTCCTCTTTGAGATACAGATTTCCACACTAAATTTCATCACCCTACTAGAATTTCCTCTGGAATGTTTGTGCTAAATTCCTTTCTCCCTAATGAAAGTATACAACATAAAATCCAGCCCCAAGACATTAAAGCAAACACATGGGATGCAGACACACACAGACGTGTGGAAGGGCCATTGGGTTGAGGAAGGCAGAGAGACTTAGGGGAAAAAAGGAGTTAAGATCCTAATAATTAAGCCTAAATTTGCTTGACTCCTTTGGTTTTTGGAAGGCTTGAACATCAGGAGAGTGTGTGCCTTCGTTCTATGCCATGGGCAATCCCAGCCAGGAGCTTTGCGGAAGGAAGTTGTTGCTTTTTTTTTTTTTCCTTTTGGTATTTCCTGGATTTGTGTGTGCAGTTGTGAACTTAATTAGCACACTCGTGATTCTGCACCCTCAGGGGGAAAAGGGTAAATTTTATAAAATGTAAATACAGAGAAAAAAAAGAACCTCTTTTCTTCCTGTTCACAGCTTGCCCTCCCTCCCTCCCTCCCTCCCTTTCTGTCTCTCCTTCTTTCTCTTCCCCCATTTCCCTCTTCTTCTCTTTTAAGATTTATTTATTTTATGTGTATGAGTGTTTTGCTCACATTACATCTATGCACCATCTGCATGCCCAGAGAGGCCTGCAGAGGATACTGATCCCTGGATCTGGGGTTACCCATGGTTGGGAGATGCCATGTGGGTGCTGGGAACTGAACCCAGGTCCTCTGGAAGAGCAGCCAGTTCTCTTACCTGCTGAGCCACCATCTCCCCAGCTGTTCTGCTCTCTCTCTTGTGTAATATACATCAGGAACAAGGAAAGTTACAACAGCTTTGCAGAGTCCAGTCCTCAGGACCACTAAGGCACAGGGGCCAGGGATCCCACTAATTCTCTGTTTTACTTTGTGGACCTTCTGACCTGCTTTTTATGGAAGCAGATATGGGAGTGGAAGGTAACTAGGGACAGCACCGCATTTCCTTTCAACCATTATACTGCTCTCATCTGGCAGTGGCTTGAATAATTCCTGTTGAATCAAACTCTAAAAAAATTGATCAATATCATTATTTTTCATAAAGCAAACTTGAACTAATAAAGTTTCTTCTTTGTCCTTTTTCTCTCCCTCCCACACTCTCAAAAGAAAAAGAAAAAAAGAGCCACAACATGGGTGTATAGCTTGAATTTGAAGCTGTGGTGTGGAAAGCATGACATTTATAGACGGGTACATTTCTATTTAATTTCATGTGCATGTATGTGTGTGTTTCTATTTCTCCTCATCAAAGATACGACATCATAATTAAGGACATTTTACTTTATACAATGAAGAGGTTTTTTTTTTTTCAGTTCTCTTTGGCAATTTAATTACAGAGCTAATTAGGAACATGGTGGGTGTTAGGATGACAATGACTGTCTTTAACTGGAAACTCTTACTACGTACAAAGCGAGGAAGTTTTTAAATTATGGAACACTTAAATAATGGATTAATAAGTCAGTACATACAAGTGTACGAAGGAATCAGTCATATGCCCTTCAGTTGGCAAAATTCTTAATGGGAAGCTGATCTCTTCAACTAAGTAATTATTCTTTTGCCATTCCAGCATGCTGGGGGTTCTATGCTGAGGCCCCAGGGGATTCGTGTGCTGAACTTCAGGGCTGGAATTTCTGGACCAGAGCTGGGGCAGAAGGTGAAACAGCTGAAGACTGGTTTCAGAGGAAAAGCATCCAAAACTTGCCTTGGTGCACGGAGGAACGAACTCTGCTGTTCTCCTCTGCGACACCAAGTTCAGAAGCCAAGCAAGAGCGGCCTCAGCCTCAGCTCTCCAGAGTGCCCTCTGCCGGGGATTCCTGTACCCCGACAGAACAGAGCAGCATACAGAGGTGGCGGCTCAGGGTGAATTTTGGAAGTAGTTCTTGCATATATTGGGTAACCCTTTGGGTCTTGAGCCCACCAGCTAGTGGTGGGGACTGGAGAAGAGTGAATTCATCCATCTCTTTTCTGTCTGGCCAGGGACATGAGAACGCTCTGATGATGCGGTGCAGAAACTAGTAGGTAAATGAATGTAGAATGGCCCCGGTATTTTGAGATGATTTCTGCTTGCTCTATTTAGTAGATTTATTTATTTAGATATATTTAGAACAATTGGTTGTTCATTCATCAAGCATTTGTATTCATGGGAGGGGCTACTGTATGCAAGATTTTCATACAAAGACAGCAATACCAAACACAAACACCCAACACTTTGACAATAAAAATATAGGAGTTTGCTGAAAGATTGATTTTTGCAAATGTTCGAGAGAGAAATCCTTGGTCAGAATCTCACGTCTCTGGCTTCTCTCTTGGAAGAACCCATCTGGAAAGTCAGGGTCCCAGGAAGACAAACTAATTTTGTTCTGGAAACTGCTCAAGGTGGGCCAAGTTTGAAGGATGCATCTGATGAAATAGGATTTCTCAATTCTCCATGGTGACTGCAGAAGGTCAGAGACACAGCTGGGACCCTGAAATCCAGTTACCCCCTCATGCCAAGCCATGATTCTTACCCACAAACCTGGATGCTCAGTTGAGCTTTTGCTGTCCTGCTGCTCATGGCATAGTCAAGGAAGACTTAAGGCCAGACTTCAGAGACAGAAGGTTAAACCAGGGCTCTAACTGGTTCTCTGGTCAGTCCCTACACCAGGTGCTGCCCCTCTCTCCCTGCACCATGCCTTCAACCAAAGCAAGCTGAAATGAAAGGAGAAAGCATTCAGCTTCCTCAAAAAGCAGACTGACGTACTGAGGAGGTGTTAGCTCCCCTCATTCTTTTTTTTTAAAACAGTCTCACTATGTAGCCCTGGGTAGACCCAGCTAGCCTCAGAATCAGAGACCTGTCTGCCTTCAGCTATTTAGTGCTGGGATTAAAGTCATGTACCATCAGGCCGAGACAAACTTTTAAGTTTAAATGACATTAATTAATTAATTTGTGTCCAGCTGGTCACATTTCCCCTTTTCATGAAGCCCTTTCCCAAGGAGCCCAGCTGAAAGCAAGCTTTCTCTCTCTGTTGGCTTTGCAAAGGCCTTGTCTGATCAGTGGCTCACACATGGAACGTGTTATCCTCGGTCATTGCAGCATCATACTTTGGGCACATGCCAACTCTCCATGAACTAGGAACTCCTAGAGAGTAAGGCCTTGCCATCCTGTGACACCCCTGCTCTTGTACCATGAGCCCTTCAAATGTTTTGATTTATTTTGTGTGTGTATGTGTGAGGTTTGTGTGAGGTGTGTGTGTGTGTGTGTTTGCTTGTCTCTATGTGTACTCAATATATGCAGGTACTCAAGAGATGAGAGGAGCCACTAGATATGCTGGAACTAGAGTTATAGATGGTTGTGAGTGCTAGGAACCAATCCTGGGTCTCCTATGAGAGAAAGTTCTCTCCACAGCTAAGCCTAAGTGCTGTCCAGCCTGACCCAGCCTGACCTCCATCATGACCTCCAGCCTGACCTCCTAGCATGACCTCTGAGCCATGCTCCAGCCTTATCTGTGAGCTTTGTAAACGAAGGAGGAGAAGCTTTGAGGAAACTTGAATTGGATCATTGGTGAAAAGATAACTTCCTAGGAGAAAACTTTTTGATTCACATCCTTCTTTTGGTCCAGTGTTTTATAAAGTACCTTCCTGGGTGTGGGCTTTTGAAACAGTTCAGAAAGTGAAAGTGCTGGCCACCAAGGCGGACAACCTGAGGCCAACTCACATGGTAGAGAGAAGCGATCCCGCAAGTTATCCTCTGGCCTACACACACTTGCTATGGTGTGTGTGTGTGTGTGTGTGTGTGTGTGTGTATCTTGTCTGCATGTATCTTTATGCACCACATGTATGCAATGTCCAGGGAGGGCAGAAGAGGGAGCTGAAGTCCCTGGAATAGAAGTTACAGATGGGTATGAGTCTCCACGTGGGTGCTGGGAATCAAACTGGGGTCTTCTGGAAGAGCAGCCTGTGATGTTAACTACTGAACCACCTCTCCAGCCCCACTTGTCCCACTTGTCCTTGCTTTCTGACCAGAAGGGCGTGGGTCATCAGAGACTGGGAAAGGCAGAGCTCACGCTCTCTAGCTGGTGAGTCTTCCCAGGAACAGGACGACCAGCGTTGTCCGTGGGAGGCTGGAGAAGGAACGCAGAGCAGAGCTAGCAGGGGTTTGGAGCAGAGAGGCAAAAGCTTTGCTCCTTATTGACGAACAGTGGGTGGAAGGGCTGGGGAATAACCTTACCCTTCCCAACTGCGACCATGGGCTGGGCGAGTGGAGAAAGGGAGGGCTCTGTTCCATTCACTCGTTACTCTCCCTTTCTTGACTGTGGATCAGATGTATCCACTACTTCAAGAACTGTTGCCCTGACGACCTGCTACGGTGGACTGTACTCTTGAACTGTGAGCCAGATTTTTATCACAGCCACGGGAAAAGGAACTAAGGTATCCCACCGCCCTTTGTACCCTGGAAGGAAGGAGCCTACGTGGGGGAAGAAAAACAAACCTTGATTCATTCAACAAGACTTAAGCAGGCACCTACTGTAACCTTGGCACCAGCGACTCTGAGATGACGTAGGCTCTCCTGATTTCAAGGAACTCCTGGTGACTAGGCTATGGGCAGAGAGACAAACAGGCAAGGGGTAACCTATGGCAGTGCCTGGTAAACAAAAGGCATGCTACTGGAGGGGAGAGAAGGGCGCCTGTTATGTGGGTCAACTCTGCTCTAGAACCTTCTAGATATTTCCTCTTAGCTTCTTCAGAGGCCTGCAGCTGTTCAGTAAAGAAAGCTTGATCAAGTGAGAGACCCTGTCGAGATGATGTGGTTTAAGGGGTTGAGGGGAAGGGAGCATATTTGGTTGTCTCCAAAGTTCATAGCTTTGAGATGTCCATGCCCTGAGTGGCCAAAGGGATCTGTCACTTTTATTTAACTATGAATGGCTTCTGGGCCCAGCTCTCTCCCGTGTCCACCCAAAGGTGGTTCTGGTGGGTAGAGAAGGGGACAGTGGCCTTGGGATACCAGCAAAAGGCAAATAGACACATTGCACAGTGCAAAGTAGCTAGGAGACACTGAGCCAGCTCTGTAGGAGAAGAGGGATGTCTGGGTGGCGTGGGGTGGACGAGGACATTAAGCAAACAGACGGCGGCTTCTACCTGTTTCCTGTGAAAGAAATAGAAATCAAGGCATGGATCCCAAAGACTGTTCAGTTCATATTCCTGCCTCTGTGAAAAGCTCTTCAGCATGACTAAAAGAGGGCTGTTTGTTTATGTGTATCAAAAACAGAGAAGCATCCAGAGGTTCCAAGACCTGCGTGGGTGAGAGACCACCAGTTGTGTGCCCCGGCTGATTTGCACTAAGGAAGGCTAGGCTAGGCTGTCTTCCCATGTCCCCAGCCTTCCAGTGCTATCCCAAATAAGGCCCCTGGCTGAGTTGGGGGTGGGCAGAGAAACTGAGACCAGCTGACTTGTCACCTGAGCCAAGGGCACTCTGGGGATTAACTCCAAAGTCGTTTCCCACCCTTGGATAATTACTTTGTGGGAAATGAAACCTTTGGTGTTCCTTGGCCTCATTTTGACACCTGCCATCCCTCCTTCCCTTGTTGGCGTCCTATAGTAATGTCATTAAAAGCCCTGGAAAATGTCAGCTGAAACCAAGGTTTCTGTCGGTTATAACCTATGAAAAATGTATTGGATTTAATATGTTTGGTTTGGGAAATCAGTTTTTGTCCACTATAACCAATTGTCTATAATAACCGTGTCTGTTGTAAGTGGTGTGCACTGTAATAACCCTCATATAAAAGGTAAAATGAAAGACAACCATTTCAGATAGTAGCCGGAGCCATATCAATATAGATCACTGCCTACGTACATCAAATGATTGATGGCTATTTTTAAGGCTTTTTCAATTCAATGCCAGTGCCATCTAACGGCAGTAAAGCACAGAGTATTTGCTGATACCCTTCCTGATAAACCGTCTGGTTGCAAGAAAGAACAGTGTAAGAATTGAAAGGACACAGGGAGCCATTTCTTGAATTGAAATGATCCATTCCCCATGTCCGGGCAGGAGGATAGGCCACGCTGCAGAAGGTGGGAGCTTTCTGAGATTCATGTAAGGGGCTCTGAGAGGACACACCCTCCAGGCTAGGAGAAGGCTGTTTTCTTCTGGGGAAGAGAATCTGGAGAGGAGGGGACACTCCTGCTCCCCCATCCCCCACCCCCAGAGTAGAGGGAGTGAATTTGACCTTAGCGTGGCAGCAAACCATTGCAATTGTAAGCCCTCAGCACTGGCTAATTCATTGACTTCTCAGATCAATCCCACGAGGTGGGTGTCCTCACCAGCCTCCCACCTTGCACCGAAGCTGAGGACCTTACCTTACACATAGTGACCAGGCTGAGACTAAAGCCACAGGCTCTGCCTCTGGGCTCTCAGCTCTGTGCTTGTCCATTGTGGGGACTCAAACGCAAGTGGTCACTTAAGTGTACATTCTCAACATAGATGTTGACAGCTTGGGAGGTGCCTTGTAGCTGACAGACATCTGTACCCACACACGCCTGTTGGTAACGTCTTCCTGGCCCTGCCTCACTCCAGGTTCCAGCTGCCCGCTCTTCCTTTCCTCAGGAATGGCCCACCCGCTCTCCTCCTCCTCCTCCTCTCCCACTTCTTCCCTAAAAAGGAGCCTACTCCTCCTTACTTGGTATTTGCTTAAAACATTTATTTCCATAATTATCTTTTTTTTTTATTAATCCCTCAGTGTTGACTATAAACTCCTGGAGGCAGAGAACATTTGTCATGACTGCTCCCTCAGTGGCAGCTGAGGAGTGAGCCTAATGTACATACAGTTGCTTCGAGGATTGTTAAAGATAGGAGAATGAGGCAGGTGTGTGTGTGTGCTCGGAGAGCTGGTATTTTATCTGTTCTTCTTGCTCTATCAGAAATGAGAAATATAATAAATCCTTTCCTGAAAACATCCATGTTTAGGTAATGGAAACTAAATTCCTATAGAGCCATGATCCTCCAACATGAAGCCTATCCTACTTGGAGAAGCCTTGCTCGAAGATACACAGGTACTCCCTTCCCGTTCTCCTCTCCTCTGCTTCTTCCAGAGGAGCGAGCATCAAAGGGGTTATCCCACTGTCTCTTCAGAACCCACCCGATGTGTACTTGCCTTGGAAATGCATGTAGACACTCACAGTTTAGCACACGGGTCCCATCTTTTAATCTTTGGTAAATTGAACCAAGCATGGAAAGCTTGCAGGTGACAACCAGCTTTCCCAAGACGGCAGAGATAAAAACTGTGTCCGCTCAGTCCCTAGAAGTCCTCCAATGTGCTGCAAGCCGAGAGAGAGAACCCTTGATCCCGGCTATCAAAGGGTGCAGAAGGATCAAGAAGAATTAAAACTGATGGCGTGCCAGACGCCACCTGCAACAGAAGGTCATTACTTCCCCTCGTTAAAACGGCCTCAGTTCTGGGGCCTGATCTGAAGCTTAATTGAAATGTTTCAAACAGTGGATTATAACGAAGATGAGACGTCCCCTGCCCATTTCGTGACCTCTGCTAAGAAAGGCAGATTGGTAATAAGGTAAAAAAAAAAAAAAGAAAAAGAAAGGAAGAAAGAAAAAATATCTAAGCGATTGCCTGAAGACAGCCAAGGCCTCTTAATGATAGGAGCTATGCAGCTCTCAGGGTAAGGAGGGCTCTCCAGGGAGCAAACGGGACAGGGGTGATCAGTGTTCAGGCTGAAGACCACGGCCTCGGAGTTCCTGCCACTCCCCCGGAATCTGTCTCCCTGCCACCATACCTGTGACCTCTCTCTTCCCAAGCAGGAACAGAGGGACATCGGGCATGGCATTTCCCCGGGGATCATAATTGTCCGTTATTCTAAATGGCATTCTTGTGGTGCAGAGGACTCACTGCTGTGGCACGCTTCTTTTGCAATCTTTCTATCTAACTTGAGTAACCATGTGTGACCTGCTTGATAGACGGGGCTGAGGAGGGCCCTCTGGGTCTGTAGAGGATGGGGACTGCATTGGGAGAGGAGTCTGGCAGGAGATAGCTCAACTCCGATGCTATCAATTTTTCTATATCCTGGAAAAAAAATCACAATGCTACTACCATTTATGCTTTTCACATGATAATAAATCGCAAGTCATATTCCCCCAGAGGTTTAAATGCCTTCGGGCTCTCTTCCCCTTTTTGGTATGATTATCTGCTCTGGCAGAGAAGCCCATGTCTGAAGTCTTATGATTATCTCAACCTCCAGCTGGTTCGTTGTGAAAATCTCCGTTTGGGGGATGCTGTTGTAGCAGGTGACAGGAAAGTTTGGCAGAAGTTCCTGCATGGTACGGCCATTTTGGCTTTGGACTAACCTGCTCTAACCAGGTGCATGTTTGAATCTCAGTAAAATGATCGCTCATTAATGAGAGCGTTTTGTGGCCTTGCTGTGTGAAGTATGGTCCACAGCCTCAGAATCACAGGGGATACCTGGTAGAGATGGCAGGCCTTGGGTAAGATGGTACAGTGGGTGAAATGCTTATTGTACAAGAATGAGGACATGCGCTCAAATCCCTAGCACCATCTAAAAGCCAACTGTGGTGGCAAGTGTCTGTCATCCCTGTACTGGTGTTCTAGGGATGCTGAGGCAGGTGGGTCCCTGGGGGGTTTGCTAGTTAGCCAGTCTCACCAGATTGCTATGCTCTAGGTTCAGCAAGAGACTCTGTCTTTAAAAAAAGAAGAGGAAAGCAGAAGAGAAAGACATTGATGTTGACCTTTGCCCTACTCATGCACATGTATATGTGCACGTACCCACATGTACCTTCACTCCACCTTGTATTTTAGCAAGGCCTCCAAGTGATTCCTAAGCACCCTAAAGTTTAAGAAGGACTTTGGAGTCGCCAAGGAAGTCACCCCGGCTGGTAGATTTTAGGAACCGTGTTAAGTGTCCTGACCACAGAACAACTTTCTAGGACTGGAGTCAACGGTCTTATGAAGCAGGCCCAGAGGTGTCCTTGCTTTTCTTGCATAGTTCTAAGAAAGGGTTAATAAGCCCTTCACTAGCCAGAGCTGCCTTGCAATCAAGAGTCAACATAGAAAGATAGCGGGCCCCAGTGCCAGCCCCCCAGATCCTCTGATTAAGACTCTTAGACCAGCCCATGGAAAGGACTAGTGCTTTTCTCAAGACTTTATTAAATCTTTGTGTGGTGGCAAAGTTTGTTTGAGATGCACGTAATTCTTCAAATGAAACACTAGCTGGAATCACCTGTGTCTGTAGGCTTGCACGATTGAGTTCAGAATAAGCAATTATCGCTTACTGCGTTCGGAGCGCTCGGAGGGGAAACAGCCCCACCTGCTCTGCTTCCTGCCTGAGAATACTTTTGCACTAAAACCTGGAGTGCGAGGTTTGACTGGGGAAGTGAAGTTTTACTTTTGCATCTCGCTTTGGCTGACTCTATCTCATTTGATCCTAATATAACGTTTCCTTCAAAGACTGTGCACCCCGCTCTCTTTGCTTTTGTGGTTGGCTACATTTCTGCAACCTTCAGGTTCAGTCTTTCCCACTTTCCATCTGTCTTTGAGCCATGCTACTTAGGGTACTCTTCAACATGTTTAATCCTCTTTCCAAAATCATTTCATTGCCTTCCTTTCCCATTTGTATCCTAACGCAGATGTAACCGAGAAAGCCTTTGCTTGTTAAAAGGTTTAAAAAGGCACGTCTGAGATGTGTCCTGATACGGGTTTGTTGACTTGTGTAGAAATCCAATGTTCTTGACTCCCGGACTCCAGAACTTCAGGGCTAGCGTCTGAGGGCATGTCAGCTTTTGAGTCTTTCTGTGACCGTTACAATGAGGATGCATTGGTTTTGGGTCTTGAACCAAAAGTCGTCACATGGCCTCTGAAACAAGTCTCACAATTCCACTAAGTAGCTCATTTTGCCTCCTGAAAGGAGGGGTAAAAACCACTCAAATGAAAGTGGTCTTTATGGAACACTTATGGAAATGGCAGAGTTTATTGAGGGACATCAGAACCTTGGTGCTTCCCTCCCATTGAGTGGAGAGCCACAAACCTAATATTTACCACGTTAATTCCATACTGCCCATCTTGACCCCTCTCTTCTGGTGTCCTCAATAGCCAGGTGAGTGAGCACATGGACCACCAGGCTGCTTCATCCTCCTGTGGAAAAGCTCTCACCCTTTCCTGTACGTCTTTAAGATTCCCTATAATCCTCACCCTTGAGCCATCTTCTCTGGTGATGTGCTCCGTGATCACTCTGTAAGCAACATATCTCCTAAAGTTCCTATGACCTAAGTGAGGAAAAGGTCACTCTAGGGGAGCCAAAGAGTTTATTGGGTTTTCACACAGAGCACCTTTGAGGGCTTACTTACAGGGGTGTGAGTGCTGCTTCCCCCAGGAGGCCACACTTGGTTAGCCTGAAACAAGCAGGGATGGGGGTTTCCTCTTAGCTGTAGTCTTCCAGGGCCCATGTACTCTAGTATTGCCCCATGCTCCATGCAAATGAGGAGACAGCAAACATGGACACTGGGGTGAAGGTCACATGACACCCCCCCCCCTTCATGAGGGAATATATACAGTCAGAAAGCCCAGCTGGGATGGTCATCTCGCAAGAAAGGGCAGCTGAATTCCCCATGATGGCGGTTGCTTGGCTTGGCAGAGAGTTACTCTCGGCACAACCTCTCTTTACTCTGCCTACAGTCTACGTGGTATCGGTACCCATGTAGTGTGTTTGGCTGCCTTTTACTTCTCTCTATTATCAGCTAAACATGAGGTTTTTGAAGTCAAAGATGGTGACTATCTCAAAGAAGAATCTGCAGTGCCTGCCTTCCACAAATGCTTGTTGGGACAAATGAACGCTTGGCCTTGTTTGATTTTTTTTTTAAAGAGTGTGTTGGGTATAACATTCTTGGTACCAAGCAACAGAGACAAATTTGGTTATGCAAAAGGGAGAGAAATTGTTGTAAGGATTCCAGGATGTCTCCTGAGGCACAGGATAGGAATGTAGCCAGGATTTAAGACAAGGATAGAACTTACAACCAAGAAAATGACAAAGGGCTGTTGGGATCTCCATCTTCCGCTTCTATGCATCCGCCTGCCTCTTCCTTTAGTCTATTCCTATCGCTAATATTCCCCACCTCCCTGCTTGCTCTTGCTCCCTCTTTCCCTGGATTTCTTGGTTTGACTCTCAGGCTACCACACACACTTGGGTTCTGACATGTTTGAGGAAAGAATGTGGTTGGCCTATCCAGGTCAAGGGTTGCCATGTATTAATCTGTATCTGAGGAGAACACCAGAAATCCGCAGATAATGAAGCCAGCAAAGATGCCCCCAAATGTGGCTACCATGATGACAAGATTAGAAAGTAATTTAAATTCCAGTCTGGAGATGAGTGTAAATGGTTAAACTCTGCCCAATAAACACTGGCTCCAACCACATGTAACAATGGGTTTTATTAAAGCATGTTCCTCTAAAATTAATTTCCACAGGCTTGTGGGGGCCTTTATGACTTTAATGTGGTTCTTTGTGTGAGTACTTAAGTCCTTGATAATTACCTCTTAATATTTTTCTAGAAAAGTATGAAGTAATATGTCACATAAGACCTATATCGTTCAGTTATTTTATGTGAAGTATGGCAAGTGGCTGTCTGGTTTTCCAGGGTTCCCCTTCTGCTTTCATTTAATGACTCATAGCAAAGCCCCAGTCTAGTCAGATCACTGGAGTGACTGGCTATGGCGCAATCAAATGTGAAGGCCAGATTGACTCCGTTTTACAAACGAAAAGTGCCCCACTATCAACAAAATATATTTTCATTTTCTTTCCAAATCTGTTCCCTGAAGGACCTCCACCAAGTCTACTTTGTATAGAAGGTAGCTGTCTCACTCTGTTCCTGGTGTCTGGAGGGTAGGGGCCAAGGGTATGCCAAGTGGCACAAATCTGAAAGTCCTTGGAGCTGTGTTGGACAGTCTGCCAACTAGTGACAATGATGCTCTAAAGGTAGAAGGACCATGAATGAAGTGAGCTGGAACCGTCTATTGAGATGTCCCCCCTTGGAAGTCAGTGTCCCTATTGCTTAGCAGACAGTGATTATGGCTTTATGTATCTTTGATGTCTTAGAGTATTCTCAGTGGAGGCTGGTACATGCGTTAAAGTCCTATATGCATCTCATTACCACCATGTTAACACTTATTTCTAGAGTTTTCTAGTTAATGTCTCCTCTCTCACTGGACTATAAACTCTAGCAAGGAAGAATGAGCTTGTTTAAGGTCACCATTGTGGTCTCAGTGTCTAGTTGAGAGCCTGGAACTCAGCCAGTATGTGTTGGATAAGCAGATGGGTGGAAGCCTGAGTCAGGAGCTGGTCAATGATGCTACATTGGGAATTGGGGAGTGCTGTGGACAAGGACTGGGTACTGGGCACTGTGCACTAGAAACAATGTGTTTTTTGAGCCAGAAGTCAGGATTTGAGTCCTGCCTTTTCTACCCATTGACAACTTATTTTTGATCATTTCACTACCTGTTTTTAGTTCCCTTTCCTAACTTTTTTTTTAGATAAAAGATGTATTTGTTATTATATATAAGTACACTGTAGCTGTCTTCAGACACAGCAGAAGAGGGTGTCAGATCTCTTCTCATTATGGATAGTTGTGAGCCACCATTGCTGGGATTTGAACTCAGGACCTTCGAAAGAGCAGTCAATGCTCTTGACCACTGAGCCATCTCTCTAGTCCCCCTTTCCTAACTCTTAAAAAAGAAAAGATACCTACTCTAAAACGTAGTGAAGAGTGAATGAGAGAAGATAAGGAATAACGGATTTATACAAAGTGCTAAGAGTTAAGCATGGTGACATATACTCGAGTCTGAGATGGGAACACGGAGAGTCCAAGGTCAGACTGAGCTACCTAGCAGGACTCCATCTCAAATGTTTTCCTTCATTCCTTCCTCTTCCTTTCGCCACCTCCCTTGTGTGTGTGTATGTGTGTATCTGTGTATAGCCTTCCCATTCCTTTCTTGAATTAGAGTGGCTGTGACCACCTGCCCCCTCCCCCCATGAGATTGGGTCTATAAACAGTCCATCACTGAAGGGATGAGGAGAAGGGGGACTCATTAGGTTTCCTTTTCTTTGGAATCATATAAGAGTAATGGAATGACTGGGCTTTGGAACTCAGTAACAATGTAACTACCCAGGGAACTTCAGTGGTGTAGTTTGTCATGAGTCTTCCATGCTGTGCTTAACTCTATTGGCATAGCTGCCCAGGGGACTTCCTGGTGATCCAGCTGCCTTTGAGTCCTCCTGCTTCTAAGTAACTTAAATAAACTCATTCGTTCACCAAGCTGGTCTGAGATGGAATCCTTTCTTTGGATTGACTGTGTCTTCTCTGAGTATAGTACACTCAGGAGAAACCATGTCATGCATATACAATGTATGTTATATACTTGTGTGCTATGCACATATAACACATGTAATGCAGAGCCAACATATGTTATCTGATGCATATATAATACTATATTTTTTGCTCTCTTTACACATGTATCAACTCTATAGCCAGAAATCAGTTTTGTGAGAGTCTTCCAAAAAGTCTTTTTTTATGAATGAGGCAGAAGAGATCAGCAGTAACTGGAGAGCTGGCTCAGCAGTCAGGAGCACTGGCTGCTCTTCCGGAGGTCCTGAGTTCAATTCCAGCAACCACATGGTGGCTCACAGCCATCTATAATGGGATCTGATGCCCTCTCTTCTGATGTGTCTGAAGACAGTGACAGTGTACTCACATACACAAAATAAATAAAAATAAAAAACCCCAGATCAGCAGAATTGATGTTTTTGCCAGAAATCCCCCCTCTGCATAGGAAATATATGAACTATAATATGATTTCGACATTAATATTTCAAGGACTTAACACACAACTACTTCACCAATATATCTTACACTTACCTAGTCTTTACATGACTCATGAAACAGGTTAAGAAAAATAATACAGTTTTATCATTGAGGAAACTAGTCAGAGAGAGAGGCGCTAGTGTCCTGGCTTCTCACTGGGAGGTGAATGTGTCCCTTCCTCCCTGGAGTATAGGGACAGGACTTCAAGCTTTAGACTCTGCCACCTGGAGCTGAGAGGAACAAGTTCTCTTTTTGGTAAAGACAAAACTGTGATATTTTAATCAGCTAATTATTGATGAAATTATTGATGTTTCCTGAGAGAGAAACAGAACCCTTGAAGGTTTTGACAACTGACATTTCTAGTTCTTGTGTGGATTTTACATCCACTTCCAGAAGTGTTGATCATTGTGACGTTCCTATCACAAGACTAAAATTTAAAACTGTGAGATTTATGATTTTGTTGGCTTATTTAGTGCAAAATACAAATAGGTCTTGATTGTAAGGTAAGCAGTGGACGGTGAGGGGTTTTTAAGTACCGGCTTTTACCACAATCCAGGCTGATTACAGTTGCCTACCAGCAGAAAGGCACATTCCTGCATTCCTGTTTTGTCCCCCCATCCTCATTTTATTCACTAAGGGTGTGCAGAGCCGGTGCCAGGAGTAGCTAAGAGTCTGCCTGCCCTTAGGTCACCCCCGGAGGGTGCAGCATCCCAGTCACAGTAGGAGCTGCCCTTTGCCAGGACACCCTGCTTGTTCATTGCTCCAATGTCTGTACCCAGAATTCACTTATTTGAGAGCTCGTCATGGGGGATCAAGAGCAAAGGGTACAGAAGAACAGGGCTGAGAATGGGCAAAGGAGGGGAAAAAAAGACACACCATTTTGTTTACACGTATTTCTTATTTTTAAAATCTTTCATTAGTATGTATTAATTAATTGTACAGAGCAGGTTTTATGATATTTTCCTACATGTGCGGAATGTGTTTTGATTATATGTACTTCCTGACACCGCCTCTTGTCCCTCCCCCACCCACTCTTTGCCTTCTCTTTCTAACCAGTCTCTTTCTGCTCCCTTCTGTGTCCAGGCAGAGATGCACCTGGCCAGTGGCTACACCACTGAATAAGAAGTCTTCCCTCATCAACTGTTATGCACAATGACTCTGCATCGTGGATCCTTCTGTTACTTTGTGCCACTCGAGCATCCGAGGAAACCGAGTGGGGCACAGTGATATTTAGAGATTTCTTCAAGGCAGCCCAGCTAACACGGGTTGCAGGGCAGAGAGATTAGAGCCAGGACATCTGACTTCAGAACCAGAGCTTGTTGTCCTACTGTGTGCACGTGGGGGCACACTAGCCCTGAGCACAGAGAATATGCTGTTCCTTTTTTCAAAGAGAGTCCAAGGAAACAGGAGACGCTGGAAAAAGCAAACCATCTTGGAATACAACTGCTAGCCTGGCCCGAGTCTCTGAACCGGCCTGGTCCTCCAGTCCTAGCTGGAGCTGATGTGTCGCAATTCACCTGCACGGCCATCCTGGAAACTGGCAGGTTCATTACCCACCCAGCCTTTGATTTGGGAGAGTGATGTGCCCAGGCAGATTTGGGTGGCCTCCTCCTGCCTGGTTCTCTGGCTGTATTTGTAGTCATGTTTGTGCATTAATATTTTATACTTAGCTAAATTGTGCACATTGCATTTAAGTCCAGGTTTGCCTTGTTTAAAAAACATCCAAATTGGGATTAAGTATTCAAGCGGTAATCTCTTTCTGGGGCGTCTGTCTATTAGATTTGCAGGACATAAAGAGGGTTATTGAAATACTGTAACTTTAATATTTTTATCCTTTAGATTGAAATGACTTTTAAATGAATTTAAAAATTGGGAAAGATGTTGGACAGCTACCAAACACCAGAGCAGCCTGCATTATTTTCCAGGCCAGATCTGTGTCGCCCGCCCACAGTTCTGCGTCCAGCCCCCGTCTGTGTCATTTCCTCGTGGCTCCTCATTTTCAGGCTGTGCTACGCTTTGCGCTCTCCACAGGATGGTAAATTCCCCTGGGGTTTGCGATCTCTCCCTTCTTCCTGTTCATAGTAGTGTTCCACACTGACACAGTTTCCCTTTCTCTGTCCCTTTGATGCAGTTGATTCTTGATTTGCCCAGGATTGGAGCAGGGACTGTGGAAGTGAAGCGGAGGTGAGGGTGTGTGATGAACCCTACACCTTTGTATTTAATTGAAGAGCTACTTACAGCTCCTCCACTACAGTACTACCAGTACTACTAGTACTGTACTAGTACTACAGTTGTACTAGTACTAACTAGTACAGCTCTAGTTAGGATTCTGCACATACTGAATATGAATAATCAGATAAGACACATACTAGTAAAAAGGAATCAATAAATTTGATTTTGTGGAACATTAAGATAAAATTTAGATAAAAATTTAAAATCATAGCATATTCCAAATAACCATTTGATAGCTACATATAAATCTATTTTAGAGATATGCAAGCACAAATTATGAAATGCCAGGGCAAGTTGATTTAGGCTGCTTTTTCTCTAATATAAATAATGCAGAGTGCTGCAAATATTCAAGTACACTTAACTGAACATAATTAAAATATTGGAATATATTTTAAAAATAAATAATTAAGCAGTTAGAAGTATCTACAGCACTAATTCAAAGTGATAGTTACATGGTGATTATATTCCGCAGTTTACCCTGCACTTTCACTTTAGAATGCCATAATAAAATTTGCATTTAATAAAAATTATAATTCTGTAATATTTGAGGATATGGGCTGATGCTATGTCAACTACCAAACCCTAGCCTCGTCTCTCTGATCCATTAAGAGATGGATGGAGAACAGGCATTCACAGCTGAGCTGGGCAGCTTGCCTTTTGAGACATGCTTATACTCACAGTCCGCCATGCTTGCTAAAACCGTGTCTGGGCATTTATTTTCTCCTCCTTTCTAGGTGTGTCCAGGACTGAGGACAATGTTAGGGAGCAGCAGCAGAATTTGTTAAACATTGGTCAGCTCATGAGCCAAAGGGTGGGTATCTGTCTACCCTGGCTTCTTGTTCTGAGCATAGTAGGTGTGTTCTAGCTCCAGGCTTTGCTTGCCAGCTTCCACAGCCTTAGATACAGACAGAACTTGCTTTGCTACCTTCTTTAGTCTTTGTCCCAATGTCACCTCTTCTGGGAGGCCTCCTTTGCTATTGTAAATAAAGTTAAGTCCATCTCAAGTCAGTCACTCAAAGCACCACAGGAAAAGTTGTGCAATCGTGCTTTATTTATCTAATTTTTTTTTGTATTTTCTATCCTGCGCTTGAGCACACACACACACACACACACACACACACACACACACACACACACACGCTCCACAAAAGGGGAAGAAATGATTCCCAGGAGTGGAATGACAGCAGTGTAGGTGTAGGTGGGCTCTGTGTTCTGGGGTCTACAACACACATCTTCCTTCATCACCGACCACTAGTGACTCTGGAGTGGAGTTGGAAACCTGACGTTTTCATTCTCTCTAAATGCATGCTTAGTGTTCTGCTGGCTCTGATCTCATTTGGAGATCCGAATCTGCTCAGAAGCCGTGACCCAGGAGAACAGCTCTTACCTCATCCGCGTGGCCTGAATGGATGTTCTCTCCCTTCATGGGGACCTATGTCTCTCATCTCCTCTCAGTGTCCAGTGTCTTTGTCCTTGTATCACGTCCTTCATCGTGGCTTTCCTCCTGCCCCCCTGGTCACAGAACTGGGAGCACCAAAGCCTGTCAAGAGTTCTAGGGCCATCACTCTGCGGGACTTTAGGCAGTACGGTAGAATAAAGATGTTGCAAGCTCCTGTCAGTATCTGTATTGAGATGTGCCTCCACATTCAGGCTGGTTTCATGACCAGTCATGGTTAATAGACTGTATTGAGCATGTAGACCCAGTCTGAGGTTGAACCTCTCAGAGAATTGAGGCATTTTGAATCTTTGGAGGCTTGAGAAGCCATAGAAAATATTTGACAGTCCTGTTTGAAAGGTTTTATAAGTCAAAAGGGAGTGGGAGGCGAAGGGGAAGAGGGAGAGAGGGGGGCAGGGGCACGGGTTCAGCCATCTGGTGGTATCTATCCTTGTAACTGTCCCCAGCAAGAATCCTGCCCTGTGGGTGATACTTAGTAGAGATGAGTTGGGACCATCAGGAAAACTGTGCAGCTAAACCCTGGCCAACTTACATTACCATGAGAAATAATGGATTATTCTTCCTTACATAGGGGCTCACATAACCTAGATTGTCCTCTAACTCATATTGTATCCAAAAGATGGCCTCTGACTCCTGCGTGCTGACTATGGATTTGCCACACCACATGTGGTTTATGCCATGCTGGGCACGGAACCCCAGGCGTCACTATGCTAGACAGGTGCCTACATGCCAACCGACACTGCTGTTTTAAGCCTTTAAGTTTGGGTGATGACTCCTTAAGTAATACAACAGTAGACAGCAGAGATATGCAAGTGTCAGGACCTCTCTTTTGCTGTTGCTTTAGGGATCAAATGGAGGGTGTTTGCACACTAAACAAATGATGTATCCCGTCTTCAGAACTTTATTCCATCTTTGAGCCTCTCTGTTCTCATCTGGAAGATGGAAGACTGACTTTTTCACTTCAGGCAGTTGCTCCAAAGCTTTGTAAAGTAGCTTGTGGGAGGGGGGACAGCGTCTCACTACACACCTTCCTTCTCCTGCCTTTTCCTGGGCAGGAAAACCCAGCTTAACCTCTCATCAGAACCTTCCTTCTCCCTACCCAGCCGTCTCCAGTGACAGTTTATCTGGGGGACGATAACTTGAAGAACTCGGTCCAGCAGCTATGGGCAACAGCATCATTTGTCAGCGCCTCAAGGTGCTTTGCACTCATTTTTGCTCTGAAAGCACAAATCTTTCTCCCAAGGCATGAATTGTGGCTGCTTGCTCTTGAGCAGCAACGGGGAAGCCAGGAAAGTGCCGGGCTTCCCCTGGAAGTGGGAGTGCTCCTTACCTAGGCAGGGTTTGAGGTGGAAATGCTCCCTGCTTGTGCTCTTCCCGTTCTTGGGAATCCCTTAGCCTTGGGAGGACGGGGTTCAGCTCAGTTCTACCCTCCTCAAACAGAGGCTGCCCCCCTACATTGCTCTGTAAGCGCCTGAGATTCAAGCTCTACCATCAAACTTGGCCTGCATGCCAAACCTCCCCTTCCTGTTAGTTTTGCAAACACAGGAAAAGAAGGTGAAATTTATTCTGCCCTTACCCACAAGTCCTCAGGTGTGAATGCACAATTTTCCCCCTGGAGAAAAAGAGGTATAGGTGAAGGAACCTGACCATTCTGGTTTTGCCGGTTAGATCTTTGGTAGATCTTTGGCGGTGCAGAACTGGGATGTTCTTTGGCACGAGGACATCGCCCTGTTGTCCCATTAATGCGAGGCATTTTGTTGTTCAAGGACACTATTTCTGCCTCAGAGAATACAAATGAAATGTTTCAATTTGTTAGTTTTAACTGTCCGTTTGACATCACCTAGAATTGCTTGGAAAGAGAGTCTCCATGAAGGATTATGGATATTGGGTTGGCCTGTGGGTATGTCTGTGCAAGACTGTGCTAAATTAATCACTGTGAGAGGACCCATCCCAGTGTGCTTGGCATTATTCCTCAGGAAGGGGTTCCTGAGCGGAGGAGGGTGGAGAAAGCAAGCCGAGCATGGGCAAGCAAGTGCGCATGTGCGGAAGTGCGCATGTCCTCGCTCCTAGCTCTCTGCTCTTGCCTGTGAATGTGAATGGAGCTGGCTGCTTCAAGTTCCTGCGTCGTTGATGTCTCTGAAATAATGGACTGTGACCTGGAATTGTAAGCTAAAACAAACATACATTCCCAGTTGCTTTTGGCGAGGGTATTTTATCATACCAACAGAAACGAAACTAAGGCACACCCCATTCTTATTATGCCACCAATATGGCAATATTAAAGAAAACTGTCACAGCCCCAGTAGAATGAAACAGCTCCTGGATAAAGATCAGTATTTATTTTTCAACAAATTCGATGCTCCTCAAATCTGACATGATCACACAGAAACAGAATATTTCCAACGCCGAGTTCTTTCTCTGTGGTTATAGAGGAATTACGAAACACAGAGAGGAGAAATCACCATAAAACATCGCAAGTTTAGTGAAAGTTTTTTTCAGTTAAAAAAAGTTCTTTTTTCCAGGCTCAAACTCAGGGCCTTATGTATGGCAGGCAAATGTTGTACCACTGAACTAGACCTTCCTCCAAAACTTCTAACAAGACAATAATGACAATTGAGGGAAACAAGAATGGCCCGGGGACCCAAAACAAAACAAAACAACCAAAACCTTGAGCAAAAGAGCTAATTACAAAAGGCCTAGAAAGTGAATAACTATAAACTGGATATGTTAGCGCGTGTTTTACGCATGTGCACAGGCCAGTGCACTGGATTTCAGGAGACTGTGGTTTTGGAGTCACAGCCAACGTTGGGCTACAGGCTGACACGGGGAGGCCCATTTGCTTCCAGATAGCTTGTTGGTGGTGACTCCTTAATGGCTGTCTTATCAATGTCATTGTCATCGGGCTTCTGCCTTTTTGTTTCCTTGCCTAGAGGAACGTGGAGAACTGTTTCTCCTACCAGAGAGGTAACAGGTGCCAGAGTCAGGCCGTTTGGGTTGCTACTCAATTCCTTGGGACCTCACTTGAGCATCTGTAGCGTGCAGTAATGAGTAACTTGTGTTTGACAGTGAGGTGGTGTTTGCAGGGAGAAAGGCAGCCACGAGGGCGAACCTGGGAGGAACCGTCCTCTGGCTGATGGTGTAAGTAAGGCGCAGAGGCTGGATGGATAGAAGGACCTGCTCTTCTAAGAACGTTCCTGCCTGGATCCAGCTGGCTGCCAGGTCAGTGAAGAAAAAGTCCTTGCTAGAGCTAAAGAGGGCAGTTCCAATACAGAGGGTTGACCACTATTTATGAAGAGCAGAGGTGTGCAAAGAGATGACTCTTGGTCCCCGTGACTGCAAGAGGTTTTGAACAAGGTAGAAAAGCAACACAAATATGAGACTAGTTTAAAAGACGTACTGTAAGGTGACAGGCTGACTCTAGGCAATCACTGCGACATTTCTTCCTTTAGAATGTATCATCCTTAGCCTTTGCACCTTTATATATCCTTACTGATTTGCCAACTCCGAAATCCTTGCTATGAAGCAGGAACTACTTAGTAATTACTTAGTATGGCTGTAGTGCTGTTCCTCTCCAGTCTTTCACTCCATTCTCTGGGTTTTATCTGTTCTTTCACAGTCACACATGCATAATACACTCACACAAGCACTCATGCACACATACACAAGCATGCACATGTACACACACTCACACTCGAGTGCGCATGTGCACACGCACACACACACACACACACACACACATACACACATACACACACACTTCTGTGATGAGAGTCCCCATTTTCCTCTTTTATCACTTTCTCTGTTTCCATAGACTCTTCTTCTTAAGTCCCCTCCAACTTCTCTCTCTTTATTGGTGTGTGTGTGTGTGTGTGTGTGTGTGTGTGTGTGTGTGTGTGTATGCATGTGTGTGCGTGTGTGTACCACTGCATTTAACTACAGTTGCCTTCAGGAGCATGAGTAGGCCACTACTTGCTTGAGTGAGGACAACGTGCCAGTTGTCACCTCAGCCAGCAAAACACGTGACTTCCTCTCCCATCACAGCTTTTAATGTCTCGTTGCTCCTCTGGGAGGGGTGCAACCTCATGAGCACCCCTCACATCTCTGTGATGGAATGCAGATGGCCCTGGTACAGACGGGCTGCTATATGTTGATGAATTCATGGCATGTCACATCACAGCTGTGTCCCATCCAGGAGTCTCTACTTTACAGCTTTCCTTCTCACAATCTAGCTGCTACCTTCTGTCCACTCCATCTTCTCTGATGCTCGTCACATCTTAGAGGGTAGATATTGACATCTGGTTGAGTATACTCCACAGCACATTGACTAGGTCTAAGTCTCTACATTAATTGTCATGTACCATAAATAGAAACCTTTAACCAGGACTGAGAGAGGCAGTGATCTACAGATATAAAAATAAATATTCAGAGGGCAGTTTGAAACTGTACCTACTTAGGGAGACAACACTGGTAGGCCTATGATCTCTCAAGCCCTGCAGTTTGAGAAGATTCATGGTGCTTATAGTTCAAGGTGTGTGTCCCTCCTGTGGTGCCAACCCCAAATCCAATCAGGAAGCAGTTGGTTGCCCCTAGAGTGGCTAGGCCGCTGTTGTATCAGTGAATAGCTCTTATCTGGCAGCTTGGTATTCTAGTTTTCATGTTTTAGAATTAGATAAGACCATTGAAAACCTTTCTCTCCTAGAAGCCTACAGAGTGCTTTCAGCACGAGGCAGAGGGTTGAAGCTTCCGGCTTGTCACCAGCTCGATTTTTCTAGCTTGTAACCAAACTGTGTTATATTTGAACATTAGAATCTTATCATCTAGTTCTGGTGGACAAGCAATAGGAATGGCAAGAATTGTATAGTTTGAGGGCCTCCGGGGCTTCCCTGACCAGCTGGTGGTAAGGAGGTGTCTCACAACTGATATGGGAGAATTTTTGTTAGTCATATTACGTCTAGGAACAACATTATGCAGCCACACAGGACATTTTATTTCAAACTATTTTTTAAAATTTCATCTTATGGCCTAGTCGGCCATCACTGCAAAGAGAGGCCCATTGGACTTGCCAACTTTAGATGCCCCAGTACAGGGGAACGCCAGGGCCAAAAAGGGGGAGTAGGTGGGTAGGGGATTGGGGGGGTGGGTATGGGGGACCTTTGGGATAGCATTGAAAATGTAAACGAGGAACATACCTAATAATAAAATTAAAAAAAAATAAAAATAATAATTATAGAAAAAAAATTTCATCTTAAAAGGTATTTATTTTTACATTTAGCGCGCGCACGTGTGTGTGTGTGTGTGTGTGTGTGTGTGTGTGTGTGTGTGTGTGTGTGAGAGTGTTTCCAAGCATACAAAGATAAAGGTCCAAGGACAATTTATAAGAATTGGTTCTCTTCTACCAGTTCTGGGAATCGAACTCAGGTTGTCGGGCTTGGTGACAAACTTTCTGAGCCATGTCACTGACCCTAACATGTTTTTAGTTGTCTTATAGACAAGTTCCCATGTTTGTTTGTTTTCTTATTACAGCTTTTTTAGTCGTCCTTTTTTTTTCCCACTCTCTCATGCCCCCATCATGCCACCCCAGTGCCTACTTAACCCCTCCATCCTCAGAGTTTCTCCTCTACTTTCATTATCGCCTGGATTCTATTCTCCTCCCTTGTTTAAAGAGCCATCACCACCCATGGCTCCTTTATAGCTTCTTGGACTCTGTACATGTTCTAACATACAGACAAAAGCCTAAAGGTTTGCAGCTTGGATCCATATGTGAGAGAGAACAAGCAGTGTTTGTCTTTCTGGGCCCAAGTTACTCCATCCACCACAATATTTTCCAGGTCTGCATTGACAGGTAAATGCCACAGTCTCTCTTTACAGCAGGATACAGTTCTGCTGGGTATGTATGCACTTCATTCTTAGCTACTACAAGTCCTATATGCTATTCCAAGGGAGGTCTGTTATGGCTTGGATCTTAGACGGCTCCTGTGCGGGAGCTGATCTTGCAAAGCTGTTACTCCTGAAGGATGGTAGAACCTTTAGAAAGAAGTTAGGCCTTGGACTGTTCCCTGAATATGATATTGGCACCCTGGGTCCTTCATTTTTATTTGTTTTAACTTTCTGGTCACCCTGAAGTCAGCAGTTTGAACAACCACAAGTTCCCTACAAGAAGGACATGCCTCCATAGCCCCCCAAAGCAACAGTACTCTCACCCTCTGTAGAACAATGCCCCTGGAGTGACCCATAAGCCCAAATGGCCTTTCATTTTAAGTTGTTAATCTTAAGTATTTCATCAGTGATAAAAACTAACACTATATAATATAATTTTAATGTATATACATTTAGCATTCTTAGTGCCTGGCTGATTAGGCTTGTGTTTACTCTCTCCTATGAAAAGTTAATTCACTTATAAATTTTTTTGTAGCTCTCTTTTGTTTCCTTCCAAATTTGATTAATTTTTATGCCGTGAAAGTTTATATTTAAATTTTCTCTTGTAATTTTATGTACACTTATTTGATTAAAATTTAAAACGGAGTCCTATGATTATGCAAATATTAATTACCTCACCGATGTGCTGCCTAGTTTATGTGAGCTTGACACAAGCTAGAGTCATTGGAGAAGAGGGAGGCTCAGTTGAGAAGATGTCCCCATAAGACCGGGCTGTAGGTAAGCCTGTAGGGCCATTTCTTAGTGATTGTTGTGGGAGGGTCCATTCCATTGCTGGTGGGGCCACCCCTGGGCAGGTGCTCCTGGGTTCTATAAGAAAGCAGTCTGAGCAAGCCATAAGGAACAAGCCAGTAAGCAACACTCTTCCATGGCCTCTGGCCCCGGGTTCCTTCCCTGTTTGTGTTCCTGACCTGACTTACGACAACGATGAACACTGATATGGAAGTGTGAGTCAAGTCAAACCTCTCCCTCTCAAGCAGCTTTGGTCATGGCGTTTTACTGCCATAGCAGCTCTACCTAAGATGGATTGCATGGATGCGGGATAACGCGCATTGCTGTGACAGAGCTGAACATGTTTTGGGGAGGATTGTGGAAAGACTTTGGAACTCTGGGCAGGAAAGCCAGTGGGTGTTGAGAGCTCTGTAGGAGCTTGGGAGCTCAGGATGTTGAGAGCAGGGTAGATAGATGATGGAGGCCTGGCTTGTGATGTTTCAGAGGGGAGCAATGACTCTACCAGGCCATTTATATGAAAAAAACCTGTGGATGTCTGTCAGCTGGAGCTGATGAATCAGCTATGATTAAAAGAGAACAGAACTACTCAAGTAAAACCTTTGCGTTACTGGGGTAAATTGATCCTGGGGCTAAGAAATTAACCGTGGCTAAGAAGAGACCAGCATCACTGAGGTGTAATCACCTGAAGAGTGATTCTTTAAAGGCAGTCACCAAAGCTGTATTCAAGAGGTGGCCAAAGTTGTACCTTGCCCTTGTACCTGAACTTAGCATTGTAAGCATCACCCAGGCAGTGCTGGTTTTGAAGGCATTAAGGAGTTCAAGCAGCCGAGGCTTGGCAATGCATGGCAGGGCTGAAGAGAGACCAGAAGAGCTGTTGGTGTAAGTGCAGCTTCATTGCACAAGAGACTCCAGCATTTAGGAGATGCCAGTACCATGGGTTGACTGCCCAGAATTGCAGCAACTGTGGAGGGAGACCAGCTGCAGCTCAGAAGACATGCTGTGTGTGTTGCAGAGGGTAGAGCTGGAGAAGTGACCCAAGCCCTTCTGCAAAGCCCAGAAGACCATGAGTGAATCCTAGATAATTGGACATTCAAGTGACTTCCACGTTGGGAGTTTGATTTTGCTTTATTCATCATGTGACTGTGCCCTGGTTCTTCCATCTTGAAATAAGAATAAGCGAGCTGAAGAGATGGCTCAGAGGTTAAGAGCACTGACTGAACATCCAGAGGTCCTAAGTTCGATTCCCAGCAACCACATGGTGAATCACAACTATCTCTAATGGGATCTGATGCCCTCTTCTGGTGTGTCTGAAGAGAGTGACCATGTACTCATAGATGTACTCATATAAGTAAATAAAAATAAATCTTAGAAAAATAAGAACAAATTTGATTTTTAAATTTTTTTTTACAGGAACCCACAGTTGAGCGACTTTTAAGCTTTTAAAGAGATTTTGGAATTTTACAAAGACTTAGGATTTTTAAAACAAAGTTTGGATATTTTAAAAAGATTTTGAACTTTTAAGAAAATACTTATTTTATGTGCATTGGTGTCTTGCTTGCATGCATGGTGGTGTGATGGTGTTAGATTCTCTGTCATGTGGGTGCTGGGAATTGAACCCAGGTCCTCTGGAAGAACAGTTGTGCCCTTAACCACTGAGCCGTCTTTTTGGCCTCAGACTTTGAACTTTTAAGTGTTTGAATTTTAAAAGACTGTGAGACTTTCAAAATTTGGAACATTTTATATTGTGATACTCACATTAATGTGAGATATTGGGGGATGAATAAGAAAGGAAAGGTTGTGGCTTAATAGTGGTGTGTGTGTATCTGGTTGACAAGGGTTTAGTTGTGCTGGCTAGTTATGTCAATATGACAGAAGATAGGGTCATTAGAGAAGAGGGAAGCTCAACTGAGAAAATATATCCATAAGATCTGTTTGTAAGGCAATTTCTTAGTGATTGATGGGGGAGTGCCCAGCCCATCGTGGATGGGACCATCCCTGGGCTGTTGGTCCTGGGTTCTATAAGAAAGCAGGCTGAACAAGCCACAAGGAGCAAGTCAATAAGCAAAGCTCCCCCATGGCCTCTGCATCAGCTCCTGCCTCCAGGTTCCTACCCTCTTTGAGTTCCTGTCCTGGATTAATTCGATGATGTGCGGTGATGTGGAAGTGTAAGCCAAAAAAACCTTTTCCTTTCAAGGTTGCTTTGGTCATGGTGATTCATCATGCCAATAGTAACCCTAACTAAAAGAACCATCAAGGGGTGTGTGGTTAGACCTAAGACTAAGAAACCAAACTTGGCTGACCAGCCTATCTCTCCATGTGTGGACTGTTCTGAGCATTAAGGCCAAAGAACCGTTTTAATAATGTCTTTCAGTATGATGTATTGCTATTGGATCAGCCACAATCAGTCTATCTCCAATGACTTGGTTTCCTTTCCAAAATATTTCTTTGAATAATTATTTGTTCATGCATAATTCATAGCAACAAATTTTCCAGTCTTTGCATTTCTGAAAATACATTTATCCCACATGCATGTGGGCGTACACGTGTGCGTGTACAGAGACAAGAGAACTTTGTCTTCTCTTGCTCTCTCGCTCTACCTGTGACTTCCAGAGATGGGCTAAAGAGAACCTTAACAGGCCTTTCCAAGTTCTGACCATATTATTGGTAGATTCTGTCCCTTTGGCATAACCATGTCTCTCTACAACAATCCACTCCACTTCTTTCATCAAATGACATAGAGAATCTGGTCTCCCTGGGTCCTCACGCCTATGTTCTGCAGCCTCCTACATCATATAAGACTTTGTTGAACATATTTGTTTACCTTATAAGTGCTTCAGTCATGGTCGTTGTGACGAGTAAGGAAGAGGTGTCACATCTTTGCCCTTAGAGGAAAAAAGCAGATTTATAATGAATCCTAAGTTTGCAGGTATTTCTGGCTGTGGTGGTACATGCCTGTTAACCTAGCTGTTTGTAGGCAAAGGTCAGTCTGGGCTGTGTAGAGAGAACTTATCTGAAAAACAACCAAGAAAAGATAATAACAACACGAAGAAACCTTTTAAGGTACTGTTATGTTTACCTTTGAAATGTCAAATGTTGATGACAGAGCTTTCAGTCCATCTTACTATTTGTGGACATCCCATTTTATAACTGCGTTCTCTTCTGATCCTTAGGTCTTTGGCATGTCATCAGACTATCAGGAAGTGGTTATTTGTTTTATATTGTTTCCTCCCTCCCTCCCTCCCTCCCTCCCTCCCTCCCTCCCTCCCTCCCTCCCTCCCTTCCCACTGTTTCCCACTGTTTTGCCAGTTAGTAGGTATTTCTGAAGACCTCCCCCGCTTCTTCAGGTCAGAAGACAGGTCTTCTGTCTCTGCTTCCTTGCTCCCTTCTTAGGCTCCTTCTCATGGTTCTAAAGGTGCCCCTAGCTGGCTCTTGACCTCTCGGATCCGACTTTCACCCTTGTTAGCTTGTCTTGTGCATCTTTGCCAGGGGATGGACATCGTCACGAGTCCTGACTATTTCATATTTGTTAGCTTCTTGGGCTAAGATTTGATAGGTTTCCAAGTTTTGTAGATCGCCTCATTTTGTTCCTAATGCATTCAGCTATTGAGATTTTTGCAGTGAGTTTTTAAATTTAAACATCATGCCTTCCTGTTTCCAAGAATTAGTTTTTTGTTCTCGGAGAACCGTAAGAGAGCAGCATTTTGTTTTTGGTTATTGGATAATTGTCCTCATGAATCTTTACTGAAACTAATTGAAATTTAAGCAAAATTATCTTGTACTTTCTGACTAATCTCCCTTTCTCTGAGGTAAATTACTCCCTCTCCTTTTTTATGTAATTTCACAAAATATTTAATAATTCTTTGAATGTGTCCCCATATATATGTATATATATTCATATTCATATTCTTAGTTCTTGAGCCTTGAAGAGAAATTTAAAAAACTGGTTTTCATCTTAGTGACAATCTTTTGAATATCACTTCCAGATTCCAGAACATCTGTGTAGCAAACAATGTCAGAATTCATGTTTGCATTTGTGTTTATTGTTCCATTTGGGCTCTGTGTTCACTAAATCACATCAGAGGCCAGTGAAGGATGATAACGTCTACAAATAGCACGTGACCCATGATTAAGAAACATGGCCCAATTTATTCATAGGTGAGTGAAGCCATAATGTAGTATTGAAATTGTAATCATTTTTTGAAACATGAAAACCACTAACAAGTGTTTGGGGATCATAACTGCAACTCTTGGGATGACCCAGAATGGTTGGCTACCCTATTCAAGACTAAACAGCTTTTGATTATTTTCAATTAATTAATTAATTTTGGAGAGAGGCGCCTCATTCAGTAGAGGCTGGCTTCGAAGTCACGGCATGGCTAAAGGTGATGCTGAACTCCTGATCCTTCTGGCATCACCTCCTGAGTGCTGGAACTGTCATGCCAAACTTGTGTTCTTGGGAATTGAACCCAGGATTTCATCCATGCTAGGGAAATTGTCTACAAACTAACCTACACGTCCAGCTCTAAGAGAAGCTGCACTCCACACGTTTCCGCGCTGGCAGTTGTTATAAAGTGCAGCATTGTCCCTGTCTCCTCTCTGCTTCAATCTCTGCCCAGTGCTGATACAGGACCCTGGGAAGATCACTCTTTTATCCAGGGAAAAACTCTTCAAGCTTTAACCAGAAGGCAGAAGTTCCTAATGGTTAGGCAATCCGCAGGCATGGGGGGTGGGGGGTGGGGTGGGTTGGGAGCGCCATGGGTTCAGCTGTTCCAAATGAAGCTCTTTTAATTAATTGCTCTCATGGCTTCTCACTCCTTCCCTGCCACCTCCTCCTACCCCTAGCTTTGCATTTGTTGACTCTGGGCTTGGAACTGGGCCAAGACTCTATTGCAGTAGAGTCTCAGTCTCGTTTCTCTCCTACTTGGGTCTCCTGTGCTCTCTACTCTGCAGTGATGCCTCTGTTTCTCCATCCCTCAAGCTGCCCTCTGCTGTTCTTGAACAGTTTTCTTTTCCTTATTTTATTTCACTTGTTATTTATTTGAGGACTGGTAGGAATCGAACCCAGGGACTCACTAGCCATGAACCCTTTCCTCTGATTTACACCCCAGTCCCGGTTTCATATCGCAAAACTTACCTTTGCCCTTCTTTATTCAAATTCTTTGGAGGAGGACGAGGCAGATATCTGCGTTCAGAACATCATTATAAACCAGAACTCCCGGCTCCATGTTGAATTTGTATCCGAAGGTAGATGGGTCTGCTCTCCTGTGCCTAACCTTTATGTTACAGCTCAGTTAGAGCTGAGAAAGGCCCCTGAGGAGAATGCCACCCTTTCTGTTCTGTCCTGTCTGTACGAAACAAACTCTTAACCCTTCATTTTAGGAAGGAATCAATTCTCAGGAGAGCATTTGTTGCAAACTCCATTTAGTCTTTAGTGCGAGGTCTTCTCAGTTCACACCCAGACTGAATTAAGATTCTCAGGCAGCTAGAGACCCAGTGGTGGCGTACACCCTTAATTCCAGCACTTGGGACGGAGAGGCATGACGATCTCTGTGAGTTTGAGGCCATCTTGGTCTACAGAGCACATTTCAGGACAGCCAAGGCCACATAGAGGAACCCTGTCACAAACCACAGAAAACAAAACCCATGACATTAAAAACCTTGATTCTCAAGTCTTTTAAATAGAAGAGTTGTTTTCCTAACCTCTTGCTGAATTCTTTTCACCTGCCTCCTAGGAAGCCACTCTGGGCTGCAAGATTTACTCTCTGCCTTCTAAAGAAAGAGTTGGGGCTGGAATGGAAAAAAAAAAGTCAAGAAGATGGTGGGGAAAAGACAGGAAACAGCCACATTCAAAGTCCGTGCCGTTGGTGGAAAGGGTGAGCTCAGAGCAGCCATGCTGCAGTAGTAGTTCAGGAAGTGAGGCCTTTGGAAAGTTCTAGAATTTCATGCTGGTGTTTGAATTGTAGCCTTGCCCAATAACTTGAGGAAGAATACACATGATTAGCGTGATGTGCAAACAACGTTGTATGACTCCAAATTGTGATGGATGAAGAGAGAGTAACCGTGTATTCAGCAGACAGACCGATGGTGAGTTGATGACATCATCTGTATTTGTAGATGAGTTACCATTTTTGGTTAAAAAGTTAACAGAAGACCTCAGGAAGTAGTGCAAATGACAATACAACCCTCCCTCCCTCCCATTCATGCAGCGCAGAGGATAAGGGCCACCTGGAGTGAAGCAGTGCTGATAGGTACAGAGGAAGAATTGGAAGAGAGACCCAGAGGGTTGGTTGGGTTTGCGTCTAATCTTGCCCTGACCGTCGCACACACACGAGACAATTGATTATGGATTTCCCTTGATTTGATTTCATTACATCAGGTGGAAGATCTTAAGCAGTGTGACAATTATTGGGTGGCATTAACCCAATGGATGGGAGGACCAAACCTCTTCTGGTCTCATGAATTAAGGGTGAACCCTCAGGGGGCTGTGATGTCTAAGCTGGGCCAAGGAGCTATCCAGAAAAAGTGGAACTAGAGGAAGGCAGAGCTCATGGTGGCAACAGGGGTGGCACAGGGAGACTTTAGGAGTGTTCGATGGAAGGGATGTCTTGTGTGAATCCTGGAAACAAGAGCCACGTGGTACTCTGGGGATTTCCAGGACTCAGGTCACGCCTCCAGTGGAGTGTGTATAGCTTTCTTCTGAGAGACAGTGGAAGGGTCAGTAAAATGCCCTTTGGTCTGTGTTCTCATGAGACAAATATACATGAGGATGTCACTGGCCTCAGAGAAACCAACGTTCCCCAAGGAGGGTGGCTGAATACACAAACCAATGAAATTTAGTCATGTGATCCATATGTGAGGTGAGAAAGGACAGTCACCCACTGTCAGGGGCATAGGCATGAGTGCAAGTCACCCACTGTCAGGGGCGTAGGTGTGAGTGCAAGTCACCCACTATCAGAGGTGCAGGCATGAGTACAAGTCACCCACTGTCAGGAGAGCAGGTGTAGATGCAAGTCACCCCCTGTCAGGGGTGCAGGCATGAGTGCAAGTCACCCACTGTCAGGGGCACAGGCGTGAGTGCAGAGAAGGACAGGATACTGTGGGTTCCAGCCATGGTGAGGATTGGACTGACCCTTGGTTAAAGCACAGAGTGTGTACACACTGGGGTCCAGGGCAGGTTGCAGTTCTTCAGGGGACCAAAGACACCAGACCACTGAGGACACCAGCTTTCTGTCCCAGAAAGCTGAATTGGACCTTAGTGGGAAACAAGGTTGGAATGGCAGGTTTGAGCCAGCTCAGGGGAAAGGCTTGAATGGCTAGTGGCTAGAGACCATCTCAGAGGTATTTTAGAGCTAGAAGAGGGTGAGACGCTAAAGAAATAACATCAAGGGATGACTCAGTGGGGGTGTGAAGTGTGACCTGCTGGAGTCAGAAGGCCAGTGCTCCTGAGTAAGGCTGAGCAGGGGAGTGTCAGGGACAAAGGCAAAATATGGGGGGTGGGGGGCTTGATTCCCTTCACACTAGGAATAACAACAGCAGCAGCAGCAACAACAACAACAACAACAGCAACAACAGCAACAACAAAACAAAGCAACAAGACAAGACTGGAGCTGTCCGTCAGACAGAATGGACTTGTTATCCTGCCGAGGAGGCTGGTTCCACAGCACAGTCCCTGTGCACACTCACTCTCTGGGGAAATATGCAGCCTCCGCTGCCTGCCTGCCACAGCCTTGATGGAGAAGGACAGGGATGGATGACAGAAGTGATTATGCAGTGATGCATAACAATTGACTCGCTGTGAGTTACACCTCCTGTGTCAATATGCAGAACGGGGTTGACTGAATTACTGAATTCAGTGAAAAGAACACCTGAATCCAGGAAGACAACACTTTTTTTTTTTTTTTTTGATTTGTCAGCATGACACCAGAGACCCTGTTTAAACGCTTCTCTCTCTCTCTCTCTCTCTCTCTCTCTCTCTCTCTCTCTCTCTCTCTCTCTCTCTCTCAAAACATTTTGCTATTACCCAGGAAGATCACAACCATTACCTGGCTGGCTGCAAGCTACTGAAGACAGCATACTGTAGTTGGACTGACGACGGTGGTCACTTAGCTCCCATAGACTTCCTTCCATGACATTACTCAGCTAGAGCTTATCACACACCTATAAAATGTCTGGGTATACAAAGCCTCAAAATGCTGGTTAGTGGGGAAAGTGTGACCAAGGGCTAGGGCACAGGAAGCCTGCCTTCCTTCCTTCCTTCCTTCCTTCCTTCCTTCCTTCCTTCCTTCCTTCCTTCCTTCCTTCCTCCCTCCCTCCCTCCCTCCCTCCCTTCCCCTCCCTCCCTCCCTCCCCCTCCCTCCCTCCCCCTCCCTCCCTCCCTCCCTCCCTCCCTCCCTCCCTCCCTCCCTCCCTCCCTCCCTCCGTTTCTGATTTGAGACAGGGTTCTCATCCAGCCCAGACTGGCCTCAAATCTATTAGGTAGCCAAAGAGGACCTTGAGGTTCTGATTGCGTCGCTACCACCTCCAAGGGCTGGGATTATGGGTGTGCATGACCACACCTACCTCGAAAGTCCTAGTTGCAAGTTCCAGCTCAGCCACTGGCTAACTGTAACATTTCCATCTTGGGGACCAACTGTAGACTGGGGAGCACAGTACTTGAGCAATAAGACATATTTATGTGATGTGTTTAGCATAGCAGTTGGCCTGTAGATGGTCAGTGAATGATGCCTTAGGGTCACAAGATGTGGGGGAATGCAGCTTGTAAGACATATGGTCAGTGTAGTAGTAGAAGCGCCTCTCTCTCTCTCTCTCTCTCTCTCTCTCTCTCTCTCTCTCTCTCTCTCTCTCTCTGCATGTGTGTGTGTATGCACACGCAAGTGTGTGTTTGCTTGGTGGGTGCTCTAGGGCGAGCACCCTCGGTACCTCCCAACCAGTCTATGTTGTCACAGCAGGCATGAATAGAGCTGTGGCCTAGCTCAGGGAGATGCTCAACCAGAGAGGAGCTCCACCTGGCTGGAAGCGAGGCTGACTTTCACAGGCCTCCAGTTCTGTGAAAGGTCCCATTCCACCTAAACAGCTGAGGCTAACAACTCCCCCCCCCCCCCCACGCCCCCTCCGCAGCGAGCGCCTTCCCCTTGTCCCCGGGCCGCAGCTACCTTCACACCTCAGGGCAAAGGAAGCCTAGAAAATGATCCTACTGCTTCTCAGCTGGCCAAGGTAGGTTTAAGAAGCCCAAGGAGCAATTAGTTTCCATAGGGCGAGGCGTGGCCCTGTAAGCTCTTCCTTTGTTGGAGTATCAGTGGATAGCTTCTCCTGTTATTGCCAAGTGTCAGGCGCTGTTTTAGGTGCCTCCTGACTTCTGCTGATAGAACTACAGCGCCTGCTTGTCTCTTTCAATACCCACCTCCCTCAGAACCATTTCCTCTCTCACCATGGCAGGAATGGGGCTGTGACTGTTGAGAGCTCCTCCCCGGCCCACGTCTGCAGGGGCAGGGGCGCCCCCGTGGATGAAAGGCTCAACAGAACTCTAAGTCATTATCGTGATCAAGGACGAAGCGAACCTTTTCCGTGTGTAAATGCAGACGCTCTCTCGGTTTCTGTGATAGATGTGTTCCCAGAGCCAAGGCAGCAGTGTTGAATTCTTTTTAAAATCTGAAAGACCTGCAGGCTTTTCGCCCCCTTTCTTAAATCCATTTCCCCGTTGAGATGAAAAATGTAATACTTTTCAGCTTACTTTAGACTTTCTTCAAAAGTATTTCTGGAAAAGGATCCTTCATGTGGAGCATATGAAAACTGTCAGAGCATAGGAGAGAGCGAGGTTTGAAAACCATGCTAATGGACGGCCATTATGCCGCAGGGAGTTCCCCAAGAGCAGAGAAACACAAGCAGAGAATGCAGGGGGCAGGGAGGGGTGGGCACAGAACCTGTATGAAAGACAGGGGCCCAGTCCACGACTAAAGAAGTGTGAGCAAAGTGAGATGAGAAATAACGGCCGAGTTCTACCTGGCAGAATGCTTAAAATGTTAGTTGTAGAGTCTGATGGCTGGCATTCAAGTGTCTCTTCCTCCTGCCTTAAGATGTCAGGTGACCCAGTGTCCTCCCCGGTAAATGGGTAAATGGCTGCTAACTGACCTCCTCATAGAGGGCTTGCCCTAATTAAGAGATCGTGCATGTGGAATGTATAACTTATTCTCTGGTACGCACAGAGCGGTCCGTAGTCCCAGCTGGGTGGCTGTTATCTCTAACGGGACAGGGTAGCATCACATCTCTGTATCTGTTTGAGGGCCACTTAAGCTCATCACCAAGACTTCTTGCCGGTATTTCGACCTGTGGAGGTCCACGACTTGGAGGTGAAGTGCACACATGTTGTGTCACAACATGACATCCATGAAGCTTGTATGGTGACTTCCCTCTGCCCCGAGGCCAGGGCTGGGAGGTTTGAGCTGGAGGTTTGAACCGAGATCAAATGTGAATCATGGCACTGAGTGCAGGAAAATGAGCAGTTCAAAAATATCCCGTAGGAAAGAGACGGTCAGCCACATGGTTTCTGTGGAACGGCCCCTAATTAGCCTCTAGAAAAGGTGCCTTAAGCCTCTGCAAGGGTGACTAAGAGTTGGGACAAAGACTGTCTGTTATGGATGTCCTTGTAACTCCAGGAGCAAACCTTGTTTTCCCTCCTAAATAACTCCAGAACATTACATGGCATTAACAAGTTTCCCAGGACAGGCACTTTGAGTTTATTACTTGTTCACATTGTCATCAGAAATTAATTTTGTCCCTGAAAGACAAATTGGCTGGTAGCTTATGAAGTTAAATGGGAAGAACAAGCGTGCATCTGTTTCTCCTGCATTTTGTCTCCTTGGTGTCTTACATATAAATGAATCAGAGTGTTCAAACTTAAATTAAGATCTTTGGCTAGATAAACAGTTAAAACTGGTTCCCATAGCTACCTCTCTCACATAGATGTGATTGCATTATAATCCCCGAGTAATCAGCTCTAAATGAAAGGAAGATGATAAGGGTGCTCTGTTCGGTTTCCAGTACTGATTTTTATTAGCTCTCAATCAGTCCGGGGCTGCGCTGTCTTTCATCACATTGTGGAAGTGTTTGTAGAATCATTAGAGTAATAAAGTGTAAATCTTACCGAAGTGCGTTTTTCTTGAGGTGTTTTATATAACGAAAACTCTGAAGATTATACTGGCTGCTACGAGAAAGATTTGTCTCAGCAACGGGAGTAAGAATGTAAATGGATGCTGGATTCATTTAATCTCCACCGGAGTGGAAGCCTAATGAATCATCCAGGCTAGGTAAAGCAACCATCACCCATGCAAAGGAAAAAAGGGGGTCTTGGACTTCAATAGTCACACGTGGCCATCACACAGAGCTGCCTGGATTTAGCTCTTCTTCTCTGCCAACACTCCTTCTATGGAGAGCCCTCACATCCACAAACCCACAAAACTTCAGGCTTTGCCACTCACTGTGGGATTTCCTTAGCAAGCTGGTGTAATCCAGCAAACACACCTGTTTGGTCAACATTGAAATATTTTTCATGAAATAGACTTCAGTGTAACGGTGTGCATTTGCCCGGTCCCTGTCAGCACAGTGGCCATTCTCCTCGGCCTCATTTGGGCTGGAGGGTGTTTGGTGGAGACATGCCCACGTCGAAGTGGGAACTTACGGCATTAGTTCTGGATCTTTCTAAGTGTGTCCTAGAGGTGGTCAGACACAGAAGAGCTGGTGTTGACTTTTCCCACGCGTTGTTGGGTTTTCGCAGATTTTGCAGGTAGACATGCGCAACAGGCAGAGTTCTTCATCCAGACACATCTCTCCTCTCTTAGAAGCTTTATGATAAGTACTCGACAACAAATTTTACCTACAGGAACACCTGCAAGCTGTTGGGTTTTATATTTATATTAGATCAATACGTCCCTATATTTTAGTGACCGACATTTAATCTCACGCACAAGGTACAAAACAATCATTTCGTGAAGCACTGGGAAGTCTCCGTAAGAGCTGGCGGAGACGCAGTAGGTTTATGTTTAACTTTAAGTTATACTCAAAAAAAAAAGCAAGCTTTGCCAGAGATAATTATCACCGTCCGCCAGCTTCATATGGTGCTAACTAAGATGAATCTTTGCAGCAAGCACAGTGTGTGTAGGACTCAGGTAGCCAATCATGGGTGTCACCATGCAGACATCCCCGGGTATCTTCTTCTTGGTTTGTATTATCCTGCCTGAATGCAGGGGAAGTTGAACAAGAAGAAGTCACCTGATTAGGGTGGGTCAAGATGATTCAGGCACATTCTTAACGCTTAGCTAGTCCTAAGAAGGACATCAAGGGAAGTGTACCATTTGCGTTTAAAAACACAAGAGCCCGATCCGAGCCTTGCCTCTCATTTTTTTTCTTCTTTTAAAGAAAGCAAATAAAATATTTTGCTGATGACGGCACTTTCTGTATGTGTTTGCATGTTGGTACCTAAATGCAATATGTCTGGAAGATGTTGCTATTTCACACTCCACGCACAAGAAAGAGTAAATTGTAGGTCCTGATTATCAACAGATAACAAGACATACTGTATATAAATAAATGCTCAGCAGCATCAAAACCCATTATTGGATTAGCTATATAATCATGTCTCAGGCTGTAAGCCTGTGCTGACAAATGAACACTTTTCATTTGGCTCAAGGTCCTCATCAGCAACGGAACTAATTTTACATTCTCACCCATTAAGTGAATAAGATGTGGAAAAAGCTGTCTGCTTTTTGAAGTGTAAATTTGCCGCTACAGGCTGTGCAGACCAAAGCGCTTTTGAAGCAGGCAAATGAGATCATCTCTAGGGACATGCAAACCTCACAAAGTTTAGGTCACTTCTACGGAAGGGATAAGGTGTGTGTTATGTGTGCTCACCAGGTTCATGTGACTGAGGTGTCCGTGGACGCTGGGCTGCGGGGGTTCTCTTGGTCACAGAGGATGAACACTTCTAAACCAGGGTTACAGTTTGGAGCTTGGTTTAATGGTTTGATTGGAATGGTCTGTATAGACTCACCTGTTTCAAAGCTTGCCAGTAGGGAGTGGCACTATTAGGAGGTGTGGCATGGATGGAGGAAGTGTGTCACTGTAGGGGCGGGCTTTGAGGTTTTGAGGTCATATATGCTCAAGCTACACCCAGTGTGATACCCAGTCTCCTGCTGTCTTCAGATCAGGATGTAGAACTCTTAGCTATCTCTCCAGCACCATGTCTGCTTACATGCTACCATGCTTTCTACCATGACAATAATGGATTAAACCTCTGAAACTGTAAGCCAGTCCCGGTTAAATGTTTTCTTTCGTAAGAGTTCCCGTGGTCATGGTGTCTCTTCCCAACAATAAAACTCAATCTAAGACACCCCGTCTCTTTCTTCTCTAGAAACCAAGGTCCCACAGAGTGGCAGAGTCCGAGAGGAAGCACCAAGGGTTGGGCAGGATTGATGGGTAAAAATTTCCACATGTGAGGCAAAGGGGCCACTGTGGAGAGGCCGCTAGTCACCTACACTCATGTGTTCCAAGTTACCCTAGGTATGTACTGTATCAAAGAGCCTACTGGTCTGTCTCTAGCACAACCTTTCCTTTGAAATCCAGAGTTCGACGACACCGTGAATTTGTCAAATCTGTGTGGAGAGATCATGCATATCTCAAATTTATCATATTTAAGTAAAACCACTGTGTGCCGCTGCAAGAATTAGTGCCTTCCCCTTTAAGTTTCATGAATTGCCTCTTCCTTCTTCTTACTCTATACAAAGATTATTTTTTAGCGTTTACTAATTGTGCAAAATAATGCCTGGACATTTTCTTACGTGTGTGAAGTACACGTTGGTGACTCTCACCCTTCATTGCCACCTGCTGATGCTGGTTCTTCTGGTCTCTTTCTCTTCTCAAATACTTCCTAGTATACTTTTATATCTTTCAAAGATCTAGATTCTGTGGACAGATGAGAGAAAACATGGGATTTCGCTTTCAGAGTCTGGCTCATTTTGCTTAGCATGATGGTCTTCAGTTCCACTATTTCCTGTTAGCACTAGGACTCTATTTGTCTTTATAACTGAATAATAGGCCATTGTATACAAACACTTCTGGTTTTGTTTTTGATTCTTTGATATAGAGTTTCTGTATATAGTCCAGGCTAACCTTGAATGGTTAACCTCAACCTACCAACTGCTGAGATTATAGGTATGTGCTATATCACTCTTGGCTTAATGTACCACATTATATATATTCATCCCTTGTAGGGTATCTACATCGTTTTTCTAATTTATTAGCTAGAAAATTAGAAGTAAATTTTCAATATATTTAGTACATTCTCTGTCTCTGTTTCTCTGTTTTTGTCTGTTGTCTGTCTCTCTCTCAGTTCCTGTTTTTCTGTTTCTTTCTGTTTCTCTCTGTGTCTGTCTGTCTGTCTGTCTGTCTGTCTGTCTGTCTGTCTGTCTCTGTACGTACAACTGGCTGGAGCTGGCTCTCTCTTTCTCTTGTATAAGTTCTGGAGATCAAACTCAGGCTATTGAGCTTGGCAGCAGGTACCTTTATCTACTGAGCTGTCTCTCTTACTGCTAAATGTCGTTCCTGATTTCCCACACCCCCCCCCCATGAATTAGATATTGCCTATCAGTATTCAAACTGATTTATAGAAAATAAACTGCCTGTGGATGCTTAAGCATGAAGCATCATCTCTCATATTTGTCACAGTGGCATTACCCTCTGCCACCTTACTCTAACCATGCCCACCTCTCTTTAACTTATCCCATCTCACTCTAATCATGTCTACCTCATGCTAACCACCCCTTCTTCCCATGCATATGGGATCAGTGTCTTAGAACTTTGTATGTGCTGTGGATGAAGGAGCAGCGGTGGCGTCAAACGCAAGATTGACTTCTGGGATCACCTTCAGTGAGACAGCTCAACTTTATTCAGGGTGAACATGGACTATATAGATCTTGGGGAGTTGATAGGGATTTTCAGGGTGGGCGTACAATATTAGATAGGGCTGAGTTGCTAGGGATGGTTCATTTACATGAAGAGGAACTCCTCAGGAGAGAGGAAGTTGCCCCTGTAATCTGACCATAGACCATGTGACTATGCTCAGAAGTGGGGGAAGTAGAGTCATACATCATAGCACATAGGCTGAGAGCAGGGAGAGAGTGGTCCTAACTCCTGCTGGTCTCAGGATGAGATCGTCAGAGTTTTGGGAGTGTCTTATTCTCACACTCACTCTTTTTTCCAAGCCAGCTTCCCCATCACATGTGCCCACAGTGGGAAGAGTCAGGCCCTTGTTCAGTTTGGTCCTAAGTGCATGTTGAACTATTCGGAATGGGATCATGTTTGAAAATGGCCACTGCAGGTGTAATTGGCTAGGATGACATCATATTGTGAGAGAGTAGACCCTCTGCAATATGGGTTTTGTCTTCTAAAAGGACTACCCAGCAATGGGAGGTGGGTAAATGTGTTCAGAGGAAGATGATGTGCTAGCTGAGTTGGACACTTCCTGAAGGCTTCCAGATACCACCACAAGAGTGGTCTGAGGTTGATTTTCCCTCTGAGTCCTCGGTCGGACCAACCCTGACAACAATTGATCTTGATTGACTAGCCTCTAGAACTTCCAGTGTGGCATTTCTGTTGTTTACTCTCGCAGCTGAATACGGCAGAGAGTCACACCCATCTTTAGTTCTGATCCTCAGATCCCATATTATTTATATTCAAACTCAAATTCTTTATCATAATCAATAAAACTTCATGATCTGGCCCCAGCATCTTCTTCAATTTCATTTTCCAACACCGCTAGCCTCATTGTCTCCATGGCATCAGCTACTTTTCTGTTATTTAGTGATGTCAAACGGTTCTCACAATGACTTTTGTTTACTGTACCCTCTACTTGGACTGCCAGCCTCCTCTCTACTTTTTACATGCCTAATATCCTATTCTCAAAGTCTTATCTTCCAGGCTACCCTTCCCCGTCCCTGTGGCTACTCTCTGCTTCAGCCCATTTTCTTAGTAAAATTACTTAGTGCACGCTACATTCAATTTATATTCTTAGATATTTACATTCTTTTTGGAACCTAGTCTATATGGATCCAGGGAATCTTGTCATTGAAGTTCACCAATGTCTCTCTGGCACTTGACATAGTGTCTGGCTTATCCCAAGAGCTCAGCCTGTTGCACATCAGTGGATATAAGAACAGAAATTGCTTAGAAAGGTGCTCCTTCCCAATCCCCACTGCTAGTTATTCATATTCAGCATAACCCTTTATTATTTTGGTTATTATTTGGGAAAGAATGCTTTTTACTTATGAAGCATTGATTGGCTTTCTTTTTTTGCTATGACTGTCTAGCTCAGGATATCTGTCAAGGATTTCAAGGCCTGACGGAGCATGTAGTTGGAGTGATAGCACAGGGAACATGAGCAGTAGGTCAGGTCTTTCTCTGTGAATTTCATCAACATATCTGTGAGGCCTAGCTCCATAAGGATTTGTCTTCTTGGCAGCCAGAGTGCACTGCTATATAGAAACAGTGTGACGTCAGCCTTTGCTAAGTAAAAAAATAGGAAGTTATGTGGGTGATTGTGGGTGAGATTCATAATTTAGCTGTGTCCACTAAAATCTGTTCTTTCTTCCTTGACGCAAAATTAAATTACATTTCCCAGCCTCCCTTGCAGTTTGGGGTGGTCATATGACAGTTCTGTCTCATCTTCTGCTACAGTTTAATGGGTTTTCAATGTCCACAGTAACCTTAGAAACTGTGGTTGAAAATAGAAATACCTCACCTTGGGTCTCTGATGACCAGATGGAAAAAAAAATCTTCCCAATAGGCCTGAACTGATCAGGCAATCCTGGTGAGCACTTTGTGTTGAAGTGCTGAGATGTCAGGGTCCTCTCTACCTTCACCCTGACCACACTGTGAGCCCCTTTATTCAGGACATTGAGACCAGCAGAAGCAGAGCTCTAGGAGGGAGATGAACGGACATGGGTCAGGAATACCTGCTTTCTCATGAGCCATTGAAAAGGAGATCTCAAAAGACGATGACAACTCAATGAGGTGTCTTTCTATCCTATGAGGTATTTTCACTTCAATGCTATGTCCTCTCTAGCCTAGACTCCCTCAAGGGCATCAAAAACCCTTGAAATCAGCAATGAGAAGCAACATTTGTGACTCAGGGGCCCGAAGGAGGAGAAAAGGGCAAGAGAGCCTCAAACATGCTAAGACACTAGCTCTCTTCTCAGTGACTCTGTCTTTAGGGAGGGTGGTGTCTGTCTCCTGGACCCTGGATGAACTATTGCAGTCTAGTGATTGGTAGATCTAAGCTTAATGTTTGAATTACACTGTGTGTGGAGCAGGAACAAGATGCCCATTTTCATTGGATCAAGCCATCCTGCGTGCTATTCGACAGCACAGTACAGCTTGTAAGGACTTACAGCTTACTCACTATTGGAGCACAATCCAAGAGCAGAGTCATGTGAGGAAAATCCAACAAAATAAGACAAGAGTCTTATGGCCTCAGTTTCTTCAAAACACAGATTGTTCTTGGGACGTGTGTAATGCTTCTCTCAGGTGTAGTGGATAGAAGTGAGTTTACCTCAGATGTTGGTATTCATATGCATGGTTTTGCTTTGTCCTTGTGATTATACACTTTACAGGGGTGGCTCCTCTTAACCTCCAGAGAATAAATTGTCTGATGCTCTGAATAAAGTTGGCTGTCACATGAGATTTTAGTCCACCTCATTTTTAGGTTTCCCTCTCCCAAGTTTATGCCAGCAAGCAGAGGGTAAACAACTCTTTATTTTGTGTGCACAGAACCTCAGATTTTGTCAGCTTCTCTCTGGGTGGCCCAGCTGCTCCCTGCACAGGATACCAGGCCTCTTCCAGCCTCAGGGGTAAAATGTGGGTGGATTAAGTCAGTCATGGTCATTGCTTGAGGAGTAGGCTTGTCAACCAGGTCTGGCCAATAAGATGCCTGGAGAATTCTGCTAGGGGAATTTTGATGAAACATTTCCTCATGTCTAGACCAAGAAACAAGAATATTCCCCTTTCAAAAAAAATATTTCCCTTTCATCCCCTGTGGCATTAATGTGGGACTCCATGAGACATGGAGCTGTTACAAGCATCTTGTGGCCATAAGGGGAAATTCAAGGAGTCAGAAGATGGCGGTTTGGAGGGAAGAGGAATCCTTTTGAAGCAAGAAAGTGTAGGGACACCTTATCCACCTGGACTCTGCTTGAGTTGAGCTGTTCACGTTCATCTTCTTTTTCAACAAAGCACTTAGCTAACTGGCTGCACGTAGGCTCCACCCTACTCCAAACAATGCAATAGGTCACTCCTCTCTAGCAACCCCTTGGCAACTCCCACTTCTTGGTCAAACATATTCTGGAACATAGCCAGTAACTATGGGCAGTGGGTTGATCCAGTCTAGACTGGTTTGGGTACATGTCCAGTAAGGCAAACTGTGTCCTCAAAATTAATTATTGTTTTTTTTTTTTTTTTTTTTTTTTTTTTTTTTTTTTTTTGCAGGTGGAAATTCTCTAATTGCAATCTTAGGCCTAGGCATGATTGGACGGGCATTTGATTAACGCCAGATCAAGGGAAAGGACATGTGGAATAAACTAAGGCTTATATGACCTAAGCCTGTCAATCAAAACAGAAAACCACCCACACTCTACAATCTAGCAACCAACTCCTCCTCCTCATTGATTTATAGAAGGAAGCCTTGGCAGTTCCTTGTGCAGGTGACCGCTCTAGTGAAGGGAGCCACCACTCCTTGTATCTGTCCTGTGCTTTCATATTCTTTGACCACAATCTTTTGCTATGTTATTGATTGTGCTTTTTCAAATATTTGAGAAGATGTCAAGAGACCCCATCAACACCCTTTAGGCTGCTTTAGTTCACATGTTCACACAGCAGATTATCTTGGCTTTAGCAAAGGGGAAAGTAGAGTTGGCCAAGCCCGAATGACTTTCCCAGAATGTTGGCCAATGAGGTAGAGGTTAGGTTATCTTACTCCTGTCTCTCCTTCTCTCACACTGTTCTGGGGAGCAGGTGGGCTTCTTTTTAACCTCCAAATAATTAATTGAGGATGGGGGAGTGGGGGTAGCTATGTGGGAAACTTCTAAGATCACACTCAACATTAAGGTGGGTTTTGAATGACACAACTTCATGTGTGACTGAAGTGAGAGTGCCTCACCTTCCCCTACCTAGGTAGTACTTTAGGTTCCTTCTGGATTAACAATCCTGTGACAGAAGTGGTGCGTTCCAGTCCTGAGCAATAAAAATCCCAAGATTTAACAGTGTAGAAGACCATCCAAGCACCTGTATGTGGCTGCAGTCTCATCTGCAGTGGAGACCAGGGTAGGGTGCAGACAGCAACCCCCTATCCCACACCCCATCATTGGTAGGATTTGGCTCATTGTAGGCCATAAACTGGGGCTTCAGTTTCCCACTGGCTGTACCATGGGTTCTTGCCTCCTGGGCTCCCTTCCAGGGCTGCTCTCCACACTGAAGCTAGCAAGCCTGAGGGGCCTCCAGGAACAAAGTGAAGTGTTTCTGTAGGCCATGGAGGGGACAACCATGATGCTGCTGTGCTGTGCTCACTAAAGTAATATCAGGCAGCTCAGTGCCACTGTAGGGGAGAAAGCTGTCCAGAGTTAACCCTCCAGAGTCACGGGTCAGAAGGCTTCCTGCCCATCACAAAGACAAATGAAAAAGCACACAAAATAACTTACCATGCTACCATTTCTGAAATTGGTTGGGTTCATTATTTTGCCTCAAAAAATTGTGAAATCTCTTTTCTGAGCTGTTTCCTGTCTTTGTGGACTTAGGCCCACAGAGTGTCTGTAGGTATGTTATGTCTGCTTTTCCCATTGGAAGATTAAGCATGTGTCCCTACTGTTGCTACTAATCACAATTAATTATGATTCATAACAATGGTATTAGAAAGGATTCCCCCAGTGCAGGGACTGCCACTAATGTGGCTTTCCCATCCTTACCTTTCTTCTTTTCCTAAATCCAGGTCACGAGTTTGTGTGTGTGTGTGTGTGTGTGTGTGTGTGTGAGAGAGAGAGAGAGAGAGAGACACTCAGTACTAGCCCAGTTTCCATGCTGCCTTGGTTTCCCTCTCATGCAGGATGTCATTCATAGATAGACAGATTTCCTCTGGGCTTTGGCTTATTCAAGGGAACACCCAAAAGGAAGAGAACGACGAGGCAGAGCCTCCACTGTTTGGCCGTTCCTTAGAAACCAGATGCAGCCGTGGTGCAGAAAAAAAAAGGAGATTGGGCTGCAGAGAAGAGAAAAGAGGAAAGGAGTTGATGTGACTCAAAGGGGCCGAATAGTTGTGGGGGTGTCACTAGCCTACCAGAGTGGCTAAGACACGACAAGAGAACCGGACTTTTAATAAAGGGAGGCAGATTAAATTAGTCATGACAGGAAAATGAGCAAGAAATGCTTTCACATTGTTATTTAATAAGAAAAATGTGTAATTAACTGATAAAAATAGTTTTTGCAAGAAGCAGGCAGTTAAATAGTTTATAAAGCCAGCCAGGCCCGACGCTGAGTGTCCCTGACTGTTAGCAATCAGAATGCTTTTTATATGGTGTCTTTCTTTGGAAACGCACAAACCCTCTCACCACAGACATTACCTCATTTGCTTCACAGCCTAATGAGTGCTTTATGGCTGAGAAATGGAGGAGGAAGGAGGGACTCTGGAGAGATAAACTGAGGCTCAGGGAGAGACACCTGACCATGGCCTTAAAGGCCAGCTATGGGGAATAGCCCTCGGTCTCTCCTCTCCCTGCTCCATCTTATTTTCTGCATTAGCTGATGGCTTTGAATTAAACAATTGCTTCTCTCTTTCCAAAGCCGAACGGAGAAACCTGGGCTGTGTATTCTGGCCGATATGATCCCAGCCTTCCGAATGGGAGGTGGGGGTGGGAAGAGATCCTGGCATTTGCCATCTGCTAAGCCTGTCTTTAATCCTCAGCAAAGTAATGGAATGGAGATGAAGGAAAAAAAATGTGCAGGAATCAGGAGCATAATGCCACCATGAGCAAGCAGCTGTCTGGATTTTTAAAGAGCAAATTCCATGAGACAAATTTAATTGCATTTTTTAATAGAATTAAAAAAAAAAACCCACCCTCTACCACATTAGTGGGTGAAGGCAGTGAAATGGATGCATCCAGAAATCTCACTTGAAAGATGAATTCAACCGAGCGGATTCTGAGCTCCGCTTCCCGGATGGAAACCTGGCTGGAAAAGCCACGTGAGCAGCCGGTGGGCGGCTGTGCACTGGCTGGGAGACGGTGGCCAGCAGTGGAGTGCTGCTGGCAGGCTCTGAGATGGGCCTGGATCGACAGTGCATCCTTATTAATGACTTGCAGGAGGTGATGAGCAGAACATTAATTAAACGTGCACATGTGGCCAAGTGGGAAATTGGCGACGAGAACAGCAGAGGCAGGCACATAATATCCAGGTACTTGGTTTTCAGCTCTGCTGTGAGAGGTGGTTTGACTTATCCCCCCCCCCCCCCTTAGCCCCCTGCTGTCTCCTTGCTGTTTTGGGCTCCAACAAGATTTTCACTTGGTGCAACAGGGGCTGTATCTTTAGAGCAGGCTCATAAATCCCCCTCCCTCAGCCAAACACCACGGTGTGTCCAAGTTGCCACTTCTAGCCTGATGCACTGAAAAAGGAACCCTGCAAAAATGAATATCGATGTAGCGGAATAAAGAAGCATCCAGGAGGCCGGTTCACAAACACCCTGCCCTGCTTCACGGCCTGTTTGTACCAGCACAGGGCTGAATAATCAGGAAATGCAGGCATTAGGAGTTGGTGAAGCCCTTGTGTCTAGCTGATGCCCTCTGAAATGGGTCATTTGACCTCGAGATCCATGGAGGCATTTGTAAGTTAGATAGTGTCCCCAAATCCCAAAGGAAATCATGTGGCTCAGTGAAGTCTGATCTTAACACCGTTTCACCTTCAGTGTCCCACTCTCTTCTTAAAAGTTCATTCTGGATCATGCCAGTAGGTGGCCGGTAGAGTTGTCACAACCAGGTCTTGGCACTATCTTTATTAGAACTAATATTTATTTGACAATGGCTCTGTTGCCAAGAACGAAAGAATGGCCTGGGGAGAAGGCGAGTAAGTGGCGTTTGTTCTGAGAGGCTAGATTATCTTTTGTGTTTTATTTGATTTGGGAACCATTAGCCAAATTCTGGGTAGACAGAGAGAGCTTTGTAATGGGAAGGATGACACTAATTAACCCTATGGCAACCTGAAATTTTGCTATTAAGGTGGGTGTGTAAGTGTTTAAGAAGGGACACACACACACACACACACACACACACCCCAGATAACAATACTTTTAATCTCCCGTATTCATGGATGGTCATGGGTTGTAATTAAGCGATTGAACTCATATGGACTATTTCGAAGGTAAGAATTATTATTACATTCCTCTCTTAATAAGTGAAAAAAAGCGGTTGAGGTTGGTGCACAGCCTTTCCGAGTACAGAGTAAACTTGGGAAACAAGACCTATATAGAAGGCTAAGCTGCCTTGAGCCATAGCTCTCTAGCCTAGCATCATGACCATAACCCAACCTTGACCCAAGGTCACTTTGGGAATGGATGCTTAGAATACCTGAGTTAGAACCCATGGACAGATGCTAAAATGAGTTCTTTAATGACCTGTTTCCTATCTTCACATTAGGGGCTGAGGCAAGGCCCTGGGGGCAGCTCAAAGCATGTTTTCTGTTCTTACAAGCGACTTGGCTTTGGCTCCAGTTATGCATAATTCAACCCGAAAGCGTAAGTTATGATTTGGCTGGGTGGCACCTCTAACAAGGCACTTGAGTGACCCTCTCTGTTCTGTTAGCATGGATCCCAGCCCTCTGGCAGCTTGCTGAGTCATTTCTTCCACACTACCTAAGAGTTCTTTTGATGTATTCAGTTTTTTCCCCCCTCAAAACAGTTCCATACCTAGGAATGATTTTGAAGGTACACATGTCGTTCTAGCACCATTTATGGATGGATGCTCCAGGTTGCTATTATTCTGACCCTGAGGAAGTCATCTATCTACCCCCTTGGCTGGGATGGCAGGAATCAGCTGTTCTAGGATTGGACTGGCAGAGCATGCATTTCAAATCAGGGCAAAGAAAAGCTTTTCTTGGATGTTTAAGGATCTATACCATGGGAAAATAACCATTATATTTAGCAATGACTATATCTTTCAGTAGCATTCCTAAAATGTAACCCACGCCCTGAGAGTATGTAATGGTGAAAGGTGACAATAGCCGACACGGTGACAATGTAAAATTGTGATATTTCTGTTAAGGCAGACGGACAGTCACGTTAGAGAGAAGAGCTAATCACTCCAAACATACGCTTTCGGTCAGTCTAATCTTGGTTACCTTTACGGTTTACTCGTAGTTAGGAAGATGCAGCACAGTTACCACGTGATCTAAGCTTACCCACGTGATCAAAGTTACCTACGTGATTAAAGTTACCCACGTGACTTCTAAGATTGGCCAGAGGAGGCCAGAGAGCTTCCCACGGGCTCTCCAGTGTTCCTTCTTCTGGGTGGGATTAGTTACTTATGCTATCCGACTCCCCTGAGATACCTGCAGGAGAGGTGAGGTGCTGGGGCTCTGGTCAGTAGAACCAACAGAGACCAGCCCACTTGCCAATCTTAACATGGTTCTGGATATGAGAGTGAATATGTCTTGAAGCAAAATGTCCAGACTACCAAGCACCGCTGTGGAAGCCCAGTGGGTGTCACACTCAGTGAGCCACACAGATGAGCCCCGCCTGAGTTCTCGACGTGTGAGATTCACAAAATAGAATTAATGATGCTTATTTTTGAACTTTTAAATATTCTAGGGTATTTTGTTAGACTAGAGAATGGAACGTTTCTAACAACCCAAATTCAATTTTATTCCAGTCCTGTACACCATTGAGAAGACAAAAATTAAAAATCGAAGATATTTGACCCTGTATTCGGGAGCAAGCCAACTTGACAGGCCTTATCATTGGCTCCATATCAACATGCTCAGCTAGGAAACAGGGTCAGCCAATATGTGGTTCCTAGCTTGCTTTCTAGTCGGTGGAACTGATACAGCACCAATAACTCTGCCTGAGCTATGGTAACACTTGATGAAAATTTCTTCTGCCCTGTAGTAACATCCGCACAAATTATTCAGATATAAAATACATCGTGATCAAAATTACCAGCCTCAGAGTCGTGTAGATCCAATGGCTAGGAAACAGTTGGGTCATTTTCTTTGTTCAGGATTGTTTGGAAGGACAGTGGGCTTTGAAACAGGTCGATAGCTCTGAGGACAGCCATATGGAAATGTCCGTGCATGTGGCCCTTTGCTGGACAATTGTCTTGAGAGTGGATCAGAGTCAGTAAGTGGGACTTCTGCAGGAGGTGGCTGTCCTCTGGCTGAGGAAACCCTTTATTGTCTTTATAAAGAACAGTGTTAGACAAACATGAAGGTACAAACTTTTCAGCTCAATCCACCATCTACTGAGTCCCTGGGCTGCCTGTCTGTTTCCCTCTCCTCTCTCCATGCTGGTGTTATAGACTCCTACTGCTGTGCCCAGCTTTTACATGGATGCTGGAGATCTGAGCGTGGGTTTCTATGCTTGCACCACAAGCACCTTATCCACTGAGCAATCTCGCCAACCCCTGCAAATACTTTCTTTAGTTAGCTTTATTTCCATTGCAGAAGGCTGCACATTAGACTAGGCATGGGTGCTTAGGGGAAAGATGTAGTGTGTAGAAATGTCAGCTCCTGGTACACACTGTAAGCAGTCAATAAGCATCTGATGAGCAGGGCTAGGGAGATGGCTCTGTGGGTTGAGTGCTTACCAAGCCTGCATTCATGAGCCCCTGAGTTTGGATTTCCAGCATCCACATAAAAGCGTTCATTATGGCAGGGCATTCTTACAAACCCCAACCTGGGAAGGCAAAGGCAAGAGGGTCCTGGGGCTTAGAGTCAGACCATCTAAGCAATCAGTGAGTATCAGGACCAGCAATGCATTCTATCACACACACACACACACACACACACACACACACACACACACACACACAGAATTGCCATGCATCCCCACACATGAACACATAGACCAACACATACACACATACATACCTAATGAATAAATATGTGATTATTATCACATTTCTTCTGACATATTTTTGGGCATATCCAATGTTTTAGGTTCTGTTGCATTGTCAAACGTCCCTCCTATTGTGTGTGTGTGTGTGTGTGTGTGTGTGTGTGTGTGTGTGTATTATGTATGCACAGAGTGATGGGAGTGTGGTGGGTGAACCATAAAAGGTCGCCCTCCAGGTGGGCAAATCAGGGCACTATTCTCTAGCTCAGTTCACTTCTTAACAAAGCACAGGTCGGAAGTCAAATGGCCTTCTGGTCCCCTCCAATTTTGTTGATTTGTTTGTGGGAACTGTTATATTTTCATTAAATGTTGAGTCTAGGAGACTAGCAACAAGAATGCTAAGCACAGTCATACAGTAGGGATTTTTAATCCAAACATTATTTATCCAGGACTAATCAAAAATACAATGAAAGGATTTAAAAAAATAAAAAGCAAACTGAGAATCCGCCAGACATAAAACAAATGCGTTCCTCTCCAGCTCTTACGGACTCATTCAAACATCTGGGGGATTTACAGGTGTTAAAATTGCCCCTTGAAAGAAACCTTTTTATTTCCTGGGGTGATGGAAATATATTGATAATTACAAGAGGAAATGAGTTTTTTAAAATAAAACAATTAAAAGGGCTTAGCATTTAAATGAAAGAGAATGTAATTTTCCTTTATTTTATCTGTCATTAAATTGATGTTACAAGCTATTAGAAGAGTTTAGTCAAGGCCGATTTTCAAATATAATCTCTACTGAAGTGGGAGGCTGGAGGGGAGGTTGGGCACAGCTCAGTACCAGTGTACTTCCCCACACATATGCAAACACGAACTTACACACACATGTGCCTCAGTGGGGGTCATTTCTTTAAAAATTGTGAAAGCTGCAGTAAGAAACAGAGAATGATACCGTAGGCCCATGAGCACGAGCAGGAAGATGGCAACCCCGCTGCCTGTAAGAGGCTATTCTTGATTTAGTTGGAATAAATTCTTCTTTTCCCCTTGTATGTGTGGATGCACGTGTGTATGCATGTTTGCATGTGTGCAGGTGTTCATGCAAAGGTCAGAGGTTAACCTTTGGGGCTTGTTCTCCAGGAGTTATCCACCCTGGTTTATGAAGTCACAGTCTCTCACCAGTTTGAAACGCACCAAGTAAGCTAGCCTCGCTTGCCAGCAGACTTCAGGAATCTGTCTCTGCCTCTTCAGGGCTGGATTGCAAGTGAGTGCTACCATACCTGGCTTTCCTCACTGGGTTCTGGAGATCCCGTTTGGATCTTTGAATTTCTATACAAGCACTTAAGGCCGAGCTACCTCCCCAGCCTCTCAGGCAGTAGATACCTGCGCATAATTAGGGAACACCGGTATTTGGTATCTGCATAATCTGCAGAAAGCTGAGTTACTGTTAGAGGGGACCTGGGAATACACACAGGGCTCTAGATGGCACCCTTCTCCTCCTAAGTCTGTTTGGTGTCATTATGTGGGTACTCCAAAATTACTTAGGGCAAGTGAGAATATTGACACTCTGAAGATAAATAAATGCTATAAGTCCGTGCCTCACAGATCTGGTTGTAATTTAACAATAATCAGTACTGTATATTTATCAAAATACACCATTAATTATAGCTAAAAACTTACAATATCATTAATAGGGCATATTGCATTTGCTATCGCTTGCAATGATAATTACATAGAAAGGACACATGCATGATTTTACGCAGCATGGCTGCCTTTTATTTGGTTTCCCAGTATGTGCTGGGCTCTGAGACTGAAAACGTTTGTGACCTATCTTTGTGAGAACCTTTCAAGGCATGAGCATTTGTCCCTGTTGGTAGATGAGAAGTGGAAAGTTACAACGTGGCCTGTGAGCACACAGCTAGGAATCCGTGCAGGCAGAGCTAGGACATATTCCTCAGACACGTGCCTCAGATGAACGTGGTACCACTGAGATTAGCTCACGTGATGGGAAGGAAAATATAATAAGATAAAAAACTTGAAGACAAAAAAATACCACCACTACCACTACCACCACCACCGAGACCAAAGCATAGAAAAATCTCATCGTGGAAGCTGTAGTGTGTCACAGTGTGTCCCTCAGCATATTGCAAATGTTTATTTTAATAAAGCATTAGTCTGGTTCACTATTTCTTACTTCCATGACACCATCCACATTGGATCCTCACTGAGACTTTTCCCAGTTATCCCGTTGTTGTCCTGTGCCATGGGAACAAACAGCAGCAGGACTGGCCCTTTCATGTGTCCCAACTAATCACAGATGATATAAATTTTGGGGTGAGCCAATTTGGAGCTCTGGATCTGGACCTGGGTGGTAAAAGCCCTGGTCAGAACTCTTGGTCTCCATTATCTACATCACCAGAGTGAGTTCTCCAGCACTGCTCTGTCTAGGCCACCCAAAGCTGCCATCAGCAGAAGGTAGGGTCAGCCCTCCTATTCTCTCCAGAGTGCAATAGCCAGTGAGGGGGCAGGGCTAGCCTTCTCACTCTCAGGTCCTAGGGACTGGCTCTCCTGACAACAACTGCAGGTGGCGAAGGAGGAGGGGAGGGCATCACCCCCACACTTACCCCATCTCAGCTGGTTCACCTGTGTCCCCTCCACCAGAGCCAGCTCTCCTGCGCTGCCCAGGTGAGGTGCAGGGTCCACTCTCCAAGGTGTGGGATCTGAAGTTTAAGACAGAGCTGCCTGGCTTTCTCCAGAGCCAGCCCTGCCCCAGCTTACGGTTGATGGGTGTGATGCTGGTATCGCAGCCTGAGCTCGCTTAGGGTTTTGTTGTTGCCTCTGGCTTTGCCACTGGCATCTTCCTGTAGACCCTTGTAGCGGAAGTCGTTCTGGGTCCTCCCTGTTTTCCTTCATTGTTCTGTATCTACCTGGCCTATCCTTGCCTATCATCCCTCTCGTCTTCATCTTTACTTTCCACAGTATCTCAGAACACGACAACTTCTCATCTCCAAGACACTTGTAAGTTTTCACAGAAGAACAGAGAACATTTTATGATTCTGTAACTGGAAAACGAAACCCTTCACAGAAGAAATGACTTGGGCGTTTGGAGACAGATTAGGGTGGTGGAAGAAGAGGGTGCAAACGTACCCGGGGTGTGTGGATAAAATATATGCTGTTGGGAAGCGCTGTGTGCAGAGTTTGGGCAGTGGAAAACAAAGAAGACAAATGGGATTTGGTATGTGGGACAGTGAGCTAGCTAATCTAAGGAGGCTGGTGCGGAAGAGCTTGAGAAAGGTCCCCTGGAACTGGAAGGAGTTTGGAGGAATGCTTTGGCCCTTGAAGGGCAGTATAATGTGTGAACTGTGGGAGCTGATAGATTTCCTCTATACCCACAAAGAGCTGGCCTCTTGAGTGACTAACCTTCCAACAGCTCCAAACTGCTTTACCATGAACGGCCCCAGGAAGTCTTCTCCAGTTCTTATCTTTCCTTATGGACTAAGTGCAGGCTTAGGATAGTCAGCTGGTTTTGACGATGCTGAGGCACTTGGGGCCAGGGATTTAGGAAAGCTGAAACACTGACAGGTAGAAGAGAAGACGCCAAGAGATTAGAAAGAACCACTGAAAATGATCTATTTCATAGACCTCCCTCTGCAGACTGAAGTAAAGCAAACCAAACATACCCCAAGTCTAAGCTGACACAGAAACATTACTCCTGCCCAGGGCTATCGCCACAGGAAAGTCCCCCTGTCTAGTAAGACAACAGTCAAGGACAACCAAGGCATGGGAGATCCAGGTGCATAGGGCTCAGTGGTCATCAAACACTGAGTGTTGGCCTAGGACAACAGAAGGTGGTCATGGAGATATTTCCTGCCTTACTTGGTTATTCCCAGAGTCAAGTCAGTGAGGCCCAATATCTTAAATTCTATCCCTGGGTGTGAATTGCAAGCGGAAAGCCGCTGACACTGGTGCTTTGTGGGACCCACGGAGTGCTGAGAGGATAGTGGGAGATCCACTCAGGGCTGTCATCATTAACGTCCTGAATTTTTAGCTGGAAAGATGGATTTGAAAACAGACAGGATGTAATGTGTGTGGCCCACAACTGTAATCCCAGCACTGAGGGAGGCTGAGGCAGAAGGATGGCATGTCTGAGGCCAGCCTGTGACACATAATGAGAGTTTGTCTCAAAAAAAAAAGTCAAGACAAGAATGAACAATGTATGTGGTCGGGTCGGGGATAGAGGTGTGCGTGCTTAAAATACCTCAGGTTCCTCAGCCAGCCCATGAGAACAGGGGGAAAATGATCCTCTTCTGATATGCTTTAGCTTCTGAAGGTGATCACTTACGTCTAGACAATTGTTAAGATTTGTTAAACTCTGGGTACTCTTAGCCTTTTGTTAGTAAAAGAACTCCAGAGAGACCGGAAACATACGGATCTCTACCAGAAGGGCAAGAGACAATTTCAGCTAAATGACTCAGACTCGGAAAACAGGCTACTTCTCTCTCACTTCACTTCTGTGTAGCAAAAGAAATCCTAAAAATGAGAATCCTCGAGCCGAATGGGAAGATGGGGATTCAGGCTACCCCTGGTGGCGCGCGCGCGCGCGCGCGCGCGTGTGTGTGTGTGTGTGTGTGTGTGTGTGTGTGTGTGTGTGTGTGTGTGTGTAAGCAAAGAGGCACTGCTTGTCATGCCCTAGGCGACACCACACTGTCTGGTATCGCTGCTGCCAACTGTATACAACAAGAGCTAAATCTGTGCGAACATGTTCCCTGTTTTTACCAGGCTGAGCCAGGAAGTATTGAGTATTGAGTACTGAGTACTGATTATTGAGTATTGAGTATTGAGTACTGAGTATTGAGTACTGAGTATTGAGGCCGAGCAGTAATTCATCTCAGAGGCATTCTGAGAGATGTCATTGGACTTGTGTTTACTAGTTGTAAAATTGAGATGGCCACAATCCCCCTCTCCTGGGGTATTGGGAGGATGGGACGTGATCACTCGGTAATATTTTCGTCTGGAGCTGGCTACTCCAAAATACCCAGTATATACTCAGAACTTTTGTTCATGGGAGACAGGAAGTTTCCATAGCATGGGAGTTGAAAACTGAATAGAACAAACCTTCCCTTTAAGAAGCTGACAGAGGAGGAGGTAGAAGAAGATAGAGCAGCAGGTAATTATGACACATGACCCATAGTATGTATGATGTATAATAAACAGTGTAAGCAAGTATTGGGTTCTATTTCGGGTGGAGCTTCCTTGCTGCAGGAGGGGATATCATTAAGGGCGAAAGGGCCATCCACTTGTCTTAAGCCTCTGCACATGAAGGAGGAGGTCCTGACAAGGCCACCGTTGTCATTTGGCTGTCCTCATGATGGATGGGGATTCAGGAACAATTGAATTGAGCCTCTGCCATTACGATCGATTGTTGGCACGGACATCTTGATAGGAGCCAGGGGGCCACAGTGTGGGTCGGTGGTCACAGTGACATGAGGTTTATGGCTTTTCCTAGGCTTCCCATGAGTCTTGCCACACACCCATCTGCCCGGGACCCAGGATCAAGCTGGCCGTAAAGGACGAGGAAATGAGGATTGAATTAAGTCACCAGAGATCTAAGCCAGATGTGTCTGGCTCCTTTTCGCTCCCTCGTTTCCAGAGCCTTCGAGGTCATCCCGGTGAGATGAGATGGGAAAGGGATTCTCAAATGTAGCTCCTACTCCTTCCCCTCAGAGTCTGAGGAAGCCCTCACTTCAAATCTTGTCTATGGAACAAGGAAAGTGAAACCTACCTCATAAGCATTCTTGGGCGTTGTTTTAGTAATGTTTTATTAATATATAATTTATATTTCATTAAACTTGCCATTTTAAAGTGACTTCAATAGTTCTTGGTGCATTTCCAGCGTTGTGCCACCACGATCTTTATCTGATTCTAGACGATTTCCCTCACTTCCAAAAGAAAGCCACGTTTATCAGTGGTCACTTTCCAGTCCTCCGTCCTCTGCGGTTCTGACAACCTCACATCCACCCCAGTCTCTGTGGACTTAGCTTTCCCAGACAGTTTACCTAAGTGACTTAGGCAGTACGTGTTCCTTTGTGTCTGGATTCTCCTTCTCCCTCCCTCCCTCCCTCCCTCCCTCCCTCCCCCCCTCCCTCCCTCCCTCCCTCCCCTCCCCTGCCCTCCCCTCCCCTCCCTCTCTCTCTCCTTCCTTCTTTCTTCCCTGATAGGGTCTTATGTAGCCCATGCTGGCCTCCAGCTCAAGGTTGATGCTGTTCCCGCTCTTCTCACCCATCCTGGATCCACAGCCTGCCTGGGTGTTGGTGTGCACCAGCATGCCTGCATGCTGGCTTCTTCTACTTGGCAGAATGTCGTCAATATTTATTCATTCCCCAGTGTGCTTCACTTCTTTCTATTGCTGAGTAATATTTTACCATATGACAGTGCCACGTCTGTCAAATGGAACAACCGATGAAGAAGACTTGCAATGTGATGATTTGAAAGACAAATGACAATTAAAAATTCATAAAGTCTTCCACACTGCTAAAAATACCAGAAAAATGTTTTAATATACATTTCTCCAAAGAAAATATACAGATGGCCATGTGTTCATTGTTTATGGATACAAGTATATTATCATATAGCTTATTTACATATATCTCTATCATGTTGGCTCCTTTCATTTTCATAATGGTGTTCTTTTGTAAATAAATTTGGAACTTTTACTGAAGTCTAATTACATATTTTTCTTTTTTGTCTTTCTATTGATGTTGGGTATCAGAAGTTGTTACTTAGATCAACATTATAAAGATCTACCTTTTTCTTTTCGTAGTTTTAACACTCTTATGCTTTAACTTACAATTCATTTTGAATTTTTGTGCATGGTCTAAAGTAAGGATACACCTCTGTGTGTACATGGTGGGCATACAAACCCCACATATATACATATGCGTACACACACTACACATACCACACACACACCACACACACATACCACACCATCACATACATACACCACACACACACACACACACACACACACACTATACTACCACACATACACCTACACATACCACACCACACACATATACATACACACACACATACCACACACCATACCTTCCCCACACGTACACGTACATGCACACCATGCACACCGCGCACACACACACACACACACACACACACACACACACACACACACATTAGAAACTCTTTGGCTAGTGCGAGTTTCAATGAGCTGCACATGGACAATAGTATTGTTCAGTTTAATTTCCATGACATTGAAGCCAACACACACCCACTTGATATTCCAGATGTATGAACTAAAAGCAAGCACAGTGCACTCTGGGCCCTAAGCAAGGCCTCTAGTACTGCACTGGAAACCTCTGCTGACTTGGGCTGGCAGCCTTTACCACTAATTGAGGGCAGAGTTTGGCCCCGTGGGTTTTATATAGAACATTTTCTTTATTTCCCGTTTTCATGGGTGTGTGTTGTGGGCTGGGGATTATTTTTATGTTTTTCCACTTCCTGATTGGTTTTAGGACTTGTTTATTTGGAGACTGCTTTAATAAATTTGCACAGCAGGGTGAGGTAGAAACAGGGTTGGGATATTTAACCAGGAACGCCTTCTTCTCAGTTTGAGTTTTGGGGTTTAACTTGAGGGTACAGTAACTCGATTTCCGTGCCAAATCCCTGCCAAAGATCACCTATCCTGGACACACCCTGGGTGGCTTGATTGGAGGGCAGGGCTCTACTCCTGAGTGACCCTGTACAATGGCCACCATGACACAGCACCGTTGCACGTCGAAAGGGTAGTTGAGTTCTGAGGGAAGTTTCCAGTTCTAAAGGAAGAGCCCAGAGCAGCCCCGAGGGCAGTGACCTGACATTCACTGGCATGGTTTTAATGTGTGGTTCATCTTCATTCAGAAAAATTTCTGAGCATGTGTATGCTACGGGGTAGATGTGACCATGACCCAGGCAAGCAAGTCCCTGTGCACAACGAGATTCACTATGGCGTGTTTCTACAGGGGAAACAGTTATGGGTAAGTAAAAGGTCTAGCACCAATTGTAGAGTCAGATTGCCTGAAAAATTAAGTTGAGTTGTTAGGGAGATTGAGCGGTTATGAGCACATTGTATTGCTCTAGATGAACCAAGTTTGGATACCAGCACACATGTTGCAGCCCACGACTCCCTATAATTCCAGCTCCAAAGAATCCAATGCTTGCTTCTAGTGTCTGTGGGAAACACACACACACACACACACACACACACACACACACACACACACACATATACATACACACATACACACACACACACACACACATCACACACACACACAAAATCTTAAAAAAATAAAGTTAGTGTGATACATCAGTGTGTGTGTGTGTGTGTGTAGGTTCCAAGAAGAGCTGACTTTCATGCTGAGACTGGAGGCAGTAATGAATCAGCCATAGGCAGACTGCCTTTGCTCACTGATGGAGGAGCTGATGCAAAGACCCCAAACTAGAAGCAACGTTGCTTTTGAGCAACAACGTAGTGGTGGGAGGTGGGAATTTGAGGACAGTGGGAAATGGTGAGCTTGGCCAGATCAATCTATCCCAGAGAGAGCCAGCTCTGCCAAGTATTAGATTTACTCTAAGAGCAGAGGGAGCTTCAGCGAGAGTACCCATTTTCAGTTCTGGTTTGTGGAGAAGCCGAGGGAGAGATGGGCATATACCAATTAGATAGACCAGTTAGAAGGCCTTTGTGTAAACCTAAACTTACAGAAGTGCCTTATCCAGGAAAATAAGTAATGCCTTTTCCTGTTTTGGTGTATGTCCTTGTGTGTGCTCGTGTGTATGCATGTGTGCGATGGTCAGCCTCTGGTAATGTTCACCAGCACACTGCCGATTTTGCTTCCTAAAACATGGTCTCTCATGCTCTGGATTCTCCAACTAGACAAGGCTACCTGGCTATCGGGCTCCATAGATCTGGATCTGCCTGTGTCCTGGTTTTTGTTTTCCTACTTCGCACACAGCTGGAGTCATTAGAGAAGAGGGACCCTCAGTTGAGAAAATGCCCCCATCAGATTGGCGTGTGGGCAAGCCTGTGGGGCATTTTCTTGATTGATGTAGAAGGGTCTAGCCCCCCTGGGGGAGTGATGCTACCTGTGGGCAGGTGGTCTTGAGGTATAAGAAAGCAAACTGAGCAAGTTAGGGGAAGCAGGCCAGTGAGCAGCCATTTCTCCACTGCCTCTGCGTCGAGTCTGCCCTTACTTCTGTCTGTGAAAGACTAAGCTGTAAGGTGAGAGAGACCCTTTCCTCCCAGAGGCGCTTTTGGTCAGAGTGTTTTATCACAGCAATGGAAGCAGACTGCAGCAGGACTGGGATCATGAATGTGTGGCACAAGGATCATGAGTGTGTGGCACAATGATCATGAGTGTGTGGCACTCTTGCCCTGCTTTTACATGTGGACTCTGGGGACAAAGCTCAGGTCCCCACGCTTGCAAGGCAAATGCTTTCCAGGACTGAGTCATCTTCTCAGCTCCCTGGGGTACTCTATTTGTGAGGCTGGCAGGGAGGAGGGAAAACAAATCAGAACTTGACAAGCTTTTTGAGAGAGCCAGGGTGACACTCTTCTTCTCGGAGTCCTGGACCTGCACTTAAAATGAACCCCGGGAGCTTAGTCTTTGGCATGGTGAGGCTGATTGACACTGAAATTTATTTATTTTATTGCATTTATTTAGTGTGTGTGTGTGTGTGTGTGTGTGTGTGTGTGCGTGCCATGGCAAGCTTGCACAGGTCAGAGAACTTTGGGAGCCTGTTATCTTGTTCCATGCAGGACCTAGGGATGAAATTCAGGCTTTCAGGTTTGCCAGAGAGCATCTTTAGTCACTGAACCATCCAGTCTACCCAGGGATGGAGTGTTTAGGGAGTGAAGAAAGAACTAGGCTAAGAATGGAGCGGGAGGAGTCACACACACAGGGAATGACTTTACAATGGCTGCAAGTGGAGAGAGGTGGGCACTTCCAAGCAGAACAAGCATGGGGCACAGAGCTGGGGGGGACGATAGCAGGCAGTGATAGCTTGTTTAATTGAGGACACATTGCCACTATCAGCCATGTAGAGCTAGCCTGCCAGAGCCGCACACTGGAACTTATTTAAAGAGGCTATTGTAAAAGTCTCTGAGCCAGTTAATTACCAGTTTTTGTTATGTCAGGAAGTCCTCGAGTTTAAGCAGAAAGAATCCATTCATGAGTACGTTCCGGGTCTGTAGTTTAATGGGACAAGTAAAAAAAAAATTAAAAATTGATAAAATGATTTAGTTCATGGGAGGATTGAAGATCCTCACAAGAAAAGCTGAAATTACATATTGTGCTCTCTTCCCTTCCGGAGAAATCACTGAAGTAGCCGAAGACTTAATTGGACTAATGACCCATTGCTGTTATGCATAAAACTCTGGTGCCCACAGAGCAGTGATGAGCTGTGGAAATGGTCTTTAAATCCGAACCCAGTGAGCACGATGACCCAAACCAGTTTTCTGTGGTGCCTGACCAAGTGTACAAAGAATAAAGGATGGCGGCTGCGAGTGCGCCCTTCGGAAAACCTCCCGTGACCAGGTTCCGTTCTGCGCAGCGATCCGAGGCCTGAACATATGGAAGACATATGAGAAAAAGATCAGTGGTTTTGACCAAAGATAAATTCTGGAAGATTTGGGAGGTGCAGATAACGGAGTACAGAGCCAGGGGAGAAATTTTAAAAAGGCCCAAGACATAAATGCATCAGGTAGTGAATGTAACTGTAGGAACGGAAGTTACTTGAGATAACAGGAGACTAGCTGTCAAAGTCTATTTTGTGTCTAGAGTTCCCATCCGGCTTGTCTGTTGTTTGATTTCACTTGGGTCTCTGCAGGGGATGCATTAAATCCCCAGAGCTGATCTCGGGAGCTGCGCTTGGAGCAAGCACGATGCTGGAGTCTCTAGAGCTTCCCACGGCAGCACGCGGGTTCAATATGCTTAGGTTTTGTTGGGTGTTGGCAGTTTCGATACCTTCTTGTCTACCTGTTAGAGGTAATATCCCCTCACCAGGAACGTGCCTGGCACAGGCAATATGGGGTCTACAAGAAGAAGGCTGCACGGGCACGCTCTCCATTGGTAGAGACTGCTAGAAATGGATGCAGAGGTGACCTTGAGAGTTAGTTTGGGAATCCTTCAAGCAGCCCACCCTTAACATCAGAAACAGCTCTACCCAGTCTGGGGGAGTTTGGGGATCTCCTTTATATTTTAATCTTGATGATTATGACAGGATAACCAAGAGGTGCTACTAAAGAACAAGTGGATTTTAAATCAACTTCCCCAAAGAGTTGACTTTCCTGTCTTGCTTTGTTCCCAGTTTCTTTTTCTTCTTTGGGTATGAGGTAGAACAGCTTCCAACTGGGTCATTCTATGGCCTGAGAAAGGTCTTAGCAATTGGCAATGAGAAGGTAAGAATGCCATTAATGGCTGGATTTTCTGAGATGTTAAGTGATATTTACAAAGACTATGGATGAACCCAAAAGAGGGTAAATACAGAAGCGGTCTAGCAGGTCAGATGAGAAGAAATAGGAATGGAAAAACACAGTTGGGGCTGGAGAGATGCTCAGCTGTTCTTGCAGAGGCCTGGGATTTGGTTATAAAACCCTTAGCTCACAACAAGTCTGTAACTCCAACTCCAGGGACCCTGTGCCCTCTGGCCTCCTCAGGCAGGAACGTGCACATGCATGTATGTGTACACAGACCGAACAAAACAAAGCCAAAATCATTTTTAAAATGATAAGAAAAGTACAGTGGAGCATGGAGTGCAAGACAAAAGAGAGAGATGATGTGTGGACAGAGACATCCTCATCCAGGTTTGAGATGAGGGCAGCAATGTGTAGCACACAGACAAAAGGGTGAGGGTCAGTTCTATGAGGCTCGCCTCATCCACATGATTTGTCCCCCTTGGTCAGGGCCTCATCTGAAAAACTACAAGGGACTCCTTAACACAGGATGACAGAATTCCAAAGAGAGAGAGCACTCCGGACAGTGTGGTGCCAGGAAGGAAGAAGTCTTGAACATTTGTGTGTGTGTGTGTGTGTGTGTGTGTGTGTGTGTGTGTGTGTGTGTGTGTTGCTTGGGAGGCAACCCTGAAGAGCCACTTAGATCCCTGGAACCTTTGCCCATTGCCTGGTGTAATAAAAAAGAGAGCTTTGCAGACATAATTAAGTTAAGGACCTTGAAATCTGAATTATTCTGAACTGTCAGCTTTACATGTAATCACAAGGGTCATAAGAGAGAGGCAGGGAGTGACTATCAGAGAGGAAAATGTAATGGATGACAGACATTGGGAAAAACGGTGTCACAGTCCATGGTCATAGGCGAAGGCCAGTGGACTCAGACTTTCCTCTATACCCTCTAGAAAGAGCCAGGTCTGCTGACATTGAGATTGACTCTGGACTTCTAAGTCGGACAGGTATATGGGAGTAGATTTCTGTTGTTTCAAGTTGCCAAATGTGTGGTAATTTGTTATAGCAGGTATAGGAAGCTGATGAAGTGTGATGGTTTAGCTATGGTTGTCCTTGTGAAGTCTCAGTTTGCCCAGCTGTAAAATGGAGGTTTTAGGTATAATGCAACACACACACACACACACACACACACACACACACACACACACACACACCCCATATCATAGATTGGCTGGGAGACTCAAACAAAAGAACTACGGAAATACTTGTCATTCATTATAGCACTGTCTACCTACATGTGAGCACATGTGAGTCCACAGTGTTCTCAGGATATTTGTCACAAGGGTAACTTTTAATCACATTCATCCTGAACACAGAGAGGCCTACTTAAAGCCAAAGGTTCTCCTGAATATACAGAGGCCAGTATTGGTGGGAGATGGAGAAGAGAAGAGAAGAGAAGAGAAGAGAAGAGAAGAGAAGAGAAGAGAAGAGAAGAGAAGAGAAGAGAAGAGAAGAGAAGAGAAGAGGAGGGTTGTCCCTAGGAACAAGGTATAATCTTGTCACAGGTACCTGAGGCTCAGCCTGGCTAAGGAGAAGACTCCCAAAGTTTAACCTGGATAGGGCTAGGCTATGGGTCAAGTGCTCTGCAAAGGGTAAAACAGCCCTGTACTGGCTAGTTTTGTGTCAACTTGACACAGCTGGAGTTATCACAGAGAAAGGAGCTTCAGTTGAGGAAATGCCTCCATGAGATCCAACTGTAAGGCATTTTCTCAATTAGTGATCAAGGGGGAAAGGCCCCTTTGTGGGTGGGACCATCTCTGGGATGGTAGTCTTGATTCTATAAGAGAGCAGGCTGAGCAAGCCAGGGGAAGCAAACCAGTAAAGAACACCCCTCCATGGCCTCTGCATCAGCTCCTGCTTCCTGACCTGTTTGAGTTCCAGTCCTGACTTTTTTGGTGATTAACAGCAGTATGGAATTGTAAGCTGAACAAACCCTTTCCTTCCCAACTTGCTTCTTGGTCATAATGTTTGTGCAGGAATAGAAACCCTGCCTAAGACAAGCCCTGAGATCTTTGTTGCCTGGAGGCAAGGAAAAAAAGGAACGGGAAGTTAGGGATGTATTTTTCATTTGAGGGCAGGGCAACAAAACTTCTTTGATTGGCATGGTAGGGCTAGAGGTGTCACTCAGTGGTAAAATGCTTGCCCAGTGTGTGCAGGGCCCTGGACTCAAGTCTCCAGCAGTACGAACAAGCAGAGTGTGGTGGTATATGCTCACAATCCCAGCATTTGGGGAATCAAAGCAGGAGGCTTGCTGGTTTAAGTCCAGCCTGGGCTACTTATGGAGTGTGTCTACAAAACAGTGCAGATATCCAGGTGTGGTGGCACACGCCTGTAATCCCAGCACTTAGGAGGTGAAGGCAGGAGGGTCAGGGGTCTAAGGGCAACTTTAGCTATGTAGTGGGTTCAAAGTCAGACTGGATTACTTGAGACTATCTCAAGACAAATAAACAAATGGACCAGAGGGATGACTCAGAGGTTAACGTGCCTTGTTACATAATCATGAGGACAAGAGTTAGAATTCCAGCACCCATGTGAAGCTGGGCAAACACTGTGATGCCACCTCTGAGGGATGCCTTCTTCTGCCACTGTGAATGTGCAGCTTCATGAGCTAGCATACACACACACATGTACACACACACACACACACACACACGTACACACACGTACACACACACGTACACACACATGTACACACACACATGTACACACACACATGCACACACATGTACACACACACACGAATGTACACACACATGTATACACACATGTACACACACACATGCACACACACACATGTATACACACACACACACACACACACACACACACACACACACACTAAATAAGATACATCTTGTAAACAATCAAATAAAACCCCACAAACCTACAAACACAAACAAAATAAGAACCTAGGCATTGTATCTTATACCTCTTGGTCTCCAGAATTGTCAGATAATAACTTTCTTCTTTTGTTTACTTACTATTAACTAAACAAAAAACTCTGTGAGTGAGGCTGGGGGGGACAGGGGGTAAAGGTGCTGTTGCTAGAGGAATTTAAACCCGTTGCTGAGCCAATCTGGAATACTGAAGTCGTTTTTAACCTCCTAAATTTCTTGGAGTTCTTTGGTGATCTTGGACTTAATTCTAACACTGGTGATTGTGTCTATTGTAGTAGATCATTTGTTGAAGTCATAATTTTCTAAATGCCTTATTAGTAGGTGAGCTATTGTGTTTTGCTTAGTGATAGCTTACAAGTACCCAGAATGTTCAGCTACCACTGGAATAAGTGAAATACCATTGATTAGTCCTTGTTATTCTTTAAGAGATTTTGCAGTAACTAACCGTATATTCCACAGAAATCTTGGGAAGTGTACGGCTTGCTACTCACACCTGTTTTGTCTAGTAATAGGCCTTTAAAGAATGTTTGTTATATTATGACACATGCCCGACTTCTTCAGGCCATCTATGGCCTAGGTAGGGATGTGACTGGAAGACACACAGTGTCACTATCATCCCTGTACTTATATATACCCCCTTGGAGGAGGTCCCTTTCTCAGATGGGCAACGATCCTATCCACAAATGAAACTAGCTCCCCCGTGACTGAAACAAACAGGTTCTCATCTAAATTAGTTATACAGGGAGAAAAAGGCAGGTGGCCACAAGCACAGAGCAAGGTGACAGATGAATGAAGGATGGGTTGGAGGCCTTGTCCGTTGTCTTGACAACAGTGTGTTACAGATGGGTGCATCCTGATCTGCATGATTTAAAGTAATGATATCATTTCTGCATTCCCCCCTTTCCTCTTGGGTTTCCAGGAAGGTCTCTCAGTAGGCTCAGACTTTTGCTGTAGGGGACTGGCTCAACCTGTCTCCACAAGAGATGAGGTTCACAAAAGCTACCTCCATTTCCTGACACATACACCCACTCTTCACGGCACCCACTGGATTCATTAACGATATGTCCGTTGCTGAACTGGATGGGCCATGTTTATTTCTGATGCCATCTGACCCCTCTACTGGCACTACTTCCGTGGGTCACCGAGATTCTGATTGCCTCTCCTAGACCCTTGACCACACTTAGCCTCTCTTTCCAGTGCCACTCAGCCCAGGCTACAGGTTCTAGCCCTAGCCCCAACCACACCTGACACCTACTGTGTCTACACCACAGACTCACCTCGGGAGCCTGTTCCAACAGATGAACCATCTATGCTCCCATCTGACGTCAGACCCTTCTGCATGTGCAGTCTGCCATGGCCCATCTTGTCCTTGGGATAATGCTGCAAGACTTCTCCGTTCTCTTTGACATTGGCCATGTCATACCATGTCAGTGGAGTATTTGTTTGGCTTCCAATGCATCCACAATAGAAGGCCTTTCAGTGGCTTCTGTGACTCCAGGTGACCTAGCCCTCCTACTGACTTGCCACCTCATGTCCGGTGCTTCTCTCCTTGCTTTATTGCAGACCCTCTGGCTTCCGTGTTGGTCTTTGAGCTTTAGGAAGGCTTTACCTTCTCCATTTGAAATGCTCTTCTCCAAGACACCTGCTTGGTTGACCACCTAACTTCTTTAAAGCCTTTTCTCAAGTCTCACTTCTCAGTGGGACCTTCTTTGACCACCTACTCCAGTCAGAATAACAACATAGCTGCCCCCCGCCTCAGTACCCCAGTGCTCCCTTACTATACTCTGCTCTTAGTTACGGGGCTTGTTCCTGCTTTATTATATATAGTTTGTTTGTTTGTTTGTTTATTTATTTATTATATCTACTGCTACCCCATGTGCCTCTGTATTAGAATAACCTTCAATAGCAAATTTCTTTGCTTAGATATATCCTGCCATCCAGAGCAGTAACAGACACAGAAAATGCTGGCAGCTGAGTGACTACCTGGGCATCCTATCTCTGGGGATATTCTCAGCTCTCTAGTCTTTTCTATCTTTATCTTCCTTACCCTATTTCATGTTGTATGAGACACTGTGAGAGCTAGACTGCCATTCCCCACACATTCCTCTGCCTTTCTTCTATGTCCACTCTATGGACTCATTTCTGTTCCAGCGTTAAAGACTCTCTGGCCATCTTCTGCATGTGCCACACTCTATGTGATGCTACCACTCTCCTTGGTTGTTTTTGAGTATTCCCCAATCCTTCATCTATTTGAGGACTCTACTCAAGAGTCAGCCCAGGTAGCCTGTCTTGCAAAGCCTGCCTGGGAGTCTCATGTTCTCTTTTGTGCTCCCAGAGGCCTTGTTGATAGTTGTTATAGAGGAAGTGGTGACACGTATGTTCTCTGTGGTCCCAGGGCCTCCTCAGTGTTTGTCACTATGTGATTGAGTGTATATAGAACTGACTAATTATAGGGGCTACACAGCTTTATAGTTCTACCAGGTACGCATAGCATCCACCCCAGCTGGTGATGTTTGAAACGTGCTAGTTTGTGACTGGAAGGTAAAGCTTTCAAGTGCTTGTCTTGAAAACATGACGAAGATTGCACATCCAGAACCCATGCAAAAACAAAAAACCAAAAAACCAAAAACCCACCACCACCACCACCACCACCACCACCACCACCACCACCACTACCACTACTACCACCAAAAATCCAAACCAAACCAACAACAACAACAAAACAAAGTGCCAGTCATGGTATTGTATGTTTGTGATCCCAGCATTACTGAGGTAGAGACAGAAGATCCATGGAGTTTTCTGGTGTTGGCCTAGCCTCATAGGTGAGATCCAGCCAATGAGAGACCCTGTCCCAAAAAACAAGGCAGACAACTTCTAAAGAATGACTCTCAAGGTTGTCCTTCAGACTCCGTATATATGTGTACAAACATATACGGGCACATGAATGACCATCCCACCTGCCCACTCCACTAATTTGATAAAGGGAGTGGAGCAACACTTTCTTTTTGCTTTGTTTTACATACTTTGATTATTGGTGAGTCCATCCATTTTTTTAAAAGCATTTATCGGCCATCTGTGTTTCTTCTGTGAAATGTTTATCCTTAGTCTTTGTCTGTGTTTTGCTGCATTTGCCTTTTCCAGTTTAGGTGACTCATTGCTGATAGGCCTTTTGGTAGAACACGCTAGCCTAAGACACAGAACTGCTAGATTCTATGGCTGTCCTTATGTATAAAATGAAATAATAATGGACGGGTCAATAATCCATTTTAAAAGCTAAAAATTAGGAAGCATTAGCGTTTTAGACAGGTCAGCCCATGACACTTGCCCTGCCTTTTTTACTTAAGAGGCTTAAAATGAATTGAGTGTACAAATACTTTGCAGGCAACACTTATGTATCACAGTAAGGAAGTTACTAGTCTATCCTCAGAAATCTTCAAGACATTTCCCCGAAGTATCTCATATATCTTACCACAGTCCCACCAAGGAGGGAAAGAAAACCGGGCCAGTTGAAATCACACATTCACAGGGAGCAGAGGTAGATGTTAGCCTGGGCTGTTAACCCTCTGTCAGCCTGGGCTCTTTCACTGTGTAATCCTGCCACTCCTTAAGTCAGGTTAACACCCTCCTGATCATAATGTATGTAAGTAGCTTGCTCACAGATTACCTAAAGCTATGCAGACACATCCTGGATCTCTAAGGTGAACTACCAAGTCTCATTTTATTTTCTTAAGACTGGATGGCAGAGACAGGTAATTTTGGGCTTGGGTGACTGAATTTGGTTCAGAGGGCCAAAGGTTATAATGATTTAAAATCATGGTCATCTTGGATAACTGCTTAGGTCAGTCTCATTTACAATGGCCGGATTATGATGGGTCAGATTTATAACTCTTATAATGCAGCTGGGAGAATATTATTTCAGCACTCTAAAATTTCCAGAGAGATGTCATTTACTTCATAATCCCTGAACTCTCCACTCTGGACGTATAAAAATAAGTCGAATCTCTGAAAGAATGATAGTTCTAGAAATACAAGAAAATTTGAATTCCTTTTACTTTATCTCCAGATATTTGCCTGGCAGTCAGGCAAATCTCCATAGAATGCAAGTTTCATAAACACATAAGACTTCCAATGAGCTGCCCTTTCCACCGAGCTCACTGTATTACATACACACTAGCCACTGACTAGCTGGTGGTTTGAAGTTTGAATAGTTGATTTAAAGTACTTCTTAGGGATAACTAAACACATTCATAATGTATCAACCATTTTTTTTGATCATCTCCTGGGCTTAGTGTTTATGCAGATGATTCTATTAATCAAAGGGGCAGGTAGGTTTTATGAATAAACCTGTGCCTGGCAATATGGAGATTGTGTCAATTGGATGGGAATGGCTCCCTGTACACTTCTATATTTATATGCTTGGCCACCAGGTAGCAGAGCTGTTTGAAAGGATTAGAAGGATTAGGAGGTGGCCTTGTTGGAGTACCTGTGTAGCCTTGTTTGAGGAAGTAAGTTACTTTGAGGTTTCACAAGCCCATGCTACACCCAAGCCCTCTCTCTGCTGCCTGCAGATGGAATGCAAAGCCCTTGGCTACTCTTCCAGTGCCTGCATGCATGCTGTCACTCTCCCTGACATGATGATCATGAACTAAACCTTTGACACTGTAAGCAAGGCCCCCAGTTAAATCTTTCTTTTTCAAGGGTTGCCTTGGTCATGGTGTCTCTTCACGGCAATAGAGAATGACTAAGACAGGGATGCCAAGTCAGTCATTGGGGTGGTTAACTCTGATTGCCAACCTGATCAGCTTGAGGAGATGCCTGGGAGGTGAACACAGTGACCCTCTAGGTAGATTGTGAGGATGTTTCTAGAGATCAATAGGTCACAATGGCTCTGTTCTGCTCCATGGTGGGGTCCATGGGTGGATTTAAGGCTGGGAAAGACTGTTAGAAGGCTCTAAGCATGGAAGGAGAGCTGAAATGGAGGGAGTGGGGTACTTAACAGTGTGTCTGTGGTGGTTTGAATATGCTTGGCCCATAGGAAGTGGCTCTATTTGGACGTGTGGCTTTGTTGGAATAGGTGTGGCCTTGGTGCAGGAAGTGTGTCACTGTGTAGGCAGGCTTTGAGGTCTCCTAGTGCTCAAGCTCAACACAGTGCAGAAGAGACCCTCCTCCATGTTGCCTACAGATAAAGATGTAGAATTCTAGGCTTCTCCAGTATAGTATCTACGTGCATGCTGATTGCTTCCTGCCATGATGATAATGAACTAAACCTCTGAAACTGTAAGCCAGCCCCAAAGAAGTGTTTTCCCTTTATAAGAGTTGCCTTGGTCATGGTGTCTCTTCACTGCAATGAAACCCTAACTAAGACAGAGCCTCGGAAGGATGTCTTTCTCTAATCTCCATCAGCCTTGCTTTCCCGATTTCTGGCTGCTTCTTCTCTGCCCTTCCGTGCCTTTCTGCTTTGATGTATTGCCTCATTATGGGCACATAAACAATGATTCCAACCAGCAATGGATGGAGACCTCGGAAAGTGAGCCAAAATAAGGTTCTCAGGCTCATTGTCACAAGGACAAAGATAAATAATGCAGGGATCAACCTGTGTGGCTGGAAAATTAGGAAAAATGGCTTACTCTAAGAAAATAGGAATTTGCAATAAAAATTAGCAAACGAGTAATTGCACAAAAGAGCAATATTCTGAAGGAGAATGAGAGGGGATAATGTTTGGTGGTGGGGTAGATTCCTTAGAGGAGAGAGACACAGAATTAGAAAAATAAGAAGAGTTAGGACAGGCTAGACAGGGAGAGAAGGAACACAGGCACAGTCATACGGAAGCACAATAGTGTGGGGCAGCAGCATGAGGAAGGGATAGGATCTAGGTAGGCAAGTAGGTGCAGGGAAAAGTGGGATATCAACCTGGGCTAGGGTTCCATAAAGATGGTCCCCGGTGTAGGGTGCCATCTGCCTTACTCTTTATCATACCCAAGTCCTTGGCACAATGCCTTTCCCAGGTAGCTCAATGATATTAATGACCTGAGTAAAGGAAAAAATGCAGGAATGAAAACTTCCTGGGAAGCAGGAGGAGGGAGAGGAGGGGAAGGAAGGGGAGAAGGGGGAGGAGGAGGCTTCTTCAAGAGAGTGGTGCTGTGCTCTATCTAATTCACTCTGTACTGACTCAGCAAACCCATCTCCCAGTGTAGTAAAACCTCATTTTCACACTAGTTATTGATTACTTGAAAACAAAACAAAACAAAATAAGCCAAGTAAAATAGGAAAATCAGATTATTTGCTGTTATGACTTCGGGCTGTTTGTTGGTTAACATCAGTAAGTCTTATTCATTGGCTCTCTGCGTTTCTATCAATAGCAAGGCATAGGCTTCTGCTTCCTTGAATAAGGGCACATTGATTGGAGCTCAGAGATCATTTGCATAAGCCACACCCAGACTCAACACCTAGCTTTTCAGCTTGGGAACTTTTAGCCCAGGAAGTGGTCTTAAAGACATCCTCAGACAACCAGAATGCAGAAGCATTTCAGAGCAGAACCGTTTCTCTCGGTCCTTTGCAGTGCTCTGGCCAACACCCACTAACCTATAACTCTTTCTTAGCAATTGTTTTTACTAACTCTTTCCAAAACATTCCACTTTTTTTGACATTTTTTAATTAGATATTTTCTTCATTTACATTTCAAATGCTATCCCAAAAGTCCCTTATACCCTCCCCCACACCCCCGCCCTGCTCCCCTACCTACTCACTCCCATTTCTTGGCCCTGGCTTTCTCCTGTACTGGGGCATACCGGGGCATATAAAGTTTGCTAGACCAAAAGGCCTCTCTTCCCAATGATGGCCAACTAGGCCATCTTCTGCTACATATACAGCTAGAGACACGAGTTCTGGGGGTACTGATTAGTTCATATTGTTGTTCCACCTATAGGGTTGCAGACCCCTTCTGCTCTTGGGTACTTTCTCTAGCTCCTACATTGAGGGCCCTGTGTTCCATCCTATTGATGACTTCTGTATTTGTCAGGCACTGCAAAGCCTCACAAGAGGCAGCTATATCAGGGTCCTTTCAGCAAAATCTTGCTTGTGTATGCAATAGTGTCTGTGTTTGGTGGCTGATTATGGGATGGACCCCCGGGTGGGGCAGTCTCTGGATGGTCCAACCTTTCATCTTAGCTCCAAACTTTGTCTCTGAAACTCCTTCCATGGATATTTTATTCCCTATTCTAGGGAGGAATGAAGTATCCACGAGTTGGTCTTCCTTCTTGATTTTCTTGTGTTTTAAAAGTTGTATCTTGGGTATTCTAGGTTTCTGGGCTAATATCCACTTATCAGTGAGTACATATCAAGTGACTTCTTTTGTGATTGGGTTACCTCACTCCACTTTGTTTTCACAGGAACAGCTGTTTTATTCTGGATACTACTACTTCGTTAGGTTGTATAACAGTGTCTGAAACTATGTGATGTAATAAGGAGTAAGTTTGAAGTAAGGACTCTGAGAACTTACACAGTGGATTTGTTTTTGATGTGAGAGACAAGGTCTTACAGTGCAGCCCAGGCTGGCCTTGAGTTTAAGATCCTCTTCCTCATCCGCCAAGAGCCAGGATTACAGTTGTACATTATCATGCCTAGCTTGCATTTGGATTTGTTTTTGTTATTGTTTGTTTGATTGTAGTGTTTTATTTATTTTGTCAATTTAAAAATTACGCCTGAAAATATTTATAATATTAACTGAACTTAATCTAAGAGATACAACTTTCTTTTCTTTCTTTCTTTCTTTTTTTTTAACGTCTCAATTCTGGTCTTTAAGAAGAGAGGCCCCATCAATGCAGTCTCAGATCAGTACCTTAGGTTCCTATCGTTGTTGTAAACACCATGACCAAAAGCAGCCTAGGGTCTATTTCAGTTTATACCTCCACACAGTCGTTTACCTAGGAAGGAGGCCAGAGTAAGAACTCAAGGCAGGAACCTGGAGGCAGGAACTGAGGTAGGGGCCATGGAGAAACACTGCTTACCGGCTTGTTCACCAATGCTTGTTCAGCCTGTATTCTTAGACAACCCAGGACCCCCAGCTTGGGCTTGGCACTACCCACAGTAGGCTGGACCTCCTCACATCAACCATTAATCAAGAAGATGCCTTACAAGCTCGTCCACAGGCCAATATGGTGAGGGCATTTTCTCAACAGTGGTGTTGTATTCACTAAGGATTATAACTTGTGTCAAGTTGACAAAACACACACACACACACACACACACACACACACTGTATGCATATACACACACAACAAGAACAGTCAATATAATTATAGTCTCAGCATTTTTGCATCAGGTTTTTTATATCAGTTTTGATATAAAATCTTAGCTTTTGGTTTATTTCACTGATGAGATTTCTCTTCTTAGGAGGCTGGCCTCTTCTTGCTATTTCTTGTACTGTTGCTTTTAAGCATGGCTATCTGTGTTTGCATGAATAGAGTTGAGTATCAACCCTCATGCAAATTCCAAATAACAAAATGTAATTGGTTGCTACAGTAAGAAGGAGTTAGACAGGTACAGCAACTGCCCAACATGGTAATCAAACTTGGAGCTGGTTTTAGTTAGGATTTTACTGCTGTGAACAGACACCTTGACCAAGGCAAGTCTTACAAAGGACAGCATTTAATTGGGGCTGGCTTACAGGTTCAGAGGTTCAGTCCATCATCATCAGGGTGGAAGCATGGCAGAGTCCAGACAGGCATGGTTCAGGAGGAGCTGAGAGTTCTATATCTAAAGGCTGCTAGTGGAAGACTGACTTCCAGGCAGCTAAGAATAGATCTTAAGCCCATATCTATAGAGACACACCTACTCCAACAAGGCCACACCTCCAAATAGTGCCACTCTGTGGGCCAAATATATTCAAACCATCACAGATCTTAGGGATTAAGCGATAGATGGCTTTCTGACAACAGCAACAGCGAGCTTTCTGCAACTTTCCCTGTGGTTTTAGACAGTCTTCATACTTTGGCACTTCTGAGCATGCTCCGATTCTTACAACAACATATCTCTGACTGCAAAAACACAGGATGATCAGAGTGGCATCGAGACTCGCACTGAAAGCCACAGCCTTATGTACTCCGGGGTGACCAGAAAGCACTCTGAATGGGGGAGGAACTCCAGTTAGCCTTGGAATTCTGAGAACATGCTGGGCTCTGCTGGGCTCTTCCCAGCGTATGCAGAATCCTCCATCAATCCGACTCATTGCTTATAAAAAGACTCAAAACCAGTCTGCCTTGCAGTTGGCCTGGGATGTCTGTCTTAAAGATCCACAGAAATACTGTGCAAACACCATCAGTTCTCACAGGGCTCCTCAGGGTACCCCTTCGCTGGCTCCAGGAGTGAAGCTTCAGGGTGTATAATTGTTTTTAGCATAAATCAGTCCGAAGTGAGGAGAGAGGCTCTGGGGGCCCATGGAACAGTGTCTGGCATGCTGCTGATACGCCTCAAATAGCTCCCAATAAAAATGGACATGGTTTTCTGGTACACTAGGCAGATTGCTTGACTCTTGGGGAGTTGAATACTTGGAAGCAGAAGAAAAAAGAGATGAAGGTTTCTGAGACTCTGGCTGTTATCCTAGTGACATTCATTTCCCCCTCATCAAAAAAGACTAGTTTTCTGCGGGAGGGAAGAGAAGACATGGTCACCTGAGCGTCCCAGGCTAGGACTCACAACCTTAACTAAGCAGAACGGGCAGTGATCCCCAGTCAGGAAAGGATCTAGCCGTGACCAAAAGAAAAGTATTTGATCCTCAAAGGCTTCCATTTTCAAACAGATTTTTGTGAAAGTCACAAGCCACTGGCCTCGATGATACAGAGCACAAGTCACTGGATTCATTTAGGAGCAAGCTATGAATCCACCTGTCTCTTCATCCTCTCTTCACTCTTGAGGACAGAGGATGATCTGACTGGTGTTGGCTCTGTTCTACAAGATTGGCTTTTGGACCCGGAGCCTTTTGTCTAGGGGTAGTAGTTAAGGAAGTTGAAACGACTGAGGTTGTCCTCATCTTCTATTGTGAAGTTTGTGTGTGTGTGTGTGTGTGTGTGTGTGTGTGTGTGTGTATGCGCACATGCTTGTGTGAAGGCTAGGAACTTCTATTGGGTGTCTTCCTCACCACACTCCAGCATGTATTTTGAAAGAGAGTCTCTTGGAGTTCACCATTTAACTAGCCTGGCTGGCAAGGGAGACCAGGGATTTGCTTGTCTCCCCAGCCGTAATGTTGTGTCGGGGATTACCGACACACTGCTCAGTCCGGCTTTTACTTGACGGCTGGTGATTGGGACTTGGCTCCTCGCGCTTGCACCGAAAGCACTTTACTTACTGAGCTGTCTTCCCGGCCTCCACTTATGGAATTTTAAAGGTTCTTACTATTACTCTGCTCTCGTTCTTTTATGGAGGTCAACTGTCCCAGGCTTTCCCAAGCTTCCTATTGTGGAGGAGACATTGAATATCTCCAATCACAGAGCAAATCTGGCCTTTCTGTGAATCCTGAAAATCAAGAACCCAGCTAGCAGAGCGGGCAAGCCAGAGACAGGGGCATGGCGGTCTTCAGGAAGCTTTGGGGTCCGTTTGGGAGTTTCCTGTACTGACCTGCTGTGCAAGGGGATCAAACATGCTAATGATGGAATCTGCTGGAAAGTGAATCCCTTGCAAGCTGCCAAAGCCACTGCCACAAGCAAAGGAGAGGTGAAGTGCAGGCACAGGAAGAAATAATTCCTTTCAGACAAGTGGGTGGTGTTTGACTTGGTAAGTAGACCTGCATTGATTTCTGGTTGGTGGTGGCTCAGGTGAAGCAAGAGACCACGAATGCATCTGTAGCAGTTGTATGAAGGAAGGCGTTCTTTGGATCCATCTTTGAGTCCTGGAGAGGGTGCATAGTGCCTAGAGGACCATTGCCAGAGGATGGAGCTACAGGGCCGGCAGGGTGAGCAAAGCCTGAAGCAGCAGGACTGGGCTGCATTGCCTGCCATCTGGCTTCAGTCTTGTGGGCTTTGGAAAGTGAGTTGCTGTTCTGAAGGCTGGGCAAGAGGGACCCCAGTGCCAGGCAACAGGGTAAATGAGAACTCCTTTCTAAGCCACAGAGTCTGGAATCTCCCATAATTAACATTCCAGCGGAACACTCAAAAGACTTGGGCCTCCAGTAGGCCTGGAAATTAAAACAGAATAAAATACTTAGGGACTAGTGAGAAGGGCAGGGCTCTGAGGAACCCTTGTGCCTGCTACTTGTGAAGTGTGACTAGGTTTTTTGTATCAGGAATTCCATCCTACTAAGTGTGGTCAGTTGTAGATTCTGCAGTCTCAGAGAATAAACTCATAGCAGAGAAAGTAACGTTTGTTACTTTACAGTGTTACAATAACACCATCGTCTCTCTCTCTCAATTATCTATCATCTATCCGTCATCTACTGATCTACCTATCTTCTTTATCATTATTCTTTTTCACCTATCTCCTATAATTTGACTATCTATGTATCTATCATCTATGTATGTATATATGTATGTATGCATGTATATATGTATCTATCATCATCTATGTATGTATATATGCATCTATCTATCTATCTATCTATCTATCTATCTATCTATCTATCTATGTATCTATCACCTACTGATCCACCTATCTTCATCATCTATTCTTTCTCATCTACCTCATATTTGACTATCATTTATCTATCCATCTATCTCTTCATTTATCATCCTGACTAGTCTCATTTTCTGTTTATTAAAAGTCTAAAAGTAAATTGTTGAGCACTTTAAGATAATAGCACTTCTTTAAAACAACCCATACTCCATTGTCTAGCAAGGATGGTGGTGGTGGTAGTAGTGACGGTGATGATGATGGTAACAAAAATAGTGAGCTGGCTATATGTCAGAGACTGCACTAAATTTTATAGGCCAATCATTTGATCACAGCTCAACCTGGTTACAAATTACACTGATACCATTAAACAGATTTTATTCATGAGAAATGATAATAGGACCACTGGGAGGGGTCTGACAGAATTGAGACTTGGAACTGGCTTCAATCGGCACAAGTAGAGATTTATATATGATAGAGTGTAAAGAAATGATTTAGGCAGGAAAATCAGAAAAAGGGAGTTTGTGGCTAAACCAGTTTGATGTTGGCCAGACCTGGGCACTCAGACACTGTGGGCAAGGATTTTGTTAAAGTCACTTAGGAGTCTTGCTTAGGTGGGAGTTTGCAAAGTCAGAGAGGGAAGCTGACGGTTAGACTCAGCCAAGGACTCAGAGAAGAGGTGACTAAAGCTTTGTACAGAGAAGCCATTGCAAAACCCCGTGAGCAGAGAGACATTACTCCTGAGTCCTAGGTTAGCAAGGCGCAGGTGTCAGTTAAGTGGCTGGGATTCTCGCTCACCTCCTCCACATGGACACGACACATGGATTTCTCACATGTCTTTTCCTACCGCTGCTGTAGAATGCCGGCTCACATCTATCCTTGTTGCCTTGACAAAATTCCTTGACAAAAGCAAGAATGAAAAAGACTTGCTTGGGCTCATGTTTTTGGGATCTCGTCTATTGTGGCAGGTAAGACGGGCTGAAAAGCTTGAAGAGGACGGTCACATTGTGTCCCCAGCCAGGAAGACAGGGGCAATGAATGATGCTCAGCGTTCTTTCTCCTCTATGCCCAGGACCTTAGCCCAGGCGATGGCACCACCCACTTTTAGGTTGGGTTTGCCCACTTCAGTTAGCCTAACAAGATGCACCTGTGCAGGTGTGGTCAGAGGCTAGATTAGTCTAGATAACCCCTCACAGTGGAGTCATACAGTTTGCTCCTGGGTGGCTCTAGATTCTGTCAAGTTGACAGTTTCAACCATCAAAATATTTGATATGATAATCACAAATGGCAGACTGACATCAAATCCCAAAGGCTCTGTTGGGAGCCATTCTGCTAGGTTTGAGCAATTTGGGATAGGAAGTGCCTAATGCCTGGTAACATTTTTAGACTTAGCATCTAAATCCTCACACTTGTGTCTATAAGGCACATTTATTTAGGTCTCAGAAACTGACATGGCTGCAAGCCTGTCTTAGCTTAACTTCCTCAGTTAGAAGGGAACGTTGGCTGCCACCGGGAAGCCCTGCTTTTTCTCTTTGGTTGGTCGTTTTGGAAATTATGTTGCAGATCAGACAAACATAGTGTTTCATGAAGCCCATTGGTGTTGAAAGGTACAGAACGAAATGACTTCAAGTGAGAATTCTTTTCCAAATGGTTTCATGTCTAAGATTTAAATTATTTATTTGAGAAGTTAATCAGTTTGGATTTTAAAAGTTACAGTAAGGTGATTTTTTTTCCCTTTTGCCTCTGATGGATAATTTGAGGGAATTGGCTCTTAGATTATTAAGATAAAACATGAGTTTGCAAAGATGCTGTCTGAACTCAATGCCTGGGGGGGCCCGCCTAGGAAAAAGACTCTCTCATGATTATTGGATTCCTAGGTGTCAGAGACAGGAGATGCCTGCAGCCAGCTCTCTTTATCTTTTATTTAATGCAAAGTCTTGCGCACCTGGGTACCACATACTTGCCTGTTAAATGATACATGGAAGCCCGCTTGAAACACTAAAGGGCCTTCTAGAGAGGTAGCCTGCTTCTCGGCTTCTCAGCTTTATTTTATTTTGTTAATTAATTTTTTTTTCTTGGATGGCGGTGGTACAGGTGTGCCCATGGGAGTCAGAGGACAGCTCACTTGGGAGTCAACTCTCTCCTGCCTCAGAAGCTCAGGATTGAACTAAGAGCATCAGGCCTGAACCCAAGTGCCCCCACTGACTGCATTATCTCACCAGACTCTTTCTTTGCTGTGTTTGTATCTGTGGCTGCTCAGCGCCTTTCCAGAATGCATGGTGGCCCTCTCAGGAAGGGATAGCTTTGCCCCATGGTTCAGGCCAGTGGATGCTGGGTTCCTTGAGCACTTTCTTGGTTCCTGGATAAACACAGCCCCCTGCTTTGAAAATTGGATTCATTGAGTCACCCCAGGTATGTAGGCACCCCAGGCTGTGCTTTGCCCTGGGCTGAGGATGCCCCACATCGGAGAAGAAAATTGGCCTCAAGCCCATGGACAACACATATATTTTGTTTCTCTCCCAATGTAACTTCTATTTATGGTTATTTTTACCAAGTATAGCCTCTTCCTTTTTCTTCTCTTTTGTCTCTCCCTCCCCCTTCATAGACCTTGTGCTAAAGTTATCACAGCTCTTAAGAGGTCCTCTCTGTGGCCACATTGATGCTTGAGACTTTATTATGATTTCTAATAGTTGGAATCACTCTATACCTATTGTACGAGTCAAGCACATGCTTGGTGCTTTGTGGATATTGATTTGATCCTTACAACAGGCTAATGGGGTAAGTAGTGTAATATAACCCATTTTACGCAAGAGAGGACGACAGATCAATGAGGTTCAGTGACTTGTCCCGATGACTCAGCTTGCAAGAGGCAGAGCCTCCAATCGGTCAGTCCAGCCTCGTTGTTTTAATTGCCGGATTGTGTTGTCTCTTCTTTAAATCTGTGGTCGTCCATATTCTTTATAGCTATCCTATAAGGTCAGGACACTACTGTGCCTACCTAACAAGATACATATGTTGACCTCAGGTCTGTCTGCTTCCAATGGCCACGAGTTTTTCACTCTTCCAATTGTCTTTGAGGACAATAGACTGAGCTGGCCACTGTTATCTGCACAGGCCACAGAGATGGGCAGAGGTGTATTACGTATGGCACCTCAGCAAGTGAGTTGGTTTCTACTATTGGCTCCCTCACTTCTAGCACATTCCCCCCCACCCCCCAGATTTTATGTGCTCAGTCAGTATGTATGGGAGATCAAGACGGAGCTACCGTGATTGAATTAAGGATCAGGTTCCTGTCTCCTTCTAGTGCTTTATTTCCCATGAGCCAGTGTGGGAAATTAAAGCCACCCTCCCATTAAACCCTGAAGGATCTGAAGAAACACAGCTAGTTCATGACCTAATCTATTCCAAGTCAGGTGTGCATGACTTTCCTTTGTGTGAAAACAAACTAGCTCATGGGCGACTCAGAGCAAACCGCAGAGGACCTGGAAGGCAAACCTAGACATTTCTGACTAAAAGCATAATTTTCACCATTTCATTGTTGGATTAGTGTTTTGTTTTGTTTTATGAAATTTTGACCTTCACATTTAATGGGAGGAAAATTTGACTCCTCCACAGATGGAGATGGGAAAGTGACGCCTCTGTCTTTAGATTGTGTGCCTGTGGTAAGGAGTATTATATGTTGATCGTGTTCCACTCCTCTATCTTTTAGGTACCTTTGCAGGTGGGTGGTAGTTTGCCACTGAGATTTGGTCAATAGATATTGGCAGAAGTAGGCATGTTCCATCTCTAGGCCCGAAACCTAGGCTCTCCTGCACAGTCTTTCCTCCTCCTGTAAGTTTTGGAGTTTGAGGCAGGGTGAGAAGAGGGCTGGGTTCTAAGTGGTGATGTCTTCTTACCCTGGCTAAGCAAGAAGCTCTAACCAATGAGCTTTATGCCAGGCTATTGTGATCAGATAAGCAGGAGCCAGGCCAGTTTGATACATAGGGACAATGGCAGAGGCCACGTGTGAGAGACAGACAATTCTGGACTCTAAACAAACTTTTCCTCTTAGCAACATTGTGACCTTGCTCAAATCACTTAACATCTCCGAGTTTCAGCTTCATTTGTGCAATGGGGATATAATAACACTTACCTCATAGGACTGGGGGAGAATTCTATGAAAACATATGTATATAGTGTCTGTTACATTGCAGGTGTAGCAAGATTACAGATTTACTCACACAATCCAATTGCGAGAAGAAAATGTAGTTCCTTTATTTCTCTATAACGGATTGAGTTTTCTTCAAGATTCTACAGCCCTGGGGTAGCAGGGAAACGAATGTGAACTTTAAATGAGCCAATTAGCAATATGCCAGTCTCCTGTACTTTAAAACAGTCCTTTCCAGGTAACTGCTCAGGTTTCCAGACTTTTCCCCCTAAAGATGATGGATGGGGGAATTTACCCCACTGCCATGGGAGCCAGCACTGCAGGTCTCGAGGCAGGTCTCATGGGGACCTTGCCTGCTTGCTGCATCATGTCCCTTTTCCGTTCTGCCCGTGCTCCCCCAGCTGGCCTCTGTTGCTGGAGATGTGAGATCTATTCTTTCCCAACTTGCTAAGGACCTGGTGGGTCTCTTCCTGGACCCAGCAAGTCCCATGTCACCCTCTAAGTTCTGCCTGTGACTGCCATGTGCTTCCTGGTCTTGCCTGCTTTTGGTCACAGGCCAGAATGTCACAATCCTCATAGCATTTGTTGTCCACAATTCAGTTACTTTCTGGTTATTTTACTGGAGGCACTTGAGCCTGTCCATGATTTCACTCCAATATGGCTATCCCACGAAGTCCTCCTGATGAGCCCTCTTGATGATCACTGTCCCCTGTAACGCGATCTCTCCTCAGGGACCTAGACAAGGAGCAGGAACTCTGCTTTTTGTTGGTGGCAGACAGAGTTTAAGGAGAAGCTTATGAGACCAGCCTTCTCAGGTTCAGGCCCTTATGTATCTCTCAAATATGGATGGGACCAGTAGTTGAGGCCAGACAGCAGAAGTTGACAAAAGTATACGATGTTACTCTGTCACTCTGTGAGTATGTTATACGAGGCTCTTTGTTGCTACTGGATGTATTCTAAACACTGCTTTGCTGTCTTGACGATGTAGCATTATTGGGAAAATCTGTGTGTCAAGGGACTGTGAGTGACCTCCAGGAAAGTCAGGGGACCAATAGGATTTGAGAGCAGATAAGAGCTCCAGTCAGTTGGAAGCCAGGACCCTCAATAACCACAACAGAATGAAAACCGCCACCAACCTGACTAAGCTAGGCAGTGGGTTAGTTACTAGTCAGCCCTCCAGTTGATAAGGCAGGCTCATCCTGCTGCTACCTTAGCTGTGGTCTCGAGAGAACCTCAGCAGAGGACCCCATGTCCTCTCCTGTGTCATAATAAATATATGTTATTGTGAGGTGGTGGTAATTGTGAGGTAGCAGTGAGCTTTGACTAATAGAGGGAAGAAACGTGTGTTGTTAGCTTCTCACATCCACTGGGGACCAAAAAGGAACGTTATCTTAATTATCTTCTTTTAGTTATCCTACGTACACAACTGCCTGAAGGGGTGGTTACTCCATCTATTTATTTTGGGTTCAAGATGTAAAGTGGCTGTTTTAAAGCATAATTAGAGAATAACTAAGAATTAATATTATAATAATATAATCCTCATTACAAAACTCATTATATTTATATTTTCCCCTTGGATTTAGTTGGTCTGGTTTTCACTATATCCTCAAATTGGAAAGTTATATAAATCATTTTTGGTTCTACTTTTCTCTGTGGTCTAGTTCTGTCTGTAGAAGTTTCTGACACAGGAAGGATATCAGGTCTGGGTAGCTCACCCTCTTCAAGACATAAATACAACTTGTTACAAATGCGTAGAGTGACTGGTCTCCCACAGGAAGACATCCTTTGGAAAGATGACCAAGAGCAGGGAATATTCAATTAGAATCCATGAAATATAGTCACATATAATCAGAGCTGGGGGTCGGGTAAGTAAGCAGCCCAGATGTTCTGTTTTGAAACAAAAGGACACTAAGGCTCAGGAAAGTGAAATAAAAGGTCACCCTGTTGGCAGTGCCAAAGTGGGAACCAAAATGGGCATGTTTCCGTTACCATCCACACAGGGTTTCCAACAGGTTCTCTTGTGGCTACTATCTTCTAATCTGCTAAATGGCACTAACCACCAAGCTCTAGGGACAGACTGTGGGCTTTAAATACTGTGGGCTCCATTTGGCATTCCTGGCTCTGGTTACAGCCTTCTGGCTTTGACCAGAGACAGAATTATAAACCATATCTTTATGTACTTTCTTTCTTCCTTTCCTCCTTCCCTCCCTCCCTCCCTTCCTCCCAACCTCCCTCTTTCCCACTCCCCTCTCTTTCTCTCCTCCTTTTCCTTATAAAGAGGATTCCTAGCCCACACCTCTCTATCATCTTAGATTTCACACAAAACACTGGATATATATGACAACTTTTTGAAAATGAGTAAGAGTTTAGAAATGTCCACCATTTTTGTTATTTTGGGCATGTGTGTTTGTGTATATATATGTATACATATATGCTTGTATGTGTGCAGTTGTATATTTGTGTGTGTTTGCTGTTGTATATGTATGTGCCTGTGCTGTATGTACATGTGAGTCAGGGTGCTTAAACACAGTACAGAGTCCGGAGGAAGACATGGAGTGTCCTGCTCGCTCATTCTGTACGTTGTTCCCTTAAGACAAAGTCTCTCACGGAACCTAGGCTGGTGGAAGGCAGGCCCCAGCAACCCTCCTGTGTCTGCTTCCCATGGTGCTAGGGTGACAGATGTGGCCATGACCAGCTTTTTACCTGTGATGGTTTCACAACCGATGTCCTAATATTTGCTCAGCAAACACTCGGATCCCACCTGAACCATCTCCTGGACTCCTTTTCTCATCCTTTCTACTTCTGGAATTAGAGAATGATTTTGGGCCTAGCACACAACCTTTGCAAAGCACGCTGTTTTATCCCCATTCCAATAGGTGGGCTCTCCACTGCGGTGTAGTTCCAGACAATGCTAACCTTTGCTTTGCTGCGGTGTTTTCCAGTCTTGCCAGCAGTCACCTCACACAGCAAGTATGGAGTCCCTCACACAGCAAGCATGGTGTCACCACATTTCAATGTGGTAGAAACACCATAGTGTGGCTGGTTCTGGTGTCACACAGAGTTCAGAGCTCTGGGATATAGGTGGGTCATCAGCAGATCACATACAGTGTCTAAAATGTCCTGTCCCCTGAAATGCACACAGACTTGCTTCTACTGACAGTGAGTATTAGCCGCTTCTGGGCTTCCTTGTGTGGGCTCCTTACTTTAAGGTTTGGAATTTAGAGAGACATTCCTTCATGATCTCTCATTGACTGGAGCTCACGAAATACTCAACAGCCCAAGGATGTAAAAAACCTCATAACCTGAAAGGGCAATGGTTAAACTATTTTGAGTAGAAAAAAAATAGTTTCTTGTGACAGTTCTCAGAATTCAAAACCCAAAGTGAACTCTTGTGTGTTCAGTAATTTTCAAGAAAACTGAAGCTTTTAATGTTTCTGTTCCATTATAGATAATTTCCCTTCATAGGAAGTCTCTAATAATGGTTGAGATGAAAACAAAAATAGTCAGAAGAGAGAAGTGGGAGAAATAAAATTGGGATATAATGTGGAGATAGGATAGACCCTGGGAGGCCAAGACTCTGGCGAAGACGCTTCTGCTGGGTGACTGGCTTGTGGTTAGGTCTTTCAGCTCTAGGATTAACATGCCACCTACATACCAGTCTTGAACAGCCAAAGTACTAGGCTCACACTCTTTGGGTGAAAGGGTGACTCTGTCATGGAGTGCTGGAGAAGGAGAAGGAGAAGGAGAAGGAGAAGGAGAAGGAGAAGGAGAAGGAGAAGGAGAAGGAGGAGGCAGAGCAGAGGAAGCTAGCTCAGGGAAAGCTGAGAGGGGCTGGTGTTCACTGTGTGGGCTGAAGAACAGTGAGGAAGACAAAGGCTTGAAAGGAAGGAAGGAAGGATGGATGGAAGGGAGGGAGAAAGGAAGGAAGGAAGGAAGGAAGGAAGGAAGGAAGGAAGGAAGGAAGGAAGGAGAGAACAGGAGGAAGGAAAGAAGGGAGGGAGGGATGGAGGGAGAGGGCACAGAAGCTGGAGTGAGAGGCCTCTTCACAATTTCATTGTTGCTCTCTTGCTTTCTTTAAGGATAGAGACAAGGCAGAGCTATCAAGAGCAGAGAGTTCTACCAGGAATTGTAATCAAATGAGAGGACCAATGATCCCATGCTCCTCTCTCCTCTTTGAGATGGTTCAACCATCAGTCTGATTTTTCATTGCTTCTTTTTTGTTTCTATTTGTCTCTCCCACAACACTATTACCAACCTGGGGCAGAAAATATAGCTTATTCCTCTTTGCATCCACTCTGGGCCTACCTGGGTGCTATTCATTTGATGCCTAATGAAATGAACTGGTAATAGCAGTTGATAACTACCTGTTAGGGGTTAAATCCACATGAAGAGCCTCTGCTTCTTCATGATGCTGGTACCCCAGAGTCTTTTTCCTCATTCTTCCTATTTGACATATACAACAAGGAACAGGAAAAAAATTGGAAAGAGGAGAACTTTTGTACTGTACATATTTCTAGAAGAATTTAATAAAAACAATACACTACAAGGTTTGGTAGTGTATGCCTGTGAATTTAGCAGTTGGTGGCCTGAGTAAGTAGATTGCTGCAAGGCTGAGTTATAGAGTGGAACCCCTGTCCCCCCAAAATCCATATCCAATCAACAAATATACATGTCTATTATGTATTTAACTAAATGTATTTTTTTTTGTTGTTGCTGATAGGAAAGTACACCTCTAAGAATAACAAAATGTGCTTGAAAAACATGTGCCAGTGTATAATCTGTTGTCACTTCAGAGGAGGTCAGAAGGTCCGCTATTTTTTTTTTAATCAGCTGCAAAACCTTATCTATTACTAGCCCCTTCAATGTTAGAAGTAGGTAATATTACGCCCAAAGATATAGTCTGAATACTAAAAAATAGTAATTTGCATACACGAACGCCAATGAGAAGTTATGTGAAAGACAGAAAAGATAGATAAGAGGTGACCTGGATTCTCGAGGCTACACTTGTTTACACGGAGGTCAGAGGATGTGGTTTCCAACAATTAACGCTGACCCAGTTGGAACACGGTTGGCGTAGTGTATCCTGTGCTTCTACAGAGGGAACGATTCAATAATCTTGTGAAAATAATGGATCTTTTTCCCCAGAAAAATCCACAATCTCCCCAGCATTTGGCGTACGGTTTCAGAGGTTCACACACCAGATACCTTTTGCTAGGTAAATTCTCAATATTCCTTACATCTTGTCCTGGAATTACTCCAAACCAGACAAGATACAAATGCCCTTGTCTATAGCTGCAGGTAATGCGGTGTCTCTGTTCTGTGTTTTGGTTGTTGTTCTTGTTGTTGCAGTTGGCCTATCAGAAACTGGGAGTGCTGTTAACAGCACATGTTTGGCTGTGGTAGCTGGAAACACTTTCAATGGAGGTTCCATGGATGGAGGGATGAAGGAATTTGATGGGATGCAAATGGCTCCCTTGAGTTTTTGAAGGGGCATGTGGGAGTTAGTAATCAAGAGAGACAACGATGCAGACGTACAGCAGGGTAGAAGCCTCAGAGGCAGGATGAGGCAGTGCCATGGCTGTTCCCAGCAATGATGTGCCTCAGCCTGGAGCAGGTGGATTGAGGAAGAGCAAGGAATTGCACGCACACAGAACTCCTCTTCCTTGCAGCCTGCGCAGACTCTGTGTATTATTCTGATGCCCCTGTGAGATCATGCCTTCAAGCTATCACTCCTCTGTGTAGCCATACTCCCTTGAATCCAGGATGCTCTCTGTCTTTCTTCCCTCAGCAGAAGGTGGTAGAAGTGGGATTGATCTGGCTGGAACCTTAAAGATAACTCAGCCATGTTTGTCTTTTGCCTTTTTGAGCCCTGAGCTGCTGAATAAAGTGTCTGAGCTGATCCACAGGCAACAGAAAGAGGCCACACGGGGACAGATAGATTCTGAGGCTCTGTGAAGGAGAACCATCGAATCCAGCCACCATTGCAAACTGCGATGCTGTACTCAGGAGTCCCGGCAAATTATTCCACTTTGCTGCTTGACACTCTGAGTTTCCCTCTGTGAAGCATCAGGTGTGGAAGTGAAGAAGCTCATGTCATCAGTGACATGAGAAACATTCTACCGTATTTTATCTAACCCAAGGTCTATCACAAACAAGCAAACAAAAATCACTTTTTTAAAAGTTTTGGTTTTTTCAACAAAAATCACTTTTAAAAGCTACTAAGTTATCATGAGATGTATTTTAAGTAGCAATAGATTATTAAAATTTTAATCGATTTTTTTTAGAAGTAGACATTGCTATAACCCAGACATAAGCCTGTGTCCTTGGTTTGTGACCAGGCAATGAGGGAAGTCCAAGAAGGACCTTGAGAAGGTTCACGCATCCCTCACAAATGCAAGAAAAAGCCAAAAGTTGTGATTCAGAATATAAATAATTTTAAGCACTTGTTCTTGATTAGGGCTGACATTTTCTATGTTGCCGAGTTTGGATGGATTCATTTTTGAAGATTTGTTTATTTCAGAAGAGTCCAGGCCAATCAGAACCTGAAATATGGTGACCAGGATTCACACATCCCTTTACCCCTGGCTCCAAGAAGCTCATGTTCTTGTGTGGAAAACTGAAAATGCTGTCAGTCTAGAGAGCATCAGGATAGAACAATACAGCAATCTCAGATGTGTGTTATCATATCAAGCATTTATTGTGCGCCTTAGCACGCACCAAGAATCTCACTGAATCTTTGAATATAAAAGATCATGTTAGCTAGTTTATAAAACCCTCATTGAGATATAATTCACATATCAAAAGTTCACCCCTGTAATACAATTCATGGCTTTTCATATTCACACAGGGTTCAGTAGCTGTTACCACTAGAAAATTCCAGGAGATCATCATCCAAACACTTACCAATCTGTAGGCACTTGCTATTTATTTCTCTCCTCTCACTATCTTCCTACAGCTAGTCCTCATCTTTACTTATGGTTTTGCTTATTCAGAATACTTTGTACAAATCATTCAATACGTGTGTGGCTCACTTGTATTCTATAGCCTGCTTTCAGGGTTCATCCATGCTGTAATCTGTATCTCTATTTTATTTCTTTTTATTGAAAGATAATATTTCATTGTATGGCTATTCTATATTTTGTCTCTTTGCCAGCTTGATGGGCATTTGAGTTGTCTCCATATTTGCCTACTATGAAATGTTAGTATGGCAAGATTTTCTGTGGACATGTTTTATATTTTCGTGGATATTTACCTAGGAGTAGACTTGCTAGATCATATGGTAATCTATGTTTAACTTTTAAAGCAACTGGTACACTATTATCGTCTGCCTTCTTTATTTTAGCTACCCTTGTGGGTGTGATATGGTACCTTGTGACTTTGATTTGCATTTCCCTAGCACTGCTTGTTCTAAGCCTCTTTTCTTGACCATCAATGTATTCTTTGAGAAATGTCTATTCAAATCCTCTTCCAGCTCTCTGAATTGGGTTATTGGTTATTGTCTTTCTCTTGTTGGGTTGTAAGTATTATTCCTCTATTCAGAAGACAAACTGATATTAGATGTGTGATTTATGCTTGCCTTCTCCCATTCTGCAGTTGCTGTTCTATTTTGACAGTGGCCTTTAAAACATAAAGCTCTTTGGTTTTTATGAAGTCCAGTCTTTCTTTTGCTACATGCCTTTGATGTCATAGCTAAGAAATGGCTAAATCCAAGGTCATTGAGATTTATTCTTATGGTTTCTTCTAAAATATTTATTGTTTAGTTCTTATAATTAAGACTATGATCAATTTTGAGTTAATTGCATATGATATAAAGTCTAATTTCATACTTTTTAAAGGTTGATATTCATTTATCTCAGCACTACTTGTTAAAAGATAATTCTCTCCTGGTTACATCACCTTGAAACCCTGTAGAAAGTCAATTGGTCATGAAAGATAAGTCGGTTGGCATCTATGTTTATCCTAAGGCCAGCCATTTAGTCTTTATAAGAACTGTATGAGGAAGAGTCACTTAAAGGCCCAGGAACCTTGGGCATGTTCTTTAAGTTTGTAAAATTAATATGCAGTGAAACTAAGACTAGAAATTTGGGTTTTCTCATACTAAAGGCTCAGCTAGAAAGTTAATATTCCCTGGTCACAGGAGGAATTACTGTGGCATGGGCTTATAATTAGGCAAAAATGCCAGGATGGAAGAAATTTGAATTCATGGGGGGAATACCACCAGTAGGGATGTAAGAGTATATAAAGCAAAGCCAAGACTCAGGAGGTAATGCGGGTGGAAAGGAGCCAAGACACCACAATTAATTAGAGCATTTGGAAGCTCACAGAGAGCTGGGTAACTAGCCTGTGTAGGTCAGGAAAGATTTTAAAAGAACTCCTATTTACCAATGTCAGGAATATTCTACAGAGGTTTGTCAGGTATGTTGGATAAGATAGGGGTCCAGGTAGAGAGGGAAGAGACCCTTTGAAGGTACTGAGAACATAGCATAACCAAATACTGACAAGAACTCTGCTGAAAACTAGAGGATGTTCCAAAGTCAGAACTAGACCAGGACATTTGGGGTAGATTATAAAGGGCCTTGAATATATTGCCAAGGAGTTCTGGTTTTCTTTTGGAAACAATGAGGAATGATTGCAAATCTCACATGCAGGAGGTAGGTCTAGAGAACCTGGAATGTAGAGCAATTCAGAGTAGCAAGGAAGGAATTGAAGGTAGGAAAAAGTTGACTGGGAACTATTGCAGTGAGTTGGTAATATAAGCAGGGCTGGGAACAGGAGGGCCTTAGGGTTCATGGCTAAAGGCGTTCGAGGGCTGGTTTGTTGTGGTAGATGGAAGAGGCTGGAAAGGAGAAGGGGGGAAGGGGAAGGGAGAGAAAGAATAGAAACAGGGGTAAGACAAAGGGAGGAAGGGGAGAGCAAAAGAAGAAGGAAGGAAGGAGACAGGAAGAAGGAAGGAGAAAATAAATGAAGATTAGCAAAGGAATGTGGAGGGAAGAGAGGGGTGAGAGGAGAGAAAGCAACTCTAATGGGAAGGAAACAGACACATCTTGCAAGTTTAATATGTGATCCCTCTGCTAATGTAACATTTTTGTTTCCAGGTGGGGAACTAGACTGAGGTTAAGAAATAAACAAATGCTTTTCAATGATGAGTCAATGGTTCATAGACGTTGGTGGTCCACTCCTCGGCTCAGTCTTCCACACTGTGTCACCCAGATCTTTGGTACAGAGCATAGAATGACACTGCCTATGAGGAAGAGGCTGGTTTAACAGCCTGGGGCACAGAGGTGGGACACATGGGACACATGGCAATGAAGGATGTCCCAGGACACCTGCTTCTCAGAAGAGGCCTGAGGATCGGAGCTGCCCTGCCAGAGCATCTCTCTCACACATGAAATACTAAAAAGAAGGAGGAGGAGGAGGAGGAGGAGGAGGAGGAGGAGGAGGAGGAGGAGGAGGAGGAAGAGGAAGAAGAAGAAGAAGAAGAAGAAGAAGAAGAAGAAGAAGAAGAAGAAGAAGAAGAAGAAGAAGAAGAAAAAGAAGGGGAAGAAGGGGAAGAAGGGGGAGAAGGGGAAGAAGGGGAAGAAGGGGAAGAAGGGGAAGAAGGGGAAGAAGGGGAAGAAGGGGAAGAAAAAGGAGAAGAAGGGGAAGGAGGGGAAGAAGGGGAAGGGGAATAAGGGGAGGAAGGGGAGGAAGGGGAGGAAGGGGAGGAAGGGGAAGAAGGAAACAGATGAAGTTGTCCAGGGGACTACATAGTGTGTAAAGAGAAAAATAAGGAAGGAACTCATCAAATGGATGAGAAGCAGGAAGGCCGAGACATCTTCTATGGTGGTCCCTGTCCTCAAGCACACCCTCATTTGCACCCACAGAAACGTCCCTTCCAAGTCCCAGCCAGGCTTGAAGAAGAGGGTCACAGTCCTTTCCTTCTAGGTGGGAACACTCAGCGGTCAGTTGCTACTATTATCACCATGGTAACTGTCCCATGCATGGGGCAAAAGTCAGCAACCACTCTTTGAAAGTACAGCCTGCTCCAACGAGCATAAAATAATGGCATTAAATAGTTTCCAGTGGTCCCTTCCAGTCCCATGGCTCCATCACTCCCCAGCTTTTAATATGAACTAGTAAATAAGAAACTATCTTAAAATTTTGACTTCTAGCCCAGAGTCTATCATTATACTTCCAAATTTTATTGAGAAAATATTTGAAGCCAAACAGAGACTTTCATTTTGTTGACTTTAAAGAAAGCTTCATTCATATTCATTCGACAAATATTCATTTATCGCTTGCTCACATAAATAGTCCTATGCTGGATGCTGTGCAAAGCTCTGGGACGCACAAAATCTCTGTCTCTGGCTTGTTTGTAATCTACCTGAGGGTGGGGGCAGAGGAGACAAGCACACTTATCTGTAGAGATAAGAACCATCGGTAATTAACGAAAGTCAGCCCTCCAGAGAGATGCTTCAAAGCAACCTAAGATCTAGTCTCACACAATATCGACCATAAGAAGCTGGAGTAATGGAAAGACCAAGAGAGACAGAGAGACACATGGGGATGAAAGGACCAGAGGGTGGGACTGGGGGCAAGGGGAGAATGAGATTAAGGAGAGCTTTGAGTTGAAGTCTGACTTGGATAGTCAGGGATGAGACCGGGTCCAAGAGAGAGGAGGTCTGCCTATAAGAAGAGGTGACATGCACTGGTGTGATATAAGTCAGGAGTCGGTCTGAGGAACATAGGTTGGTGCATTCTTGGGATCTAAGGACAAAAAGCATTATAGGCCACAAGGCCCATGAGTGAGTGTATCCTTACTGTCACTAGGACCAGGCTCGTGCTGGACTTCACAATGACCTGGGTGGGGGATTGCTTCCTCTCTCTCATGTGAAGAAACACAGTTCCCATTTCCTTCCATCCCTGGAAAAACCCACTCACTCCCAAGGATGGACATCACTTGTGCAGTTGTGCACGTTACTCAGAGCTCTGGACCATTGCTGAAAGGGCTCCTTACCTCTCCTTTTTGCACATAACAGTAGAACTTGAGGCTAGCAGGGGCTGAGGGGCTGTCCAATCGCTCTCTACACCCCAACGGCATCTAATTCCGTCTCTGTGATCTGGGTGTTTGCTATTTAAGGATGTACGCTCCCATTTTGGAGCCTGGGGCAATCTCCATACCATGTGTAGCACCTGGGTGGCCAGAGATGAGGCCTAGGGAAAGGTTTCTTAGCTACCGAATAGCACGTCAGTGATTTATACATAAATGAGTCAGAAATATGGAGATTAAGTTTTCACTGAGATGCACACGAATTAAGGAGAAAAGTGTTTGAGGCGGTTTAGAAAGCAACGCCATGGAACCCGAAGCATATGGAGATGGAGAGGGGATACTGGTGAGATCTCTAAACGGATGGGGTTTGGTCCAGGGAGTCCTCCCAGCCCCTCACTACTTTACAAAAATCTCATTTGAAGAAATTAACATGGCTTCAGAGACTGGCTCAAAAGGGTTCGTCTCCCCAGATTTGACGGGCTCATCCCAGTCTAATTGTTCAGATTTTAATTTTTTTTTTACCTTGTTCTGCAGTTCATGTCTAAATACTCAAAGATGTTTATATTGCATACATTCAGCTTTAATTGGCCCTTAAAAGAAGGTGTTGATTAGAATCTGCTCAACATCATCAGCTAGCTCACACAACATTCTGTAATTACTGTTTATTAATTTAGTTCAAGTGGCATAGTTGAAAGCCCTGTTCAGATGGGAGAAGTGAATTGTCACTGGTATTGAATATGTAAATTATGTGCATTGTAAATTTCCATGAAGAAATGTTTAAAGTTAAATGCCGTGCACACAAACCCTTCCGGTTTTATCTAACCCGGCTCTGGGAGTGGAACCAGGTCTTTGCTCAGAAAATGCGTGGCACAGGAAATCAGTAGGGGCAGAGCCTCTCCAGGATGGTGCATCTTACCAAGAGCTTGTAAAATGAGAGATTTTTGTAATCAGGTTTTGTCGTAGGTGTTCCCTTCTTCATGAAACAAGGCAACGCTAACGCACCCTCTTTATCCTTGTTCACAAAGCCCTTCCGTGGAGTTCCCCCACCAGGTTTTTCTCAGCCTGTGTGCAAATAGCAGTACTTCCTTCAAGGATTGAATGCTGAGATTAAATGAGATAATACTGCCCATGTGCTTAGCAGGGTCCACTCATAATGTACAGGCGGTAGCTGTCAACATTAAATGTTTGGTCACTGTAAATGTTTGCACGGAGGGGCTGGGGATGTATCTCAGTGGTAGAGAACATGTCTAGCATATGTAAGCCCTAAGGTTTGATATCTAGTACCCCAAAATGTTTATGTGGTTACTACTAGATTATTGAGTTCTCTATTCTATTATTTACCTATTTGTGTGTGTGTGTGTGTGTGTGTGTGTGTGTGCATACACTTATGTGGTGTGTACATCCATGCATTGCATGCACATGTAGAGGCTAGAGGACAACCTTAGGCGTCATTCCTCACGATATGTCTATGCTGGTTGGCCATGGGGGTATAAATGGCCATTACTATACCCAGCTTTTTCTGTGGCTTCTAGGGACACAACTCCAGCCCTAATGCTTAAGTATGATTTGCCGACTGGTATTTGTCTTCAGCCTCTGTCTGTCTATCTTTTTGAGGCGCTGTCTTGTTATGCAGTCCATACTGGCCTCAGAATATGTATCTACAACTTTCCCCAAACTTAGTCATTCTCCTGCCTCGGCTTCCCTGTGTGCCAGGAAACTAGCAATGTGTGTGTGTGTGTGTGTGTGTGTGTGTGTGTGTGTGTGTGTGTGTGCATGCTCGCGCACACACACACACACACACACACACAATTAAAAGATTTCTACAGATTTCTGGGGTAATTTTAGTTTTATAAATACTCGACAAAATATTTTAAAAATTAGAGATGAAACCCCAAAACTGGGGTTTTGATAAGCACGAGAACTCAGTTGAATTTCTCCCCCAAAGGTTGAGAAGAGTAGTTGAGGCAAAAGGCACATCTGTCTCCCATGCCACCGAAGCCCACCCATGCCCATGTGGGCCTTTCTGTCTTTGTATGAGTTTTTCGGGCCAGATGTTGGATGTTTTCAATTTTGCAGAATCTGACTATAAATGAACTGGGGAAAAAAAAGGCCCAACTGTTACTGGGACTAATTATGATAGTTCCAAGGAGAATGTGCGTGCTTTCGCTTTTCCTTTATGAAGTGTTCCTGAAGAAAGCCTTGTGATTGAAATAACCCTTTTGGATGATAGCTGGCATTTTCAGAAGTAATAATAATACTACTCTGCAGTAGACTATGCAGAGCGGAAGTCATGGAAATGCGAAGCGCCACACGAATGCTGCCTGGTTCATTGCATCACCCTCCGGCCTCACAGGTGCCTGGAGCTATTCTTCCTGTTTTGCAGATTCAGAAACTGAGGCAGGAGGAGTAACGGCCTGAAACATAAAGTCTTCCAAAAGGCTTTTTCAGCTATGGAACCAGGAAGCTTAAAGCCTGAGACAGTCTGAATACTAGTCCACCCTCAAGCATAGGGCTACTGACAAGAGTTCCTCTCACTTAGGTGGGAATGTGTATTTGTGTGTGTGTGTTTGTGTGTGTGTGTGTGCACGTTTGCCTATGTGTGTCTGTGTATGTGTCTCTGTGTGTCTATGTATGTGTCTGTGTGTCTGTGTCTCTGTATGTGTGTCTGCCTGTGTGTGTGTCTATGTATATATATCTGCCTCTGTGTGTGTGTAAAACAGAGGTCACCCTCTAGTGTCACTTCTCAAGACACCGTCCATCTCACTGTTTTTGAGACATGGCCAGAGACTTATCAGTCAGATCTTGGGGAACCCACCTATTTCTGCCCGACTTTTTCCAATGGCTTCTGGAAATGAATTCAGGGCCTTGAGCTTGTTTCACAAGTCCTTTGCCAATGGAGCTCTTTCCAGCCCCAGAATCAGCTTTTATGAACCAAGCATGTCTTAGCAGAGTTGTTTGTACCCTGCTGTCAATCAATTCCCATTTTCCTATTGATCTCCATTGAAATAATAGAGACCCGGGCCCCTATATCCCTCCTATTGTGTGTGGGGGGGATATAGATCCCCTGCATAGCTCAAATTGCTGCATGAGTTTCTTTGGCTCTCATGACCTCCCCAGTTCCCCATCACCACCACCACCACCACCACCATACACACACACACACACACACACACACACACACACACACACACACACACACACACTAGCCTTCATAGGGTTTTGAGAAGCTAGGAAGGAAAAGGAGTCCTTCTAGTGCTTTCGTGCCTCCAGCTGGCCCAGAGCTCCGTGCAGGCTGAGATTTCTGGGAGATTGCTCAAAACTCCGAGTTCTGATTACTCCTCTCCCTTCTCAATGCTAAGCCAATTCCTGCAGATTTCAGATAAAATGACACCATCTTACAGGAAGTTTAATTTCTTAAAATATTTTGTTTGTTTATTCATCTAATTGCCTATTAATGTCTTCACTGCAGGTTGGAAACAGACAGCGCCTGTGAGGTGGGAAGGTGTGGGTGGGGAGTTAAACGGGGAGTCTGCCTTCAAGGAGATGGAAACTCTCTGGGGGAGACAGAAGCAAGCCAACATCAACCGTGCAGGAGGCTGCTGGAGAAGGTGACGGCATAGCGGGGCAGCCTTCCTAATTCTAGTGTGTGGGAGATCTCAAGGGAAGCGTCAAGGATGACTAGGAACCAGGCAGATGGAAGGGAGGTAGATGTCACTCTTAGGGAGGCTACAACATATGTAAAGGTATGGAAGTTTGAGAGCATGGATGCCTGGGATAGAGATGGGGAGCAGTGGTCTGTAGACCATGGCTCTTGTGTATCATGCTCATTAGAGGTACCTGAGTGCAGAGGTGGAGGAGGGTTAGAGCCAGGCTTGGAAGACTCTTTCATGCAAAGGAAGATTAGAAGGTTTCTTGGAAGACTGTAAGACATAAAGGAGAATTGCTGTGATGAGGATTTAGGCATATGCAAGAGGAAGGCTTTTCAGTTCAGAAGACCCATCTAGCTCCTGGCATCACCACTGGAGTAAATCTCCTGTGTTTATCAGAATATCAATGGAGGCATCCCAGAGGATCAAAAACGGAGGTGTCCGGCTGTCTGTTAACTGATTTTAAGGACTTGACTAATTTAACTAATGAGACTGCAGAGTCCGTCAAGTCCAGAATCTTCAGATTGGCTGGTAGACTGAGGAGCTAACACTGTGATTCAAGCCCAAAGACCATCTGCAGGAGGAATTGCCTCTTGCCGGGGTATGGGGTAGAGTAGGGTGGGGTCAGAATGTGGCTGACTTCTGTTCAAGCTTTCTACCGATTGAACAAGGACCACCCCCATTACAGAGGCCAAACCATTTTACCCAAAGTCTAAAAGCTTGGAAATCTCAGCTGAAAATACTTAAGAAGAAGATTCACAGTATTTTTTTTAATCACAAATCTCAGATTTTTTTTAAAATCACAAATCACAAGTAGGCATGGGTCAGCCTATTTCATTCATGAACCTAACTGTCCCAAAGGGAAATACACACAACTTCTTTCTGTCTCATTAGGTGTAACTCCCTTTGCTTTGGTTTATCATAGGACTTGGTTCTCTTATGCATTCTTTAAAAATTACTGAGGGCCTACTATGTGCCCAGTGCTTAGGGTCCAGTGATAAGCCAGCCAGATAATGTTCTCAAGGAATGTGTAGATCTCATGGAAGTTTCTACTGGAGCAGCAGTTGGCAGCTCATGGCCAAGTCTGCCTGCTAGCCTAATTTCATCAGTGAAGAGTTATTGAAACATTATTGTGTCCATTTATTTATGTACTGTACCTGCTATAGTAATAAAGTCAAGCCCTTACAGTGGTAACCACATGACCCCAAATGCTGATGTGACCGAAGGAGTCAAAGAAAATTACTTAGAGCAGTGATTCTCAACTTTCCTAATGCTGTAACCCTTTAATACAGTTCCTTTTGTTGAGCCCCCAACCATAAAATTATTTTTGTTGCTACTTCATAGCTATAATTTTGCTAAAGTTATTAATTATAATGTAAATATCTGATATGTAGGATATCTGATATGTGACCCTTGTCAAAGGGTCATTTGAACCCCAAAGGGGTTATGATCAATAGGTTAAGAACCACTGACCTACCACCTTGTTTGTGCCAGGATCTCTGGGAGGGACCTAAGGAGACAGCCATGAAACCTATCATCTTGACCTTTAGGAGTTCACAGTATAACGAGGCAGGGAAAGTCCTGCATTAAAATATTGCACCCAAACAAGTGAATGTGGTATTATACTGATCTTTATAGACCGCAAAACAGAAGCTCTTCCTAGATGAATCACGGTGAACTTCATTGAAGATGTGACCCTTTAGGAAGGGAAAGGAGAGATATTTTATGCTGAAAGACACCAAAGGCAGATGACTGACAGGTGCTGCATGTTGGGAACCCCAGAAGATGCTCTGGATGAGGAAGGCCAGAGAAGGGGTTCTGAGAATGGTAGGATTGGTTTGTAGTCAGAGTTCCGCCAGAGGTAAGCAAGCATGATGGAAGTTATTTTTATCTTTGTATTCCCTCGCCTTATGTGGTATGTACCTTTGACAGTGTAGTAAATACTTAATAGTTTCCTTTTTTAATTAAAAAATTTAAATTAAAATATAATTATATTACTTCACCCTCTTTTCTGTCTCTTCAACCCCACCTTTGACCATCCCACCAATTCCTCCCATTCCTCCCCATTCTTTCTCAAATTGATGGCTTCTTTTTGATTTTTATTGTTATACACACACATGCACACACAATTACATACATACATACATGCAACTTTCTGAGTCTGTTTGGTGTAACTTAAGAGTATATGACTTCAGGGCTGACTGCCTCTGTATTTGGACAACCAATTAGGGGAGTCTTCCCTGAGAAAGGTTAATTCTCCCCTCTCAGCAAACATTAGTTGACTGTATTTCTTTGTCTGGAGGTAGAGTCCACAAACTTGCTGGCTTCTCAGAGAGATCCAGCCAGCCTTGATGTACAATCTCTGAAACCTTGGGTCCCCAAGACATATTTCATTGTGGATTTTGAGATCTGTTCAAAAATGCTATCTAAGTAATTTTAATGTGAGATCATTCACTGTTAATGATTAAATCAAATATATTAAATCATATTACGATTTAATGTGAGTGCTCCTCCAGTTCCTATGTTGAATATTAACCCCTAATTAATACTATCAAGAGGCAGGGCCTTTAGGATGCAACAGAACCCTGAGAGTGGGGCCCTGGAAAAGGAGGGGATGAAGACTTTCAGAAGGAGGCTGGGGAGTGTTCTTCCCCACGTCACCACGTGACGACATGTAGAACTTGTGATATAGAATGGAATGGGCCCTCCCTAGACACCCATTCTGTGATTCTGGATCTTTGATATTTCATCTTCCTGAACTTTGAGTGATAAATTCCTGTTTCTATAAATTAACTAGTCTAAAGCAGTTTGTCCTAGCACCCAGAGGAGACTAAGGCATACGCAGGACTTGACCATGGTGCAAAAGCAATATGTTTGTAGTAGAAATCTAATTACACGTTTTGACCTTTCTGTCCAGGCTGGTAAGGTGGAATGTGATGCTAAACTGGACAGTGGCAGTGAACTACAGCTCAAGATCGGCCACATGACCACAAAGTCAAAGGGCCTACACTATCCAGGGTACTGTGATGTTCAGTAGGTCAGGTATAGAGAATGCATTTCTAACTTAGGGTAATTGTAACCTGTGATGGATTCCTTGGGATGGGTCTGCATTGTACATTGAAGAGTATCTGTCCATTACAGTGCAGCACATATCACATGACATTGTTGCCTGTAATGGGGACAGGTGCCTGAATCCCCTGATCCTGATCTTTTCTTCTTCAGGAATAAAATGTGCATTGTGCATAAAAGCTCATTTTGCATGAAAATAAGGATTATGCTTAGGAATGAGATGCACGGGAGTCAGTAGGACCTGGCATTTCACTGCCACAGGAAAGGCCACTAGATAGAAATAACATCAGGGCAAGTAGTAAGGACAAGATTGCCTTCAGGAGGGACCAAAGAGAGAGTGACCTCTGATCATTCAGTGTCAATATTTAATTACTAAATGAGGTGAGTGTCATCTGATGGCAATTGGATTTCCTAACCAAATAGCCCAAGCCCGAGCGTGTGTTCTCGGCGGGAGGACGGCATCATCTTAGGGACGAACTTGTTCTCTATTAGGTCAATGAGGAGTGAACTAAATATTTTCTACTTGGGTCTTCAGATGATAAGAGCTTAACAGCTTTGAAGGAGCTATTACAGGCAAATGCCTAAAGAAGTAACCGTTTGAAAAGCCCGTAATTATGGACTTCTATAATAGTGTGTGAAGGGATCATGGCTTCCCATCAAGGGTTATTGAGTAAGGAGTGAGTTCTCAAGTCAGTAACTACTTATTTACACAATGGCCAGTTACAGCAATGAAGAAACCATTGGAAGCTGTGTTAACTCATCCACACAGCCTGTGCACAGTCTGCTCTCCATGCAGACATACATTGTGGGACTTGGAGCAAAGGGGAAGCTAGGTGCGATCTCACTGTTGAGATAAGGGATGCTAATGAGTTCCAACAGTTTCTGCTACTGATTTAGGTTCAAAGATAGGGTGCCTCTGTTTTTCTTTCTTTTTTTAAAAATTCTGGTAAAAGGTCTTTTCCTTTGTGATCTGCCCTTCTCACATTCCTTGAGACTCTAGTAGGGCTGTCAATCAAATAACGAGGCCCTGTAGTCAACAAGTGACCCAAGAAGATCTTAAGAGTCCTTTTGAGGAATTGAATGCTCTCTGGGAACCACAAGGGTATCTGTTTTTCTAGGTTTCCTTGGTAAAAAAAGGTCCTTGTACACTTGAAGCTGCTGGTAGCTTCCTGTCCTACACAGGATGAGACTCTCTGCCTCAACTAAAACCAATGCAGAGTAAAGCAGAGGTGAGAAGAAATAAGTCATAGCATTGCAGCACCTTGGTGACCTTATAGCTAGAATGCCCTAGAGGATCACAATTCTGTTTTACATATGTGTACTTTGATGGTTTGTATTAGGAAGACTTTTCTACTTGTGTTGCAGCCACCCCAATTGTGTAAGAATTCCTTAATGTGTCTATTAGAAGAGTTGTGTTTGTGGATAGACCACAGCTTGTTGGCATGTGCTGTGAGTAGTCCAAGTAAGAAACAGTAGGATTTTGGAAGATGGTGAAATTTGGGCAGATTTGGCTCTCTCTGCCCAGTGCCTCCTCCATTAGCAGGCATCAGCCAGAATTACCCATCTGCACCTGAGAGACAATCCCAGAAGAGAAACATTCCTGCCTACAGTTCTCCCTTCCATCCTTCCTTTTTATGTTTGCCAAGTGTGCGAGCCTTCTACCTTCTTAACTTTAAAACAGATGGTGAATATAAGGATAGTCTCTGTTATAGAACACTTTGCTTAAATATTTAATATGTTTAAAACTTGTACAAAAGGGGGCAGGCAAGGCCGGGTATAGCGGAATGTGCCTGTAATCCTAGTACTTATTATGCAGAGATAGGAGGATGAGTTCAAGGTCAGCTGAGGATACACAGGAAGAGAGGATCTCAAAATCCAACCTACAAAACAAGCAGTTGAACAAGAAAGGAAGGAAGGGAGGGAGGGAGGGAGGGAGGGAGGGAGGATAAAGAAGGGAAACAGGGAGGACAGAAAGATGGAAGAAAGAAGGGGAAGTTAGAAAGTAGTCCTGATCGCTGGACATGGTGGCTCATGCCTACAATGATTAACACTTGGAAGATGAGGCAGAAAGATGTTCATCAGGTGTTCAAGGCTAGCCTCGTGGACATAGCCTAAGCTACATGACATCAACCTAAGCTGCACATGATCCCACCCTTCCCCACTCAGAAAAGGATGAAAAATCAAGCATTCTAGGAGTGACGTGGTCTGAAAGCGATGACTGTGGCTGAAGAACCACTCTCCATTCAGGATGGAGCTACTTAGCCAATCCTCTCTCCAAAGCCTGGAGCTTTCAAAGAGATGACAGAACGTCACTTTAATCAGCATAATTGTCTATAGCTACAAGTGTAGCCTTCATGATGGAGTGAACGAAAACTGAAGACCTTGGCAAAGCCCCAAGGAAGTGTTTAAATGAACAAGGGATTACAAGGTCACTGGGAAATGAGATTGCCTCACATTTGGCCTGATTTTTCTGTAGCCAAAGGAATACAGTTAGGAATTTGAGAGCTTGACTGGAGCCTCTTTGGAAATGTCATTGCCCTGGGTGTCCATGGCTTGTTGGACTGGAGCTCAGAGATCTGGAGATTGGGTAATACTCTTCCCAAGTGTTGACTCTGAGCTCTGCTTACAATGCCCTCCTTTCCCTTGGCTTGGCCCGACTTCCAGGTTTGTTTGTTTGTTTTAGCAACCATTATTTCTGCAAACTGTGGAATAGACCAGCAGTGGCTACCCTTTTCCTAGACTTGCTTCAGCTGTAGAAAAATCTTTTTTTTTTTTCTTTTTGTTTTTTGAGACAGGGTTTCTCTGTATAGCCCTGGCTGTCCTGGAACTCACTTTGTAGACCAGACTGGCCTCAAACTCACAGGCCTGTCTCTGCCTCCTGAGTGCTGGGATTAAAGGCGTGTGCCACCACACCCGGCAGCTCTAGAAAATCTTAACTGATGAGATGAGAAAGGGAACAAAGAGTAGGAGAGGATGCTAAGAAACTTAACTTTCAGTAGTTGTAAGATCTCAGTGTGGAATCTGAAAACTGATAGTAAAAATCCAGAAGAATGAACAGCAGATGACTAGATCTAACTAATTACCTACCTACCTACCTACCTACCTACCTACCTACCTACCTACCTACTTACCTGCGTAGAAGAAGGCTCAGCCAGAGAGGGAGCCAGCCATGAATGCATAATGACAGGTTGAAGTTTGTCCTTGATGCTCACATTATCAGATCCCCTTCCGAAGCACCTGTCACTCATCCAAGCCCTTTCAAGGTCTACACTGTACATTTCCATGGGAAATGCCTCCGTTTTTTCATCTTTCAGTTGTTGTAGATGCCCACTTCCAAATGTTCTTCCACTGAGACTTAGGCAGTCTTACTTCTATATTTCAATCTTGTTTTTCACACATGTTTGGGAATCTTAAATTATTTGTCCACACAAAGCTGATATGAAGTATATTTTGGGTAGTGGGGCTGTCTTAGTTAGGGCTTTACTGCTGTGAACAGACACCATGACCAAGGCAAGTCTTATAAAGACAGCATTTAATTGGAGCTGGCCTATAGGTTCAGGGATTCAGTCCAGTGTAAGGTCGGAGCAGAGCATCATTCAGACAGGCATGATGCAGGCAATGCTGAGAGTTCTATGTCTTCAACAGAAGGCTGCTAGTGGAAGACTCACTCCCAGGCAGCTAGAATGTGGGTCTTAAAGTCCATGCCCACAGTGACACACCTACTCCAACAAGGCCACACCTCTAATAGTGCCACTCTCTGGGCTGAGTATATTCAAACCATCACAGGGACAAATGATGAGTGTTTTTGCATAGGGTTAATTTTGTTCTTGTTGATTTCCATGTTCCATTGTGATCAAAATACAATAAAAAAATCTGAAATATTTTCAATGGCTTGGAAGAGGCTCGGGATCTGATTTGGCTAATAAGATCAACTAAAGTAACCGACAGTTATCTGTGGTTTTAGTAGGCAGATGGACTACCTTTTCTTGGGCCTTTCAGATAACTTTATTTGCCTGGTCACACTTACTAATGTACTCATAGTTCCTACCCATCTAACTACTACTTATCCTTGCTCATCTCACCACTGGGTGCTTATGACATCCTTATTTCTACCCTAACATCATCTCTGTTTGAGCCAAAGTGGCAGTAGAAACAGGAAGGGGTGGGTTTATCCTAAGAATATTGGCTAGAAGTCCCAAATTCCATAAATGTAATGATCCTGTTCCTTAGCATACTTCCGGTCTTACACTTGCTTCACTGTGTTTCCATTCAGACCATCCAGAATGCCAAAGGACCTGCTCCACATGAGGGTTTGATACATGCATCTTCTATGAAAGCAAAGGAGATGGTTGTTACAATACACTCACTTCTGTTATTTAGTTCTGAACATCCAAAATCCTTCTACATTTTGGTGAAGATTTTAATTCCCATTTGATGGTTTAATGTATATTCTGCATAATGATCTTTGCCTTTAATGACCATGGAGGAGATGATAGTTTTCAGCCAATATACTTACTCTGACTGTCAAGTATACAACTTGCATTCTTCTAAGTCCTAATGGAGGTAGTCTTGTTCCTCAAGGGGTTATTACCAACTATCAGACAGAGCCCAATTTTTAAGACTATGAGATGTCGAGTAATTAACTTCAGGGTCCTGGTGTGTGTGTGTGTGTGTGTGTGTGTGTGTGTGTGTGTGTGTGTGTGTGTGTGTTTGTGTGTGTGAATGTTTGTGAAAGTTTGTGTGAGTGTTTGTGTGTGTATGTGTGAGTGTGTGTATGTGTATGAATGTTTGTATGCGTGAATGTGTGTATGTGACTGTTTGCGTGTCTGTGTGAATGTGTATGTGAGTGTGTATAAATGTTTATGTGAGTGTGAGTGAGTGTGCATTTATGTGTGTGTATGTATGTATGTATGTATGTATTATGTATGTATGCATGTATATATGTATGTAATGTGTATAGAGAAATTTCTAAGTGTCAAACTAAAGTATCTGTTGCTTCTGATGTTGCTGTCAGGAGCCAATTGGGAAGCAGAGAATCACACACACACACACAGGCTCCTCTGACTCCCAGCACACAGGAGAGCACTCCTGGTCTTCAGGCTCTGCCCTTCTTCCTTGTGTGTGGAGAAAATCAAACCCTTCCTGACTGAAGGAAGAAGTCTTCCTTCTCTTTACCTCCTCCCCCGGCCCTGACCCCTGAACCCAGCTCAGTTCTGCCAACATATTTTGCCTCAATATCTTGGCACTGGAAGGCGAAAGAGGGGAGACTGGAGGAATTTGATCGTGTTTCCATGTTTGCCACTGGGGATAATGGAGACAATTTCTGTGAAAACGAAACTATGGGCACAGAGTTTCACAACTGGGCAGAGACTGTGCATACCATCGCTCCTTAGGAGTCTTTCTCCCCTTAACTGAACGTCCACAAATGCTAGTTTGAGTGGAAACACCATGGATAATCACGTTCAGCAGCAGGTTCTTGCTTCCGTCTCAGATGAACCTGAGCATTTGGAGTGTGTAAGGAGTAGTGACCTTTGTGCTAAGTAAAAGATAATGTGCTGAATCACTGTTATCCTTTTCAAAGATGTTGGTTTTCATTTTTATGTGTACTTTTAAATGAGCTGTATGGATTCCTAGAGCTGTAGGCCAGGGCAGACGGGAAGCACCCTGTCGCAGATCACAGACTCTTGCATCCCACTTCCAGCTGCTCCCCTTTGCCTTGATCTCTAGAAAGTGGTCCAACCTAGAACGTGCATTGAGTAGGTGAAGAAGACGTGGATGGGGCCAGTTCCTTTTGTTTTTTTCTCCCATGGGTTTTGGATGTTGTTGTTTGTTCTTCTCTTAGCTGTCTTGGGGCTGGGGGAAAAGGTGCCTTTGGAAGATGGGAAATACTCTCGGGGTCTTTTTTATATTACCTTTAAAATGCAATTCGTCTCAGTTATTCAGGGACAGATTATCCAGTTTGCTGACTATCTGGGTATTTAGTTTCTTTCCTTTCCTCTCTTGTTGCCAGTGTTTTGACAGTTTCCTCTCTCTGTTGACAAGTACAAGATTGACCATAAAAGGAGAAGGGAAACATCCAATCAGCTCTGTTTGTTGATTGCTCTGGTACATTTTGTGCAGAAACAAACTAAAATACAGACCCAACAGGAGTTTGAAGATTATCTGTGAGTTGCATCTACCCATTCCGTCTCTTAGCCGCATTCATACAGATAATCAAGAGTTGGCAGAACTTCAGAGATCTCTCTCTTAAGGGAGATCAAACACTTCTCAAAACCCAGCTGCCTCTGACATGGCACTTTTTTTTTTTCCATTTCCATGGGAAAGCCATGACTTAGAGAAGAGAGTGGGGAGGGGAGAATGTGAGTGTTCCTCTCTGGTTGAATCTACCTTTGATGGGACAGGGAGGTGATTTTTCTTTTCTGGGCACAGACATGTACATATGCAGGCACATATGCACGCCTGTGCCTGTGGTGCGTGTCCAGGCAGTTTGCCAAGGGAGGTATGGGGGAGGCCACAGCTTTCCTTGCAGTGAGAGCTTGCCCTAGCCCCCAGTTCCCTACCATCTACCCTTTTGGGTTCAGGGGCTGCTCTTCCAACTCTGACCACCCAGTGGTGTGAAACTAACGATTAACCCTTTGGCACCAGCGCTGTGGAGTGTTCTCCGGCAATTGGCAATGCAAAACCCCTTTAGTGGATGGTGTAGGGGTTACTCCGGGTCCATATGTCAGGAGGTTAATGAAAATTTAAGTATTGTGTTTTGCTTAGGGTAGATTAAGATGTTTATGGGTTATGCCCTTTTCTCTTTTCTGTCTGCACCTGAGACTGAGCTTGAAGCTTTTGGCCTACTTAGTCTAGGCTGCTTTCTCAAGCCAGGCTTGGGTTTTATCTGTGAGCTGGAGAAACTTTTGCCACCCAATCCACACAGCTCCACTATCCTTCACAGTTCAGAAATGGAGACAGCTCCCAGGGACCACAAAAAAAGAAAGTACATTTAATTGCTTAGTAATTGCAGTCATTTCGCCTTCAAATGTATTTATTAATTGAAGAAAATGCACTGGTGTGGTGTTTGGGCGTCCTGTTTAGACTCTTGGAGATGGGGAAGTGGGGAGTTTATTGGAGACCTTTCTTGGGGCTCAACGACCCATTTGTTCGAGTATACTGTTTATTAATGGGTCTTTGTTCTTGCTGTAACCCTCAGACAGAGATTTTGAGAGGCATACTCATTTTCTTCTAAGGCCTATCAGCATAGTAATCACTCTTGGCTGAAAACCAGCTGCCATTTGCATGTTTAATAAAAACTATAACAGTAACACCATATTCAAAACTGTTTTTCCTTTTAGCCTAAGACGTGGAATTGACCTAGTTCCGTATAGCTACCATAAATGCTCTTTGCCTCAGGTGGAAGTCTTTAAAATACGGAGATGACACTAAAACAATCTGATTACTCTTCCCTTCCCCTATCAGTCACAAACCATCTCTCTTAATTATGGCGTGAGGACATTTACATAGCTGGGGAGAGGGTCCTTTAACTACATTTCTATTATGCGTGGCACTTCAGTGAAAGGATATTATATTCATGTGCATTAGTGATTGCTTATAAAAGATCAAGACAATAATAGCCGATTCGGTGATAAAGGTCCCTTTTCTCCTCACAGACAGGCTGTCTCTGACAGAAGAATACAGTTCATCAAAAGTGTCTGCAGGTTGTCAAACTCGGGGAGGTTTGGGGACCCTGTGTGGCTGTCATGGTCGACAAGGAGATTTTCTGTCTGTCTGTCCATCACTCACCCGGAGGAAATAATCACTCACTGCATTCTGCGTGTTCTCATGATACAGCTCTCCATTTGAGAGAAAAGAGCTATTTCATCAGAGGACAATATAGCCCTTCTCTGGGTCCACATAGCTTCCATTATCAGACCATAATAAATCATATTTATGCTCTCAGTTAATAAGACTGATTACAACGCAAGTTCCAGACATGGGCAAAGCAAGGCAGGTGAAAAGATGTTTTAATGAAAATATGATAAGAAAGCAGGTTCTGGCGAACATTTTGTGCTATTATTCGTCATGATTATGGACAATTTTTGATGCATCTTCTTTAGCAATGGTTTAAGCTGCATAAATTGGCTCACGGGAAGATAAGTAAAAATGATAAGAAAAAAAATCATGAAATTTTCTTATGTTGTCTAGAATCATTATGTCCATAACAAGTACAAAATAGGTTTAATGTATATGCCAGGGTTGGAGGAGAAACAGAATTCTCAGGAAATCACGGCTGGGGTATTATTATTCAAAATGGTTTCGACATTTTCTCCTCATCTTGCTTTGCAAAGGTAGACCCTCCCTGAATTTGGGCATCCTAGTTGTTAATTTCAGCTTTGTAAATGAACCTATAGCTCCCCCCTTTTACTTGCCCCCCCATTGCTCCTTTTCTTTCTCTTCTTCCTTTCTTACCCCCCTCCCCTTGGAGCTGGGTACAAAGAGACAAAGAGATAGATGGGTTCTTTTTTTCTCTTGATGTTTAGTACTAATGGAAGTTAAGTGCCTGTTTGGGAGAAAAACAGACCCCAAAGTTTAATACTGAAAGCCACCTTATTAAAAAAGCCTGGACATTTTTAGCTTCACCGAGTTCAATTACACTAAAGTACCAACTTTCTAAATTAGTACAAAAAAGAAAAAAATCAGATAAAATATTGAAATAGGCAGCAGAGTTATTATCTGGCGAATCCAGAGCATGTGAAGGCCCAAGACTCAGGATGCAGAGTACGATCTGTTCCCTTATATTAATTCCCCAATTTATGGCATAGGGTTAGGGTCTGACAGGCAGAGTGCTTCCCTCCACCTCTGCTGGTGGCTGTGGTGAGAGTTTTGTTCCCCAGGGTGTGTTTCCCCAGAGGCACCAGAGCTCCTCTGACTGAGCTTTGCTTGGACAGCTGTGTCCTGAGATGTTGAGCTGGCACAGTTCAGATCCTGAAAGTAGCTGGCTACCTAATTGGGGTAGAGGAAGCGAGACATTGGCCCTTTTCCTCTGCTTGAGGAATAGCCATGTGATCAAGGGAGGAGAGTATAGAGTGTTCTCCCTAGCAGAACCTTGCGCTGGCCTGCAGAGGTGCAACTCAGAAAGCATAGCGACTCCTGCTGTCTCACAGACTTGGGAGTTGGCTCTGAGATGTGGGGATTGTGTTACTTCTAAGGTGGTTTCCATTTGTTAGCTTTGGGGCCCGCTGATAAAGTCAGCAAGGTCCAGAAGATGGACAGCATAAGTCAACTAAGAAAAAGCATATGGATACTTCATGAACCAGACTGCTAAGGCAGGGCATGCCCCTGTGGTATGGCTCCTCGGGTGTACATGCAGGGTCTTATGTTCTTCAGCAACACACTATCCTCTTTCCTGAAATTAAAAGCCTATTGAGATTCAGTCCCCTCCCCCTGGATCCTGGCTTTCTTTGTTGGTAATCTCTCTTTGTTCTATTTTAACATGAATGCAAGAACAATTGCTGAGCACCCCCCCCACACACACATCATGTCATTCACATTGAATGCCACACACACACACACACACACACACACACACACACACACACACAACTGCCCAGACTTCCGCTGCGCTGTTTTTTGATTTTTAGCCCTTACTCCATTTTTCTTTTCATAGGCTGACTGGAAACCATTGCCCTGGAGGGAATTCCATAACGCCACCACATCTCTGCTATCTACCGGGCGTTTTGTTTTAACGTTACTGGACTTAACCACAAAAGACTTTGACGCTGATACAGAATCTGTCATGTCTGCCCCATCCGTACTCTGAAATCACTCACGACAGCAAAGACACCCCGCCCCAAAGCAGTGGTAGATTAGGGAGAGATGATTAGAGCCTTGTCATTGCGGAGCCATTTCAGGTTGGACCCTCCACTGAGCCAAATGTGCTTAGCTTGCCACACTCCATTAGCATGTGTGAAGCAGTTGGGGAAATGGCCATATGATTAGACAGAAGGAAACCTGGATTCTTCACATTGGGACTTGTTACCACTGAATAATGTCTTTGCAAGAGGGATCGGTTTAGGTTTTGCTAATTTCTTCTGTGATGGAAAATAAGTGGCGTTAGTGGAGAGAGTCTACAGAGGTGGATAGCAAATAGTGCCATTAAATGTGTCCCCTTTAAAAACATTCTGAATGAAAACTTGGAGCTGGACCTGGTAGTGGAGGTCTGTAATATCAGTTACTCATGAGGCTAAGGCAGGAGGAGCACAGGTTCGGAGCCAGCTGGGGCAACTTGGTAAGACCCTGTCTCAAAGTAAAAAGTTATATCACATAATATCAGATAGTTCAGTAGTTAGGCACTTGCCTAACGTGTACAAGACCCTAGGTTCAACAGTTCCCAACCTTAGTACTGCAAACTAATACATAAATAGATATATCATGGATAAATAAATAAGAAGAGACCAAGTGAGCTGGGTCTGATAACAGAGGCTTGTCGTTCTCAGCATGGGGGGAGGCAGAGGCGGGAAGATCGCAAGTTTGAGGCCAGCTTGGCCTATCTAGCAAGACTCTGTCTTGAATCCAACTACTCAGCCACATACTCAAACAAAATCAGTAAATGTATGGACAAAAAGGAAATCCACCCATTTGTCAGTGGAAGGAGCTTCTATTGATCCTTGTCTCTTAAAATGTCCCCCTTAGCCCTTGCAGGAGCCAATGAGCTGCATTTTCAGGTCCAAAGCCACAGGCTAAGGATTTGCTTCGGATTTGGACTTCCTTCTGAAGGCATCCTTACCTGACTGGGGTCCGAATTCATGTGGCTGTTTGACTTTGTCCATAATTTTTTTATTGCCGTAGCTACTGTTTGTTTTTCAGGAGAGAAACCAGAGCAAAGCTCCTTGAGGGGCGGGGAGATAAGAAACTCTCAGATACAGGGCATTCCAGGACTGCTAAATACCACGACCTCTGGTCCACAAGGCAAGGATAGAGTAGGCGTTATTTTCTCCTGGGGCAACTGTTGAAACCCACACTGAATGAAAGACAATCTATTATGGGAAGGGGAGAGAGCTTTCCTGACCACTGCCTGCATAATTTCCTATTTATGAGTATGGCGGTGGCCTCCGTATGAGAGCTTGTCCCACATATGATCTGGGAATTATTAAATGTTGACTATTAAATATTTTAGTTAGCTTTACACTGTGTTTATCTTCCTAGAATGATGAATATGCAGATTTAGAATGGAATTTCTTCATTTCCAGGCAAATTGTGCCATGTAGTCCTTGGCAAGCAGGGCCTCTGATGGGTGACTCACCATGGCGGGCAGCTTCTGTGTCAAGAAAGGCCACATCATCTCAAGACTCCAAGAAGAGGGACATTTAGATGGGGGCACTGTATCACTCTGGTGACAGTCTCTAGAAACTTGTATAAGACCGTGGCCTGACTTAGTGATTTTGAATAACAGTTCCCTAGCCTAGACACGCAGGGACAGTAAACATATGCCACTTCCAAGAGCAGGAAAGGGCAAGGTCCAACCAGAGGGCAAGGGAGAGAGGTCTCTGCCCCTGGACAAGCAGCCTTGAAGGCAGCACTTGCTACAAAACACACATCCTTGTCTTCTGCCTGTTCAGCCTGTCTGGCTCCATGGGCTCCAAGCCTCGGTCCAGGAATGCTGTGCTGTTGTTCCTGCGACTCCGCAGAATGTGTTTGCCTTGTTAAAGGCCAGCCCAGGACTAATTTTGCAAAGTAAATCTGGGAAACGGCTTAATTTCATTTCCCTAGAGATTTTTTTTTTCTGGAGTAAAGTTAGAAGAAATGGTAAGGCGAGCAGAGAAGCCACAGGCAGAAGTTGCAGGATTTTTTTTCCGCCCTGGTTTCTGGACTATGAATGGAGTTTAATGGATTTTCAGTAGGCAGTGGTGATTTTTAAGACTGCACTGCTGAGATTTATAGCCCATGAGATACTGCTATAAACTCTACGATCTTTAACTCGCATGTCTTCTTGAACATCCAGAAGAAACACACAAGGGACTGTGTCCCAGTGACTCACACTTGTGTTCCCACCACTTGTGTTTGTTGAACACCTACTATCTGCCAGGGATGGTCTCTCATCCTTCTCTCACAGCTGCATCATAGCCTCTTCCTTGGAAGAATAAAAACAACAACAGCAACCAAAGCTCACAAAACTCAGAAAAACCAAAAAAAAAAAAAAAACCAACCAAACAAAACAAAACAAAACAAAACCAATAACCAAAAGAAACAAAACAAAACAAACAAACAAACAAACACCAAGCCACTAAAACCATGGGCTGGGACAAGGCTCAGCTTATAGAGTTCTTGTATAATATTCTCAAGGCCCTGGGTTTAGTCCTAGCACTGTATGGATGGGGCAGGGTAGGAGTTATCTGTAATTCTAGACCTCAGGAGGTAGAGGCAGGAGTACTAGAAGCTCAAAAGTTATCCTTAGCTGGTCTGAACAATATGAGACTGTGTCTAAGAAAGTCAGAAAAAGAAAAAAGACCTGGCTTTTGACTTGAGTCAAAAATAGCCACTCTAGAAGAAACCCTAGACAGAACTTGCATTTTCCTAAGGGGTCAGCACAGGGTGTCATACACTGGAGAAGGAGCACGGCCTGTGGGCGTGTGCACTCCAACTCAACCCCAGGATCCCTGGCTTTCCGATGCTTTGCTGTGGCATACATTAGTCATTCTAGTCCATGACTTGCCCGGCTTTGCTGGCTGTGCCCTGCCTTCCTCTCCTCCTGCCCTTCACTTTCCCCACTGGCTAGCTGGGTTATTAGAGAATGACCCAAAAGAGGGAGCCATCTTCTCCAAATGGCCACAGCAGCCCTCTTGGTTGTGGTGGCTGATTAACGCAAGAGCTGGTGGCAGAGCAGAAGCCTGGGCTCAGGAGGAGAGGGATGGGGCTGCCTGCCTCACCAACCAGATCTTTGCTTAGGTGTGTGGTGGTGGTGGTGGGGGGCAGTGAGGCTTATAGGCTGGGCTGATCTCCTGGGCCCTGGCTGGAGTCCTTAGGAGTAAAGTGAAGGACCTAACACGGATCGGCAGTTAACTTACGCCCTTCACTTTTTATTTTATTTTATTTTATTTTATTTTATTTTATTTTTGTTTTCCAAATACTGTTTTATGTAACACACCTATGAGCAGAAGAGATTTGGCAAATGATATTCCGGAAGGAGAGCGGAGCTCAGAGCCTGGCCCATCCTCTCCACAGATCAACCCTCTGTGTCCAACCTCCCAGGATTTTGTTGGGACTAGCCTATCTCCAAGATCCACCTATATCGGAAGTGACCCGACAGTGATTAAGCTTCCCGAGGGCCAGCATTTAATCATCTCTCCAAGTCCCACCCTTTCCTTCAGTGCTTAGTAAAAGGCTAGATATATGTAAGCAGTCTGTGTTTATTGCTCCATGTAGTTCTTTGGTGACTAGAAAAACCACTTCAGAATCTATGTGCTTTTAGCCCATCCGACCCAGTACTTTAGAGCTTGTTTAGAATGGCAGAAATCAGCACGCAACTGTTAGTGCACCGGCCTCTTCCATCCCTAGGTGCTCAGGGTTGGTTCCTGGTTCACAACGGCCCCTTCGTCAGGGCTGGCACCAACTCAGGTGTTCCTGAGTTTTTCTGGGCAGCATGACTTTATCTCCCCAAGGGTTGGCCATGGCTTTATTGGTCGGAGAGTGGACACTGCCTTCAAACCAGGCCAATCAGAATAATCAATCCTCTAAGGTTTCCTAAATTGGAACCCAGGGGGAGATTGTCCATCTCTGATGGTGGCAACTCCTGAATGCTGGAATTGGGAGCTTTTTGGGAAACCAAACGTTTTGTTTCCCATCCAGTCTGGGAGAAAAGAGAGTCTCTCAGAGAAGAATGACCTAGATTCATGGTCTCGCTTGATCTCAAGTGTTTCTCTTGTGTGTGATATAATCTCAGTGTCAGAGAGCAGAGGCAGCCTTGGTTCCCATGCCGGCTACTGCAGGGGCTCAGAAGCGCTCTCTCTGTTCCCTCCCAGGGCTCTGCCTTTGAAGTTCAGCCCTTTTCTGCTTTTCGTAAACCGTCAATACTGTGTACTCTTCTGGATGTTAGAGGTATTTGCCCCCGTGATAGGAGGGAGTAGACACAGGAAAACCAAAACCACAATAATACAACAGCACTCAGAGGCTAAGGTATACAAGCAGAAAGATCTGGGGCCTGGGACCTGCATTTTGAGGTCAGAGAAGCCCCAGAGACCTGTTGCTACCCTCCCCGAGAGAAGCCTGGCCAGCCTGTTCAAGATCTGTACCTGCCATGACTCTGTCCCCAGAGAATCAGTTTTGCCGAGCAAGCTCTGGTGTACTGTTTCCCATATACCATACTGCACTGTGACATGAGAAACTGAGGAATAGAGGACTGAAGAAGCTTCCATAGTTCCTAACTGCATGCACATTTAGGTCTGGCTGTGTGAAAATCTAGAATTCTCAAATTGTTACTCAGGGAGAAAGGTATGAGAGACACTGGAATGTTCTACTAATGAGGAGCTCCAGCAATTAATTAGGAAATACAAACATGTCATGACCAATTCTGTCTTTCAATTTTAAAGATATATAAATCTAGATACATGTTGAGTAACCAGAATGTAATGTCTGGGTCCATCCTGTTGGACTGGGTCAGAGAGTTTCCACATGTCAGAAGGCCCCTGATGGTCTGTTACAGATCGAAAATGTGAGATATTTGTATAGGTTTTGTGCCTCGAGTTAGTCCTGTTACAAGGCAATTAGTACCATCTCCACTTAGAAAGTAGGAAATTATTACTCCAAGAGAAGGGGTCACTGGCCGTCACTGGGACAGATCATAGTACAGTGCTGTCTACCATGTTGTGGTCCTGTCCTCCAGGAGGGTAGTGACATCTCTACACTTTGCATTTAGAGAACAAGGGAAGCCTTGTGGAATGCAGAGAACACGTGGTTCCTTGTCACCCACCTGGCTTCCGGTTTGTTCAGCCACTGGTTCATGAGATCAGGCAAACCTTTCTTAGGAGTTCTCCACGCTGTCTTCCTCTCACTTCAGAGGATGAGTCAAACAGACTCCAAGATCCTTTGTAGCAGAAATGTCTCTCAGATTTTAAGATACAAAGAGCAAAAGTGATTCCTAGGTAGAGGCTGCCAGTTGTCATTCTGTATGTAGTTTTCCTTAAAAAAAAATTATATTGTTGGGTATAGTGGTAAAAATGCCTTTAATTCCAGCACTCTGGAAGCAGAGGCAGATGGGTCTCTGAGTTCGAGGCCAGCCTGGTCTACAGAGTGAGTTGCAGGACAGCCAGGGCTACACAGAGAAACCTGTCTTGAAAAACAAAACAACAACAAAATTATTTACACATACAGAGATAGATAGATAGATAGATAGATAGATAGATAGATAGATAGATAGATAGATAGATAGATAGATAGATCTAATGTAACCCAGGCTGTGTGTGTGTTCTTGAGTGTATGGTTTATATGTGTCACTGTGTATGTCTATAGGATTCTATTCCAGAAACCAGATTTCATGGGTATTAGTTGCATCTCCCATGTCCACTTTCCTGATTTTTCTTGCTTTCAGTGACCTTGGCTGTCTTGGGTAGTACTAGCTGGGTATTTTATAGATGTTCCTCATCTGAGATTTGAATGGTGTTTTGGTCACAATAAGACTGAAGTTATGTGGTTTGGGGAAAAGACCTTTGGTGTTAAGCACCGTTCTCAAAGCGCCACTGCGGCATTCAAGATATTGACATGAGCTACGCTTTTAACCTTTATTTCCTGGCCTGAGGCAGAATTGCTCGAATTCTCCACTTTTCCATACTGGTCTCTTTGGAAGGAAGTCACTGCGGGTAGGCAGTAGCTCTGCAAATTATTGGAAGATGATAGGAGAGCTGTCTATCCCCTCTTATTTATTTACTTGTTCAATCGTTTCTCTGTATCTCGTGGGTTCGCTGCGCTATATGTTGGGTTATAGATTAGTATGTTACTCCTTTTTTTCACAGTAAAGTCCTCTAAGCTTTAGGTGGCACACGACTGACATGAAGACTGACATGAGTACATTTCCCAGATTCCCTGTAGCTAAATATGACCGTACAATTAAAGTCTGACCACTGGAATGGAAGCAGAGGGGGTCTGTGCAACTTCTGCCTGTGTGTTTGCTAACCCTCCCCAAGGGGCTGGAGATGGCACAGGCATCTTTGGGCCAGTGGCAGCCATAGTGACGGACTAAGGGAATGGCTTGGAACCCTGATGTTATTGAACTCCATAGAAACCCCGGATAATGTGTCAGCTACTTGGGTAGGAAACAATTCGTTTCTTGTTTAAGTCTCACAGTTTTGGAGTTTCTACTATTCCCAGAACTTAATTTTAACTAACTCAGTGTGGGGGGAATAAGTGTATTCTTGCAAGAGTGCATGTGTATGTGTGTGAGTGTGCATGTGTATGTGCGTGAGTGTGCATTGTATGTGTATGAGTGTGCATGTGTATGAGTGTCTATGTGTATGTGTATGAGTGTCTATGTGTATGTGTATGAGTGTGCATGTGTATGTGTGTGAGTGTGCATGTGCATGTGTGTGAGTGTTCATTGTATGTGTATGAGTGTGCATGTATATGTGTGTGAGTGTGCATGTGTATGTGCATGAGTGTGCATGTGTATGTGCATGAGTGTGCATTGTATGTGTATGAGTGTCTATGTGTATGTGTATGAGTGTGCATGTGTATGTGCATGAGTGTCTATGTGTATGTGTGTGAGTGTGCATGTGTATGTGTGTGAGTGTGCATTGTATATGTATGAGTGTGCATGTGTATGAGTGTCTATGTGTATGTGTATGAGTGTGCATGTGTATGTGTGTGAGTGTGCATGTGTATGTGTGTGAGTGTGCATGTGCATGTGTGTGAGTATGCATGTGTATGTGCGTGAGTGTGCATTGTATGTGTATGAGTGTGCATGTGTATGAGTGTCTATGTGTATGTGTATGAGTGTGCATGTGTATGTGTGTGAATGTGCATGTGTATGTGCATGAGTGTGCATTGTATGTGTATGAGTGTCTATGTGTATGAGTGTGCATGTGTATGTGCATGAGTGTCTATGTGTATGTGTGTGAGTGTGCATGTGTATGTGTGTGAGTGTGCATGTGTATGTGTGTGAGTGTGCATGTGTATGTGCGTGAGTGTGCATTGTATGTGTATGAGTGTGCATGTGTATGAGTGTCTATGTGTATGTGTATGAGTGTGCATGTGTATGTGTGTGAGTGTGCATGTGTATGTGCATGAGTGTGCATTGTATGTGTATGAGTGTGCATGTGTATGAGTGTCTATGTGTATGTGTATGAGTGTGCATGTGTATGTGTGTGAGTGTGCATGTGTATGTGCATGAGTGTGCATTGTATGTGTATGAGTGTCTATGTGTATGTGTATGAGTGTGTATGTGCATGAGTGTCTATGTGTATGTGTGTGAGTGTGCATGTGTATGTGTGTGAGTGTGCATTGTATGTGTATGAGTGTGCATGGGTAGGTATGTGAGTGTGCATGTGTATGTGTGTGAGTGTGCATGTTTATGTGTGTGAGTGTGCATGTGTATGTGTGTGAGTGTGCATTGTATGTGTGTGAGTGTGCATGTGTATGTGTGAGTGTGCATGTGTATGTGCGTGGGTGTGCATGTGTATGTGTGTGAGTGTGCATGAGTATGTGTGTGAGTGTGCATGTGTATGTGTGTGAGTGTGCATGTGTATGTGTGTGAGTGTGTATTGTATGTGTATGAGTGTGCATGGGTAGGTGTGTGAGTGTGCATGTGTATGTGCGTGGGTGTGCATATGTATGTGCATGAGTGTCTATGTGTGTGTGCAGAGGAGCAGAGGCCGCTGGTGTGTTGTTTGACTGCTCTGGCTTCCTTTCAGAGGCAGATCCATTCTTTGACTGAGCGGGTTCACGGGTTTAGCTAAGCTGGCTGGCCAGGTGAAGCGCGGGACTCTGTCTGTCTCTGCTTCTCCGGCATTGGGATTCCAGGTGCACACAGCCATGTGCGCGTGCATACTGGAGATGCAAACTCAGGGCCTCATGCTTTCCCAGCAAGCATTCTACTGACTGAGCCATCTCTTTAGCCCCCATCTTAGTTTGTTTTTTTAAAGAAAATATGCTGGCAGTGAATAAACTTAAAAAACTTGCACCAATGTGAAAAGATACAAGAAAGAAAAAAATGAGAACAATAAACAACTAGCCAATGGGGGGGGGGAGGACTAGTCTTGAGGCTCATTGAGAGAATTGGGTTTTTATTATATTATTTTTAAATTAATAAAGATGAAGTCATGGTCAGTAGGGTTTTTTCCTTCCTAGCTTTAGTGTCTCTGACCTTCTTTGATTAAGACTATTATTACTATTATTGTTACAAGTGAAGAGAGCTTCCAACTGTTACCTTGCTGAGCATGGTCACAGTACCAGGGCCTCCTCCCAGGTGCTGCTAGATGTTCAATGTATTGCCTCACACTGGGTAAGTCTTCTGCTGTGTTTTTGAAGGAAGAGGAGAAGCCCGTTTTCTGTGAATGGTTCTGAGAGAGAGGCTTGCTTGAGTTCCCTGGCCTGGGTTCAAGCATATACACACAGACATGGAGCAAGGCTGGGTTGCGTTTGCTCTGAAAGCAATGGGACATTATGGACTGAATTGTGTCCCTGTCAAACCTCATACGTTGAAGCCCTGATCTCCAGAATTTAGACCATAGCTATATTTGGAGATAGGGTCTTAAGGAGGTCATTAAGAAGAAACGAGCCATTAGAGTGGCCCTAATCTAATATTCCTGGTGTCTTTATAGGGAGAGGAATTTAGGACCTGGCTTATGTGTAAAATAGGGGTGTTTAGGCTTCTGGGAAAAAAAGAATGATTGTGAGCCCTTCTGCAAAAACACAGTCTGTTTTCACATCTGCAGCACTGAGCACAGAACTGAAGGAATTCTCCAAAGAAAACTCCAATGGGAAGGATGCTGTTAAATTGAGGCTCAGACGTGCACCCCTGCCTCATCTTCACAGTGGCTTCCAATGTAGCTGATGGTTGGGAATGACATGGGTGTGCTTTGGGTCAGAGACACCCCGAAGATAAAGAAGAATTATCAAGGACACAGGACCGAGAATTAACTTGATGAAATTCTGTGCTGTCCAGTGGGATAGTTAGCAAATATACATGGCTATTTAAATTTAACTCAATTAAGGTTTAAAATTCCATCTCTTAGTCACAGTAACTACATTTCAAGTGTCAGTGGCCATATATCCATAGCTAGCAGCTACCATGCAGGATGGCACAGACATTTCCACCCTTACCGATGCGACCTTCCCCGGGGTGAGGAAGTGTGATGGTTTATATTGATGGCCAATGTGACAGTATATAGAATCATGTTGGAAACAAATCTCTGGGTACATCTATGAGGGGGACTGAGGTGGGAAAACTCCTCTCCATGAGGGTGACACAAGTCCCTGAGCAGAAGTTCAGGTTGCACAGAAAGAAGAAAGGTACTCGACTCTCAGCTTTCCATGTTCTCTGCATCTTAGTTCTGCCTGACCAAGTGCCTCACTTCCTGCCACCAGGCTTGTCTTCCCTGCATGATGGACTGCATCCCTTTGGCCTGTGACCTGAATTAGTCTCTTCATCCCTTAAGTTGCCCTTTTGTGGGACATCTTATGGCAGCAACGAGGAAAGTAATGAATACCAGTAGGGAGGGGGCCAAAGTTGGAGAGATAGCACACCTCTTTGAAAGGGACTTTGTGTAGTGTATGCAGGGCTCAGACTTCACCCACCAAAATGGCAGTGAATGCACCTTTTATATATTAGGATAAAGTGTGTCAACCATATTTGCTATCTTAACCCTTTGCAAGTGTATGATTCTTTAGCACGTAAGCACACCTTCAATGTTGTGCTCTGCCTGCTACTAATGGTCTTCAGATCATTCCCATTATCTCACAAGGAGGCTGCATATGCTTAGACAATCACCTTTCACCCCTCCAGGCCCCGATAGCCTTTACTCAACTTTGTTTCTCTACTCAAGTGGGCTCATCTTAGCTTGCTTCGCCCAGGATGCTTTTGAGGTTTGAGGATGTTAGAACAGGTGTCAAATTCCATTTCTTCTTAGGACTGCATGCTATTCCATTGTACTTTATCCATCCATCCTGTGGTAGACATTGGGTTCCTTCGCTATCTTTGAATTTGTGAGCAATGCTGCTATCGGTATTGGTGACAATCTTTCTGGGTTCTTATTTTCAGTCTTTGAGGGCATCTACTCTGAAGCATGATTGTTATAACACATGGTAAGTGTATTTTTTAAATGAATTATTTTTATTTTTTTTATTTTTTAAAAATTTTTTTGGTTTTTCGAGACCGGGTTTCTCTGTATAGCCCTGGCTGTCCTGGAACTCACTTTGTAGACCAGGCTGGCCTCGAACTCAGAAATCCACCTGCCTCTGCCTCCCAAGTGCTGGGATTAAAGGCATGTGCCATCACGCTTGGCTAAAATGATTTTATTTTAAGTGTGTGTATGTGTGCTTTCACACACACTCACAGAGGCCCAAAGGGAGTGTCTGATTCCCCCTGTATCTGGAATTGCAGGCAGTTGTAAAGTGTCTGACATGGGTGTTGGGAACCAAATTCAGGTCTGTGAGAGCAGAATGCACTGTTATCCTCTGAGCTGTGTCTCCTGCCCCAAGACCTTACCTTTTAAAAGCTAGCCTACAGTCTTCCCCAGTGTTGATATCACTCTAGATTTCCATCAGCAAGGCAGAAGGCTTCTGGTTTCTCTACTCCTTGCTAAATTTTGCTATTTTCTTGGTTTGGGAATCACAGTTATGTTTGAATACTTAAACAGAAGATTTGTGGTGTCCAAGGAGCCTGAGATTTTCTTCAGGGAATCCTCCTGCTCACGACCTTTTGATTTGCTTGACTTTGGTGATGTTATAGGTGAGGGGTCTGCAAAGTGTTTGTTGCCAGGGTCATTAAGATTTCAGGGAACAGGTGAGCTAAGAGGTGCCCCACTACTTCACCCTGAAACTTCACACTCAAGTTTCTAAGCTTCAGTCATGCATACATGGAGTTGATAGTGACCATCTGGCTAATACAAAGAAGGCCATCTTGAGAAAGAACCAACACTCATCCCAGAGGATGACTGAGCTGTGCACAGAAGACAGGCGTGCTACATCTTCATCTTCTGAGCATTTAACTTTCTACTCCAGACTATAAAAACCAATAACTTTTCTATTTTGCATAAATCATTTTGGCACTGGTTTCTGTCCTTAATAACCACAGCTCTGAAGCATACAGATACATAAAGATTTACATTTTTTAAATCTGTGAAGAGAAGATATCAGATGTTGAGTCTAGAGGCAGAGATCTAATTGGGAATATACTACAACAGACAGAAGGAGATGGGACTATGTCAGCAAGGACAGAGAGAAGGGCACGAGATCTGGTGATTACTAGAACAAGGGTGATCACAATTGGGTGGCTGGTTGTGATGGGGGCTCAAGGAGCAACAGGAGAAGGTCAACATCTTTATGACCTGCAGTGAGTGGACAGTGATGTCACTGAATAAACTAGGAGGCCTAGTTCAGGGGTGAGTGGATTATTTTGAACATGTTAAGTTGATGGGCTTGCCCAAGAGCAAATAGGCACAGCAGAAACATGAGCTGATGAATTCTGTCATGTCAGAAGCTGTGGTCTGAGAGGGCCTGCTGGCCTTTCAGAACAACAGGGTGGGTTAGACATCCCAGGGAGAGAGTGCAGTGTTTAGGGAGAGAGTGGCTGAGACTGAGTTTGCAACTCTGGGGATGTGAGGAACAGGGAGTCTACACAAGAGCAGCGGAGAAGTAGGCCAGTGTTGCAAAGAGAACACATGCAGCCACTCCATGCTTGTAGAGAGTCTCGGCATGTGGGCTGTGCACAGTGTTTTGGGCCTCCAAGTGGGTTCTGTGATCGAAGTGGTTCTTATAAGCTTTGGAGGAAGGTCTTCGTGTGTTACCTTGAAAAGAGTAAGAACTCAACATCAGCCCCCACCTCTGCCCATGGTGCTAGTGTGATTCTACATGTGATGAGACTTGCCCTCGCAATCTATACAGTGCAGATGTGGTGGCATGCCAGGGAGTATTGACAACCCCCTATGTCCAGAGCCTGACACACACAGATGTTCCATGCAGGCCAGGCTCTTCCTTGTCCATGTTCTCCCTATCAGTGCTGGCCACTCACCACTTCTGTCTATTGTTCTGAGTCTGTAGAGAGGAAGATGACCTTCAAGCGCCTAGAATCATTAAGCCTCAGCTGGCTTTGAGTTCATTTCGTAGCCCAGACTGGCCTTGAACTTCTGATCCTTCTGCCGTTGTCTCCCAAGTGCTGGGACTGCCGGAACATGGCCCCACACCTAGCTCCTGAGTGGCGCTTATGTCTCCTCCCTTGTTCCTGAAACAATTGATGTAAAAGATAGAATGAGGAGTGAGCAGGAAGAAGTTTGCAGACAGAAGGATTAAGGGACCATGCTGAGGGAAGGAAGAGGCACTAGTCTGTAGCTCCGAGGACTGAGGGATCTCTGACTCCACATGGGGTGGGCTGATACTTAACCACTGGGGACAGAGCCAATGCTTGTCACACTATGGGCCACCCGTGGCCTCCGAAGGAAAAAATCCTATTTAAGGGAGACAGCTATTCAAGACGGCAGAGCTCGTGTAGGGGAACTGTAGAGTGGAAAGGAACTTCGCTTACAAGAGGGAGGAATTCAGGGAAAGCTGATTCTTGTGAATAGAAAAATTCTCATAAGGATTGCTATTTTATTTTTCTATGTATGTGTGTGCATGTGTGTGTGTGTGTACACATGTATTTGCAAGTACATGCAGTGTCCCTAAGTTCTTGTTGGGAGTCATTCTTCATTGCTCTTCTACCCTGTTCATTGAGGCAGAGTCTCTCCATCAAACTTGAGAGTTCACAGATACAGCTAGCCTTGCTTGTCAGCTTGCTTTGGAGATTTCATATCTCTGTCTGAGGCTAGAATTCTGCAGCCATTCATGTGGGTTTCTGAGGATCTAAACTCCGGTCCTCACACATAGATTTGAAGTCTTTTAATCACTGAGTCATCTCCTCTGCTCTGGGGCTTGCTATTTTCATAGTCAATATATGTTCTGAAGAAAACAAACGGGAGGAAAATTCATTATACACATGTCCCCCACACAGTATGTAGAGCACACTGAATAACCTGGCAGTTGTAGCTGGGGCAAGCTCTCCTCACAGCAGTGAGACTGGAAGATGCTTTATAAGGCTCACATCACACAAAAGGCTAGGGCAGGATGTTCACTCAAGGTTTGTTAGTAACAATTTATTCCCTAGTATTACTAACTGATAACCTACGAAATACAAATTAATCTGGAATATAAATTCTGGAATTATCAGGTATTTGGTATTTATAAGACGTATAACCACGACCAGTTATGTGGGTGCATACCTTTAATTCCAGTACTTGCAGAGGCAGAGGCAGAGGCAGAGGCAGAGGCAGAGGCAGAGGCAGAGGCAGAGGCAGAGGCAGAGGCAGAGGCAGAGGCAGAGGCAGAGGCAGAGGCAGAGGCAGAGGCAGAGGCAGAGGCAGAGGCAGAGGCAGAGGCAGAGGCAGAGGCAGATACCCATGGTTTCAAGGCTAGCCTGGGCTACATAATGAATTCCAGAACACCTAGAAGACTGTCCTAAAGACCAAAACAAACAAAAAGTATAACCACATGAAAGGAATCCTTAAAATTATCTAGTTCCCTATTATACAACGCAAATATAGCCAGCAAGAAGGGTCCTTTACTGTGCTCTCTAGAAATGTGGACATCCAAGCTGTAAGTCTGGCAGCCCCACAAAGGCAGGTTTGGCTGGCCAGGCTTAGTGACAGAGTCCCTTTGCAGCTGTTGAGATAATGGGCCTAGGATCTGAATGTTTCAGAGATGCCACTCAAAGGCTGCTGCACATATCCTTTTGTTTACTGGCATGTGCAAACTGGTTTAATTAACCAATACAGATCACCTCTGTTCAAGTGTTACTTGATTTACTTCACCTGAGCCCCCTGACAGGGTCTTAAGCAATGAGGACTTTGGTCCTCAAGCAGCAGACAAATGAACAACTAAGACCGGGATGGGAAGGGAGATGTAGGCACCACAGAGGAGACATGGGGAGTGGTGGCCACGATGCCACAAACCTGCAGGGGGAGGAGGCAGAAGCTTCCTAGAGTTCTGCGCTTCTCTGCGATCCAGCAAGCCAGGACCTTAGGGTCCGGGGGCTCTGGGTGGCATCAATACCTCGCCTGGGTGTGTGATTTGTACAGTTTGGCTCCTGTGTCATTCACCTTTTAAGGATCTGGCTGTGACATTTCCAAGGAGGCACAAGTCACAGTGAGTAAAGCAGGAAAGGCTAGCCCCTTCCCTCAGCCAATATTGCCTTGCCTGAAACCCTTGAAAGGGCTTGAAAATGAAGCAAAACCATCCCTCTTTGCAGTTCTCCCATGTCTCAGTACACACAAGCATCGTAGGTAGTTATAGCACTCTGTTTTTTTTTTTGGGGGGGGGGAATATTTTCTTTATTTGCATTTCAAATGTCATCCCCTTTCCCGGTTTTCCCTCCGGAAACCCCCTATTTTATCTCCCCACCCCCTGCTTCTGTGAGGGTTCTCCCTCACCACCACCAGTATCCACTCCCGCCTCCCCGCCCTGGCATTCCCCCACACTGGGGCATCGAGCCTTCACAGGACCAAGCCTCTCCTTCCACTGATACCTAACAAGGCTATCCTTTGCTACCTACGGGGCTGGAGCCATGGGTCCTTCCATGTGTACTCTTTGGTTGGTTGGTTTAGTCCCTGGGAGCTCTGGTTGGTTAATATTGTTGCTCTTCCTATGGGATTGCAAATCCCCTGCAGCTCCCCTAGTCCTAGCCAAAAAGGGCTAGGCAGGCTCACAACCAAAAATATATCACACTTTTTAAACCACCTACTAACTGGCAGGTCTGACGAGTCTCGGAATTACGCTTATAAGCAGAGCGCCAGCAGATGGCGCCCTTTGTCGTTTATTGCTGCTATTGCCCGTGGAGAAAAGTGTTTGGCCTGGCTTCTTTCATTTGGGTAGCACAAGTAGTGTTTTCAACTGTTTATTATGCATGAGCCAAAATTCCATGAATGTGTAACATTTTCTCCCGTATTTCCCTTTTTATAACATCATTTAAATTCCGTATTAATAATTTAAAAATGTTCTGGATTTTAATCACTTTTCTCATCACTAAAATATCTGATGAAGAGATTTTTTTCTCCCCCTGCTGAAGGTGACATAGAGGAAATGCTCTGCAAGGAAGGAAGAAGAAAGTCTCACTCTTAAATCGAGCTCACCACCCCCTCGAGTGCATCACCCCATCTTTTTAGTTTAATTGAATAGTATTTATTTAATTAATAAAAAAAATATCTGTCTAGTGCAGGTTTCAGAAATTCAAGGCTAGAATAGGCTGCCATTAATAAAACAAGTTTTTTTTTTTATATCCAAGTTTAATTATGGTGGTGTGTGTTTGATAGCTTGTTACTGTAAATAAAAGGGATAAAGGCAGCCCTTCACTGGAGTAGCTGGAGAGCTGTGAAATATGTACCTAATTAAAACTATTGGTGTAAGAGGCCAATAAAGTGCATGTGCCTACTAGATGTCTTATTCTAATGAATCTCGGCTAATTTGCTCTGACTGATGAATTTCGGTGTTAGTGGTAGGGCTGAATAATTATGAAATTTATCACAAGATACAAGGACTCATTAAGGATTACTCAGGTTGAGTAAGAGGGATGTCTTCTTTGTCAAGAACACAGGCCTTGACCGACATAATTACAGCAATGCCCAAAGAATAGCCTGATTCCAGTCCAGCCCCCAGGGAGTGTTCAAGGCCAGGACTGGGCTTGTGTTTCCAGATGAGATGGGCTGAGCCACTGAGGTGGCCTGAAGACTGTGTGTCACCTCTGGAAGAGACACCTGTGTGGCACATGGACCATCTCATTGGTGGTTTTAACAATGACCCTTCCCTTCCTGTGTTTTTATTGAAAAGGTTTCCCCATTCTTCATGAGGAAAGTGCGGAAGGTTAGCATTCAGCAAGGACACTGCTGTGGGAAGCTCCTGTCTAGTCTCCAAATCCTGGCTTGTCCCCTGCCCCTCTGCTGACAAGTTTTACGTCTCCATGTCCCACTTATTAATTAATCGGAGTTCATGAAACCCTGGCCAGTAGACTCCAAAACCGAGGCTGTGACTAGAGTCTAGTTGTGTTGCCAGCTTCACCTAAGCAACTCCCAGGATGCGCCACAGGTAAAGTATATCTGAGATGGAAATGGAATTCTAATGGTTAATTGTCTGAACATCTTGCCTCATGCTGCTGGGTAAGCAGGCTGCAGGTGGAGAAGACACACCAAGATCCCTCTCCTGAAAAAACGGGACATGAAGTCAGCAAGATGGTGACCCTTCCCTGGGCAGTCAGGGTCCCAGCGTAGGGAAAACGGATCAGTGAAAGACCACTGTGAGACCCCGAATCAGTGTATCTGCCTGGGGACCAGGCAGCAGGAGCCAGTGAGAAGGAGGATGGGCAGCAAGGCCTACTGAATGACATTGGATGGCAGCTCAGCTGGAAGTCTTGTAAGACAAATGCAGACTTATTTTCCCTCCAACATCAGACATGGATGTTCCCAGAGCTGCAAACCAGGGATGGCACAAGGCTCACGGACCTGTGATCTCAGAGCAGTTACAACACTGGGGGTGGAGTGAGGTGGTGGTGGTGGTAGGTGAGTTTTTCCTCTTGCCCACAAGTCAACATTTTGTATAAACAAAGAACTTGGAGTTCTTTGGTTTCAAAGCATAGATATAAGTATATACGTGTATGTACAAACACACACACACACACACTTCTAAATATGATTTAAAATAATGATAAAGTCAACTGGTTACATGTCTGACCAGTTAAGTGATCCAGCCGATTAACTCTTTGCTCTCTGGTTTTCTTTCCAAAGATAACTTCAAACCAAACTTTTCCAATTTGCTTTTCATCGAAAATGTCAGGTCCATATTATGTAAGAGTTCAACCTTTTATGCCAAAGATCAAAACTCATTAAATAGTTTATAGAATTTTAAAATTATTGCTCCTCTCTCTTTTTTTTTAAGTCTCCCAACTCAGAGAGATACATTCCACTCAGGAGAGAAAGTAACTGTGTGACTCAAGACAAGGCAAAGAATGAGATTTCCCGGAACTTCCGGTCTGACTCCCTTTCTCCTCAACCTAAGAGAAACAATCACCAGTATCCATTGTGTCAAGAACAATGTCTTATATTGTTATGTGACTCTCACAATAACCCTAAGAGGACCTATTTTTTTATTTCACAAAATAAGAAACTTTTGCGTTGAGTGGTAAAACTCTGGGAGTGTGTGTGGCGGGGTCTGTGTACCAGAACAGGAAGCAATGGATTCACCCTCAGATTTGTCATCTTTTGTTGGGAACAAACTTGTGGTGGTTTGAATATTCTTGGCCCAGGGAATAGCACAATTAGAGGTATGGCCTTGTTGGAGTAGGTGTGTCACTATGGGCATGGGCACCTCCTCCTAGCTGCCTGGAAGCCAGTCTTCTCCTAGCAACCTTCAGATGAAGATGTAGAACTCTCAGCTCTGCCTGTACCATGCCTGCCTGGATGCTACCATGTTCCTGCCTTGATGATAACGGACTGAACCTCTGAACCTGTAAGCCAGCCCCAATTAAATGGTTTCCTTATAAGACTTGTCTTGGTCATGGTGTCTATTCATAGTAAAATCCTAACTAAGACAATCCTAGTGCTACCTTGAGATTCTTCTAGAACTTCACTACTGTTTCAACTTTCTTACCACGTGGGCCAAAATGACCACTGACTCTAATGCCAGAGCTGTCAGTTCAAAGAGAGGCCTGAGAGGTTACCATCCAGTTGGAAGGATTTGCTCAAGGAACTGTAGGGATATAGGAGGTCCAGACACCAAACTGAAAACCAAGACTGCCAGTCAGTGGTGTCAAGACCGCTACTTCACCATCTGTTTCCCTTGTATCTTGAACCCCTGTGTGTAAATCTGGGCTGGTGGAACAGTTCAGATATTAAAGGATTTAGAAGCTACATTGAGGGGGACGTGGTATAAACTCTGAGTAGATCTACCTGCCTCCCGAAACCTTGTCTCCACCAAGGCATGATTTATATACACTGCTTCCTTTTTATGGCTTCCTGAGTTAGTTATTTCAGACTAAATCTGTGTGTTATAAGGCTCAGTGTGCATGATTTCTTAGGTTTTTAATTACAAAATGTAGTTTTGACCTATTAAATCATGTGTGAGGTAAATTTACCATAATAAAGCCTTATTAATCCCCTACAATTAAGAATTTACAGTTCTTTGCTAACTTTTTATTGAATTTCCCATGAGGACCTTCGCACAACTGATCGCTAAGAAACTTTTTCAGCCTATAACCAGCTAGCCTACAGAGCAGAAGCGAGAATACCATTTAGAAAATGGCTTCATGCGCGGAGCCAGACTTCCTGTCTCTGGAAACAGTGTCTCATTGAGGTCTATAGCAACCCTGTGGGGTGACCACTGTGGTTCCTGTTTTATAGGCGGAGCAACTGAGGTATGCACCATGAGGTAACTGACCAAGGTCACAAAGCTTCCGCGTGGCTTCAGCCAGGTCACTGGGCTCCGAAACGCCTGTTCCAAACCAGAGTCACCAGTGCCTCTCTCCGTGATAATTATAAGCAAACACCATATTGCCTGCTTCCCCAGCTCTGTTCCCCGCTAGTATATATTTATTACTATTTATTTAGCTCATTAATTCTCATAACAAGTCTACGAGGGGGTTGCCGTTTATCATCCCCCTTTTATAGGTGAGAAAACAGAAGCATAGGAAGGTCTCACGGCCTACCAAAGGTTCACTCCCTCTGTGAGTGGCTGAACCAAACATGTGCCAATGTGGCAGGCTGCAAAGCTCCTATTCACAGCGCCAGCCAACACTGCCCGTGCTCTCCATATCTCCCTGCGTGACCCCAAAGCTCAGCAGGGAACTCCAGCTTGGGCAAACAGGCTCCATTTCTTCTCTCTGACCCCACGTTGCTATCTTCGTGCTCCTGGTGTGTCCAGGGAAGGCTTTGGGTCTCTAGGGCAGACAGGCCTGGGTCCTTTCTGTGCTGTCTGGAAGCGGCACACATTCCCTCCTCGTGGTGCCATGATAATTCTGGCAGGATGCGTGTCAAAGGTGATTAGGTGCTATAGGAGGCGTTCCGAGAGAGAACGCACCTTTACGTCTCGGTCTCAAAGCCCAGCTAAGTCTTCCTTTCTGAAAACCCCTTCTGTAGATGGTTTGATCAGCTGCCCTATACGCCTCCAAAGCCTTCTGTGTACCCTCTTTAGCCTTGATCACCACTTTCTTTGCGCCATGGTCTCTTTTGAGTGCGTCTGTCTCCCCACAGGTTTCTGAAGTTCTTAGAGTAAAAGACTATATATCTCATCTCCACACCTCCAGATAGAAGCCTGGGGCCTTAGGCATTCAAGCTCTTAAAATCTTTAATGAATTGAACTGAAAAGCCATGCATTTAGTATTGTTGGCTCCACCTCAAAAGAGGGTGCTGCGTGCTTTTATTCCGAGGTCTCTCAGGAAGACTGAGGGCTACACCCACTAAAGCCACACCAACCTGTCTGTTGCTCACACCGGGGGAGGGGGATGAGGGGGGAGGGCTTCCTTACTGAGCTGTCTTTCCACAGTGAGATGCAGTTGATTGCAGCATGTCCAAAGAAGCCTCTGGGTGGGGTGTGGATCCTGGGTCCTGTGAATGACTGGAGTAGCCCCTCTGCTATGAGCTAGAAGTTTGTGTCTGTCCAAAACAAACATATTGAAAATCAACACATCAACGTGATACTGTCAGAAGGTGGGTCCTTTGGCAGGTGGCTAGGTCATAAGCGTGGGGCCCATGGGTATAGATTAGCACCCTTGTAAAACAGACCCCAGAGAGCTGCCCTCTTAATTCTACTGTGTGAAGACACAGCTAAAACCACCTTGATCCTGGACTTCAATGCCACTTGAACCACGAGAACTAATTTTGGTTGTTTACAAACTACTAAGTTATGATTTTTCTTTTCATGCAGATGAAACAGACACTTTCTGTCATCACTGGGAGGATGGTAGATGGAGACTCACCCCTCCTCCAAATCTGTCTTCAACTGGGCATGAACTAGAACCTAGAAATTCTGTCATATAAGTTTGGCCAAGGATGAGGCCTAGACAGATCTAGAGCTAGAGTTTAACCTCTGTGACATGAAATCTAGATAAAGTGTGGGAGGTGACCACATTGGTGACCATGTTGGTGACAACATTGTTGATGACATTGGTGACTATGTGCAAGAATAAGACAGAGAAGATGGACGTAGTCTGGGGATATGCTGAGAGCCCTGTGCTTCTTGACGCCTACTGGATATATGATTGGTGACTGAAGACCACCTGACAGAGAAGACATTCTTTCATTAAGAAACAGAGAAGGTGAGGAACAAAGTACTGTGTGAAAAATCTGAGTTTGGGGCCCGGGCACTCAGATTCTCATTTTGATGGTGCTAGGAGCTAGATTGGTGGCCCGTGAGGCTACTCTCTGTATCTCAATGTTCCCATCTGTAATATGGGACCAAAAATAACGATGCCTCATGAGGTTCCCAAGAGGATTAACCAAGGTCTTCTATGGTAAGTATTCATTAGATAGCCACTCTTATAAAGGGAAGCCATCCCAGCAGCTCCAGATTTTGCCTAGACTCCACTGCAGAAGGCAGTGCTGGGGGCAGACAGAGTATGATGCTGGTCTCTACAACCTTACAAGGTCATTCTGGAAGAATCTGATTCAACCTTCCTTAATTTAAGGGGGCTAGAACGACAAACAAGGTGTCTCGACACAGGTGTGTGGGTGTGGCCATAGAGCCAAGGAAATGTCATGTGAAGCCTGCAGCCTGGACTCCGTGGCTTGTGGCCAATGGACACCCACTCAGGGACCCAGAACTGCAGGCTTTGTGAGGCATTTCTCAGGCAGTTGTAATCAGCATCCTCTCTGCTCTGGTGACTGAAGGAAGAGGTGTCTGTGAGGTGGCAGATGGATTGCACATCTCTTCTAGGGGAGAACAATTTCTGGGCCCTTAGTGAACTTTAACTATTTTTCTTCTCCTGAACACTCATCTCCTTAGCGTGCTCTCTCTTTGTTTCTTCTCTGGCTGAGCTCAGCCCCAGTGTCTCTGCTTATGGGTGTTCCCCTCCCCCCACCCTCTTCCATCTTCCCTGGTTCCTATCCGGGGATAGGCAGTGATTGAAATTATTGATTCAATCAGTTTATTCTCCTGCCGAGTTGCTTCAGAGCTGGATCGCTGATTCAGGCTGGGCCTCAGCACAGCCCACTGGCTGCCTCTGCTTAATGCCAGGGGCAATTGGAACCGCAGAACCTCCTGGAGTGTCATCATCGATGCAGACCTGAGGACTTGACTGTGAATGGGCTTGCTGTTTCAGCGGCTGCTCCTGAATCCCAGGTAAGAGAGACCCATTCAACTCCTCCCAAGGCAGCGCCCATTAGCGCAGTCCATTCATGAGAGGTCAACCCGAACACCCAAGGTTCCCTCAAACCCTATGCTGAACAGGTTCGAGAAGCCTCTCAGATTGTTCCTCCCTGGAAAAATCTGGAACCACGAGACCGAACATGTTGCTATTTTTAAAATGATAATAAAGGCACGGTTGGGGGCGGGGCTAATTTTGGCAGGTTTATTGCTATTTGCAAATGTCTTCCCCCTCTACTGGATCTCTTAAGTTCTCCCTTCAGCCCTCATTCATTTTTACAGGGATTCTGTGTAGTTGGACTGATGCACGTGGCATGGATCTGGCACAACTTTCTTTCTGTGGATGGATACAATATTATTGAAATAATTTAATTGACAACCTGTAATGAAAAGAGTGTGGGATAAGTCGCCTGGGCTGCAATTTCTCTCTGTATTTTTACATTGCCAGGGATAGTGCTGTTGACATGAATAGGCCAGTATTGATTTCATTTAAAATGTTCACCATCTTTGGGGTGTGAGCAGTGATCTGTGGGCCGATACTGTGGTGTCCCAGCGTATCCCCTGCTAACAAAATACCGTATTAAAAAGATTTTTCTATTAGAATTCACAGAGAATAAAAGAGGTTATGAGAATGCTAGAAGTTTTTACTGACCAAAGAAATATAAAGTCACCACCTTCATTTTATTCTTAATTAATTGAATTATTGGACCTTATATAATCTTCTGTTAAACGCCTAAAAGGGAGCAGGCAGGCCCTTGAGCTGGCTGTATAGAGCACTTTGTTTTCTGATGGTGCTGACTTCAATGACCCTCCGAGAAAGCCCCTGACGCCGCTCTCACTCCCCCTAGAAATGGATTTCAAATGCGACAGTGATTCCTTAATGCTGTCCTATTAACAGGTTCCAATTCAGTGGCTAGAAGTTACCATTGTCTAACAATAGTAGCACAAATTAGATTTTCAAACTTTCCAAGATGCGGCTTCTCCTGATGTCTGAGTCTGCCAGTCACACAACAAAAGACCGAGGGGAGACATGTTTGGGGAGTAGCATGGAGAAGCTGGGTAGCATGGAGAAGCTGGGGTCTGGTTTGTTTTGAACAGCGCTCCCCGCCCCCCAACCACGGTAGATTGCGGAGTGGGAGTTTGGGATGCTTTGTTTATCTTTTGGAAACAGGAGAAAAATGTGGAGAGTGAGTCGGGGACAGCCTTTGGTTCTCCTTTCCACAGGCCTATATTCAGGTGGGCGGGCTGGGGTAAGCAGTGACCTCATTCCTGTGGGACTGAAAGATATCTTTCCAGCAGCCTTGGATACAGCCAAAGGCTTGAAAGGCATGTACAGGGGAAAATCTTCTAAGAACCGCAGGTGATAAGTCTTCTTGTAGTGTTCTAGTGCTGGCAGTTCTCCTGCCTGCTAGCCAGGCAAAGAGGAGAGCATCAACCTCTAGAAAACAGGTCTGTGAAAGAGAGCCCCAGAGCCCAGAGCCCAGAGCCCAGCCCAGTGTGTTTAAGAAGGAAAGGGATGTGAGAGCACTGCTTGTGGCTGTAAAGGGGATGGATACACAGACTCCAGCTTTGTTATGGCAGTTAAACCAGAAAGGAGCAGGGCATCGATGAAGCCAGAGAGGAAGGTACATTATAGATTCTCGGTCTTCCCCAAGAAGAGCAGTAACAGATGAAGATGGTGTATATCAACAGATGTGAATGGTTCTTAGACACATCCATATGTACCCAATAAAAGCAATGTCAACATTGTTGTCCAGATTGGTAGAATACAATCTCAACTGTAAGAGTTCCCCCGAGTAGCCAACCTTTTGATATTGTAACATGACGGTAGCCTACTACAAACGCATCATGTCACATTCATAGCTATCCCGGGACATATGTGCTCTGTAGGTTGGACATGCCTGCCTATATTATTTCCATAGACTCCAGCAATTTTCACTTAAAATAAACAGCATTGTAAATAATAAACAAATAAACAAAATGTGACACTGGTGTCATACCTTGCTGAGAAAGACTTTTAAAGAGGCTCTAGTACGGAGACAGGTACTGACCAGGCGTGTCTTGAGCTCAACAGAAAGGAAGATGATATCATCCCCCCATGCAATCACAGAACAGATGACAAAACAGCAACAACAAAACCGTCAGAAATATCTCTGCAGGAAGCTTTTCTCCAAACCATCCTATGAAATTCCATTCTATGAAATGAAGCCACCCAGGAATCAAGACTTGCTATCTGTCGGGCAGTGGTGGTGCACGCCCTTAATCCTGGCACTAGGGAGCCAGAGGCAGGCTGATTTCTGAGTTTGAGACCAACCTGGTCTACAGAGTGAGTTCCAGGACAGCCAGGGCTACACAGAGAAACCCTGTCTCGAAAAACAAAACAAAACAAACAGAAAAAGAAAACCACATAAAGACTTGCTACCTGTGCCCAGGTGTGCCCTATAGTAGACTACCACTGGGGTCCACATTTCTAGAATGGAGGAAAAGCTTGTGGCTACACACTGAGAGAGCCCAGGAGGCAGAGCGTGGGGTTCCTCATGAACTTAAGTCCAGAGGCACAGGCACCGTGAAGTTCCTCCTAAGTATCCATCCAATCTCACCTCAGGGAGAGCCAGATAGCAAATCAGGTGGAATGGAAATTGTATGTTCTTACTAACCGGAGCGTTGGCCTCCAGAGCAAGGAAACCTGGCTTCTGTCACCGGTTCTCTAGAGACACCAGGTGCTGTCTAGTCTGTCTGTTTCTCAGGGGGCTCTGGCTACTGGAACTGAAGAGTTCTCTCTCTCCCTTATTCCGAACCTTATTCTCAAGCTTATACCTTCGTTGCTATAAAAGACTGACTTACTGAACACAAGAGTCCGGGGTGGGGTGGGGGAACTGCTCAGACTACAGTCTTGTTTCTGATGCCCAGCAAGGAGCTGGCTCATCTAACCTAGGTCTTAGTTTTAAAGATCCTTGAAATCTCCGGGGAAACAGAGGAGTTATTTAAAGAGTTGGAGAAGGAGCAAATTAGCCTGCCACATAACTGCCACACCTTGTCGCACTGCTAGACAGCAAGATTTTACTAAAATGATTGTGATCTGCCCGGTTCCCTGCCACCAGCTGAGTAAGATCCTCTGTTAGAATAGTCAACGCAATACTTCTGCCCTTGAAACAACCCATGGGTTGTTTCTATATTAGGAACGGTTTATCAGTTCCTCCTATGGGCAGGTCAGTACCTCTGAGGCGGTTTGGGTGGTTGAAGGATAGACATATTAAAGTATATTGTTTCGCTAAGTGAGAAAGATTTTTTCATTCAAAATTATTTCAATCCTGATTAACTCAAAGAGCCCTCCTCCAGCAATGCAACATGTCTTTAAAACCCTTTAAATAATTTATTTAGTCTCCCTTCTAAGAAAGGGCACACCTTATCCTAAGAGGTTTCAACAGGACATATTATCTGGTAATCACTTAGGAACATTTCATTTTTCAATAGCTTCCTTTTGTTTAAGTCAAACAGACTACCTTTCATAGCGTTACTAAGCAGTAACCGCAGGTTATGTAATACTTAGCAGGAACCAGGAAGTGCTTTGAGAGTTCGTGTGTACTGGTTTCTTTAATGCTCAAACATTAAAGCCCTTCTCTCATCCCCCCACTTTACACATGAGGACACGATGCTGAGGCAGTGGGATGGCCACCCAGTCTGAAGGTGGGTCGATTTCTCTTACTGTGGCTCTGGGGAGGGGATGGGTGGGTACCATAACTAGCCGCCTTGACCCACTCATCACTACCTGTGAAACATACTGGTGTCTTCCTTGACCTTGGTCATCTCACTTAGTCCCAGAATCTGGATTTAGTCAAGTCTAGCTTGGCCACATTTCAGCAGAACAGCACTGCCTGCCTCTGAGTTGCTGTCCTCCTTATCATTAGCACTGAGGCTGAGCCTAACCCTCTCTTGTTGGCTGTTGGGAAAGTGGGTAAAACATCGACACATGATTGACTGCCGTCCAGATTGTCAACACAGAAGAAGGACCACGAACCTACAGAAGGGCCCAGTGCCCACATGGCTGCCCAATTCACTGTCATGGGAGGCTGTGGGCTCTCCCCTGGGACTCTTGTTTTCTCTGTGAAGTCAGAACGGAAGTGGCACTGATTTCCAGACAGGGTGGCTCGATGCTTCTGGGGAGGCTCTAAGTTGACTCTGTATTCCAGACTGAATCATTGTCAGAAGCGAAACAGATTAGATCACGTCTGTACTTTTGAAAACCTTCATAAAAATCTAGGAAAGGGGGCGTCTTTCAGGGCCTGAGAGATGGCTTAGCAGGAAAAGACACTTGCTGTCGGGCCTAATGACTTCCGTTTGATTCATGGGAACCCACATGTTAGAAGGAAAGAAATAACTTCAGAAAGCTGTCCACGGACTTCCACAGAAACCCGTGGTGCAAGCCCACCTTCCACACCTATTCACATAGGCGCACACATACACAAATAAACAATGACATATACACATAGACGCACGTACACAAATACATGTGATACATTTTAAAATGTTTTATATTATAAACATAATTGATGTTTTATTATATTTAAAGTCCCAGGTATAGTTAGTACGAAAGGATCATCTCTGATGACTTTGGCAACAGGACATTTTAGGTGTACACATGCAATATAAGTATATTTACATGTATACATACACATCTGAAGACACTATGTATTATGTATTTTAATTGATTGTGTGTGTGCATGTGTGGAGGTCTGAGGTTGTTGTTGAGTGTCTTTCTCAGCTTTTCGCCTTTTTTTTTTTTTGAGACAGGTCTCTCAGTGAACCTACAGCTCCCTGATTGGCTAGGCGGGTTGGCCAGTGAGCTCCAGGAATATGCCTGTCTCCCTTACCCTTAATTTGCCAAGTCAGCCCCACCCTTCCCCCTCCCTTAACAGGGATGCTGAGGGTCTGAGCAAATGTCCTTCTCCTGATGCAGCCAGCACCTGACCAACTGAGCCATCTGTCCGGCCCCACGTATCTCTGTCCAGAAGTAACAACGCGATCAGATAATGCATACTCTATGGGTTTCTTCCATCTATGCACTGAGAGTACACTAAAGCTTATTGCCTTGAGACAATCTCTCACCGAACGGAAAACTCACTTTTGGCTAGGCTGGGTGGCCAGTGAGCTCTTGGCATCCTCCTGTCTCTGTCCCCTAATTTGGGGTTTCTGGCAGGCACCGGCATGTTCAGCTCTTTTTCATGGGTGCTAGAGATTCGAACTTGCGCAGAACCAGTACCCACTGAGCCATCTCAGCCAGCCCACTCTATTTTTCTTTTCGTTTTTTTTAAGCGAAAGTGAGATCCCATCCAACACATAGCATTTTAACTTCCTTCTTCACTCCAGTTTTTCTGATCTTGGGCCATGTCCTTGTTTAGAAGGCCGTTCCTGATAGGGTGAGGTTCGAGATAGGACGTATTTCTACAGAGTCTAGCTCACCGTAATAAGACTGCAAATGAACGGCCTTACGATAGCTGTCAAGAGCCATTAGTGTAACAAGATATCACTCCCAAGTCAGTGGAAATCCTTTTGTCTGTGTGGAGTCTGTTCCTTTTCTATATTTGGGGCTTCATCAAAGGGGAGGTTTGTGGTAGCCTTTCTCGTTTCCCACTCACAACTCAGAAAATTGCTTGATTTAAAAGGCAGCTTCCCTTCTTCCCTTCCATTTCTCATCTCTGAAACATGTTTTAAAAAGTGTTAAAATGAATAGGGAAACACTCTGAGATAGAATAATAATATTTTAGATGGCTAAAAGCATATCCTGGTACAGAGACCAATACGTCCTAGTGGGAAGAAAGAGCTGTTGCTTCAGGTCTCCGCTCTTCCCTAATTTAACAAGTTAAGCACTTTCCAAGTTTGTGACTGTCTGGGTGGGGAACCCCGGGGAAATGGCTTGCTAAGCATGTCGTCTGATGGCCTCAACACAACACAGGCCTTTAAAGGAGTTTTCCTGGGTCTTTTATTTTAAACGTTTTTCACATTTTGAAGTCTTTCCTGGTGGCCAAACTCTAATATTCTCTGACTCCTAGAAACACAGGCTCCCCTCCCACTCCTGGTATCCCAACCCCTCTGGCTTTAATTAATACCGTACAATCGAATTCTGACTCTACAGCCAAACCACCATCAGCTATAATCTTGTCAAGTCTCACGAGCCAAACAGAAACACACACTTTCTCTCTTTGTCCAGGCGCTTGCATCTATTATTTAATTTCCAGAGAATCCCGTTTTGCTTGTCTGTGCTCCCCCTCGCTCTCCTGCTTATTTATTTACTAGTCATATTTCCCCCACAGAAAGCCAAAGTGCAGAAACTCTGTAAATGGAATCCTGAGGACTCTAATGGTAGATGCCTCAGTCCCTGACAGCTAAGCTCTCTCTTCCAGTTGCAGCACACAGCCTGACAGAGAGGGCCTACATCTTTCCTGAGAGCAGCAGGTGAGAAAGGCCACATCTGTAACCATCTTTACACATATATCAGGACACATCATTCCAGATTCTGGGGCAAGTTTTAAGGCTGCTCTTCTTTATCTGTGCAAAAGTGTAGGTAACATATACTGCTGTATTTGGCATTTGCTTCTGCTTAAGGGTTGAGGCAAGTATACTTACATGTAGTTATTCAAGGGCCCCACTGGGGTGTGTGTGTGTGTGTGTGTGTGTGTTTGTGTGTGTCTGTGTGTGTGTTTGTGTGTGTCTGTGTGTGTGTGTGTGTTTGTGTGTGTGTGTGTTTGTGTGTGTGTGTGTCTGTGTGTGTGTGTGTGTCTGTGTGTGTGTGTGTTTGTGTGTGTGTGTGTGTCTGTGTGTGTGTGTGTGTGTGTGTGTCTGTGTGTGTGTGTGTGTGTGTCTGTGTGTGTGTGTCTGTGTGTGTGTGTGTTTGTGTGTGTCTGTGTGTGTCTGTGTGTGTCTGTGTGTGTCTGTGTGTGTGTGTCTGTGTGTGTGTGTGTCTGTGTGTGTGTGTGTGTCTGTGTGTGTGTGTGTCTGTGTGTGTGTGTGTGTCTGTGTGTGTGTGTGTGTCTGTGTGTGTGTGTGTGTGTGTCTGTGTGTGTGTGTGTGTCTCTGTGTGTGTGTGTGTGTGTGTGTAAAGGGTGGGGAGGGAGGGAGAGAATATATCCCTATGATGTTAGAAGTCACGTACATATCCACACCATCTCCATCCTCATTACCTTTGCCCACAGCACAGACCGAGTCCTGTCAGTGGGATATCCAAAATTCACAAACTGTGAGACTCCCCCCGAAAATGTGATACAATGAGGTATTGTGTTATTTATATCATGAAAACTGTGGCATGCTGTTCCTTGCTGGGCATTGTGGCACATGTCTTTAATTCTAGCAGTTAGGTGGCAGAGGCAGGAGGATCTCTGTGGGTTCAAGGCCTGTCTTGTCAACATAGTGAGTTCCAGGACAGTCAGAACTATGCAGAGAGACCCTGTCTCAAAACAAAAACAAACAACAATGAAAACCCATGTTATTCCTTAAAACCTTGCCGGCATTTTCAGGCCTTTAGCAGGAGGGCTGGTCTTACTTAAAATTTCTTTCCTTTGTATTACTGAATACAAATTGCATGTACTATGTTAAGTTAATAGAAAGAAATTGTATATTTCTCAAGTAGAAATAAAATTGCCATTGAAAACCTTTAACTCTGAGTTCCCTGGCTCTCTGGTGAGTGGAGTTATGCTGTTAATGCAGCATTAATGGGGTTTTACATTGAATTGCCTTCTGGGGTTTGCTTTGCCTTTCAGAGAGGCTAGTGTTTGACTGCATGTTCAAACACGGCGTGTATTCTCTCATGAGCGATGTGAGATTCAAATAAACACAACGAGCGTGTTCATTTTGATGACCTCCTCATCACACATTCAAATAAACACAAGTGTTCTCAAATGTAGAAAGGCAGCTGTGTTTATGTCAGCGTGCAAGGCACCAGATATATACATTCAGATTCACTCGTCTATCTGGAGCCACGCACCTCCTCGCATCGTTAAAAATTTAGTGGAAAGCCATGCACGGGGCATATGTAATGTGCAATTTCAACCGTACACACATCTCTAAACAAATTTTCTTCAAGCATGTTACTGACATTTATTCTAATTGAGGATGAAGCCTACCGAAACTTTGAAGTTTTTGAAAACAAAACAATGCAAGATGTGAGTTGCTACCAGAGGGTACTGCACATCTGAAGGAGTCTGTACGCACAGGGAAGTCACCTTCCTTGGTGTTCGGAATAACTTCTAGACCTTTCTCTTCCTTCCCTTCCCTCTGTCCCCTCCTTCTTCATGCCAGGCGGACAAAGTATTTGCTTTTTCTACCACCTACCTCTTTCCTCGTTTTGTTTTTGTTTTTGTTTTTCCTATCCTCTTTTTTCTAGCAAAGACATGCACTGTGCCAGCTCTTTAGGTTTGGTCTGGTTTGCTTTGAATATCACAAACAGTGAGACAAGCCTGCTGCTCCTTAGAACTTCAGCTGGAGAAGCTCAATCATGAATGCACCCCCTGCATGAGAACCAACTTTGGATTTGTATGTCAGACTAAACCAACACTTCCATCTTGGATTTCTTCACATCTAAGTGCAGTTTGCCACTCTCTGGAAAATGCTCGGTCTTGGTTTTGCTCGCAGACAGTGGTAAGTAGGGCAAAAATAAGATATGGGGAGGGAGAGATGATGACGTGTCTGCTACAGATGCATGAGAGCCTGGATGCCCAGCGTACATGCACAGAGCCAGGGTTGGCAGTGTGCACCTGTAATCCCAGAGCTGGGCAAATAGACAGAAGGATGATGGATCCCTGGGCTTACTCGCCAGCCAGTTTAGATCAGCCGTGAGCTCTGGGTTCAGCCAGAGCCACCATCTAAAAGAAACAAGGCAAAGAACAATTGAAAAGGACACTAGAGATTGACCTCTGGCCTCCATAAGCATACCTGTGGGTCTCCACAGTGTGTTCATAACATGAATGCATGCACGTGTGCACACACAGTCACATACACAGAGATACTCACACACACATATATAGACACATACAGACACATGCACAGACACACAAACACACACATACACACATATACAAACACATACAGACACTCTGAGGTAGGTACTGTCATCCTCTTTTAAGCACGAGGTGACTTTGACTTTCTCTAGGACACAGCAGACCTAGTTGGTGGTGGATCCACACGGACTGGCACGTTCCAGAACTTTCTCACGTAAAAGCCTCTGGAAATCCAAATATTTACAGGTAATCTCCATGGTTTTAAGTGTTAGCCAAAAATTCAAAATTTCAAGATGTCACCAGCTAAATAAAACCCATCTGGTGGCTGGATCAAGGACACTTTCTAGTCCCGCGTGTTTCAAAAACCTGCTGAGTAGAGGAGCCGGAGCCAAAGGACTTGTGTTGATATCTGCACCCTGCCTATGTCTGATTACATGGCACTGTACTAGTTCGACTCATTCCTGTGTGTTTGTCTCCTCACCTGTAAAGTGGAGATAATCCCTGCTTTAAGTGGGACGGGATGAGAGCGTGAAGTCCTCACAGCTCTCGGACAATATTTACACAAAAACTTTTATAAACACAAGTGTCATGTAACTGGGAACTCCTGCTATCACCTTCTTGCATCTGACCATGAGCAGAGGGACACGTGCATGCTGAGTAGGTGGCGCTGTGCCCAACATGTTAATGTGCAAAGTTCAGTAGCAACTGCACTAGACCCATTTTATAAAAGGGACCCTTTACTGCCATTCGAGGAAGTTAACAAAGTCACCCACAGATACAAACCTTTTGAGAAGTGATGCCTAAATGCCATCCATAATTTGCTTCTGGCAGCCATGCCAGTCTTTGTGGGAATCTGTTTCTAAGATGTGTCCAAGGGTCAGCTTCAGGTCCTGCTCTTTTTATAAAGCTTGAAATCATCAGATCCTATTGATGCAAAAAGGAGGGTCCACACACAACACGGGAATGTAGGCACAGACAGCTGGACTGGCCTCACAGCAGACAGATGGACGTGGCTCCCTGCCAGGCAGAGGAATGTTAGAGAAGAGAAATGGAGCTTCGACATTCTCCACCCCTTCCTCTCAAGCAGAGAGCAAGCCCAGCTCTGTCCACTGCCTGAGCAAGGTTGGGCCATAGAGGCTTGCCAGGTTCAGATGGTGAGTGGGAAGTCCAGTTGGGCTGTTAACCATTGTATAACTTCTTGCACCCAGATGAAAGTTATACCTTTAATCCTAGCATGATGTTTGGGCCTCTTCCAGCCTTGTTCAGGCAAGGAAGAGGGTTCTGCCTCATGGTTTCTAAAGCCTATCTCACATTGAGAGAAAGCATGATCTAACCCTACCATGGTCTCTACAATCTTCTGAGTAGTGTATCTATCTTTCTGGTCACTGCTAAACATGAGGATCTTTATAATTAGAAAGAGTTCCACTTCTCCTGGAAGCCCAGAGGCCTGTGGGAACCTGCAAGAAAACATTGGGCTCTTTGTGAACGGTCATATGCTGTGGGGAATCTCCCTTGGGAGTGGGAACTTTACAAAATGCTCTTTTTTAATGCAACCCAGTGACCTTTGGGGGGAGGGATGTCTTCTTCTGCGCAGTTCATCTCTGCTAAAGTTCTGTTCCTCCTTGTCTTACAGTCCTGCACAGAGAAGAAACTTAAGGTGGTGAACGTAATGAATATCCAGCCCCATGGAATTATAGGATGGACAGTTTCCCCGGCAGATTCAACAGTGGTCACGATAAGAATAATCAATACAAATTAGGGGACAGGCTTCTGTTTTAATGCACTTAGTAACCAGATCTCTCATCCTCAAATAAGTCCAACAGAGGACCACGAGCTCCTAAGCGCTGTTGTGTAGGAGTGTGTGTGTGTGTGTGTGTGTGTGTGTGTGTGTGTTCCCTTTCCTCTGAGGGATTCTATAACCCCCTTCATTCTCCGCCTCTCTCATGTTACAGAAAGGAGGTAATTTTTCCTGGCCATTTACTAAAGCTCATTAAAGACTGACGAGAACAAACAATGGTACTCCTCAGAGACGACCATTCAAAGTCACTCTACAATTCTGGGTTCTAATACTTGAGACAAATTAATTATTCCTTAGTGAAAAGTATATAATTCCTATTCTTCATTTTTGGGGGGCGGGGTGGGGAATAATAATGGGGGGTTTCTATCTGAGTGAAAAGCTGCCCGTGCTGAAGGGAAATAAGGAAAAAAATGTGCGTTCTGAGAGGGAGCCAAAGCAATTATTCTGATAATAATTCTAAGAATATTAATGTCTTTTAAAAGTAGATTGCCTTCAAATAAACACGGAGGCTGAGGCAATGGGAGGCTGGTTTATTTATTAATCACTCCAAATGTGCGTCCTTCTAAATGAACAACTGCATGATCAACTTCGCCACACATATTCAATTTAGCTAAGCAGCAACTGGCAAATGTCTCAAAACTTTTGTAACCAGAGACTAATTTGTTTAACACATTTAAAATGTTATATTGATGTAAAGCCCTACATATTAAACTTCAAAGGGAAAAGCTCCCGAGAGTTCCTTGTTTTAAGAACACCACACTGGAATCGAGACGAGACGGAGTGGATGCTTGCTCTCTGTTCTGCTTTGTTTTGTTTTTAAACACAAAGCGGTTTTTGGGTCCTGGCCTCATCCTCTGCACTGTTTGGTCATCTGCAGAGCAGCAAGTGTCTTGCTGTGGGGACCGCAAGGCGGTGGTTAAGAAAGGTCTAGAGTGTCCCTTTCATCTCCATTAATTAATCCTGGCTCCGTCAGCCCAGAGTACGGTGCCGTTGACATCACCTTTTCCTTACACTTTAAGGAGTCCCAAGAGAGATCGGCTGCAGAACAAAACTGGACAAAGAGTACATTTGGTAACCATTTTATTTCTCAATTACCAACCCAAACGTATGGAAAAGATTTGCGCGCTATCCGATTTACACAACAATTATGCTTCAAAAGTTTGGGAATAAATAACCTTTCTCTTGGACTCATTAGTTCCTCCACCAATCGTAATTGGTGTCAACTGACGAGTTTGCTCCGTGGCTCGCCCTTAATTACTGATAAAAGGGAAATTGCAACTCTAGCCAATCAGGAACTAGTTTATTCATGAGAGTATAGTATTCTTTTAAAATCTCTGTTTGTCCTAATAAGTGGCTTTGTGTTTGTCTGAGCCCTTCCATAAGCCCCTTAACATAAGCAAAGGACTCGTAATAACGATATGCAGCGATGGAATATCATTACAGACTCCACTCACGAGGTGAAACAAAGGAGAACGGTTTGTAAATTACAAATGTATACAACTCAAGCTGACCAGGCCCTGAAATCCCATCCATCTGGTGGGAAGCAGATATTAGTGGCTATGAGTCCAATATGGAGAATTTGTTTCATCTCTTAATGTCGAGTTGTTGGATTTTTTGTCTTTTATTGTAAGCGTCCCTAGCCTTCTGACACAGGCAGGGAGAAACAAGAGAAGCCCAATTGAGGCATGAGGCACGTTAAATCCTAATGGCATAAACAAAGGTTGGCCAAGGCCGAAATCCCACATTAAAAATAATAGGCGTTCTGGAAACAAGAGTGCTAAGAGATAGCACGTGGTGGAACCATGCCTCGGGGAGGCCTTGCGACAGGAAGAGCCTAATGGCACACCCTTCATCCCACAGACAGCCTCTTCTGCAGTGGTGTTGGGGTCAGAAAACCCACAATACCTTTTTGGGATCGTGGGGAATCCCGGAGCTCAGTTCTCACTTTATAATAATTAAGGTGCCTTTGACTGAGGCTAGAACAACAGGCGAGCATTGATCTCCTCACACAGTGAGAAACTAGAGACCGGAAGTTTATGTTTAGATTAATTCAGGCCACACCAATACCATCGAAGTGACTGGATCTTACTGTCTCTCTAATCTCTCTGCCTCTCCTTGTGGTCGCCAGATGGGCAGGCAGGCAGGAGGTCCAGCCATCTTTCCTCACATTACATCTAAAGGCAAAAAGAGAAGGTGGCCAGTACCCGCACCCCCCCATCACTTCGTTTGTTTTGATAAAAAGCGAGGGTCTCTTCCATGGAGAGCAGCCGATGACCTCTTCCTGCAGCTCATTGGTCAGAAAGGGGTCACGAGCTTACTCATAAACCAGTTGCTGGTGAAGACTGTTCAGAGTTAGGCCAGTGAATTTCCTCTAGGGACCGGGAAGCTCCTATGTGTCTGTAAATCCTTGGCACTTTGACACCTGACCAAACCAACACTTCACAAGAGTGGAAGGTGGTAACAGCCTGTCACATAATGAATCCAACCTAACCGTCCTCAATGGCTTTGGTCGGAAGGGAAAGGCCACGGCGTGAGCTAAGCACGGGCTTCAGTCTGTTGCTGCTTCTCACACAGGTGTTCTGGCAAATCACCCTTCAGAGAAAGGGATCTGTGTGTCTCAAATTAGAAGGGAGTGAAAGCCGAGTGATGAGGCAGGGGACAACCAGGGGACAAGTGTAGGCTCTGACGTCATCCTGCTGTGAGATCCCTGGTGACTCCCCAGCCTCTGCTCTTACCTGACAGAAGATCTCTAGTTTCTCTTGTCACTTTGGAATTTGACCCCTGCCATCACCTTTGTGTCTTTAGGGTCTAACCCATGCAGATAGTAAGCCCCCCTTCCAGCTATGGATTATCCTTTGACTCTTTCTTCTCAGACTGGACTTGATGGACAAGACCCCCTTGTGTGATTTTCAGTGCCCCCTCTGTTGCTTGAGCTATTGTTTATTGCAGACCTACTCAGTGCCACACACTGTAGAAAATGCTTTATTCACACCCAGTGGCCCTCTACTGTTAACTCTTTGACTTTGCTCCACCTCTTTTGATATCTTCTGGCTTTCTTAAAGGAAGCACTGTGGCATTCTGGGGTAGAGGTATTACACATTTTGTTTGCTGGTTTGTGAGGTTGAGACCAGGCCTAGCCCTGCAGGATCACCGTTTCTGTGACCCAGCAGACCCCAGAGCTTCCCATTGCCACCCATTCATTCCACAAGCACAGTTTCTATGTATGGCGGCTGCAGCAGCAGCAGCACCAGAGGAAATGAGAGAGGCTAATCCCCACGACTTGTCTTGGTCTGGAGACAAACGACAATGGAACAGTCAACGTTAAGGAACTTTAATGAAGGGAAGAGAAAGGTCTTGTTTTGCTTTAACCATAGAATGATGAACCCGACACAGAAACCCAGAGCTTGAAGGACCATGTGGAAATTTTTTCTGGACTTTTTTCTTTCTTCTCCATAACATCATTATCCCTTAAAAATTTGTTCTGTGGTAACGGTTGATCTTTTATGCGCGTGATCAAGCTATGTTTAGTCTTCCAAGGTTGACAAGCAGGTGGCTCTAGTGTTATAGAGGAAAAATATCCTCACTTGGCAGCATCTTTATTTGGTTTTAGAAGTCTTTGGTGTGTGGAACTTCTTGAAGATGGGAGTGATTATTTCATAATTAATAGCATACAAATGCCAGGCGTTTGGTTCATCATAAGATTGACTGAAACAGTGAAGGCAGATCCAACTCCCCTGACTACACGTGCCCCAAGCAAGACCAGCTCCAGCTGTGATGAGGTTTGGAATTTTTATGTGACAGTAAAAAGGATCTTGGCGGATATTGTTTATTACCCAACGACCAGCCAGTTCCCTAACCCAGTTTCTCTACTCTTGAGTTTCTCTCTCTCTCTCTCTTTCTCTCTCCTTCAAGGCTGAGAGGTCTGTTCATTCCAGACCAAACACTTCTCAGCCTAGGGGTTCAGTTGTGATTCGCTTAGGGGCAAGCACATGACCCAGCTTATTTTACTAACGACACTGAAGGGGGTAGAGTCTGATGGGCACTTCCTTCCCATGATTCATTTCCAATCATCCTGACTCTGAGGCATTTGTAGATGTCACCATGTCTCTTCAAGGTTTTTCCTCCTGTGGTCTCCATTGCCCTCCAATCTTATTGCATTCTCTTTGGACATCAGACTGGCTGTTTCTCCCCCTCCAGAATCTCCAAAGCTGGGCTAACCCAAGATTCACTCATTGATCCTTCACTACCCCAACCCACTCTGTTTCGTCTCACTCATGACTGTAGTGTTTACAAATTTATCTCTATGGCTGAGACCTTTCCCACAAGTCCAGACTCTAGATTTTCACATCTAACGGACGTTGAGAACTGAGTAAGCAGATATAAAGGGATCTCAACCTTATGCTTAGGTATAGGTAGAACCTTGACTTATCTCTATAATTCACCCTTTAACTTCCTGTTTCAAGAACGAACAACTGTCTTTTGCTTGTTCCTCCCTAGAATCTAGAGGTCAGGCTTGATTTCATTGCTTATTAATTATGAAATAATCACCCCCACCAGTGCCCCGCCTTGACCACTGCCTTCAAAGTCTTTGTGCAGCCTGACACCTCTTACCTCTTCCTGGTTTGACCTGGTCCCCGGGCCTTTTCTCAGGCAGATCACTGCAGTGATCTCTCTTTTTATTTCTCACTCCAGCTCTTTCCTCTAAAACACTAGAGCCAGTCAGCCAGTCCGTCAGCGTTGGTTTTAACTCTATTAAAAAACTGACAGAGATTTAAACAAGCTAAGTTGATTTCTCTCTCACATCCGTTCGAAAATACGTTCTCTTGTGTTGATCTGCCAACACGTGTTGTCACTGGGAACCTATATTTGCCAACCTCATTCAACAGCAATGCTTCCATCCTCAAGGTTATCTTCTGATGAACCATTAGCCACTAGGGCTGCATTTCATGTCCATAGAGGGCCTGGCAGGAGAGGCAAAAGAGCTGTGGTAATAGGTAAGTGTTCTTTTCTGTTTTTGTTTTGTTTTTTTGTATTACCCTTAGATTTTATTTCCTTTGATAAAGTTTAATCAGTGTCCATGGGATGGCAGGGGGGCAGAGAAGTATAGAAAATGCAGTCTTTAATTCCAAGTGACAATATCCACAGCTTAAGTTGGGGTTCTATTTCTAAGAAGGGACAGGTCTAAGGGTAGGCTGGGTTTCTGCCTTTACATTTTTTAGTTCAAGTTTTCCCCAACGGTGAGTTAATCTTTAAAAAAAATTAAGTCAGATTACAATGTCTTTCAATAGCTTTTAGACAAGTCTTTCTGCATATGTGTTTTGCTTCCATGTGAGTGTAGGTGTGTACATGCTAGGACACACATGTCAAGGTCAGAGGATGGCCTCACATATCAGTCCTCAGCTTCAGTGTTCCTTGTTACTCACGCTGCAGAGTCCAGGCTAGATGGCCCGGGAGCATCTGGGGATCTTGTGTCTTGGCCTCCCATCTTGTCATAAGAGCACTGGGATTGGAAGGGCACACTCTTGACCTTATGTCCTTCCTGGGATTCACAGTCAGGTGTTCCTGCTTTCACGGCAAGCACCGTTACTCGCTGGGCCATGACCTCAGCCCATCCAACAGCATCTCCTTGTGCTCAGACTCGAAGATTAGCGGCCCTGGCTGTCTCCAGCATCTTTCGTAACACTCTGCCTGTCTCACTCTGTTTTAGGAGAAGCACCTTTTGCCCAGAATGGCCCCCGTTTGTTTCCCCCAGGAGCTTTGTATTTCCTACATCTGAAACACCTGATTTTCAAATCTTAGCATACTTACAGCTGATCACAGTTAGCCCTGTGTCGTGATTTCACACTTTGACAAAATGACTTTAGACCTACTGTCAAACACCCATGGGACCCAGAAGAATCTTACTTTGGGATTATTTATCTTCAAAACATCAAATATATACACAATTTACAGTCTCAGTGTGCAAAGACATATGATTTGAATAAAAAAACGGTTTTCAGTTTTCTATGTGTGTTTGTATGAGTGTGTGCCGTATGTGTAGGTGACGGTAGAGGCCCGAAGACACCCTCAGGTCTTCCTTAGAGTTGGAGTAATGGTCCGTTGTGAGCTGCCTAACATGGGTGCTGGGAACCAAATTGGGCCCTCTGGAAGAGCAGCGCGTGATCGCCTGCTGAGCTGACTCTCCACCCACAAGAACTGAATTCTTGAAGTTTTCAAGTCAGTCACTTACTTTCTATAGACAATTATTTGTGCATTTATTCATTTTCAAGCTTTATAGTTTCGTATTTTCAAACTCAAAAACTTACATGCATTGAACTGTTTTGTTGTTGTTGTTGTTGTTTTGGTTTAGTTTGTTTTTTTTCATAGAATGTAGTGGATAGACTTTCTCTGAGATGGCTATAAATTCTGCCTCAGTCAAGAGACTGAAATATTTCTGGCTAAAGGAACTTCTTTCCTTGTAGATGTTCATTAATTATTAACACAAGTTCTTCAACTCCTGTTACTATGACACTCGAAAGTCTAACAACAGTTTAGAGCCACCATTCTTCATGTTGGCACTATGAACATTTTGGAAATAATAATAATTATCTTTAGATCTATTTACTTTTTATTTGATATGTATGTTTGCCTGTATGTATATAAACATACTAAGCATATGCCTGCAAAGGCCACAGGGGTGTGCAGGATCCCCCCCCCCCCCCCCGGTCCTGGACTTCTAATGGTTGTGAGCCTCCGTGTGGGTACTGGGAATCGTCTGAAAGAGCATCAAGTGCTCTTAACTTTGGGAGCCATCTCCCCAGCCCACCTTCCCCTGCCTTGAGAGGTGTTTTTGTAGCATCTTTGGCTTTTACTTATTAATGCTAGTAGTGACCTCCATTCCCTGAGTCAGAATGGCCAAATATGTCTCCAAGCATTGCCAAATTCCTAACAGATAGCAACCCCCCCCAAAAAACAAAACAAAACAAAACAACAACAACAACAACAACAACAACAAAAATCCCCAGTTAAGAACCACAAGTTCTAAGTTAAAGATTCACAAAAGAATTTGATAGAGATCACCTACCCATTGGTTTGTAGGTAGACCATGGAAGACTTTTCTCAACCTGTGGAGCTTTACAGAGCTTCTACTGGACCCAAATTTGCTAGATGAGTGCTCTACCACTGAGTTGTCCCCAACTCTCCGTATGTTTTTTGTTAAGCTGTCAAGGCTGGCTTTGAACTTGCACTCTACCCAAGACATGAGTAGAATTTGAACTCCTCCTGTCTGAGGCTCCCTTGTAACTGGGATTACAAAGGTTTGCACTACCAGACCTAGAGGCACAATTCCCAGTTCTAAACCTTAGTTTTGACACTGGTCTTAAGCAAACACTTTAATTTTGGATTAGAGTTTCCTCAGTTTAAAAAATAGAGGTAGTGATAGATCGTGTAGGATGTTGGGATAAAGAGAGTCACTCTACAGAGAAAACCTGGCCTGGTATCTGGAACACATAGAAAGGTTCAGTACTGGCTATGTTTTTATTTGTTTGTTTATTTGGTTGGTTTGGTTTGGTTTGGTTTTTCTTTTGTTTTGTTTCCAAGTTAAAATGGATTTGAGTGAAAAAGCAATATTGTAGCCATTTCTGGCACAATTAGCCTTTGAGAAGGGGAATCTTACTTGTATGCTGAAGAGATAGGGTACAAATGTACTCTGCCTCAGAAGTAGAAGGGAATTTATAGCTGTTATGAAACATGACAACACAAAAGAGCTATCAAAGGCAAATGAACTCATTGTAAACCCATAATTGGCACTATGTTATACCTGCTGGAGATATTCCACGTATATCCACAACTTGAATGGTCCTCATCTCTGTTGTCCCCGTGATCCAACAGATGTGCCCCAATGACCCTTCGGATGATGACTGCCAGGTCTCTCTGCTGCTTGATCACAAAATCTGGGTTGTCATCTTCCACAGGACAGCCATGGTGAGGCTTTTGAAACACTAGAATCTTATCTCTGTGTTCAAAACCCTCCAATAGCATCCAGGTAAAGTCCCACATTTCGATGTGCCTATGTCTAACTTTTAGCTTTATCTTTTATACTCTGGGCCTTCTGGGCTCCTTCCAGTGTCAAACTGGAGTTAAGTTTGCTCCTCAGGGTTTCTTCATTGCTGATGTTCTTTCTCTTATTTTAAATTTTTTCCATACATATAGATTTATTAGATATTTTCTTTATTTACACTTCAAATGTTATCCTCTTTCCTGGTTTCCTCTCCGAAAATCCCCCATCCTCTCCTTCCCTCTCCCTGCTCACCAACTCACCCACTCATGCTTCCTGGCCCTGGCATTCTCCTATACTGGGGCATAGAACCTTCACAGGACCAAGGGCCTCTCCTCCCACTGATGGCCGATTAGGCCATCCTCTGCTACATATGCAGCTGGAGCCATGAGTCCCGTCATGTGTTTTCTTTGATAGGTTGTTTGGTCCAAGGGACCTCTGGGGGGTACTGGTTAGTTCATATTGTTGTTCCTCCTATGAGGCTGCAAACCCCTTCATCTCCTTGGGTACCTTCTCTAGCTCCTTCATTGGGGACCTTGTGCTATGTCCAATGGATGACTGTGAGCATCCACTTCTGAATTAGTCAGGCACTGGCAGAGCCTCTCAGGAGACAGCTTTATCAGGCTCCTGTCAGCTAGCTTTTGTTGGCATCTGCCATAGTGTCTGGGTTTGGTGATTGTTTATGGAATTGATCCTGAGGTGAGGCAGTCTCTGGATGATCCTTCCCTCAGTCTCTGCTCTGAACTTTGTCTCTGTAACTCCTTCCATGGGTATTTTATTCCCCCTTCTAAGAATGATCGAAGTATCCACACTTTGGTCTTCCTTCTTTTTGAGTTTCATGTGTTTTGCAAATTGTGTCTTGTGTATTCTGAGCTTCTAGGCTAATATCTACTTATCAGTGAGTGCATATCATTTGTGTTCTTTTGTGATTGGGTTACCTCACTCAGAATGATATCCTCCAGATCCATCCATTTGTCTAAGAATTTCAAAAATTCATTGTTTTTAATAGCTGTGTTGTACTCCATTGTGTAAATGTACTACATTTTCTGTATCCATTCCTTTATTGAGGGATATCTGGGTTCTTTCCAGCTTCTGGCTATTACACATAAGGCTGCTATGAACATATTGGAGCATGTATCCTTATTACAAGTTGGAGCATCTTCTGGGTATATGCCTAGGAGAGGTATTGTTGGATCCTTCTATAGTAATATGTCCAATTTTCTAAGGAACCGCCAAGCTAATTTCCAGAGTGGTTGTACCAGCTTGCAATCCCACCAGCAATGGAAGAGTGTTCCTCTTTCTCCACATCCTTGCCAGCATCTGCTGTCACCTGAGTTTTTGATCTTAGCCATTCTGACTGGTATGAGGTGGAATCTCAGGGTTGTTTTGATTTGCATTTCCCTGATGATTAAGGATGTTGAACATTTTTTTAGGTGCTTCATGACCATTCGGTATTCCTCCGTTGAGAATTCTTTGTTTAGCTCTGTACCCCATTTTTAATAGGGTTATTTGGTTTTCTGGAGTCTAACTTCTTGAGTTCTTTGTATATATTAGGATATTAGCCCCCTATCAGATTTAGGATTGGTAAAGATCTTTTCCCAATCTGTTGGTTGCCTTTTTGTCTTATTGGCGGTGTCCTTTGCCTTACAGAAGCTTCATTGCTGATGTTCTGACTTGGAACTCTCCCTTAGAATTGTAGCCTCTTTATTTCCTACATGTTTCTGTTCTCCTGGTTAGTATCATGGCCTCTGCTAACTCACCTATGCATAAATTTATCTTCCATACACTACCACCTGGTCAACTATCTAAGGTAGAATAATTTATGTGTCACTTGGTTGCTGTATCCAGAACTTTGAATGCTGCTGACATATAGCAGGTTCTAGATAAATCTTTTGAATGAATAGAATGGAAAAAATAGTTTAAAAAAATTTCATTGAGACAAATATGTATACAAAGAAAGCCAAGATTTGATTTATATAAGCATATGATGCAGGTTTTCATTGCCTGTATCTGCCCACTGGCTTTCCCACTGTCTTGAACATTTGCTTATAACATCTCTGACATGTATAACACCCCCCAGCGTCAAGAAAACCTACAATCCTAACAGAAGAGAGGTTCATACCATGATAGGGCTGGGAGTGAGAAGTTGATGACCACAAGGCTCAAACAAGGTAAGTAGTTATCCCATTTTGGCTGCCCCACCCAGGTCAGGTATGAGGACCAGAGATCCAGCTGGGTCATTAAGTCCATAACTTGTTTGTATGAATCCCCACCCTATGCTGTGGCAGGCCATTCCTCAGACTCATCCTAAGGTCTCCTAGGACCCGGCAATCCTCTTCTTGATGTCTCTTTGAAGACACACTTTGGCTATGGTTGATAGGCTCTCTGCTGGCCAGGATTCCAGCAGACACGCACCCTGGCTGGCATTTGTCACTTTTATCATGGTTTAGCTTCTAATTCCTTCTAGGGTATTATCCTCCCTTGCTCCAGTATAGTCTCAGCAGGAGAATGCCTTCAGGCCTGTTCTCACTAGGAGAACCTAAGAGCCCCAGTTCCTTCCTCATCTGTAGAAAGTGGGTCCCTAAGGTGACAATGCCCAAGGCGGGGCTTCTTCAGGGCCTCTGAGAGTAGAATGGGTGAGCTGAGGCAGTATCATTCAAACCACCTCTTCCTGCTGAGAGACCACTGAAATTCTTACTTTCTAACTCTCCAGTTCCTGCTTCATGCTGTTTTCCAGCCTGGTCCCTAAGCATCTTCCTGATTCCAAGAATTCCTACCCTTTTATAAACCTCTTTGTACCTGAGTTCCTTATTGGTGTCATCTGCTATAACCCCCAATCCTAACTGATGCACATCATGACCACAGTTAAGAAACCCAGGCTTTCCGCTTCAGGCTCTGCTAGGGAAGGTGACTGGGTGAATGTGAAGGGAAAAAAAAAAAAAAAATAGAAGGGAAGGGTGGAACAAAACACCTTCTTGGTCTTTTTCTCAAAGAATTTGCTTTAGTTCTCTGGAAACAACGTCTCTGCAGGGTCTCTGTAGGTCAGAAGTCTGAGAATGGCGTGAATACCTGAGTGCTCTGCTGGGTTCTCACCAGGCTGAAGTCCTGCTGTCATTTGAGTCTGCCATCTCATCTATGGCTCAAGGTCTCTGGTTGCTGCCAGATTGTCCTTAGAGCTGTGGGTCTGAGGTCCCCTTTTCTGGCTACTTGCTGGTGGAGGACCTCCCTCAGCCCCTAAAGGCTTTCCTCAGGGACCTTCCCATTTGCCCTCCCAAAACAGACCCTCATGATGGCAATTTTGTTCTCATGCCAGGACTCCATCTTCTGCTGCTTTGAATATCTCTGACGTCCAGGCTCTCTTTCCAAGGGTCTTTCAGACAGGGTGACCAGCTACCAAGAATAGGTTTTGTGGCGCACCGATAACAGAGGTGGAATCTGGAGGGGCTGCTAGGAATTCCATTTTTCCACCACATTCCTGTTATTAGGCCCTTTGAATTTTTATCTAGATGTTATTGCACCAATAAGGACAGCTGGTTATGGCACCTAGCATCTATGGATAGAGCCTCTCACTATACTTGCTAGGAAAAAAATGTATTGATGCCAGTGTGAGGCTTATCACCTTTTCTAGAATAGTTGATACCAGTAGGGGTATCAATAGTTGATACCAGGAAAGTGTGGCTCTGCTGCTAAGTTCCTGTTCCCCAATTGGTTCTTGATTGTTCAATAAAGATGCCAGGATCCAATTGCTGGGCAGAAGAAAAGAGGTGGGACTTCCCGGTCCCCAAAGGCAGGCTAAGAGACACATGGGAGGAATAAAAGCTTCGCAGAGCTTAGGGGAAGAAGGGGCCGTCAGCCATGTGTGATCTCCGGTGGAGTCTCCATCGGCCACCTCCCTGACTGGGCCTGGGGTAGCAGGCAGGATATTAGAATCATAATTAAGTTGAGGGCAGATTTAGAGAGCTGAACAGGGAGTTAAAAGAAGGGTGGGAGATAGCCAAGGAAGGCTTAGAAGAGCTCAGTAACTCAGCCAATAGACAGGTGAAAATTGAGCTGCGTGTGTGTGTGTGTGTGTGTGTGTGTGTGTGTGTGTGTGTGTTTCATCCACAAATCCAATATTTCTCTGGGCAGGGGCTAGTAGCAAGGTCTACCTGGAGCTTAAAGCTGGGTAGCAAAAACTGCATCTAGAAGTAATTGTTGTTGCTTCCCCCCTCTTTCTTTTGAAGGCATATTTTGCATTTCAAATGGGCAAGTGGTACAGCTTTATAAAGCGTCCTCCTAGGGCTAGAGAGAGGGCTCCTCCATGTTTAAGAATTCCTGCTGCTCTTCCAGAGGACCCAGGATCAATTCCCAGCACCCACACCACTCTACTTACAAACACTTGCAACTCCAGCTTCAGGGGACTCCAACGGCCTCTTCTGATCTCTTGAGGGTACCCACACACGCACACAGATATATACATCTATGTGAAAGACGTCTCCCCCTCATTGGAGGAGTCACACAGTGACTTTGGTCATGGGGACCTGAGGCAATGCTATTTCCGCTTTCCACCTTGAGGGAAAGACGATCCTTCTCCATTGCTATTTGGCAAAAACTAAGCAACATGGCTGTGAACACAACAGTGTCATAGGATCCATGACACCTGCTTTGAAAATAACTTCCCCCGCTTTGTTTCCCTTTATTTTCAGTGAGTACGCCAGCATTGTTGTGGCTGCATTAATCTAGCAGCAGGGAACCATTATCCTATGACAACACTCTCTCCCATTAACATTATCTTTTAATTTTAAGATTGTTTGGATGACTGCTAGAAGCTACTAAATTAAGACAAAATGAAGAAAGCATTATTTTCTTCCCGCCAAGTATTCAGTCAAATAATCCGCCTCTGGTCCCGACTGCTCTGGCAAACGTGACGCCATTATTTTTATTTCAGATCTCAAAATATTATTTGGGCATAAGTTGAAATTTCCAGATACGTAGACATGTTTTAAATGTCATCTAGGAAAATAACCGTTAAGTTGAAATTATTATTTATATTGCTTGCCGTATTCCATAGTATATATTAAGAGTTGGAAACACTGTTATTTTTCTAGGAGGCAATTGTTGTAGTCAATCAGACGATAATGAAATCACAATGATGAAAACTCGGTAAAGGAATAAAGGAAACATTTGTCTAGTAGAGTTTACGCTGGGAAATAATTGAATTTGGAGAATGTAGCAAAAATGAGACAGGAGGAAAACAAACACGAAAATAAAATAGAATTGTGGTCATGGGCGAGTATTATCTAATATTGTGACAAACTTTAAAGTGACAGTAATCACGCTGAACAGTGTCTGTGAATTTTATACCCATATATCACAAGATTTTTCAAGTAATAACCAACTTAGCTAATATTCACTTGATCTAAAGAGTCTCTTTTATCCCATGGGCTGTATCTGAGACTGGCAGAGGTGCAAACGTCTTTCCACGCTTGTTTTGTTCTCCTGCCTCTGGGTTCTGCAAAGAAGAGGCCAAGACCACTGCAAATGAGGAATACATTTACGTAGTTATGAGAGCCATGAGTTTACACACTCAGGAGTCGAGAGCTGCAACTCCCAGTTCCCACGAGTAAACCAAACACACCAACATTCATAGAGTTACTGTGTTAATAGAATCTCTCTGGAGGCGGGAGATGGGGGGGAGAAGGAAATGCTTAAGTTGTGAATTCCCCCATATTGCTAATGTACTTCAAGTAGGCCCATCAATATGTGTCCTATTTACTGATAGGCACAAAATAGGTGGAGGGAAATCAATCAAAACCCCCGTCCATAAATTACCGTGACTTCTAGAAATTATCAAAACTTCACTGGAGTGTCACGTGCAGTCTTCCCAGCCATGAGTTATAGTCAATAATTCACCCCCTGACTGGACTGATAACAGGCAGATACTCTAATAATGTGTAGGATTTACTACCGGACACCAGCAGTAAGTAGGAATTCCAGTGCGGTGGGAACTGTTATCTCAGCGGAGAGAAAGCAATAAGAATGGGGGTGAGCCATGTGGGTGCGATGTTGGGATGTTTAAACCCTATGATCTGAACAAACATATCTTCAAGGTAGTGTTGTTTAAGTTAACGTTGGCTTAAGCGAACTGTTTCCATGGTATTGTTCTATAATGACTCTGCCTGGCCTTATTGTCAGAGAACACAGCAGATGGCTCTGTAGAAATGCAGAAAATAAAGTCAATTGCACTATTCGGTTCTTCCCCTAAGTTCGAGAATGGCTTCACTTGAATATTTCATTCTAAAGAAAATTTCTTGTTTTGTTTTTGTTTTTTTTTTTTTTAATCACCTTAGACTAAAAGTCTGAAATATATTTCCAGTGACTTCTTATCATACAGAGAGATCAACAAATTCGCTTTCTCTGTCAGAATGTTCTGAAGCTGGAGAAGGAGCGGTGGTGATTCATCAAGAACAATTTTATTATGAAATTTGATTTATGTTGAGAAATATAAGTGATGACGTTATAATGCGTGCCTCTGCATGGAGGGAACACATTTTAGCCAATTGAGTTATCCAATTTTATTATTTTAAAAAATCCATATCTGGTTGTTCTTTTTTTTTATTCGAAAAAATTTATAGTGCTATATAGAGTAGAAATGTGTGTTTTTCAAGTCCACAGACAGCTATGGATTGTACTCCCCTAATTCCAACAGAGTCATTCATTACTATGAATAAATATTCTCATATTTTCATCAGTTTCTTTGGTGAGCAAATAGAAACTAGTATTATATTTAAAACGACACATTTCATTATAAAACTACAGAGTAAAAAAAAAACTTAATTACATCAAGACTATAATTAAAAATGACACAGAAGTTGCAGTTTAGATTGCTCAAGATTTCTGAATTATTAGCCTTCCTTTTTACCAAAAACAGAGATAACAAAAGGTAAAATGAATTACATTGTATGGTTTTAGTTCCTTTTTCAATAAGTAGCCGTTTCCTTTGTCTTGGGGAGGTGGTAATTGATTTTAAATAGGATCACTGTTTTTGACAGAATGTATAATTTTAATATACTCAGTAGTAGTGACTCAGGTACATACACATTGCCTCATGTATACACTGGTTTTTGTACCTATTATTAATTAAACAATATAAATAATTTTATGGTTGGGGTCACCACAACATGGGGGACTTTAAGAAGGTTGAGGGCCACTGCTTTAGAAGGTCTGAGGGAGCACACGGTAGACTCAGGCAAATAGTCTGTTAATTGCTTTGCAGAATATCACTTGTGCTTGGAGATTGTTGACCGACTTACATATGTCTGGAGACATCGTCACTTCAAAGAAATCGTCACTAAGGCCATATTCCTAAATGAAGATTTACCAATAGATTTGGGGTGTAGTTAAAGTTCTGCTCTCCTTATAAACACCAACATGGGGGAAAAGGGTCTTTTTATTTATTTTTAACCATTCTAATTAAAGTTGACTGGCGTGAAAATAACCCATGCCTGCCCCTTTTTCCCCATCACCTTTCCCACCTTCCCTGTCACTGCTACGAGCTTCACAATGTCCTGACAAAACAGAAAAATTAAAAGCAACTTCTATCTTCAATTATGTGTGCAATTACAACAGTCTCAGTGCTGTTTCAACATGGCCACTCTCGTGTTTTCTTCAGCCATGTTCTGTTTCATTTCAATAAAAATCAATTTCTTCACTATGGTTTTAATTTCCTCATAAGATACACGTTAGGCTAGGTCTTTCTATCTAAAACTAAGTAGCATAAATAATTAAATAATTCGGTGGGATAGTTACCACATATAATCACTGAGAGTTTTTTTTTTTTTTTTTTAAATGCTGGAATAAAGCAACTGCTTCTTTTATCACGTGAAACAGTTCTTTCTCACCCCTCCCTTTCCTTCTCTTTCTTTCAAAACAGTTCGTTTTTGAGACAAAAATCTCATGTGGCTTAAGCTGTCTTGGACTTTTCTACACAGCCGAGGATGACCCGGAGTTTCTGATTCTCCCATGAGCTCCTTCTGAGCCGCAGGACCGCAGGCGTGCGCTACCACACCCGGTACGAGACTCCGGATCATACCTGCGGTACCAACGCTCGACCAACTGAGTTATATTCCCTAGTTCCCGCCTTGCTTTTCCCTTCTTCCTGTTTTCATTCCTCTTCTTTCCCCTTTTGAGGGTCTTGGTGGCTACAAATTTCCCAGGTCAAGCGGTCTTCCTTCCTCAGACTCCCAAGTGTCTGGGATAATAGGCACGGATGAGCAGTATCAAAACCTGTTCAGTTTTAACTCCTATTCTTACAAGCTTCAGCGTTCCTGGGTCCTAGTTACTGCACTGTGTGCCGCACACCCAGCCTAGAGAAACGCAACCCACCAGCTAGTCTACCTTAGTGTTTAGTTCCCTCACTATGGCAACTCTACTGGACCTTTGGAGTTCTAAGGATCTCTCTGATGGCAGAGTAATGGACAATCATCCTTGTAAAATGTCCTTTCTAAACAGCCTCCAATCAGAAACCAGCTTTGCACTGGCCTTCTAAGGGCACAATCTCTTCTCCTTTTCCTCATCAAAGAGCTAGATGCTTATCTTCAACTCCTGCCTATAAAGTCCAGGAGTAAGACCTTAGTTGAGAAGATGAAGTACAGAAAAATAATTTCAGGGCAAGTAGGGAAAGCAAAGGCTTTATCTGGGATCCATTCGGCTCCTATGTTGAATAAAGCCCCTGAAACGGGTTGTGTTTCTTTAAAAAAAAAAAAAAGTACCGGAGTTGTATGTCTCATTTTAGATAACTGGCTGAATGGTGACATCAGCAGGTCTTCCCAGGCCAACAGACACAATGCAACAGTATTCGGAATGAGTTAATTTTACTTTACATTACAATGATTTCTTGGAGCTATTTTTATAATGGTCTGAACACTTGTATTATATGTACCCTTCTCCAGCAGGGACTTGTATAGCATTTTTGAGTGTTTAGGATCACTGAAATCAGACTGGCATTGGTTTTTCTCTCAGTCCAGGCGCTTTTGAGAATACAGAGGGGAATCTTGCTGCTACCTGGAAGAGACAGGGATGTTTGGAGAGTAAAGGATGCAGAAATAAAGACTACCCAGAGGTGGCGCTGTGGTTAAAGTACACCTGAATTTTGATTACAGTGACTGCATTCCCTTCCTACTCCTCAAAGATGTTAGCCTCTACAACCTTTGAGCTTCTGTAACCACAGTGAAGCAAGATTTCTGGTAATATATCCCCGCCCATTCCACTTTACTGGAGTGTGTGTGCAGACTTCACACACAATCCGAATCAAAACACTAAAACCACCTCTAAAAGTTTAGGCCCCGGGGTAGCCTGGAGACAAAAGTTCAAAGTCCCATCTTTCCGACCCTTCCCCTTTCCTTCCCTCCACAAAGACCACCCAGACCCTTAGAGAGTCATTTAGTGATACCTGAGCACATTCCCCCTTAATTTACAACATTTCATTTTAGAATTACATATTCATTTTCATGTTCATACTTTAGGAAATACCACAACTCACCATGATTCTGTATGATATGTGTGCTGGTTTTTGTTTTTGTTTTTTTTTAAATCATTTTAAAGGAAAAGAAAATAAAGACCTTTTTTTTTTATGTACAATAAGGGGCTTGTACAGGTATGGAAATCTTCCCATATGATGTATTTTAATACAACAGTAGCCATGAAGATCTTGTGCAGGCCCGAAATCTCAGAGGGGAAGCAGAAGTATATCTACTTCTGCATCTGGTCTTAAAAGCAAAAAATCCCTGATTGCCTAGTTTTGATTGATTTAAATTGTAATGAGTCAGAGATGAACCCAGATATTACAATGTCTTATATCTTAAAGTGTCCTCTCCTCCTTTGAGGTTATTGTTTTGCTTTGCTTTGGGTTTTTTGTTAGGACAAAATAATAATAATAATAAAAAAACCTCTTTCCTAAATTGGTCTGTTTTCATCATGACCTTCTGCAGCTGTTGTCTGTATAGGACATTCCAATTATTATCACGTTGATTTTTTTTTAATAAAAAAGCTTTTAAGGTGAATGATCATAAGAACACAACGTTAAATACAAATCCATAAAAATAATTTTTAACTGTAGCATGTTAGGAACTCAAGGAGCTAGAATCCAGAAATGAGTATTTTTAACTGGTATTAAAACCACCCTCTTCCTGGTTTCATAGGCAATATTTATTCCTTTGCCCTAATTTTGGCAGTTTAAAGAACCAAAATTCTGCACACAGCTGCTAGGACTGTAGATTTTTTGCCTGATTTTTCTTCAACTTCCTTTCTTCCAAGCTTCTCCCACAAGACTGGTTTTAGTTAATGATACTTAGCAGTACAGCTTTGCACTTCCATGATAATTTCCAACAGAAAAATCTCTCTGGAACTTACTATTAATAATCAACCCTAGTATTAACCTCAGATCGGAGATTTATTAAACCTATTTGGCAGAGTAAAGTTGAATAACTTGATGTTCAAGGATCCAGGCTGAGCTCTGGCCCTGGAAAGAGGCTCTGAAGCTAGCTAGCATTCCTCAAATCTTGGTTTGTACAAGAAACGACTAGTCTTTTTTCAGGGTCGTGAGCTAGCAGCAGGTCTGGCAAATGCTCGCATCGCTTTAGGGGGCTACGAGGGAGCTAGCATCACACCCTCTACACTGAAGCAGAATGGTGAGCAAAAAGCTTTGCCCATAAAGTTTCCTTCATCTCTGAAAACCAGGGTGTGATTTGCATTCACCAGCAACTGACAAGCATCTATGAAATGCCTCCTCCTTCCAGTTTACACTGGGGTTAATGGGAGCAAGATGGGGTTAAGCTGGCAGTACTTAGGTAGGAACTACTTCCCACTTTGCTTAAGGTTTTGAAATCTGCAACCCGAAGAATTAAACAAAACACCCGCTTTTGCACCTCCCTCCGGCAGAATGAATCCTCTACCCTAACAGGAAGAGACCCATTTCTGGGAAAGTAAGTTTCCCGAGGGTCTGTTCTCTGAGCCAGGGAAGGCGATCCCCGAGGCCCTGCGGGGGCGGGCTCCACGCGTCCTCGCGCGCTGGGCAGGCAGGTGTGGTCCTGAGCCTGGGCACGCGCTCGCTGGCCGCGTCCCCCGCGCCACCCGGGTCCCTTCTCGTGCCCCGACCCCGGGCCCCCCCCGCCTTCCCGGGCCCGGCCGGCTCAGCCGCCCGCCTCGCTCCCCGCCCCCCGAGTCTCGTTTCAGTCACCCTTTGTCCTTCCCCGGATTGGCAGGTTTTATTATTCCGCCTGAACAATCCGGCCGCCCAGTGGCTGAGGGTCGCTGACGTCGGCGGCAGAGCCGGGGAGTAGTTGGGATTCTGCTCTGTCAGTAACACATGTGTAAGCGCCGCCGAAGGAGCGAGCGAGCCGGCTAGAGGCCCGCGCCGCCGCCTCCTCCGAGCCGGGCAGCAGCAGCGGGGCAGCCGATCGGTCCAGCGCTCCCGGCCGGCCCGCAGCTCCCCACTCCGTGCGTCCTCGTACCGGCCGCGGGACCGAGCCTGCACCGCCGCTCCCGGGCCGCAGGTCGCGGGAGGGGGGAGCTCGGCCGAGCCGCCGGCGGCCCCGAGCGGGCGGGCGGGCGGGAGGAAGGCGGCGGCGGAGGAGGAGGAGCGCGGGCGCGGCGGGGGCGGGGGCGCGTACAAAGTGAAGCCACATTGCCAAACTTGCAGCCGCGATTGCAGCAGTGGCTGCTGCTGCGCCGCGCGGGCCCGGCCGAGGGAGCCTGCAGCTGCTCGCGCGCAGCCGGGGGCTGAGGACCGGGACCCTCGGGCTGAGACTTGACACTTCTTCGCCGGGCCGCCTGCCACTTAGCGTGGGGCTCCCTCTACCCGCCCCAGAGCCACGCGATTAAAAAAAAAAAAAAAAAAAAAAGCAGCCCTTAGCCCCCTCCTCCCCTTTCCTGCTTCTGCGAGAACTCCCTCCCTCCCTCCAGCTCCGCCAGCCCCAGCGCCCCTGCCCTGGAAGCCGAGCGGCTCCGCTCGCATTTCGCCGCCGCCGCCGCCTCTCGCAGTGTTGCAATATAGGGGAGAAGCAGGTAAGGGGGTGGCTGGGGACGCCGCGGGCCCGGAGGGGACGAGGGAGAGAGGGAGGGGGGAACTGATCGGGGCCGGGGCTGTTTTCTTTGGCTTCCTTCCCTTGACCGTCCCAAATTGCAAGTAAACAATACGTCGCCTTAGATAATGCGTGAGTCTGAAACTACCGGAGGCCGGCCTGCGAGCTAGCAAGGAGGGCAGCCCCGGGCCGCCAGCTTTGTAGCGGTTCCTTGCTTACAAAAGGGTTCTTCTTGGAGACGGGGCTGGTGGGGACCCTGGAGAGGGCTGGGGGCAGTTCCAGTTCCTAAAGGAAAGGCAGGGGCTGCTCAGATGAGAAGTGGTGTGTGCGTGGGTGGGGGCGATAGTCAAGACCCCCCCCCCAACACTGTTTGAAACAGGGAACGAAAAGCTCTAAGTGACCAGGAGCTGGCATTGCTGATTCTTTTAAAAAGAATTCCTCTTGGCTTATAAGTCTTTTGTTCCAATCCAGGAGAAATCCGGTGAATCACCTAATTAAAATCAAGACATGAATTAAGCATCCATTTTTGTACTACAAATGGCCAGCGCTACGTTTGTCCCTCCCTTGGTCTCCATTAAAAAACACCAGAGACGTTGTTAAAGGGGGGCAGATTTTGCCTCTAGCTGCCAGCTCTGCTTTCTATTTCACTGACTATCCCAGGACCTAAATTGCTTGGCTATGTAATTACTAGAGTATAAGCCTATTTAACTTAAAAGCTTTCTTTTTTTTTTTTTCCAACTCTAAATGAAACTTGATGAGGGCCCGTCCTTAGTTATCAGGGGAGTCACTTTCTGGTCAGTCCTCTTGATTCATCTCTTTTAGATTTAATCAGCATTAAGGTATTGCTTGTCCTTAAGAGCTTTAGCTAATGGGGTTACTGGATGCTTTTCTCAGTGTAATGTTTCCTTTTCAAAAAAAATATACATATATATTTACCTCTCACTAAAGATGGGGGTGGGGAGCAGCTTGGAATCTCCTCCCTCCCCCTCCCTTTTAAAAAAGGAATTCGGAGCGATTAAAACGTTGGGGGGGGGCAGTTTAAAGACCTAGGGCAGGAAATGCAGATTCATTTGGGTCAGGGCTGAAATTGTAACAAAAAGCAATTCCTCGAGTAAATGCATCAGAGAAATCAATTTACATAAAGGTATGATGCATTCGGATAAATGCAATGCTAATGGGTTTTAGAGCGGTCCTGGTTCCAGAGTCTCAGGGTTTTGTTACAGCTTAATTGGTGCAGTTCTTATTCTGGTTTATTGTGCGGTCACTGGACACACGTTCCGGGACTCTTTCGGAGGAAATGTGTTTAAAATCGGCCTATTTAAGGAACCAGAGTCCTTCTTTCGTTCCCTCACCCCGGTTCTTTGCAGCAGTGAAGTTGGGCTAGGGACAGACAAAGTTCGCCTTCTCCCTTCTGAGGTATCAGCTGAATGTCTTGAGCAGATAGCTGGGAGCCTGGGAGAGCCCACACTCTCGCCTTACAGAGGACAAAGACAAAACAAGCTGCTTAATTGGCAGTAAATAACTTGATCTTTTTATAGAATAAGTGACTGGAGAAACACTAGGACTTTATTGGACTCCGGATTGGAGGCAACAAATTAATCGGTTTAAGCTAAGCTTTATAAATTGATTCCTATATTCTACTCCAGGAGAGAGAGAGAGAGAGAGAGAGAGAGAGAGAGAGAGAGAGAGAGAGAGAGAGAATGTTTAAAAGCAGTTTTTCGTGACATCAAGACTGGCTTGAATTTAACTTGTGTGTGCCTCAATAGTGCCTCCTCGCATATTATCTATACCCCCCCCCCCAGGAACAAAGCTCTCGCATTTAAATTGCTGATCAAGGGCAGATTAGCGAGACCAAAGTGGAGAGTGTTTGTATAGGAAGTTAACAGGCATCCTAAAGTTCAATGATCTATTATCCTTGCCTGTGTCCTGAAAACACTCATTGATCTTCAAAATGAAATGAGATTTGGAACAATAATGGGAGATGGCGGTCACCACAATGGCATGTGAAAGGTGCTGTTTAAAATACGCAAAACCAGTTTCGCAACTTTACACCCAGCACCCACCCCCCCCCCAACACTCTCGCCACCTTGCCTCCCCTCCCACCACCTACATCTCCCCCTCGGCCTTTCCCTTCCTCCTCTCCCCCGCCCCTCTCTCCCCAGCCCTGGCCTTGCCGAAACCCCGAACTATTTGCAACTTGTGAATTGCACCCTCACTTCCCTAGGCAGAGCTCGGGAGGGAACGTGGCTGCGGCGGGGCGGCCACCTCCAGCGGCCCGCGGCTGGCTCGCGGGGCTCGGCGGGGGCTGGGGAGGGGCCGGGCGCGGCGGTGGGTGGGTTTGACCCTCATTTGCTGGAGGCGGGCGGCAGCGGGAGGAGCGGGCGGAGGCGGGCGCTGGGAGGAGGGGGAGGAGGAGGAGGAGGCGCCGCGAGGGGTGGAGCGCGCCACAGAGCCTAGCTCTCGGAGTTTTGACAGTCCCCGAGCTGAAATTGTCAGCAGCAAGCGCTTTGGAAAGTTGAGAGCAGCTCGTGGCCCCAGAACAAAGCTTGAGAAAAGTAAACAGGCGGCTGCTGCCGGCGAGCCTCCCTTCTTCCCTTCTCTCCGATCGGCCTCCTTCCCGCCCTGGCCTTGCTGCTGCTTCTCCTTTAGCCACTCGGGGGAGGGAGGAGGGGAGCGCGCTGGCTTCAGGCGCCCTGCGATCGACTTCTAACTTTTGCATCGCCCGTTTTGTCTTTCTCTCTCTCTCTCCAGACCATGGTGAATCCGGGCAGCAGCTCGCAGCCGCCCCCGGTGACGGCCGGCTCCCTCTCCTGGAAGCGCTGCGCAGGCTGCGGGGGCAAGATCGCGGACCGCTTTCTGCTCTATGCCATGGACAGCTACTGGCATAGCCGCTGCCTCAAGTGCTCCTGCTGCCAGGCGCAGCTGGGCGACATTGGCACGTCCTGTTACACCAAGAGCGGCATGATCCTTTGCAGAAATGACTACATTAGGTAAGTCGGGCTGCCTTTCAGCCAGATGGGCGAGCCCAGCAGGAACAAGGCCAGGGTTTACCAGGGGTTTAAGGAAGGACCAGACATCTGTGGGAATACATGACAGACTTCACTTAAAAAGCGAAAACTCTCTAGTTGGCAGCATTTAAGGAACTCAAGAAAGCATGTGTTAATTTTACAGTATTTGATGCCAAACTGTGGTTAAAAACTCTGGTCTGGTGATTAGGTGTACAAGGTGGAGCGCCCCTTGAATTAAATTCTAAGTGTAGCCTCAGCTTGGGGTTCAGGTTAAAAGTAAGGGTATCTAAAATGCTCAGGTGTTTTCCCTGAGCTAGGAGGGGACTCACATAGCTGCTCAGAGACAAAAGGTTTACTTAAAAATAAAAGTGCAGTTAAGTGAGAAATTATTCCTCTCTAGTGATGGCTAATTATGATATTTACGTAAGCACTTTTTAACTTTTTTTGAGCAGAGCGCCGTGACTCATTCTTAGTGCTCCTTGTGAGAAACACTGACTACCCGTCAGTTTAAAGACTTGTAATTCTTTTTATAGTAAATAATAATAATGATAACATTAATAAAATAAAATTGAGACCTAGTGGTAGTGTTTTTCTTCCTAGGCTTGCTGGAAAGGTTTGGCGTGCTCACTGTTGGTGTGAGGCTCTTGGTGGAGAATTTGTGTGTGTGTGTGCTTTCTTTCCCCTTTGAGGTTTGGGTTGTTGTTGCCATTTGTAGCACTGCCTTGATCCCCAAAAGAGAGGATAGGATTATGCTAATCTAGCATTTTAAAGTAATGTATAGGAACAGTCATATGTCGTTGTAAGCAGTCTTTCCCAACAGGC